>NC_142621.1:33528539-34820682 GCF_059453375.1 Lepisosteus platostomus
AAAAAATTACAGCAAATCTTTAGCCTTGAACAAAAGAGACTGAGTAGTGCTTTGATCCATGTATACAGTATAAAACCAAAGGGGTACAGATTGAATTAATCCAAAAGACCACATTAGACTCAGCAGAAAATAGGAAAGAGTCAAAATTGTAAATTAAAGGAATTAATTTAGGATGGAGAATAGGAAAAGCTTTTGTGGACATAGAATTGAGAAAATTGGAAATGGATGCCCCACACAAGTGGTTGAGGTCCAAACTCTGGGCTCCTTCAAGTAATGAGTGACTGAAATTTCATTATCACTTAGCTACTAAATACGAAATTGAAAAGATAGTTAGATGGCTTGTCTCCTTTCTCATGTTTAATGTTCTTTGCTGTTGAAAGCCTCAACAGTAAGCCACTCAGTAGATAAACTCTACTAACTAACATGATAAATTAACATGAGGACTTTGAAGGACTTTGAAATCCCACATCAACTGGATTTCAAAGACGATGATCTTAACTCTATAGCTCACCCCATTTGCTTTTGTGTCAAATCCAGCAGCCACTGATCTGAGAACAACACCTCAAACCTTAGATACCCAGCTTTGAACTTCTTTCTGCTGAGATTTCTAGCTATCATTGTTGTAGACAATCTTCTGAGCTCAAGTTAAAAACCTGTGCTAATTTAAATACAATGATCAGACATTTTTTCTCTTTCTTTATATTTAAGCAGAGCTATACTTAGACCTTCCATCAGAAGATCCACAATACACACTTGTCTCAGTTCAATTGCTGTTGTACAGTATATGGAATAAGCTGTACTGATTCAAGCATACCTTATTAATGTCTATCTGCCTACATGTGTCAGTGTGCACACAGGTGATGAATTAAACCCAACACAGAGATTAAGAAGATCCTGAATCGATATGAAACAGAGGAGAAAACTATCTGAGAGGCAGCTTTAAAGTAGGTGTTGTGTGGGAAGTGACAGAATACAAGAAGTCCAACATGTCCTGCTGCAGATTTGATTAAGTTAGGCAGAGAGGTTAATGATTGTTTTGTCTGCCCTGGAGGATCCCAATTGTTCTGGAATGAATATGGAAAATGATCATATGCCTACAGGTACTGTATGTGATAAACACTTAAAAGAGCTGATGGAAACAATAATCATAACATTATAAAATTACTAAGTAATTAATAAAATGATTTTAAATTATTATTTTATATAAGAAGAGAGGAAAAAAAGAAAGAGATGCGAATATATTTTGATCTCCATTAAAGCTAAAAATCTTGGAAGGATCACCTTCACATGAAATTAACAAAGAAGCAATAATCAAAATTGTGAATATCATTACTGTAATGCTGATTGATTGTTTTATTACAAAGCTAAAAATGTCCATTCCGCTTTTTGTAAAAGGTTTCATGCACAAGGAATACTGTTAAATGAATACACTTATTCTACATTTTATCTCTGAATAAACTATTTAAGTTCTACTTCCTCCACATTTAAGATTTTAGAATATACTGTATACCCTGTATACTGTATGTGTGCCATAAAAACACTCAAAAGGACAGCTTTTTAATTTACAAAATATAAATTAAACCTACTGAGTTTAAAACTTGTTTATAGTTAATTATATTACTGATACTTTTACATCTACTAACACCATTAATTAAAACTAATTAATAATAATTGATATTTTACTATACTGAAAAATAATTTGTCTTTATTGTGACTAACATCTATTAGCAAAAAGATGCTTATCCATGCTACTGTATGAGTGCAGCTTCCAGCAATGGTGTGGGCTGATTCAATTGTCATTTCAGAATGTCTGGACTATGTCTCCCAGCATCTTGGTGATAAGAGAGACAGCTGAATAGGAACGCTGTAGCACTCCTACAAATTGTTGTTTCCCAAAATGTGAAAATATGGTGACCCCCCCCCCCAAAAAAAATTAATTGAGTGTAAACATTGGAAATTGTCTTTACTGTCTATAGTATGTGGCCTTGAAGAAATTGTTAAAAACATTTAAATGTTCAGAGTAAGGATAGAGGGCTTATTCCTTGATAAATCTCTGAAACAGTCACTTCTGTTCTTCTGGTCCTGTAGAAATAATCCAGATTCTTCCTTTAGATATTTACTGTTTAACATGTGTAATGGTTCTTTGAGTTTCTGACCTTGCCACTTCTGCCCTTCCAATTCGTCCCTCTTTGCCTGGGCACTAACCCGGGTTTCTGGGGTCATGCAACAGGGAACTTGCTGGCTGAGCTACAGGAGACCTTGCCCAGCCTGGGCGGCTGAGATCCCTGTTATACGCAGGGGCGTATTCGTGACATTCTCCCCCTGCTTAATTTGCCATCCTTGGCAAAGGACCATTCCCGTACAGGCCATCATTGTAACAGTTCAAGGTTTCTTCCCTTACCACTACTGCCCTGCCAGTTCGTCCCTCACTGCCTGGGCACGAACCTGGGTCTCCAGCATCATGCAACAGGGAACTTGCTGACTTAGCTAAAGGTGAACTCCGCGAGCCCAGGCAGCTGAGATCCCTGTTGTACGCAGGGGCGTATTCATTATACCAGCCTACAGTTAGAATCAACATCTGTCTCTGGTATTATGATATGGAAACCCCATCTAAGGTCTCAATTAACAGGGCCTTTATGCTAATGGTGTCCTTGGGTCGGAGCAGATAGGACAGCATCTGCGTGACCTACAGGGTGATCATAAAGTACAATCCTGGGACTCGAATGTTCTCATAACATTAAAAAGCGTGCCATAAACACTTTTCATTGTGAAATGGTTTTATTGAGGAAGGACACTGGCACATTTTATAAGCAAAAGGGTGGGGAAGGTTTCTAGTAAAGAGGTACTATGCTCTATGGCATAGACGCAGAGGCAGGGTTATTAAAATATGCAATCATGTGCTGCTCATGGAAAATTTATTTGTGTCCAAGCAACTGTAAAAGCTCTTGTTGATTTTTTAAAGCATCATAATTCCATAAATTTCAGGAATTTGTTTTCTTAACTTAGCCATGCCACCTACGCTGAGTGGCACCGAGGAAGAATTGTTCCTGACCCTTTTATATCAAAAGGACAGTAAAACTTCCCTGACTTGTAGCCCAAGAGATTGAGATAATCTACTTGGTGAGACTATTTTCCTGATTTCATACACACACAGCAATGCCCACAGCTTGGCAATTAGCAGTTCCTTCTCATAGACAGTTCATTTATTGAAAAAAGTATTTAAAATTGGTTCCTCGTGTTTAATTTACTTTGGTTTTGAGTTGTATGTTTTTCAGAGGACCTGCTTTCACTGCAAGGCTACAACTTTTATTATAAACATAGGATGGTTTGTGTTCAATTAATTATTGGGGTTCAGGCTACAATAGTTTGAACATCTGAGCACGGTGTCCACCCACATACTTGTAAATAACCATTAGCAAAGTTTTATAAGTGTTATATTTGTTTCAAATAATAGTCAACTCATTAAAAAATTAAGGACATACTGTAGGATCCTTACAAAATATTTTACTTCAGTTTAGAACACATCACCTAGTAGTGGTAGTTCTCCACCAGGTATCTGAGAAGACTTTATAGGGGACTTAAAAAAGGTACTGTTTCACCACCAAGTCTAACAGTGTGTAAATCAATACTTTAATACGAAGCGTATACTTACTGTACATACAGTACATTTACTTGTTGAATTACATTTGTGCCTTAGATATTTTACAATCAATAGTATTTTTATTTTTAATACATTGTGACAACATATTTCAATTTAATTTTAAATATTAGCATAATATGTAATTGGGACATGGAGTGTGATCTCCTGATAAGAGGCCCACAAGACAGAGTGTTTAAATATTTTAAATGCCGCAGCCCTGTTGGATTAGTGTCATTAGTGCCCTCTGGTACACTATGTTTTGATGTTCTGTCCAGACAATGCTCTCCAAACTTCAGTCATTTAAGGTATGCAGTTTCACAATTCTTTTTCATGCAATACATTAACTAATTTTATAATCATTCACTACAATCTAATGAAAGTCACCACCAGAGTGACAGCATTTCCACTTAAAAAGATCCTGCAACAAACGTGCTTGACACAATACTTGGTTGTGTGTACAGGAAGCACATTTATTTTGTCCATGACTACTATTCTCAGGAAGTCTTATTTATTTTATTATGGAATTATTGTGGCATTCATGGCATTCATTTATCTAATTTCATTTGTGGATTTCAAATGTTTAATCATTTTCTAGTTTTGGTTATAATGATAGCATCTCTTATACTGTATGTCCTTTTCTCTGTATCCGGGACACACAGAGAGAGTAAGGAATAGGAGAGAAAGAGATGGACAAGAGTGAGGGAGTTGTTAGCCTAAGGGGTCTGTATTCATCACAAGTATTGCTCATTTTGATGTACAGTACAGTAACTTTATATTAATATTGAGCAGTACACAATCCAGCAATAAAAACATAAAAAGAGTGAATCCTTTTAATCTGTTACAAGTCCTGCAGTCTTTCTTGCATTAGAATGCAGATTATTTAGATGTGGAGAGCAAATGTGTTCCATGAAAGTACTAAAGCCATCAGGGGTTTGCTGGAGTTTGTCTGTGACCTTTTAACTGACTTTTCAGCAGTTAAGTCTTGGATGATATTCTTCATTTCCATTGGGTATCATACTTGCAGAACCAGAAGAAGTTTAAAAACACTTCCTCTGCTTGCTGTAACTTCAGAAACACTTTAGTAAATGTGTTTTTAACAGTGACGCAGAATCAGCTGGCATTTTATCACTGATCTGTCCCACTGAAGCAAAAACTCAGTTGTGGCCACATGCCAAATTTGTCTTGTAGGACCATGAAAACAAGGCGAGAAATTAAGTGAGAAGAAAAAGAAACAACTTGGATTTAAAATCACGAGGCAGTTTTCATACAGTCTTTCTTTTTATTTTAGTTTTTGACTTGGCTGCACACCATGAATAAGCTGGCATTAATTAACACATCAACTTGAGTGTAAGCAGCTGCTCCAAGATACTGTTGATTGATTAGAAAGCCAGTGTGATATACAGATTCTCAGTGAAACATCCCCTGTGTTTGTACACTCCCCCTTGTGCTCTTAAACTAGTTCTTATTCCAAAGGCAGAACACCTGCTGCATTGACCCCTGGACCAAAGGATGGACAGAATGAGAATTGCAATAACTGCTTCATCTTTTCGGGTACATTTAACCATATTTTCTTAATCAAGAAAGGGAAAATGACAACAGAGAGATCATGATACAACCATTCAAAGTATTTAACTGAATCTGACAACACTTTAAACAATTGTTTTAGTTTAATATTTGTTAAAAATAGCCATAAAAACAACTGGTGAAACTGCCACTAGAAACACACTCGTGGACAGCACATACACACAGGCACCAGTGGGAAGCTAAGCTTTTGATGCTTAAGGATATAAAGGTTGTACAATAGTCCTGGTTACCTGCCTAAAGAGCTGCAAAAAAGTAGTTAATGTGACCTTCAATAATCAATAATAAGCTGATTAAAGACGTTAAAAGCTAAATTGCAATTAAAATCTGCAGAAACACTGGTTTTTAAAAGACAAGGGATGAACAGCTCAGATATTCGTTATAATTTACTGACGGGAAATGTAAAGAATAACAATACTGCTGTCGTTGATGTATTTGTCCAATCAACATTCTTAGACATTTTTGTGTTGAGTGTGAAAGATCATGAAAGATTTTAGGTAGATCAGAGTATATTTGGCCCCCTGTCCTCATGCATGACCCAGGCTGTACTCCCATTGGTCTGGGCTTACCTGTAATATTGTGCAGCGTTCAGAGACGCAGTCGCTGTCCTCACATGGTTGGAACATTCCCAGTGTGACACAGTTGAGGAGGATCACCAGCATGCTGGCTCTCTCAAACCAGGTGAGGCAAGGAGTTAAGGAAGAAATTCAACAGGGCGTAAAACAAACAAACAAAAAAATACAGCTGCGGCATTGTAACTGACTTTCTTGCATATTCTGGGTAGAGAAACAGCGTGAGTATTCCTGACGCAATAAAACACACTTCCCATCTGCACAGCTGTTAACATTAAAAATAGCATTATAACATTACAAAAGTGTTAATCAGACATCTTAAAGACAAAAATACCATTCTGTATAAAATAATAGTAACATAGAGCAGGTAGCCAAATGTGTCACCTACTGTATCGATTCTAAAGGTGCTAGGGCCCTTCTCCCAACACAGGAGGTTGAATCCGCAATATATACTGTATAATATATATATATAATAATTGTGGAAAATATAATGGTATATTCCCATAGCTGTTCACAATTAAGTCTCTCTCACTTTCCCGAATCAACTCAGTGCAATCACCCAGGCGTGCTTCCTTCTTCCATGCTGAAGTAGAAAAACTGAGCACAGTCCTTCAGTTGTCTCTAGTATTCTCTTCAATCCCAACAGTCCCAAACAATTAATTTTATTAACTGTTCAAGCTATGTGCAACAAAAAAGGGCAGAGAAAAAGAGAGTGTCTGACCTTCTCTGCTCTCCACTGGCCAAGGCTTAGATATCCTCCTTCTGACCAGAGCATGAGGACTTGAGAGAGGGGTGTTAATTTTTTGATTATTTGGAAGGATGAGGGTTGGGGTTGTCAGACATAAACTTATGTCCCTCTGTTCCAGCTCTGATCTCTGTCTGCTAATCACAACTACAATTATAAGTATAATGTGTCAATTTTCACTCTATGGTAGCTGACAGGTGTCTAGGCAAACAATGCGTCACTCATTCTGCGATGAAAGTAATCTGTTGTACACTGTACTAGAACTAGAAAGGCAGGGAGAATTCAAACGGAGAGGGAAGCAGACTAAACAGAGGGAAAAAATACCATACCTGTTAGAAGACTGGCCATTATGTTTAGAAAATAAACTGCTAGGCACTGCCATACACCCAGTTTTGTCACCCTGTCACACTAACTATGCACAAAAATGAAGAATGAGAAATTGTAAGAGAGTTTGGTCTACATTGTGATTAGATGAGAGACAATTAACATTCATAACAATAACCCCCTATAATGTATACTGTAGATGGCACATAATGGTTTAAAATGGTCCTGCAACATTTTAGGTATCTACTGTATCAGGTAAACAAAAATGCTGTCAAGGTTGCTAAGCGAAAACATTTTCTAAAAAGCATGTTGATTATGTTAATTACAGATTGCACTTAATTCATTTTCTGAAAATAAATGACTTGCTCTGCCTTTATCTGTTTAGCAAACAGCTTATAATTTGATTGTACGACAGAAAGTGCATCAGTTACTAAAGAATAAAACATGTTAGGGCATTGTGGTGAATTTTTCATGGTGGATTAAGCAAATGAATGCAGCCTGTCTAAACCCATTGCAAATTCAGCAAAACTGATTTACAGAAGACTGATCAGGGACCTGACAGGAGGTGAAGGACAGAAACAGTGACCATAGTGCAAATGATCAGGTTGATGCTTAGAGAGGGGCCAGAGTTCAGTGACAGTGTTACAGATCTATGCTTATGAAGTTTACACAGGGGTTGAAACAGAGAGAAGAAATGATTTTACAAACATTTAATTACTTGTTTACCATAAAGGTAAAGGTTTATTACTTATTATATTTCTTTTAAATGCCCACACTATGTCTCAGAATCTGGTGAGCACGTGCAAAGACTGTCCATTTTCATTAGGACTGAGTCTTTTAACAAAGAAGTATGTAGGGGGTGCTGTTTGACACCATCCAACAATAACTGCAACTTGTCTGGACATACATAGTTTACAGCTGGCTATGGTTTAGTCCTCAGGGACATACTAGATTCCATTGTAAACTGCTCCAATATGAGTAGAAAACTCCCCATTACAAATTCTGTGGAATCATGGCCACAAATGTAAAGCTTATCACAAATTCAGGCATTCAGGCTCCAATAACATTGCCAGTGTACCCAGCAAATAGTCAATGAGATGCATTAGATGCCAGAATAACTGTGGTTATAAGATAAAAAAACATTTTGATTTCTTCCCAAAAGCAATATAGTGTAGTACCCCTTTCTGCATCCATTTACATCATACATTAAATCCCAATTAAATAGTGAGGACAGAAAAAAACAACTTTGTTTTATTGCAGTGTTCATGTATGGAATTCAGGATAAATAATTATCAGTAAGCTCTCTGTACTGAATGGCAGCACAGACTACATGTGCCTGCAGTATAATAGAGTTATAATGTTTATACATGAAATCACAGTACACCAACATATACAGTAAAAAGGCATATTGAGTACTGGATAATGATTGTAATCTTCCAACAGGTAAATGTATTGTTTTTTATGCTAAAATGTAAGAAGTTCAATATAAAATATAATGCTTCTCAATTCATTCTATCCTAACTTTGACATAAGCATTATTAAATTACAATGCAACAGCTAGGGGGTCTCTATCAATTTCCAACTGAGACTATACAGCTTTGTGAAATTTTGCCCTAAAACTAATAAAAGCCCATCAATAAAAGAGAACACAATCCCTAGAGGGCAAAGGCCAATCAATGTGGCACCTATCACTAGCACAAAAAAACAAGAGAAAAAGAGAACAATAATAATCTTTGTAATAAAACTTATAACAGACACCAAATCTTGAAAGAGGAAAGAAAACCTTACTGTATGCCACAGTGTCTCTTTGCTAAAGGTTGCATGTCCTAATATTATGTATTGATTCCAAATTGAATTGCTCCTTGCTCTGCTTGTTCCTGAGTACACAGACAGCCAAGCTGACCTTTGCCCTTTATGACAGCCACTCTTTGTCATTGTTACTGGGACAACAGGGATGGTAAGCCCTTTGTAATAGCGTGTTAATAGAAGGGCCTACCATTGTGGCCAGCAGTATTCAGCAGATGGAAAGGCAGCATGAAGTGTAAGATGGACAACAAACTAAAGGTCTTTTTCCTTTTTATTCAATGCCAGCCTATATCAACAGGTAAGAGATGGTGAAACAACACCACTTTTGGTAGAAATCTTGATGTTAAAGAGGTCCTGTTCTGGGCAAAAGATCTGTCTAAAAAATTCAGATTGACCTGAATATCCAACAGTAGCCTTGTTTTAGTTGTTGAGTTTTCTTTCCATAATAGTGTTGTAGTAAAGGATGTGTGCCTTAGGTACAGTATGTTTTTGTTTGTCCTTTTGCTTGGGTTATTCTGAAGTACAACTCTTACTCTAGTTCACAGCAGTTCTTTTCCAAGCCTGTTATACTGTAGGAAATGGAAGTGTAAGGCTTTGCATAGTAAACAGAAATAATTGAATAGTAAACATAATATCACATTTCAATGTGCTGTTGCTGTAGACAGAATAGGATCCGCAACTGAAATTTACTGCTATTCTAATAAATTCTTCAGTTAAATGTTTTCTTGCAAAATCCCAATTATTTGCTTTTTACTAAGCAATAGTGCCTTTGTACATGTGTTCCCATTTAAAATCTAATTCAGAGATGTGATCTGAATATTTTTCATTTCCTAAACAGTGGTTTAAAATAATAAACGAGAGAAATCTGCGCCTCACACTTCTACTACTAAATGACTGAAATTACAATAAAAGAGATGTAGTATATTCTGAACTAAACTCAGAATAAAAATTTGTATTAAAAAAAACTTTGTACTGTACGTCTGGAATGAAAAAAGGTGGTTATGAATCAGACTCACCTCATTCACATACTGTACCCGACAAAGTAACTTTGAATAGAGCACAGGTGCTCTTGGACTAGCTCTCCAGGCACAGCCCTACAGGAGTGATGATGAACATTTAATGATTGTCATAGGTGGATACTCCTCTGATGGCTGGGATATTGGCAGGAAGGGAATTTGTATCCATTTATCCATTTGTTTATTCATTTATTGAAGGCTAGTCCAATATTAAGAAGGCCAAGTGTAAAAAACATTATTATTATTATTATTATTATTATTATTATTATTATACTGTACCTACTGTACACTGTATCTATCAGTGCCATTTAGAGCAGCAATCTGGTTTTCCTTGGAGGTCTCCCATACCATTGTGGACCAGGCTCTGTCATGCTAAGTTTCAGACAGCATCAGGCCATAAGGTGGCAACATTGCTTGTAACACTAAATGTAAAAAAGCACAATATAGGAAACGGCTTGAAGATGCATCACACACAATTATAGATCAATGTTGTGACTAATCTACCTGACAGTAAGTCCATGTAAGATAGGCAGAACACAAAAATAAAGTGCAAAACAGTATCCGTAGAATGAAGTGTTCTGGTACAAGAAAAATCTCTTCAAAAGAGAAGAAAAAACAAAACATACAACACAAGTAAAAAAACTACAATTTTCCATGTTCTGTAACTGATTAGTTTTATGTTGCTAGCTTTGAACCTTACACAAAAGCAGATAACTAAACAAACACAAAGACAGTCAGGACTAACTGCTATAAAGTTTGTGACAATTTAAATACCCTAAACTAGCCTTCCTCTTTATGGGCTCCAACTGGATACAACTCCATTTAAACCAGAGTTTAGTTACAGTATGTAACCTCCACACAAAAATGGAGAAATACAAAAAAAATAATAATCAAAAACCACCATTCCAGTTTCAGATAGTTATTTTGTTGCTCTGCAGCATCACATTTGCATCCCACTGTAATAATGCAATTTTTTTTTGTTTTATATACTTTGTTAGCTACACTATTTTAAGAACTTGTGTTAGGATATACTGTAGATTTTAAGTGCCTGCTCTGTTGAGGACTCATTGAGGACAAATTAACTACAATACTGTACATCTGCGATGTACATTTCTCTGTACTAAAGTATTAAAATTGGTGATCAAGACATTTATGATGTTCTGCCACCCTTTATACCCGCAAAACCCTTAGACTTCTGGCCCTCAGACTATTTTTTCTAAAGTAAAGTAATACTGAATTCTTAGCCTATACCAATTTATCCCACCTTGACAGACCACAATTAGTTCCAATTAATACTAAATGCTTAGATATTCTAAAATAACCTAGAGATATACAAGATAAATGAGAGCGATTTTAACCTTTTTAACAGTGTCCATGAAAAAATAGCATAGTGCATGCTGAAACCTGCATATTAAGAAACCAATTTTCTTACTAAGGAAGAGCAGTTGTGAAAAAAGAAAACAGTAGAATTGTACTAGAACTCACCACAGTATTTGCTCTAAAGTAAAGTACTGTGTTTAAATTAAATGGCTAAACCGTCCTTTGGTAATAAATTGCTAAGACATATTTTAATGAAAGCTTTTGTTGGGTACATATATATGTTAGTAGATGTGCAAGATTAAACTAAATAGAATCGAATACTTTAAGACCACCTGTCTGGCAGAGGAATAACAAATTTTTATTAAGTTGAAATTAGTACCATTTTTACTGAAAAAAACAATGGTAGTTATGGTAGAAAGAGCAATCAAATAGCATTCACAAGATTATTTTATTGAACTTAAAATAGAAGTCCTTACACTCATTTTAAAATCTTGATGTTAAACTTGAATTTCTTTTTGATTCCATTTCCCTTAAACAAGAGAATATCTGCATGTTTTGCAAACATCCTCAGTGCAAACAGGGCCTATAAAGGAAGCTACAGTAGGCACAGGGCTGCGAGTTTGTCAATATTACAATTTTATTAATGCAGGATTCAGGTGTTGTGGGATACATTTTTCCTTCCTACAGTACTTTTCTTCTTTCTGTCACTATTTCATGTCTGATCCCCAGTCAGTGCTATACTGTATCTTTGAACACCTTAAGCATTATACCTGACTTTGTGTCTCAGTAGCATTGTACAGTTTGCTTATGTGTGAAGGCTGCTATCATCAGCATGACACATACTTTGAAAATTACAACTTTGAAAGTAGAAAGGAGAGAGGCAGTCATGAGAGGAGAGATTTTCTTGCAGAAGCTATTGTATGCCTACTGTACCTACAAAGGAGCACTTTTCTTTTTTGTATCTGACCTACATACTACCTGTATATAGATTGGTGTGTGGCTATTGTTCTATTTTCAAAATATGGTTTATTCTAAATTTCATTATATTGTACCAAATGTTTTTTATTAATTAACTTCTTTTTTAGCATGTAAGATTTTCTTATATTGTTGCTTTACTACTTCTTACTGCTAAAAATGATCAGTTTGAATGGTGTGTCCTCCATCTATCACTGACATCATCAATTGAAGAATCTTATGCATTTTAGTACCCCCAGACTATAAAATTGATATGTCCTTAACCTCCATATTACTAGGTTCTGGAGCTGAGTTTAATTTTGTCCA
Organism: Lepisosteus platostomus; assembly: GCF_059453375.1. Lineage (NCBI taxonomy): Eukaryota > Metazoa > Chordata > Actinopteri > Semionotiformes > Lepisosteidae > Lepisosteus > Lepisosteus platostomus. The sequence goes on from NC_142621.1 coordinate 33,540,825, forward strand.
CCTTATATTTAACACTATAGCATACAGTACCTAAGTTTTTATGGAGCCCAATGCCAAAAGGCAGAAACGTACAGTATGGTGAATTCAATAAAGCTAATACTGACAACAACTGAAAACCTCTTGGTGAGTTCCACTCACAGTCTTCTAATGCTCACTGACAATAGTATTACGACCTAGGAATCAAATCTCATTAAATCCCAGAAGTTAATCAAGGTCAGACCCAGACACTACTGGGAAAGGAGACCACCAAGAAAAATTAGGTTGCTGCTGTAAGTGTTGTTGGTGACACTTGTTCCTCTGTACCACAATTTACAAACCAATGTTCCAATAGTGACAGGGGACACTGTGTCATATAAACTGGCATTATGCTGATATTACATTAAACTGATTCCCTTGCTATTACATCATTAAAGACCTCATGACACTGTTTGTCTAGGCTAAATTGCACATAAATCTGTCTTCCTTAAATTTCTCTTTAATTTAATTGATATAGCAACCTCTCACTTGTGCATCTGTCAGCTGTCTACTGCTCTGTGGTGGGGCAATAGTGGATTAAGTGGGTCCCCTCCTGCACATTAAATGTTTTGGAACCCCGTGGAATGAAAAGCACTATACTGTACAAACACAAAAAATTAATTATTGTTATCAAAACTCCATTGTACAAGATCCATGGCAACAGCAGCTTGGCCTGTCTGTTTAGTGAAAGCCTCTCTTATCTTGAAATATGTTTATTTCAGCAGCTCAGCACCACTTTGGTTTTTGTGTTGGTATAATACCGTGAAGATTAGCCTGAGATGTAGGAAACACCCCTTATTCTTGAAAACAGCATGAAAAGGAGCGGGACAGCACACACACATAAAGCACCCTGGGAGCACTTTTCATGTTTGAGGTGAAAGCCCTTTGTAACTGCTCTGAACTAGCCATGATGGATCTGAAACAAGCCTGAACATCGCTAATCAATATTTCATGAGGTCTTTTTCTCTCTGGTCTGACAATTTTCCATTTTTTTTTCTTGCAACGTGTTCATCTCTCTCAGCTAGGCAAGAATTAGAGGGGAAGGGGAAAAGCTGCGAGTACAGAAACGGGGAAGCATAAAGAGAAGCAAATGGTAGAACAGCAACAATGGCTTTCACAGTACAGTATATCTGAACATGTGTTGTATCACATGGAGTCTTAGTGCTTCTTAACAGTGTCTGGTGAATTCCTGAGAACAAAGATAACACAATGTGTATTTAAAGGGAGAGAACATTTTTTCAAGGAAAATTTCATAAATGAAAATATATATATTTCCTTGCAGCCTTTTTATTTTAGGGGAGCACAACTTGCTAGCATTTTAGAATTATTTAAGCAAAACAATATGTTTTAAAAGTATATTTCCATTAAGTACAAATATGCACAAATTAATTTCAGTTTTGAAAATTGAGAAGAAACAACGTTCTCAGCACGGGTAAAGACATATTTTTCATACTACAAAGTCTCAGTCTAAACATTTGCAGTACTTGATGACCGATTTCAACTTATTACTCTCATCCACTAAATTTCACAAAGGAACACACATACATCAGAGTGACATACTGCAGAGATTTCATGTCAGGTAAAATGGAAAAGGAACAGTTTTCTTATTTCTGTTAACTTTTCCCCCAGTATTGTAATTAAGATACCTATAAGAAAATGAATACTGAAAAAGAAAATATTGTATAGTTGCAACATTTTCACGTTAGATATTGTTGGTGCTTTTGAATGGGCAGAATGGCTTAGTATGAAACCGTGTTTTGCTTTGCATGACTGTTTTCTTCTTTCTCCTGGATTCAGCTAATGAATAAAAGAAAGACTGTCACTCAATACATTGGAGGCTTAATGATATATATATATATCCAACACAGAAATAACACCCACAGACATTACAACTCTGGCAACAGGCATGATAGCTATATATTAGTTGGAAGCTTGATATGGTAATGGGTTAAAGACACTAGTGAGCTAAGAATGTCTGAGTCCAGAAACACTTTGGATGCAAACTCAACATTTGGTACGTGCCTTGGACCAGAAATCTTGTCTCTGATAGCCCACCCACGACAGCACAAATGAAAAGCTTATGCATGTGCCAGAAGGGGAGGTTATTATTGAACCCCAAACCAGCACACCCACCACAGAGATGGATAAGTCTTTGTGAGATGGCCTGTGGAGAAACGGACTGAAGACAAGAGGGGAGGAGGCAAAGAGAGGAACATGACAGGTGGCTAGGAAGCTTTTGACCATCAGTTCTGTTTTAAATATTGTTACAAAACTGGAGCTGTTAGCATAGCGAAGAGGGAAAAGAATTTAAGTGAAAATAACTGTGCTGACATGAGTTACTTAAGTTCATAAAAGTTCAATAATTACACGTCCTCGCTAGTCAGGAAATATCAAGTGACATCACATGCCTTATTTAACCTTCCAAGAGCAATTTGGTGGTGTGAAAATAGGTACAGTGCATAGAAAATGTTATCAGATCAAGTGCTAATAATAGATCAAATTAACCTGATGAAACAAATGCCTCTATGCATGATCCTCCTTCAAGCTTTATTTAGCCTCACATGATTCAGAGTTCCATATCCTCGTGTGACAAAGTATGTGAATCTTCAGCAACAGTGAATGCAGCTAAACATTTCATGTAACTGATGTGAGAGATCAATTTTGGGGAATTTTGGCCCATTCCTCTATGCAGAACACCTTAATCTCTGTGACACCTGAGGGCTGCCTTGCATGGACATCGTGCTTTATTTTCTGTCACAACATTTTGATGGGGTTTAGGACTGGACATTGTCTAAACCATTGTAAATTTCTTCTTCTGAAGCCATTCTTTCATGGATCTACTTGTATTTTTTGGATCATTGTTTTCCAAATTCAGGTCATTCATTGCCACTACCATGTGTAACAATTGGGATGAGCTTCTTCAGTTTAAAAGAAGTGTTTGATTTTCACCAAAAATAAAGTTTCTCACTGAAGCCAAAGAGTTTTGACAACCTTTGACTTGTCTCTCCAGAGAACATTGTCCCAGATGCTTTGAAGATCATCTGTGTGCTCTTTGGTGAACTTGGCCTCAATGTTCTCTTTGGAGAGCAGTGGTCTTCTCCTTACCATCCTTCAATGAACATTCTTGCTCATTCCTTTTCTAATAGTTGAGTCATGAACTAACCTCAAGATTCAAGATTTCTTTATTTGCCATATACAACAAGTGTATTGGAATGCTTACTTGTTCAGCTGTACCCAGTAACATTTGAGAGAATAAAAAGCCACCGCTCACTCTGTGGCTAAGGATCTGCGCCCGTGGCTGGAAGGTTGCCGGCTCGTATCCCATAGCCAGCAGAGTAATCCTACTTCATTTGGCGCCTGAGCAAGGCCCTTAACCCCAGCTGATCTAGGGATGCCATATAAATGGCTGACTCCAAGCTTCTCTCCCTGTCTGTATGTCTCATGGAGAACAAATTAGGGTATTCAATAAGACAAATTCCTAATACAAGAATATATACTGTATGGCCAATAAAGTGATCTTATCTTATCTAACCTGTTGCATGTTTTTGAGTGGTTTAAATTATCAAAAGAACTAGAACATTGTTTAATAGTTCTGTTCCCTTAGTAAGTGGTGAAGTATTTGAGATCATAAGTTTCTGTGTCTCCAAAAACTGGAATGCTTGCACAAAAAATGGTGCACCTTCAAAAGAGAAACTGCTGAGTGAAAACAATAGTTTCCCTTCCACCAGAAGATGCTAACCATGGCATTCATAGTTGTCACCTGCCAAAGGATAGTGAGACAATCTGCAGGAGACAGATTAGCATGTGAACATGAAAACCATCCTGCTTCTGCACCCAGATAAACATTTCCAGAGTAATTACTATTTATTCCATTTGCTCACAAGGTTACAAACAATGCAGATTTTTCTGTTTTGATCTATTATGTCATTGAAACTTGATAGGTTCCTACTCTACAATGTCTCCTCCATTGGTTACAGATTGTTTGGATCTGATTAGGATTTTTTTTACACACATATTAATGCCTAAAATGAATGTTATGCACATAAATACCAGACTAGGCAGATGACTTGATGCTCCAGCAATTGTTTAGCTTCTGTTTTAATGGGAAACATGATATTAAATCTTTTATGTTGTACAACATGGAGGGCATTCCCAGCAGTTAACAATTTAGCAATTAACTCCCTCTAACACTTTGTTTGTTGTGGTATCAGCCAATTTGTAGAACTTTATTGCCGCAGTTAAGCATTTTGCTTCCTTTCCGGACTAAAGGCTTGGAAAAGCCAACCTGCAGCTCAGCAGCACTCCTTTCTACTCCATTCTGAGCGAATGGACATTTTGTTTACCACTGACGTAGAGCAGCTGGCTAATGTATTCCATCTGAAAAAAATGTAGTTGATGCATTGTATGGTTAGTAGTTACCGACAATACTGGGGACCAGTAGTCTTCACATTAGCAATTTAAAGATCCATTTTTCCATCATTTAGTCTGTCCCTGATTAATTCATGTGTTTGTATTCCATAGAATTCTGCAAAAGGGTATTATAGACATCATCTGTTTGATAAATCAAAGACTAATACCATACATAGTTCATCAATAAGTTCTAAACTATTCACAAAAACATTAAAACTGTCAGTGGACAGCTATAGTAGCACTACAATAAAGCACAATAAATAACACTTTAGAATCCTTACTGTGAAATAGGGCTTACCCTTAATAAGTTGCAACTGAATGACAAAAGGCCAGTAATAACAACTCACCCAATAAATAATTTCAACTTAAAACTGTTAAATTACCAGAAGACAAAGCCATTCAGTTACAGTACTGTATCTTACTTGTAAAGCTGGAGGGATGCTTAAGGTTACAGGCAAGATAGATCCCAGATATCCATTCCAAACACTGGACCTTTGAAAACAGGCATCCAGATTTTGGAATAACAGGACCATATCATTGAATACAACAGATGAAAATGTAACATTAGACTGGAATCCTTTTCAAGGAAACAATTTGAATAAATACCTCTGTATCACAGTTTAAGGGCTTTTAAGTGTGTTTTGTAATAGCTACATGCAAATATAAAATAAAGTTAAGCTGAAAATAAAGTGTTTTTCCACATGTTTATAAATATTATTGGCAATTTCTGGTGTCTGGAAAGGTAACAGATTTGATTTCCACTTTTCAAGTTTCCCATACTGTATGTCACAAAGTGTGAGGAGATGCTGAGGCAAATCATAGGTGAACGATAGTTTATAGTCACAACAATTTAAACAGCATAAGAAGCAAATGGGGATGAAGCTGTAAGCGGTCAGCTCTACAGTTTAGTGCTGACCCCCCAAGCAAAGGACTTGCAGCTCCCCAGCTCCAAGTCATTAGTATTCTAGTTAAAATGATTTTCTGTCATGGCACATTAGTTTGTAAAAGAACTCAATTAGGAAAACTGTGTCTTTAACTCTCCCAGTTAGTCTCTCATCTTCATAAACATGCTGACCTGATTCCATTCAGTTAGATAGAGCGCCATTAGAGACACAATGAGTCAGATGGAACATTTAGTTGACGTCACAGACGTCATCACGTTTTCCTTTGTTTGCATGCCTTTCCCCTTGACTCTACAAAATGTGTTTGAACTCATGCATTAGTATAATGACGCAACTGGTTTTGTTCTCCTGGGTGAATTTCATTTTCCTTTTTCACAGGAGAGAGGCAGTTGTAAAGCAGGTATCCTGAAGATTAACTGGTTTCCCCTTTAGCTGCTTTGATTAGTCCTGGTGGAAATCTGTAGCTTTCACACCATTACACCACTCTCTGGCACTGAATAACATAGTGAGTCACATCAAGTACCATCCATTCAACCCAGCAGTATTATGTAGTCAACGAATTAGCTAGTTAATTGTACAGATTTTATTGATCGCCATCATCCAAAGTTTGCATCCACATCTCTCATCAAAACTAATTAATTGAGCAAATAATGTGGTATGCTAAGATTTACAGTAGGAAACTAGTGTGTCCTGTGCAAAATCCTGAAAAGGGAATTTGAGTTCTTCCTATGGTTTAAAATGTTGTAGTAAGCAATTTTTGGATTCATTAGTTTGTTCAGCTTTATCCAACTACATAATGTTTAATAAAATATGTCTCAAAAACAATTGAATTTTATAATCAAAATGTGCCAGACCTTAACCAGGGCAGAACCAACTGTGAGGGGCAGTTTCTTGCAAGTCTCCCCATGGACGAATGCCATCCAACATGAATCATCTCTATACTCTTCTCTAAAGAGAGCTAATTTGTCCTCTGTTGTCGCTTGGATGCTTTATGTAGGTCACACTTGTGACAAACATTCTCCAAAATGGAGAATACAGGGAGATTGCTGTTGTTGGTCAGGGGAAGGGTCACAGACTCACTGGACTCTCACCCTTTTGGCGGACTTTGGGCTAGACTGTCCCCACCTCTTCGAGATCTTTTGGCCAAGAAGGCAATAGTAGATTATCACCCCAACTCCACCATTTTCCTGGTCTGAACCTTCTTTCCAACTCTGGAGGTTCAGGCCACAGAAACAATGGCAATACATTCTGTTACTTTTTCTCAAAGTTCAGACCTGGATAGCAGTAGCCATGTCTGCACTCTGCTGGTTCACGTTTTGGTGACAAGACCTGCTCCTAACACATTCCTCCAGGGACTCTTGGGTCATATACAGTAGTACTTCTCTGAAAGCCCTTGTACTGCTTTTGACCTGCCTCCAGTACTTTGTTAGTCTTTAGAAAGTCCAGAGGTGGAAAGAAGGACCAGGAAAACAGTGGAGTGGGGGGCAGGGATAATCTACAGTTGCCTTCTTGGCCAAAAGATCTTGAAGAGGTAGGGACAGTCTAGCCCAAAGTCTGCCAAAAGGGTGAGATCCTGGATTGCTATATTGTGGGCATGCATGGCAGGATGATTGTATTGGAGCAGCAGCACCAGTCATGATCAATCCCCTCACAGCTGCCATACCAATCTAGTCTCCTTCAAGGCACTCCTCCAATTGCTACTACACCGCCCCCAAATGTCCAGGGCTGAACTCCTTGTGGGAGGTACTACCAGTCCCTCTTGCTGATTTGACCATGCCAGAAGGTTAGATCTCATTACCCTAATGACTCCTGTTTCTTCCCCAAAACCCTGGGCTCAGATCTTCCCAAATAACCTCTGTAGTACAAGATGAAAGTCATGAGGATCTGGGGTAACAGCTCTGTATTTTTTTAACACCAGAAAGCTGCTGGGTTTTTGATAGACCTTACCATCAGTGAAGATGCTACCAAGGATCTACATACATAAAATCTCACAAAAGCATTGAGACATGAAATCCAGAAGGGCTAGTGGTTCTTGCAACAAAACAACAGCATTCCAAACCCTCAACCATCAGGCACAAAATTCTTAACCTTTAACCAATTATTAAATAACTAAGTTAATCACCCCTAATTTGGCTATTTATAATTAATTGGAGAGTGTATAGCAGCCTTTAGTAGCAGATTGCCTGTAACAGCATCCCCTCTCTAAGCCAGCCTGCCTCAATATTCAAACAATGTTCTGCCTGCAATTCAACTTGGACGTAATCATATACTGTATGTGTTATGTGTCAGCTGGTGTTTAAATGTAAATAACAGCAAACCCTCATATGTAGAATCAATTCCAGAATAAAAAAATTTGCCTGATCAGAGATGATTAGAGGAAGTGAGCTATGAAAATGCATCATTAATTTCAATTAAAAATTGCTTTACTTCAAGCCAAAGCGCTGTACAGTATAAGGCAGACGAAAATAATAAAGCAGAATACAATGAAGTTTAAAAAGACAGTTTGACATAAAGCCACAACATAACATGCATCAGTAAAATCCAAATTACAAAGATTTCTTTTTAAACATGCTATGTTTCCCATAGAGCAGAACCTTGTTGTGTCATTACATAAATGAAGGGGTTGGGAACCAATTAGCATTCAGCAATGTTCATGTTTGTCACAACCTTAAATTCTGAACCTACAGTAAATGCCTAAAATTGTACTCGATCCACTGTTTTATATCCAGAATTTTAATATTATGTGAAGTAGCAGTCAGAGTTAGGTTTAGAGTGCAAAGACTAATCCCAGTGGAACTGTACAAATTGCAGTGTAACTGAACAGGATATACAGTTCGTAATTCATAACAAAAATTCAAAGATGGACACAAACGCAATAACTGCCAACCATTATCTTTCTAAAGTACAGATATGGACCATAATTTCCCAGAGTTCTTCACATGAATGCTCTTCTCCATCGTTCACTGAACTATTACCAATTTACCTTTGGTGCCATCAGGGAATTCTGACATTCTCAGCTATCTAGGCTCTCAGCAAACCAGGTGTGTCAAAATCAGACATATGTATAACTGATCTCTCTTTATTGTACGCACACTATTGGGTTTTACTGTATCTTCTGAAACAGTAAATAATCGCAGTCCATGAACAGAACTGTTGGGGAAGCCTTGTGTAACATCAGATTTAAAGTTGCCAAGGGAAACAAACTGTCTCCTATTAGACAGATCTAATCTAAACCAACAGAAAGAAGTGCCAGTAATATCTAAAAATGTTTCCATATGCTCCAAAAAGACATTATAATTAACGCTGGGAGATTGTGAACCAGTGGTCATGAGCAAGCCATCGGTGAAAATGTATGACTACTCCTGGCACTCAAACAGTAAAATTACATTTGTAAGGTATTTTACACACTAAATCAATAGTTAAAAGCAGATTTGAAAGTCTTCATTTTTAGTTATTTTCTATTTTGTTTAACCAACTGACTATTACCAGAACCCAGAGGTGCTCATTTTAATTAAAATACAACAGAAAAGTGTTCTGTTGTGTTCACTTCACAGTTACAAAAAAAAACTTTTAGTGATGGTGATGCTCAGAAAATACATTTGATTTATTTATTTTTTTAAAGTTTTACCCTGCCCATCAATTAAAGTATTTATACTGGTTTAATGCATGGGACTCCACAGCAGTGGGGTGTCATGTTGAGTGGTATTGTACACTGTACTTGTGAAATCCTGAAACAGTTGACTGTTTTTTTGTGTATTTCACCCATATGGAATACTTCATCATTGTGGACTGAAATCATCCTCTACATTGTAGTGCAGCATCAGAACAGTTAAGGCTACAGGCCTCTCTGGATTATCTGACAAACAGGTTAAAGAACTTACCTTTGCTATTTTAATTAACTAAATTCTGACTTACTTCAGATTGAACCACACTGAAGCTAACAACACAACTGGCAGAAAACCAAACATTGAGAAAAAGTAAAGAGCTATTAACATAAGGCACATTGAAGATTTACTGTAAAACTGAAAATACATTTGGTCCTAAAAGGTCAAAGAAAACATTCTTAGAAAGAGCATTTCTTTCTGATATTGTTTTAAGGTTGTTTTACTTATGTATAGACATATTCTTATTAATATGTTTTGTTATTATTTATACATACAGTACATACATATATATATATAAATATACTGTTAGAACAATAATTAAATTGTGTTAATTTCTTTTTCTGTAAGGCAGTTTGACATGAGGTACCGTGAAAGGTTTTGTATAAAACAAAAATCGTTTGACTGGCTGTCTGATGGATAAACTAATTGATGAATTAGTTGAGTGGTTAATTGATTCAGACATTGTTTAGTCCTCCTGAAGCAAGACGTACAAAGGTACCCTGCATAAATTCCTTCATACACTAGATTTCGTGAACTAGACTATTGAAAAGGAAATGGCACAGTGCAGTTTTTGTTTTTGTGCTTGTGTTTAGGTATGAACTATCCCTCCTACTGCCTGACCAGTAATGATTTAAATTGGATAATGGTTATTTCAGTAGCAATAAGATCAATTTGTGCCTCAAAATGACTTTCTAACAATAATGCCTGCTTGGTTAAGTGACAGGAAATCAATTCTAGGCACAGAAACATAACAAACTGCACACACAAAATCAAGCTCAGTCTGTAAATGAATGGATTAAAAGACAATTTATGATTATTAATTAGCATTAATACCAATAAGTTTGTCATTTCTACACAGCCCTGATTGTACCTTTGTTTCTGCTAGATGTAGTAACATGAAATCCTGAAAGGAATAGTAGTCCATCACAAAAACAGATACACGTAGTTACAATAGTATTACTGCAAGAAGTATGTTGTATAATTTCCAGGGACATATTAAAATCTTAAATCTGCCCTCTTTTTGATTTTCATTTGGGGATGCCTGTGCTTAGCCTAGGCCTAAGGGTAATCACACCACAAAGCGTGTCGGTTTTCTGGCAAGCAGGACCCATACAGATTGGACTTTACTAAGCAAGAAACAGGTGGCAGGATACAAATGATAAAACATAATCCAAACATTTCATCGCTTCTCAACAAATGTGGGACAGAGGAGGGTAAAGAAACGGACTTGAAAGAAAACATGTAACTTCTTCAACGTTATGTAAGCTCAACACCACTATCAAGCAAGGTGGTGGTAGAGTTACACCATAGGGCTGCTTCTAATCAGCACTACTAGAAAGCATGCTAAGGTTGTGTGGAAAATAGATGTAGTAAAGTACAGTATATACAGCTCCTAGAGAAAATAAATTTGATTGATTGAAAAGAGATTGAGTGAATAAAAAAAAAAACGGCATCGTCCTGGTTGTTGGTAAAAACCTGTCTTTGTAATTGCTGCAAAGGGTGCTTCCACTGGGTATTGACTCAGGATTGTGAATAATTATGCAAGTCAATTTTAACTTTTGATTTTTCTTTGCGTTTTATGGTAAATTGTGATAGTGACTATGGACCATTAGTTCTTTTTTGCTTGGATCACTAACTACTAGGAATCAAACATGTTATATGGTCCAAATGTTCTCCTCTAGTTTGTAATGTAGTCTTTCCTAGATTATTACCCCTAATAAAACCCTGACTTACTATATTACCTCATTACAACCAAAAGTAATATGTTTATAGTAGTATTACATACATACAGTAATGCCTTGCAACAACTCTGAATATGGTTGAAATTTAGTTTGAATGTTGCTAAATTAGCAAAGCCTTTTATTTTTACTGTTTTTTTATCACTATATTGTTAGCTATTGTAGTTGCTATCTCAGTAGAGCTCTTAGCAACCCAAATTGACCTCAGAGCAGACTCAATGTTCCTGCCATGAGTGCTAAAGTATTAACTGAGAAATTACTTTGCTGAACTTCCAGAAAATCTCCTTATTAATGAGGTTGCTTAGGAACCAGCAGTGGGAGCACTGAAGAGAGATGGTCCCTGGCTGAGAATGCTGTATATATGCTACAGCTTTGAGCAGGCCTCTGTCTTTGCTCACTGATTCTGAAAGAGCAATGACAGTATTTCTTCAGTGCAAGACAGCAATGGAGCTTGACTCTTTTCTTTCTGAAGTTGTTGAAGGGCAAGAGGAAGAGATGTTAATGGAGAATTGCAAATAAATTCTTATTTTATTTCACTTAAAGATTAAAAAGAACTAAGGCTGTGGACTCCAAATGGACTTCAAGATAAATTGTAGAAAACAGCTTGCAAAATGGCTAATTAAATGTGTTCCTAAAGGCAGAAAAATGGAAATAGGGACTAAAGGGCTTGATAGGAATTGAAAGAGAAGACAAGGAGTGTCTTAAAGCAAGAACCTCTTGTACCGACAAAAATTGCCAAGGAACTAAAAGAATTGCCCAGAAGGACTGTTGAAACAGATTCCCTGTGTATCTATACAGAGAAAGTACAATTGCTGTCTTTAGCAAATGTCCTTCACTTAACAACTGTACTACAGTACGTTTACTTACCAGTACTATAGTGGAAGCTAATAGCGTTCAATCAGCTTTTACTTTACTGTTATTCTGTACATTCTTTGAATGCAACACATTCTAGCAACTTAAGAGAAACAAATAGGAAAAAGATTAGGGAATTCATTGATTTTTAAAATAAAATTAACATATTATCATTTGCAATCTTAAATGACACTTTTCAAGTTCTTACTGAAAGGCAGTGCATTTTCCCAAGTTAGTGACTCAACTGAACTCAGAAGCTCCAGTCAGATGTCAGCAAATTGCTAATTTGATGTTACCATCATGTGATATTACATTTTTTAAAAGTCTAACATGTATCTCATATGGTTATCCCATACTGGGATATCTTTATAGTCCTGACAATGCTGAAGCAAATTTAGTATTACTCATACTATTTAAATAACAACAATAACAAAAAAATAGAAACTCGCAAGAGACTATACAGTACCTCACCATACTCAGACAGAGCCGCTGGCAGTGCACTTAGACTATTGTTCATAATGCCTTTTTCTTAACTGAATGCCCCACATCAAAAACAAAAGACAGGCCAGAAGCTTTCTCATCCTCACAATCTGTGACCTTATAATACAGAGAAATACCAAAACAGAGTGCATGAGATTAAACCACTTAAGTTTTAAAATGCCCAGACTTAAAAAGCATAGCTATACTTTTTAAAAATGGTGAGAGAATATCACAGAGAATATCACAGAGAATATTAATATATATTAATATTAGAAAATTAGAGAGATGGTGAGAGAATATTAAATAAACATTAGAATACTAGCTCTTATCTGCTTCCATCTTTTACTTGTCGAAGTTAGTCTTGTTGAAGGATGTCAAAGAGTCTGTATTCCTTAAGAGAACTCAAAGAACATTGATCAGTTCAGGATTATTTCACTGTTCAGTGTTGAGGGCAAGACATCTCTCAGCATTGTAGCCAGCACTTGGCAAATAAAAGTATCTCTTCATGAATGTTTAAAAACTACACCAGTACAGAAGAGTGGGCTTCCTACAATGCCAGCTTGCTTGGAGCACACAAGTGGCGTTACATGGTTAAAGGAGGCAAAAGAAGGCAAGAGAGGCCTGTCTGTGCTGTGGTCAGACCCCACCAACACTTATGGGTCAATATTCCACAAGCTGGTGGAAGTAACATTGATGTGGCATTACGTCCCATGGAAAACCGGGAACTTTATCTTGGATTACCATAAGAGTTTCAACCCCCAATTAGAGCTATTATGGATAATGTGACTATAACAACATAAGTGCCAGGGAGCAAGACAAGTCCTACATGGAGAAGTTGATCATTTGGTTAGGGATGAGTTATAAGCTTGCAAAATCAAGGTCACTAGTGATGAAGAGACAAGGTTGTTGACACATTCTGCTCCTCCATGGGTAATACATTGATCCCTACCATTAAGGAGAATCCAGTAAAGAGCCTGGACAAGTTGTTTGACTGTAGCATGAGAGAAGCAGCAGCCATCCCACCAACCAGCCAGGAGCTGGAGACTTGAATGGCAGCAGTAGATAAGTCAGGATTGCCTGGCAAATTTAAGGCCAGGATTTACCAGCATGGCATCCCACCTCAGACCTTTCTTAGTCTATGAAGTCTTAGTGATGATGGTGGAGAGCTTGGAGATGATCAGCCAGAACCTCCACAGGTGGCTGAGCTTGCCTCATAAATATCACTCTGCATGGGCAGAACAACCCAAGGCTCCCCATCAGTAGCCTGAACAAAGAGTTCATGGTGTCCCAGATAAGAGAGTTGCTGTAGTACAAAGAAAATAACCCCAAAGTCTCCCTGGATGGAACTGAAGGGAAGACTGGGATGAAGGTGAAGAGCATGGGATGCAGTCAAACAGGCTTAAGCACAGTTAAAATACAATGCACCGGTAGGGGCTGTGATGTCTGGACGAGCAGGCCTAGGCTGTTTTCCAAGAACATGACAACAATCACCATGAGGAAGTGTGGGTACAGGTGGAGGAGCTGCATACCAGCAGGATGGTGGTGATGCGTCAGCAAGGAGTATGGACAAGGTGGGTGCATGCAATGGACCATCAGATCTTTTGTTCTGAGCTTTGGCAGGCATTGCTCCATTGTACTAAATTTGTGATTTAGGCAGTTTACAATATTCTACCTAGTCCATCTAACCTCTTCTGTTTGGACAAATGTGGTTCACCGGTGTGCAAATTGTAGAGGCATTAACAACAGTAAAGACGAGCACTCAGCAAATGAGGTTACTGCATTTTTCAGAGTCGGTCAGCAGTCACAACTACAGCCGAAGGTATCAGTGTATCTACAGCTAACAGTGAAAGGCTAAAGGGTGATGAAGGGAGGCAGCTTAAGTTCCCTGACAACAGTGCAAAGACCAGCCTCAGGCTAGACACTGAATTACTGACACATCTAAGCAAGTGGTTAAGCAGAACTAATGGATCCCTAGGAAGACCAGATGAAGGAGGCCAATGAAAGGAAGAGACCCAGGTATGAAGAGCTAGTTAATCAGTGTCGTAGGAAGGTGTGGAAAGTGCGATGTGAGCCAGTGGGGATGGGCTGCAGAGGACTTGCAATCCCCCCCCTGTAGAGCCTTTAGTCTTTTGGGCGCAACAGGGGTGAGCCGGAGGATGGCCATCAAAACCACCACAGAGGCTGAAGAAAGAGACTCAAGATGGATCAAGACAAGTGGATCTGTGGATGACACAATAGATGCTGGGCCACCTATGTGAGGGTGTCTGATGTTGAAAGACCAGAAATACCCAGTGACCCCAGGTTACATTATGGATAATGTGTCCAGGGACATCAGAGGATTTGTTTTTCAATAAAAACACTGACAAAGTCATCCCTGGAGACTTCTTCATAATGAACACTGAATCACAAACTAGAGGTCACAAGTTGAAATTAGATATTGTATTAAAACCTAAACCAATTGGGACACTATTTTGTACAATGGGTTTTGAGGCTCTGGAACCAGTATGAACTAGTAGCACTCAGGCTTCATTCCAAAAAGGACTGAATAAGATTCTTGCATCAATTAGTTATGAGCAGCCAAAAGGGCTGCAGGGTGTCTAATGGCCTTGTTTCTCCCCTTTCTCGTGCTCTTATAATCACTTTATGGTTGCTAATCCTTTTTTGTCTTTAACTTTTTTGCTTTTTGCCTCGGAATGATAAGTTCCCTCTCTTCAAAAGCTCCCTGATCCTGTTAAATATGGTCCAGGGTATGATGTCCAGCTGTGGGCAATGAAGACAAGTCTCTAGTTTATGTGTATCTCTTCAGTCATGGATGGAATATTGGGTTCAATATAGGGATGCAAAGGCAACACAGAATTCAGTTATTTTTCTGATTTTATTGAGAATAATCAAACAAATTCACCTGAGATTATTCTACCCCTAAAAATAAATCTATTCAAAAAGTTTCTAGTATATTTTACAACCAAGATTCGTCTGGCTTCACATTCTTAACTCTTTGCACACCCCCACAACACTGCCGACATCCGTAAGCCTGATTTTGCTGGTTCACTTATTGGTTTGCATCTTATTCAGTTAACAAAGCTAATTTTTGCCCACCTTTCTGAACTCTTATCTTATACAGTATGTAACACACTTAGTGATTGCTGAATCCCTATCATTTTGTCTTGACAACTCATAGCCCATAGAAATACCATCCCTACCATGAAGCATGGTGATGGCAGCATCCTCTTATGGGGATGCTTTTCAATGGCAGGAAATGGGGAACTTGTCAGGATAGAGAGAACAATTAATGGAGCTAAATACAGACAAATCCTATAGGAGAACCCGCTTTAGTCAGCAAAAGATAGTACCTTAGTCTAGGGCAAAGATTTACGTTCCAACAGGACAGCAACCCACAGTATACAGCCAAAGCTTATCTGGAGTAGCTTCAGAACAGGAAGGCGGGTGTCCTTGAGTGGCCTAGCCAAAGCCAAGACTTAAATCCCATTAAGAACATGCTTGTGAACAGACTTGAAGATTGTGGCTCACTCACGCTCCCCATTCAGCTTGACAGAACTTATGAAGCAAATATGAAGAACGAAATGAAAATCCCCAAACCCAGATTTGCCAAGCTGAAACAAGGAGGCTCAAAGCTGGAACTGCTGCAAAATGTGCTTTTATTAAGTATTTACTCATGGTGGAGAATACGTCAATGAACAAGATCATTCTCTTTTTAATTTTTCATATGATTGTGTTACACACATTTCATTACTTTAAATTGTCACTTACTGTATGTTGTGTGAATCAAGCGGAAAAATAATTTTCATGCATGAAAAATTCTGTTCGTCACAATTTTTGCAATTGTTCAGGGGGTGAATACATTCTGAAAGCACTGTTATTGTCACTCTTGTCATGGGGTACTTGCAAAAGCTTTGTGTCAGTTTTTAGTTTTAAAATCCTTCTGTTGACGTTTAAGACAGGTTCTTGGTTCTTCAATATCTGGATGATATGTTCTAGTATTACTTTTCTCAATGCAACCTTTGCTGAACTGTTTCTGGTTTGCAGTATTTCCATTCCTTGTCTTATATTTCTGAATGTTTTTTCTATTTGTCTTCTTTATTTGCATTATTTTCTTGACATTCTAACTGTTGCATTCTGTGAAAAGCTGCCATACAGTACATGGTATTGCACTTTAAGATAATTACTTTGTAAGGGCACTATAAAATAAAGCTTACTACAATTACTAAAGAACTAAAGTTGTGCTGGAATCTTACAATGTACTCAATAAGAATAACCAGCATTAGGCTAGCCCAGTGCTCAGCCTACATTGAGTAACATAGTATTTCAGTTAGTTCAAATAGAACAGCCAGGATATATCATTAGTAGATCTCTGAAGGATGTCAGATGAAGTCCCATGCTCACCTAGGAATTGTTCTAGATTGTAAAACAGGTATACTGTATCAGATTTTTTAAATTAATTATTTCACATTATTTTTTACATAATGACATCAATGTGTTTGTGTTTTTCTTCCCATTCACTTTCTCCTTATTTCTCCCTCTCTATGTATATCCCTTAACACTGTCATCTTGCCAGTTTCCTAAGTTTCTTTGCCTCCCCTCCATTGTTGCCCATTCTTCAACACTCTTCCAACGAATCTTTTATAGAACGTTACTACTTAAAAGAGTTTGTGTTCTTCAAAACCATTATGTTTTATGATACAACTTCCAGAATAACTAAGTTTGCATATAAATAACTCACAATTATAATCCCACAAGGCAATTCCTCTGTCGTTATTGGTGACCTCAATAAACAAAAAAAAAAGAAACCAAAATGTCTGCAACTATAAAGCTCTTTTTTCCCAATTAGGCAATGATTTATGAACATAAACCAGCACATTATTTAAAGAAATGAAGACATATGTCTCTGCGTGCTTAAGATTCTAAATGGGAAGAGATATGGCTGAGGCAGCTGTGAGTATGATAACAGCTAGAATTAAAGAATAATTTATTAGGATGCATTCATGCACAGTAAGTTATTTCTACCCTTAAAGGTTATTACACAGAATCAAAACTGTAGTTTTTTACCTAAACACACTGCAACGAGCATTTGTGTAGAAGACTGATCAAATACAGGCTTAAAAATCTCCAGTCTTTTAGACTCTTATTCCAAAACTTTACGTAAAGGACATAAGAGTAAGATATTTATCATTTTATACAAACATGAGCACATTTACCATTTAGAAATGAATGGCAAAATTTTAAAAATGCTGTCCATCAGCAATCCCCAACTAACCTGACAGAATTGAGCAAGTTTGCAAAGAAGAATTGGCAACTACCAAAACTGCTGTAACTACCAAGGGAGTAGTCAAGGGAGAGAAAACAGTACTTACAGTATTAAATGAACATACTGTATATACAGTTTTGAAGTTTTATTTTTATTTTCTTCTGGCATTTAACTTTTTTCATTGATAAAAGCATACAGATTAAGCATTTAAGTTTTAAATAAAATATTCACAAATATATGCACATTATTTTTAATTCAAAGTGTACATCAATGTAAGGGAATTGATACTTTTGTAAGGCTTTGTATACAATATACAGAGCGAAGAAAAAGTTGGTGATTTATAATTATGACTTTATACCATGTTACCCTTGTAGTCTTTTCTTAAATACCCAAAAGGGTTTATATGTAGCAGTTTAATGGTTTTGGGAATGGTGTATGAAGCAGAAAGAACTGAATAAAATGAAGAGTAAAATGATAAGTGAATCCCTATTTTACTTAGCAGAATTAGGAGGTACTGTAATTAAAATTTGATGGTTAAATAATTAGGAAACAAATAAGGACTGAATTTGGGCAGCCCTGTCTATAGCATGTTCAGTAACCTTTTGAATGTGGTCTTCAAAATACAGGTTAGTGGAAACTAATCATGTCAATATGAAGAGAATTCAGTGGACCTTAGAAAAAGAGTAGTTGAAGTCTGTAGTGGGTTACAAAATACATTTTAAACATTTGGGACTCTATCCATCCTCTGACAATTATCCATTCTCTGACAATTAGTCTACAAATGGAAAATATTCAAGACCATGGTGACTCTTCCAAGGACTGGCGGTCCTGCCAAAAACTCTCTAAGAGCAAATGAATAAAAAACCATCCAGGAAATCACCTAGAACCCCAGAGTAACAACCTGCAAGACTCCTTTTCCGTGGTTACTGTCAGTGATCATGCGTCAACCATGCATTTTCACGGAGGATAAAAAAGAATCTACTGAAAATAGTAGAAAACGTACTGTACAAGCAGATCTACAAAAGACTGACATCTTAGTTTGAGCAAACTCTAGACCTAATCCCCAATGAAATGTTAAGGCAGGATGTGAAGTGAGATGTTCATGCATGGAAACCCTGAAATGTCACTGACTTGAAACAGTTCTGTAAAGACGAATGGGTCACAATTCCTAAAAAAATGCCTGTGAGAGACTAATAAACAACATGATTGAACAGCAGTTACTGAATCTGTTAAATCATGCCGTCGTTTTAAGAAGAAATTAGATTTACATAAAATATTCTAGAATATGGACCAAATTATGGGGTTTAAACACGTTTTCTTAGTACTGTATATAATATTATATACTGTATGCAGACACATGCACAGTATACAGTGCATTGAATGAACAGAAAGCTTATGCTTATTAACTGTTCTAACAGAATCATATTATGTGGCTGTGCAGTTGTGCAGTAAATTTAACTAAGATGAAAACGGGGGAGTTGGAGTAGGAGGGGCTTTAGTGGTAATGACATTAGCAGGAATGTGACAGAGATTAATGTTGTGTCAAACCGTGGTTCTGTTTTCTT
Source organism: Lepisosteus platostomus (assembly GCF_059453375.1). NCBI lineage: Eukaryota > Metazoa > Chordata > Actinopteri > Semionotiformes > Lepisosteidae > Lepisosteus > Lepisosteus platostomus. The sequence goes on from NC_142621.1 coordinate 33,559,935, forward strand.
GGAATCAAGAAGGATCCCTTTGCTGGAAAGCTATCAGCTCATTCTTCTCAGGAGAGCAAGATATCGTCTCATATCTACTAGCCCACCATTCCTAATTCAAGAAGCAGAGGTCAAGATAATTGAATGGTGCCAAAAATAAGCAGCACACGAAAAGTCAAAAGACCTGAGAATTTCTTTGACTGTTTTACTAATCACATCTGATTTTACTGACATAGTCGGGAATTGACACATGTACTGTAGTATCTATTTGTTTTTACAGTAGGGCAAATTAGAACCTTTCTTAATTAAACCACTCAAGCATGCCGTAACACACTTGTGAAAGCCAAAGCCACTTCAAATGTATTTTTTTCTCCCCATTGATTACTTCAGGCACACTTCCTTTATCTCAGGTGTTCCAGAGTGTGACAATCCATGAATTGAAATAAAGACTCATACCAAAATAAATTTGCTACATACTCCCACTGACTGTGAAGTGCTACAGAGATATTACTCTAGTTAATCATTTCTTGGGCAAATTGCATGGGTGGGGGATGAAGCATCCCACAGAAACACATATTCTTGCATTTATATCACAGCGCTGTTTAAAAATCACCAATTGTTTTCTTTAATTTCAAAAGCAATTTAGGTTATATTTTTCATTTTCCAAAAGAAGTGTATTTTTGTTATTGATTTACCTTGGTAGAGGATTATTATAAAACATTTTTGAAGCTTGTGCTGTATTATGAAGCAGCATTAAGTTGAACAAAGTCTACTTAATTTTTAAAAACTGAATAAATACACACATATCTTGGACACTGGCTGTCTAGATAAAAAAGAACTTTAGATTAAAAATCATATTGATTAATACTCTGTATGATCATTAGATGTTTAGTATATGTGGTATAAGAACTGAATGAATTTGAGGTTGTTTTGTCTTTAAACTAAATTAATTCAGTAATTAGACCAAACCATATTTAATACGATGTAAAGACTCCATGTATTAAAGTTTATTAAGTGCTACACACCTTCTGACAGAACAGCCTGCCCTCAAGGATGAGGCTGACAGTACCCTCCTCCCTTCATGAGGAAGAAGCTAGGGAGCTGCTACGAGGGTGAAGATGGAATCAATGGAGGGGTGAGAGAATGAGGTGCAAAGGTGATTCCTGAAGTTGAGATAATTACATGTCAAGACAGTAGAAGAGGTGAGACTAGAAATTTGGCCTCCTCACAAACTGTTTAAAAACACAGTTGAGAGAATAAGAAGGAGCAGATCCCCTGGCAAAAAATTAACTTTAAAACCATAATTACAATTATTGTAGAAAATAACTTTAAACAAAAAGTGCTTATAAATAACCTACATTCATCTATCAGCACTACACTATCTGTTACCTTTGAGACACTGTGCCATACTGTACATACCATCACACCAATGCAAAGTGAATGAATGCACAGTGCTGTATGAGCATGAGCTTGAGGTGATATCTATAATACTAAGTATACTCTCCAGCTGCCTTTGTTTTTACAACAATTTGCTCCACTAAAGTCTACATTGGTCCAATTCCACTCTTTTGTTCAAGCCATTGCTGATTTTAAGAGCTGTAGAAAACTTGTACAGTTGTGGCCCATGAGGGGTGGAGTAGGGTACAGACATGCAGTATGCAGTGACAACGTAATGCAAATCAAATAACAGCAATAAAATGTAATACAGTTTTTATTTCCACCTTCATCCAGAGAACGTTTACGTTGTGAATTACCTGTAGAAATATAAAGAGAAACACAAATGCACATACCCCATGCATATCATTAAGAAACTGGTATATCCATTTCACCATTGGGTATTTACATTCCCTCTTCAAGGTTTAGTGTTTTTTCATCCCGTTATTCCCACTCACAGCAGGCTCCTGGCCATACAACCAGCACCAGCCTAAATATGGATTTTGAAAACATTATGTAAGCCAGATGTGTCCTGTCATGTATTACGTAATGCTGTTAATGGCTGGTTTGAGGTGGCGTTATGAGCTCCCGTTATCTAAACAAAACAATATGGTAGATTTAAAAAAACTGTTTGGACCAATGATGCAGTCAAGGCCATTAGAGAGGAGAGAGTAAAGTAAAAGACATTAAGAGCAGAGGGCTGCCTGACATGATCTGACAACAACATAAATAGTTCCAGTACAGCACCCGTGGAAGGGAGAGCTGTGTATTTTTGAAGTCTTTGGATTTTCCACTTCAAATCTAAAAATGGTTTGCTATATAAGCTGTAACATCAAAACCCACAAATGTAACAACTGTCAAATCTAATTTATGCCATCACTGATAAAAAATGTTTCTGTATTGATTAAGATGAACAGTAACCATTCAACCAACTGCATTCACAGTAGCAGGTTGCTAAAGAACATAAAATAATCAGGGTTGGTCCAAAACAGTTCTTTTGAATTCTACCTCTGCCGTGACCAGATCTGACATACACTATGAACTGACTGCACCATGTCTTTTTTCTCTCTCAAAGAGATGCTAACCTCAGCTACATTTTCCTGATGTTTCATTTAGTATTTTTCTTTGATCTTGTTCTGTGTTTTCTGTCTACTGCTGTTTGCGCTCACAGTATTAGCTGTAGAGAAAAAAAAAATCAGAAATGCACCCAAAATAGCCTCTGTGATCTCCTTCCTAGGAAGTGTAAGGAAGCAAGAAATTTGTGCTGAAGAGTCAAGCAAAGGAAGTATGATTTTTAACAGGTATGGAACTAAATATGATTACTTTATCTCTCAGAAGCTTTTTGTCAGGTAAAGTCAATTTTAAAAATACTGCAGATCTAGGCATTTACACTTCAATGTTTATGTGCAGGACATAAATATGATATGCCATTATATATGTTTTTTCCATCACAATGGTTTTAGCTATTTAGTGGTGATGTTACACTCTTATTTAGACACAGATGTCTATTGTGCTATATTTTACTAATATCAAATCCTGTTGACTAACTGCTAAACTTCTTCTTTATCCAAAATTTCTTTGAAGAATTACCAAGAAAAACAATCAGTAATTGAAAATATGGATAGATACAGTAGAGAGATAAATAAGACTTTATTGATCCCGGAGGGAAATTGAGGTGTTACAGCAGCCCAGCTCCAGACAAGCAAAAAAAAACATCAGAATAGGCTAAAAATTAAAAGAAGTACAGCATCCTATCCTATTCCTATTAATTTAGTTGAAACAAATATGAAGCAGGGTGACATGGTGGCACAGTGGTCAGCAGCGCTTAGCTAGCTAGGGTCCTGGGTCCAGTTCAGAACTTAAGGGGTGCTATCTTTGTGGAGTTTTTATGTTCTCCCCATGTTCGCATGAGTGGCCTCTAGGTGCTCCTGTTTCCTCCCACAGTTCAAAGACATACTGGTATTGTCAATCGGCTTTTGTGAAAAAAAAAAACAAGTGTGAGTGTGTGTTTGTGTCTGTGTGTGCCCTGCGATGGACTGGTGTTCTGTCCAATGTACAGTATATTTACACTTTGCACTTGTTGCTTGTATGGATAGGCTCTGACTCCACTACCCTGTTTTGAATAAAGCGGTTAGAAAATGAATCGATGGAAATATGAAGAATAATGACACAAGAGGTAGACTGAAAGAAAGATCACAATAATACCTTGCTTGCTTGGATTGAACACTTATTAATCTTGTTTATGAGACTATAGATTATGAGAAATCATGTTGTTTAATTCCAATTGCAGTTTGTTATTATTTTCCTCAGTGAAGGCACAGAGTTTTGTTTGACTTTCTTATAAAATCAGGATACACATTTACAGAGCAGATAAGCTTTCTGAATATAATTGAGAGTCCAAACTCTTGCAAGACTGGTTTTATCATTCAGGAAGTGATGAAGATGCTTGGTGAGGTAAAGAGTGCCTCATCAGTTTAGAGGAAACTAAAATGATCTGAACAAAATATTATACATTGAAACCTCAGAGTCTTTGGCCAGTGAAATCATGTTATTTGTTTTGTTATGAGTTCTATAAAAGGTGAGTAGGTCTAAAAAATGCCTCTACTGGCAGTTTGAATTGGCTTCCAAATGTGCTTTGTCTGTACAAAGAGTTCGAATGGCTGGCAATGTGAATTTGGCATTGGATCACCATCCTTAGAGAGCAGAGAGGTATTTCATGTCTAAATCGGACTATCATCGGAACGCTTCCCAAGGCATAGCATGTGTGTAATTTTAAATAGCTTACTTTTATTGATCAGGACTTTCCACACATGACAAATTATTAAATGGCTTGCATAAGGTGGAAAGTGCAATATCATGGCTGTGCAACTAGAAGGCAAGAAATCCTTCATGGCTTCTTGATGATACTCTTGCTTCATTTTAATTTCTGGACCACCTTCATTTTTAAAGACTTTAGTAGTTGTGTTCAGAAACATCCACATTTGTCTGGGCATTGCTTTTTCTCTCCAGGGATTAGCTGTAAACTAATCAAGCTCTCTTTCAGCATGTAGAGCCTTTGCTAATATATTTCAGCAGGGGATTTAAAAAAACTGCTACATGGCATTAAAATTTACAAGGTTACAAAAATGTAAGTGGGACCAGAAAATGAAAGAAACTACAGCACACCAGCTCCATCTTCAATCTTCAGTGACATAGAAACTGAAGAGTGTAAAGAAAGTCACCTGATCAAACCTTACTTTTGATATTGGAGATCAGGGATCAACCATGACAGTATTTTCCTCATCTACCCAAATTTAACTTCACTTATTCCATTTCAACTTTATGCGATTGAGACAATAATGGATGAGTTAGTGGTACAAACTACATCCCAGTTTTCTTTCATCTAAAGACTTTTTCTATCAGCTTAACAGCCTATTTCACTTGTTTGCAAGTACATTAGCAGCAACAAAAACATAGCAGAGCTTCATTATTTCTACACCTGTGAGGAGGCTATTTGGCCCATTTTGCTTGCTTGAAAGTTTAGTAGCTACAGTACGTGAAACTGAAAACTAAAAATAAAAAAAAACTTGTCTTCAAAGTGTCTCAAATGTTAAGACCTTAGCCTGTTCCATCAACCCAAAACTCGTTGTTTTCTATTTATTTTCCTAAATTAATTATTTCAGTTTCCACTTGTGACCCCATAAAAACAAGACCACATTTTCTTGTCATACTACTATGCTGGGTTAACCCTATCTATTCTTCTAAGGAGTACAGGTATGCCTGTATCAAATCTCCTTACTGTATGACCTCCTTTATTCTAGCCTCAGACAGTTCTCTTAACTGGTCTTTTATGAAAATGTTCAAGACCAAGAATCACTCTTCTTGGGTTTGAGAAAAAAAGAATAACGAGTTGAAAAACAAGAGGAAGCCATTTGGCCCATCTTACTTTTTTTGATATAGTAATGATCTCACCTAGCTTTTTTGTGTTTGTATATTTCTAACGACAGAACAACTGCTTGTTTTTCAAACACACGTGTTTGAAGCAAATTTACTCCAGTTTGCACGCATATCATTTTCACATATCATTACTGTCAGATGTAGGTATCCCCCATTCTTGTAGCATACAGTATACCCTCATTCACTAGTTCCAGCTCTATCATTCTGTTGTGCTTGTGATTACCCAAGTTGCACTCATTGAGTAATGACAACATTTACCCTGGGATTTCTTCAAGATTTTAGCAAGCGTGCTCATCTATGTCCAGCTTCCAAACCTCTAGGAGTTAATGTTCACAGTTGGGACTAATAATAACACAGCTAGGGAAGGGCTGCTGTCTGGAGTGAGAGGCCTGCTGCGTCTCTCTTTTCCTCTTCCCCAAATTGCAGTCATTTCATTTTCCTCAGTGCAGAAATAAAGCTGCTTGGATTGGTGCAGGCTCCAGTGCCTCTATATACTCTATAACACAAATTGCTCACTATTGATCTGTTTCAAATCTGTAAACCTGATGCTTTGTTTTACCCTCTATGTTTTCATATGTGACTCTTTACATGTTTATGAACAGAAGGTCCATAACGATCCAGACTGCTTGCATTTCAAGCCTCTGTGGAACTTTTGTTGAGTATCCAGGAATGATAATAAAGCACATACACAATTCACAGAAACAATTGCAAATAACTTGTTACTCTTAGTATTGTCAATGAGGAATTGTCCTTTTTTACTAACAGTTGTTTTTGAAGATGACTCAGATTAAACTATTTTGAATTGGCCATTATAATTCAGAGACTATGTCATACTTCTTCTGCATTAAAAGATGACTGGAGTGTGAAGTGAAGAAACCCAGATACAATTAAAATGTAACCACTGGCAACCAAGGGAAGACATCATCTGGGAATCAGATCAGGGTGCTCAGGGGCTATAACTGCTATCATCCCTACACATTATTAGTCCATTGTAAATTTCAAGTCAAGTGAGTTAAACCAATTTCACTAGACTTTTTTCAGGTCTTAAAACCTTTTCAATTGAGGCATACCTTCCTGATTAAATACTTCAATTCACAAGATGGACACTCAATAAGAGCAAATGGGAACTGAGCATTTCATTGGATGGTTACTAACAGTAATTTAGATCAGAAAGTAAATGACTCTATTACAAACCTCAAACAGAACATGGATTAATGGCTGCTATTAGGAAGAGATGATATTTAAATTACCACATATTTTGGAGATGTACTGCTTTTGAACAATGGCCTCTTTAGCATCTGAAGACTTTATTTTGATTCAGGTCTCTGCTTCTGACCTGCCTGAAATGAATCTTTCTGTTATCTTCCTTATATCAATAAAGACATATTAAGCATCTTCTTTTATCATAACAGGAAGGACAACAGAAGAGGTTTGTTTACATTTGGCAAGGTACAACATGGGTAGGCATGACTCATTCAAAAGAACTCTTAGCTGAGACAAAATCTATCTTTATTTTTAAGCACATTAAAGAGCATTTGGATATGATTTTTTAAGGTTTTTAACTTTTATGGTAAACTGAGAGGGACATCTGTGAGGAAGACAGGAATTAAGCTTATTTTTTTTCCAAGTGAACAGGTCTTAAAAATTCACAAATAGGAGAAATGGGTAGAGAATTTTGAGTGTCCTGACGGAATAGAATTACCATCCTCAATTAATTCCACCGGCTGAGATATATGCTTTTGGCTAGGTCAGGCTGAAGGAACTCCAGAAAAAGCAGGGAACAGCTGAATCGCAACTCATCCAACCTCGGCGTGCAAGTAATGAACCAGGATTACACATTTTCCATGGCCAAAGCAGTAATATCAAATAATATCAGTGAGTAAAGTGAATATATTTTCAGGAATCATGCTGTGCCCAGGAACTGCTTCAATATATTTCTGAATGATCATGTTAAACAGCTGTCCTCAAATGGAATGATTCTGTTACTGTTGTGTATTGTCACAAATGTTAAAGCATCCTTCATGATTGTTACTATATGCTAAATGTGCTGTACAATGACTTCTGTAATGTCAGCAGTCCCACCATAGTAAGTTTCTGATTTAGACTGTCCCTGGGAATTTATTTTGGAATCATCACACTACATTTGAAACTCAAACTCATTTACATTTATTTTAAAATGTAACATATTTGAATATGAAACTCTAACCATTATGATTGTCATAGCAAAAAATAAATGTAATTAATTATGTTCCAAAACTTTTTTAAAAGTATTTGGGAATTATAACACAGGTAACAGATGTATTAAAGAAGATCTGTAGTGATAGTAATTCTCTACTGAACTATCAGGTTTTGCTGTTCACATGCCACTTTAATATTCTATTGAGATGGCAAATACAGTGTCCACTTTAAGACACATACTGTAGCCAGAACCACAGATCAAATGAAAATGACTTTATGATGAATCTCCTCAACAGCTGACTTCAGTGAAGTTAATAGGTCTGTCTGTCCGCAATGCCTGGAGATCCTGAGCTCTTTAGCAATAAGCAGAAAGCATGAGGACTTTTAGGAAGCCGATAGTCTTGGCCGAGTTCCCAGTCGATGCCTTCCATTCGCAGTTAAGAACTTTGACCCTCTTCAACTTTCTCACAACCTGCAGGCACAAGCTGGATTCCCTCTGCTCTGTCCTTGCCATCGCCACAGTGACATGCCAGAGCTCTAATCACTCTGTTGTAATTCAGAGGTTACAAAACCTATGTGGCATTTTTGCCATTTTCCCATGGTATTACCATGTTCAGCTGGCTTAGCTTTGTTAGGGTTTCTAACGTATCGTAAGTTTGATAATGTTCTTAACTTAACTTTCTTTTCTCCATGGCGAAACTGCTTACTGTTTGAAATAAACTAGTGTTAAGCCATATTACCAATTGAGCCTAAGACATACTTTGTAGAATTCTATTTTTTAAATGATAAAAGGTCAGAGAGATGGTGGTAGGAAGTGGAGGCTTCCAGGGTCGAACCTGCCATCTAGAGACTGAGGGCAGATCTTCTGCTATGCAAGCTACAGAAGGAGAGAGTGAAGGAAGAAACTGATTGACTGACTGAGCTAGAGGCTCGTGGTGGAACTTCTGTGAGTCTTTGACACGTGTTTTTGGAAGAGTGTCAGATGGATACTTAATATCTGGAGTCAGTTAGCAGCTATGCTATAGAGAGGGACGAAGAAGAACTCAAGTTTAGATTTTTAATTATTTGCTTCACACTGTAAATACTGTAAGCACTTTCCTTTTACATGTGCAAATGACATAGTGTGTGCACAAGAGGTCATGGGATTTTAGCATTGCGTCATACCAAGCACTAGAAATTATGCTAAAACAAAAGTCATGACCTCTTATGCACAAATTATTTCATTTAAACGTCCCTGTAGACCATTATACATGTGACTAAAATGTCTTCTGTAGCAGTTATGAAGGAATTAGTATGAATCTATTATGCAGGAACATAAAAATAAATACCTTACCTTTTTTTCTCTGACTACTGTAACTTCATACTGAGTCAGTATACAGTATGTACTTCAATGTGACTAGTGAAACTAATTTTAGGCATTAACTGTCTCTTTTGCAATAAGTAGCTTGAGGAATATAATTATGCATATTTTAAGTTAGAATAACTTTGGTTTATTTGGATTCATTTGCTTCTTCACATGTGCAGTATTTTCTTCACACCTGCTTCAGATATTTGTTTCCTAATGACCCATCATTTCTATTTTGGCTCATTAACACAAGCTTGTGTTTTCATCTGAAACTTAAATCCACATCATATTTAAAGCACCAAAGTCCACTTTTCACATATGGCAGCAATTAGAGGAATATTTCTACAACAGAGCTGGTCAGCCTAGTTAAACTATTCACAATGAGGTTTCCTCAGCCAAGACACTGTACTCATTTCAATTATAAAGCTTTGACACCAAAGTACAGAATGTTGGTAATATAACAGGTCACATGGTATAAAATGTGACAGTCTTAGCCAGAGGAATGTTAACTTTTGATATTGTAGGTTTTGGTGCTTGGGGACTCGCTTCCTGTGACAGTGGTCAAGACCCAAGCCATGTGCATATTCTGTTACATTCCACATCCCTCCTCTAGAGGGCGTACCTACCCTTTTCTGTTATCAATTAGTTTCTATTATTTCCTGGTGTGTCTCGTTTGTATTTTGGTTTAAAAGCCTAGCATCTTTGCAGTTCCTGGCTCAGCTTTGGAAGACTGATGTCTGAAAGCCTGCCTACCACCAGGACTGGAGCTAGCCTGAGGGCATAGGCCTTCTCCCTGATGTGCTGACCTCTGAGCCCGGGGCTCGGAGCGCCTGGTCCAGCCAAGGTTTTATCCTATTTGTGTTTCTGTTCTTGTTTCCCCTTCCTGGGGATTTTAATTGTCTTTGTCCCGGATGGACCTCTCGGATCCTGGATTTCTCAGACTGTTCCTCGACTACTCGACTACCACCGACTGTCACCGCTCACTATTCTCACTTAATAATCCCTCATGTGTCTGTCCCTGATGTCCGTCTCCAGCCTTTTCCGGATTAAACCGTCACGCATAGGGTCTTTACTGAACACTCCATGGGAGGCCGACACGGCTCCTGTCACACAATCCTTGTTAGTGTAATGAAGAATATCAAGATCCAAGTGTTGGTGAAAGAGCAGATGCCCCACAGAATCACCAAACATTCTTCTAGATGGTTGTCCTTAAAAGGCGATCTCAGACAGGGCGTGTTATACTTTGGCTAATTGTTCCCAAAATAATAAGGAAAAGCACTACAATACGCTACAATACATATTTGCTATAACCAATTTGGAATCAACAGAGAGCAATCACCTCATTCCATCAGCCCAGGAGTGTTTAAGGTATATGGAACTTACTGTACAGTATAAAGCTCTCACTGCTATCACTAGCACCCACCAAGCAGGACATATGGGTCACTGTAGTGGGGTAATCTTTGCTTTGCCAGCTGCATGCCATCACAGTAAATATTGGTCACAGTCAGCTTCTGGCATAGCCCAGATATGAACTAGCAACCTTAGAGCCAAACCAGTTCTGTAAAGGGAGTCTGGGAAGAATTTTAAAAGAGGGTGGTTGCAAAGCCACCTCAGAAGGCAAAACATTTCACACCACACTCCTTATGGACAACTCACAGATCACCATCCCCCTGAGAATCTTGCCAAACAAGAACATTGATCTGTCACAGTCTGAATCCCAGTTTACTGTTTATCATGTTCCAGGAAATGGAGCAGTGTATCAGTGCCTAGTGTCTAGTGCATCCGTGTTATCATGACCTGGTGAGCAGTTGGCAGTGGGCAAAGATCATGTTGAAATTATACAGCAACCAAGATAAACAGTGTATCATATAATACAGGTAAGGATCCCTGGATGATCCTTTTGAAAGGCAACAGCAGTATAAATATTTATTAATATTAAACTATATTAACCCTGTCAAATGAAAAGAGAATCACTTTGGTTGTTATTCTGGCACAAAGAAAATAATGTATATGAAGAACAGAACATATTTAGAGCACTGATACCAAAGTACTCTAAGAAAAGCATATTATCTATATAGTAGATAGATGGATTATACTGTAGTTATGCATACAGTACAAATAAAAACATGTCTATTTTCTACTGTATTCAGTATATATATATACTGTATGTAACATGTACAGAATATACTGGGTTTATATACAGGTATATCAGTACATAAAAACATCCTCATGATCAGTTATGTCTAAAATGATTGCAAAGGCTAAAGGCTCACTGGATTAAGATACTGTAGGTGTGGAAGAACAACAGAGAAAAGCAAAAAAGAGTGAATGAAAATACTCTTTTTTGTGTAGTAATTGGGAAATGTTCATACCATTAAGTCTCTTAGCATTGATTTAAGCAGACCGTAGGCCTTCAAAACATTAAATCTCTTGCTCTTAATTTCAGTAAAACACCTAACCCTGATTTATTGTTTACTTTAACCACCTGATTATGTTTATGCGCATACATGAATTATCTTAATGAGCAAGACTTCTAAACGGTTAAGCTTCAGGCTCTGTAACTTGATGTGGCTCAATTTGTCGCAGCAATAAGCTTTTCACAATGTACTGTATAGACACTTGCTCTCTTTTAAAATGATGGTCTAAAAACACATTTTTTAATACACCTGAACATGACTACCCACTAGAGTGGACAAAGACCCTTAAGGGATTATTTTGTTAACATGCTAATTTGTTGGTAGTATGAGAAAATGTGTACTAGATTTGCTTTCAATAACTTGAACCAGAAAAAATGCATGTCACTGTAATGACAACCACTAGCCTTGGGAGAAATATTTTTATTGCCATTTATGAGATATTCATATAAATGTACTGTATATAGTTCTTTTCTTCCATTGTAAGAAATAAAATTATTAAAAATGTGAATTACACTAGAATAGTCCTGCCTGGAGGATTTCAATTAAGAAAAGTGAAAATGCCAAGGCAAACAATTGGTTTTTCAATGTGTATCAAGAGTGAATTGAATGGAATTATATACTGTATGCAGCAGACGTATAGGCAAAGTTAAAGACCACATCTTACAAAATGGTCTGGGGAAAAACCTCCCCTCTAAAAGGATAGTGAACCTCATCAAGCATTCCAATGTGGTGGGGTTTTTAACACTGGCACTGTTTCTTTTTGAAACCTGATCAAGCTGAGTCTGGAACATCTTACTGTATGTTGACATGTTATAAAACTTCTTAAAAATATTATATATTATTACAAAATATAATATAATATATACATATTATACAACTTTTGTTTTTATTTTCACAATTTCCACATTATATTAGTTTACTTGCAGCTCAGATGATAATTCTTTCCTGTTTTTGTAACTCTTTGTGTGCTTCTGTATTTTCAACGTCTTTTCACACACGTGAGTTATTTGTGAATTTTAGTAGGTGACCTGAATGTTCTGAAATTTAGTTTTTTTTTGTCATACATCTGTAAATGATCACCACAATTCTCTGCTGCTGTTTCCTTCCTTTTAGAATATTATCTGCCATGCACACTAACTGTATCATTTTTTTTTGCTTTGGATACTTAAATATGACATGAGATATTACTAAAGCTTGCAAATGAGAGGAGGCTATTTGACCTTTCTAGCCCATTTGAGTATTAGCAGGTAATGGATCAGAGGATCCCATCTTGTCATTTCTTGAAAGAAACCAGGGTATCTGCTTCAACAGAAATACCCAATTTTCTCAGTTGTAAAGCGGTTGCTTGTAATTTTCACTTGAGATCTCTGGAGTGTGTTTCACTTTTTTTTACTAAAGAAAACTTAGTCAAAGCCTTTGAGGACTTTGACTAATAGCCTCTGATCAAGACTAAAAACTGTTCAGCCTGTCCTTATGAAGATTCTCCTGAATGAATCTGTTTGCTCTTCTCTTTACTGCCTCCTGAGATGTTATGTTAAAATTGTATAATTATACTAAATTATTCTTTCTCTTTTCTGAATATTTTCTTATCTTTGTTAACTACAGGATTTTTGTTAAAATCTGAAATAATTGCTCTAAACCATTTTCGAAGGCCTCTCATCATCATTAAAATTAGTTCCTGTTGGTTTTTCCCAGATTACCTTCTGCTGTGCTCTTCAGTGCTTGAATTCGGGAAATTACAGTATATGAGAGAAGCCAATCAGTGTTAACTGCGGCTTTACGTTACTAAGTTTTAGTGCAGTGGATTCAGAAGGTCTTTTGTCAATTAGTTATCATGTCAAAAGACCACAGCATGAACAGCTTTATATTTGATGGATAAGAGATAAGAAAGATGTTACAATTTCTGACAAGATTGAACATCCTATTAAAGTACACAGCCTAAAAAATGGAATCCCTTTATTCATTCTTTCATCTGCTTCTGGACTGCTTTTATAGCAGAACAAAATAATAACTTCTGTAGCTGCTGGCATAGTGCCTTTTTATCACTATTGCCAGCACACATTAGCTTTCACAAAAACTTTAGTTACAGAACCGTTGAAAGCAAAAACAAGCAAGTAAATAAAATAGGCAAAAATACTGTTGCATTCAGTCAGAGAGACAGGACTTAATTACAAAGCTACAAAACAGTTTACCCAGAAATCCTCTGTGACAAAAGCAAACATCAAATTAATCATAAAACCAACATCTATTATTAGATTAATGTTGGAACTGTTTTTAATATACTCCATTAATCTAGAACCTACACATTTTTCCTGGTTGTCATGCACACATGCTCAGTGATGCCAGTTGCTAAGTGTGATGTCCAAGGTGACGTCAGGTTGGCCAAGCTAATTGAATCCTTCAGTGTTTTGGAAATGCTTGTTAAGTGACTCAGGGAAGGTATCTACTCAAGCTGCAAAACTCTGTAAACAGACTGTTCTGCTATCCTGGAAGACATGAAGAGGAGTGGATCCAAATGTTTAAAAACAAAGGTCTACAGCATTCTCTGTCCCATGATACAATAGGTTAGAACCATCATGGTTTGAGAAAACGTAGGTCTGAATTTCCATGGTGTCATAGGGATGTGAAGAATGTGAGGGCAACAGTGGTCAGAACAAAGACATTGCTGAGCTTTTGCCAAAACGTCAAACACTTTTGAGGATGTGTACAGTACATAACACATGATGCCATGGTTTTAAACCAACTGCATAATATTAACACACGCCAAAAATGTGTTCCTGGACATCATACAGCATACAGTATATTAAGAATGCTTAAGCTTTATTAATCTTACCAATTAAACTTTCATTGCTGCGTGGCTGGAAGGTAAGATTATGGTCTAATTTACTGTAAGGATAAGACATTTATCAATTATACAAATACAGACAGAAGTTCAATAGAAGCCATTTACAGTGCTAAATGTACTGTAGTAGTGATTCAAAAATCTCAGAAAGTTACAAAGTCGCTCTTTTCACTGTATGGCTTGGTGATTTTGTTTCATGCATTTATCACATTTATCACTAGTGGGATATACTGTGCAGTACTTACAACATTGCATATTATTGAATTACAAATTATGTACACATATTTTTAGGTGAATTTGAAATGAATGCAGTGAATGCCCAAATTGAATATTTTTATGGATGACAGAAGTTAAATGTTAGCAGAAACAGCAAAGGATTTAACTAATTAAAATGCATTGTATTCACCTCTTCTGCTATGGAAAACCTGAGTTAGCTCAGGTGCACAACATTGCAATTTAAGGAATAGAAGATGAATCATAACACTGTATATTATGCTGTCTAAATCAGGCTGTCCCTTCAGACTGAACTGCTGGGCAAGGAGGAAGCTATTCATTATGGATACCATCATGGTGCCAGCATTATCCTGGTCACTCCACAAAGCCAGCATGTGTGGCAAATCTCGATTGGTAGTTTCCACTTTGAATGCTCAACAGAGCATTTATGAGCTACAGCAAACATAAGGCAATAAACATTGTGGTGAGATAAAATTAGAACTTTTTGGTTTAAATCCAAAAGTTGAGTTTGGAACAAACACAACACAGTGCATCAACCAGTTAACACTACCTCTACTCTTAAGCATGGTAGAGACAGGATTATATGTTATGAGGCCACTGATTAGCAAGAATTGGGAAATTTGACATGAGCAATATACAGACACATTTTAGAGGAAAACCTGTTTAATTCTGCTTAAGATCTAAAACTGGGGACAAAAATTACCTTTCAGCAGGACAATTACCTAAAGCATAAGGCCAAAACTACTCAAAAATGAATGCCCTTATATGGCCCTATCAAAACTTCAATCCAGTAGAAGATTTGTGTTAAGACTTAAAAATTGCAGTTCACTAATGACTCCCTTCCAACTTGATAAACCTAGTACAAATTTGCAAAGAACAATGGGCAAAACCTCGGTATATCATCCTGGTGTGCAAAGGTGGCAGAGATTTATCCCAAAAGACTCAGCTGTAGTTTCTGATTCTTCTACCAAGTATTGACTTAGTGGGGTGAATATATAATCAGTTTTTATATTTTGGGTTTTAATAGCAAGTTGTGCAGACATTTAACTCCCATTATTCATAAGTTTGAACATTAAAATTTTTAAAATTGATTAAAAATATACAATTAAACAATGTGTACACCATTTTATTTTAACAAAGTGGGACATTATTGGATAGGAGTGTCATAAAGCCACAGTGGTTACAGTTGCCTTATCTATATGTATAAGTAACATCATCCTATCAGAAAAGAAAACAAAGGACATAAAGATTTTACTTTCTTACCACAGATTTCAGATATAAGACCAATGTGATTAAACAGGTTTCTTGGCTCTTGTTTAATATTTGCTGTCCTTCGAAATCTTTTTTGAAAAATAGAACAGGGTTAAGATATATGCTAGGTACAAAAAGTAACAAAGGTTCTTTTTTTCTGAATCAGCTCAGGAAAGGGAATAGTACAGCCATCTAAGTTTAAAGAATTGCAAGGTACAGGTACAGTACCTAGAAAGAGGAATCCATGATGACCAATTCTTCTGATGAGACTTTGGTCAGGTGAGAGTTTTAAGGAAAGAATAGACATTTTCTGATGCCAAAATAATTTCTGGCCTTTTGGCAAAAATATAAAAGATTGTGTTACTGGAGAGCTAACAGACTCTTGCTGGCTGGCATCACTACAAATCTCAAATACTAAGCAGAGCAGAAGAAAAGACACTTTGTAAACATAAACATATGGAGACATATTTCAATAAATAAATGGCAGGTGTATAGCTTTGAAGAGTTCATACAATACATTCCAACTCAAGGTTAGTTAGACTACCCTGGCTAGACTACAATCACCACCACAAAGGACAAGCTTTTTTCCTTAAACAAACACAGAGTTTTACATTTAATCAATAGTTTTTAATATTCATACTGACTCATAAATAAGATTTAAACAAGAGTGTGCTCCTACCTTTTTCCAAAACTTCAAACGACAGATCACCCTGAGTTAATGTTTTTAATGAGTACAGATGTTTCAAAAACATTAGAAAAAACTTAATACAGGCTATTCATTTTTAGGAACTAAATAAAGAGCTTTGACAAAAATAGTAGTTCCACATAATTATTCATGCTTCAGCTTTCACACATCTGTTTTTATTGTCCAGTGTAATAGCTGTGTGAAAACTACTGCCAAGCACCACATGACTCGCTACACCACTAACTCGTTAGATACATACAAGGCTCTGGTACTGGTATGTTTGCGGTTAATCTGGATAGCTATAGATTAAGCAATGGGACCGAGTTCTAACAAATAGAAACAGTGAGAGAAAATGTATAACTGCATCTTATTAATTTAATAACCATCTGTAGATTTAACACAGCATTGTATCAACTGTGTTACATCTAAAACTATACTAAAGATTAGGAGTAGGTGAGGTTTTTGAAGGATTGACATTGAAAATTAGAAACTCTCTTGTTCCCATGAAATTAGCTTTGCTATTCATAGCATTTCATGGATTTCATGGATTGAACTGTGCTTTGATTTACACTTTCCTTGGCTTTCATCATTGCGTACAGTACCACAGTAGATGTTTTACTGTAGGTACAATAAAGTACAGTACATAGATTAAACTGATGACAGTTCCCAGTTCCCGACAGCCTCAGAATGGGTTAAAATGTGCGATTTGGCCAACAAGGGAAATTCAAAACATCTGTTCAACATTTAACTTAATAGCATTGATTCTCTGTGTTGTGCAGTGGCAAAAGGGGGGTCCTGTTGGGGCAAGTAGTTTGTACTGAAAGACTCTGGGAGTCCCTGTGACCTAGGCCTTCCGAATAAACAGTGTCTGTTGTCTCAGAACCATCTGGATGAGGTTTGACTAGAATTATTACTATTCCTGCTCTAATGTCTCTCCACAGCCCCTGACTATTTCCCTGGCTAAAAAAACAAACAGAAGGAGGTGAATCCCTTGGTTTTCCACACGCAGAGATAGAACAGGAACTGATTGCTCCTTGCTCCTCAGATCTCCTGACACCACAAAAAAGATTATCCTCCGTAAATAAAATCAACCTTGTTCAAAGCATGAAGAGAGCTGCTAAGACTTTCTTTCTCAGAAAGTCTGTTATACTTACAGAATTATAAGTGCAATCCTGTAATAACTGACATGGAATTACTAAGAGTGTTGCATAGCAGTAAAAGGATGTACAGTATTATCAACAAATATCAATTTTTTAAATAGATTTTAGGAATTATATGTTTTGAAACGTAATCAGTTATAGTCCCTTGACATTGACTTCATACCTTTGTCCAGGTGTTTATTTTGAGAAAAAGAGATAATAATTTACATTGAGTAATATCATTTTTTCACACCAAAAGAAAAAGAATAACTTCATAGATCTTAAAATAGTATTTATCCTTATTCAGAGACTGGTTTCCTATACTCTATTAAGTTAGGAACAGATTCTTTGCAATTCCAAATCTCCCCTTTGAACCATCCTAGTGGGGCTACAGTGTGCCTACAGGGCTTAGCAAAGCTCTCTAATGTAGACACAGAACCTATAGTGAGACCAAATGACCAATGATGAGGTTAAACCCTAACATCTATCCATTCTCAGAAAGCCACTCACTCCTAACAAGGGTCACAGCTATCTTGAGCCCATCCTGGAAGCAGGAAAACCACCTATATGTACACCAGTACATTGCAGAAAACATTAACATCCTAAACAACATAAAGATTTTCCCATTATGTACTCCTTTTTATTGTGGACATCCCACCAAACATGATAGATGGAATTCCATTTTCTTCCAACACATTACTGCGACAATGTGATTTGTAACACTACTGATACTCTGAGCAGAAAATTGACGTTTCATACTGACACATCTACACTCTTCAGCATTTCAAATCAAATAGTGTTCCATTGCTTATTTAGCATTTGCTTAAATGGATATTGTGTTTATAGAAATGGATTGTATTTCTGACCATCTGAATGGTTTGAATTACTAAACAAAACCCAAATCATTACTTTGGAAACAAACCCAAAACATCTTATTGGTCAAATGAAGCACTGATAAGGGCAGCTCTGACAATGATGAAGGACACAGGCTCTCAATCCTAATAAGAGATTCATTGACAAAGTAAAACACTACACAGAAATAAAATAAAAGATTGCGCAATCTAAAGGGGGGTTGTACAATCCATACATCTCAAATGTTATAATATGCATTAAAAAGCAATGTAATTGTTAATTTCAATAAAAACAAAAAATTGATTACAGAATGGTAGTCCCCAAAACATATTGTAAGACTACAACTTCACTGGTATGAAAATCCTCTGACAGAATGAGGTGTTTACTTATGGTGCTTGGTAGTACATTGTAAAATGCATTCATAAATAAATAATATACAGGCAACAAAAATAGGCAGCATCCCCCTGTTCAGGAAATCACTAAAGGCTGATTCCATCATTGCGTGCATGATTCTGGGTTGCGACTGACAAGACAGTTCTTTAACAATATCACATTTCAGACAGCTCAAACCACAAAAGAAAAAATACTGCAGTTGAAACAGAAGAAGAAAGGCAGAGTGGGAGGATGTTTTGTGTCAGTTTTATGCTGTCACCCAGCTATTCCTACTACCAAGAGATTTCACAGAAGGCATACTCGGATACAGGAAATGTTTCTTGGCCTCTCCATCTTCCTAATAGAACCATAGTGTTATAGACATCTCTCTGGTCTAAATTTGTATGTGGAGCTCTCTTGGGCAGCTAAAGCAGTGATAGTGCAGAGGGAGTCCTGCTCTATACACAGCTTATTGTGGCAGCACCATGGCAATGATAATGGGAGTATCCTGGCATAGACACAACAGCAAAAAACAGCTACAATAAAACACACTGATAGGCCAGCGCTCTTACAGTAAACTACCGAGGGCAATAATTCTGCAGGTTTCTAAAGACTTCTCAAAAATAATTCCCTGCTTTATGCCAGGGGGAAACGTTTATACTGGCTGATAAGTGAATTACGTCAATTAACTAATTAAAGTCTATGGGTGAAAGCAAGCCAGAAAAGATTCCAGCCCTATCATGGATTCACTCTGTTAAGAAAACATTTCTTTAAAAAAAAATGAATGACACTGAAAAACCCAGTCTTACTATTGATTAAATATTTCTCATTCTTATTACAAGATGAGAATGAATATTAATTATCTCTTGCCTTTTCTCAAATGTTGGAGAAGCAGAACTATCAAAAAAGACCTCTTTCCCTACTAATTCTGTCTTTGACTATGTAAAGTACGTGTTCAATTTGTTTATTTGACATGGACTTCAGTTTGATAGAAACTCTCAATCAAGAACTTAGTACAGGTATGTAAGAAACTGTTCACTTTTAAGTGACTTGATATTGCGTTTTCATTTTTTGTCCACTACCTATCGCTACAGTACTTAGATACACACATCAATGAATCCCATATATAAATTAACTATTAGTATTTTAACTTGGTTTTATTATTGAAACGAATCTAATTCTATTATCTTACTGCTTTATTCAGTTGCACTGGTAAATTAGTAGGCTGATTTCCCTTGGCTTCTAATTTGACGTAATATAATGAGGTTATTGTCAAAACCATTATGTTTTTGAATGTACATCACTTTAGAATGTGGCTTATCTTTTTATCTAGGTATCAAGTCTCTGAAGTGGTTTGGGCAACTTTACAGTGTAAACTGCTCAGGGCAGAAATGTAGATGATCAACCAGACTCAAAGCTTTTATGGGCTTCATACAGTTGGCTACTGTAAACTGTCTTTAATTCTTGACTAGCTGATGGTGTGACAGAAATGTCTAGAGTATTTGAACATAGAAATGTCCTTGAGAAACAATGGAATTTTAGCCTACCCAGATAAATATTACTGGGGAGCCCTGATCTACAGCACTCATTTATTATCAACATGCTGCAATAGTACCATTGAGGTCATTATCCTCAGTTTCCTGAAAACCCTTTTCTCTTTATTCAATTACTGATTCTCACAGTATGTCAGCATTCTAAATTTGTCTGCTTTGTGTGAGATTGACGTCTTTATGCGTAAATACCTATATATTAAACAGTCTACAAATGATCAGCAGTAAAGTATATTAACAATGGGAAAATTTTTGTATGAGGTCAATGTTCATGTGAATCTGATGTCTGGGGACTAAATCTGTTCCAAATAGTTCCAGTTTTAGGATGTCCTACTGTTAAATTTGGAACACCTACTGTAGCATTCTGCAAGTACAAAGCAGCTGTCACTCTCATGCAGAGTAATGCATAAAAGGAAAACAAAACTGGCAATACAAACCCATTACAAAACTAAAAACCAAAATAAATGTAGCTTATGATTGAATTAAGACATTTATGTTCATATGACGAAAGTGCTTCATGTTCGGCTTCTCATTTGTCTTCTGAAATTCTGCTCAAAACAGTTACATGAAGCTCTGAGTCTTTTGGTCATACTTACAGTAACACTTTGTTGCCACAGGAAAAATAGTCAATTTCTACCTGGTATTATGCCCCCTCAAACATTTTGTAATATCTGGAAGTTTATACAGTAGAAGTCTTGTTAATGGCTTAAAGCATGCAATACCAGGACAGTATGTGGGTGAAAATCCAGGAATATGGTTGTCCTATCATGAAAGGGCTCAATACAAGGTTTCTTTAAGATGAACTACAAAAAAAAACATAATCTAACCTTTTTTATGAACAAATACTGTATGTCTACCCTTCTATAATGGTCAGGCCACACTTACAGTACTTCCACCTGCATCTACTTTAACAGAAAGCTCTACACCTCTGCTTACAGACATAAATTAATCCTTGTTTAATGCATCAATTTAAATGATTTTCTTTAGTCAGTATGATTATCCTAACCATGGCAAAATGAATTTACTGGTCTGGCATAAAGCCACTGTAGTACAGTGAGGCATTCCTGTAAGTTGAATACTTGCTTTTGAAATGGCAGCCTTTATCTCACAAGCCCCTGTAGCTCAAGCCATTCAGAGAGCTCTGTGAGTGTCTGTGGTTTCAACTCTGGCTCTTGCCTGTGCTTTATCAGCTGTAATGGCAGCACAAAGCACAAAATCAATAGTGAGAGGACACAACAGGCTACAGGAAGTAGCAACCTCATTAGAGCAAGTGCAAATTGAGTGAGCACTAATGACTGTCACACTCAATGGGCTACAAGGCTATGCTTAACTGAGCACCTTACTGCTGCTGGCTGCAGGGATCAGAGCTCATCTCCCTGCTCTATGCATAACATATAATGGGAGGAATAAAGCATATATTTCCCCATGTCAGAAATGAAGTGCTTTGGTATCAAGTTTCATTTTATCCAGTCTGCCTAAAAATACTTGCTACAGTGTATTCAAATATTACAGTCCCTATTGAAATATTTTATTGTTTATAAAAGATCCACATTAATTATTTGAAATAATAATAACATGATCTTACAAGATCTGCTTCATAAAGATCCTTGTTTCTTGGCAGTTGTGTATGAGAGGCTATTACAGTGTTTATATTATTTTCTTTGGACAAGTCTCTGGATTCTACAGTAATACTTTAGAGCTGTGTCCTGGCACAATTATTTTGGCCTGTACTTTAGCTTAGTTAGGATCCCAAATGTCAGATCACATTGGAGCTCTCGACTTAACGCTGTGTTTCTCACAAATTTTATCACAGTATTTTTTAGCCATTTAAAGTTGAGAGTGAATTTTGCACAGACCTGACTGAGAAGACCTAGACCCAAATTTAATCAGACCACCAGGGTGTGTATCCCTGCTTTTTCAAATGTAACCATGAGAACACGAGAATTTAAATAACCATGGCTCTAGATTGTTGTAAAGATTTGCTAACACAACTGGAACTCAGTGACGAGCTGATACGCTTGAAGACACCACACCATCTCTGCATTGTATGTATCACTGAATCTATTGCCATATTCTCATGCAGATGCATTTCATAAATTAATGTGCTTGCCAAAACCATCATTCACATCACCAGAGGAGCCTCAGCGCTTGATTCCTCCCCACACATCAAGCACACTGCCTGGCATTTGTTCAGCATGGGGTGCCACCTTCTAGTTTTGTTTTTGCTGGTGTACTGACGTGTGCATCCTATTTTTATGTACAGTACAGTACAATTGTGGCAGAGGAGGATTGGACTCAGGGGACTGTCATTACAAAAGGGCTACCACTAGAGGCCACCAGAACTGCAATTCAACCAGATTTTGTGTAAATAGTATACATGTACCTTTCACTAATTGTTTGAATACTAATCGAGTGGAATGCAGGCTTTACAGTACACATGGGATTGTTATGCACAAAAAAATATGTTTGTTGTACAGGTTGATTCGATGGACCAGGGGTGGGATACCCCACTGAGAAGACTGATGGTAATAGCCACAGGAGTTGAAGCCTTAATAAGCAATTGTCTGCAGTGTTGTTATTCTTCTCAGCTGGGAAAAAAGAGTACATGTTCTAGTTTAGACAGACACTGACTTGACTATGGGTCTCCTGGTCCTACAAAACCCCATTCAATTTTTTTTAAGGTTCCATTAAACCAGCAGTGTCTATATACTTGAAGAAATTTAATTGTGATCAATTAAGCTGGTCTAGTTAAAAATAATTTAAGTATATTTTAAGTACAAGTCTATCCCTGCAAGCAATGGGAGCAAAGTAGGATACACCCAGGACTGGATGCCAGTCCATCACAAGGCACACCCAGACACAGACACAGTACATTCACACCAGGGCCAAGTCTCCCAGAAGCCAGCTAGCCAACCAGTACATGTATGTCTTTGCACTGTGGGAGGAAACCAGAGAACCTGAAGGAAACCTACAGTATGCAAATGTTGGAAACATACAAACTACATGACAACTCTACCCCATGTCCAGAATTGAGCCCAGAGTTCCAGTGTAGCGAAAACTGCAATGGCAACGACTGAGTGACTGTGCATCCACTTTTTTTATTGTTATCCACATTTAGACCTGTGTTGTAATTTCTGAATTTACATTTTTTTTAACTTAACATCTATAATCCTACAGCTAGATGGCACCTCCAGTTTAGTATAATTCTTACGGGTCTTTTATTTGCATTTTGAGGATGCTGATCAACACTAGGTAATGTGCCCTTGCTTGCTGCATGCTTTCATTAAATGCTAAGTGTCCCTCACAGAATATAAGACTAGTCCTGTTAACATCATCAGCTGATTTCTTCATGTTGCAATTCCAAATGGGGCAGTCAAGTGAAAATGATCAATAGTCAACTATATTTTAAAGTTTTCTAACCAGGCAAGACTAATTAGCAAATCTGCATTGTTTCCACAGAATTCTTTTATGCTGTCAAATACAGTGGATTTGGTTCTATTTATGATTCTGTTTTATGAGAATCATTTACAATTTTGTTAGGCATGCATTTAAATTTGGCACTGCCCTATGAGTATTTCTCCTCTAAAAGCCCCCAAAAGCATTTTTATGCCTGTTCCTTTCTCTCAGCCCGAATGCACAGTGAGATACAGCCATATCCTACTCCACTCTTAGCTCTGGTGTGTTTGTTCTGTGCTGCTAGGTTGCTCTAATGGTGTTTGATTAAATAATGCTAAAGTCAATACTAGATAACTCTAGTCTTCCGCTGTCTGACAGGCCACTTCGTGAGTAAAGATTTCCAGGGTCTGCACTGCTAACTTGGAATGAATATGACCATCAAAGAGAGTTATTTCCATATCAGCAAGAATAACGGATGCCCATGTGGCACTTCTCATTACCAAAATATCACAGATATTTACAAAATAATGAGAAAAAAATCAATAAAATGGATGTTTGGTTATCGGAGCAAGAGCAGATAGTAGCCCATGGTGTATCACTTCAGAGAAAAGGAGGCCTTTCTTCCAAATACCATATTTTTGCCTTAACTGAATGTATCATTTCATGAGCATCAATTGTCATGTAGGATTTCATTAAAATCACCTGTTTCTCATCTACTGTCCAAACTGGAGAAGGCTTGTCAAAGAAAGTACATACTGTAGGCTGTCATTTCTTCTCAGCTGGTCAGGTAGTAGACACAGGCATTACTGCACAATCTTAATGGTATTATTCCTAATTACAGAGGAACTCAACAGATATTTATTCCCAGTATTAATTAATCTACTGATGCAATAGCCTCAGAAGAGATGGGTTCTGCATTTTAAACCGACACTAGGTATCTGTGTAAAAGCCATGACAGTTCTGAATAAAACAAGTAACAAAAGTAACAAAAACTAATAAGGAACCAATGAGAAAAAACATTCAAGAGTTCTCCAAATTAAGAATAAACCCTCAGTGGTAACATACAGTAAGTTGTCACATAATTAATCATATACTAGTTATTATATATAATATTATTGATTAATAGCACTGTGATTCTAATGAAACATCTGAAGGATTCACAAAACTGGCTTTAATGACATATCTTAGTAAAACATCCCAAGAAGTAATTACTTTGCAAATATATGAATTATCAAATGTCTTAACTAATGGTATGTTTCAAAGCTTATAAAAATATAAAAAACAAATCATTACCCTTTTTCATTTGCAAAAATCTGATTTTCACAACTGCTGCCCTCCACTGATTAAGCATTGTGCTTTTTTGCTGCCCATTTCCTTCAAAACAGGTATACACTGTTTTTGTCAGTTTTGCTATAGAGTACTGCAAAATATGTCTTTGTGTAAACTTTTAATCCACATCAACTGCTAAAATATCTATAATATATTATAATTATAATATAACTAAATATATACTGTGTATATATATAACCATAATGTATATTTATTTGAATTTATAGTAAAACAAGGTAATTGTGTAATACTTTAAACAATCTAAATAAAAAACTAGTTTTCATTTCTTAATAAGTTTGTAAACGTTTCACATTTGTTACTAGGATGTATCTTAGTAAACACATAGCTTCAGGGCTGGTCAGACTCCAGGACAGTTATAATTTATTTTGCATAAACTGAGTTTTCTGTAGAACAGTCCTGTATCAGTGCCAAAGAGAGAGAAATCACGACTGTCTCCACCGCTCACATCATAAACTACTTATAAAAGGAATAAACTCACATTGTATTGTAAATACCCTGATCCAGAGTGAAATTTCAGCCAAGCCTCATTAATTCACAGTCTGAAATGACATCATGAGCTGGGGGGCAGACACAAGACTTAAACAAACAGGAATCACTGCTTATGTAACAGTAAAAGAAATTGAAATCACCTAATTGAGTTCACTAATGCTGTTTTTTTAAAAAAATCAGTGAGAAAAATTGATTTTTGTTAAAGTAGTACAGTACCTTATTTCACAAAAACTTACAGTAGTTGTGATTTTTACAACAATGCCTTATTGATTTATCATATAGTGTTCCACTTGATAATATTGGAATGAAGTTTATAGACATCCAGTCATCTGATGTAAAGTATAATATCCCAAAAATCCACACAATGTACATAACAAAAGGGAGCTCATATTTTTCCCTGGATTTCAATTTATAAGCCCAGAAACAACCCAACATCTTTTGACACATTAATTAATTAACACTAATTCTGAACAGGAGGCCTATCACATATGCACTGAAATCCAAAAAACATGTTAATATCAAGCCTTCTAACCTATAAGAACTACATTCTAATCAAAGACAAATCATATAATAGTAATATGTTTTAAAACATTGAATGTATAATATCCTTTTCACATTTACAATGTGTGAATTGTTGGAGTTTATTTCATTATGGCAGGGAACTGCATAAATAAATTACACTTAAGTTGTATCTTTCATGCAAAGATAAATTCAATGTAATTATTCAGAGCTTACTATAACATTTACTTTATATTCTTGGAACTGTTTATATTAACTTGCAAGGAAGAAACGTTTCTCATGTAACATTTAAAATGTTGTTGTTTTGTATTAAATTTAGCAATAGCACTGTAGGTAAAAGAAACAGGATTCAGACTGCTTGCTGTCTTCTTCAAATCACTCTACATTACAGCATTAGTTCCTAAACCTGAATCTACCACAGCTGCCCAGACTGGAATGTTGGCTTTGTCCTGTTTCTGTTGGTGGGTGGCAGAAACTGCTTTCTGCATTCTCCCCAAGACTCTATCCACACCATCACTCTCCTATCTGAACCAGACAAATAACACCTTTCAGCTTATCTGATCAAATGACTCCAGTGAAAAAGAGGCTTCTAGAGAAGCTTTTTGGCAAAAGCTAACCTTTTCTTCTTGTTGACTGCTCCTGATTAAGGGCTTCTATCTGGCAACCCAATTCTTTCTTTCCATTCTTTCCACTTCTATCCATTTTGCACTGCTTTCTGCTGACATCCTTATTCTTCAGCTCCTGGACTGTTTATAAAGCACTCACTTCTTTTTTTCAGCCTCAACAGTTTTTTTTTTTAGCACATCTGGCAAAATTCTCTCTTAAGATAATTTATTCTTGTAAGTATTTGAATATTCTTAGAATGTTCTGAATATCCGTCCATTTTCTAAGGTTGTGGGGGACCTGAAGCCTATTCCGGCAGGCAATGGGTGCAAGGCAAGATGCACTACACCCTAGACAGGGTACAGTCCATCACATGTCTCACATTGCATAAATAAACCACTTATACTTTAGTTTGTATCTTTCGTGCTTCTTTCAGACACAAACAGGTACACATCAGTGCCCATTTTACAAGAAGCCAATTAACCTACTAGTAGTACAGTAGGTGGGATTGGTGGGAGGAAGCTGTACAAACTCCATACAAATAGGAGCCCAGAGTTTGAACCCAGGGCCCCAACACCGCGAGGCAGCAATGTTAACCACTGCGCCACCATGCCACCCGTTTCTGAATATATTGTACATTTTATAAGTAGCTGTTGTCCTTGTAATAGTCAATTGAAAAAAAAAACGTGTACCCATTTCACTGAACAAAATGTCCGAAATATGCAATGTAACTTTTTTCAAGTGTCATAAGCATAACCTTTAGTTTCATTAATTTATTCATTGGTGCTGTATGTCCTCTTAATTACAGTATTATTTACCATAATTAAAAGCATTTTTTAATTGTCGGCAGATACTGTGCTATTTTCTCCATGACTGCCTCACATGTTACAGCCTTCCCTGCCATCACTTTAATTTGCAGTAATTTTCTTACATTGTTAAATACCTTTCAGGCCACGGGGTTCTTAAAGAGGATTTCTTTTAAGGACCTTTCCAAGTTAGTGAGATGTGGGGAATTAAGTCATTCTCCTAATCCCAGTCAGAGGATAACCAACAGCACTTTCCACACATGAAAAAGGGGATATTACATTGTGTACATTTTAATAATCCATTTTATGACCTGTTTAAGATCATGTTAATGTTTTATACAGCTGTCTTCGATAAGGTTTCAATTAGACGGCTTGATAAACTGCTTTGGGAAAAAGAAATACGAATTTCAGTTTGCAATCCATCTAATGTGTTCCATGAAACCCTGCACTTTTACTAAAGGAGGATGAAAAATACTTTTTTTTTTCTTGCAAACATAGCTAGTACTTTTAATTGATGCATTTCCCAAAACAATCTTTATTTTAACTTTTAAGGTAGCAATCAATCACCCTTTCCCCTTCAATAGTGTTTAACCACTTTTAATCTATATGGCAGCTTGTCAGAAATTAATATTATCTTAATGAATGTTGTGGCGCAGCTCTGAATCCCAGGCTGCAGTCTGTAGGTGACACACAGAGTCTCTTATGCCACGGCCTGGTGTAGAAAAGCTCGCGGCTGGCTGAGGAACAAGGAATAAAGGAATCCATGTGCAAGACGCAGTGTAAAGGATGGAAAGGCTGGCTGGGCAAATTAGATTAAGGAAGGGCCGATGGTGAAAGCTGAGGCTGTGCAGGCGAGGGCTGATGGAGACGCCGAGGTCATGTAGAAGAGGGCTGACGGAGAACAGACTGGGTCTACATGGCAGCTGATGTCCCGGTGTGGATTCGGCAACAGGGTCCGTGGGATCAGAATATTGAGAGGGAGTCACGGGCTGGACAGGAACAAGTACTGGATAATGCAGCCACGGAAATAAACTTTGTTTCGCACTGAAAACAAGAACTCTTAGTGCAGCGAGCACTACTTGAACAAGACGGGCTCAAAACTAGAGTACTGGGGCGGTTGCGAGCAGTTATTAAATACTGTACCTGTTTTGATGGACTGCTCATTAATTGGCGACAGAGGCCTGAGAAAACCTGCCATACTGGATCATACCGGGTGGCACCGGGCGGTGTCGAGCTCCTCATGTGAATGCGATCGGTTTCCATGGAGACTGAGGGCTGGGAGCTCTGACCCGCCCGGGTGTAATAGATTCAAACCAGAAATATCCAGATCACAACCTTCATTCTGCACTCTGGGCACAGGTTTAGAATCTGGGAACTTTAGATTTAGAAAAACAAATATCACCCACAAATAATACTGTTAATAGTGCAAACTTTACTTAAAGGTTTCTAAATGCATTACCTATAGTATGTAGGGATGTATTTTCATAGCACCGCATTCAGAAGCACATGACTGCAAGCCAAACACGGTCCAAGAACAGATATACTGAAAAGCAAATAAAAAAAATACTCTATCTACATTAGGTGGAAAAGCTATACTGTATATCAAATTCAAATTTATTAATTATTAAGTAAACTATTATTCCAGCTCTGCTTAGATTTCCCGCTAACAAAGTAAAGCCCATTTGTGTTTCAAGCAAAAGGATTACAAGTCATATCTGGTATTATAATCTGATGATACTTTTGAACTACTGAGCCAGTATGTAAACTGCAAAATCAAAGAGAAATCACTAGTTTCACAAAGTTTACTTACAGTACATCCTCTTAAATGTCGATGATGTCTAGGGCTACTGTAACTCACTAAATCAATCTCTAAAAAAATTAATCCTAACCAAATAAGAGACACTGTTAGCCTGTGGATTTCACAGTTAGGAAATCAGTATTTTCAACAATATAAAAAAGTGAGACTCTTCGTTAAGAGTATGATACTTTTTTACTTTTTCAGTGCTCAGATTATCTGGACAGAGTCTTGTTTCTTAGTCTTTATGAAGGAGATAAACTCTCTCACAGCCTCTTCTTCTCCAGCTTCCTCTTCACTGTGTCTTTGTTTTCCTCAGTTTTTTCTTCTCTATCTGTGTGTGCTTTATTTCCTCCTGGGTCCTATTTCTTATGTATGTCACATCTCCACAAAGGCTGACCTATTGACCTCGCTCACTTTAAAATTTTTATAAGATGGTTGTTTCTATGATTTAATTTAGAGCCAACAATTACTAGCTTTCGTTTACTCACTTGGATTTTTAGCCATTGTGATTTGCTTCAAGTGAGCTGGCCACTTTTCTTAGGAGGTTCAAATATTTTTCTCAACCTCAAACTGTAACAATATTCAGAAACCTTTACCCAATTAATTGTTTAATTTAATTAAATTCCCTTATGGGAGCCGGAGCAATCTACATCAAATTTTACCGGTCAGACCTTTATCTGTAAGAAATATTGCTTTTCTTTGCGAGCTGAAGGATACCATATTTGTGGTTAGTGGTTGAACACAGAGTGGAAAAATCCTCTCATTGTAAATTCAGTGCATGCTTCTGCATGTCTTAACAAACCTGCTCTAATACAATTTTGGAGATTTTAATGTTTTAAGTAATGTTATGGTACTACATTGATTAATTTTAACCATACAGTATGAAATAAATCAAACTAGCTGCTGTAAACGTTTACTTAAAGTGTCCACATGTTTAATCTATTAATATTTTTTTTATTGATTCAGAAAACTGATAACGCAAGAGATAATGAATGATTATTCTTAGGGAAATTGCCTTAAGGATATTAAAAACTACACTTAGCAGAGAATTCTTAGCATCTTTAGCAGAGGATGCCAATCTCACAATCTCCTGCTTCTGCAACAGGTGTACCAAACAATTTTATTTTCTCTTTTCTCACTGTTTTTTTTTTGTTTAAATAAATCTTAAATCTAAGAGAATTGCTAGATCATTAAATTGGTTTTAAATGTAAACTCCTGGCTGATCACAAACTATCTCTATCTGCTAAAGTGAAGTAACAAGGTTTTAATGCTTGTGAGCAAAGTGTTGGACTATCTAGGTGTCTTCAGCAAAAACATAAAGGCTGTATTTATTCACTGTCCATCAAGCATGTATCTAACGATTGATAGTTATGATTTTAAGTTCTTTGCAGAGTGATTCAATAAAACAAGGTAAAATGTGACAAAGAGGAATGACACACGAATCTCTTTTGGACAAATGAAGAAATGCTGCCAATCCAGTGGGTGGGTTGCAAGTAGAGGGGAGAAGATTGGTAAATTACAGCAATCCTTTGGGACAGAAAAAAGAAAAGACTATGACTATAGGGAAATCACCTCAGGATTTTTAAAGTATTGAGTAGATGTTTTTCAGCCAGCAATATCTTCACGTTTTCAACTTTAATAGTAGTGTGATGTTTATTCAATACCAGCTATTGAGCAGAGAAAATACCAGTTTTAAATGTCAAAGTCTTTTTAATTTGCTAACTGTAAACTGAATAGAAAGCCTCTGGTCTGTACAAAAGGACTGCTGTGGTAGTTTATCAGTGCAATTCAATATATTATTTCTAGCATTGTAGTATTTATACAAGTAGCTTTAAGATTATCCTATAGTAGAGGTCTATATACTGTATACAGTACTATTGGCTAATCATTAGAAATCATTAGAACTGAATGACCACCAGGTTTATCATAACAAATACTGTACCTTGATAAGCGTCACATGTTTTCACATTATCCAGTTTGTGCTTTTAAAATAAGCTGTCTGTGTGTGATGCCCTAAGGTTGCAATACAGATGTGGAATACTGTTCATGGTGATGTGATAGGGAGTTATGTGACTATCCAATCACATATTGTGTTGATATAGCACTGATCAATGAGACTACAGACTAACACCAGGTAGTACTAGAATGAGCTACACCTTTGGGAATTTGTCCTTCTTTGTATAGTTTATAGATTCAGGTGGGTAGCTGCGTCAGCATGCGTAGGCTGCAAAGGAACAAGTAATAGGTTTATTCCATGCTGAAAAAAAGAAGAAAGAGAACACAACGTTTCGGCCGTGGAGCCTTCTTCAAGTGTGAGAGAGACAGGGCAGTAGGCAAAGGTAAAGTAGCGGGAGAACAAAGGTTGGGAGGGAGGAGGAGTGAGAGGCGGGAGCAGGGGACAGAAAGAGCATTATCAATCAAGAGGTGTGAAGTCCACCACTCTTCCACCACTCTTCCACCACTCTTCCACTCTTCCACCACTCTTCCGTTTCTAGACATCCACTTGTCTATCAACTACCCCCGACTGTCCACTTCAGTTTATTACAAACCCACGGAATCACACAGCTACCTCCTGTACAGCTCATTTCACCCCAACCACACTAAAAACTCTCTTCGTTTTTCACAGTTCCTTAGGTTACGACGACTATGCAGCGACGACATCGACTTCGAGGACCAAGCCCTCGAAATGTACTCATTTTTTATCAACAGAGGATATCCCAGCAGTGTGATTGACAGGGCCCTTGCCCGAGCCAAAAACACCCCCCGGACCATCAACCCGATCAGGAACTCCCGCCGTAACAACCGCATTCCCTTGGTGCTTCCTTACCACCCTAACACACTTCCTATCCCCAGGACCATTAACCAGAACTTTTCCATCCTACAGGATGATCCCTCCATTGGGGCCCTCTTTTCTGATCGCCCTATCATCTCATATCGCCGACCACCTAATCTGCGTAACCTCCTTGTTCACAGCTCCCTTGACCGCCCTCAACAACCATCCACACCAGGCACTTTCCCTTGCAACAGAGCTCGCTGTATCACCTGCAAGTACACAGCCACCAACACACTCATTCAAGGCCCCTCAGGACAATTCCGGATCACCCAGACAGCATCTTGTACCTCCAGCAACCTTATTTACTGTATCTCTTGCAGCAAATGCCCAGCCATCTACATTGGAGAAACAGGAAGGAGACTCGGAGACCACTTCAGAGAACACGTCAGGGCTGTGAAGATTAAATATCTCTCCAAGCCCATTGTTTCTCATTTCACCTCTGACGGCCACGACCACTCTAATCTCTCCGTCTGTGTTCTCAAAGACGGTTTTCCGAACTCATACATCAGAAAGACCACCAAAACTAAAATTATTCTGCAGTTAGGATCACACATTCTCCCTTCCCTTAACGACAGATTACTGTTCTTTTAAATTTTCTCCATTCATTGGAAGTTTCATTTCACACCTCTCTGCACCCATTCTGACTTCACACCTCTTGATTGGCCTCTCTTTCTGTCCCCTGCTCCCGCCTCTCACTCCTCCTCCCTCCCAACCTTTGTTCTCCCGCTACTTTACCTTTGCCTACTGCCCTGTCTCTCTCACACCTGAAGAAGGCTCCACGGCCGAAACGTTGTGTTCTCTTTCTTCTTTTTTTCAGCATGGAATAAACCTATTACTTGTTCCTTTGTAGTTTATAGATTTTTTCATATACTGTATTGTAATGTTATATCACAAATACAAGCTACTGTATAAAAATATTTGTTTTAACTTCAGAATCATTTCTATATATCAGAATTATACTTTGTATCACCTGCATGTTTTTAGGAAAACACATACTGTTTGTTAAACCCTAAATCCCTCATAATCAAGAGACGTAGGCATAGGTGATGTAAACTGTAGAATATCAGGAAAGGTTAAATCAGGAAAGAAAAACATAGAAGGGAACCAATATAACCCATTTATCATGAGAGCAAAGCTTTTAGGACATTGGTAAATTAGGCTGGACTAAGTCACCTCAAGTGAACTCACCTCCATCTCAGTTTCAGGGTTGCCCTCTTTAGCAATGAATTAAGAGTTCTGTAGGTCACTATGATGGACATCAGCTAGTGCAGCTCAGACATGCTGAATAAAATGCTCATTGTTTGTTCTATAATGACGAGAAGGTCAAAGTGTGATGTTTTGGGCAGGAATGTCTAGCTGCTGCAGAATCTCACTTGTCGTGACGATGTTAATCTGACTGCACATCTGATCAAGTCCCAGACCTCACTCGCTGCCCTTCCTGAGGGCCTGTCCTGACATGACAACCTTTCAGCAGGGTAACACATTATCATGCTGCTCATATAACAGTGCTTTCCTGCAAAATGTGAATGTGACATTTATGCTATAAATGCCTTTTCCAGCAGACATGACTCCATGCATCATCTAGGACTCAGAGGGCAGTGAACAACCATACACTTGTCCAGGCTGTTCAAGAGGAATGGAGCAGCATCCCCCAAGACAGCATTCGCAGCCTGGTGCAAAGCATGCATCTCAGAATACAGCTTGACAGCTTGTATTGTTTCCAACTGTGGCGATTCACACTAAAAGCCTGACTTTCACAGTTAAGCCCTGTTGACACATCAGCATAATACATTTGCCTGTGGCATGTCTGTTCAATAAAACAAAAGTACACCTGCTACAAAAAAAATGGATATTTACTTGATAAGAACTTTCTAAATTTGTTACTGTTCTAAGTTTCTTTTTTGATATACGTATTTAATCCATGCAAACCTTGAAATGGCAACCTGACATCCTCAGTAATACCTTTTCATGACATAATTTACCAAACACAGGTCCATTATGTCAAATGTATCCAGTTTTCAGGATTAACGAATCAAAACATTTTTAAGTTTTAAAATATAAAAACTTATATTTTTCTTGATCGTACTTAAAGTACAACAAATATCAAAACCACATGTTCAATGTAAAAATTCTATAGGAAAAAGAAAACAAACACCAAATTACATTAAGAAAAACAATCACCTAATGTTATTCATGCACGTCATGTCTGATTGTATGTCATGAAATTAGGGACAAAGTCATGTCATGTCATTTACCAAGCCACTTTATACCATACAGTGACGCGGGAAGCCGGAGCCTACCCAGCAAGCAACGAGCGCAAGGCAGGGTACACCCTGGATGGAGGCCACGGTAAAGGCCAAGGGAGGAAATTCGGCCCGGACACCGGGATAACTCTCTACTCTTATTGAGGATTACCCGGGTATCTTTAATGACCACTGAGAATCAGGACCTCGTTTTAACGCCTCATCTGAAAGACAGTGCCCACTAGAGTATAGTGTCCTCGCCACTATATTTGGGCATTAGGACCCACACAGACCACAGGGTGGACGCCCCCTGCTGGTTAGGGACAAAGTAACATACAAACTTCTGTGAACAGAATATAGTTTGGAAATTCCGTGTGTAGCCCAGCCATTTAGTCTTTGAATGTGTTACAGTTACACAATGCCATACTGTAGGAACCAAGAGAGCCTTGAATTCCTCCATATGGGGGATTCCTTTTGACTTCGCAAAACTGACTACTGTCAGAGATTGCTTAATGTGGCTCAGGACTGGCAAGTGCCTGAGAGAAGTTAATTAAATCAGAGCAGGGGAAAAACTGCATACACCACTCTTGCATGATTTTCCCCTTCATACACACACAAAAACATGCTTTAGGTACTGTATTAAATACTGACGTCCCTTTAAGAAACACTCGATAAAGGCTTTCTAAATCAAACTGTGTTTACAGTATATATCATAAAACATTAAGAAAAAGCAAAGAAGGAAAATCCTTTGTCAAACATTGCAGTTCTTCTGCATTAAAATACTGTTAAGCAGCTTAATACCTTTGACTTATGGAGAATTATCAGCTCTCAAACCCATTTAGAGAATAAGAACTGTCTCCTATTGAGGGTACAGGCTAGGTAGACATTTAACCCTCTATAAACACAGTGACAGAGAGAGCAGCTCTGTTCCATTAAATATCTCATAGATGTAGTGGGAGATTCCCTATTGATCCCCTCATGTTTGCTTCTTTGTAACATGGACAGTTGCACAATATCTTATTGACATTTGCCTCGAAGAGGTTATTGCTGTGTTATTTACTACAGAGAATCTAATTGGAACACTATTGATAACTATAATAGCATGAACTGTAAGGTTATTGATTTGAGTGTGTCCAATGCACATGTACAGTATGTGAAGCCCTATCCCCATATCCAAATAGATGTGCTCGGGTTTATGTACAGGAAACACCTAATGGCAGTGTT
This sequence comes from Lepisosteus platostomus, assembly GCF_059453375.1. Taxonomy (NCBI): domain Eukaryota; kingdom Metazoa; phylum Chordata; class Actinopteri; order Semionotiformes; family Lepisosteidae; genus Lepisosteus; species Lepisosteus platostomus. The sequence continues at coordinate 33,595,410 of NC_142621.1, forward strand.
CTTATAGTTCTTAATGGCAATGTTCTTATAGTAATTACAATGTGTCCTCTCCTATGGACCTCCATTTTCATTGAAAGCATGTAGTTTAAGCAACATTATTTATGTTGATAAATAAATAAAATATATATATATACATAAATATAAATTTACTGTATATTTAAACTCCAGACTTCATCCATTACAATGAACCAGAACCTTAATGGCTTTAAGGCAATGGTGTATTGTGTCATATCTGATAATGTCAGTAGATGTTATTCTAATATCTATGCCATACATATCTAGAACAAGGGCAACAAACTCTTTTATACTGCCCTCAGTATTTGTACATTAATGTCTTCTTTAACTTTTCCTTTATAAAGGTCCCATTCTTGTTTTAAAACCTATTACAAATCAGATGATAATGACAAGATAAGGGAGTAGAAAAACATTCTTAAAATCCTGATCATTACTGCACAGTTAAAAATAAATCAATAGTTTGAATTTGTGAAATTAGGCTAGTATGATGATCACTTGGCAACTTATGAGCAAGTATACATAAATAAACATATTTATATATTTTACCCTCATTTTGTATCATTTAAATCTATGTCTATTTGATCATATCCCTCTAATTTAAACTATGAATCAGGTCATTTATTCAATTTATTCCAATGACTGAAGACTAAAATCCCATTAACCTGGTATGCTAAAACTTTACCTACATTATGAATTATAATGGGAAAAAGAACTGATCATGAGAACTCAAGAGTTGACAACCACCTTAGTAATTCTTTGATTCTTCATGTAGTTTATACTGTACAAATCATAGATTCACAATCACATTCAGCAGCTAATAAAGTTCAATTTCCTGTTGTTTTAATCCATGATAAAACTCTAAACACCAGAAATAGATGGAAAATATTTTACGTACACACGGCCTATTCTGATGCTTTTTTAATGGCTGACAAAAGTTGAGCTAAATTAGAAGATTTTTTTGTTCTTTTTTTAAACAAAGATTGTTCCTCTAAGCTTCAGCGGAGTTGCAATTAGCAGAGCTATTAATATATAGAAGAAGATCTAAAACCTTATCCCTGAATGGCTTGACAGCTTCCTAAAATAAAATAGAATAAAAATGAAAAAAAAAACTCACAGGCACCACCATGAGTCAATGTCTAACATGAAATATATGTTAATAGTTCTGATGACTTATTCAACAGTTTGTTGAACTATTTTAACAACAGACAAATGATTTGGAGCTGTTAGCCATTTAGACAGCATTGTGGAGGCATTCATTTGGCTTCTCACCCTTACAGACATTTCACTTACAATGCTCTTCGGTTCAGTCTTTTTTTATAACATACAGTATTTAATGGATCGTTACTAATAAAACAGCAAAAAAATATAGGATTTGTATTGCAAGGTACAGTAGCATTATTACTTGTCAATGTATTTTAGCAGCCTGGAGTACTGTAGTTTAATTAATATGTACCTCTTAGATAATTATCTATTAAATATAACTAACATTGTACAGTACAATATAATTATTAATATAAGTAATTAGTTATTAATTTACTTAATAACTATTAAAATAGTTATTTAATAAATAAGCTATTAAAATAATACTGTAAGTAAGGTTAAGAATTTCAGTGGACTAAAACTTTTAATGTAAAATATCATTCCACTCTTATGAGAAAATTAAAATGTATTTAGATGTTTATCATTTCATGTTTTACTTTAAAATGCAAGGTGTTTGTAAGGAGCTTGGTGTGGTCACTAATGGTCTCTGCATATGCAAATCACTCAGCCATCCTAACGTGTGTTCAAATATATTTGAATAATTATTAAAGAAATAGAACAAATAACTTTTCTTGTGGTATTTATTTACATTTTAGAAACAGCAATCAGAGCACTTTAAGAGGCAATGGATTAACAATAATGCCCGTGTATAAGTTCTCCACACTGTTACTAATTCATACCATGTGAGTACTGTGAAATAGTGAAACTATACTCTAATCCAATACTGTCTGTCAAGGAATACAGTCTATCAAAGAAATATAGGATCTTCTCCAGGAATCCTGCCAGTGGTCGAAGTCCTGTGTTATGTGAATGCATTCACCATGTCTTTGGCTTCAACATACTTGGCCAAAGGGGTAATATCTGGGAATATGAAAGAGGAGTTCCCCAAAGTAAGGTGAACCAAGAAACTACTACAATGGAAAATGAATGGTTATGGAGGGGTCACATTAATTATGCACTGAGTCCTCCATATCAGCAACTGATTAATTGTTAGAGCAGTAGTTGGACTAACAATGTACACAAGGACAAATAGTTTTAAATCACCTGAGACAGCTGATGCATATGAAGCTTTGGAAAGCATCTCAGAGAAATGTACATTGTTTAGGTGATATATGTTGTTCAGTTTCCAGACCCTCATCTGGACTCCTGTTTGTGAATTTGAAGCTCTTTTCAAGCTTGCTGTGATCCTGGAACAGTCCTGGTCACCCATTGAAGGAGTGAAAAGATGGAACTGCTGTGTCACTAACAGTGCTTCTCAAAACCCTGTAAATTAAATGGAAAGCATCTCCTTGCTCTGCAAAATTCTCAGTGTGAAATCTACGAAAAGAAATACGTTAATACTATTTCCCTCTACATTTTTTTTTCCTTACAGAAAAAGCCTTTCTTTCTTCCTTAAGAGCACATTATTACTGTACATAGTCATGGTAGCTTTGGGGAATTATAAGTTGTTTCCTTATTGTTTGCAAAATACATTTCTTTGCCATTTGCCTTTGAATTACTTCAAATCAATATAGTTCACATTGCTTTTAATTATATTTTTCATTGTTATGGTTATTGGAATTCAGTTATTGAGGTGTCTCAAGTATCTAGGGACAATATCTAGCTAGTGTCAACATTTGTCATTCTCAGGTGCTTCAAAGCAAGAAAGGAACTGAAGAGATTACTGGGGTCCGAGGTACTCTGATCAAAGGAATCGTCTGGTATACCTGTGTAATTAAGTTCCGTGTAAATGACTGATCAACAGTTCAACAGTTGCGAAACAGAGGATAAAACAGTCAGGTAGGAAGAGAGAAAAGGAGGACACAGGATAAAGGACAGCAAGACACAAGGGAAGAGAAGAAGAGACAGTGCCAGGCAGGGAGGTCCTTGTTCTGATCAGCATTTAAGACTAGTTTCAAGTTAAGTATTTGAACCGTGTTAAAAGAACTTGCCATTTCATTGTTTACAGTATATACTGTAGATTCCACAGGTGTATATAGACTTATATACAGTATAGAGAATCCATAAGTTAAAATCTGCCTCTCACATTTTCAGCTCACAGCTAACAGGAGACTGGACACCAAGAATCTCTGGAACTAGGCATCAGATGTCTAGATAAACAGAATGCTGAACTAAGAAGAAGTCTGAGGACAAACTCCAACAGATCATCATCTCAGGCACAGCTTGGGCCTTGGCACAGGCACAGGTAAACTTTAATAATTCTTTCTACAATAATTTTCACTTATGTTTTTTCCCTGCTACAATCCCAGCTTTATGGCTGAAGAGCAGCTTTGCTGCTAATACAACAGCCTCTTGTTATGGTGCAGACTGTTTACATTTGTTTTTCCTTTTTGTACAGTATATGCAGCTTTATTACAATTGTAACAAACACCTGCTACAGTACGAGCTTCTTATTTTTGCCATCTTGAAGGCTGAAGAGCCATTTTGCTGCAACAGCAAAGGCTGTTTATTTTTACCAGCTTCAGAGTTGAAGACTGGCTGTGATATTTTTCCCATTTAACAATAGCCTTGGCCATAACACAGCTCAATATATTTTTTTCATAAATACAGCTGGGCTGATGGCTCCAACACCTCTGCTGTTATACTTACTAGCTTTAGACCTGAAGACTGGCAATATTTTTTTCCTCTATTGTTTACACATGAGGCAGATTACTGGAATACCATCATAGCCACAGGTAGTGTCCTATGCCCACACAACGCCTCTGTCCCACCCTTTGCTGTGGTCTCAAAGGACCACAACCCCTCTGTCTACTGTTCCTAGTCCCAGCCATATACTTGTTCAGGGCCCCGCCTAGAATCTGTGCCCCTGTTGTGGGCTGTCCCACGCGGCATCACAATATATACTGACTAAATACATGGGAGATTTTACATTTTGATTCAGTAACCATGATTCTGATCATGTAAGCCATTGTCTAGCATTTGGAAAAACAAAAAAATTGGAAAAGTCTTGCTTTACAACACTCTAGATTTTTCTCCTATTATCCAAGGTGATAATCTTCAATTTAATTATGTGAATTTTTAATCATATGTTTCTAGGTCAATTGCTAATTGAAAGTAAATGAAATCCTCTTGAATACATGAATGATATAGGTCATGCAACCAAACCGACTTAATTTCTCCACTAAAGGTAAATGTGTTGAAAGCGATTTGCTTTGCTAATGGCTTTACCAAGTTAATTAAATGAGCATAGTAATTATTTAATTTAATTAAAGTAAAATGTTTTGGGGTGAACATCTTAAGGCAATGAAAAATACATGCAAAAATAAAATGTAATGAATAATTAAACTGGAAATATTAACTCAAAATCAAAAGATTTTAGTTTTGTTCATTTTAGCATAACAGAAATGTACAGTATGTTCTACAGTGGAGTTTGGTCAAAGTTAACAGTAAAATGTAAAATAGTTAAACTGAACTACAGGCTTATACTTATTAACAATCATTATTTTAAAAAGACATACTGTAGGAATTCCATACATTTCCAAAAGACAATGATTCCATAAATATGCATGCATGTCACTTAAAATAGTTCACAGGAAATCACTGTTGGAGATACTGTAGATTAAAATGAAGATTAACACCAGATTACCCCTGAGAAACCAATCAATACATTCTCAATGTAATTATTATTTTCATCATCATGATAAGAATCATCATCATCATCTGTCAGGATAAAAGGGATAGAAATATTACATTCTAAATTGTGGTATACAGCATTTTGGTTTTGTGGTATCATCTTATTTCCCAAATGTGGTTGGTGAGTGTGACTGTTCACCTTAATCCCTGAATGACATAAAACATTTGCCTTCAACAGAACCCAGCACTAACAAGTTTGACAGTTAAATGTGCAATGGGAAGGAGCACAACTGAATGTCAGGGAGTTCTCAGTTTTAAACGGAAGTGCGTTTGTTCTTGAAATGAAAAAAAACCTCTAAGTGCACTGGTTTAATATTTAACTATCCATTAGAACGTTTCCTCGAGTTTTGAATATTTTGAACAAAGACATATCTTTTAATCTAGAATAGGAACTCTAAAATTTTATTTTGTCAGCGACCTCTTTTTAAATACAGAACTGCATGCCCAGAAAGACAGTACACTAGATATACTGTAATTTATCAACACTGAATTTAAAAGCAAAGAAGTCACATAAGCAACCCTAAGAATAATGCTAGTGCAGAGAAGGCTCATACCACAGTCTGCAATTTTACAAAGTTGCTATGGCTAATGAGGGATGTGAAATTCAGAGACTGGTTTCAAAACCCTGTTCCTGTGTTGTTTAACTGTCTGCAAAGTTGAATTAATAAGACTGTGAGAGTTGAAACCAGAGTAAGTTAAAACGAAATTCAACAATTGCCTTCTTCTCATTTACTGACAAAGAATGTTGGCAAAAACAGATTATTAACAATCTGTGGAAAAAGAGTGAAAAAGTAGGCACAATGAGAGTGCAAACAGAGTCAGGTTTACCAGCAGGAGGCCAAGACTGACTGAATTTCACGGCTCTGTTTATTTGTGTTTTAAGTTATTCCAGTAATACATGGAAGAAAAAATAATAATATTTGAATAAAAACTTTGACTTTCATCCCTGGCTATTACAAGCTGATTGATCATTACAGACTCGCTTCATTGTAGTTTCCACTCTTATCCTCTGGTTAGTGATTTACTGCTGATTCTAAAGACTTCCACTGGGTTAACAATGTTGTCACCCTTGAAGAATACTTGAATACTCGAATACTCAGGTCACACAGTAGATATCTTACTTTGATAGAAAAAATATTAATTTATTTTAGCCTGCGAGAGCAAAATTCCTTTAAGACCAAAAAATGTACAGTACCTGGTAACAATTCTCTGGCCTGATTCCAGAGAAGGTACTGTATATTATTTTTAAACCAAACCAAAACTGTAAAGTCAGTATCTGACATCTTATATCTTTAGTTACTCTCTACATTAAAATGTTATCTGTCAGCTGTTTGCACATTCATTTTGTTCTAAAGAATTTTCTTTGCTGTTTCTGTGTTTCCTAATTGTACTTTTTGATGTAATCAATGAATTCACTAGTTTCCCTGCCATAACTTAGGTCACTGATAAAGATTAGGACAGTAGTCCTAATACAGACTCCTGTGATGCTCCTTGAATGCAGTAGTTCAAGTGAAATTCAAATTCCAAACAAAACGAGCCAACAAATATTAAGGAATAGCATACTAGTACTGTACAGCATGTGCTGTTAACTTGCACTAGCTTGACGCAAACTGTACTGATACAGAAATTGGATAAGAAGGTTTAGTGAGTTACCACTTGCTGAAGTTTTGCTAGAATTGATTGGATATGGAATGATTCCACAAGGTAACCCCTAAAAGAAAGAGGAAGATCAGCTTTGTGGATGCCAATCATTGAAACAAAGACCTAAGGGCAGACATCGCACCAGTGGAACACCAATGGACAGGGGATACGTTTTGGGCTGAAACTGGGGTGTGGGCACAAGATTCCATCAAGACCTGGACCAAATGCAAATTGATGCCACACATTTGCACCCTTGGGGTGGAGTTGACATCAGCAACCATGGGAATCTAAGAAAGAGACAGCAAAAATTAGGACTGGGAAAAAGGTAGAGATTAAATAAAGATAGGCTGGGGCTATTGGTCCAGTGTGTTGAACACTCAACTAGAAGTCAAATTGAAGTTGAACTAGAAGTCACTATTGAGTCAAAATGGTGGGAGACAGAGTGGAGAAAACCAGATTAGGAGAAGAGGGAAGGGGGGAAGGAGACAAAGTAGCCACAGAGATTCTGGAGTTCCAGTGAGAGTTAATCAGAACTGAAAGAAAAGAGCAGGCAGCTTAGCAGGAGCAGAAATCTGGTTGTTTTTGGTAGAGAATTTGAGGCTTAGGAGCTGCTTATTTGAGAACAGGTAAGAAACCAACTCTTGTTGTGGTACAGTATGTGTATTACAACTTTTGCTTGTTCAAAGAACTCTGTGCAAGATCTAACTTTTAAGCAAGATCTAACTTTTCTAAGTGCATGTTGACTATCCTCAGAATAATACTGCCATAGACGATCCTCAAGTTTAGTTCTTATTATTGTTTCTGTAATCTTACATGTAATAGACATGAGACTTATTGGAAACTTAATAATAATCACTGGGCTTGGCTTTGTCACCCTTTTTATGGATGAGTTTTATATTGCTAATATAACAATGACTATTTTAGTTAATGGCTATGCTTTGAAGGACCGCTGGAAGAGTTTTGTTAAGGGCCTATGTGTAACAACCTATGTTTCCTTAAGTACAATTTGTAGAATATCACTAGGCCCTTGAGATTTTATCTCATGGTTTTCAAATACGTAAAACATATCTGCCTCTTTTTTTCTAAAATTATTTAATATAGAGCTTCTGCTCTTCACAGCATAAGGATTAATAAAGTGGGGACCTGCATTGACATAGCAATATTACTTTTTATGTTTCTTTGCCAAAATCAAAACCGTCTAATATCCAAAGATACTCAAGAAACATCTAATGAATCACTCAATGACAAACAACCCAATGATCTCTCACTTGTATTCTTTTTTGTATGTCCCTAAAAGTAGAATTTGAAGCTGACATTCACAAACTTCAAAAAGGCATATACTGTACTGTATCTTCAAATGATAACTCTATGAGAATGAAAGGATAAAAAGTATGAAAAACAAAGATCTCCTTGATAGAATTTCAGAGCTAGATTCACTCCCAGCAATCTAGTGTGTCACTTTGGACAACCTCCCAAATCTTGTGGACTATAACGCCTCCTCAAATTGGAAAATGGCTGGGGATTTGCTTTTCTAATGCTAAACATGCATTTTCATAAATTGAACATTTATAAATAATTTTGTAATTAAAAATGGATTAAAACACTGTGGTTTAGTTAAATACTGTAATGAATGCTCACTTTTCTGTGTTGGTGACATTGGGAATGACAGGCAGGGGATGATTTACAGGCTCACTGACAGGTTTATTGCTCTTTGCATGACAGTGGGGCGTGCTAATCGTGGAGCAGGGAAAAGGCTGAAAAGGCAGAGAGAGCAGGCGTCCGCTGCAGGCAAAGAAGGGAAAGGGAAAGAAGGGGGATTGCTCCCTGCTTCTATACGTGGGAAAGGAAATAAAAGGTTGAGCCTGAGAGAAAAGGGGAAACAGTAATGGGAAAAGTCCAATGCTGAGGGGTGTGGATCAGTATAATGTAAACGATAGCTATTAGCCTTTAAATGCTTCTTTAAGAACAAAACTTTCAGCAGTCAGGTTGATTTCAGCAAGCCCTCCTTTTAACTTGGGCAACTTGCTTGAAGAGCTTCATTTCACTGCATCACCCTTTGCAATTTTAATAGCATCCTTTGTAACACAAACATATAATTAATCAGCATAAAATGCTTCTGTGCAAATTCTGCATTGTTATTTGTATGGTTCACGCTCAGTGTCTCCAGACAGAATGGCATTATGTTCTGATGTGTTGTGTACTGACTACATCCTTGTTACAGTGGAGGTAAAGCAAAGCCACGTGCACTGGTGAGAGCAGAACATCTTATGGCCCGGACTTCCCAAGTAAACTAAAGCTCTTCAAACAGTCTGTGGATAATGTGGATTTTTAAGGAACAGGTGTAAGCGGGTGCAATAAAAAAGAAAAAAAATAGTCCAGTGTACAATGCAGCTATTGCATGCCGGAGATATTTCAGTGTATAATCAATTGCTTCTGATATATTTGGATCCTGGTATTAATAACAAAACAACATTTCCGAGCAACAACAACTGAATTTCAGCAATAAATATGGAATGAAGGATTCTAGAAACGATTTGCTTTCTCCTCACCTTTAAATCTTTTCTTAGGTTGTTATTGAAAGTAAAAGAATTTTAGCATCATTTAATTATGTTTTCTTTTCTTTTCTACACAGCTTGTCTTGTATGTTTCATGATACGGCTAATTTTGAGGTGAAACAAAGAAAAAACATTTGCAATTCTACAATTATTATTAACAGGTTTGACTGCAACTTTAGCACACTTTTGATCAGATATCAGTAATGATGATCCAAATTGCCATACATAATAGTAATCATGTTCTACTGTATTTTATTCTGTCTATATTACTTCAACTCATCCAACACATCCTTAAGTCCAAAGCAGCTGTATTTTAGTATCAATAGTGAAGGCTTTTCTATGGACATTGTTAAATGTTAAACTTTGAATTTGTCAATGCTGTAAATACAACTGAATCAAAAATGAAAAAGAGCCTGATTTGTTGCACAGCTGTAGTAAAATACGGGGACACTTGAGGATGCATGATAAAATGTTTTTTTTTTCATTTAAAATCATATAATCATCAACCTGAACTTGCTACATAACCCAAATTCTACAAACAGAAGGTCACAATTTCAGATCTATACATTATGCCTAAGGAATTTCTATTAGATAAAAAAAAGTGTAAAAAGAATAAGCACAAACATTATTAAACGTTGCATGTTGTAGGGGGTTGATACTACTTGTGGTAATATAGTTCAGGTGGGTAGCTGCGTCAGCATGCGTAGGCTGCAAAGGAACAAGTAATAAGTTTATTCCATGCTGAAAAAAAGAAATGAAATGAAGAAAGAAAGAAAGAAAACACAACATTTCGGCTGTGGAGCCTTCTTTGGGTGTGCAATATAGGCAGAAACTTTGTTGTGTTTTGTTTCCCCATGGGACCTACTGTAATGCTGTTGAGAGGGTACAATAATATGTGTGTTTTACACTTGTTCTACTTGTTGTCCATTAGTTGTACTAAAAGATAAGTTCAAGTACAGAAAAGTTTACTATACAAAGTGAGGTAGTGATTATTACAGGAATAGCCTTGCTTTAAACACTCTGTGTAATGAATGTTTACATTCTAACACAAACCACAAAGCTAAGTCTTACAGACACTGTCTAATGCATTCACATGTAAAATTACAATATGTTTATTTATGTATTATTGTACCTCTATGTATTAAAAACACTTACTGAAAAAGAAAAAGTGATGAAACACCATCACAGACTGAATGTAATATTTAATTGTACATACAATACCTTAAATGAGGAGATTCAATGCTTAGAGGCATGTGCCTTTGTGTTCAATCTTTGCGTTAAAGCTTTTTTTCATTTCCTTAATAACATTTAATCTTTGCTCATTTATAGTTGATTCCGTCGGGGAAGTTCCTATATTTGTTCTTTGTCTTTCACAATGTTATTCACTATTGATAATGCCAGATAATGAAATTCAGGATCTTTGATAATGACCCTCCTTTTTAAAAGAAATTCCAGGATCCAAAGACACTATTGAATATGGAGGGATTGACTAATGCTTCTGTGTTTCTGTTTACTATAGCCATTCATGTTGCATTCTTTTTGCTTTTTGTGAAAACAGGAAGAAAACTTTCAATTTTTATCATTTTCCAGTCCTTTCACTGACGTTTTCACTGAACACCAGGTGTAAACCAAGCTTGCCTGCTTGCAGGTGTTGGATGAGAGGCTATTACAATTGTCTTTTCCTTTCTCAGCTGGTTTCTGTGTCTATCACTGTGGCAGTGCAGTTATTACGAGCATTATTGTTACAGTACAGTAGTTTAATGTGTCTGTGGCACCAAATGAGATGCAGTAAAATCGTTTTTGATTGTTGTGTTAAAACAGATCAATATGTATTACTTAGATATACTATAATCTCTGTGCATACTTTACCATAAATCTAAACACAATCTGTCGTTTTATTAAACTCAGTTTAAAAAAAGCAAAAAATAAATAAATAAAGATAACTGGAAGATGTTAGAAACCAAATGGTAAACCATGCATCATACGCCAAGTACTGTTGGCTGATCTCCAGTTTGACATATGTGACTGTAACATGAGAAACACTGATAGCAGATTCTGAGTATTATGCTGACTTAATTAAATTCAGGCAAAGAAAAAATATAAAAACTAAACAATGTAAGAGGAGCTTTAAATGAAGAAAAATATAAACCTTCTTTATGAGCTTCTTCAGATGTTCCAAGGCGTCATTTTAGTAATGATGCAACAAGAGGCCAGTGGATTACCCGATTGTGGTATTAAATGAGATCAAACACTCTCCTTTGGGTTCTGTACCTGTGTGGTGGGGAGACATTGCTGGTTTAATGAATTAGGGTGCCAAGAACTGGAAATACAATGTGTGCCTGGCCCAGGAGGAAGAAGGTAAACAGTTTGGGGATTTAGAGGCTCCAGGCCTTTGAAAATCCACTTGCACATAAGGGTTCTAAACAATTTATGGTTTTAGTTTATACTTTTTATTTTAGCTTTTTGGTTTCCCTTTGGTTTACATTAGCCAATGGTTTCAAACTATATATAATTTAAACTGTAAATATCATACGAGACAACACTTAAGAACAAGTATTTCATGTACATTTTGTAATGTGCACTAAACTGCAAAAGACACAGATTACCAAGTCAATAATATAATCACCATTGTCATCTGCAAAGTCAGATAAATCTTGTCTAACAAGGGACATTATGTACTGTAAGTAATTAGTAAATTTTTTTATGTTCATTTTTAATGTTCACGGTACACAGAATCACCAAAACAGTGGCCCTGTTAGTATGAATCCTACAGATGATCTACTTACTGTATCTACACAGCAGCATTCATAGGATCAAGTAATAAGTTTATTCCATGCTGAAAAAAAGAAGAAAGAAAACACAACGTTTCGGCCGTGGAGCCTTCTTCAGGTGTCATTGAAGGTGTCAGCATTCATAGGATTACTGACATTGTAACTGTCATTTTAACTCTAACTACACTCTCCACACATAAACCAAGGTGGATGCACAGTAAATGAGAAAAACCTAATCTGTAAAACTAAACAATTGGCCTAGTTTCATGCTCGACTGCTTGCACAAAAATATATATATATAATCAAAATCAAAATCTGGAGGTAGAGATTCTCCTGGATTTGGGTTGATTTGAAATGTAATAACCCAATATGAAAGTTAGGACCTGCCTGCTTTCATTAATCACCAGTAATTTTTTTCTTCCACAAAAAGAAGAATGAAGTGTCAACAACAGCTCAATATCTTCTTGGAGTTCGTGAGCAACCCTCTATTTAATTTCATTCCTCAAAGGCAGCAGTAAATTACTCAATCCACTACTGCACTGAGCATCACTGAGCCCTTATGCAGGTTTCCCTTGGTTACCTTAATAATAAGGGAATCACTGCTCTACAGTTAAAATTACCATGCATTCAACATCCGTGTACATTCCAGACAGAGTTTCTGCTACAGGAAAAAAGAGACTTTCTATTTTGAAGTACAGCAAAATGCTCTAGGAATAAAAACTTAAAGGTTCTATCTGGAATTTAGCTTCTTACAGCCTTGCTTTACACACACCCTGCACTAGAATTACAATTATGCTGTGATTTACATTGTTGTAAGAATATTTTGAAGCAGTCAGACTATTTTTAAGTTTATTCCACAGACAAAGCCATTAATTTGACATTGTAAAACCCCTTTATTAATCTTGTATTTGATACATCCACATGTATTCTCTGCAAAATAATGTTTAATAAAGATGACACCTATATATTGTAAATAATATATTAATATTTGTGGCAGAAATTAAGATTTCTACAAAGTCTAAGTTGTAAGTCATACCTGATTTGCTTGCAGCTGTTTCTAAAGTGTTGCACACCTTTCTCAAATCATAAAGTGTACTGCTATCATTCCTTTTCAACAATGCCAAATTCTGAAATGTAACTTTTTATTTTTTATCATTTTTATGTTTATGGTAACCCCAAATTACTGTATCTAATTATTATTTGGAAAGGAAAGGAACATGATTTTCTCTCTGCATAAATTGGATAGTTTGATCCATTTATTCCACTGATTAATCGTCCTTAACCAATGTAAAATTGTGGGTGTGTGAATCCACCCCTGTGCTATTGCTCATTCCTATAGAGCAGGGGGACTCAGACTCCCCCTATAATAACTATGTTTTTACAAAGATATTAAATTGTAATATATCATAAAATATTGCCTGTAAAATACTCTTGAGTTTCAGGGATTTCTAATTCTCTATCTGCTTGTTCTTCTCACTGACTGTATTGCTGTATTGTATTGTTGTAGTATTGTATAATTTCGTTACACTGTGCTGTGTTGACTGTGCCAGGGTGCTGTTGCACTGCAAATATTCCTCATGGTATTAATAAGGTATCTATCTGTCTGTCTATCCATCTATCTGTCTGTCTACCTTTAATGTCGGTGAAATGAACACTACAGTACCTGCAGTGGATGGAATACACAGCAAAGTTGCTAGAAAAAACCCCACCAGGTATTAAAACTATTAGACTGTACTAATGAAACAAAGAATATGCCAAGAAATATATGAGCAAGGTACTGTATAAACACAACAATAGAAAACCAGCCCGTATTGTAGTGATTCGATAAACGACAAACATCAGTCATGTGAAGGATTCTGGGGGCAAACCCCGATATGAGGAGGGCGACTGTCGATCTTGCCACTCCCTCCCAACAGGTGTGGTACATGAAAGCTGGAAGGCAAGTGGCTGTGCTTCTGAGGAAAAGGTGTTGTCAACAGGAAAAGAGCAAAGATAAGCGCTGTTCTTTCTGTATTCACTGCCTCTGCTTCATCTCCCCCGAGGGCCCATTGCTAAAGTCTTAAGATAGGATTATTAAAGACTCCCCACACTGACAAGCCTCCCGTTCCTGGAGATTAGAGGATGGAAATCTCTACTTCAGCTATTCTCACTCTCTAGGGCAGGCAAAGCCCAGGGGAAGCCGTGGCATACACAAAGACACAGGCAGATGAAGCAGGCAGGCCTCACAAGGGCTGTGGGAAACACCACCTCTTTCTTTACAACACAAGACCTGAAAAAGTCCTTCTCTTTCAGTGCAGGTGAAAACCTTTATTTAAATTCCATTTCCTAGAGTGCCCACATGTGTATTTGTGACCATTCTGAAGATGAAAGAGCAGTTATATGAGTTATGAGATTTTAATGGAAAACCTTCAGATTCTGTTTGGACTTATAGTACCTACTGTATTTCCTAAAACCACAGGTACTATTTGTGTTGATGCTGATTTCGTAGTGCAGGTTCATGCAGTTAATCCAGTCTCTCACTGAAAATGAAGCCTTTAGTTTTCTCTCGCTAGAAATAAATGTGTCATGTTTCATAATAACTGTAACTTTTGCATTTTTACAGCTTATATTCTACTTTTAACTTAAAAACAAGGAAAGAGGATAATTTTCCCAAAGCTGTTGCCCACACTGTGATAGTGTTTTTCAGTCTTAAAAACCATTTTGGGAGATAATGTCACAATTATAAACTAAATTTGAAAAAAAATATTACTATCCAAAAGTGTGAAAAAACTTTAATAATGTAATCTGTTTCCTTCCATACTATAATTATAACTATGGAGCCGAGATTCTATTTCAATTATGAATGGTTTAAAAAAAACGTACTGTCTGCACAAATTATGTATTTGATTAAAATAAGTTAATGGTAATACAGTACGTGATCAAATCTGTAATCCTTTATTAACTGATTTTACACAAAATATGAACAATATTAGCAACTAAGCACTGTACTATATGCAGTAAGGCTCCTTTCCAGTGCAAGAGTGATGCAAAAGCTGTGTGAAGTAGTGCATAGAATAGTTTATGTAGGGTTAGAGTATCTGTGTCTGTCTACTGTACTGTAATGGACTGATATCCCATCCGGGGTGTACAGTACCCTGACTTGTGTTCACTGCTTGCCGGAATAGGCTTCGTATTCCTTTCAACACAGAATTGGAAGAAGTGATTAGAAAATGGATGGATGGAAGTCAATGTCAGATCTGACATTGCTGTCGGTGCTGCTGTTTTTTTCATTTTTCTCTTTTTTTTCTGAGAAGGCACCCAATGTCAATATGACAATGCATCATACCTTAGATTTTGTCTATTTACAATATATTCTTGGTTTGTGATAAAATATTTAAAAAGAAAAATACAGCCCATGAAAAAAATTATGATTGTGCCCTGGCTCATTTGGATGATAAAGGCAAATACGTCAGAATGCTATTAATTGATTACAGCTCCGCATTTAACACAGTAGTTCCTTCCAGACTAGTCAGGAAGTTTAGTAATCTGGGCATCAACACCTCTCTATGCAGGTGGATTTTGGATTTCCTGACTGGCAGACCACAGACTGTGAGGGTAGATGAGAAACTTTCTTCCACACTGACCATCAATATAGGTGCCCCTCAGGGCTGTGTGCTTAGCCCCCTGCTGTTCTCCTTGTTTACCCACAACTGTGTGGCCAGACACAGCTCCAAGTCCATCTAAAAATATGCTGATGACACTACCATCATTGGCCAAATCACTGCAAATTAGGAGACAGTCTACAGGGATGAGGTCAGGAACCTGGTGGAGTTGTGCCTTGACAATAATCTCTCCCTCAATGTCGGCAAAACCAAAGTGCTGGTCATTAATTTTAGAAAGCAGGGTAGGGACTACAGCCCTATTCACAATAATGGAGTGGCTGTTGAGATGGTTAGCAGCTTCAAGTTCCTGGGTACCTTCATCACTATTGATTTAACGTGGTCCAAGCATGTAACTGGAGCTACAAAGAAGGCACAATCTTCAACTGTCCTTACCACATTTTATAGGTGCACTATTGAGAGTGTGCGCACGTGTGGTATTACAGTGTGGTTCAGCAGAAGCTCGTTGTCTGACCGGAAGGGGTCACAGGGGGTGATTTTTACAACTGGCTGTCTCAGGCAGGCTGGAAATATTGCTAAGGACACCAGTCATCCTGGTTTCTCATTTGTCTCCCACCTTCCCTCTGGTAAGAATTATAGGAGCATAAAGGCACAAATGTCCAGATTCAGAGACAGTTTCTTCCCACCATCTGACAGATTACCGAACTTTACTCCTACCATTGGCTCACACTGATGTTTTTTTAAGTTATTTAATTTGTTGTTGTTGCTGCTGCTGCTGTTCTGTGTTTATTTTTTGTTGATTCCTTTAATGTCTTTGTACTGGAGCATACATGCAAACAAGCATTTCATTGCACTTGTGCATATGACAATAAACTGAACTGAACTTGATATGGTGGAAAAGAAATTCATTTGCAGATTCATTTGCACTGCAGGACTTCACAACAGATGAGATGGTAACACCAGAATGATGAACACTGTAGGTTTCTCTGATCATTTAAAAAGACGTCAACAAGATTTTGCAGTGATTATTGTTGCACAATTCTAATGAAAGCTTGATTAATTTAATCATGGGCCTAGTTACTCCGACATCCTTGACAAGGAAAATGAAATTAACATTGACTAATTTTGTAACTATGTTTAAAATGTCTTTCTTTGCCCTTCACAAATGTTTCCCAAATAGACTAATGATGCTATATCATCAGTCAATGGGTTTATCAACGGGTTTGAATACTTACTGTATGCAATCATGGCTTTCCTATGTTTTTCTTTCATATCAGTTTAGCTGGCTACTTCTTTTTCTCTCTATTTTACTTCATTGCTTACATTTGCATCCTGTTTGATATTCTTATTTACAGCCTAGAAACAACACTTGTTTAAATAAAGAAAAGGTTTCCAGAAAATACTGTGAATCATACAAGTTTCAGTAAAATATATACAGTACAGTAATGTAATCCAAATTAAACAGTAATTAAATAAACTTTAAATTACTTAACCAAATTTATGTTCCTGTATTCTATGTTCAAAAGCTTGTGTATCACTTGTATAAATACAGTAGGTTTTTTTTGTACACACTTATAAAACCTTTTGAAAACATGTCAGCACATTTATTGTTCCATAATACCTCCTACAAAACATGCTTCAGTGCTTAGGTGCCAGCTCTGTGGGTGCTGTGTGTGCTCAAACACTCAGAATATTTTTGATCATATTATTTTTAAAGCAGGGGTGAATGTTCTTTTTTTACGTTACACAGTACATGTTTAGGAGATTACCATGGGACAAAGCTATATAAGAATCACAATCAAATAATCACATAATCACAATGCTAAATAACAATTTTGTTTTGTCCCAGACATCTTCAGGCAACATTATGTGGCTGTTAGTTAATTATGATCTACAGTATCTAGATTATAATTTAACAACTCATCAGTGAATTTTAAGTAAATGCCCTCAGATCTGAAACAGTGTCTGTGCAGGATGGCTTCCACCAATGAGTGGACCTTACAGCTGTATATTTCAGTAATGGGTACTTTTTAATTTGGAATACCAGAGCTACAGGAAAAAGAAACATACAAACACTGTGATCTGATCTTATTTCGACTTGTGATAACAACAAAAAAAAGCCTTCCAATTTTCCAACAATTTTCCATTTAAAATTGGTAAGAAAGGAAACACCAGCACTTGAGCAAACTGAAGAACAGGTGGAAATTTCACCAGAAGTAGACATCAACATTCAACTACAGTAGTTCATTGTTAAAAACAAGAAGGCAATAATTTCTCCAAAGGCAAATCTGAATTTATCAATCTGATGTTTGGATTCATGTGATAGAACGATTTCAAAAGCAATAACAATCTGATAATCACTGCAATTGTCTATAGAACAATAAAGAACATATAAAATGTACCGTATGTTTAATGATAAGCTCTGCTAAGAAAATACATTTTGGTGTTGTACTATATATTCAGAGATTCTGTTTGACTTTAAATTGAAGCTGCGTTAAATAACCTCATTAAAAGGAATGCAATGTGGAGGAAAACCTTTTTCACTTAATTAATTTAAAGAAATGTTTTATTTTTTTCTGTGAAGGTGTGACTGGAAACAAAGACAATGCTTTGTAAATTTGCAAACATTTTAAGATAAGCACCCAAATAATTTTGAAAAGTTTTGAAGAGACTATGCTTCAGCATTTCATCTCATCACCTGCATATCTAATTTCTTAATTACAATTACCTCTAGAAGTCTAGAATGGCTCAGGTGCCTCTATCCACAATGACTAATAATAACATAGGGAACTGGATTTAAACTTTAACTGGAAGAGTCAAACATAATTGTTTATATGTATTTGCAAGATAAAGCAATATCGTAATTGGGGGAAGCAAACCAAAATCTTTATTGTTTGACTGCCCTGTCAAGTAATTAAATGACAGGTTGCTAGTTAACTGAAAAAAAGTCTTGTTAGTTCTAGCTAAACTACAGTAAGTTCCTCTTTGGTTGGTTTTATTAGCATGGTGAACTGTTCTCACAATATAAAGATATCCATTAAAACCATGTGCCAGTCAATTGTTGCCATCATTAGGCCAGCCAGGCTAAGGATATATGTTCCATTTGTAATACTGTACTGTATTAGGGTGCGATTTAGCTCCCCGTGTTATTGTAAAAAGGACTGCAGCACAAGAGGGACAAAGAGGCCTTTTGTAGGTCTGTAGAAAGTGAAGTGCTGAAAATGTTCATTGAATGTATACTTACTGTATACATTCCTAACCTTATAATTAGATTGGTTGCAATGTGTTTTAATTTCATTGTCATCATTATAAAAAGTATTTTAAACAGTGCTGGTAACCTACTGGTAAACCACTGGTCAGACCTTTCAGAAGAATCCTGGCTGATTTACTGTAGTGTGTTACATTGGTTGGTTTGGTTTATTTTATTTCTTTCACCATCTGGAAAGATATACTGTACTTTAAGAAGACTTGAGGACAAATAACGTTCTGTGTAAATCTTTAGTAGAAATATACAGAGCTCTTCCCCCTCCCCCCTCAAACACATTCATATGCAATTTCAGCACACCACCTCAGAGTGTAAATGTTTAAAAAACAGACAAGAACCAATAGCATATGATTATGATATTTGAAATTACTAACTAAAATGTTTTTTTTCTTCAGTTATCTTGTTAAAAGGTCATCTGCAGTGGTATTGTACCTTGAAAATGTATTAAAGTTACAGACATGTCATGGTTAAGCACTCTGGTGCCTCTGTTTCCTTTCGAAACCTGCTCTCTCCTGTTCACATGTCTCTTCTGGTACCTCATGATTGGCAAATTAAGGACTGTGAAACAAGTAGTGTGGGAGGAACCCATACAGTATATCTAAAAGCAACAGCTGGAAATCTCTAATAAACAATACACTGGGAACTTCAGGATACAAAGTGTCAAAAATTATCACCCAAAGTCATCTGCATGAATTCATAGCTGGGTTGCAAGTAAGAAGCATCTCTAAAAATGAATCTGCCTACTCAGACAATGCATGCAAACCATCATGGACACAAATGTTTGTCACTCTGAGCTGATTTAGCACCCTCTGGTGTGCAGTGATATTGCCCATTGGAAAATGTGTATGCATACCAAATTCCATTGCTCTGTGGTTTGTAGTTTTCAGAATACAGTTGTTTGAATAAACGAACATTGTAATCACACTTTTCAGGATATCTGTCATTACTTCCAGACATTCATATTTCAAAATATTGTTTTTAAAATTGTAAAGTGTTATTGAGATAAATCTAATGTCAATGGGATGTTTGTATTACTATATATACACACTGGTTGTGAACATTATTGAGGCACCAGTAAATATTATTGAAACTCTGCTAAGAAATAAAAAATGGAAATTTTTGACATGTCCAGAATTTTTAAACTCTTACATTTTTGTAATAATGGAAGCCAGAATATCGCAATAGAAAAATGCTATAGTCAATTTTCTTCAGTAAAGCTTGTTAAATTATTACCTAGCCCAAAAGGCCTAGACAAAGACTAACGGGCAAAGAGTGATATACTGTAGATATCATACTGTAGACATGATAAAATGTAAGAACTTTTCATCCACAAGAGAAAACCGTAATGAGAATCAGAACAAAGGCTAGAATGATGAATGTTTTTCCAAGGTGAATTCTGAAGACGTTATTGTAAAAATTCTGATGAGATGAGGTGGGGTTATTAAAGATAAGATGTTCATTGGTGAACAATGTACAACAGTGAACATTCTTAAAAGCCAAGCAATATCTCACAAATAAAAAACCTGAGGTAAAGATGTAGTTGGATAATGGCTCTAAGCACAAAACAGGGACAGTCCCTGCTCAAGTCAGAATGAAAATCTGATTGAGAAACCGATGCCTTGGCACCATATCCGATTGACCTTATTCCTATAGATACAGTATGTTACGGAATGAAAATGAAAAAGAAGATAATATTTAGCTACCAACCTAAACAGGCTCCTGAATAGGGGATGTGATAAGATCTAAATAAGAAAATACAAAGCTGACAAACTGCTGAAGTTATGCAACATATACTGTATACTGTATATTGCACTCTACAGTACGTGTGGTAATACATTTGTAGAACTATTGTATGCTGTATGTGCTTGTCTGATAATGCATCCTTCTGTGAGCTGCCTTTTAAGCAGAAAACTAAAAAGAAGAGAAAAAGAAATGTAAATAAGACTTATGGGTAAGTAACTGCAGGAAACCTCAGAGAGTTTATTATGAGAAATAGAAAAGCTATTTCATGAGAAAAGACCCATGATTCTTAGTAAAACAACTGGGTCTCTGCAGAGACACCTGGCAGTAGCTGAAACAAACAGAGCTGCTGGGTAAACAGGGACATCTTGTCAGCAGGGTGTCAGTACCAACACGTCTACTCATCTTGGTCAGCTTAGAAACACTAGACAACTTTTGTTTTCCGGCATTGTAAAACAGCAAATTTATAGAATTATTTCTAGAGAAAATATAATTTCTGGATACAATTTAACAATCTGACAAAGGTATAGAAATACTTTAAACTGTAAACTGAAGTAAAGTACTATTTTTGTTACATTTCAGTGGCTAAACATTCATTAAAAATACATCATACATGATGAAGCAAAGTACTGTATTTAGAAAACACCCTGCGCAATGGAATTTTATTCCATTCTTTGAACAACTTCAAGTACATCATACAGAGACAAAAACAACTTGACAGTGCTTTGTTAAAACACTACAAGCTTCTTTCTTTGTGCTTTGAGATGGATCTCCTGCTGTAAGTGACTGAATACTGTGGGCAGTTCATGCAGTGGGTGTCAGAATATCCTCTTTGAAATCACTAGGTTCCTATTTTATTGAACTTAATTTTAAATAATTCCCCTAAATTCATTTTGTTCCCTTCAATAAGCAAGTGAAAAGGTACTATTCACTTTGTCTTCTCTCAGATTGCATATATATATTTAGTCGCCCACATAGTCACTTCGCCACCATTCTTCCTTCTTTTTGATAACCTAAGAATCTGCCTGCAACCTAGACAAGTGACTAACATTTTCACAAAGCTTTCTTTAGAAGCCTTTCGCCTACATCTGAGAGACCAATAGCTTACTATATTTCACACTCTACTTAGGAAAAAGGAGCAGAAAATTCTGAGATCCTGCTTGATTTTCCCAACAAGTTGTGCCTTATGTCAGCACATTCCAACGCTGCTCGATGATGGAGTGTTGGAAGGTGGTAGATGTTCTCCTATGGAGTGTGATCATGGAACATACATGATCCTTCTTACTTTTCTGTCATTTAAACCTGGTGTGTGGTCAAAAAATGATTTACATTGTAAAGTACAGTAGGAATATTAAAGTATCTGTGTAGTTTTTTGTGCACGTTTCAATATTGAGCATATACAAAATAACATCTAAATAGCTATCAGACACTGAGTAAGACTCACTGGCCGACCCTGGCTCATGAAATCATGCCAGGCGGGTCTATTGACACACCTGCTAGGTTCCTGTCTATGTCACTGTGAGTCAAATGCTATCATAGTGCCCAAACCCAAACTGCCCTTTATGAAACATGCAGGTTAAATGAAATGAGTGCAGAAGAAAAGCATTAACCTGTAATTGTTCCCTTTTCTGCTTCCCATCTAACATCTTATTAGTGTATGCAACCTAACCAGTTATGAAAAGCAGTTAAATACATTAAAAATGTCTAAAAGTGCCAAGACTGGTTATGAGTGTAGTATTATATCAACAGGCCCAGTACTATGCATAGTAAATATAAAGTATTTGTGACTGGTCATAGACAAAAACCTGAGTTGGGACAAATGCTGCAACACCATTTATATAAATAAAGACTCTTTTGTCTAAGGTACCTAAGCTATTTCAAGGTAGACAGAGCTATCCTAACAGTTTTCTACAAGTTTTTTTTAATTAAAGGGTCTTTAAGAGAGGCCCCAACAATCACTGCCACTGACCCTCTTCACTTTTAAACTCTCTAAAGACAAAGAAGCGGCCAATTAAATAGCTAAAACATACAGTACTGTATGTGAAGAGGAGTAAACTATTTTTTCACCTCACAATCCACTTTTTCCTTCAGTATATACTGTACATTTTCCTTTCAAGCCACGTTTAAAGCATAGGTTTAACGTATTTGGCACCTTAATAAATGAAATTAGCAATCTATTGATTGTTCCTGTTCACCAGATTAAAAAGACAGGGCTTTGTTAGAACCTGCCAGAGTTAGGGACAATTTTATTTTAGTACTTTTTTGTGTCTACATAGAACGTTTTGTAATCACATTTGTAAATAAAACATTGTCCATACAGTACAGTGTACCAAGAACATTTATTATCTTTCATATTTATTTTTATTTACTATCTTATTTAGTTTTAGGAAGTTGTTTGATTCAAGGATTTTATCTAGACATTTCTTAATCTTAGTAGTTACTGTACAGTACACATTTATATTGTTTTTCAGGTATCTAGATCATATCTTGACATAAATACCTAAATCTTGTATAGACTGAATTATATACAATATTGGAGAACATTGTGGGATAAAACTCCTTGGAGTGAAAAGTCAATTCTTCAGCACACATTATTATTGGTATTATTAATTTACTTATTTAGGCAACTCACATAACATTCTCACAGACAGGTCATTCTTGAGCCTTCTTTTTTACCTGTATGTGAGAGACAAATAAACTAGTGTATTTCACCAAGTTAAACAGCTTGGAAAAAAGGAGCAGTAAATTATAACAAAAGCGATTATGTTTGCATATACCATTCACACCAATAGTGGACACATTTTTACACAACAATTGATTATCATTATTAAACCAAGTGACCAAAGGCCTTCACTTTTTTAAAAAATTTTTTTCTCCTCCTTTTACTGTCTGCATCTTTTTTTTCAAAAGTAACTTTGAACTAGTGCAGCCATTAAGCTGTAATCATTTGTATTACACTGTGGTCTAATGAACATTAAATTGGCCATATAAACTGAATTATGAAAAGCATGCTTGTAATTCCCATATGGAAAGAGGAGCAACACCACAGACACTGTATACAGACTTTACACAGCCTGATTAGTGCTAGTTTATTTTGCACATTGAAGCTAAAGTCACTGTGAAGGGACGATGAATTGAAAAACGATGCGGAAATGACAAACGGTTTAAAAATTTTTAAAAATAAAAATAATATAAGAACTTATGAAAGTCTAAATAAGTTATGAAATGGGGAAAAAAGAAAACCCACAAGAGATACCAGCTTTATTATGTAAAAAGGCAACTGATTTTTTTGGTAGAAGAGAAGACAAGCTGAGGTACAGTACAACAGGTTCAGAAAAAGCTGGATCTGTGTCCCAAAGGAATGGCATATTTGGTAATGAATTTGGGCACTTTAAGGCAGAGAGTGTTCCCCTTCCTAGTGATTTCACTGCACTGAGGAAGCGGTCAGGGAGGCCCAGCTACCCAAGAACGCAGCCATAAAGAGCTGAAGACCATCTGGGAGAGAGAAGCTGTGCCACAGGGCATTTGGCGGTGAGCCAGAGCAAAACACACCATCTCGCTCAAATACTCATCAGAGAAGGAAAAGGCAGCCAGACCGGAAACAAATACGTAATGTAGTCTTTTATTTACATTGCATCGGAGCCCCCATGCCAGGTCATGATTGAAAAATGGAACTCGGCCAGTGGGCCTTAGAGACTGGAACCTGATTACTTCCGAGATCAGAATCTGGACAGATAGTTTTGGGAATTAAAAGCCAAGTGGGAGTTCAATGGAATTTAATTGAGATAAATTCCTCAACACTTTTCCTGAAGGGAAATAATATTAAAATGCACATTATTTAGGATAAAAAAAGATCTCAGAATAAAAGAAAAACCTACCAGGAGAAGTAATCATCCCGGCTAATCACAAAAGTGTCCCCACAATTTCCCCGTACCTCCATCACACTAAAAGATACAGGCAAGCCAATGTGGGAGTTTGCTTCCCTGAAAGGAGACAGTTATTACAGATGACATTAACATGGTAAGAAACGCTCATGATCTTCTACAGTCAACAATTTAGAAACAAATAGATGTTGAGAATAATTATAGCCTTTGCTTGAATGAGAAAGTAATGCAATCTGATCCTTGTACTAAAGGATAAACTTAAATATGGTACTTGTTTTTTCAAATATTTTTCAAATGTGATGCAATATTTTTTTAAATTATAATAATAGCTCATCTGAAAAGGTAAAAAGAACTGAAGGAGGTACTGTATGTGGAAGAAGATAATAAGATGAGCAAAAATGATATAACCTTCTTTGGCCATCCTTACTGTATGTGGTAAGTTCAGTTATTGCTCCTTAACTGAGGACTTTCCATTCCATAGCACTGGAGCTGCAGTTTACTGTATATCAGCAGTATTTTCCCATTGTTTCTCCTCCCACTTTTTGCATATCCAATTATGTCTTTCCTGTGGGATCTTTGGTCCTGGGTTGTTATTTACTCTGACAATTAGATATTTTTGTAAATTACAGCCTTTTTCATTAAGTAAACAAAGGAAACTAATTAGTGCTACACTGTGCTGAGTAGCCCAAAGGACCCAAACCCTTAAATCACTGACGAACTTCAGTGCTCCCTATTCTTCTCACTCAGCTCTCACAAAACTTTACAAGAGCTTTTTTCCCCAGTCCAAAAAGCAAAGGTACTGTGAGTGACAAAACAATTGAGACTAATGCAACAAATGGGGAGCCAGAAAAATGTATACATACAATTCTAAATAAAGCTGATTTGAGGGGGGGGGGGGGGTATATGCTAACCTGGACTCTTCCTATGTTTATTTTCAGACTGTAAGATGCAGCGGGACTAGAGCCCTATGATGTCAGAGCCCTGAATCTAATGCGTGGAAAGCAAGAGGGAGCTGCTCTGTGGTTAGTGGACATGGTTTACCGCATTGACACAGGGCTGCTGGAGAATGAGGTTGGAACTCAACTCCTGAACTTTTCCCAATTGCAATAATGTCACCACCAATCAGCTCCTGCTTACAGAATCATCATGACATCTGAATCATCTAAAGAAACTTATTTTATACTTTGTTTTAAGGACTTCTTATCGAAATAAATTTCACTGTTGAATCCTTCAGAATGACCTATTGTATTTCTGTCAGTTAACTCCTTCCTATGTGAATCAGGACAGTGTTAGATATAATGAGAACTGACAACTCGGAAGGCTTCACTGAACTGAATTTTTAGAAAATTGTTACTATATCCAAGCCATATGTATGACCAGATTTAATCTGGAATTTTAATTATATCCACTTCAATCAATACCATCCTCAAAAACAAGCATCACACTGTGATAATCATTAAAGTATGTGATTGGGTATGTGTTTTTAAACAAGTGGCAGGATACAGGAATTCACTCGCAGTTAAAAAAAAATACCTATTGGTTTAAATACATTTATCAAAAGGTCTGAGTAAACTGTTTATGTTGTTTGTCTGTTTAGACAAAAACAAAGGTTAATTCAAGGTTTAAAGGATAATTTTCTGATTAGTCTGTCTCTGTCTCTCTTATGACACTTTTTATTATACAAGAAAAGAAATTAGTTAATTTCAAAATAACCAAAAAAGAACAATACTGAAAGTTCATATTTGGAGAAATAAAAGCAATATCAGAACCGCAATCAGCTATATTACATGTTACATTGAAAATATGGCATCAAGCAACTCAACCAATAGGAATCACAGTAAATGCAATATGTGACAATGTGAAATGCATAATAAAAAACAACATGCAGCACCTGTATCCCCTCTTTAAAGGCCTAAAATAAAATGAGTAACACCTGTAAGCAACTACAGCTAAATGGGTATGCATGAAAAAGCCTATGTTTACTGAAGATGCTGCACTATTAGCTACTGTAGGTACTATAAAACCTGTTATTTTTCTGTAAAGATGTACTGTATCACATTTATAATGCCAATGATCTTTAGCAATTCATTTGAAATCGGTTGCATTCACTTTTCTGAGTAATAAATCCCTCACAATGGGTTAAAAAAACACTTTAAGCAGTGAACTACCACCAACTAAAGTAAAATATTCACTGTGTTGTTTTACAAGAGTGAAGTGGGAAGTAATCAAGGATAAAAATTAATACTAAATCTGCCTAGCAATTCCTGGTGACATCTAGCACAATATTGTTTCATTTGACTAGGCCCTTTTTCACTCAAGGAAATATTCTCAAATAACATACCTCTATGCATACAGTACGTACACATACACGAACACAGGACTCCACTATAGTTTCATATAAATGCATGCAGGTCTCTGCAATCAAAATATTTTTATTCCATTATTCTTACTTTCAACTTGTTATTCCAGATTTGATGATACAGTATAACACAGTTTAAGAGCACTTAGTGTTTTGCTGAACAAACCTAGCTTTAAACTTTCAGTGCTGGATGCACTTGAGAATGAAGCAAAGTGAGAATAGGCAAGGTAAAAATTATTTTTTCTAACTTTCCATCCAGTCTCCATCTCTTCTCTAAAATTACTACTGTGCCTGTAAAGTTAGCAACAAAGAAAAAAAAACTGAAACAAAAAAAAGCTGTTGAATAAACGCTATGGTTGAACAGTATCTCACAAAACAGACACCCTGAATGACATGAGATGTGTTCCCTGGTCTGTCATTACTCTCCAAAATCTTACTTGGGCTCAATAAATGTCATCATACAACTAGAAGCACATGAGTAATCAGAGGAGGTAATAGGGGGACAACCTACATTTAAGATATTGCAGTTAAGTGAAACATCACAATCTCTGCAAAACCAGAAACCAGCAGGATTTACCAAAACAAAGAAGAAACAAAGAACTAGGAACGGTGTTAATTTGCAATTCTTTCATGTACACACACTTTCTAATCTGAAGTTTCTGGTTGAAAAATGGTTAGATTCAGTAAAAGCATGACTTGCAAAACATGTAGGGCTGATACAACAAATTGGAACTGTATTGGATCACTATTTAGGTTGATTTTACACTAAGCCCAAATGATCAAGGCAAACTGTCTGAAAGGTATTGGGAAACTACATTAGTCTTTTTTCCTTATCTGATTTTTCAGAATTTTCTGACCACATCTAATAATGTAAAAAAAAAAAACAGCAAATAGAGTGTTTATTTGCAATATTTTGACAATGTCATGAAGGCAATATAAAAGCACTTGGAATTTTGGGAAATACCTACTGTAATAGATATCAGTTCTGTTGTTATGAACTAATACAGAATATAAAGTCAAATGGACGTTACTTTCATATTTTAGGAATTCAGATTTAAAGCCAAGATTTTGCGTGGACCTTTGCACCAGGCCCCACAATTCACTGCAAAGTTTTCACAATAATAAGGTATAGTATCATTAAAGCTTAGTGATACAAGTCTTCCCTGGGACTCTTTTGCCTAAAATGGATGTTACTAACCACTATATCTGGCTGGAAGTTTTTTAATATTCACCAATTCTACAATTCTAACTGATTATATAAATTAAGTCACCTCTAGGAAATCTAACATTACAGTAAGAAACCCGAATTTTTTTAAAAATGCTGTCTGCTGAGATTTTCACAGGCAACTTATTTAACTGCATTTTTTAAATGTAAAATATATTGAAGAGTAATTTCATCTAAAGTAAAATTTCTTTTAAGTACATTTTTCTCAATAACAAAAGATGTCAGTGTGTTTTAACGGACAAATTACATACAAACCCTCTTTCATATAATCGTGTGGTCACTGCTGTAATACACTATGTACAGGTAACATACAGTACAGGTACAAGTGATAAACCAGAGATTACCTTCTCATTAAACATGGTAAGATGACTTACCATTTTTATCTCATATTTGTTAAAATTTAAAGATTATATTTAGAGGAATTCATTACTTTTCTTGAAAGTCAGCCTTGAAGAAAATGAATTGGTAATAAAATATTCACTACGTATTTCATTTATACTGCACATTAATGTGGTATAACCACAGAAGGTAGTTTTCCTCCTCCAAACATATCTAAAAAATAACAAAATACTTTAATTAGTATAGGAAAAAAGCAATTTAATTAAATAGGTTTTCATCGTAGAGACTTATCACAAAATCTAGCTGTTAAATACCCCATCATCGAATCTGTATTAGAAATTGGATATGGTATCAGTTAACTCAGCTTGGGTTTGTTGTGAGATGTGTTTTGAGACCCTACTTCTGAAAATGCAGTTTTTGAATATGCAATGCGTATAACATTTGTGCATTGTGAATGTCATGGTTCCGAACAGTTTAAATAGTATTTAAAATACTTTACAATGCCTCCAGGTGTTTTGTTATTTGTTTAACTTAATTTCACTTAGCTTTATTGTACATAGTATTCTTCATGGTATACCACACTAAACTTTTGTAGAGTTCACTTCAAGAGAACAAACTGTTGCATGCTTTGACAGATGAAGGAAATAATTTCTCCTCATGTAGTATTTGTATAACTTTTTCAGTGGTACCAGTGTTTAAATAACTAGATTTTTTCAACTTGCCATCACCTGTCTCTCCCTTAATTGTAGAAAATGGAATAAGCTTCTTGAACTAGAAGTGAAATATTCTTATCTCATTTCAGTTTTCAGTGGAAATAACCTCATTTTTGGGTAATAACTAGATCTTTTTTACATTTAAGGTATTGCAGTTGTGTACTGTACAGTACATGTACTGTACACATGTACAGAGGAATCTGGTGCATCTTGTTTTGTGATTGATGTTATTTACAACTTTTACCTCCTTTTAAGTGTCATCTGTGGTTTGCAACAGTGTTTAAGGGTTGGCATGTGGCAAACCCGAGTTCCTGCCTTGTCAGTGGTTTGCCACATGCTAAAAGAGTTCACTTTCCCATAAGGCACTTTCCCATGTCAAACAACAGCTTGTGATTACAAATTGGATGGTATAACACAGAAAAGAACTGTGAATTCCATGTGAGAACAAATGTTAGAGGATTTCATGTTTGCATTAAACAAGAATGCCAGAATTTTACAGATTTTATCTAAATTAAGTAGCACTTTCAGTGACAGCAAAAAAATCACCAAAGAATAAACGTTATGAGGGTTATAAGAATCAGCCCATGATTCAGTGTAACTGCAAATTGTACTTCCCTTTTTATTAGAGCACTACTACAAATGCAGTGAATCTTACATGAAGGCTCCTTCCTCTTATTTTTATCACTACAGATAAAACACAAGTAAACATGTTTGGGAATGATCAAGATAGAGGTCTCTATGGGTACTGTAAAATAACAGCACAGTCATTTATCAAATACTGTTAGCTGACTGAATTAACATTATGTCAATGGGTTCAAGGATGACCACCAAAACACTCAACTCAGATGTTAGAATTTAAAAAAAATATTTAATATGGTATTGTCTGTGTGTGTATACTGTAGCTGCACATCCCGTATTTCCCAGCAGTTTTTGGAAACTCATTTGATAGAAAAAAATATTCTTCTCTTAAGCTCATCCTGTGGAACCAAGTTTTTCCGAGCAGAGATCTAAATTACATATTGTGAATGAACAGTGGTAAATGTGTTTAAAAATACATTCTGTTTTTTGTGTCACTGTCTAGAAATTAATATTACTAATACAGAAATTAACCTTCAATGAGTTCAGTTAAATAGCTGGAGACAATGAGCATAATAGTTAAAATGTTGCAAATCCTGTTTTGTGACTGATAGACTAGCTTCTGTAGGAATGGGCTCCAACTTATGAATAAGATTCGGGATGTTACTATTCTAAGACTACACACTGGATGGGCCAAAGAATACAGATACAATTTAGATTCACCAGTTGACCTAGCCAGCATGTCTTTGTAAGGACACAGAATGTACACATATTTGAAATTAAATCCTAAACCCAAGAAATTTAATAACTTTGTCAATTTCTTTATATCCATGAGTGCATTGAATTTTGTCTTGTGCTTGCACAATCATGGAGCACTGAGAGTAGATATTCAGTAAGCTCCTCTGTATGTTGACAGTCAACCCAAACAGGAAATTCACATGAGCTGATGGTCTTGGTATTGGGGAAAATGCTTTGCCTATGAAGCCAGTCAAAGGATATTTCACTTCATAATGTTATCAGGTAATTAGTCAGTTTAAAAAAGCCAAAAACATTATGCATGACCTAGATACACAAAACTGAAATCAGCCAGTGGATGTTTTCGGCATTGAGTAAGGAAATTTGAAGCACTAAGAAGCATTATCCCTGGTCATATTTTGCCATGACTACAAATTGTTCCCAGAATTAACATTTATCCTAGAGACATGGGATTGGATTAAGTCTATCTGGCAATGCAGAGAAAATAATGAATAGATCGACCATTATATGATTACGAATCCAGCAACAGTATGCAGTTTATTGTGCACTATTTAATGTGGAAGCATTCTGCAAATGTATTTTTTAAGGATTCACCACAAGCCGTCTGCCGCTTAAGGTAAACAGATACAAGGAGGGGGCTGCAGTGTGAAATCAGTCCTGGCTGTGCAGCCTCTTGGTGTAAACAGAGCAACTAATTGTGAAGGAGTGTACTGCCAAGTTCTACTTAGTCATGTCAACTGTGTCTGGCACATGCAGAAAAGGTACACTGCAGTGCATACCTGCCACAGTTTTGCAACTAATGCCTGATATTGACAGGCATACAAATGGTCAATGTCTGTGGAAGAATCAGGGGTTTCCGCCTCACATCTTTGGAGATGAAGTGGCCAACTGCTAACTGCAAGAGCAGGTCTGCCTGTTATGCCAGTAGAGCCTTCTGTGAACCGCCATGATCTCTTGATTCTACAGATAAGTGGGCAATGATTCCTAACAAGGCCATATGCTTGCTTGGAGAGGAAACATTTTTTTTTCTTTCTCAGGAGTCGTTGCTAGGATCCCATGCTCTGCAGCTTGCCCCTTTGGGATGGGAAAGACAACAGAATCATAGCTAATTTGTTTTTCACCAGGCAGGAATACCGAGGTTACATTTATGCAGGGGCTATGTCTTAACTTTATGGGAAAGGTATGAGGCCTCTGCTTCTTAAACACTTCTCCCATTACAGGAAGCAGGGGTGATACTGGGCTGCCCTTCTAAAATTATGGAGGCATTCTCCTAAGTTCAAGACAAAGGTGGTACCTTTTCAAAGCACTTTTGAGTGAGAATTAATTGCTGACGCATACAAGGTATTTCTTGCTAAAGTTATTATATTCCATAATTTCAATACAATTTTTCCCTTCCTCTCTCTGTTAGACGTCGGATGAAATTTACTTATATACAGTAAGTAACTCACCCTGCTCTAGTTTGGAAATGGGGTGTATTAGAATTAGGAAAAGATTTTTCATTTTCTTTGGTACAAATACTGTTAAATATTTTAGTTACGAATATATTACAGTATAGTACATTTGTCTTATCAACCAAAAAGGCACAGAACAAGCATACATGTTTTATTCCAGAGGAGACTTTCTGTTTGGCACTCAGGCAGTGTAAATAATCTGTCACAACAGCACTGTACTGATCACCATTCAGTCACTGATACTCTTCACCATTATTATTAAAATATTGCATATTTTTTCTAAGCACATCTAAAATACACTAAATTATCAAGGGCTAGGCGTGGATTTCAAACAAAGCACTACAATCAATCCAGTATTTAAAGTAGAGACAACAGAACAGAAGCAGAATAAAAAATGGCCAGTTGAAGATGGACTGCAATGCCATTACACACGACACATCATTTAAATTTTCCCGACCTGAAATTTGTGCTCAATTTATCTACCCTAAAGAGGAGGGAGCCAACACAGAAAACTGGTCTAAGTGGTAAAATCTCACATAGCTGAACAAGCATTAATTTGGTAAATCATGAAACCACTCGGTCACAGAAAGTTCTAAATAACCCTGAAAGGAAGAAAATCAACAAACGATGCAGCAATCAGTGCCTGTGCAGCTGGCAGCACTTTACTGATCAAAAAATACTCATCCAAAAATAAAGAAAATATATCATCAGTGCCATTCAGCAAATAAACAATGTTTCCACATTTAAATTAAATGAACATTTTAATTAACTCCTTATAACAATTTCTACTTAAGAAATGTCCAAAAGAAAACAAAACATCCTACTGATACAAAAGTGATAATTAAGTCCGCATCATAAATCAAGTGCATAATATAGAAGTCCTTTAAGGCTCTATTTTTGTTTCACATTTATATGGATTTAATGCATTGTAAATAGCTTTGTATTAGCATTTATAATGTAACTACCATTGATTTGGAAATATTTGATTGATGCACAGTTAGAATCACACTATCCTGCCACTGCAGCCTATTAGAATGCTCTTCAAAGCCAGTCATCTACTTTAAATTTCCATTTAAAACGTCTTTAATGAGGATTACAATTTAGAAATTTATCCCAAGGCTACAGAATATAATTTCTAAATATTTCAGTATTTATAATTGTGAAATAGAATGCTTCTTATTACCGTAGTTATCACTGAAGCTAGGTAAGCAAAAGTTTCACTTTGGCCAATTTAGTTTCCTCAGTGTAGTTACCGGTCAGAGCCATCTAAACAAAGCAGCAGGGCTTGCACTGAACGGGACTGCAATGTGTTGAAAACATTTGTGCGTGTAAGCTGGTTCTGCCATCTTATGTGCTGAGTAATTCATCAGGGGAAAACAGTTTATCCAGTGAGATGAAGGTTTGATAAACAAATGCATTTCTGAACCAAAAGGCTGCTTAACAGACTTGGTTCAAAATAATACAAAAGGGCAATGGCCTTTTTATTCCTGACATTTGTAATAAACATTTCCTTATTTCCAGTATATGCAGATATTATCCAATGATATGAATTTTATCTGAAACCATACAGATAAACAGTCATTTTTTTTACTAAAATATATTTTGCTAACATAAATCCCCCCCCAAAATTGTAAGCTGTTTAAATTGCCTAATGACCACACTTGTTAATTTACATGTATTTAGAAATAGAGGAAAACATCATTTTAACCGATAGACCAGTGACTGCCAATAATTTAAGAATTATAATTATCATCATCAACAACTTTTAAAATGTTTCACAAAAATTAATTAATTGGGGATTCAGAACTCAAAGGATCAAAAACCTACAGTCCTCTTTGCTCAGAACAAACAGGCAGTCTATTTTGGTGCTTTTTGAAATTCACTCCCTCAGGGTACCCAAACTGTCTATAACCATTTCCCAGCTAGCATGATAGCTGTGCAGATATGTTTTATACATTAAAAACATGTTCTTAAATTTCCGTTTGGGCATGTGGGGACATAAGAGATGAAAGGGATGTTGATTCTACAAAGGCCATGTCTTTCCCAGTACATTATGCACCTAGAAGTCTAGTCACAAGACAGTTATGTCATTTCAAAGAAAAACTGAGGTCAGGTCTGTTAAAAACTGCCTTGTGACCCAACTTTTTTTTCCTCCTTTTTATGGAACTAAATAAACATTCATTTACTTTAGCACTTCAGCTTCCAGAATATGAACCTACTAATGGCGGTGGATTAGTGGGGGTTTATCTATATTTTTCCATATTCTTTTAACTTCCCTCAACTTCCAGGTGAGATTATGCATTACCCTCTTACCTCTTGCAATGTAACACTTCCTCTGCTTTATTAGGATTAATAACATAAGTGGACTTTGGACAGAATTGTGCATTTATTATTACTAACACAAAACCACAGAGGACGATTGTTTTTACTGTACCTAAGAAATATTAAAATAAATTTGTATATACTGTATCTTGATAAGGGCAGCATGGTGATGCTGTGGTTTGCATAGCTGCCTTGTAGCACCGGGATCTGGGGTTTAGTTCCTGGAGGTGCTATCTGTATGAGGTTTGTATGTTTTCCTTGTGTTCACGTGGGTTTCCTCCGGGTGGTCCAGTTTCCTCCCACACTCCAAAGACACAGAGGTAGCTTAATGCACTTCTGGGAAAATTTCCCCCTCTATGAGTGTGTCTGTATTTGTGTCTATGTCTGTCCTGCGAAGGACAGCTGTCCCAGGGTGTATCCTGACTTTCTCCCATTGCTTCCCAGGACAGGCTCTGGCCCTCGACGACCTTGTATTGGATAAAGCAGTGAGAAAATGGATGGATGGATGATTCATGATAACAAAACAGTAGACAGGGGGTTAAAAATAAAACACTACTCTAACCATAATTTTAAGAGAAAATGGCATTTTCATAATATTTTGCAAGTCATAACACACACCAGAGGATTAGTGTAGCGCCCGCCACAGACCCCATTACCAACAATATGATAAAACAGAGGACAACATACTGTAAATACAAGAATTAAAAGACTTAAGCCATTTAATGTTAAAACTAAACATTGTCAAGATTTTTGCTACAATGTAAAATTATAGATACTGTATTTTACCCAAAACTGTTGAATCATATCATGGGAAAAACTAAACCTCACCCTGGGGAAAATTACTTTACATACTGTATTTAAGAGATTTCTTTTCAAATTAATAACAACTTGTGTGGAATTGCATTTGCATTATTTTACATATTGATTAAACACAAACAACAGAAATCACTGTTATTCAGTATTTTGTTAACCCCCCCCAGCTTTTATTTAAAAAAGTAATCTGTTTTACAAGTAATTTGTCATTGGAATGCATTACTGATATTCTAATTGAAAATAATAATCTAAAGAGTTTGGACACAAAACAGCAGTTTCTTTGCGGCAACTTCCTTTCAATAGAACTTTCTAACAAGACATCTTGTATACCCAGAGACTACTCTCCCTTACTAATGCCAGAATGGGAAGTTGTCTCCATTGTGCAGTGCAATGTGATCTACACAGTTTTTTCTGGGTTTCAGCATGACTCATCCATAACCTCAAACACTCGATCGCAAAGCATGCATCATACTTAAAGAATGGAAACAAGGTTTTCAACAACTCCATTGTTCAATGTTATGGAACATAGCAGTATGCAATGGAAATGCCTTTTCTATCTGTTCTTCTGAAATCTGAAAGTAATCCAAATGGTATTGCAATGTATGGGATCTAAAGGAAAATGTCTTCTGTAACATCTGTGCCAGATTTTAGCACAGAATGTATAAAATGTGTCTAGAAGTAACAGTGACCTCTAGTGTGGCTCCCAATTTGTGAACTGGGTCCAAGAAGAGGGTTTTCTGAGACAACAACAAAACAACTATGGTCTGGCTTTCAAAGAAGTTGTATTACCACTGAACACTGCACTATGTAAGAACATGAATAACATAAATAGAGTGAAATTAATGGAAAAATTATTTTTTAATGACTGTGTGGCAATGAGATATGAGTTTCATTCTACTGTACAGTATCCAGTATCACCAGGCACTGTTCCCCAGTGTTTGTTGGCGTGAGGTGACATTTTGTGTGTGTATTACTGTATTATTCACTAAGTAGCAGGTTGCTGATTAAAATTGTCATGGCAGAAAAAATCAAACAATAATCTTGATCCAGTAAACTAAACCCCAATGGTAAAAGTAATTTCTTAAAATTGTACAGTCGTTTTTCTTCCTCTGGGGGCTAGCAGCTGACAGATAGGGCAGGAATTCTCAGTGGATCTGTTTAGCTAGAGAGGCCAAAAATAGTCACCCTTGTGCCTGAACTGGACGTCACTAGCTGAAGGAAGTTAAGAAGGTCTGGCTCCAGAATGTCACTTTGCAAGAGTCTTGGTTTTGAGCTGTAAACTGGAGAGATACAGAGCAACAAGAAAAGTTAGATGCAGGGAATGGGTAAAAGAAGCAGGGAGGAACCTTGCACATTGTTCACTGGCCCAACTTTTGTACTTTAAATAAAGATGGAGACATCCTTCAGGTATGGTGTATGTCAAATCACATAATAAACAAACACTGGGGAAACTTGAGAGAAACTGTGCATTCTAGGTTCACCAATATATTTGCATCTACTGTAATTTACAATATTTAACTCAATAAAAAAAGCTGTAGACAACTATACATTTTTTTATTAAATTCATTATGTTTACTGTTTAATTGGGTTTTTCATTTGCTTAGGCTGTTATGTTTGAAATCAAAACAGGCATTTAAATTTCATATTATTCAAAAGGTAGGGTTACCAAAAAAGGCACTTCAGTGATCTTGAATTTCAGAATTCCTAACACTTATATGACACATTTTCATCACAAAGGATCCCAAAGTACATTAAATACAGTATACAGTATGAGGCAATCTACTTCATCCACTAGACTCAAGCAAATTTACGTCATATTAAATTTGTTTCTGAACAAATTCTAGTTCAAATCAACCACTCATCAGGTCTCTGGCTTTAAGTCTCAAAACAATTACTTAGTCTCTAAGATGTTTTAACTTTTGTAACTTACATTCCTGTCCTCAGTCAACATCAAAACATTACTCAACAAAATTGATTATTTTAAATATTTCCTAATTTCAAGACTAAAAGCATGACTATTTAAAAGCAGTCTTCATAGGCAAGACAACCATTATCAATCTGAAGAAATGTTTCCTCCTGTACAGTACCAAACCAAACAAAATGTAATACAGTTCTGATCTGCAGAATCCAAACAGAACTTGAGAGGCTTAACAAGGTCAGGTGCATCAAAAGAGAATAAAGATCACCCATCCCCAACACTATCACAAGCTTTAGAAACCTAAATTCCTCAATTTGTCCTAGATCTCATGTTCTGCAGCACAGTATGTTCTCTCCCATTAGAACTTCTAGAGTCAGTGAGCAGTAAGAGGAGGGGAATTGATTTGAAAAGCAAAACATATGTTAATAAAGAGAGACTTAGATTACGATCATTAACTGTTTGTCTAAATAATGGCTTTGACTGATTTCCAAGGAATTAATTACAATGAAGAATGCAAAGTGACTTCCAGCATGCACTGCTTGTTGCATGCTGTGGAGCTGGGCAGTGTTACAAGAAATGCATGGCTAGATAACTGAACACAATTATAAGCTCAAGCTCAAACTACTTTATTTATCACATTATTGCTTTACTCTCCTAATACAAACAGATGAATCAGCCATAACCAGTCCAAGTCAAATCAGAAACATCCATTACTTTATCTTGTAGGTGTCAAGGAATCATATTCTCAGATATACAGTAATATAGACAATAATATCTGGCATAGGGAATAATACAGAGGATAGTATTCCATATGTATTTTCATGCAAAGCCTGTATCCTCTTCTTACCACTGTCCTTTAAATGCCTGCAGCTTTCTATAGAAATCTGTATCTGAGAGCAAGAGCAAACAATTGGACAATAAAATACAGTCCCAGTCTGAACATGGATGTCACAAGGCAAATGCACAGATTCCTAGCTAAGAATAATGCTTTTACAAATAGGTTCACATACCTTAAATAAAAATCTAGAAAGATGTACAAATACACAACACTTCCTAAATTATCGGCCACTGCATTTTCATTTGGAACACTAAAAATTAAATCCTGAATCAGGAAAGCCTACAATAAATAATATAAAGAGTATGAGGATACTGGGGGACATGCTTAAGTATCAGATATTAAAATAATAATGAAATATTCAAATTCCTCAAAGGCAATGATCTTGTTAACCCAGTATATATCTTCTGAACGACAGTGAAACATATACCAGAAGACAAAAGTGAAAACTGTGTGAAAGTACACTACTTTACATAAAAAGGTTTGTGGGAGCATGGAACAAGGTACCCAACTATACTGTTGAAATGAACAGCCCTGGTTTATTTCAAGAAATGGCTAGATGACAACCTTGGATCAATTAACTACGTACTACCAAAAGTACTAGATGGGTCGAATGGCCTCTGCTCACTTAACTGACTTAACTAACTGTTCTTATGTTCTTCAATTTCAGAAGACATATCAATCTGATTTATGTGACTCATCGCACATCTTATGTGAATATGCACCCATCAAATTGAATCCTCAAATACAATCACGATCAAGCTTACACTTTAAACACCATGTAAGCTGATGACAGAGGTGAAAGGACAAAAGAAGAGTCAGAGAAGATCTGGATCAAATGGGCTTAAGGATGAAATCAAAAGATAACTCAGGTAATGAATATAATAGAGTTATGGAATTTCTGCCACTCCAGACCACACAAATATGAAAACTCAGAACATGGTTCTGGTTGGGCGCCTTGCTGGGTAGTAAAGAATATTAATGGCGCCACCTCTGACCATCCCTACAGCCACGCCCCAGTCTCCAGGGGATTGCATGCTAGCCTTGGAAAGTGACCACCTCCATGGGTAAGAGGAAGGTCACCAAAACTTCGAAGGTCAAGGCTTTTATCAAGGTGTACAGGCGTTTGCTGAAGAGGATAAACAATGACCGTGAGTGAGTATCAATTGCCAGATAATTCAAGGAGCACCAGATACTGTATAGACTACCTTCTACACCTGAATAAACATGCCTATCTATGAAGAAAAGAATGAAATGCTCTTACTCAGACACTGATCCCCAGTTTTATCATTAACAGACAAAGCATCAAAGTAGAATGTCACAGCAAGCTCAGCTGGATGTGCTCAACTCTGTAAGAGAACAGGATGCTCATGATGTGTGCCACAATGTGCAGAAGAGCTGTGAGTGAAACACTGTGATGGCTACAATTGTTTCTTTGTCAATGTGTCCCCTGAAAATTTCACACAGGAATAGGGTTTGAGAAAAGAACACAGATTAATGCAATGTTCAGCACTTCATAGTGCTGATGGATGTGTGGGACAAAATAAATACAGGAACACAAAAATAGCACATACTATATGCGGTATCTTCAGTACATTAACACAAACAAGGTCTTGAATTTAGGTTTAGTTGTAAAATGGAACTGAACCAGGAGACATACAGGTAACACTCTGGAAATGATAAAGTTAAATTACAAGAAAGTTAAAAAAGCAATGGCATTTAAGAAAGACTCCTAACATGGATTAAGAAGGGGAAGGTCCGGTCTATAGAATTTGTTAGAACTTTTCAACCAAGCAACATAGATCACCCTGTGGTCTGCGTGGCTCCTAATGCCCCAGTATAGTGAAGGTGACACTATACTGCAAAACGGCACCATCTTTTGGATGAGTAAAATTGAGGTCCTGACTCTCTATGGCTATTAAAAATCCCAGGATTTTTCGCAAAAAGAATAGGGGTGTTACCCCGATGTCCTAGCCAAATTTCACCCTAACCTTTACCATTCATTGCCCCCTAATAATCACATTCTATGAATTGACTTCATCACTCTGTTCTCCTCCCCACTGATAGCTGGTATGTGGTGAGTGTACTGACACACTATGACTGCCATCGCATCATCCAGGTGGATGCTGCATCTTGGTGGTAGTGCAGAGTCCCCATTACCTGTAAAGCTCTTTCAAGCAAACTAGATTTCCGGAAAGCTTTGAGTGAGATTCCTCATAAAAGGTTGATTTTCAGTAGGAATCCAAGGTAATGTATGGAATACAGTATGTACTGTATACAATATACATACTCCTCAACATAAGGGACATTTTGTTTTAAAATTACTGCTACCTTTCTGACTTCAATGTACCTTGAAGAGCCTCAGGTAATATTTCTAGCAAAATTTGAGATGGATGGTCAATGCTCTGGTTGAGTAGGTGAGGAATTTCCTGTTTTAAAAAACGATGACCACTTGGTCACTTAATAATAAGGGTCAGATTGCAAATAGTTCCCTTTTGTCAGAATAGCCAACATTTTACTGTTCCTGAAATATAAAACACAAAAGTGCTGTTTTTATTTAGTTTGTATGCAGTGTGTGCTGGAGTTGTCAAAATATTATGTTTTGAATGAATGGGTTGCTAGAATTCTCCAGGTGGAAAGCTGTGAGTTAGGTCTCTACTAACAGGATCTGACAGCTCTGATCTAATTTCTTGTTTGTTTGCTCTTCTGTACAGTATTTCAGTACAGATCTCTATCTAACTTTTAAAGTGGGGTAGCACATTTATTTCCTATCTTGTGCCATTTCCAGCCTCTGTTATTCATAACTTTGAAAAGAGAGGGAATAAATCTAGGATCTCATAAATATTGAACCTTCTAATCAGTTTCATGTCTTTGGTATAACCACTTGTTTGACAATATAATTTGAATCCCTTGTAATTAACCTAGTAAATTAATAATATTAATAAAATTTCATATAAATGAAATTAATCAAATAACAAAAAGTGGCTTGTGGAAGAATTCAGCTATATAATACAGTTAAGTGCATTTTTAAACTATGTAAGCTATCAATTGGCACAAATTGCTACTTTAGGATATTCAACTTTGAAAGACACAGAGAGAATAAGCTGGCATGGTACTATTATCATTCAATCTGATTTACGGGATGATGACATGTTAAATAAAATGGGATTTATTTGTTTTTGTTCCGTGAATAAAAACAGTTAAAAGCCAAAAACAATTAGAACTTTAATATCATTAAAGTCTGCTACTAAAGCAGAAGAAATAGGGCTATTTGGCTTTGCATTGTGTGCAAATCTAATCTGAAATCTTTTCTGTTTAGAATTTTTCATAAACATTGACAATGAACCTTTTAAACTCTGAAATGTTTTGATAATTACTATATTTGTTTTTTATTCCTCGTTGTTTTTGGATCGTTAGTGCCTTATGAATATATACTAACACTGTTGGAACCACTGTGGGTGTTTTCCATTTCCTGACACTGAGGTAGAGAAAAGTGTTTCCAGGGAATCACCAGGGATGACCCTGTTCACTGCTTGTTCTGCCCTTTCACTCAGTCAGAAACACAAAGTCAGAAAAAGACTGAACAAATCACCTCCCTAGACATAAACACGCCAAATGGCTAATTTGGGGCCGCTTTTGTATTGTTTATGAACAGAATAAACAAGGGAAAAAATCATTAAAATATTCAAGTATCTCAGATGTTGTTATGCACAACATTTCTTACTTTTGGTTCAGTGTTCTTTTTATTACTAATTCAGTAAAACTAATTTTAGAGATTGACTATTATCTTTTTAATTTGATGCAAAACTTCCTCTGCTTGTCTAAACAAAGAATATAAAAAGAAATCCATTCAAACTTTACACTCAGTTTCAAGAGTAAAAGAGTTTTCTCTTCTTAATGTCTAGGCTCTCTCACTGGCTTTGCAATTTTGAATGCTTAGATTCTGTTTCTGAAAATCTGGACTTTTGTAAAGAAAAAAAAATGAATGAGTGATCATTAATTTGTTGAAGAGAAGAGCTCTACATATCAGCTAATGTTTACTGCTATGTCATCTCCTAATTGTTCAGATTCTAGTGTATATCTGGCAAACCGATCTCTTGTGTTTCCTGCTGGATTGATCGTTGCCTTGGGAAGCATTTTGAAAGGGCTTATTGACTGAATTGTGTAATTTCCCCTCACTGATCTTTAAGACATCTCTTCGGATGCAGTTTTCCTGGCACTAGTAAGCTACCAAAAAGAAAAGAAATAAAACAAGCCATTTATGAAATAACCAGAAAATGCTAATATTCTCTTCTATTCTGTAGTCCATTAACACCTTCTATTCAAGTTCCCAAGTCTGAGGTATTTTGGAACCACAGGGCTTAAGCAGGGTTATTAGAGGGTCCTCAGAAAAATATCTGGCAAATGAACCGAATTTAAAAGTTATTTTCATGAAGCTTGTCATGACTGTTGTGCTTACTGTACATTGTCTTTACACTGCGAGGCTGTGTGTGTCCTTGTGTGAAAAGTTTTTAAGAGCCTTTTTTTTTGTCCACAGTATTTGCTGTGTTTGTCCCACACAGTTCACACAAGTGACAAACCCAATGACCTGAAACACCAAGCTCTTAATGTGTGAGGGCTTTAGAGTTTGGAGACACCAAACTCAACCGCAACAAAGCTCTTCTTACAATGAACAACTGTGACATATCATAAGAATGATGTATTATCTTGACAATCTCCTATGTTTAAGTGTAGAATCCTGCACCAAAAAAAAATAGTTACTGTACATTTGCAGAGGTTTAACGTGTATTTAAGTATAGTGAGATTTAGCTTAATCCACTTGGCTGAGGACCAGCAAGATGGCCATAGGATGAGGTGACTGAGGGGACTCATGCTGAGTGAATTCAACTCAATTCACCACAAAAGCTTTCTCTGGCATTTCACACCTTGCCCACGGAGCACCCTGTTGGTCATGGGCTGAGAACATGTTAACAGGAAATAACTGCAGCCCCTTGTGAGAGAACATTCCTTTGATAAAAAGTAGCTGATCAGATTAAAAGTAAAGTTTTAAAAAATATTGTTTAGTGGGGACTTTGAGAATTGTTGGACTAAACACAAAAATAACAGAACTTACATTGCTTTCTTGCCAAAACAAAAGATGGAATATGATTGTACATATAATAGCCACAATTTCAGTGCCAATCACTGCTAAAGCCAATTTTTTATTGCACTCCATTTGATAAGCTGATAAAAAGTAAAGCTGAATTATTTGTTATGCTGTATCCTTATAGAAAATATAATTTAAGGGCTAAAGAATACCCATATGTGTTGGTAACAAGCACATGACTATCCAATAATTGTTCATTCTGTAGTATACAGTATATCCCTAAATCTCAGAATACCCTGAGGTTGAGTCATACCATTTGGAATGTGTACTAAAAAATTGAGGTCTTATTACAATTACAGCTCCTTCAGTACAGCACTATCTTGACATAAGAGGAATGAAAAAAACAACAGCAAAAACAACTGCACCAGTGTAGCAGTCAGGGGATATTTTTGTGATTCATATTCGAAAAGAGTAATACAATCCTGACCTTATTGTATCAAGCCATGGTAAATGTTA
The DNA here is from genome assembly GCF_059453375.1 of Lepisosteus platostomus. NCBI lineage: Eukaryota > Metazoa > Chordata > Actinopteri > Semionotiformes > Lepisosteidae > Lepisosteus > Lepisosteus platostomus. Next base: position 33,638,682 of record NC_142621.1, read on the forward strand.
TATTGCATTTAATATTGCCAGAATAAAGTAAAATACCAAAGCAATCCTAATTATGTTTGACATAGTATTGAATGAATACAGACAGTACAGGGATTGGCAATGAAAATCAGCTTACTGTCAACATCATAGGGTCTTCTGTAATGCCTTAACAAATACAAGATTGGTAAGCAATGATTCCTCTTTCTGAAAAACCTTCAATAGCAATCCATGGGACTACTATGTCTCTTTAGGGAGCCTAAAAAATAACTGGCAGATAAAATTACATTAATACCACTGCCTACTAAAATGTTTCTATAGTTTTTTATTCAGAATATTAATGTGTGATTATACCTGCTAATGGTCCTGACCACTCCTGTAGACAATGCATATTTAAGTGAAATGTTAGAGCTTGTTTGCAGTCACAAGTGGTTACTTGCCTCCACAATGGTAAAGGGCACAGTAGTCACAGGCAGACATGGAGATCCTTTTGCACAAATGGTGAAAATAAAGAACTGGCAGTGTTATCAAACATTGTAAATTAGAAAATTTACATCAGTTAGAAAGACATCTACAACATTTGCACTGTGTACTGTATATTTAAAACTGCCTATTAAGAATTTATGTCAGAAACATTAACACAACTAGCAGCACGGTATTATTACTAGTAAATGGTTTACTTCTACAGTATATCAATAGAAACTGTGTATAATGGACACATACTGTATAGTACAATACAGTATATACACATTATCCACAGGTGAATTAGGATCAATATGATTAAACATATTACTGAACATCATGAATATGATAAGTAACATTAGTTTGTTTATCAGACACTCTGATTCAGAGTGACATGAAAAATAAGCAGGTACAGTAGGTAAGGAATCATTGATTATAATAAACAAGGAATGGCACTGATCAGAGTGCAGTACCAGGTGGTGGTAAGTGTTCAAAGTACAGTTCCCTGTCCCAGTAGAGACTTGAGGAGACAAGGAAAGGTGGTCAAAGACTGAGCATCTCGGGTTTCAATGGGCAGGGTAAAGCTGCACTAGTAATCGAGCTAGGAATGAAAATGCATGGGCCCTGGAGATGGAGAAAGGAGAGAAGAAATAGTTTGGCAGACAAGGAGGAGTTGAAATGTCAGGAGAGGATACACGAAGAGACGACACTAGACTTGTGCAAAGGGCCTAAGACAGCAGTAGACAAAAATGAGTGTTTGAAATGGATGCACGTAGCTACTGTATAAGGATTCAACGGAAAGCTCAGAAAACAATGTGGAATGAGTGAAACAAGTTAGACAAAAAAATTCTGATTGAGTAACCAGGCATGTTTTGAATTTATATCTCTCTCAGAAGATGCAGTCCACACAAAGTGGTTTGTTGCTTTTTATCAAGCAAATGCACACATCTAGCATGGAAATCATTCAGGATGTTCATTATCCATATTTTTTTCTGAAAGTATATCTGTATTTAAAAGACTAATGCTGCAAGAGTCAATATACTGCACACTAGGTTTCAAAAGGAGATACAGTACAGTGTACAATAACTCTAGGCTACTTTTACAAAGAGGATATTGTATACAGTATACTGTAAATAAATGAATACATAAAATACTGATAGCTACTTCAGGGCAAGCTTTGAACAAAATGATCATTGTTGGACTTCACTAAGATATGATTTTATCACAAAAATATTGTAATCAACTAGTGACTATAAATGAAATTCTTTCCATGCCCTCTCCCTCTCTTGTCTCCTAGAGGGTATCAATTAGTTACTGCTAAATTTGAGTTGCAGTGTAGGTCAGCATGCTGGGTCTCAAGTCTACAGCTCAACTAGCTGAGAGTGTTCACAGATGAGCTATCCCTAGACATTTCTGTCCAGAAAGCCAAACATCCTGCAAAGCACATAATACAGTGATCTTATATTGCTAATGCTTTTTGTTTGTTCATTGAACAACCTTTAAGTCTAAAATTAGACCACTAAATATCTTTATTAATCCAACTTAAGACAACGGAAGGGTAATACATATATAGTTAATGTTCGATGTGCATATTTTTATCACAAAAATGTATATGCAGAGATTGCAATAATTTATTAATGAGAGCAGTAGATTAGCTAAGTGTGTATTATTCAAACTACAATACAGGTAGCAGAATCAAGCTTTAATATAATACTTAAGCAAAAACCTAACATGTAAAAACTACTTAATTACAGTAAATGAAAAGTTAATATTTCTATCTGTTACTTGCCACAGCATTGTTCTCTTCAACTTCTGAGCGCGCATTCAGAACAGCCCTGATCAAAATTCTCAAGACTCAATAAGAAGTGAAGAAATGGATCTAGCAGTCAGAGAAGCCCTTAGATGTGTTTTTGTACAAACTGTATGTAAATATCTTATTCATTAAAAATCATATACTGTGATATAAAAAACAATATGCAGTAATTGACGAAGACATAGTCCAGTAACTCTGTTACATAAGCACAAAAATCTCCTGAATAGTGAGAGAATTGATTAAGGAAATTGTTATGTTGTGATCTAAGCTGAAAACCTGAACTCAAAACACCAAATGTGAAAACGAAGGAAGAAAAACCTGAATAGATGAATGTGCTCAATTTCTCAGGAGAACAATGCTTTTGTGCCATCAGTATGTTGGAGACTGCACTGAGCTCACCATCTGGAGTGCATGCAGCCAACACTTTTTAAACCAGCAAGATGTTACAGCCAAACAGTCTGACAATGATGGACCATGATCTGGGCAACCACTAGTCATGACATCTTGCCAAGTCTAAAGGAGATCCAAAAGTGATGATTGTTGACAGGAATACCATGTTGATACGGAGCTCCATGTGTAGTGATGACTTCCTCACTGCATGACACTGTATTGATCCTGGATACATACTAGTTGAACTTCCTGCAGACTTTTCTTGACATGACAACATTCCAGCACAACAACACAAATCTTTATAGTGTAACAGCAGTTTGTTTGCGAGATGCGAATGTAATGTATGCTATGTACTTTTGTGGGTTGAGCTGGGATTATGTGGAATTCAGAGTAAACCACACAGGCACGTGCTTGCCTAGGCTCATAAACATGGCTGCGAACAAGAGGAAACATTTACTGTAGCTCATTCAGGTGGATTTTAACAGTTTATACACCCAAAGAGTTTATGTAGACATTTAGCCATTTCTTGAAAGAAGGCAAGGTACCACATTCAACAACTTGCTTGGGATAGTTTTTCAAAAAGATGTACCCATGTGAAAAAGAAATATGGATCTACTGCCCATGTGGATATCAAATCCATGATCTTGACATCATCAGTACAACTCTCACCAAAGTTATCCAGCCACATTCTGGCTCAATGAGATAAATGGGACGTAATCCTACAAAACAGCATCTGCAATGGGTGCCAAGCATGTGACACAGATGTACAACTTGTATTACTTTTAACATTGGCCACACATTCTACTAGACTATGACTTTCACTTTCAAATGCACTCTGACTTCTCATTAACCTTGATGATGACAAATGTTTAGCAGTATAATCACTTTACCAATGTCATGTTTGTACAATACGAGTGCACCTGCTAAAAAGATTTTACTGCTAATAACATTGTGCATTTTTGTTTATAAGCGATATATCTATTTTCATATATATGTAATAAAATTTGATTTTGAAATTACAAGAAGAGTGGGAAGATACCATTGTTGTTGCCCCATTTTTGCTATGTAATGATTGATGCTACTGTGCTTTTGTTGAATTCTGAATTTAGGGACATCTGAAACAGATAAGACTCAGATTTCGTCTTCTCATCCTACCAATCCAGCATGTGCTATACAAGACCCATGCTAATTCTTACTCAGAGCTGTTTCTTAAGCATCAAGCTTAATACTCCAAATTGTCTTATCTTATTTCATATACAGTATATGAAATATATGCAACACACATTCATACTCTACTATGCTACAGATATAAGATAATCAGGAAAAGCCTTCCTTTGGGGATCCAGAGTGGCTCCACAGGTAAATTGTCCAGATGCAGGCAAAATTTTGTAATCTAGTCTTTGCATGTTGAAGTTGTTCAAACAGCCAGCCTACTGTGTCAGGAATTGCCTGTTAGGGTAAGGATAGTTACCAGGGCTCTATTGACTTCCAGCAACACTGCTGTTCTTTGCAATGCCTCTTGGTGAGGGCTGTGTCTCGTTCAAGTACAGAGTGTTACCTTTGATGTATTAAATGACATACAGTATGGCTCAAAGTTAGTCTACCTACACCTCCTCATTCTCCCCTAGTGCATATGCAGGATTTGCAGATGTGAGCTGAGATGTGAAACACACACAATTGGCTATTCCAAATCAGGTATCTAGCCAACAACAACAAAAAAGATCATTTTACTTATTTTACAAAGAAGAAAAAAAAATCCTCCATTCATCAATTGATCGACAGTTTTTGGAGTGAAAGAATTTGGAGTAGGGGGTGGAGCAGTGGTTAGCAGATCTCTCACCTATGGAGCTCTGGGCCCAATTCCTGGGGTGTTACCTGTGTGGATTATGTCCTGTATGTTCTCCCTGTGTCTGCATAGATTTGCTCTGGGTTCCACAGTTTCCTCCCACAGTCCAAAGCCATACTGCTTTAATTAGCTTCTGGGCAAATTGGCCCTGGTGTGCCCTGCAATGGAACAGCTTCACATACACTGTGTATCCTGCCTTGCACCCTTTGCTCTTACAACCTTGTATTAGATAAACTGGTTAGAAAATGAAATGATGGATAGAATTTGGAGCAAATGCTTGTGAAAGCTAGGAGAGAAAATTGACAAAAATTGTCAAAAACAAAATAAAATAAAAGAACACATAAAAAATTAAAACACTTGAAGGCTTTTACAGCTTAAATATTGCGTTTCTTCTCTCTAGGTTTCAGTGTGGAATTGACCTTTAATTGTCCCTTTCCAGAAAACACACTCTGATGAAGCTCCACACCTGAACCTAAAGCTAAAAAGTAGCCTGCTTCTGAAAAATCAAGTCTCTTTTTGCCATAATTTTTAATTAATGTTCCTTATTATTTCAGATATAAGAGGTGAAAGTTCAATAAAAAAAAAATCCCAAGAACATCTCTAAAGGAAAGACTGAAAAAGAAACCAACTTTGTACATTAAGGAGAGGATTAAAGCCACCAACTAATTGCAAATAATAAATCTAGAACATGATGGCAGATTTCAGTTGAATGAAAAAAAAATCTAGCAATCAGATAGATAACACTTTATTGATCCAAAAGGGAAATTGATGAATTTCAAAGTCACCATCAAGTACTGGGTTTGTTATTCAAAACTTAGTTCTGGGTCACTGTTTTGGATAAAATCCGTGTCCACTTACAGTATGTTGTGAATTTAGATGTTCTAGCTCTCAAAATAGAGTTTTACACCCTAGATGAATCTGTGTAGATCACACACATAAGTCAGATAAACAAGTCACAAAAATGCTTCCTTTAATGTGGACAAACTGACAATAACTGATTACTTGCTATTAAGCTCATCCTTTAGAAATAAAACAAAACTTCTCTGTCTTTCTCTCATTAAACTTGTAATCACATAGTCTATTTATATCTCAGTAGTCTTGACGTGTAACATCAGCCATAAGATTTCAGTCTTCCATATCTTTACACCTGAGCTTGAAACGTCCTTCATCTCAGCTTTAATGCTTTATATTGTAAAAGAAAAATAATCATTTTGGCCTGTGCTATGTTCTAAATCTGCTGTATGGTGAATTTTAAAAGTCTATAGACAATTTCCTTTCTCCAAAAGGCCCAACAAATCATACATCACATAACACTAAAATATACACAGTATATTGAAATAAAATAAGTATTGAAATAAACATCCGGTACATCACATTCTCAATACTGACACCTTTGCTTTGAAGGCTTTTGACTCATGGCAAAATCCACATGGATTCATTGAAGGAACTCGTACAGTATCTATTTAGTACAATTGGAATACACAGCTGTCGCTACAGCAACAAAAACTGGTGTTTTTAATAATTTCCATTGACAGCAACCATAACTGACATTCAGGTATTTCAGTCTAAACCTCTTGCTGCCTCAAAATAATATTCTCATTGTTAAATGAATCTCTGGCATTACCTGCATAGACTGAAGATTTTTTATGATGATGCAAATGGTTAATGAAACCAAAGTCTGAGAGTGAGCCATGAAACAAAAATGTAATACAGTTTGGCAAATTCATCACATTCTCAAATTAAGTGTTCTGTACTCTAATTAATCAGACATTAAATAAAACAAGAACTGTACTTCTTAAAGCATGCTCAATCCATCTGTCAGCACCATATTGGTACAAAAGCAAATAATTAAAGCAGTAAAGTGACACTTGAAAGTAAAGAAAATTTTGTGGTTTCTAGTTTATAGAAACAGAATATTGAGGGAAAACATCTCTTTATAAAGAATATACAGTAAGTAAAAAAAACAAGGTCAGCATAGTATGCAGAAATTACACAATGATAAGTTGACAGCAGTTTAAAAAATATTTTAACTACAAACAAAAACCACAAAAAGAGATAAACCAAGGAACAGTTAAACATTACAAAAGAAACCAATGTCCTAGAGTATTATACTTTACCCGGGGCAGAGTGGTGGCTCTGTGCAAGCGCCCCTGAGCGCCACCATTAACCCCAACTGCTTCAGGGGCGCTGTACAACAGCTGATCCTGCACTCTGACCCCAGGCTTCTCTCCCTGTATGTGTGTCTCATGGAGAGCAAGCTGGGGTATGCGAAAAGACGAATTCCTAATGCAAGAAGTACAGGGCTAATAAAGTGATGTTATGTTATACTATATGATGCATGTCTTGAATTCTTGGATTTCATAGTGACTGATTATGAGAAGAACACAGCAATGATGGTATGTGGGGATGCTTTTAACACAAAAAGGCAACAATTGATGATCGGGCATTGCTTTAAAAATTATTAGTTATTAATTATTCGCCAGGATAGCCTCTGACTCCCGCTGTATTGCATAACTCGATTAGAAAAGTTATTAACCTATCTTTCAATACGTTTGTATTGTATAATTTTATCTATGAATAGTTAAAAAATAGCCCAAAAAGTATAGTAAAATGATACAGAAGGAGCAAAGATTCCACTTCACACATTACTTTTTTTTCTCTGAGATTTTGCTTTCACTGTCATCAACTAAGAGGGTAATATGCCCTAAAAAGCTCATTACGTACAATACAGTACAGTATGTTTATAACTTGGTCTACCATTGTCAAGTGGGAAACAAAACTGTGGCAGTTTTTTTTTCCTTCCTTAGAGGTAACACACTGAATTTAGTCCACACAGTGTAATCAGAAACTTCATAATCCCTAAAAAAGAAACTGAAAGAACCACAGCCAGCATATTCACGTGTGGAAATAACCTTTGAATTCTGCATTTGTTTACTTTAAAAGTGTTTTTTCTCCTATTAGACTATAATTTATGCTTAACCAGCTGCTGCTGTTTGTGTGCGTGGGTGTTTCACAGACAGAAGATCCAGGCTCTCGGCTCTAGAAACTGCAGCATCCTTCAAGAGCTCAACAAGCTCTTTAACCAGAAGACCACTGAGCAGCCTCACATTCTCAGTAACACTCAAAGGCTGGCTCTTCATTCAAGCAGCATGCTACTGTAGTTCTTTTCCAATAAACTGACAATGGAAATGTTTCTTCAAGTGGAAAAAAAAATGTTTCCACCATCTCGGAATAAGAGAAATGTTATAATGTTTAAAATCAGGTTTTAGCATACTATTTACAAGAACTGGGGGTTTATCCCCCCAAAATACCTAATACCCTTTAATTCCTCTGGGACTTGTTAATTACATTGTTTAGCTTTTCGTATACCAGAAAAACAGAAACGCTTGAGAGTTAAAATTGTTTTCACTCCCAAAAGGCAGACTAGCTGCTGGTACACAATTTCTATACTTTCTTGAGACTGATTTGCCTTGAAGTCTGCTTGTAAAATAACATGAGACGCCTGTTAGAACTCCCAGCACTTGACCAGAGGTGTATGTCTCTGTAAAACATATTTTAGGGATTTGTGCTGCAATTTCAAATGGATTTTTCAACATTAGTACACAAATTTAATCTACTGTGAAATGGACTTTTTCCAAACAGTAGTGCTTTATACCGTACATAGTATATACAGTACTTTACATATAGAAAAGATAATTTACTGAGGAAATAATAGCTCAAAAATATACTGGCTCATAGATCCATACAGTAGATACACAGTGTTCACTATATATTTGAAACTATTCTATAAATGGCACCATCCGCCCGCCTGCCTGAAAACCAATGACAGTTTCATTTGATTTTGATACATAAGGGATTAATGTAATTATTAATTTTAGCTATTTATTTTAATGTTAATTTTGCATTATTTAACCACTCTGTCCTTTCTTTCTATATTAATTTAAAATATTGTATATTTAACTTTTACTTAAATAATAATAAAAATGTTTCCTTGAGTAAAATCTACATTTCTGCAGGTTAGTGTAAGTGTCAGGATGACACATGAACAGAGTTCAAATGTCGTTGTGGGATATAAAATAAGCATATTTAGATCTTTAAGTGACCTCTGCCATAGGTGATAAGAAACAAAACTGAAAACTGTCTTGACTGTAAGGACAGCTTGTCATGAAATCCTGTTTGTAAAAATGAGGGGGTCTTAAAAAATGGCCTGAGTTTAGAATTCTGATTCTAATTTTTTAATTCTGATAATTAAACAAACTACACTTTAATTATCAAGCTGCATAAATCTTTGCTATTTATTTTTTTTCTTCTTTTCTGCTGTTTCATTTATTTTTTTCTCTCCAGGTATTTGGACTCGATTTAATTAATTTCCTCACATTTTCAAATTCACCAGTCGTCTAACATTTAGTTAAAAAAGTTTCAAGGATTTGAGGTAATTCAAGGACCAAACCCTGTCAAAACTGCGAGGGGCTTCTTTCTCTGGGAATATCGGGGTCGTAATCTGATTCAGCTGTCACCTATTACTCAGGCTGGATCTCAGCAGTGAATTCAAGGAAATCTGCGATTTGTTACATTAATCTCTTTCAACGCTATCGATAAAAAAAGGAAATCAAAGATCTTCTGCTTCTTTACAGAGTTCTGCCTGAATGCAAGTTCAAAATTAGTATTCTTCAGACATTTCGGCTGATTCACCCATTGGTGGCTGCTCTATCCTCCCGCCACATTCACACTCTGCCAGTCCCAGGTTTGCTGTCAGTAGCATAAAGTCTGTCACTTGACTGTGTGGCACCATATTGTTTCAGCTTGTCAAGTTGGCAAACACACAATAGGTCGCATTTGCACCTCTTCCTTCTAGATATTTAATGTCTCTCCCCCACATGTAAGAGCAATAAAATGGAAACGGGTATCTGTCACTGTGGAAGTGCCGAATTTTCATAGCTCTTAAAGCCAATTGTAAATGACTACAAAGAAGATGTCAATCCTGTCTTCATTATAGTGGTTTAAGATGAGGAGTCCTCTCTGAAGGTATGCATAGGTTCTGTTTTGCATAAAAAGTCTGACTTTATAGAAACTGAGATGGCACCTCTTTTCTTCTCTTTATCTTTTGTTCTCTCCATTGACACTGTTTCTTTTTTTAACTCCCGTTTTATAGAAAATAAAGCAAAATTAAAACCAATACCTTTTAATATGGGAAAACAGACAGTAAAGCCAGTTTCTGAGGGTACTGTATCTTTAATTTTCTTAACATGGCACACCACAAATGCAGTATATTTTTACTCTGTTGTGTTATGCACCAAGATAAAAACAAAAAATCATAATAGAAAACAAGGGATAAGAAACAATAGCAAATTTTCATATTCAAATTGGCTACACATGTCAGTGGAAATGTTGATACGGTACTCATAGTTGAGAAAATCTTCACACACCTATATAAAAGGTATTGTAACTAGGCAATGTTCATAAATATTGTACAACCTTTTTCATCACAGGAGCACCCAAAAAACAAACATAATTGAGGAAAACATTAGAATACAAACAAATGCATGAGAGACCTACTGTTTGAAACAAGAATTAATACCGTAATACTGTACTTTATATTAATACAAAATTCTTACAAAAAAACAGCAGCTACTGTATGAATTCAATGTCAATACAGCTGTCTTTTAACAGAGAAGTTCAAGCAATTTCTACAGAGCAACCCTAACTCCTGGGTAGCAGAATTAACACTAAGAGACACTTAATGGGAAAAACAATGCAATTCTGACAGTCCCAAAACTGAAAACAATAACAATCAACACTATTATTGTCACATAAAAACCGGGAAAGAACTTGTTTACGATGGCAAAAGTAGCTTACTTTGGAAATCTGATTGAAATAGATCCAAAACCGTTTGCTTTGATGCTTTCCATATACACCCTTCTACAGTTAAAGAAAAAAACAAGGCCTATATCAGAGACTTCCTCCACCCCCAGCCCCCTTCCTTTTGATCTGTAAAATTGATCCAGGATATGTCAGTTTGTGCTGACTGGCGCAGATAAAGAAACTCACGCGGGTCCACCTTAACGGCAGTGCGTGGGAATCGCAGCAACGATAAAACAAGAGCCTCCTGGCAAAGACTGTTACCATGGCAACCCTGGCTAATAAAGGTAAGAGTGAGCATACCAGAAGGATGGAAAACATGTTCAGAGAGAAACAGAAGGAGAGTGGCGAAGGAGGAGGAGAAAGGGGTGAGGGGGGGGGGGGGGGGGGTTCCAGTTTTCACCTCTCTGCAAGAATACCACTTACTCTGCAGTCTGCCAGCTAAGATGGGCCTGCTAGATGCTGAGACCTGTGAGCACCCAGAAAATTAAGTTTTAAGGGTGGAACCTTTCACTTAGTCAGTAGGGGCCGCTGTGATGTTGGGACCATATTTGGCCCCTGTCCCCCTGGCAGGCCGAGGGCTACCTCAAACTCAAAAACAAGGATGAAAAGTGCTGGCTGTCTGCCGTCTGGGGCTCACAACAGGGTGAGCTTTGGGAATGGACCGGGCAACAGATGCTCCTTAATTGGAAGGAATTCAGGAGGGCAATAGCACAGAAATTCACAGCCCTTGTAGGAACTAATTATTGTGTCAAACCTGATATGTGCTCATGCAGGGGGTCCAGCTTTGAGCTAAGAAATATTAACCAGTGACATAAAAAATGCCAGATTGCACCCCTCCCTCATCGAGACACTCTTACTTAAGACTTAATACTGTTCTAGAAAGACAGCTTTGAAATATGAAAATATAGGCTTGTTATACAAATAGTCACAAATTCTGAAATTAAGAATACATGACAATGACAGGTTGGACTGGTTACATCTGAATTCTTACTTATTCATATATCCAGTAATAGCCAATACATACACAGAAGACAGAAAATGTGGGAATTACATTGCAGAGGATTCCAGAAGATTTTTACCAGTGCTATTTCACATACAGGGGATGAGAAAAGCACCTACTGTACGTGCTTTCACTTGTCATTTCACCACACAAGCAATTACCTAATTCAAAAGTGCTTGCTTGCATAATTTGTAATACCTGTCATTTGTTTGCATCCTCATTATTTTTTCAGACTACTTTGTTTTCCCGCTTTTACAATGCTATAGCTCCCTGTGTAACAGTCTACCACAGAGCACTTTCCAAAATTATACAGCAATTGATAATTGATTGTACTGCATTCATCTCCCACTGGTGGTAGAGTGGAAATCAAGTCACAATACGCCCCTTAATTCCACAATATTGCCAGTTTGTATCTGTGGTTGTGAGGCCAAATTCATCACAGATTTTTGTTACTTTGATTCGTGGTATTTTGTTAAAACCATAGGAAAGAATTGGCATCATCAATTGACTGCACAGTGTGCCACAAGCTGGCAATCTCATTCAACAAACATGACTAGAATCTCTCATCATCCAAACGTGCACCTGTCTTATTGTATAATTTCCAGGTAGGAAACACTGTCCTCAGACCTTTCTGCCACTGTACTGTTGCCATGCCTTCAGGAAAGTCCCCAGGAACAAAATCCTAGGAGCAATTTAATAGTATATACAAATTATTGAGGTATTTGAATAACGTATCTCTATTCACACACACAGGCTTTTCATTTTCAACCTTTATTATTAATGCTGCAGTTAGTGAAATTTTACTAAAAAAAGGAACAGAACATGAAGCCACTAAGAAATATTCTAGTTTAACACTTACTGGCATTTTTTATTTTTCTTTATGCTTATAACACCTTTACAAGAATCAAGATACTGAATCAGTTTTCCATCCATCCATTTTCTAAACCACTTCATCCAGTACAGGGTCAAGAGGGAACCAAACCCCAAACCAGCACGAAACAGATGCAAGGCAAGATGCACTCTAGATGGGTACATACAGACAGAAACATGCACACATTCACACCAGAGCCAATCTTATAGAAGCCAATTAACATACTAGCATGGATTTGGACTGTGGGAATAAACTGGAGACACCCAGAGGAAACCCATGAAAACACAGGGAGAACATACAAACTCCATACAGATAAAACCCCAGGACAAACTCCATACAGATAAAACCCCAGACCATAATTGAACCCAGGTGCTAACCACCACACCAACCTCAGCATTATTTGGTGACCTATGTTTGCTTTCCATTCGGTCTTACCTCAAACTTCAAGCTGCTCTTTGTTTGAACCAAAAACCTTGATATCTCCAGTCATGGAGAAGATCATTAAATCAATGAGAATTTGCATTTCATGTGTGTGAAGGAATAACAGAGCCAAACAACATGTGCCAGTTCTTTCTATAAATGTATTTGAAGGAGAGAAGTGCTGCATCACCCTTGCTTGAATACTTTACGAACTCAGATTAATTCAGTTCCACTTTCTCTTAACTTGATCTCTGCATTATTCATGTTACATCCTGCCTACTTTATCCCACATTTTAAGGTCATTGCCCTACAATCTGAAAATGCTCAGCACAAAGGCTGTCTGTTTTAATTGTAACTTTTTATGTTTTTGGTCTATGTCATTACTTGACACAGAAAGATTTGTTTATTCAGATGTAACTGCTTCTGATGAATACGTCTCTGTCTCTGAGTTAAACACACTAGAATGGAAGAGCATCTTATTAATGTGGGCAGGGAGACACACTGGAAATGTACTCATTGATTTTAATGTTTTGTTTACCCATTGAATTACTGCTTTTGGATCACACTACAAAGATACAACTACAAGGATGACATACTGTACATTTGGAAACAAATTGGTGCCCTGTACCTGAAACAATGTTATTCACTAATATATTATGGGAAGCAATTTATTAAACCATTTTTGTCAGTGCTACTGTATATCTCAGTTTATTTTGTAATTAATAATCTTAGCATATGGTAGTTAAAATGTTCTATTGAATTAACTAATTTAAGATACAAGGAGCTACTACAGTACGTACCACTGAGACTATAAAAAGAAAAAATCCTTAAAGTCCTTAACACTTTCTCAACTCCTCATGTGGAAATAAACTGTTCTAATTGTCAGTGCTGAGATTAATAATAATAATAATAATAATAATAATAATTGCTTACACTTATATAGCGCTTTTCTGGACACTCCACTCAAAGCGCTTTACAGGTAATGGGGACTCCCCTCCACCACCACCAATGTGCAGCCCCACCTGGATGATGCGACGGCAGCCATAGTGCGCTCACCACATCAGCTATTAGTGGGGAGGAGAGCAGAGAGTAATGAAGCCAATTCATAGAGGGGGATTATTAGGAGGCCATGATTGGTAAGGGCCAATGGGAAATTTGGCCAGGACGCTGGGGTTACACCCCTACTCTTTTCGAGAAACACCCTGGGATTTTTAATGACCACAGAGAGTCAGGACCTCGGTTTTACGTCTCATCCGAAGGACACCTGTTTACAGTATAGTGTCCCCATCACTATACTGGGGCATTAGGACCCACGTGGACCACAGGGTGAGCGCCCCCTGCTGGCCCCACTAACACCTCTTCCAGCAGCAACCTTAGTTTTTCCCAGGAGGTCTCCCATCCAGGTACTGACCAAGCTCACACCTGCTTAGCTTCAGTGGGTTGCCAGTTGTGAGTTGCAGGGTGATATGGCTGCTGATTACTTCAACACTTCAGTGTAGTGTGCACTCACACTGTATCCCAAAAGTATCGATAGCTTTATTGTGTTGGTCATGGTAAAGAGAACCCCTCATACATGGAGCTTAAAATTATAGTTGAGACACCTTTCTGTCTTGCCCACTTTGCCTATCCTTTCTCTTTCATCCTTACTGCCATCATATGTGGGAATGACAGAAAAAAGAGTATATAAAATGTTTCATTTCACATTAAATTATATGATCACTCTGTCCAGATATACAGTGCCTTGCGAAAGTATTCCGCCCTCTTGAACTTTTCAACCTTTTGCCACATTTCAGGCTTCAAACATAAAGATATAAATTTTTTATTTTATGTGAAGAATCACCAACAAGTGGGACACAATTGTGAAGTGGAACGAAATCTATTGGATTTTTGAAACTTTTTTAACTAATAAAAAAATGAAAAGTGGGGCGTGCAAAATTATTCGGCCCCTTTACTTTCAGTGCAGCAAACTCACTCCAGAAGTTCAGCGAGGATCTCTGAATGATCCAATGTTGTCCTAAATGACTGATGGTGATAAATAGAATCCACCTGTGTGTAATCAAGTCTCTGTATAAATGCACCTGCTCTGTGATAGTCTCAAGGTTCTGTTGAAAGTGCAGAGAGCATCATGAAGACCAAGGAACACACCAGGCAGGTCCGAAATACTGTTGTGGAGAAGTTTAAAGCCGGATTTGGATACAAAAAGATTTCCCAAGCTTCAAACATCCCAAGGAGCACTGTGCAAGCGATCATCTTGAAATGGAAGGAGTATCAGACCACTGCAAATCTACCAAGACCTGGCCGTCCCTCTAAACTTTCAGCTCAGACAAGGAGAAGACTGATCAGAGATGCAGCCAAGAGGCCCATGATCACTCTGGATGAACTGCAGAGAACTACAGCTGAGGTGGGAGAGTCTGTCCATAGGACAACAATCAGTCTTACACTGCACAAATCTGGCCTTTATGGAAGAGTGGCAAGAAGAAAGCCATTTCTCAAAGATATCCATAAAAAGTCTCGTCTAAAGTTTGCCACAAGCCACCTGGGAGACACCCCAAACATGTGGAAGAAGGTGCTCTGGTCAGATGAAACCAAAATTGAACTTTTTGGCCACAATGCAAAACGATATGTTTGGCGTAAAAGCAACACAGCTCATCACCCTCAACACACCATCCCCACTGTCAAACATGGTGGTGGCAGCATCATGGTTTGGGCCTGCTTTTCTTCAGCAGGGACAGGGAAGATGGTTAAAATTGAGGGGAAGATGGATGCAGCCAAATACAGGACCATTCTGGATGAAAACCTGTTGGAGTCTGCAAAAGACCTGAAACTGGGACGGAGATTTATCTTCCAACAAGACAATGATCCCAAACATACAGCAAAATCTACAAAGGAATGGTTCACAAATAAACGTATCCAGGTGTTTGAATGGCCAAGTCCAGACCTGAATCCAATCGAGAATCTGTGGAAAGAGCTGAAAACTGCTGTTCACAAACGCTCTCCATCCAACCTCACTGAGCTCGACCTGTTTTGCAAGGAAGAATGGGCAGTCTCTCGATGTGCAAAACTGATAGAGACATACCCCAAGCGACTTGCAGCTGTAATCGCAGCAAAAGGTGGCTCTACAAAGTATTAACGCAAGGGGGCCGAATAATTTTGCACGCCCCACTTTTCATTTTTTTATTAGTTAAAAAAGTTTCAAAAATCCAATAGATTTCGTTCCACTTCACAATTGTGTCCCACTTGTTGGTGATTCTTCACATAAAAAATTTATATCTTTATGTTTGAAGCCTGAAATGTTGCAAAAGGTTGAAAAGTTCAAGGGGGCCGAATACTTTCGCAAGGCACTGTATGTCTTACCATACAACTCTCTATGCTTTCTCTGCTTCTCCTACTATATGCTCAAAGCACCAAATGCCTACCACAGCCAGAAAAGCTACCAACCTCCATCTCTCTATTCAGCCACACTAGTTTCCTTGTAATTCTTCCAGAAGCTGAATATGCATTTAGTCTAGCATTTCCTTTCCAAACAGACCTTTTTTTCCAAGCCAGCCAAACCAGTCCATCCTGTTCATACCTTGGAAACAACTTGCTTTCTGGAGACGCAAGTTGAATATGTCTTCTTCTGCATACTTTTTTGGTTATCATTCTCTAGAATATTGCTCACTGAATTTTCTCTCATTCACCACTTCAAATAAGTCTACGCAATCAGTGCGTTCAAACATCCCTTTTTCTTAAAATGCTCATCTCAGGCAACCATCTTGTCTGAACAACTTATCATCGATATACAGTGGCATCTGTTAGTGACACTGCTGCTGGTTCAAACAAAAACACATTTATGACAGACCTTGTCCAGGAGGTTTTATTGTGAGAATGTGAATTTTCCGAAACCCTTACAAATTAACCAATAAATAATGTCAGCCCCTCTTGGTGTGGCTTTTATAACAAGTAACATTCTCTAGAGTAAGGTTGGCTGTAACTCTTCTTAGGTTAGTCTTCCATAGCTATCTAAGTTGGTTTCATCACCAGACACTTTCGGGGGCATTCCATTATCATTCCCTGCTCAGGAATCACAATCACCACAATGAAATCCCTTGAGCACTGATCTTCTGAAGTTTGCCACACTTACATAAGATCTGAACTAATCCTCTATAAGTACTGTAATTAAGGATTCTGAACTGTTGTGAAGATCTCATTCATTCCCTTTCTCAATCTAATCAAAACACTATTCCTCAGCACAGTGTATCTGGATCTGCAAACCATATCTGTATTCATATACTATCTTCAGTTTTTATAAATTAAGAATTATGCATTGACATTTAGGGGACTCCTTTCTTTTGAGGGTTTCAATAATCTCATCTACACTGATGGGTTCTCTACATCCAAGTGAGTTATGCCAATACAGCATATTTACTCTAATCATACTTTTTTTCATCTTGATTAGGGCTTTTCAGTTCTATTTAAATGACATTTTGAGAAAGCTGAGAAAAGCCCCATCAGTCTATGCATTTACATTCAGGTAAATTAAATCCTAATCCATTTTTGGTAACTTTGTCTTTATAGACAAAACGTACAATATACTGCAGCTGACTTCTGTTGTTTTTGAACTCTTGATTCTTAAGGCATCTGATAAACTTCACTGTTGCAGCATTGTTTATAATTGAGCACTCTTAATTCCAAAAATATAATTTAAGATAAGAATAAAAAATCTTAACAATGGCCAACATCCAAACACTTACAGTAACATACAGTGAAGTGACTGCTAAGAAAGTGAGTATTTTAGTTAAAAAAGGTCTTTAATGATTATTACAGTTACCTCTGTTTTATAAGATCTCAATATTTTCAGTGATTAAACATGAATGTTGTGGTAAACATCTGGTACTGTATATTGCATAATAAAGCCTTTTGTAATAGTTCACATGTGTTCAGCATTGTTTTGCTTTGAGTAGTATACATCAGTTATTCTTTAGTAATGCATGTGCTATAATTAACTGTTATGTTTTCCCAATGAGTGTAAAAAAGGTTTATAGATTAGCATCAGCATGTAATCCCACAAAGTCTATAAACAATAGGTTTTGGTAAGGCCCTAAATGAGGTTAGGTTAATGCCTTTGTATCAGTGGTGTTCAAGAGCATTGGAGATCCAATAAAAATGAAAAATCATTTGAAATATCCCCTTGACAAATTACCAGATTACCATCTGAAACTGAACAATGCTGGGACCCCAGGTTCAATTCCAGACCTGGGTTTCTATCTGTGTGGTGTTTGTTCTCCCTCTTTAGTCCAGGTGTTCTGAGTTTCCTCCCACAGTGCAAAAACATGGCGCTAGGTGTAACTGTATGAATGTCTGTATTCGTATCTGCAGGTCTGCCCTGTGATGGACTGGCATCCCGTCCGTGGTGCACTATTCCTTACTTTTGTTTCTTGCCAGGATGGGTTCTGGCTCTCCCATGACCCTGAGTTGGAAGCAATCAGAAAATGGATGGATGGAAAACCATTTGAAATGAGCGAAGGAATAAGAAATAAAGTTCACATCCAAACTGTTAACTCATTGCCAATCCACACTTGTACGTACTGTACAGATGCATCCATCCAAAATGCACGGTACAACCCCGTACCGCGTAACATTAACCAAAGTGCACTGCAGTGTACTGCAGTACGTGATTTGCCTGGTCAAAATGACCGACAGGGACACTCTTGGTGCATTGGTTGTTAGTGAAACAATTTATTAATTAAATCTCTTTACTGTGCATTTATTGTGTTTTAATCCGCTTAGTATTGAATATTTATATGGAATTTTACAAGAGTAGCATAACATGTCTGAAGGTCATAAACGATATTAATTTAGGAACATACTGTACTGTATATACTGTATACTGTACAGTATATGGTTCTGTCTCTTCTCAGTTTTAATTATTTTTACAAGATTTTACTTAACTGAGAGTCACTGTACATTTTATACATCTCTACATTTCACAAATGTACTGTATTTCTCTACTAAGCATAAATTACTTTGGGACAACTGACGTTGTTAGACACATCCAAGTCCATTTGCAATATTCCACATTATCTTTCCTGAAAAGGCACAGAAAATCTCTTCAATGTCATAAATACTAACTGATCAAGAAAAACTACAGCTACAGTACAGGTATTTTCACTGGCCATTTAAATGTTTTCTTGACGTTATGTCCAATGCAGTAACTGTAGTGTTTTGAAAGCTTCACCTCCAATTTTGTTACAAAGATTTTGAATTTCTATTTTTGTGTTATACACACCTAATTCAGAAAAGCCTGTTGTGTTTTTTTTTTCACCTTTATGCTTGCAGCCATTAACCCTGCAAATGAACACAATAGTGTGTGACAATGCTAGCCCTTGTCAACAACAACCCAGCGGGTTCCTCCACCATACTGCATACAGTATATACGCCAGCAGCCATATCACCCTGCAACTCACAACTGGCAACCCACTGAAGCTAAGCAGGTGTGAGCCTGGTCAGTACCTGGATGGGAGACCTCCTGGGAAAAACTAAGGTTGCTGCTGGAAGAGGTGTTAGTGGGGCCAGCGGGGGGCGCTCACCCTGCGGTCCATGTGGGTCCTAATGCCCCAGTATAGTGACGGGGACACTATACTGTAAACAGGCGCCGTCCTTCGGATGAGACGTAAAACCGAGGTCCTGACTCTCTGTGGTCATTAAAAATCCCAGGGTGCTTCTCGAAAAGAGTAGGGGTGTAACCCCGGTGTCCTGGCCAAATTTCCAATTGGCCCTTACTAATCATGGCCTCCTAATAATCCCCCTCTATGAATTGGCTACATTACTCTGCTCTCCTCCCCACTGATAGCTGATGTGTGGTGAGCGTTCTGGCGCACTATGGCTGCCGTTGCATCATCCAGGTGGATGCTGCACATTGGTGGTGGTGGAGGAGAGTCCCCATTACCTGTAAAGCGCTTTGAGTGGAGTGTCCAGAAAAGCGCTATATAAGTGTAAGCAATTATTAATTATTATAGTATATGCCACTTTAACATTTCACATTTTACGTGGTCTGTCCCTGCTTCTATATTTTTTAAACTCCACTCATGCCATCTAGGATCCTTTCTCAGTTGTCGTGAGTAGATATGTTGTTACCTTGCCAAGAGATGCCATGCCCTTTGAAGTTCTAACACCTCACATCAGCCCTGGTACAGCAGGCTGATCCGTTTCTTGGACCACACTTTATCCCTTATAAGCCTGGCAAATGAACTACAACACAGCCTGTCCAGAACTTGTGACACCATTCAGCCTAAGATTCATCTTCTAAGTACCTTTCTTAAGTCTTCCTAGCTTCCTTCCCCCAAGCCTGTAACCCACATAATATCCAGTATATTGCTAATAAGAACTATTCTCTGAAGGTCTACAGTCTTTCCTACTAGCTTAGAGCCTAAATGCAGACTGAAACCCTTTTCCTGTTTTTTGGTCTTAGGAGCCTCTTAATTAACCAAGAGGAGTGGCTAATTCCATACAGAGCATAATCTTGATAACTCCTTTACCTCACGTGGATTCCCACTTTCTCTGAGTGCCAAATACTCATTCAGAACAGCTGTGCCATTTTCTGCAGCTTTCCTCAATTAACAGACAGCCATCTTGGCTCATGACCACACCATCAGGCCTGTGTTTTGAGCCAAGATGGTGGCTTTCTCACAAAGTTACATCTCACTACATCACAGGGAGATTAAGGAAGTTCAGACAGACTCCTTCGACTCACCCAACTTCAAACCATACCATCATTTAACAACACATTCACATTGGATTCAATTTCTTGACATGGAAAATTGTTCCAAACACATTTGACTTCAAACGTTTGGCCTCTTAAATTATATATACAGTTGTGTTCTTTAGCATTATCATAGCATGCATTTGCTTTGTTTGTAAAATTATACAAGTTATACAATATAATTATTTCCTTGTTTCATTTATGTTCACAGCTGCTAGGATCGGGCTTCCTTAATCTCTTTAAAAATGTGAAAATCATAACAAGAGCTTCTTGGCTGCGTGCTTTCCAGGATGAAAAGACTAACCTCTTACATAACTCTGACATATTTGATGATACATTTTATATTTAAATTATACAGCACCTTATATTAGAGCAGAGTCCGCATACAGTAAATTACTGTTTGGGTACCTGCCTGTTTGGAGCTCATATGACAGATTTTGATCAGTTAAATGTATTTCTGTACAGACAGTGGCCTAATGTCCAAAAAAAATAGATAAAATAGAATATAACATAAAACTAATAATTACAATGGCACAATGATTTTTCCTTTACATTGAAAATATTTGGAAACATAACAGGATATCACTTTCTTTTTTTGTAAAACACGAAGCATTTTTGTCCTTTTTGTAACCCTGAGCACTACAAAATTCCTAATAAAAACAATAATTGACAACTAATTTTTGGAACAGATTTATTACACTAAAAGTTAAGTTCATTCTTCAGTGGCTGTCTGAATTTATTGCCTTGCTTCTTTGAATTTTTTATTTAAGTGTGTAACTTATGATAAAGACATTGAAATGAAAATGAAAGGCCACCTTCTAAACTACTGAGCATTTTATTTATAAAGGACTACAGTATATTAAAAATATTTTTAAATGAGGCATACAGTAAATGAGACACACATACGATGAAGGCTTGATCTTTAATCAAGTAAATTCAGATATGATATGATATGATATGTTTTGGAGAAATACTGGTTTGAGATTGGTGGGCAGCAGAAGACACTGTGACAAACTGGAAAGAGTAGCTTGAGGAGAACTGCATTTATGTGGAAGTAGGGCAGTGAGTTATCACTTGTTAAAGTTTGTTAGGACTGAACAGATGAAGAAGGAAAGAAATGTGCATAGTGGGAAGAGGTGAGGGCTGACACCACATCATTTGGACTCCATTTGAGGGGATAAGGATATGCAAACTGACACCATGTGCACACGCCCTCAGGGTGGAGTGAGCATAAGTGACCGGGGGGATCTACTATGGGGACAGCAAAAAGGAAAGGGAAAAGGGAAGAGACTAAACAAAAAAGATGGGCTGGGGACAAAGCTGCAATAGGTTGGAGGATTTGTTAGTAGACCAGAAACTAAGAAGAAAGAGGGGAAGGGAAAGAGTATAGCACATCATAGGAATACAGTACTCTGTCTCTGACAGAGTCTGAAACACCAAGTGCTTGACAAAAACCTACATAAAGTTGCGGTCATTCAGTGAGAATTTGTACATACCGTAGGGGAGCGGAAGTGCAAGATTAGAATTTGACCTTCTCCTGAACTTTTGTTTAAAAGCCCCATTTGGTAGAAAAAATATTTCATTCAAATGTTTCTTGTTTATTATTTAAACTTATATAGATGTGAGAAACATGAATAACCATACTTTGCCCAGACACAAGTGTCTATAGCACTTTTCAGAAATATCTCTACTACTAACTCTAATCCTAGTCATAGTCCTAATGCAAAACACTGTTGAAACCCTCAGGCTAACACTAAAAATAAGCATTTCTACTTAACTATTTGGATAAACAGAAGTGGTTTCTGTGTCAAACACAACACTGGAGGTCCAAATTTTAAAAGTTCTATTTGTTTCTTTTCATTGGTTTTGCTTTTTTGAGCAGTTTGTAGTGACCTTTAACTGAAATTAGTCTTTTGGTTTTAAAATACTGGTTAATATTGAGAGCTCTATTTTTATAGCCTTTAGTAACAGATTGTGGAGACAAACAAGTTATGTCAATGCACAAAATACATGATTATGATTCACATGTGATTTATATATGTATTTTGCTACTACAACATACATCTTTTTACTGTCATTTTTTTATGTCAATCTTTTGTAAGTGCATCCAGCCCACAGAGGGGATTATAATGTCAATCTGAACCAAAAGTTATGCTTAAATGGTGTTTCATCTAACAAAACTTTACAATGGCTGTTTTCAAAAATACTGATCAATGTGAATTACATTGCTAATAACCATCTTTTATTCTCACCCTAAAAAAACTGTATTTACATTAGAACTGTCAAACCTGATATACTGTAATAGTAGAAAAACACTACAGGACGTTTTGAGGAACTTTTTACACACATAATTTACTAATTAACTCCTCAATGAGTTATTAGTTATATATTAGTTTGTTAATTTATTTATTTATTAATGCATTTATTTTTTCAATAATTTTTGAGACCACGAAACATTTACAGTTCTGTGTGACTGCAGGACAACAGGACAAATAATAGGGCCAAAATCAATAAATCGTGCTGAACACAATGTAACAGAATAATACAAAACATGTACAATAACAGTCTTTAAAAATAACAATATTTGGCCAAAACAAAGACATTTTGTTGTTTTGAAAGAGGAAAAAAAGGCTTTTATCAGCATCTACTGTAGCAGGAACTTAGGGAAATTAGGACCCAGCAGACCAACTCACTTGCTGAGAACTCTAAATTAAAAGCAGACGTTTTCAGAGGTCTGGAAATGCTTTTGCAGCCACATCTTGTAGGAAATCCTAAACAGAAAGCCTTAACGAGAGACACCAAACCGCGAGCACTGTCTCACTCCGCCTGGCACTCCTGCAGCACACACAGGCTCGCCCTGGGAGGAAGGGGGGTTCCCCTAATTTTTTTGTTTGAAAACCCAGCTGGATGGCCAACACAGCAGTGCCTCTGAAATAACAAGCAGAAATCCCAGGGCCATCCCAGTTTTCGCTAATGAGTTCATCTATTCCTTTACGCTTTATTGTGATGAAAGTGATAAAGTTCCCTCATTCCCCCTTGCTTTTGTTTTGAATATGTTTGCCATCCCCAACCCCCTCTCAACAAACATCACCACTCTTCCATTTCCTCTGGCTCCTGTATCCTTCTAACTTCATGCACTTTGAGAGACTGGAGTGTCTTACATTTTTAAGCTCTGTAGTGGAAAAACCAGACAGTCAAACCACAAAGAGCCTTGTTACACTAGGAAGCTTAAGTATATAAAAACAACATTTAAATCAATCTCCCCTTAATTGATTAGAGGACACAAAGTGATAAGCTTCTGTAACATTGGCACCTTCTAGCCAGATCTCAACACATCACAGAAGCTCAGCAATCCTGGGGTAAGTGAACACTGGTACTGTATGGGCAATCTCTAAGGAAAACCAGGTTGCTGCTGTAAGTGGTTTGTTAGAGCAGTAGGTGGCACTCTTCCCTGTTTAACACAATTTAAAGATCAATGCCCAAATATAGTGATGGGGGACAAGGTACTGTAGGGTGGGCCATCCTTCAGATAAGATATTAAATTGAGGTCCTGACTACATAGTCATTAAAAATCTGATTTTACTTTTAGTTAGAATAGAGGTGTTAACCCCAGTGCTCTGGCTAAATTCCACTCTAATACTGCGCAGCCTGGCTCCCTTAAGTGTGCTCTTAATTCAACTGATGAAGCAATTTCTCATTTCCATGCCTGCTGTGCTGAGCTGTGGGGCTGCTGGCACATAATGGCTGGTTCACATTGCCCAGGTGGATACTGCACCCCAGTGATGGATGAAACCAGTCCCCTCTTGCGTGGTAAACACTTTAGGATACTTTGGGATGAAAATGATATATAAATGCAATTGAGTAAAATTAATTACTGTGAATTTACCAGCACAAATTTCTTCTAATGCTTGATTATTAACATGAGCATCATGTAGATATCACATTTTCATGAAAACATTCTAGATTTAAATGGGATGCAATAGGTGTTCTGCCTGTTTGATCAATTAATCATGTTGCTCACCTGATCATCTGATTATTCATAATAATTAATTTCAAAGAAATAATTTGGAAAATGATCTACATACAACTCAAAATGAGGTCAGTCTGATAAAGGCGTTTACTGATGAGGAGAGACAGTGTATGCACTCATTAAAGGGCTCCAAATTCTGATGTACTATACAGCCTGTAAAGTAAATCAGTGAGTTCAACAAAAGGTGCAATTACTTATTAGGACAAATGTAATGACAAATTTAGAGTGGTGTGTTACACATACAAGTGTAAGCTTGTAGGATTTTCCTTTTCTGCTAAAATAAATTATTAAACAAAATAAATTATTTAAATAACCACGAATGTTCAAACAAAGCCATAAGATTCAGATAAAATTAGCAACATTTGTTATGTCTTTTAAGTTCAGCAAAGCTATTCTTGCTGTGATTTCATTTAGTGTATCACTGCAGCAACTGGAACTTAAATATGGTAGAAAGTTGTACTGTAAATGTCACTGAAACCATCAGAGTTTCACTTCCCTGAACAAAGACCATAAATCACACAGCTTCCTGACTTAAACTGTACAGGACTTTTTATGCATTTTCCTTCTTTTCTAGTTTTGACAGCACTATAACTAAAACTGGCATGGGGGTGTTCCACCTGGAAGGAACTTTTAATCAGCAACGCTGTTGGGAAAAGACACAAAAAAAGCACGCTATGCGTTTTCAGGCTTTGAGCTGTTCAGTAGTGCAAGCACAGAAGAAAATTAAATTTAAAAGGATAATGACTTTATTCTCAGAATAACTTCTAGCAAATACTTAACAAAAATCAGGGGTTATCTTGGCAGAAAATATTATAATATTTACACCTTCAGAATTTTATTTAGTGGGTTTATTTTAGTGGGCAGATAGCAGACTGTGCAGAGATTCCCGCATCTTATATAATAAGAATTCAGCCTCCAGCAGTATTTATAACTATAGCTCTTTTATCTTTCATAAGAAATTTTAGTTTTCTAAGCATTAAATCCCAGGCCTATCTCAAGTAAGAATGTCCACTCTGCTGAATTTCAGACACTTCAGATAAATCGCCATGCAATACAGAAAGCTAGCCAGCAGATAACAGATGAGGTCAGTGCTGGTCTTTGTCACAGGCACCTATGACCAAAAATGTGCACACAGACTAAATAAGGACACCTACTGAATGGAGCAATTGTAAATACAGTGAGTGCTGAAAATGTTAAGGAATGCTCTGCTTATATGCATTCAACTAGTGTGTATAGAACATCTCCTATTTCAAGCAAAATAGGAAACAAAACATACTTTAGGTTTTGCCACATACTGTAGAAAGAATGGTAGTTACTCAGTAAAACACTTAAGAAAGCAAACTAGGTTACCTTGCAAACTTTATAGAACTCATAAATTTAAAAACTAGGCCAAGAATGAATATAAAACACAACCCGAGAATCTGAAAAAGAACAAAAGAAAAGGCATAAGAAAAGTAGGAACGTGTGGAAAAAGAGAAAGGAAAATTTTTGAATTATTCACACCACAGAAAGCAAACAGCAAAGGTAACTAAAGTCAGATGCAGAATGGGAATTTGGTTCGCCAGGCCAACACGCATCCCACCCCCTCCCGCAACATTTGAGATGCCATACTTTGCAGCTCCAGTCTCTTACAATACTTTAAATGAGAAAAAGCTGGTAGGAAAATCCTGGCCTGAGTCCTATATAAACTCGCAGACATCTCACGGAACAGCCTGGGAGAGGGAGTGCGAGGACAAAAAACGGGGCATAAAAATATCAAAGAAATTCAAGAGAGAGAGGGTAAAGAGACTTAACACTTTCCTAGCCAGCCAATGTGCATTAAAACAAGATGCCCTGATTCATGTGTTCTGGAGGAACATTTGTACTTTTCTTTTGCTGGACTCCAATTTTACACCTACCATTCATGCACAGCATTGGGGCAAAAAAAATAGTTTCTACATGTATTTGTACACTAGAAAGAGAGAACTAAAGAAAAATAATTTAACAGTTCTAAGAGAATCTCTCTGACTCAAGTCAAATCTATAAAGCTGAACTCTATAGATATAAGCTGAACTATATAGCAAGGTCCTACAGTATATATACTTTTTTTATTTGTACAATAAGCAAATAAAAATACTGTACTTGAAGCAGAAACAACTACACTGAAATTTAACATAAAAAAATTCAGGGAAGCTATAAGATAGGAACTGAATTTTACATACAGAACTGGATCAAATGAACAATTGAACACAGCAGTAAAAATAAAGATGTTCAAAAAAACGGTAGGATACAGTACACTGCAAAAAACAGAATTTCAATAAGGGGTGTTGTAAAATTCTACAACTCTCTTGTAAGTACTATTATATTATTATTATGTTAACCGTATTAAATACAAAAAAGACACCAGAGCTCTGGAATCTGTCTAAAGAAGAAAACTATAATAATTATAATAATTGTCTTTTTCATTTTAATGTACCACCAAAACCATTTGGAACACCTAGTTTTCTTTAGAGCTCATACATTCCCAGAACTATCTGAGATCTGATGAAGTCCAACTAGAAGTTGGTAAAGCTGCTATATTTGTGAACTGACAGGAATGTATACACTGACAACTAAGAAAAGGAATCTCTTCATTCTAGAGCAGGCATGTCTACAAGGAATCTTGATTGATGTATTCAAAAGGAAGGGACAAAATTGACTTCTTCAGAATTAATAGTGGAAAAATACTTAAAGACACAAGCACAAAAACTATATAACACTGGGTAAATGAGGTACCTCTTTGAAGGACTTTGAAAATCCCACTAGAAATTCAAGCAAGTTCGATTTGATATCCTGGTTTCCTTTAGGAAATGGCTAGATGGGATTTGTGGATTAATTGGCTACAGTGGACAAACAAGCATACACTTACACCAGACTCAAAATTCCCTTAAAACAATTCAACTACCAGTATGTCTTTGGAATGTGGGAGAAAACAGGAGCACCTTCTGAACATGGGAGAACACACAAAATCCACAGAGATAACACCTCAGATCCAAAATTGAACCAACCACTGCGCCACTATCCCGCCCATAATCCTGCATATGGAAGTGTATTCTGTATTTCATGAAAAAATATCAGTAAATGTGTTTTTGCAGTCAATTTCCTGACTGTGACCAATTGTAAGAGCCTCTTACCACTCTAGTGCCTCATTGTTCCTTAATTGTGTTTGAGTTGTGCAATGCTCATTTAACTTGTATTTGATAGGGACGCCTGATTAAAACAGTTATTGAAATGGTAATGTCCAGTCACAAATCACAAGGGTGAGAGGAAAAGGTATTTTTGAGGACTATCAGCAATTTAATGAAAAGTCCTTCAAAATACATAAATGGCACTTGACCTTCCATTCATTGAAAATATGCACTGTTGTTTCAAATTCAAGATTACTGAGGTAAAACATTGTAAATCAAAGTAAATGTCTGGTATAGAACAGAGAGGAATATTCAAGCATAGATTATCTAACCATACACATAGAAAATCTTAGAAGATTCTAAAACTTCTAAAGCTTAAGGATCTTAAGGATCAGGATTTGGACTTCATTTTTAAAAGAGAAAATGCAGACTAGATCTCAAATCTCTGTTTCTGGTTTCTGGAGGCTTCCCAAGAGCTAGCTGTGTCTGCTATATACCCCCTCCCCTTCCTACCCCCCTCCTTTCAGCTTTTGCACCCCACCTCCCCTGCTGTCAGCGCAGGGACTCCAAGCCAGCTGAAACAGCCTTTGAAGCAGAGCAACCGGCAGACGATGCAGCGCGGCTCTAATTAGGAAGCGAAGCAACTCGGTGCCCATCACTGTAATCATGTCTTCCATCAGCCTTCTTGCATATCTACATAGTAAGCACTAGGAAAATCTGAATGAAGGGTAAAGTCAATAGCCTGTCTGGCTGCCAGCCTACATTAGCATTGTCTTCATCATCATCTCCACCATCATTAATGGTGATGGTTAGATGCCCTAGCACAGTAACAGGTTTACTTGAAATAAAAAGAAGTAAAAATGAGAATAATAAAAACACACTAGCTGGCCGTACTGTGGGTCCATGAAAATGCTGTCCATTGACAGAAACAGTACATAATTAATTTAATTGTAATTAATACAATGTAATGATACAAATATACATTCTGGTTGGAAAAAATGCACATTAAAAAATAGAATTCCTTTGTTGGTCTCTCAAGCAAATGAAATGTTTTTGCATAGGAAAAGTATATATTACCATGGATGAAAGTAAAAATGTGTGAGTGCTGTATTCTAACCCCTTTTATATATGTTTCATCTGTTCATAGGAGTTGGTGTAATTACTTTAAATTGGGTATTTTGATCTTACAACACCTGATTCTGACATTGCAACCCTACAAAAAGTCTGCACTTACGGCACAAGAAACAATCCATGCAATTTTAAAGACATTTTAAATTAAAGAAGTTAGATCAGATAAATCCATTTATTTGACTATTTAAGTATCCTTTAAAAGGCCTTTCTGCAACCTTATTTATTTCTATACTTTGTTTCAACCTCTGAGCCCTATGTTTGCTACAATTTATTAAGGTTATCACCCAATCATGCTTTTAAGTTGTAGAATGGATCCATTTAATGATAATTAAGCAAATGTCCACTTTTAGACAGAGATCAGATAAGCCAATGGCTCTGTGTCTTTTAGTGAAAAATCAAGTACTTTTGATATACAGTACACTTACTGTTTAAAATAGGCCATCGTTAGGAGATGGGATTGGTATTAACAATATATTATTGTGTTACTTCCACAATTCTTCTGATCATGAAAAACATCTCAAGAACATATATATTTATACAGATATATACATATACAATAAAAATAATAAATGATAAATTACTGCAAAAATACTGCTTAAATAAACATTCAGACATTGAGAAATGTATTTAGAGATATTTTAATTGTAATCCCTTCACAATTACATTTATGGTGGTCTGTGTATTACGGACAGGAAATATTTTCAAAGACTTCTTGCTGTTGAAATTTAATTCTGAGTTGAAAATCACCTCTCTGATGAGACCTTTGGCTGAGAATGAAACATCACATATTGCTTAAGGTGGAAAAACTAGCTTTTTTAAAATCTGATTGAGTGAGACTGGAATTTACTGTTGATGTTCATATAATGACTGTTTTAAGTTACAAGCAAGAGGATTCTGCTAGTGCTGCTCAATGACCTCTTCAATGTGCTTTATGAAGGATCTTAATGAATATAAATATGGTCATACATGTGTACTGTATGACTTTAATTTCACCTGGGATCTCATTCAACACATTTAACATTATATCCAAGCACTCTGTTGGCCTTTGCAGGCGAGGAAATTGATGAGTAAATATAAACATCTGGAGCTTTTCATACATTTTCCTCACTAGGCTTAGTAGCTCCCGTTTGCTATTTATCATATTCAATGCATGATACTTGTAATTCCTCAGTTATGCTGTATTGGCTAATTTCTGGGTATACTAAGAGTCCTTTTGAATTTCCTTTTCTGCAATGGAGTTTACCACCCCTCATAATTTTGTCATCAAGTTTGCTAACTGCGCCAGCGACTGAGTCATTAATCTAGGTTAGAAAGACCAGAAGACTTAGTGCTGAGTGCCTGTGGTGTTCTGCTAATTACTTTGCCTTGAAGTAAAAACACAACATTTGGTCTATGGAACATCAGGTGTGTGAGACAGCTCAGGTGCATGAGACTCCTGTGGAAACTCCACAGCCAAAATATTACATGTTTTCATTTTTTACTTTTCAGCATGAATTTAATATTTACGGCTTCCTTTGCAGTGTGAAATGGGTCTTCTGATTTATAAACCACATCTGGAGACAATCCACATTTTGCATCACTTTTTCTAATTCTAGCTGAATTTTCTAATAAAGTAATCCAAAAGTCTTCAAGTTTTTTAAACACAATTTACACGACTCCATTGTTCTGCACACAGTAGGTCTTTAAACTACCACTGTTATATTTCAAAATACACTCACAGTTCTATGTTAGGGCAAGAAATCTGTTTATGTACCAGAATTAAAAAACTCTCCTTAGTGAAGCAGCCTCCTATATTTACATTTAAGATGATAGTAAGTCAAAACAAAGCTTCTGCCTTGCAATCTTATTATCCTATGCCCCATAAACATGTGTGGAACTGCACTGATGCACATAAGTAAGGCTTGTACATTAACCATAACATATTATTGAGTCATCTATACTTAACCCTGTAAAAGCACAATAATTTCCATTTTAAGTTAAAAAAAGATGGTGGAGTGGGGAGATGCATCAGAATGGAAGTCCAAACACATACATTCTATTTTAATTAAGGATGCCTGATATCCCAAGCTGGGTTTTAGAATAAAGATTTAAAAAAATAAAAATTATAAAAAATTTTCAAATGTTATTACACAAATTGCCCATGAAAAAGGAAGTTTCTTTTATTGACAATATGCACCAAACAACAGCTACCATAGATTTGCTAGTGGATAATTAATTTTGTGAAAATCCATTAGTTGCTCAGAAGTGTTTCTTGAGAAAAGTAAAATATGGTCAAACAGATTGAAAATAGATTTTTCTAAATGACTCATAAGTTGACCTTCAGATCATGTCTGCTTCTATGCGTGTCACATCTGTTCTTGCACATGTACTAGTCGTGTTTATAGCTATATTGCATGCAAACAGCTTCTAAATATGTTAATACAAAACCCTAGAGCAGAAAATGCCTTTAGTAAGATTCATAAATCTGTTTGGAAAACAATAACAAAGAGAGAAAAACTTTTAAATGGATGTAAAATTCTGAAGGAATGTGGAAAGATTACAAATATTGAAAAGATTAGACTACACTCAGTCGTCATCAATATCAGTTCCTTGTCGCAGTTATTTTAATTAAATGTATTTTTGTAATGTATTCTTAAAATCAACACTTAATGGCAGCTTTCGTTTGCATCTACATAGGAGTTGTTCCCATTAAAGACTATAAAATGTGACTAATAATTTTAGGCTTTTGCCAAAGCAGGTTATTGTGTCTAAGGCCTATATTAAGTCACAACTTTCACCCACTCATCAAAACAATTCTATCCAATATGTGCAATAATAGTGGCCCTTATGACTGCAGAATATAAAAAATGTCTCTGTGAGGCTCCGTGGTCAGGGAATGAAATTCAAGCAAAGACTCAACCACGAACACTAAGAAGCTTTCAATGTAAGTCAGGGAGAAAGTTCTTGAAAAGTTATTGAAGTGATACAAAAAATATGAAATAATCAAAGTACTGTATATAAATGTACCTTTGATCGTCAAGAATTGCAAGGTGCATTATGCCATGCAGACTAGGTCAGGTCATCTCTTTAAACTTAGCACTTGGGCAAGGAGGAAAATGGTGAGGGAGGTCACCTGAAAGAGCTACTGTACGCAGTTCAATGACGGAGATGGGAGCAAATGTTAGCTGGTCAACAAAATCCACAACAATTTGCGAAACTAGACTGTGTGGAAGGGTGGCAGGAAGTATGTCATCAATGAAAATCAGATCATCCTAGAGCTCACAAGACGTTTGCAACAAAGCACCTGAGTGTTTCTGGATAAATGTGACAAATAATGTTATGGTTAGGAGAAAACCAACTGGAACCTTTTGGTCTTAATGCCAAGGCTTATGTTTGGCACAGATCTTACACAGCACATGTTCCAATCTGCCATTTCGGCAATCATGGTTGTAGCACCATCATGCTGTCAGGACGATTCTTCTCATAAAGGACTGGAGACATTATGAGGATTGAACAAACAAAAAAAATGCATGGAGCAAAATACAAGCTAGACTAAATACTTGATGTTGTTTCAGTCTGAAATACTGTTTATGTACGAAGCATCTGCAGATCAGACACATCAATGAATGTCCACTCAGCATAGCCCAGGCAAATTGTGAAGCCACTTCAAACAACAAACCAAAAGACCAGTACCCTGCTTCAAGTTTAGATGCTCTTGAAGTGATATCACTGTAAATGTCCTGTCTTACACTACAAAAACATATTACCAATTGTGACTTATATCAAGCAAAATGGCTCCTATATTGTAACAAGAATAAAATCAAACACAGAAAACCTGCATCAACACAAGTTTAGTTGCTTCTGTTACATCAATTATCTTTTCATACGTGTGCTGCATTTACATTAGAAATACAAGACCGTTATAAAATAGCATACAATTTTAGGCATTTTACCTACAGTACAGTAGTGGTAAAATGTCTCCTTTAATAGGAACTACTTTCTAGTAGTCTGTCCTATTGGAATCTGTGCTACTTACATTTAGGAATCTAACAGATCCACCAGTGAATCTAATAGTATTTTCACCTGTATAACTGAATGTTTTCTACCTGACACCTACACTTGTTTACACTGCCATGTCCATGTGTGTCCTCTGGCACAGGCAAAGCATTGCAGACAAACCAAAGCGATTTCTTTAAAATACTGCTGTGATATCAAACAAAGGTATCATAAGAGTATTGGAAACTCCTCTTGTAAATACACACATGCATTGCATTTATTTGTATTTTATTGATTGCCTTTTTTTTTTCTTTCACTGCTTTATCGTCTGTGAAACAACAGTGCAAGCCTCTTGGCCAGGCCATTATTGCAAATGCGAATTTGTGGTCAACTGCCTAATCTGGTTAAATAAAGGATAATTATGTTATGTTTACTGGCTGTGCAAACCCGTATGCGTTATCATTTGAAATAATTAAGCTAATACCTTTGGTAAATGATACCAAAGTCGTTCCTTTAAAACTGTAACACAAATATCTAGATGCTAGTGTTACCCATTTGTTTATCAGTTCATTGGCAGAATGTGGCCACTAAAAGCAGTATTGTCCAATAAGGAATAACACAGGAAGTTAAACTCAGAGTCTGATAACTGCTCTGGCCTATATACTGTATGTATGAGTCCAGTTAATTTTTGCAGGAATACTTCAGTTTCCTTGGGAACAATAAACCCAAGCGCTCTTAATTTTTTTTATCCATGAAAATACATACCAGCAAAAGCATCACCTCAAGTCTTACTGTATGTCCTATTATCCAGTTTGTTGTATTTTACTATAGTCACCAAAATAACTAGATTGGGCTGATCTCTTTTGAAATCATTCTTATGTATGTATATTAAAATAAAATCAACATAGGGGTTAAACTTGTCAAATTTAAAAAGACCCATACCTGAAAAAACACATCAAAACAAGAAATATATGCATATTTAAATCATTGTTATGCCATGAAGGAAAAGACATTCAGAATGCGAACCATTAAAGGGCTTATGTAACCCCCACAAGCTTATATAAAATATTGTTATTTACAGATAAGGATGCCTATAGGTATAATATTACTATATTGTAATTATAAAATTACATCAAGTGTTAATGCTGAATAATTTTCAAACACCCACCATTTAAAATGTCCTCTGACAAGCATCCTATGCTAAAACGCTTGTGGCCAATATTTGTCGCTGCTGCAGGAAACAAACCAAATTAAAATGATCCTAAGAAAACACAAATCTACTGCATTTCAGGACAAAAGAGTTTTATGTTCATTCTTTAAAAATTTGGATGATGATACAGCCATTTAAAATTCTGTACCATTTAACCAATACAGGCCAGTAAGCAATGAGGGCAAACAGATGGTTTGCTGAGGCTACTTGCTTCATTTCTGCTATATCTAGACAACTGTACAGTTTACAGATCCCCAGGTCAGGTTGGGGGGCTGTAGAGAGTGTCCTCTAATAGATAATCTGTCATTAAGGCAGAACAGAAAATTGGTGCCAACCGTTCCTAGCTGTGATGCTGAACCTCTTTCCTCCGAAACCTTCACAGTTCAAGAAGACACGGTATGTTCCCTTTTCCTAAAGTTCCAAAACATCAGCCATTCACCCTCCTCTATTTGAAGTGAAAAACAACAGCTTTTCAGCATGGAAGAGACCGGAAGTATATTTAGGGGTAAAGGGTTGTGTTTTTTTATGTTTGAGGGAAGATTTATTTCCTTTTAGTACCCACCAGGCAGTGCATATATCTCTGGGATATATTATCGAATTTAGAGAAATGATTCTCACAATTTAGCAGAGAGCAGACTGTCCCGTGGGGGGTCTTTTATTATATAGAAACCAGCACTACCTCCCTTAGATGCCGTGTCTGTGTTAATTTGCAGAAATCTTAAAGGGAACGAGTAAGGTTAGGTGTGGACAGTAGAAAGCCTGGGCTAAAGGACTAACAGTTTGACTAACAGTTTGATAATAATTTGTAAATAGTACTTTATCTTTCCATGTGCTTGTGTACATTTGAACATTTTCAAATATTCAATTTTTTTTACATTTGTGCCTCCTCATTGCTCCGCCATCCCACTGTGCCAGGAAAACAACAAAAATGTTTGGTAGGCTTTCATTAACTGACTATAAGGGATGTTTTATTGTGTACGTTAAAGTGGTGTCAGGGAGACTTTTGCTTTTACCTTTATACAACACCATCCAGCCTGCCCACCTATATCAACAGTAGGGCCTCAACACTCATGAGGGCTAGCTCAAAACACTTGTATGAAAAGTTGAATTTCGCAAATAACCCCACATCTTACAATAAATTCTTGATAACCTCTTTTTTGTTTCTCCCCATGATGTATTAACTAAATGAGGGGGCAAATGCCATTAAATGAATGTAACAATTCCAAATAAATGTCTGCTCATTTTTGTTATAAATAAAAGATAAAATAAATAAATGTAATTTACTGAATAGATGTTTAATTGAATCATAAAACCGAGCTGATGGTGGAGGAAGCGTCGGCCAATCACGTGGCTGCAGAATCCTTTTTGGGAAGCTGAAGAAGCTCATCAAAGAGAAGGGATATAGGCTAGAAGAGTCTTCAGCACAGATGAAACAGACTTGATCTGGGAGAAAATGGATCTTTCAGACACACATCTTAAAGGCAGAGAGGCAAGCAGCAGGATTTAAGGTGGACCAAGTGACACTACTTCTACTACTATTCATGCTGTTGTATTAAGAATTGGAGAAGGGAGAGAACATTGTGAGCATACATTAAGGGTGAATGTTCTAATTGTGATTAGTGGAGTACCACATGGATCTGTATTTGGATAACTGCTCTTTCCATTGAATCCTTCAGAAAAAATAGTGACATGAATCAGAGGACCTAAGTAGAAAACTATGAAGAAGTGCATCATGAAACAAGAAGTACTTCTTTACACAAAGGGCTGTGGGAGTTGGGAACAAGCTGCCCAGCTGTGTTGTTAAAACAGACACCCTGGTTTCTTTCACAAATGTCTGAGGCCCCTGAACCATTACAGCTCTTCACAGGCAGGACTCAGTGAATGTGAAGGCTCATCCCAAGCAAATGTCCGGATTACCCTTAAAACAGTTTAATCTCTGGTGTTTCACCTTGTTAGAAACTGGACCAGTCAAGATTCAGAAAAGCTTGATTGTACATTCAATTGTATTTGAACATGATGTATCCTAAAAATGTAAGAATGCAGGGAGCATAGAACTCTTCTTAACATGTCATGAGAGGCATGGTGTAGCTGATATCTGCATCGTCTCCTTTAATTGTTGTGGCAAACTGGTAAATCCTTGGTTTCGTTGTTTTGCTTTGGCACTAGTAATTGCATTGGTAACCTCTGGAAAAAAGCAATTTGTGTTTGTGGCCTTGTAATTATCATGTGTTTCTGTAAATTTTAAGTTATTCAACTGTTGCCATTCTTAGTTTCATCATTGGTAAAGATGATGTAAAGCAAATTGCCATGACCAGGCCATGCCATGACCTCTACCACGCTTCACAGATGAGATAGTGTTCATTGAAACAGTTTATTTCTCTCTCCGCACTTTAACCTTTCCACCAATTTGATAAAGGTTTATCTTGGTCTCACTTGTCCATAAGTTTGTTTTAAAACTATGCTTGGTCATCCCTGTACATCCAGGCAAAATTTATAAAAAGGTGGAGATAATTTTATGTCCTGGTCACCTCCAGATTAAGTTATCAACATTCAGTCTCATGATCACAAAGACTAACTGCATTGGTAAGCAAAAATAACAGATTTGCTGCCTCAATACTTGTTGAGGGCACTGTAGATAAAGACTATAGATATAGGCTACAGGGATGAATTCTGTAAAACAGATATAAAACAAAAACAGAAAAATATAAAAAACAATTGAGATTAAAAGACAATTAAATAATAATGTTTCATTTTTATGGCAATACTTTCATGTAGACCCTTTCCTACAAGTGTACAGCAATTAGAAAACCTGTTCCTTGACATCAGGCAGTAAACTAATCTTTTTCAGATGGATATTTGTATGTCTGAATGATGTTATGCACATAATATGACAGGATTGGAAGCAGGTCTCCAGCATGTTGAAAAGGGGGGAAATTTAGAACAGAATTCAGTAGAGTAAAATTACACTTTATAAATCAGCAGCTACCGGTGATTTAAATACAGGATTCCCACTGCTTAAAACATCTCCACGTCCCCTGCCCAAACAAATAGAAAAAAGAGTCAACTTGCTTAGGAAAATGGCAGAAACGTAGAAGAAAGCCAGCCCAAATTCATATTTTGAAATATAAAAGTGAAAGGAAAGCAAGTTTTACACAAAAAGATTCACTGAAAAATCTTTGGCTTAGAAATCAGTGGTCAAAAAAGGCACTAGTCACAGGAAAATAAATAATAAAGTCTGTATTATGAGTGTTTAGCCTGCCTACTATATATGTAATATTCAACCAACAGTTTCAGTCCTTTTCTAAAGAATGTTATTTAAATTAAACAACAAATCCCACTGTGAAACAGACAGGAAAAATCATACCTCCTTTTCACAGGAAAACAGGTAAACTGATTTGTTAAGGATAGATCACCATGGCCACCAAGTTTCCATACCCCTTAGTGTCTGAAATGCACAAGCAGGAAACCTTCTGGTTGTTTGTTTTAATGGCAGTGTACCTACTGTTAAAAGGGGTAAAATCAGCCACCTGCTCACAGCAATATTCCCTTTTTAGGTCCATCTCCTTGTAAAAGGATCCAATAAACACTCATTTTCTACTAAAATTGGGTATCATTCTAATTAACTAATTATTAACAGTTTTACTTGTGGCAAACCCTCGGCTTTTCCTGACTTCCGATATTTCCGATCTTTAATTTTCCAGCCGCTGTTTTCCAAGATCAGCGAAATACCTGATCCAATTTCTAATACAAACACTGATTTGCTTACCTCTAGGTGAGTGACTACTCTCACCACTGCCAGAATTAAGCTACTGTAGCAAATGTTTACGAACAAGGGAGGGGCATCTTTCAGTTGCACTGTTTACCTTTATATTAGATTTTTCTCCTTTTAAATTTAGTATAACTGGAGTCTGTATCAAATATAATCAGTCAGTTTAATTTCAATCCTTCTAAAATTCATGATTCTTGAATAATTAACTTTGCATTCCAATACAATTATTAATTACTTGATTCATTATTGTTGTTGTTGATTCATAATAATGCTAACAGCATTATTCAGACTGAAGCCAATGATGTCAAAGTGATTGAGTCCAACCTGTCATCAAGACAGAGGACTTAAATGGTTGGGTCCCTCAGGACACTATTTACACGTTTTTAAAAGAAAGACAATCAAATGTGACTAAACTGCTGTTACACAGTTGAGGAATGCTTTAAGCAGTGATTTTCAAACCTGGTACTTGAGAGGAAAATCCAATCACAAAAGGCTTAAAAATAGCGGTAATTGAGGACAAATAGATTAATGATTTAATTGTCAAATTATTAGTTCAAATTTGAATGAAAACGAGATGATAGTTTGATTTTTTAGGACCAGCACTGAATACTGCAAGTTTAAAGTATTTTCAATGAATGATCCCTTTTTAATTTTCTTAAAAGTTTTTTTTAAAGATCTTCTTTAGCAAATGTAAAAGATGTTATCACCTCAAATGAATTCAGACTTTAGCTCTACATTCTTCAAACACAACTCAGAAGTGGATATAATCTCAATGCTGGCTCACATAGCCAAAACAGAGTAAAGCATAACTTTTTAAGAAATCAATCTCACAATTCTTAAATTGCGATTTTTAAAATATGAAAACAGAAAGATTCAGGTTCATCTTCATATGAATCCTACCAATTACATAAAACCAACTGTAATTGTAATCATATGAAGTTGCTCTAAATTCCACCATGTCACTATAATGTAGATAAGGTGTATACACAACAAAATTAACAGACACACATCATGTAGTACTGCACTAATATATTGCACAGATTATCCAGAACAAATATAACTTTTGGTAAATTAATAGGAAATATACAGCATCAATATATATGATAAAATGTTATCAATTTTTTTTTGCAAAAATTAATCCCACATGTATTTACAAAACAATTCAAGGCCTTAAAATTGTGTTTCACTTAACCTTTGAAAATGTAATGATAATCCTATTAATTCTATGGATGATTATGAATGCTCACAATTCTAACACATGATGAAAGTGAAAGAAATCTAGAGATGGTGGAATGAAGGTGAAAAAGATAAATATAATCAATAAACAAAATATTATCAGTGTTACCCATATGGTTTGTTCTGAATGTGGAACACATTTTTGAACTATTGTCTGAGTTTGATAACAGCAGGTGTTGTGTTGTGATACAGTACAATCCCTAGCTATACTTCTCCAAGAAAAGACAGATTTCCAATTAAGGGGATATCATACAGTATATACCATGTTAATAAAACATGACCTTGTGACCTCTGGTGCAGAAGCACACACTCTAATTCTACAGCTGTTTAGAAATATATAAATTCTCAACAGAGAAAATGTGCAACAAAAACAGAGTAATGATCAACACACATACATGTAGCTACAGTAGATGAGCTATTTTTCCTTTCTTTCTCTAATGTTTGTTCCACTACTAAATGGATTGTCAAGTCAAGGTCACTTAAAATTCTGTAGTTTCATTTGTTCGGGGACAACAACAGCCACCAAAATGACAGGTGCAGGTTTACATTCAATAAATCTTTAAAGGTTTACACTGGCCTACAGCAGGGTTTGAAAAAAATATTGACACATATTACGGTACATTCTTTGACATTCCTGTCAAGTGTTGAAAGGTAGGTTTAAGCCCTCCAACCGCAATGCACTCTTTGATATCCAATTAGGAAACAGGAAAAAAAAAGTCAATTGAAGAGTTGCAGTCGTAACCAAGATCAGTACTGACACTTGTGGAGGAATAATAATTTCCCGTAGCAATGGAAGGAACACAAGCTTCTGCATGTTACAACTATTTGGGCTCATGAGAACACAGAACACTTCTATTTGTGTTTATGTATCAATTTATTTACTGTATTAGATTGATTGCATTACGAAGAGCAGATGTCAGTTATTATAATCAACCTCACTTTACATTTATTGCTTAGTGTAATTAAAAATGAAAGACTCATTAGCTTTGGTACGTGTAACTATAATTGACCATAAACTGAGTAATGAATCCCCCTGCTCGCGTGGATGTATCTGTACTTGGCTTATACAGCACAAATTTATCTGTATGGAGCCTTAACCTGAAAAAAGTCAAGTGGCAGCATGTCCACTTTGGAACTTGACAACTTTGTGCATGCATTTCCTGCCTTCAAAATAAAGAAGAAGACCACAAGCTTCTATCAAAGTGAACTAACATTTCTAATATTGTCTTTGTAAATCGTTAATACTGCGTGAGTATAGCCTACTGCAAATGCACGACGTTCTCCATTACAGAAAGCTCTATGCAATAGAGACAGGTGGTGAAGAGGACAGAAGCATTACCACCGTGCTGCGTAATTTATTTTATAGTATCCCGTTCGTCTGCTGCTCCCCCCCCCCCAAAAAAAAAAGCCACAAGACGCACTCTTTTGCTGTCCCGTGCGTACAATCCAGCACACTGGGAGAAAAGACAAAAAAAAACGCATCTCCAGGTCTCTCTACAAAAACTCAAATCCGAACGCACAGTACATTTCACATGCCCTTCTACATACCAGCACAGTTTATATTCGGGAAAACGGGCTTTAGGTGTAAAATCCATTCGCTTTTATTATTTTTTCGACAAAGAAACCAGGCATTGAGACGGCAACTACAGAAGATTCACATAAACTGGTACCCTTACCAGTGACAGACTGTACAGGTGTGATTATTATTATAGTACAGGTGTTCCAATATTGTATTCCAAATGCTACGCAAAGTACAATGGGATTTAGAGGGGACGTATGGAAGGAGATTGTTTTTTAATATATACTTTCATTTATATTCATCTATGTAATGTTGTATTGACAGGGGTATGCTCGTTTAGTATGTTCGTAAATCAAATACAAAAATACTTAAGTGGCACTTAACATAAGCACTAAAGAAAACCTTCCTAACCAATCTGAACGCGTCCCCGAAGACATTCCTTGAAGCCATGAAGCTTAAGATAAAGCTAAACATGATTAGAACTTTCAATCACGAGAAAACTCATACTACAGCAAATACACAAGTATCGTTTTGTCAGTGCACCTGTCAGGATATTTCACATTTGTTTCGATGGGAAAGTGACGAGAACAAAGGAGAAAAAAAACTCACAAAGACTACGAAGGTGACCAAGTTATTGGTTCATAATTAGGCACTGCTTATCAACGGATGCAATTAAAAGTACTGTAGTAAGAGGTCCTTCTTAGATCGAAGCATTTAATTGCCCTGTACACAGTGCTAACAAGCCTCTGAAATGTTCTGGGGAAGCTAAGCAGCAGTAATCTTGCGGTTACCAGTGGAAACCAAACTGAGCGGGAGTCAACTGACAGTCAAACAGATACACTTAAGATACAAAGCACAGGGAATGTTTTCAACATTTTCCAGGCAACAAGTACAGCAGTAATATTGGACAAGCACGGGTCTGATAACACCTGACTTAAATACGGATATTTTTGCTACTGCACTCTGTACACCATAGCCCTTACGTGCACTCATTCCAGCAGAAGGCAGCTTGAAAACCCCACAAGAACTTAGCAACATCACCTTACCTTTCAGGTGCACGCACCCCCTTGCGCTCCGGATTTGTGAGGTGGTGGATGCTGTTGTTAACATTTTTATTTTAAAAAGGATATGGGTTGCAAACCATTTTCAGACACCAACTCCGTGGTCGGGTTGTTTGTTTGAGGCAGAAAAACACAACGGGTGCCAGAGACGGGTACGGCAGCGCTTCTCCGCTGCTCCCCGACGTTTCCTCCGCCGTGGCTTGGTCTTTAACCCCCGCTCCGCTATCAGCTTCGCTGCGCTCCCCGCCACCGGAGAGATCGTTGAGCCGGATGAAAGTTCTGGGGATAGAAGACCTACTCTCAGCCTCCCTAACCCCTTGGTCTTCAGGCTGATGTCCTCCATCCTCGGCCATCATTCACCCCCTAAAATGCAGATATAACAATACATATATTTCATACAAACCGCTACTTTTATTTCATAATGTTTTGCATTAGTTTTTAACCTACACAAAGTTGGAAGTACAGTATTTAGAAAGCACTGGCTTCCAAGCGCATTGGTCTTGCTCAGTTTTTCATTATTAGAATAGAATGAACTACATCTAAGAACCATGGTGCAAAATGGGACCCAGTTTGGGTTTAACGAAGGCGATATACACGTGATTCCCTCATACTTTCCAGTATGCGGTCTTTGCAATATTTTGGATATTCGAGATTTTAAAGACTTGGAGGAGAAAAACAGCGGCAAAGCTCCGCTTGCTGAACTGGCATATTGGTTTGCTCTCCACGAACATTTAAAAAAAGATACATTTTTCCTGTTTTTTTTCTTTTTTGTATAACATGAAAAGCTTAAAGCAAAACCTCGCTTATCCGATGTACATGTAACCACATTGCGATGTCTAATTTCTTGCAGCAAGAAAACCTTAACATTGTTTTGCATTTTAAAATTTGCCACAAAACTTTCAAAAACACGTACATGCGCCCAAATAAACGTGTCACCCAATCTTACATAACCTTTGTATTTTATATTGATTTTGGGGGGGTATATGATTCTAGCAAAGTGGCATTTGTTTTAACTGTTAGTAACGTTGCAATAATGATTACCCTCCAGTCATGTTGGAAATGTCTCGTTTAGTATTTAACAACAAAAATCATAATAAAACATGTGATGTTAAAACCATTCATCACACCGTCAAGCACAACAGTTACAGTTACCAATGTTGTATTACTTCCCCCATCTTTGCAGCAAGTGTACCCTTTGTCTTCAGAGGGGGAAAAAGAACGAAGAGAACGTCATTACCTGTTATTGTTGCCTTAGAAGTGCCAAAATTGTATTCAGTCATTGCATTTTCATTTCTTGTGGCAAAACCAGGCTGGAAATTCTAAATTAAACAGGAATGAATAAAGAGTGCGGGGTTTACTTCCAGGAAAAATCTTGCTTTAGGTTAAAGTTCTGTTGCGACAGTCCTGTCAGTATTTAAAGGAGTCAGATTCCATCCATTGTGCCCGAAATCCAGTATATTACCGAGTTTCTACTTCCATTCTTTTCAGTATATTAGAGAAATCCATGCGCTGCTTCCGAATGCAGTTTCCACTTTTGTTGCGCTTTGCAGAAACAACTAAAGGGATAAAAAAGGTGGTGACTTTCTGTCTTTTCTTTTTCCGATTCTCAATATCTTCTCCAAGAAGAATTATCGCGTTTTCATTTTATTATTCTAAATTATTACTCCTTTTTATCTGGTGGTTCACACCAATGGACTATCTTGTGGTATCGCAGTCTTTATTCCCAATTAACCGCATATATCGCGATACATATAGTGGTTGCCTGCATGATGTTTCTGGGTATAGTTCTTGTTCATTATTGCTAACAGAAAACTCTATCCTGACCCCGTACTCGGAGAAGCTCTGGCTGAAACATGAATACACAGATCAGAACAGCTTCACAGCTGGATCCGGAGCCAACTTCGATTCCCCGCCTCCCTCCTCTCCTCTCTCCGAATAAGAACACGGAGAGTTCCAGTTCCAACATACCATTGGACACCGGAGATGTCTGTTGACAACTTAATGGGAGGGGGTGAACAGCTGGAATCTTATTGACAATTCGAAACCAATGAAAGGCTGTAAGGAGGCAAGCCTTTCGATGATTGGAGATTTTTTTATTCTAAGGCTTCGATTTCAAAAACCTGAACTC
Organism: Lepisosteus platostomus; assembly: GCF_059453375.1. Taxonomy (NCBI): domain Eukaryota; kingdom Metazoa; phylum Chordata; class Actinopteri; order Semionotiformes; family Lepisosteidae; genus Lepisosteus; species Lepisosteus platostomus. The sequence continues at coordinate 33,682,268 of NC_142621.1, forward strand.
TTCTGTGCAAGTGACAGATGTTTGTTTTAAAGTGATACAGCTGCCCCCGTTCAGCGGGGTGGTGCGGATCTATTCTTTAAAAAAACACATAATGGGCAATACACAAAGGGCACTGCAAAAACATAATATGCGACTTGTCATCTGCTTTCAAATTGTACAGTAGCTAACAATGACTACGTCCTCGTTAGTAAAGATAGACCTTAATCGGCGAAAAGTGAAGGTTCCAATGTGTTTTTCACTAACTCCCCAACTTTGCTTTGTAAAGTCTCCCACTAGAGTGTTAAATCGTATTCAATTGTTAAAATAATACAATGAATTAGGGTCTAACATATATTTAAAGAAATGTAAAGGATATTTTTCACACTGCTTGTACAGATCTGGTGCTACTTATGTTTTAAACGCATGAATCGGATTTCATGAAAGCTTTGTCAAAATTGCTTATACAGTGCATCTGGCTTGTTAAATTCTGAAAGTAAATCTCCGGAGAAGGTTCCTTCTACAATTTTATTGTAGTTGCTTGTTATTGAAGTACCAGATCGGCTCTTTATTATAACATTAACATTGGGAGAACATGTGATCCCATTTGTAATTCTCAAAAGATAACATTTTGGATGGAAGAAACAGCTTCCAACACTAGAGCTAACTTTTTCATGGTGTTTATAGCAATTCTCTTAACAGATAATTAATCCTAACAAGCTGATACATCTAGCACATTTTTGCACAAGGTGAATTCACTAATAAATGAAAATAAAATTAAGTCTACGTATGTCTCTTTTGAGGCTTTTGAATGTGTGCGTTTGCGTACAATCGCCTCACTTCGCCATGATCCCATTGCGCAATGAAACAGATTTAGTTACAGTATGTTCTCCAGGAGAGCGAAAAAGAAATCTTTTGTATTTAACGACTGTATTTGAATTGAGTTATAATTGTCTATTGCGTTATCTCAGAACTACATATAGTTATATATAAGTTAATAATGTGTTTTCAAATGTTGCTTTATTATAGACTATTTTCCTTTCGATTAAAAAAAACGTATTGGTTTCGGAATCTTATATGAAGCATACAGTATATGAACTCCTGTGCCTTACACAAAATATCGAAGAGGATATCCTGTTCGATGTTATTAGCATCGATGTGTAAATGAGAAGGATTATTGAATCAATGAATTTCACATCGATATTGTGAAAATACGGTCTGTTTAGTGACACAGAGCGTATCATTATCATACACTTTTAGCTATTTTACTGTAACGCGATAATTTGGTGAGTATACAATATTTAACAGAATAAAGATAGAATACGTAATGAAATTAAGACTTTTTGAGGGTTGGCTTGCTCTACCATTTAAAAACGTTTTCCAGATATTTCTTCATTTGCGCTTCATTTGGAGTGTGCAGACCACGAGAAAGACAACAGTAACCTTTTAAGTTCCAGATGTCTGTAAACTACGCAATACTTTGTGTAAGATTGCACAGCCGGTGAAAAAGCGCAAGACAAGCGTGGACATTTTCATAAGGGAATGTACGATTGTTAACATGCAATAAAGTGCAGCTGTAGAGTGTCAGAGGAAGGAAGATGGACCTCTTCGAACACAATTACCCCGTCTTTGTAGGAAAATAAATGTATTACATTAACACGTAGCATAAAGTAATGTAACGAGAAGGATGAAAATAATGTCTTCGTGTTAGAAAGCCTGTATGCGTAATTATGATGTACAGGTACTTTTTCTAGATGATTTGACCTGAGCCTGAAAGGAGGATTAAAAACGATCGGGGTTTCCAGCATTGTGATTCCTCAACACTGCCACACCACTATTGATGCATTTTATCAGAAAGCATGTCAGAGGTGTAATTGGCGCATACCGAACAAGTGTCGTGATAGCAAAGTGACTTACAGTATAATAATAGGCTGCTGGAAGACAGGGGGCAGAGGGCATCACCTCTGGCTAAGAAATTGGTCTGGAAATCTTTAAAGGAGAAAGAGCGAGTGACAGGAGACAGCACTAAACATTTCATTTTACACAAAAATGAAGAGCAAGGTAATGTTTTTAAAATATCGTGAATGTTATGCATTTGTAAGCTTTTTATTTATTGTAGCAGGAATTCTTGATTTTGTAAATCCAAGATTCGTATGATATTTATGTTGTCTCATTGCGCATCACGCCATTACAGTCAATTTTCACAAAACGTTGTATAAAATTCCACACAGTTTATACTTATGTAGAATATGCCATATATTTATAATTATTTTCATGTTATACACATAACAATGAAGCAAATGTTCAAAAAGAAAACTCAATGCAGAGGATATTGGTTAGAGTTTATATGGTCAAACACTGCTGACCACTGCTTCAGTCTGCTTTATATCGGTACATACAAAATCCCAGAAAATCTAAAGATTGTTAAATAATTGATCTAACAGTGCAGTGTTTGAGTACATGACAATTACTCTTCATCAGGTTTCTCTCCCTCCTCTGTAAGCACAAGTCTCTCCAAAGGTGAACAGCCTGTTTTTCCTGTGTCCCCCACTAAAGTCAGATCAAAGTGTGCAGAATTGCAGTAATTGTGTGCAGAATCTTGTACGAACCATTAAGATAATCTCAGGTGGCTAGCAAGAATGTACGCAAATCAACAGCAACGCAAAATAAAGGAAAAGGCAAAAACTTACAGTATACAGTAATTGTGACACAGTATTTTGTTTTCTGAAAAATACTTGTGTAAACAAGGTAGAAAAGACTCTCACAAGTCTAGGAGGCAATATGGTAGAATAAACGTTTGCCAATTTTTTTCTCAAATACCAGCATAAATTGAATGCCAACAAAAACACAAATACATTGACCACATTAGTCTGATATTTCAGTGAGACAGCTAAACAGAATACATTTATTTATAGAGAGCATTCCACTGGTATGAACTTTGTACTTGAGTAAAGTGCATTGTTGTTGTTAAATTATATATAGGGTAATGAGTACACTTTTGTTACATTTTTTCCCTAAAAAATAAAAATAAAACCATCTCTTTACTTAAGGTGCAAAATAGACCTTATGACAAGAAAACAAGACCTACTGTATGTCTACATATCATAAGATTCTATACAGATTGTCATAGCATCATTTTAGCCCTTTATGCATTTTCTTTAATGAAATGTCTTTTATGGAGTCTCTTCATGACAATAAGGGTTAATCACACACAAACAGGGAACTCAAGTGAAGTCGGTGAATTATTGCATGTAGCTGCAGTGCCACCTCTGGTTAAAACAGACATGTACAGAAATTAATAATACTGGAATCTTCCTGGTGAGACTGACGATCATTATTTTCAAAATTTTCCATTTGACTTTTGATTCCAATAGATCTCAATTCCCCCCCCCCCCCCCCAAAACCCATCTGTTCCATAATATTCTTTTTACATTTTTGTGCCAAGTTCCACACTACGAATACTGAAGAATAAATGGACAAGATTGTTATTTAAGTCAGATTGTAACTGAATCCCATGGTGTAATAAAGCGAGAATAAAGTGTGTGACCAAAAAAAAGAATTTCAGAAACTTTGCATCATACCAACACAATATAGTGATGTTTTCAGTAGTAATTTCATAAGATCTTTATATTTTTATATTAATCAGGCCTTTGTTTATATATGTTGTGTGTAACTCTTTTGGTGTTGTTATTTGGCCATGATTGTTATTCACCTCATTAAGAAACTAGTTTACACACCACACCCCAAGGAAAAAATAAATAGTGCTCCTAAAGGCTGTTAGAGAGAAGATGAGGTGGGAAATATCTGTACTTGTCGGTAGTGCATAGAGTTCAACCTTTTCTCTTATTGCATATTATTGTATGGCACAGATATTATTTTCGCTATAAGAAAATGTACAGCATAGTTAATTAACTGCCAGTTAATTCAAAGCAATTAACTCTAGTAAGTCTTTTCAAAAGATTTCAGTGACTGTAATCAACTGAGCAATCAACAGAGAAATAAATACTGAGAATTTAGTATACTGAAAATGAAGCATAGAAAAACTGTTTTTTATTTGATCATGCTATACAGTACATCGATTTGATAACAAGAAATATCTGTCATATACTGTAGGTATTGAGAGTGAAGGTTTCCAAAAAAGCAGGCTTTCTTTTACGCATTCCTATTATTTGTTTTATAAACTGTGTCAGTTAAGTAATGGGGCCTAGCATGCTGCCCTATTACTGTTATTATCCAACCATTCATTTTCTAACTGCTTCATACAATTTAGGGTTGCAGCAAATAGCCTATCCCAGCAAACTACATGCACAAAGCAGGATAAATCCTGGACAGAATGCCAGTCCATCGCAGGACGAACACACACAGAGACAGACTCGCTTACACCAGGCCTTAGTTTTCCAAAAGCCAACTAAGCTACTAGTATGTTCTTGATCTGTGGGAGGCATCCAGAGTTAACCCACTTGAACACAAGGATAACATACATCCACACAGGTAACAGAATTGAACACAGGGCCCAGTGCTATGGGGCAGCAATGCTAATCACTGCACCACTATGCCATCCCTATTGTTATTATCATCACCATGATCAGTTCTGTTCCTGATTTTGTGGCAGCTTCAAACATCATTTGTGTTACAGGCTAGAGCTGAATTGAAATCCGTGCACAGAATTAAATAATTCAGGGTACTGCGAATCAAGCTTTTTAAGTCTAATTCCTCCTAAGTGATCAAGATAAAGCAAGGGAGTCATGTAAAAATTATAGTAATTCGTATTAAGGCCTCTTGACCAGACTATAAGTGGCTTCATCCTAATTATATCTGATCTTATTTCTCTGTCACAGCTACTTCTTGCACTGGTTTTATAGGATGTAAAAGTAAATTTTGTATGTAATGGAAATGTAATAAGATGAATATGCATACATATATATATATTTTTTATATATATATTTATTGTGTATACAGCTTTGTACACCAACATTTCTAGCAGAAATTTGCAGCTACAAATAGTTGAGCCCCAAGTCTTCTAATAATCAGGATGCCTAATATCCTACATCCTACAGTATAAGCATGTTCCTGGGAAATTATGATTCCGTTTTATAATTGATGGAAGCTTTACAATAGGATTTCATTGCTGTCTCTATTTGTGGGTATACATCACCACTAGCAATTAGTAACAGTAGCAGTACTCAAAACAGTAGGAAGCTCATTCTGCAGAGCAGATTCAATATAGTACTTGAAAAAGCATCATGTTTTAAGTTGTAACATCTTGTATGTTGCTAGTGCTGTGTGTATTGGATAGGTGAAGGGTACCTGGCAATTTTGGATTACAGAGAAGTGAAATAAAAAAATGGCATTCAGACAATTCCTTGAATGAAACTAGGGGTATGCAATGCTGGCACTGTGGAGACATGGTGTTTTTGGTTTTCATTCCAGCTGAGTTCTGAATGATTTAATTGGAACAATCTGTTGCTTAATTAGGAGGAGCTGACATCCTTGAGCAATTGGTTGACCATTCAAGGCTGCCTATAAAATATACATAACTGTGAATCTCCATGACTAGGGGTGCAGATCACTGTGTAAACTTTCACTTTTACATTTGCCAGCTGCCTTTGAGCAGGCATGTGCTTATAAAGAAAATTGCATATGCATTCATTAGTACAGACTATAAGCAATACATTTAAAACAGACAATTGCACATACCTTTCTGATTCTTTCTACATAGTGTTTGAAATTTACGAACACGTCACTGTGCAGTGGTTAGCAGAGTCCAAGGTTCAATTCTGAACCTGGAGTGTTATCCGTGTGGAGTTTGTGTGTTCTCCCCATCTTTGTATTAACTCTGGATGCTCTGGTTTCCTCCCACAGATGGAAGACATAGCATTAATTGGCTTCTGGAACAATTGGTGCTGGTGTGAGTGTGTGTATGTCTGTCACTGTGTGTGTGGCCTGGGATGGACTGGCGTGCCATCAAGGGTGTATCCTGCCTTGCACCTATTTCTTGCCAGGACTGCCATCCCATCCAGGGTTTTGCGTGTTGCTTGCCAGGACAGACTGTGGCTCCCCTGTGACCCTGAATTGGATAAAGGAATTAGAAAATGGACAGATGGATGGATGTTATTCTGCAGAATGTGCATATTTCTTTACAGCAATGAAATTCCGTTGGTGACCTGTTAGTATCATAGAAATATCATAAACACTTGATAAAGGTTTTCATCAGAAATATACACATTTCAAATTGCTCAAATATTTCTAAAGTCGCTTAGGTAGTCAGCAGCAACATCTTGTGCAATATTGTATTGTCATTGTTTAAAATGGGACATGGTGTCCCAGTGTGTATTCTTCATTCAGACACACAGACTGATTCACCTTCCATCTGTAGTTATCTCAGTACACTATTATTTGATAAGGGATTCTTTGTCCTCCATGTCTCCCCATCTTATTTTCTCTCTGATGATTAATATGTTAATTAAAATATTGTAAATATAAAAATTATCATTGACATTTTTTTTAAACACTATGAATTATATTTGATAAAACTGCTATCTGAGGGCCATGTGCATGCCCCATCTGACTTCATTGTAAAAGGAGGTGTTGTGCATGCAAACCCCACCAAAACAAACAAAGCAAAAACCATCATTAAGGAAAAACTTATGGGGCCCTGGGGTCCTACTTGCATGGAGTAAACATTTTCTCCCTATGTTTGCATGGGTTTCCTTGCACAGTCCAAATATATACTGGTAGGTGAATTGGCTTCTGAGAAAGCTGGCCCTGATGTGACTGTGTGTGTGCTGCAAAAGGGCCTTGTCGAGGGTGTGCGGAGGATTGCCCCTGTTGTTTCACCTGTTGCATGCCAGGATAGGCTCTGGCTTCCCAGATCCAGAAAATGGATGGATGGATAGAATTTCCCAATCATTGTAAAAGGACCATGTAATCATCAGTTCAGATAACCTAAACTGAACAAATAATATCTTACCTATGTGGAAATATAGTGGAATAGCAAAAAAAATGGAAAGAAATATCATCTTCCAGGTGTGCAGACATAATATTATGGTTCAACTCATGCCATTAGAGATAGATAGAACTGAACTTTAAAAGGCTATTTTTATTACTACTGTGATGGGGCCCATTCCACTGCCTGCAACATGTTACAGGCCTCAAAAACAAAGGAAAAAAGCAAACTAATTTAATACTTACCTTTTTGTTTGTAGTATTCATAATGGCAGTAGGCCAGAGGGGAAAAAGACACAGTGGGTTAATATGAAATATTTGGTAGATGCAGTTACGAAACTGCACCTGTTTTAACATTCAAAATCACATTCAGAGTCAGGGCCAAATTTAAACGCTGGGAAACTGTCTCTGTATTGCCACCAGCCTGTTTTCACAGCGCCCTCTTCTGGACTGGAGGGGAGCTGGTCTCCCCATCCCTTTGGTAACACTGCTATTTGGTAACAACAGCTATTATTCACTTTAGAATATTTTAAAGGAAAAAACATTAAAGAAATATTCTTCGTCGGGGGACTAAGGTATGTACTATTTATTTTGTGGTGTACTATGGTATTTATTTGTTAAAATGTGTAAAGGAGCAAGGTACCTTTAAGTTTATTGTAGGAGGTTAACATTCGACCCACATGTACAGCATACTGTCAAAACATCTTTTTTTCACCTTAGAAATATCGCAAGACTACGCCCTATGCTATCATTAACTGTGGCTGAAAAGCTAATCAACATATTTGTATTCTCTCGAATTGACTACTGCAATGCTCTGCTCCCTGGGGTATCTAAATCTACTCTGAACAAGCTGCAGTATGTCCAAAATTCAGCAGCCAGAATCCTGACCAGGTCTAGTGCAAGTGTTCACATTACTCCTATCCTGGAGTCCTTGCACTGGCTTCCGGTCAAATTCCGCGTAGACTTTAAAATCCTCATGCTCACCTACAAGGCTTTACATGGCCTGGCACCTCAATACCTGTCTGAACTTTTATCGCCCTACTCCCCACCTCGCAACCTCCGCTCTTCAAATTCTGCCCTCCTTACTGTCCCCCAAGCCCGTCTACATTGTATGGGCGACAGGGCCTTCTCCTGCTATGCCCCCAAGCTCTGGAACTCTTTGCCCAAGGATATTAGAGAGTCACCTTCTCTAAACTCCTTCAAATCCAGACTCAAAACCCTCCTTTTCAGAAAAGCCTTTACTTAACTGGTTCCATTCTTCACCCCTCTGCTCTTCTTAATACCATCTTCTACGGTCTCCTCTATTGTTACTGTTGTATTGTTGTAATCATAATTGTGTCCTGTCTTGTGAAATTTTCTTATTTATTGTTGTAGTCTTCTTATTTATTGTTATTGTCATTCTGTAAAGCGCTTTGAGAAGCCACCTTTAAAGGCGCTATATAAAATAAAGTTTATTATTATTATTATTATAAGGGTGGAGTCTCTGCAAGAAAAAGCAGAGGGTGAGTGCTGCTGAGGGAGTTCTCATCTGTTATCTAGGGGGAAAGGTGCTCTGACCCTTTTGTTATCGGGATTTTTTTTTGAGAAATGCAGTTAGTTCTCCTATTGTACTTATGCCTCCTGCCTTATGGTGAGTGGCTCCAGTGGCTTCTTATTGGAATCTAGTTTGGATCATTCTTTGTCTAGTCCCTCAACTTAGACCAGTTGGCCAAAGCTAACGCTACCAGGAGCACAAAGATCCTGATAACATAGCTCTTAGTCGGTAGAGACTTACAGTACCCACAAAGGCTTGAGGATGTACTGTAACTGCTGAGAAACATGCCACCTTCAAATATTGAATTCACATGTCTGAACACTTACACAATAAACTATTTTTTCTTTCAAATTCATATTGACATTTACTGTAACTTATCCTACCCCTTAAAAGGTACTAGTCTGAACATTCAGTTTATGAATAAAAGATTAATTTGAATATATATAATTTTTAATTTCACAAAATGGACACCATAGGAAGGGTTATATCAGTTTTGCAAGACACTGCATTTAAATGAGCTCTCGCATGTAACTACCAGATCCAAACACAATTTTACAAAAATAAGCTCAAAAAGCTCCAGCAGTAAAACAGCCTAAAAAAAGAATATTTATGTAGCAAATTGTATCCGTGACCCTTACAGTCTTGGCTGCAAGCCAACTAAGGAAGACTAAATTATTCTTTCATACCACAACAACCCACCAACAAAGCATGAAGCTCACACAGATACTGTGAAAGTGTCTTTGTGGGATTCTGTAGTTGGGTATCATACTACTGTGTGTTTTCATCAGGGAATGCATAAAAAGACAAAAATAGGAAATTTCAGGACACATGCAGTATGTGCTCTCTTTCCACTTGGTCAGGTGAGGTTTGTAGGCAAATACAATAATTATGTCTTAATTAAATGTGAATTGTATACACCAATTACATCATGAGATTAACACAGTTTGCTTTACAACAGTTAAAGGAAACCTTAATGGAATGAAGCCTGACACTTCATTCGTCTCGTAAACAGCTGCCTGTGGAATGGTTCTGACCACTCAGAGCACATTAAAACTGAATTTTCTTACCCATAATTTTAGGTCTTGTCACTTCATGAAGGAATAAATTGATGAATCGTTACTGAATTTTTTTTACACAGATAAAGGGAATTTGTAGTTCATACACAGAAAAATACTAGTGTTGATATATTTCTTCTTGACAAATCAAAGGAAGTATTAGTCTCATTATTTGTATTACATCTGCTAAATGTTCTTGTGGCCTCACTTAAGTCAAACAATTAGAATGTTAAAACCAGCAGGAAAGCAAAATTACATTCCTTCTCCACAATGTAATGGACTTGTACAGAATATGTGAAGTTTTCATTACAGTAAAGAACAAAGTATTTCAAAATGTGTTAGGAATTTATATTTGCTTTAAAAATGGAGGCACCTATTACAGAACTCAAATAAAAAGGGATCAATTATAAGATTGATCAAAAACATTTTACTGCACCTAAAGGTCTGTCTTAACTTGTTATAGTCTGTGTTAATGTAATAAGATGAGGTGATTCTTATATTAATGTGATTATTATATTATGTGATTATTATTTTTTGTATGTACATCTGATAAGATGCATACAGGTTTTCATTGTTCAATTATTAATGGTATTGTAGCATTTATCAATGCTGTTTTATTATGAAATATTGGTTTATTTTGCAATTGATTATTCAGAATACACAATTAAATAATTTAAGAATAATGTGGATATTAATCATATAAATAATTATGTTGAAAGCACATAAACTTTAATTTCAATGGTAGTCAAAGTAATAAAATAAAAAATAGTAATGAGAATCACAGTTGAGTCTCGTTACATCTGTAATAAATATAGCAATATTTCCATCTGTGTATGCATCCCTATTCATCCAAAATGATTTAAAGATCCCTAATGCAGGAGGGGGTTCACTTCAAACCACTGAACTGGATGGCACATTTTGCACACAAATCAAAGAAAACAACAATAAATTGCTCTTTAATTCCTGTTTATATGAGGCACTCATCATATGCATGTTTTTTATATGTTTAATAAAATATCCCTGGCAAGATTCCAGTTTATCAAGAATTATAATGTAGTAATTTCTGAGAGCACAACAAGTTAACATCAGGATATAAATTAATAAAAAGAGTATTTCTAAATTGTCTGTGAGTACAAAATCTAAATATATGATATTTCTATAAGAAGGTATTATGAAATAATGTTGTTTTTCATTGCAACACGTTTGTAGTGAAATGGTAAAATTTCACAATAACACAAAATAAGACAATGGAATCAATCTCCTATGTGTGCAGACTGCTTGCCTAATACATCTGCTATTGAAGTGGAAAGAATGCCTACAGTTTAAAATAAAACAAAAATCTCCAACAGAATGAGTTTCAACACACTTTAAGATACAGATGTTGTTGTTCACAAACATTTCTCTTACCATGAAGCTGTCTGAAATCCAAGGAAATATATTGTAAATATATTGGTTTGCACTTTTGCACTAAACATCTTTGAAAGTTTTTGTTTACTGCATTCTTTACTGTTTTCTTTACAGTATTAAAAGTTTCATGTGCATACTAGCAGGGAACATTTTATAAATATAAGGTAGGAAATTGAGTTTTTCTTTTAAATTAATCTTCATTTTTCAGTATAGGCAGCACTATGGACAAACTGCCAGGGCTATTGCTTTGTAAGGTAATTTCATTGGCTGTTGGTCTTTATGCTTTGAGTAATCTTCCCATTTTGTTTACCACAGCTTGATAGGTCATGTTTAATAGGCATTAGACATAAAATGGTTGTCTGTTAATTATTTGACTTGATCAAATTGCTACAAAATATACTATGTATACTACAGAAGCTTATTAATGTCACAGGGGAAAAAAAGATTGTGTTTATATGAGATAATATTGCATTTATACAAGAAAATTATTGCGTTTAAACACAACAGTTAATTTGTGAACAATGTTGCCTACTATTTGAATATCTTCCATTATATACAGTATGCTATAATATTGTGCCATGCAAAATAGCTTTGACTTTAACAACAGAATAATATCTGTTATATACTCCTCTGCATGAAAAAAATAATGTTAAGAAGCACATGTACTGTAAGTGTTTACTGTATATGAGGAATGGTTTTCTTATTTAAACACACTAATTTTCTCATATAACGCAATGTTATCTCGTATAACACAATATTTTTCTTGTTAAAAAGCAATATTATCTTGTATAAAGGCAATATTTTTTTTTCTCCGTAATAAGCTTCTGTAGTATACTCCTTGTTCTAATTACATATGACATATATTTATGATAACAGAATTTTAAGGATAAGTTGAAACCCCCAGACTATTGAAATACTAGTGGACCCATGCGGCAATAGTTTTACATTACTGTCTACTGTTTTCATTTTAAGCACTGCTTAACACAAGAAAGGGATTGACCTTGTCTTTGAAGCCTTGCAGTCTAGAAGCCATGCTTCTCCTTAGGTGAGAGGGATGTACATTTCTGTGGTGGCGATTTTCCAGTGCATGTGAACCACAGAAATGACAGCAGCGGAGCACTGTTCATTTTGTAATAGATTCACCAGAAGGTAATATTTTGGCATGTTTACAATTTGGCTAACTGAGCTTTGGCTCTTTCCGCTACACAGCCAGCACATGTGCCTAGGGAGATAAATCCATTTTTTTTTGTTGCAGGACACTTTTAATATAATCTTCCCAGCAGTCCCTTACTGTCTCTTGAAGCTTGCTTTCAACTATAAAGTAGATTATAATTAAAAAAAACTGCCTCCCTATCATACATTGCCACAGATGAAAAGAGCTAAACATAAACTGTAGTTAAAGAAATGAGACAGGCACTGATAACATAAGAAACGTAGTCCAGGCACTATAAGAAAATTCTAGAAATCATAATCAAGCTAGAAGGGTTAGAAGCCAGGGAGAGACAAAAGGCTGAGCCCGATGGAGCCAGAAGCTCACAGAAACCACCCAGCATGGCTCCGGTCTTTTCACATAGCTCAGAATACATTTTCCAAAGGAAAAAAATAAACAAAGGTTTAAAAATTAAGGTTAAAAAACAAAGATGCAAAGAACAGAAAAAGAGAAGAAATGTAGTCAGACAGAAACATTTGGAGTCAAAGATGATATAATAATTATTTGCATTTACATAGTACTTTTTGTTCCAAAGCACTTTACCAATACTAGGACTCAGTTCATCTAGCAGAATTGCAGCACACACCACACAGCAGATCTCAAGTGAGAAACTGCTTCTCCAAATGAACTAAGGGGGCACTTTAGGAATGCTAGTTTGTGCACGCCAGAACTAGAGTTTAGCCTAAACACTAGGATTAACACAGTGTCTTTACTGTAATCTTTACTGACCACATCTCATTCAAAGGACATCATTTCCAACAGCATACTGTGCTTGGTCACTATTAAATACACTGCATTGGAAATTCAGGCCCACGGGGATGATCACCACCCCCATTGGTGCTGGTCCACTAGCACCAATAGCCTTCCCCACCCTTCCTTCTGGCTCATTTGGGCATGAAAGTTTGAAGCTAAAATATATTTTTTGTGTTTGTGTTTCTGTGAACCTCAGATCCTGCTCAGGAAAGGCCATTCTACAGATGCCCATGTGCTTCTGTCATTAACATGACCCACAGGGAGGTGCAAGTAATCTATGACCGACTGCCATGTTTAATACTCCACTTATTGTGCTTGAAACTTTACTATTTATAGCCTTTTTTACCAGCCTTGGCACTGATGACCCCAGTGTCTACAAGAAGACATTGTAAATAAGCCCCAAAATTGCTTAATTGAGCCCTTCAGAAAACTACTAACTTGATGAATGATGACTGTTTTGTGAATTTTATTGGCTAAAAAACATCTAATAACTCAAATAATTGATTAATTTATGGTTTCAATAACCAAAAGCTCAGCTGGAGTAAAACCCAACAGGTACCGTAGTCAGGAATCTCAATACAAATGTATTTGTCCATCTTACTAGGGTTTACTGTACAGTATAATACACAATGATACAGTGCTTATCGGATCTACAGTTATCTAACGTTAGTTACAGTTTAGTCAAGAATTGTGTGGAAATTCAAAGTAGTCTCAATCTTTGTATTTCACATAGTCCTTTACTCAGTCTATTCAAATTAAACAACATATATTGTATTCTAGACTCCAGGATAAACTGCCTGCAGCTGGACTATTAAAATTGTTCCAAGCAGTATTTAACTCTGAATTAACTGCAGTGGGTATGGGATATTATTTTGCCATCTGTGTTCAGTTCTCCTTGATGCACAACTACACTTTTTATACCATGTAACTAGACATTTTCTGCTGATAACGGTATGACACAGAGGTGACTTCAGTACTGCTCCTCTAAATTTGAACATAATTAATATTAATAATTTCCAGATGGAAGACTAAACTAATATTACTTTACAACAGCCATCAGAGAACAAATGCCGTTAGGAGAAAGAAAACAATATTACAAATACTGTTGAACCTTTTATTGTTTATTCGAAAAAGAAATGTGTGTTTAGATAAACATCTATATTCAATTTATATATTCAGAAATTTGAGTAGATTAAATAAATAAAATACATGTACTTTAACATGCACTTGGGGGATTAAATCAACTACTTAATTTGTATTAGCTCGTGTTGTACTCTGTATGTGTTTACACCACCAGTGACTCCCTTATGAAACATACAATAGAGTTGGATTCCAAGCTTATAGACAGCTACAAAAAGCCTGGTGGGTTAAATAAATGAAATTCATAAGAAATTTGGTGTTTTTTCTAGTTTCTTTTTTTTTGGCGAATCAACAGATTTTGTTTTTGCAATATTTCGTGGGGCTATGTTGTTACCATAATGGGAGCTGGTCCTGACTCGCGTGAAGTGCATAGTTTAGGACCCTATGCAGACGGTATAATCTGGAAGAGACTGGAGAAGGGCTACAGGTAAAACACGGTGTGGAAAGGATGGGATGACAAACAGTTCGCAGCTCCGACAGTGATCCAGGTGCATGGGGGGAGCGCAGGCGAACAAGTCCAAACATGGAAAGTCCAAATGGGAGACTAGGGCTAGTCCATGGTCCAGGTGCCAGGAGATCCATCCAAGACAAACGATTAAAACCAGGAACGGGATCAGGGACAGGCACAGGAACAAGGAAGTTAAAAAACAAGATAATGAAGCCAGGGGCTCCAAGCCCCGGACTGAGCTGGTCAGGACGCCGTTCTGAAGCCTAAGACCTCAAGCCGTGGACGTGGGGCAACTTGATGCTAGGCGGGCCTCTTGGTGTCCGTCTTCCAATGCAGAGTCCTGAGCTCCGGAGGCACGGGGTTTAAATAATAACAGGGGAACAAAGAACAGGCATATGTAATAAAACTAGAAACAATACAAAAAGGGTAGGAGTGCCCTATAGAGGAGGGAACATGACAGTGACAGTTACTTAATGATTCATTCTTTTTAAATGAGTTATTTTAGTGAATCAAATCTTGACTTGAGAAGATGTTTCCAAGTTTTTAGATTTTCTGCATGTTCCACTGGAAACTGACTCTTAAGACAGAACTCTTTCTTTCTGTGCAAACAGGACTTCCTTCAGCAAGCAAGACCCAGCATTCCAGGGACTTTTAAACTTTCCTTAGAACATCCTGTCTAAGAGTTCTTCTCTGGATGAGTATGCTTTCAGTGTTTACTTATAACTGTCAAATGGTATTTTAATAAAAGTGTTGGATATCAGCTAGACTTTCTAGAGAGATATCCATGGATGCAGATTGCTATTTTCCTCATGCACCAGCCTTCGCAGTAACAGTGATTTCCCCCAGGCTACCACAGAGATCCCCAGTCTGTCTGTGCCCCCTACAATCAGTCTGGAAATGCATGTGTCAAGGAGCCTTTGATTGTAGAAGACCTGGTAGACCTGTCTTAAATTAAGTAATTTTTTTCTTTCATATCATTTCCTTTTATCCGATAAGATTGAAATTGGTTTTCTGATCGTTTAAACTTTTTTATTCCTTTGATGTACAGTATTATGTATGTTCTTTAGTAACGCTGTTTTTTGTGGGAGTTCACTGAACTAATTTTGTTTAATACAAAAAGTTTTGTTTAAAATATCTACAGTATCTGTTGTGAGTATAAAAATAAACCTATCACTTGTAATTTCGACAAAAACACAAAGATGTCATCAGGAAAAGTGCAATATTTTTGTACTATGTACACTACAGTATGTAGCATGACATAAGTAAATTTATTATGCTTTGTAACAGTTCTCATTAAATTGTTCCTTTTGGTGTTGTACTTTGGTATTTTTACTAGCCTTGACAGTCAAAAGGTTAATTCACCTCTTCACCTGAATACAGTGTAGCGCAGAGTACAGGATGCAGATACAGGGGACAGAACGGGAGCAAGGTTTTTGAATAGGTGGAACTGACCTTGGTGTGTGCTTGTTTTACAACCTGAGCCGAGGTCCAAGATTTCTAGAACTGAAAGCAAGAATCAGCATTCTGGTTTGAAAAAACAAGGATTTGAATTCTGAATTGAATACCCTGGAAAGGCAATATTGATGTTGATATGCACATCATAGCATAACTGAACAACATCAAGAGTGAATGCTCGCCCTTGCAGAAGAGCAAAAAGAAAAAGATGGAAAGGATTTTGTGATGTGCAGTAAGATACAGAAATTGTAGGTTATTTGATTGATTAGATTGATCCTCAAAGATTCTGTCGATGTACTGTAGAGGGTTGTTATATTCAGGAATGACTGGTGCCAAGTAAGAGTCTGAAGCACTTCAGAAGGCTTGAGAACCAGGATTCTGGACAACCGAGGCCACTGGGGAGGAGTAAGTCAGGGGCTGATACCACTCCAATTGGATACCATGTTCAGGGGTATTAAAAGGGAGGTATAATTCCTGAGTATCAGTAGGGATTGTGCAGCACAAGGGATGGCAGAGCTGTAAAAATGTGGAGGCCCAAACCTAGTGCACACTGATAGGGAGTGGGCATCATTGACAAGTGGGCTCCTGAGGGGACAGCAAAAAGGACATCTAAAGAAAGAGATAGTAATGAGACAATGAATATGGGCTGGGACCATACAGTAGGTGTGATGGGTTAGACTCTAGAGTAGAAAGGGAGAGACTATAGGGGGAACAGAGCAAGAGAAGAACTCAAGAGAGAAAAAGAAGAAGGAGGGGGGTAGAAATTCTGGGATAGAGCAGAGGAAGTGGGGAAAAGGCCAAAGTTGTTCCCGAGCTCCAGGGAGAGGTGAAGCCAGGAGAACTGGAAGAAAGAGGAGACACCATGGGTAGGAGCAAGGTGTCATTTTTTCTACAGAGAGACTCAGATCAAAGAGTTGTTTGTTTGAGATGGCAAGGAACCTGATCCAGTCCTGATTTGGAGGAGTAGAACAATGGTCAGATCAGTGGGTCTGGCTGTGCTAGGAAAGACAGCAAGCACTAGAAAAGATTAAACAGGAGCCAAGCAAGCAGGAGCATCTAAGGTAAGCTTTAGTGTGAGAAAGTCATCTCTCTCTGACTGCAGTGTGTACCAAATGTGAAAGAGAGACAAGAAGGGAAGACTTATATGTGTAGGCTAAAGGTACTGTATGGTGTAAGATTGGTTTGTAACCTTGATTCCAATCTTCTGTTTTGAACTTTATTTACTCTCTACAGCTATAGAAAGAAGTTCATTACTTTACCATGTTGTTCCACCAAGCCTGGCTTAATCTTAGGGGCAATATAAAATTTGACAACATATATGCATATAAGAAAACATAAAAAAATGTGAAATGAGTGGATTTCATTCAGCCCATCTAGCTTGTTTGGTTGATTACTTGTTTCACACACCCAGAACATCTTCTGTATAGTTTGAAATAATTATTCAAAACTACTGAAAGCACCTGGAAGTATTCAACTGGAAATTTCACAAAGTCAGCACATAAAGCTATACTGTAAATAAACCTAATGTGTATAAATTATAAGAAGAAATGTATTTTAAATACATTAAAATGTTATAAAAGTTATTGTTTCCAATACACATTTGTTGCATTTTAATGCACATATGGATTATCACAGTTTCCTTTTCCTAAACATGGTTTTACTTTAGCCAAAGCCTGCAATATGTTGACTTCCTGGAGCATGAGAATTAAAAGCAGTGCAATTTATTATTGTAGCATAAGGTTATTTTAAAAAACTGGAAGGCACTGCTTTGCAGAGAACCAGCTTTAATGCTATTAACTATTTACATAGGGGCTAAGCCCATACAAACTGAGAACTGCTTTGGAGCTAGAAGCATTATGGTGCCAAAGCTCCTGAGGTACTCCTGAGACTTCCCCAGGTGCTTGCACACTGAGCTCATTGGGAAAACAAGCAGATCTGCCCTCGGTTGTCCTCCTCTCCCCTCCGATAACAACAGCAGCTTCCAGCTCCAAAGTCAGCCATTGTAGTTCCAGATACCCAGTGGACAATGGTGTCCCTGCAATATATTATCCTAATTGCTTGTAATTAATTAGTTTGATGATGGCCCATAAAACAAGAAATCTAACATTATAATCGAATGTACACAGTGAATAAAGTAACTATTAAAAATTACACTAACATTAGGAATATTCAATGTTAACACCATCAAATGTAACACCATTTTTTTACCCATCCAAAACAAGTGGTACTGTATACATTATACATTAATTCTTTGCCATATAAAACAGCCTGAGTGGCCACAGGAATTAATGCCTTGTAACCGTAAGACAGCTAGACAAAACAATGTGTTTCTTACAATCTGTTGTTGTTTCTTTTTTTTAGTAGCAATTTGAACATGGTGTCTATTTGTCTATTGACACATACTGTATGCTTGAATTTAATTTTTAAGAATAAGAATGACTTTATTTTTTAAGCTAGTATTAGATGTGAAAATAGTTTATTTCAGAGCTTGATGTAAGCCCAGTCATGGGGCACAGCAGCATCAAATTATCTGAGGAGCTTAAGAAAATGAGTAGGCAGTCATTCACTGACGAATGGGAAATCAATGCTGGGTCATGGGCCTGTAAGGTAGCAAGATACACACAGGCAAGTCTGGGCAGGAAGCCTTTCAATTTGCTTATTTGAAATAACGTCTCTATGTGAAACATTTAAAATGGAAAAGGAAAGTATCACTACAAATAATATGTTGACTCCCTCTGAGCATTTCCATTTATTTGTCCTTTTCTTTGATAGCCCTCCATCTCAGTTGCACCTAGCGTGCTGGATGTGTGATTTCTGTGGTCACCATGAAACATTCCCATGTATAGAGATGGCTTTCTCGTATGAAGTGTGTGGCAGTGCTGCTCGGTCAAAAATCTGCAGCTCTAAGTGAAGGCGAAATATCAGGGGAAACAACTCTGAGGACAGTTGTAAAACAGAATGTAAAATGTGAGGAGGACAAGGACTGTGATCCAAGATGTTGTGTGTTCATGAGACATGCTGGGCAGAAAACATGAAAACTGAAATTATGTCAAACACAACAGAGGTTACTTCTTGACTTGTAAATGAAGGCTCATTTGAATGTCATTGTACACGCTCCATTCAGCTGAAGCTTTAGTATAGAGCTGATACTGTACTGTATCTGTGCTCCATCTAAAAATACTTCAGGATGCAAACAATTGTAAAGCCAAATATCACATTATAAAAAGCTTTGGAAGCAAGCTCTCTTCAATTAAAGTTCTCTTAAACTTGGAGAAAACAGTCTTATTCAGCAGCTGTGACCTCCTTGTCTCAGGTTAAAGAGATAACTGGTGTTCAATTAGTACACTTAGTTTTCTGTAAAATTTTGAAGGAGTCATAGGTTCCAATATAATATTTATGCCCTAGGATAAGTACATCAGCACTTAATTTTTGTCATTTAACTAAAAGACAAGTATGCATATTCATTTCTCATTAAAATGCAACAAACTGTCCTAATTGAATACTCTATGGAACAAAAAGTGAATTGGAGAAACTTTGATACACCGATCCAAATAAATTTACATATAAAACATACATTTTTTTTTTGCCTATTGAAACATGTTTGAATATAAATGACAAGTTTTATAAAATAAAAATATTTTATGGAAATAATTTAACATTTTTAATTTAACAAAAACATGGACTTTATTCCATGACATAAAAAAAAATTGTCAGCTGAAATGCTGAAGGCAAAGAAGCAGCAGTTACGTTCTGCTTTTTACAGTACCAAAGCCGTTCCAAAACTGACACGGCAGCAAAATAGCACACATGTCCCTCCCCCCCATCATAGCAGCAAAGAAAACCACTAGGAAATAATACCAAATCAACAGAAAAATGCAAAACTACCAATTGGAGGACAGCTGACATCAGGTCTCAGAGACGTCTATCCCACAAAGGGGGACATTGGCATGGCTAGGGTCACCCACCACACCCACTAGCCTACCTAGACAATCAGTATGTGAATCCCCTAATGCAAGATTTATAAAGCAGGCTGAACAAGGGTGTCACATGGAGATGCTTCACTCCATCATACTGTACAGTATATGGTACATACAACTCTTAAAGTAAAACTGATTAAAATGCAAACCTCTTTAGAACTCAACAGTTTTAAACTGTGCAGACGGCTGTACCGTTAGTACTTATGTGATAGGTTGTCAGCTGGTACTCGTCTGGGTGGTAGCTGTGGGTCGCCCTATTTAAATGCCCTGTCTAAACTCTCTTTGGAAGCAAACACTTCTATTAAAGGTGGGTAGCTGTGTCAGCATGCGTAGGCTGCAAAGGAACAAGTAATAGGTTTATTCCATGCTGAAAAAAAGAAGAAAGAGAACACAACGTTTCGGCCGTGGAGCCCACACCTGAAGAAGGCTCCATGGCCAAAACGTTGTGTTCTCTGTCTTCTTTTTTTAAAGCACTTGTCACTTCTATTAAAGCAACCTTGTGGAGGAGCAGAGTCTGCTAACTGCAGTTATTGGAGAAGATAGGCTGTAGAGGCATTAGAGATGTACCGTATGTCACTGGAGATGGGGGATGGCTCAGCAGCAGAGATGTTGTCGAGATGCCACAAAGGTGCTGGAAATACAGAGTTCATTCTCTAGTGGTCTGTGAGACTACAGTGGGTTTTATCGTCTGAGTGATCATGACTAAGCATAAGTGATGAGTAAATAAGTATTGTTATAGAGATGTTATTAGTGATTAGTGGTAAAATGTGAGTGTTAGTGTAAGAAGGATTCTTGTATGAGACGCGGTGGTGTTAGAATTGACGTTATGAGCATTGGTGTTATTAGTATATAAAATGTGACAGGTAGTTAGTGTTAGTAATGTGTAAATATTTATGTGAAGCAAGCCTGGAATGGGCTCAGCTAGGGTAGGTGGGGCCTGGCTGTCATATTACAATATAACAATAAAAATGTAAGCCACTGATCTTTAGACCTAACAGTGTCTTTGTGTGTATTTTATTGGTTAAAATATTCAGTATTGTTTGAAAAACAAAAGACATATTATTATTGCACTAACAGATGGTGGGGTAACTCAGGAAAGTGAGGTGTAGCATTTGCAGGGTGACTTCAATGGGAATAATGTCACCTACGTCTTAATGAACTTTTACAAGGAGTCAACAGAAGCTCAGTGGGCTATTCAAAGAAAGAAGAATTTACCTACAGTACTTATTAAACAGGGTAAGTGTTAGACTTTTTTCTGAAGAACTAAAACTGTGGACTCAAACTATTTTTTTCAATAATTTGCTTTTAATTTCACCAACAGTCCCAGAAAACAGACTGCAAGCTGAAAACAGGGAGTAAACTATTGAAGTACCTAAAGACAGTTGTGCTGTACCATGATGGGAACACAGTAAGAGCATGTCAAATCATAATGGAGATTACATAAACTGTGAGAAACCTGTGTAGTGAAATTGGAAGAAAACTATGGAAACCGCACAGTCTATAATAAACATTCATAAAAAGATGGGGGAAATACTGTATGTCGGGTTTGGGTGCTGGTTTTCCATCACTGGTTTTGTGCTTTGCATTACATACTGTTACAGGGGAAAAGTACTTTATTCCTCAAGAGAGACACTTACAGTACAGTAGGTCTGTGCAAAGTGGATTCGTTATTCAACTGAATTTGCACCTCTGAGGTTGCATGTTTTCAAAAGATCATTTGTGCTAACATGGATCATGGATGCCAGTCATTTTTCCCTAGGAAATATTGAAAATGCTTGAGCTGAAGAATGGAAGTAATTTGCACATTTCATTGAAATATAGCTCAGTTTTACTAAATACTGTATATTGTGCCTTCTTTATAAACCAAACGTTTCGCAGAATTGATCATTTATAATGAATAGAAGTACTCTGGATTACTGTTGTACATTTTGGTTTTTGTCATTCATTTGCTGTATTATATTTAATACGTTTGTAGTCTCTACAAGAGCTGCACAGCATTTGCTTACACTGGGGCATTAGTATCTTCTCACTACACTTTGTTGCAAACTCTATCTGGATGGGTTTTCAGAAGGGTTTTCCATTCTGCCATGCAGAATAGCTTTTTAGAGTAATGTGGATATTTTTGTTTGATAGACCTTTATCCCCCTTAAGGTATTGAACACAAGCTCTTTCAAAGTGGTCATTTCCCCAATGGCATCCCAAATACATTTCCTCCTTGCTAAGCTGCCAGGTTTGGAGGGAGGGCCTGATCTAGGCAGTGTCTGGATGGTAATGCTGTACTTTCTATTTCTTGATTATTGTGTAGACTGTGCTCAATGGGATACTCAGATATTTCAATATTTTTTGTGCTCTTGCTGATCTGTGCTTTTCAATGACTTTATCCCTAACCTGCTTTTAAAACTCTTAAAGTACTCATGGTTGAATTATTGCTTGAAATATACTACCTGACCGAAGAACCTCACAAAGGCAGGTGTTTTTATTCTGAAATAATGAGAACCTCTATTATTGCACACAGACAGAAGCCACTCAACTAAGTATGTAGCTCATGAAGGTAATTGTGTGTGTTTTATTTAGATTGATTATCTTGCTTGCATCAGGTTTCAAATGAACATGAGATCATTTAGCTATTCTTACTGTATGTATTTTTAATAGAAGAAAACTGTTTCTAAATTCAGAACTGAACCTTGAACGCCCCCTTTTATAATATATCCTTGTGCATTTCTCAGGGGTGGATTTTCTTTATCTAGGAAAACACCCTGGACTGGAGAGAACAGACCATGCAGATCAAGGCCCACAATGAGACTTTCTGCAACAGAGTCACTGTCAGCACCAAACTGTGCAGCTACTGTACAGTACATTGTAAGTGAGCAAAATTAAATGTGAAATGAGAAAAGGCAATGACAAAACCCATTCAGTCCAGCAGTGAAAAGATGTCCTACAGGCACCTCTGAACCTATTAACACTTCATAATACCTTCTGCCTGGGTTCAAAATTCATTTTCAAGGAAAAGTCAATGGATAAGTTATTTTTTTAAAAAGTTGACTCTTTTCTCAGTCGTGTTAAAGAAGGGTACCAGAAGCTACAAAAATGTGTGATTTGGACATCACATTCAAATGTATTTGAAATAGAATTAAACAGTATGATTGAAAATTGCTGTTTTAACTACTTCACTCTTAAAACTATTTGTGTTTACATATCTCAATTACAATTTACAATTAGTACTACTCTCCACAGCAAAGGTTTTAAATACTTATACAATCTTGACTTCCTTTTCTTTTTGTTTTCTGCTTTAATTGTGTGGAGAAGGTCGTGCATATACTGTATGCAGCAAATATTAATTGCAACTACAAATTGCCATGGCTGCAAGTTTAAAACTACACAATGCTAAATCTGTGCAAATGTCTCAATACCTTTGCAAGACATTGTATATTCTGTCCTTATTTCTGAATATGTTGTGATTATTACATTAAAAGCTTCATAAATCTTAAGAGCATTCTGTAAGAAGGAGACAAAAAGAGTTCCCTGTAGTTAGTGTGGTAGATCAGCAGTTATCAGCAGCAGTTGGCGTCTTAGAAGCTAATCATGGCTAGTCAGTAGTTGGATGGGAACTCCCTGAGGTGAACCAGGTTGGTGCTACAAATAGTTTTCGTTTACCAGTAGGTGGCACTGTCCTATTTGGACCAGATTTTTACAATTCCAATATGGTGACAGGAGGCTGTACATGTTTTGACTACTTGGTCATTAAAGATTCCACTACACTTCAATATTAATAATATTCATAAGAGTAGGTGTGTTAACCCTTGAGTCCATGTTAGAAGTCAAAGCTTTAGCTGGTGAAGTAATTTTTCACATTTCCACCTGATCTGCTCTGTATTGGGACTACCAGCTCAGATTAGCAGATGGGTTCTGCTCTACAGATGAAGTGGTTCCCCTCCTTTATTTAAATTCTAGCTTACACTTGGGAACAAAACAACTATATATGTGCAAGGAATTATTAAGAATTATAATTACCTACAAGGAATATTTTTTTAATGTTCAGTTAAAATGTTGAATTTACATATGTTTGCAAGTTCCAAACCAGGATTGAGACCAGATATTTTAACAAAAGAGAATTTCCTTGAACCAGAATAACACGTGACAAAGATGAAGAGGGGGAAGGATACTTTTTAAGCATGATAATGTATTAAAAATTACACATTTCTATATTTGAAGCTTCCCAATATTTCTCTGTTTTTGTATATTTAATTGTTAATGTACCTTGGGAACTCAAGTTGAACACTTAGGTTAGTTTAGGAGGGAACTAAAGTAGTTCATTTGAAAATACGAGCCATAATGAATACTCCATCCTGCTACTCCCGTGCAGAGATAGCAAGAACCAACAGGACATCTCACAAAGTTGCAAGTGTGACAGTTGTGGTTCCACATGGGCTCACACCCTTGCCGCTCCACCCTGCCAGTTAGTCCTGCAACACCTGGGCGCGAACATGGGTCTCCCCAGCGTAATGCAACAGGGAACCAGCCCAGTGAGCTAAAGGAGACCTCCCTCAACCCAGGCGGCTGAGGTCCCTGCTACGTGCAGGGAGGGCGATAACGTCACCGTGTCCGCACTAGCTCCGCTACACAAGTAACCATTTTGTACCTCCATGTAACATAAAATTTAGTTGCAGTGAGAAATTGCTGTATTACTTTGTAATTTTTTATTTTTTGTGTGTCTGTAGCATGCTGTTTAGATGCTTCTAAACCCCCAGTACTGTTGTTTTACTGCAGGGATTTGGCAGATGTACATGGTTTAGTTAACATACTGCATATTGAGACTGAAACACAGTACTTCCTAAATCACCAGTTATCTTCTATTCTTGATATCCTAATTTGGAATCACCAATTGTGATTAATTTATCTTATTCTTCCTAGCACAAAGGAATTGGTAATGCAGGAACCTTGCCTGCATTACAAATCCCATACTGCCTACAGGTGACCTGATTATGGACTGAAGGAATGAAGTAGCTCACTGCCAACCAAAAGCACTCACCAAGACCTGAGCATACTGCTGCACTACAAGTTAATGGACAACCTATCCAGCCTTAATACATGTTGGCCAGTAACATGCTACAGGGACCTGCGAACTGATCACTGCTGGCTAAGGATATAAAGTATCTCAACAGATGTTTGGACTATAGGTTTCAACCTGCACTCAGAAAAAAAATGCATTTACTCATGAGCAAGATTTTATTTACAGTATTTAACAAAGCTTTGGATACATAATGTACCTAATTATTTTTATTTTTATTATGTTTCATTTTTATTTTTCCACATGGCAAAACTGCACAAACATGAAGGGAAACCAGATATGAATGTGTAAATGAATGACCACAGTAAAAAATATAGTTGCAGAAAAGTCTTTTAATATATTTAGAAAAACTAATTTGCACGGAAAGAAGAGTTATCACCTCATTCCAGTAGCAGACCAAGGACACTGTAAAATTGAGCCTTTTCAGAAAAGGAAGAAAAACTCACTGAAATTCACAATTGAATAAAAATTTCCTCTGTGCCTGTGATCCTTGTCATTTGCCTAATGACACAATCTCTAATGAACCATAATGCATTTTTTAGTCCAAGCAGTAACGTCGTTATTATCAGGTTCCTTGGGCTCAGGCAAGGAATCATGCTCATTAATTACAGACTCACAGTTCTCTTCTCAGGTTGTTGGTGATAGCATGCTCTGTTTCACTGTGTGTCTCTAGAAGGCGCCTTTGCAGGTGTAGAATTCCCATTGGTATTACCTTCATAATACTTAAAGTAAGTTGGAATAATAAAGTTATTTAACAATTGCACTGTAATTCACATAATTAGATTTCAGAGAAGCAAAATTGCTTAAGGTGCCATTTGCTAACACCACATAAAGCAAAAAAGTAATCCCAAGATGTATTTCGTATGCCCTGTAGTACATACAGTACATTTTATCTGTGCAGCTGCATAGGTTGATAAAGGGTAAGTGTGTGCAGCCTCAGAATGGAATTCAGCCACAGTAATAGACAATTACATGAATATTAGCTTGTATAAACTAGGCAGTCATTCTCATGTTGTGTCATAGAGGTCAGTGCTGCAACATGCAGATTCCTTGACTTTCTTGGGGTTTTTTTTTTTTTGAGAGGGGGTGCTTTGCTGTTTCTGAAAACACATTCCAAAATCTTTAGAAAAAACTACATAACTACTTGGTGAAACAGCTGAAATGCTAACCTACAGCAGTTTTATTGTAGTTTAGTACAGTAGTTTAAACAAAAGCAGTAATGTTACAAATAAGAATATTTTCTTTAGTAAATTAGAAATAATGCAATTCCATTAACAGTATCCTGTACTGTATGTGCTACTTGCACATACAGTATAATACATTTTACAATTCCAAGAATAGAGATCTTTATACAGACATGATACAGCTTTTCTGTTTAACCTGTAGAACTATCTGCCTTGCAGCTTACAAACCATTATCACTAGCAACACACTCTTACACCACCTTTATAAGGGATAAGATCAAACAAGGTGCCCTGGTGCACGGGGGAGGTGTGGCCGAGGCGAACAATCCAAGAGTAATCCTTAGGGAATATCCAAAAACACACGAGTAAATCCAAAACCAGAAGATCCATCAGAACAAGATAAAAACCACGAAGACCGGGTCGGAACCGGCGGACAGGGACAAGGAACAGGGGTTAAAACCTTAACGGGACCAGGCGCTTCCTGGTCCCGGACTCGCACGATATGGAAATCAGATGCAGAGCCCGGAAGAGCGTCAGCGCCTGGCTTTTAAGGTGGGCAGGGAACAGGGCGCAGGTGCATGGAATAAAGTCTTGAGTGATAGGGCTGGAGCACCCTTAAGGAGGGGGAACTAATATCGTGACACTATCTACTTTCTACTAATTCATTCATTTTTCCTTATTCTTAAATTATTTTGTGGACTTCTTCATCCAGGGTGACTTACAATCAATAAACTATAAAATGCCAACAGTGCAAAAAATGAACATACAGTAGTGGAACAAAAAAATAAATCAGTTAATTTAATGTCATAGTGTAATAACCACAATAAAAGAGTAACTAAACTAATTAAATAAATGAGTTCTAGATTTACAGCTCATTACGCAATCGGAAGCTTTTGAGAAAAAGCCAGGATGTGGTCTTAGATGGTCTAACCCTGACACTTTAAGGCAGCTGGTTCCAACACATGGCTGCAAGGGAGGAGACTGAGCAGCACATCAAGCACAACAAGAGACTGAGGAGAAGGTACAAACTGAGGGTCTGTCAGGAGAAGAGTAAAGAAGATATAAGGAGAAAGTGATGGAAAACAAACCCAAGAATATTAACTGTAGTAATAATACTTTAAAAGTCACAGTGCAGTTCATTGTACTGTATCCCTTTCCAATGATCCATATTGGAATTATATGCTTCAGATGACAGATGAGAGAGTAAACATGTTCACAACTCTTTCAGCTCTCCTCGGGGACCAGACTGTGTCTAGGGCACTAGGCAGAGTGGTTATTCAAATGCCTCTAATAATGAATAAAATAGGGTGGTGAAATATGGTGTCATTAGAGCACTAGCATCAGAAAATCCCTAAGGAACAGCAAAAGCAAAGTATATATGTCAACTTTCAATTCCCCAGTAGAGACTACGGTAATCTTTCTCAGTGTAATATCACCATTGTCCATTGGCTGCCATCATATTTACAATTAGGTGGAATAAAATCCCAGTAAAGAAATTAACCAATGCTGTAAGGACAAACATTACAAAAATATGTGGGTTAATAACTTATTGAGATATTTAATTGCATTCCATATCAATTTGCCTTAAAAATAATTTGACATTTATGTGGAATCTTTTTATCATTATTATATTTCATTCCAAAATCTCAGCCAGTAAACCACATAAAGCACAACAACATGACGAGCAGCACATCTCTACTGTGTAAAACTGCGAGGTGGCGTAGTGAATCATTGGAGTACTGCAGCTGCATGTGGCTGTTTGACAAATCTGTACAGTATTACATATTTTTTAACCCATTAGTGCTTTCCTGCGCTAATCTTACTGTCCAATATATACACTGTAATAGAGAAAATTTCAAATCTCTCAGCAAGAGCCTGAGAGTCTGAGGCAGAAGCTGTCCTGAGGATGGGGATGAGGATGAGGATGAGTAGTGGGATGCTGGAGATGGGTGGGGCTGAAGTGGGAGACAGAGCTGAAAGGAGGGAATTTGCACATGCAGTGGAGAGAGAAGGAGGAAGAAATGGTCAGACGGAGGTGGAAAGAGAATAGATCTGTTGAACAGCGATTTAAAGAGCTTTGAAAGAGGCCAGTCCTTATTACGAAGATGGGTTGGCGTATAGGTGGTGGTGTGGTGGTATTTTGAGTGGTGTAATCCAGGAGGCTGGATGGAAGAAGCAGAAATGTTGGCAACAGGCGAGAGAGTGGAATTAGATTAAAATCCAGGAGGTCGATGAGGCAAAACAGCAGAAAAAGAAAAGTGTGAAGAATCTTCACAGTGCTGGAGGAAAGAAAGGACATCTTGGGATGGCAGTGAATTAGGCATGCGAGCCATTATACTGTACAGTAGGTCTGGCACTCAGAATTCAAGAGACTTGAAATCAAAACTTCAGGCATTAGCGTGTACATTATCAGGGTTAGGGTTTAAATAGGAAAGAGAAAATTAATAGAGAAAGGGGAGGAGCACCCCCAGCTTCTTCCCTCAAACCCTCACCTACCAATTTCCATTAAATAAAGTACATTATATATTAAATTAATATTAATAATAACTCCTACTTTATCTAAATTATGAATAAATATTATCACCATTTGGACCAAAACTGTAATTGATTTGAATAATAAAATATAATTTACCAGAATTTCATTTATTTTAACACAGTATCTGATTCATAGTAATTTGTATTAGGTAACACATAGTAGTTATGTGGATATACTGTATGCTTATGTTGTAACAGTAAAAAAGATGGCAATGTTTTTCTCTGCTTGTTTTTTTGCAGATGGAAACAAACCCTGGGCAAGTTTCTTTGGGGGGGCAGAGCAGCATGCATTATTGAAAGGCAGGTTAGCACATCTCGATAAATCAGAACATAATTATTTCTGAAATTCAGGAAAAATATATCCTTGTCACTAGCTGCAACCAAAAACCACACAAGATGCACCACCCTTGTTTGGGTGTACAGTATTACTAAACAGGTTCAGTCTTAGCATTTTTGCGATGAAAGAAAATGCAGCTTCTGTGATAGTTTAGGCACTTGAAGAAGTCTCCACAGCTGAAACATTGTGTCTCTTTTCTTTTCAGCATGGAACAAACCTTTACCTGTTCCTTTGCAGCCTACAGTATGCATGCTGACACAGCTACCTACTGTACAGTACCTGACTACATAACCAGAGTTTGCCTTCTTAAAACCAGAGTAATCCTGAAGTCAGTTATTGGTTACAGTTACTGTACAGTAATTTACAGTTATATCAAAGTACAGTACTGTACTTTGTTGTGTAAGATAATGCATGTGTTATGTACAATTCTGTGTTAATATTAATTAGTTATAGTTACACTGTAGCATACTTTCAAACTGCAATAAAGGAAACAGTGTTGAAATCTTTGACTAAATGCACCTTCTAATGACTGTGCTAGCAAGTAAATACTACAGGATTGCTAGCAGGTGACATTTTTAGATTGTAGCCATTAACAGCACCGACATCCCTGTTCACTTCCAGAGGAAAAAAAAGGATCCAGTTACATCACAAGTTGTGCGTTATATGTGTTAAATGCATATAGTTCTATCAAATGTCAGATAGTATGGTAATAACCTTAGATTCAAGCAAGCAGTATTCTGCTGGACGTAATATTGATTATTGTAGCAGTGCAACAGCTACTGTATCTGAAATCAATTTTTGAGGAAGGCTTATAGTTAAAATATATCACCACTCAGAAAAAAACAAGAACCTATATCGAAAGAGACATTGGAATTTTTAAAAATTCCAATCATTTTCAAAATCTCTCATTTTGTCTGTGCACTACCACCATAAGAACCAACAGCCTCACTGTGGCATGAGCTGTACTCCACAACCTTAGTATCAACTTATTGAAGCCACCTATTCCATGTTCAAGGCATTTTAAAAACACTTTTAAAAACATTAAGAGATCATTGCTATGAAGATACAGTTCTTTTACATTTCACGATTTATTCATTTGCTCTTTAGATTTACTAATGTTTCAAATGCAATGCAGAAGAAAATAATGATATTTGATTGATCAGGTAGCATTATTTGTATCTTAATGCAATTTTCCCGGAAACCCTGGGTGGGAGTAGGTTCCGACAAGGTGTTAAAATAGTTTTTTCCCTTGATTTTGGTGTAAAGAGAAACAAACAAATCAATATTTCATTGCAATTATTAAAGCCTTTCTGTCTAAAATGAATTCTGTAATTGATGATGCTCTTTCTCCTAATGAATTCCAGTCATTGGGCTCTGTGATTGACTGGCTTCTCAAACCAAGAGACGTGACACCTCCAGAGCCCAGGGATGCAGAAACCTTCCTGACTTAATTGAATGCTGAACAGAATTAATGACACTGTATCAGTTCACTGATTTCCTTTTCCTTCCCACTTTTTGTTTTTACTTTTTCATAGCGTGCAATACCTTTCTGTTTATGGTATTCAGCACTGGTCACAACAATCATTGTCAAACTGAAGACACCACTATACTCTGTCCTCTCACCTGTAGTATTAAAATTAAATGTGTACCACAGTACCAGAAGACAACGTCCGAATGCTTAAAATGTTCTTATATATTCAGTGGATGGGCTGCAAGGTACTGTAGCAGAATGTTTACCACTGCGTTCAATTCCAGGGGTGCTGTCTGTGAAGCAAAATTGTATGTTCTCATCTTGTTTGTGTGGGTTTCCTCTGGTTGCTCTGGTTTCCTCCCATAATCCAAAAACATACTGGTAGGTTAATTGGCTTCTAGGAAGATTCATCCAAAGTGAGAGTGTGTGTGTCCATAACAATGAGAAGAAGTGGTTAGAAAATGGAATGATGGATATTCAGTGGATCGGCTATGTATTCTACTAGTGTTCTAATAGTGGTTCTATATTTCATTTGTAAATTACCTACATGCATAATTTAAGGGTTCAATAACAATTTTTATTAATAATATTTCATAATAGTTATATTAATATTAATAAGACAAAAAGACAATGGGCAGTTAGAATAACCAGTTTCTGACTTACAGTATACGGGTTGATTTGCATGATAAAAACACTTTCATGCACTTTAATGTCAAACAGCTTTTTGCCAACTACTGGCAATGTTGAGTGGATGCAAGGAAATGAAAGGTTAAAAACAAATAAAAAATACGATCAACTATTATTAAAGTTATATTTGTGATATGGAAGTGTTTCCAATGTTGTTTGTTGATTTACCATTAAATACAGTCAACTCAGTACATAATGCCAATAACAAAACATATAATTCAATATCCTGGTGCTTTTAGAGTAGGTAGGATAAAGATTATAAAGTTTAGAATGAGAAACTCACTACATTTCTTCACTTTTACATATATAATATACAATATACAATATACAATATACAATATACAATATAGGCAAAAACATAACACAAACAGATGGAGTGAAGCTCATAAATATCATAAAGGGAAAAAGGAGGAACCTGTGTCTTATAACAAAGACTATCTTTTTCAGTATTAAATTACTATCTATAAAATAAATGGGAAACTATTTCATTATTCTGAACAGTACACCTCTAAACAAGGTATTTAACCTGGGATTTCACAAACTGGAAATTGTTTACAAAGTTTCGCCTTCAAAAACAAGACAATAAGTTCCATTCTTAAGGTATGGAACTTGATACTCTTAGTGCTCAAGTTGCCTCAGAGATTCTGGTCTCTTAGTTTGTTCTGGGACATTTCTTTCTTATGGTACTTAAGACAGATCTAACCACCTCCTACTGTATATTGCTCTATTTATACGTTTAATGACGTTTCTAAGAATGTCCAGTCATGGTTAAATACAGGTGTTCTAATAGTAGCTAACTTAATAAATTAACTGAGAATTGGTTAAGTCTGAGCTGAAAATTAGAATCAAGTTTGGCCATCTGGATCTTTGGTCAACGTGACTGCTTCAATTGAAATAATCAGATAAAAGATAGTTGTGTAAACATTCAAAGACTACAAATTGTACAAATAATAGGGTACTTTTTGAGGGAAATTTAAACATTTATTCAATAGTATGCATGGAATTAGTGACAAAATTGTGTATTGTTTGAGAGAAAAACTACATTTTGACTTTGCTGTCCCAGTACGTTTGGAGGATACTGCTTAAGTTATTAAATATTAAATAAAGAATACAAAAATGTCCACAAGAATATCTGAAATTAAATATACTGAATTGTCTAATATACAGTATTAGTAAAAACAGTTTATATTTAAAGTGCTAGGTATGGTTCATGCTTCTGCTCTTCAGTTGAAATAACTTTTTAAAGTAAAAACATTTAAGTAACTATTTGTTTTGCCTGCAATAGCACACTGACTAAATGGTTTCTTAAGAAATAGAAATTATAAAACTGGACACAATTATGAATTCAAATTAATGTGAGCTGACTTAGAATTAATTATTTTTCTAACTTTATATACTGTCAACAATGCAAAGTCAAAAATAAAACGATAGGTCCCTGTGGATTCTTATTTTTGTTCTGTGCTACTTTAAAAAAATAAAGAACACATTTATATAATCCTGTTCTTTATTTCTTAAATTTGTAAAGAAATATAGAGGCAAAATAGTAATGTCCACAGCCTCCCTGCCTAAGTGGGTCTATTTCTCAGAGATTGGTTGAGTGGAGTACTAGTATAAATCAAAGAAATAACAGGTTCAAAAGAAGAGAAAGGGTTGTTTTGCAGTCAAAATGAGAATTTCACGAACTTTGCCTGGTGATGTTTTTTTTTCTAAAAAGGAAGAGTAGGTTCTTTAGAACTAAGAAGAGACAATGCGGGTGCTTGCATATCCCGAGGTATTATCTGCTTCACAGGGAGATAATCAAAGTCAGGCACAAAGTAGCATGTGTAGCACAATCCTGTCAAACCTCAAAGAACAAGCAGCTCCTAAGGCCTGTGTCCGATACAGTCTAGTAGGATTACCAGATTATACGCTGCCTTGAGGAAACAGAGGTGCTTTGTAGATACAGTTACCGTATGCCAAGCTTTTCTAAGATGAAGAATGTAATTAAGAAACAAAACAAAGAAAATCTGACAGTGCTCCATCAGATCCCTTTACAGTCACTCTGAAAACAAGGAAGTCTGAGCATTAAAATGAAATCATTAGAAAAATAAAATCAACCAGGAACATTTGAAATGACATTTGTCTCAAGTCAGAAGTGACACCCTGAACAGTTGGTAAAACTGGCACTCCACTGATTTGGCAAAAAAAAAAACCAACACAAAAGCAGAAAATGAATGTCTACAATTGTCTTGAGAAATAATATCAAGTCCAAAAATGCTAAATTCCAAACACAGTATGTGCAGAAAATTCAATATATACAGAATTCTAAAATCTATGATAAATGGCTACTGATATAGTTGATAAAATAGTAAACTCAACACATTAATATTGATTATTAAAAGATTGCCATCTTATTTGTTGGGACACTGTATATACAGTATGAAAGGCCTCTACACACATTCAGTGCCCTGGAATATCACAACTAATTTGTATTTTGTACGAATAATAATTTCTAGAAGCAAAAGCTTTTGACTGAAATACCTCTTAATATGTGTGCAGCTACTGTCAATGGTTTTACTCATTATGGTTATGACACATTTGGGTGGACAGGTACAATACCCACCCTAGGCCTTCATTGAAACTGCTCATGACCTAATGTGAATGATGTACCAAAAACGCAATGCCTTGAGAAGGGGCAACCGTGAGGTCCGGGATCACCAGAAGGTTTTTTCTCCCACTAGGAGGTTTTGTTTTCCTCTCCTCTGGTTTACAGATTTTGTACAATATTATTAACTGCTGTAGTAGTTCAGGTGGGTAGCTGCGTCAGTATGCGTAGGCTGCAAAGGAACAAGTAATAGGTTTATTCCATGCTGAAAAAAGAAGAAAGAAAACACATTTCGGCCGTGGAGCCTTCTTCAGGTGTCAGCATTATTAACTGCTGTATAATTCTATAACATGCACTGTGGCAAATGCGGAAATATTGAAAATACATATTTGAAAAGTGGAGAGTTATATAACACAGTTACACAATTATTTGTTAGAGGTTTTGTTCTGTGACTTCAATCTATCAATCCATTTTCTAACCACATCATCCACTTCAGAGTCTCAGGGGAGCCAGAGACTATCCCAGCTAACAATGGACACAAGGCAGGATACAACCTAAATAAGACACCAGGTCATACAGTACACAGACACAAACACACTCACAATAGGGCCAATTGCTATAAAACAGGTGGTCAGGTGAAGATTTAAAAACCAGGAAAGGACAGTTTCCTTTCTGTCCGGGTGGCAGATCTGAAACAAGCTCTCAGATCAGACCAGTCTGATGTGTCGGTCCTGCTCTGGTGTGGTCACTCGAGGGCGACCAGATCTTGGACGGTCATCTGTCCTGCCAGTCTGCTGAAACCTTCTCTGCAGTTGGGACACAGTGGAGCAGCTTACTCCATAGTGTCTGGCAATGCTGACACATGGCGTGCCTGCCTGCAGCATGCCAATGGCCCTCTCCCTTCCTTCTGGTGACAATTGAGAGATTATGGAATGTACAGAAAACTGACTAAGTGTGGCCTTTTTCTTGCAGTGACCTAAGCTTTGAATTAAGGCCTTTTCAAATGTGACCCAATCAGGAATTGTTCCACCTGGACCTTATTGGGTAAAAGTGCACCTAACGAGCTTCCGTGTGATAGGTGCCTCACTGCACAAGCTGTATTGCTGGTCAGAGGGCTTAAAACAAATTGACAACTATTTGTGAAAGTACATAAGATATAACTATAGTATATTTGTAATAAACACAAACTGCTGCTAGCAATTAATATTTATAATATACTCTAGTAATACTACCATGAATGAATACATTGGGAATGTATTAAGAAAGCTGCCTCTCAATGATCAATATTATCTTACCTAAATCTTGGTCTGTAACGTACAGCACAGCACTGGGATTGTCTTAATGAATAAAATATGACCAACAAAAAACAAATCAAAATCAGTAGAGCAGGCGTTTCTGAAGAATATTCCAGGTCGGAGATCATACCTGATGATTCCATACTGACATAATCACATAACATGACTTCATTAAAACAGGTTTTGAAAATAGAATTAAAAATGAATGTAACCAGAGAAGGTAGAAAGATCTAAAATTGCAAAGGCAGCAGGCAAAGCTCTCTTTGCCTGTAGTTGACATGGGCCTCATGGTTTCCCTGGCCCTTGAACTTGCGTGACTGTGCAGTCCAGTAAAGCTACAGTGAAAGGCTGCCTACATGTAAATTGTTCTACTTCATCAAAGTGCTTCGATAAAAATCACCAGGCAGGAATTTAAATTGGAACCAGATCAGAGAGCAAAAGGGGAATGAGACATATGTTATTTTAAAGGTGCAGAGCTCCTTGTTTCATCAAGGGGGTGGGCTCCTCACTCTTCACTGTTCCCCCCCCCCCAAATCCTACCATATGGGCTTGGGAACTGCAGAACTTTTCATTAAAGAATTAGAGTCTTGTAGGAGCCATGGGACAACCTCTGTTTCAGTAAATCTAGAGTAGGCTACAGGCTGTGCAAGCACAACATCATAATAACTAATCATCTACAGTACAAACTGTATATTTGCTCTACTATATACAGAGCAGTGGCTCTGTGGCTAAGGATCCGTGCCTGTGGCTGGAAGGTTGCCGGTTCAAATCCTGCAGCTGGCAGAGGACTCCTACTCTGTTGGGCCCCTGAGCAAGGCCCTTAACCCCAACTACTCCAGGTGCACTGTACAATGGCTGACCCTGTGCTCTGACCCCAAGCTTCTCTCTCCCTGTCTGTGTGTCTCATGGAGAGCAAGCTGGGGTATGTGAAAAGATGAATTCCTAATGCAAAAAATTGTATAGGGCTTATTAAGTGATGGTATGTTATATTCATATGTACTAGGTACAGTATATCTAGTACATATATTCATTTTTTTTCTGTTTGTCCTCATAGCCTTGATGAGAGGCTCTGAAACCAGTTTTTTCATCTGCAGCATGTCTAATAATGTGAATTATCATAGAAGAAGGCTAGCCTCCAACTAAATCTCTAAACAAATAGATTTGTCAAGAGTGCTTATGGAAGTGTCGAGAGCATAGGGACTGTTGCAGTCTATTTTTCAAAATAATTGAGGGTACTTGTGTGATAAGTGCAGCCTTATCCTTGCCAGGATTCAATCATAGTCGGCTGTGGTCTCCAAGCACACACAGTGCCACTGCCTGGAAAGTAGTTTCCTCCACCATACAAAAAGACTGGCTCCTCTCTGGTCTTTCAATTAATGAAGGCTTCATTGTGTTGTTAAGGAGGAAATATTCCTTTGTGTTGTGTTTCTACTGATGGATTTATTGATTGTCTTATATACCCACCAAGAACAAGCCATATACAGTATGCACAGCACATAATGCATTTAGGTTTTCTAAACTGAACTAATCATCACACATGTTTTGCATGTTAATTATTTTATTAGAACCTTTGTGGTAACTGTAGGGTGTTCATGTTTTTGCACCCAGGCATTACGTTGAATACAGATACTGTACTGTGTTTTGATGGGTTTTTAATGCAAAACTTTATTACTAAATTACAAATACTGTATATTCATTTCTGAAATATAAAGTAGCAATAAACAATAAACATCAAATAATAAAAAGATTTACAGATTACGTTTCTCCCTTGAAATAATGGAAAATATTCTACAGAAAGCAGTGCCACTTGTCATAAATAATTTAATCCCAGCGAACACAGGA
Source organism: Lepisosteus platostomus (assembly GCF_059453375.1). NCBI lineage: Eukaryota > Metazoa > Chordata > Actinopteri > Semionotiformes > Lepisosteidae > Lepisosteus > Lepisosteus platostomus. Next base: position 33,719,170 of record NC_142621.1, read on the forward strand.
GCCACATTTACACCCCTCTAATTAGTATTTCACAAATCGTCCTCTAGAGGGATTATATTAAATAAATGCCTCCTGTAGTGTATTATGAGGTACAGTAGCACATAGGCTATCTGGCACTTCAGAGGGGAAATTTATCACCCTAATTGCTTCAAGTCCTTCAGATTCTTTGGTTTCCATTAGTGAAGTGCCATCTTGAGGTAGAATCACAAATGTTCAATTGGATTTAAGTCTGGAATTCGAGATGGCTAGTTGAGAACATTTATTTAATGTGCAGTTAGTCAGCCATTCCTTATTCTATTAAGATGTTTTCTTTTTGGTTCATTGTCATGCTGGAATGTCCATCTACAGCCAAACTTTAGCTTTTTGGCAGAAAGAACCATGGATTTTAACCAAAATGGCCTGGTACATTGTGGAGTTCACGATACCTCTTATCTTGGCAAGTTCTCCAGACCTCATAGATGCAAAACAACATACCAGACCACCCACAGTATTTCACAACAGGCGTAAGTCTTTTCTCATCATGAGTGTGGCAGGCCAACAGGAGTGATGTATTCGTTTCGGGTGACATGCCACTAGAGGTCATTCAGACCTCAATCGCTTGTAAATAGATTCATATGAGGTGAATTAGAATATTAATTGGCTATTTGGTGGAAGGTACTGTATAGGCACATTCTAACACTGGTGTCAGCCTAGACCTGTTATATACTGTAATCAGTTCAGTTGAGTTTATTTGTCATATGCACAGGTGCAATTAAATGCTTATGTTACAAAGGATTCCACAGTGATAGGTGGTGTTGGGCTGGTTAGATTAGATTTACTTTGTGTATACTGCTGACCTTCACTTCAAATCTTATTTCACAGTATTTCCTTTTCATGGTATTTGTCTTCAGATCTCATGAACCACTTGAAGTGAAGTTGGTCTGTCACAGTGAGCTTCACTTTTTTATGCAAAATGATAATTGTATCCAAAATGCTCAACTGGTATTTCATCTGACCATAAGACATTGCTTACATTTTTTTGACACTTTGTACCCTGAAGATGCCAGTATGTTTGAGATCTCCAACTGTTGCCTTGGGAATGAAGACCTACTTTTTTTCGTGCAAATGTTATTTAATATAATACTTTAAGACGTAAAAAAACATGACCCTCTTGATTTCTGGAATTGAATTAATTAAGACAATTATTATAGCTATTATAATTACAATATAGTGTAAGATATTTTTAAATCTATCAATCAGAAATACTGTAGCGAAAGTTTTTCTTTGCATTGCAGATGCTCAAGAACCTCCATGAACACAACAACAATTGGGATGAAATGAAAGACTCCTCTCGCCCTGTGCTTGTTGCTGTTATCAGTCAGGTATTGTAAAAAGTATTTAATGGGTGGTGCCACTTTGCAGCACTTTATGGAGTTTGCAGTTTCTTAGCTGTGGTTAATGCTGTTGACTGTTAAACACTCCTAAAAAGCAGTAATGTACAGTAGAAGACAGTTTTCTCTCTAACAAAGGAAAAAAGACTTTAATTTTGTAACTAATATTGTAACTCAGTTTAATAACATCATCTGCTACTCATTTGTTAAATAATAGCAGCTGATGTTATTAAACTGGGTTACAATATTTAACTGAGTTAAATAAGTAATCAATGAATGTAGTAATAGCTCAGTGAATTTACAATTGTAATACTCACAGCTATTATCAATTAGTCATGGCCTTTCATGGGCCAAAAAATATGGATCCTTTTTGGAATTCTGATCATTGCAGTCACTATTGAACCCAGAGAAACACAATATTTGAATCCAGACTAACAGAATAATGTTTAAATCTCAAATCTGCTGAAAAGTATTTATTATTCACTGGTGTCCTGAGGTGACAGTTGGAAGACATACAGTACAGTACAATATGTTCTCTTGTCCTTAAATTCTAATTTATTATAATTATTGGTTGCAACTGGGCTTTCAGTTAGAAAGAATTGTGACAAAACATGACATCAAAGTGAGTTATTAAAACAGAATGCACTAAGGAGATGTCCATCTCCAGCAAAACCAATTTTAAAGAAATAAACTACTAAAGCACATGCCAATTTTTCCTATGGGAGAGCTGAATAATATAATAATAATGCAGAGGAAAACATCAGAAAACAGAGAAGGTGATAGAATGGTTTTATTACATGAAAATATACAATGCATCAAAACAATGTTTTGCTTGAAAGGAAGAAATCAATTTTGAGATTTAACAAACCCAGATGTTCTCTTTTATGGCTGTGTTCTTAAATTCAATGAAGTCTTCCTACACTCTAGGTTCAAGTCAGCTTCATTGTTCCTGAATGCATTTAAGGTAACTATTTGTGTCAGACAGAGCAAATCAATAAAATGGAAAAAAAACAACACATTTGGTCCAGAAAAACTGATTCACATCTTACAGGCAAAGGAATTATTACATGCCATCTAGCTGGCTCTATGATGATCTCAGTATTTTACAATTATTGACATATCTTGGCTTAAACCTAAGCGTTCATTTTCTGACATATATTCTTAATTTTATATATAATGCACAGGATGGTCTATTCTTAGATCAAATATCTGCTAACTACAAAATAAATTTAAAAAACGGGCCATTTTAAAATTATTTTTAAATATTTAAAATTCTCAATGTATTTTTGTAATTCTGTATCCATCCTTTTTCAGTCTCCATAAAACATATAACTTTCATTAGTAGCTTCAATTACATTGTGCTGTCCTGAGTTTTTGTTGTTTTTCTTGGTCAGTAATATTCAATACAAACTGTTTTCATAGTTTTCAACTTGGTGGGACTACCTTGGCAGTCACCACTTTCTTCTGATCCACCCAAAAGATTTCCAGTCAACTGTGGGGAAAAGAAATGTCTCTCTCAAGTTCAAAGAAGGTTCCATTTCTTAAAAGTGACATCTTCACAGCAAAATATACTATGAAGAAAAGTTTAAAAATCTTTTGCAGACATCATAAATCTGTCTTTCTTCATGGTCTACACCTACTATACCGTACCACATTTATCTTGAACTGTGTTAAATCAGAGGTTACAAGGAATTTTATACCTTATGGTCACATTATTTTTTCTGATGGCAGTACATGTATATAAATACATATGCACTGATGTACAGTATATGGGTAATTTATGCGACATAGAACGATTTACGATTTGTTGAAAAAAGAGACAGAGACAGAAAAAATTAAGTTTGTGACAGCATTGCTGGAGGGAGGAAACATAGCAATGGGATACATGGAAAAAAAGACAAATGGATCATTGTCTGGAAAATTAGAGACAGAAAAGAACAAAGAAAGTAGAAAATTCAAATAGGAAGTTTACAGAAACCACTCAGATATTGATGACTAAAAAAAATTGATGACTAAGAACTTTGGGAATTGACAGAAGAAGAAAATTATGGTGATCACGTGGAGCAATTAAAATAAGCATGCATGCTACTCTATTTCGTTAAATCCAGGAGAATGTGTCTTATCATTGTAATGATTTTTATTAAACTTTAAAGTTTGTGTTCTTATTGTTACTAAAAATCAAGATATTAATTTTTAGAATTTGTTAAACACTGAAAACATATACTGTATTTAAGAACATCTTTATTTGACTTTTCTAATAAGGTTATTCATATCAAGTATAAATTAAAGAGCAAAACCTAAAGAACTGCAATACCTTAATGCTAATTAATGTTTTCTATCACTTTTTCTATTTGGAATACAATATAATTGCAGTAGATTTAATTAAGGTTCTAGTCAGGTACATAATTATTCACCTGCCTGCATACATTGTGCAAAATAATGCAGTGTTATAAGGTTCTATAGCATACTCCTTGAGCAAATAATGTTCTACAACTAAGATAATAATCCGCCTACTGTACATCCTATTACTTATTTAAAAACCAAACTGTTACAGCCAATATGCTCATGTAAATCTGATCATTAAAGTGGTCTAACACAATAAATGTGATTATAATATTACTTTGCTGATTATTAACGTTATTCAAGTTCTTATATGCAGAAAATCTCAAGAAAATAACTACATTATTATAAATGATGGCTATAGTGGTAAACATCCTGTATACTGTATTGTACCTTGCTTAGTTTGACAATTTTTATTGACAGCTATTTGTAAGAAGTAGGCTGTTACCCCAGTGTTTTGGGTAATTACAGCTTGCACTTTTACAGTCTGGCCTGCCTGAAAGTTTCCCCTGGATTCCACTGATAAAGCAATTTCTCTACATGTTTTGTGTAGTGGGACTGCTGAACTGTAAAATTTGCCAAACTTCACTCCAATAGGTGCTGCGCTTCATTGATGGATAAATGGTTCCCTTCATGTACTGTATGTGGTGACCTCTGGAATCTTTTCAATTGAAAAATGTTACATAAAAGTTATCATTATAGAAATAGGACTGTTTCCATCTCGCCTGGAGTGTTATCCGCATGAAATATGCATGTTCTCTTAATGTTTATATGGGTCTCCTCCCGCAGCTCCAGTTTCCTTCCACGGTCCAAAGACGTACTGGTGGGTTAACTGGCTTCTGTAAATTGTTCCTGGTGTGAGTCTGCGTGCATTTTCCCTCATTCTTTTACCTTCAATAGAATAACATTCAATCCAGGATGTACTATATCCTGTCTTCGGCCCATGCTTCCTGGAATAGGCTCTGGGCTACCCTGTCTCTGAGTTGCATAAGTAGTTATTGAAAGAAATGTGATATGAGTTTTGGGACTAAGATACATTACTGTCTCCTTTTAATTAAAACTACTATTGTGCCAACGCTTTACCTTGTCAAAGTTTACTTTGAATTAAAGTTGTTATGTAGTAGATGCCTTATAGAACAGAATAAGTGACATTTTATCATATATTAACCACACAGATGAATCCATGTCTATATCCGTTAGAGTTTTGTGTTGAGTCCACAAAATAAAAACAAGGAAAATAATTCAAGTCCTGCTCAGTAAAGATGTCTGGATAAAATTATATACTGAGGAGGACTAAAAACACTATTACTTCCATTACTCATTTGTTATGGTGTAAGTACCTTCAATATGTGTGTAGAGAGATTGTTACTGAAAAAAAGTGGAGATAAGAATTCAAAGGCAGAAGGTAGAAGATCTCAACTGATTTTCAACAGGTGCCTTTCTATCCATTTTACAACACATGTTAAATATATAAAAATAATGCATAGCTCTATCCCACCTCTGTGCAGATCTCTTTTGTGTTTTTATTTCCTTTATAAATATGCATTACATTAAACTCTGACTCTGAGCTTCTTTAAGTCTGGATCTTGGAATGTGCTGCTAGGAGTCCTAAGGTGTGTCTAACCCAGAAGGCACACGTATAGTAGAAAAATTCTACATAAACTGCATTTTTTCTATCCATTTAGTAGTCCCATGTTTAAAAAAAGGTGCATTCTCATAACTAATACCTAAAGCAATTTGCTAATGTCTGTATTTAGTTTTTAAAATGTGTTTACCCTTTGCAGTGATTAGTTGTACAATGTTGTTTTTGGGCACTATTGTCAAACTGATAGACTGTACCAAGGTCTGTAATAAATCAGTTCTTAGCACCTACAAGTGCACATGCAGAGAAACCCACATAATAAACAATTATTCAACAATCAAAATTAATACGTTATACAATCATTCAGCTGGCTTTTCTTCAAGCATAAAATGGATTTTCCTGACACAGATCCTAAATTAAAAAAAACACATTCTCTTCAAATAAGAAAAAAAAAACAACACATTTCTAAATAGAGAACTTTTCTCACAAAGCAAATTGAAATCCAAACTGTCCCATTCAAATGTCATGTCAGTTTAGAGAAGACTCTTAGAAATGCGTGAACTGTGTCTGTGTTATTTTGGACATATGGCGTGAGAAGCAAATGATGTAACTTTTTTATTTAAAACTCCAGCCTTGCTCCCTGAAAGTGCGTTCACATCTCATTAGCTTGTCAGGCAAGTATGTGAAGTTTACCTTTCAATGCTTGCCAAATGTCTGGGAAGTAGTACTGCTACATGGTGATGAAGAGGCAAGGATATTTTTTTGCTCTAAATATTACCTAAATGATAAATGATTTCCAGCTTTTAACCTTGTTTCTGTGGTCATAACACTGTTTCAAGTTTGGAGCTTGCGTGTTTTGAAGAAAGAATAAAAGGCTTTGTACCCTATTTATTAAACATTCTTCACTGGAAAGTCAATTGTGTTCCTAATCACATTGTTTACAAGGACAAATCTGAACATACAACATCAAATGTAATGAATGTAGACTGGTCAGTACGATGCTAAACAGTTTATGCATGTAATTTTAAGAATTTGTTTTACTTTTTTGACTGATAACTGTATTAAAGTAAGGCATAGTAACATAGAGGTAAGTGCAGTTTGGATGCTTTCTGTGTGGACTGTATTGTTAAGGATTTTCCTATATGTTCCCATTTCCTCCCATCTTCCAAAGATATACTGACTGGGATAACTGTTTCTATGATAATCTAAATTGTCCTTGTATACATGTACCCAACGACCTTTGCACCTTCTCTGTGCCAGAGAAGGTTTCTGCTCACCACAACTCTCTAGAGCATGAATAATGGAGTTAAAATTGTATTATTGACACTACGCTGCTTCTTCACTCTTGATCAATACTTACTACTGTATTAGACCAGCAGAAAATCCTTCAGAGAACAGAAATATTGTTCCACAATGCTCTGGATGCTGTCTTGTTTGATGACAATTAATGGTGTCATTAATATGTGAACCACAGAGATGTGTAAAGACTCACCATAATGTCCACTTAAGACTGATTCAATGTTTTAAATCTGTCTTGGCTCTGAGATTTTTGAAGATGTTCTGAACCACAAAGTGCAGCTTTGTGGATGGTTTATGAATCATCCTAAAATTAGAAGCTATAATCCAGGAATATACTGTTACAACAACATTGTGAATGTGCCAAAAATAGCCAAATTGCAGAAAAGTGAAGAAATCAGAAACAGATGACAAGCTACAGGAACAATTGAATTAATTATTGAATTAAAGTGACATTTTTTAAATTGTTCCTATTAAAACCCTGTTGTGTTAGATATGTTTATTAAAGTAATAGCCTTTATAAGTAGTTGTGAGACAGAGAGGATAAAAGTACAAAATGGCCTTACTTGGTCAGCTTCCCCTCACTTTATTAGTCAGCTGCATTATGTTTATTTTCTTTCCTTTGGCACTGCTCAAGTTCCTTTTCCCTGTGTTTTATTGTGTCCTGTATATGTACAAAGTGAATAAGCGACTGGTTTGCACCAAACTTTTGTTGTCACGCTTCCAATAGTAAGACCCTCAACAGAAACCCACCTGCATCCAAACCCATCCTAAATGTTACACCCCTTTACCCCTAGACACCTGGGGTCGTAACACCGTTGCTATAATGTGCAAGGTGAATCACTATTTGACTCTACAATGATGAGAACAGACACTTTACAACATGAAGACTGTACAACCTAGGACCACCATCCAAGACTTTTACACCTGTTCAAATTGTACCATTCCTGTTACTCATTTTTTATTGATTTTGTCATGTTTATTAGATTCTGCTTTTACAACGTATGATTCCTTGCAGAACTGTTCCAGTATTGTAAAAATCTTTGCTAAATTAGATACTGTAAGTGATTAATTAATAATCAGTATGAATGATTACAGCTTCAGCATTTTATTGAATTGGAAAATATGCTGTATAACTTCCATGTTGTGGTAAGTTAAGAATACATGTTTGTCATGGACGTTTTGTAGAATAAGCGTAAGTATTAATATGTATAATCGTTTAAACATATTAAGCAGACATCTTACTATTAGAAACAAGAACAGCAATTGTTCTGTTCACAAACATTGTTATTTGTGCAGGACAAGCATAGTGCAAATCCAAACTTCAAAAGGACAGTTGTTCAGGAAGGTGCAAAACTTTCCCCATCAGATGCATTAAACTTTCATCTACTCATGTATTAAACCAAATATCAGTAAACTTCTTTTCTTTGTAGTCAAATATGGGTTGGTAGTTCAGTCTTCATAGTAAATATAGAACCTATATTTTGATTCTGAATGTTGGAAACACTGTGATCCTACTGATTTAATTTCAATAGAATTAAATATTCTTTATGGAATTCTGTGCACATGAATAATGTTCTTAACTTTCACTGTGTGTTATGTTATTAAAGTGAGACAGGTAATGCAGTCTGGTGTATATTTAACTGGTAATACTTATTGTTCTTCACCTTGAGCACTGTAGATAAATCACACCTCTAATGGCAGCAGTATGAACAGGAGCACTATGAAGTAAGATTGAAGCTGTAAATGATAAAATACAGCAAGATACAACAGAGGCTGTTGTACTGTAAGATCAAGTGTTAATTCACACAAGACTAAGGTGCTGCATTCTCTAAGGTGCAAATATGGTGCAACGATATAGTCTCTTGGGATTAATCAAATCAGCCCAGTCATATCTACTGTACCTCAATAATATGTTATCTACCACAAGTTTTGAAAATAGTAATTGAAACATTACAATGAATGAGAATTTACTATGATACAAAAGCTTTAAAATAACTGTATAAAAATATATAATACACCAGTCCAACCTATGACAACCAAAGTGGACACAACATTTTAATAAGAGCTCTCCATAATGTACATCTGTCTCCTTAGTAGGAAATACAGCTCTGATAATGAAATGTACTGGAAGCTGCTGATGTTAATTCTATGTTTCAGTATAACCAATGTTCTTTGTCTTCAACACTCATGACGAATGGCTTCCTCCCAGATGTGGGCTGCTATTTGATACAGTAGCTCACTGTCATTGCCAGAAACAAGGATTCTTGAGCAGGTGTTGTCATATTCCGCACTTGATGTGTAGTCTGCTGTCCCTGCTAAACACCAGTCGATCCTCCTACATCTGCCAGGCTCAAACCACACACAGAGGATGTTAAAAACCTATTAAATCTTACATGACTCACAGAGCTTACTTCTACAAAGAAGGATGCCCTTGCTTTCATGATATATCTTATTTAATCTTATTTCTTTTATAATTCCTTTGTGCCCTTTTTAATATTTTAGACAGTATTCCCAGAAGAATACTTGGTTCTTTTACTTTTTTCTTTTTCATTTACTAAAAGGTGTAGCAATGGAACAAATTCCTCAGTATAATATATCTATAATGACAGAACATTGACTAACATTGCCCTGCCCAAGAACAAGGTCCTAACTCTAGCCTTAAAATAACAATAGACATTACACTAACTGTTGCTCCTGCAAGTCCAGATTCCATTGTGGTCTTGGCTTATACTGGCATATTGCTTCAATATAAGAAGTTTTGTGACACAAACTGACAGGGTTGAAACAGATATCACCAAATTAATTTCAACAAAGTACACCATGGGGAGCATATCAGAGCATAGCACTGCTTGTATAGTGACCAACTGTATGGTACTTATAAAATTAAAACCACACAGCTGCTACAGCTAAACAATCTTTAAAACATTTCATCAGCATAATTATTGATTGCCTAATACTACCATAGAATTTAACAAGCCACAATTTAAGGTAATTTAGAACAGTAAAAGAAAGTGAATTCAAAGTCACAAACGCCAAATTCTTCTATTAACTCACTCTAAATTAAGAGATGTACAGCAGAAGTGACAGTGACACAACAGATCGTTCACTGACTTCTGGAACTACAGTCCTGAAGTCCATTTTGTTTCCACAAAAGGATCCCAGACAAGTGAAAAAAACACAAATAAGACATCTACATATTGAAATGCAAATATACAAATGGACAAAATGCAAATACATACATGTGAAAAGCTGAACACAAAAAGGAAGAAACTCAAAATTTCACAACAGAAGAGATGTAATAAGGGCAGCTCTTCAGGATTAAGCCCACAGCCTCACAGACTCCAATATAGCCAACTCGAGATAGTTAGAAAGCTAAGCTGATTCTTTAAGAACACAAAAACAAATGAAAGATTATGAAAGGAGGCCATTTGGCCCATTTAGTCCATTTCATATTTAGTCATTAATGGATTAGAGGATCCCATCCAGCTGTTTCTCAAAAGAAATAAGATATTACCCTCATAAACGTGACTGGTCAGCTTTTCCCAGATTCCCACAATTCTTTGGGTAAAGATTTATATCCTGTTCTCACTTTTCAATGCACTTCCATTCCATATAGTTTCCACTTGTGTTCTCTGGTTTGTGTTTCAGTGTTGAAGCCAATGAACATCTGCAGAATGACTTTGGTGAAGACTCTGAGGATTTTTAATACTTGCATGAGGTCCCCTCATAATCTTCTCTCTTCAGGACTAAAAAGGTTCTATTCCTTCAGCCCTGAATAGAGCGTATCATTTATCTTGGACCAGATAGATTTTTTTTCAACAAAAGAGAATAGAAAGTAGAAAAACTGATAAGTGAAAAGTGCATTTTTAAGAAAGATCTCAATATGACCTTAGTAGTAGTTTTTTTTCTAAATTATTATGCTATATTAATTTATATTTTATATTTTAAGCCATTTACAGTATACAGTGCACCTGGAGCATTTGGGGTTAAGGGCCTTGCTCAGGGACCCAGCAGAGTAGGATTCCTCTGCTGGCTGCGGGATTCGAACCGGCAACCTTACAGGCACTACACCGCCCTTTTTTTAAAAGACGTACATGTAAGAAAATAGTATTGAAAGGCCACATCACCTAATCTTTACATAATAAGGATGCCAAATTCCCTCCAGAAATGGAAACAAAAATGTAGAACAATTAGATTTTTTCTCATCCTTACTGTGAAAGAAAGAATATTGTCGTATCTCTTCTCATCTCATCCAGAACAAACACTGTGCTGCTACAGGAACATTCTACATTCCTCCTGTCTTACTTTTCAGGTGTAACTGCAGTCTTGCCTGGTGTCTGCTGTTGCCCAAACTGTGCTTCCTTCTGTGTACAGTAACATAGTGCAGTAATAAACAGATAAGTTAATGATTTACATATATTACAGAAAACAGATTCACACAACATACATTTAAAATACCTTGAAATTGATACATGAAATGAATTTCAGTGATTTTGAGTCATTTGGGTAACTTTTTGAACACAGTGTTTTCTACGTGCTGCAATCTCTTATTTGTTACATTTGAAATAGGCAAAATTATGCTTTTAGCTCAATTGGCAATTATAATTCTAAGCAGTACTTGGCCAAAAGATGATCATTTTATACACCTTTGCGGCAGCAGGTTACAGGAAAAAGAAATAGCTAATATTTTAAACAAATAAATATCAGATACATTTAAAATACCTAAAAAACTGCAAGACGAAATGCTTTTCACTGATTTGGAATCATTTGGTTAACTTTTTGAACAGAGGCAAGGTTTATAAAATATTCTAGAAGTGCCCAGGCTAGGGTTAGGGTTAGGTTTAAACAACACTTAGACATTCCGTGATGCATTTGCTGTGCTCTAGGATGCATTTGAAATGCAAGAAAAATGTTGTTATGTTTTTACCTTGACAAAAAGATTTGAACTTGTGTACTCAGTTTCACATTTGACTGTTGATTGTGAAAGCATCAATGAGGTGACTTTGACAAAGCCTTTGGGGATTTTGAATACCCGAAAGAGGTTTATTTGTTTACTATTCTGTTTAAGAAGTTCAAGTAGGTAGCACACCTGAAGAAGGCTCCATAACTGAAATGTTTTGTCTCTTTTCTTTTCCTTTCAGCATGGAATAAACCTTTAACTGTCACTTTGTTTAAGATGAAAAAGATTAATCCATTTTAATCTCCCTTCATTTAAACACAGGAATATATCTGGTTGCTGTACTCTGTACTGATGTAAAAGCATCAATATTTGTAATGTTTTGCTCAAAATTGCACAATATTCTGAATGAGTTTATACAATCTATATAGTTACTATAAGACTTAATGGTATTCCATAAACAGAAGCTTCATTAGGTTTTGTCCAGTCAAAGGGTATGATCCTTGTCTTCTGAGACGTGTAAGACTTTTGTTTATGGGTTTTGAACAACATCAATTGTATGGTAGAATAACATTAAATAATCAAAAAAAGCATTTCATTTAATCAGCTAGAAGTTAACAATTATACTTTACTTAATTCCTTATTGTTCTTTTGCAATACTAAAATCTTCTTCTATTTATTTAAACCCAATTTGTAACATTTCCTTTTGTCTCCCTTGGCCGTTACAACATCCTATTTACTAGTACTTACAATACTGTACATGATATTAAGGAACCAGTAATAGGTTTATTCCATGCTGAAAAGAGAAGAAAGAAAACACAACGTTTCGGCTGTGGAGCCTTCTTCAGGTGTAAGAAAGATAGGGCAGTCAGCAAAGATAATACAGCAGGGGAAAACAAAAGCCAGGAGAGAGGAGGAAGTGGGAACAGGGGAGAGTCAGAGTCAGAGTGGCCAATCAAGTGGTGTGACGTCAAGAGAGGTGAGGAGAGGTACTGTATGAAACAAAACCTACAAATTAATAGAGGATTAGAAGAAAACAAGTCTGTTATTGAGAGAAGGGGAAATGTGTGAACAAAGTTTCAGGATAATTTTAGTTTCTGATGTCTTTCTGCTATGGGAATTAAGAAACCCTACTTTGAGAAAGCAGATGGAGAGATCAGTTTGATCATGGCCATATGAGGTGAAATGAGAAACTATGGGCTTGGAGAAATCTTTAATCTTCACAACCCTAACATGTTCTCTGAAACGGTCTCCGAGTCTCCTTCCTGTTTCTCCAATGTAGATGTCTGGGCATGATATTACCCCCTTCATAAATGAAGATCCTTTTAATAAAATCCTTTAGTTCTCATATTTTTTTTATTAATTTATAAAATAATTTAGACCACAGCTTTGTAGCCGTCAATTTACTCACTCGTGGGGAAAATCTATTCTGTTCCTGAAGCAGAATCTCTAAAGATTTGTCATCCATTATCTTTTGATTCTATCTGTATCCCATTTCATTCTATTTCTATTAAGCTTTCATTGCCTCCCGCTGTCACAGTTTACTAAACCTTTTATTTGTTCTACATGTACAGTTTCAAAATATATAATCCCAGTTCCCAATTCATTCTTTCACCTATGCTTTTCACACACTAATTTGATTGTTTCAGAACACTAAATTAACACAGGCATTTTTTGACAAACTGAGTCTCAGGACAGTAATGAGGAATGTGTACAGTACCTAACCATCTCTGCTGCTGAAATTCCTGCTTTTTTACTAAAATGTATATGAGGGAAGTTGAAAACTTTCATTAAAATCACTTTCCTTCACATATACGTCCATTCCTTTTTCTAAACCAGTATATCCAGAACAGGGTTGTGTGAGGAGCCAGAACTAACCTGACAAGCAAAGGGCAAAAGGTGGGATATACTGTACCATGGATGGAACGCCAGTTGACCTCAGGGCATATACCGTATAAGACAAAGACATGAAAACCCTCACACCAGGATCACACCAGGATCCATTTTCTACCAATTAATCTACCAACACATCTTTGGACATGAAACATGTCTTTGGAGGCAACAGGAGCTGGAGAAAACCCATATACTGTAAATACAAGGATAACAAACAAACTACACACAGATAGCACTGTGATAGCACTGTGGGTTCACGCAGAAATGAACCCAGAGCCCCAGTGCTGCAAGCCAGCAATACTAACCACTGTGCCATCATTTTTCACATGGAAATCAAATAATGGAAGAAAGTAAGATTGAGTGTCTTCACATGGTTCACTGACGTCAGCAAGACAACGTTGAATGTATTAGATTTCATGGAAAGAAAGAGGACAAATCTATTTATTGTGAAGAGGCTGGAGAGCTGTTATTGTTTAAAGCCTATTACTGAACGTTCCTTTAAACCAGAAAATAAAACCCTTCAAACAGACAATATCACGTTACACAACAAAACTGAATAAAAACTAAATATTTTTAAACTAATGCACTTAATTTATGAAAGGCGAGTATATTCCAGATCTCAGTACAGACAGAAAATTACTAAAATAGAGATTGCCTATGTCTAATATGTGTTTCTGCTGTCCGCTAAGTCAGCATTTCTAGAAAGGACTATGCATGTGGATACTAATGGAGGATGAAAGTGGTTTTGAGGAGTGCAGAGGGCACATAATCATTTCAGAAAATATTTTGGACAATGCAGTAAGCCAGCACTATTCATTTACTGTATTTCACAAACACCCTATATTTGAGTACCATACTTCTCTTAAAAGCAAGCAAACTGGTGCAACTAATGGTTTTTTCAAAATCACATCTTTTTTCTGTACAAAATACTATTATTTTTTTAATGTCCAAATACTCAGACCTATATATATACTGTAGATATATATTTTTTTAATTTCTTTGCTAAACAGATATTATTAACTAGGGAATCTTACAAAATACACACTAATAATAATTGTAAATAAGAAAAAAAACTATTAAAATACACACAAAATAGTAGTGAGAGAGGAACAGTAAGAAGCGCAATGTGTAGCACAGAAAAAAAAATAGCGTCCATCAAACTATAATAAGGAATCATTGATTACAGTAAAAATTGAGAAGAGTGCAGTACAAATTTACAATAGTGTAAACATAAGAATGGTTACAAACAAGTGGAAGTTATTTGATCCATCCAGACATTTCATAGTAGCTAATACACCCCATGATTTTGTCCAGCTCTTTCTTGAAAGAAACCAGGTTTCCAACATGGCTGGATAGTTTGTTCCATGCTGCCACATTTCCTTGCAGAGAGGGATCAGAGGTATCATCTAAAGGGATGGTCAGGGATGAAGTACTGTAGTTCTGATTAAAGTAACTTAGATAAATCTGCCAGTGTGGAGGCAGGGATGAAAATGGATGATTTATTGAGAAGTGGGAATTGAGAGGAGAAAAAGAAAGTCTTTTAGAAGAAGGGAAACAGAGTACAGAGAGAAATGCATGAATAGAGATTGGATTGGTGAAGAGTGTTTAAGATAACAATAGGCAAGAACTTTAAACCTGAATTAAATGCTGAATTAATTAACTTTGTTGCATAGACAAATTAATGAGGAAGAAGCGGATCCAGAGGATATTACATAGGAAGAAGTGATAGGTGCAAACAGTAGAAATGTGATGGCCGACATCTTTGTTGGTATCGAGAAACTTGACTTGGGAGCAGGCATTGGGTTGTTTTTCTGAGAGAGAGAACAGGAAATTGTAATGTACTGCTGGAGTTGTTTTCCTGCTTGGGGTGAGTGGATATTAATGTGAGAGGATATTGAGGATATATTAAGGTAATGTAGTTTCCCGAATCTTGGTGCTCCCAGATCAGGTCCCCTAGATTGTAAGGTTTTTGCTAATGTTACCTTTTATTTTATGGGTTTTAACAGGGTTTATGTATGGAGAAAATGGTTTGGAATGTTAGACTGTGTATTATCAAGACTTATGTACAAAATGAAAAGTTGTTTGTAGGTTTTTGTAACAGAGAGGTAATTGGTTGGGTGTCCATGTGTTGGGTGGTGTGAGAGTGAAATTTATTGTAGTAACCTCTTGATAAAGAGAAATTTATTGTTTTCACCTTGTGAAATTTATGAGTGGTATTTTATCATGTGAAATCTTCAGTGGTTTTCTTGAGAAATAAATGGTGAAGTTTGGCTTGGCTGGAACGTCTGTTTCTTGTGAGTTAATGATGAAATAGAACATCAAAGTAGCAAAGCAGAACAATGTTTTTTTTTAAATAAAAATATTAGTCAAACTTTATTAGACATACATTTAGATTTTGATAAAAAAATACTTCAATCATGTGCAGTCTAGATCACCTACTACAATCGGAAATCCTCAATGTGTGCCTCAGTGATTGTATTGTAATTTTCACAGATTCCTAGATCACTACAGGAAGATTTGTTTAAAAAATATCATAAATTAACAAAATGGTTGAAAGGTAAAAATGGTGTGTCACTTGTTGTGTATGTAATAAAGGTCTTACTGATTTCTAAAAACTACATCCAGAAATGTATAATGATCAGCAGTAAAGATGAATTACTATTGATTGTTTTTGTTGTTTCATTAATTTTTCAAATGGGCATAAGTTAATCATGAGCTATTACTGTCATAAATGATAAATGACTCAAAATTACCCATCCTTGAAAGTGTGTTGTAATATTAAAATTCTAATATATTAAACAGCTAGAGAAAGAGGTGATTTACTGCCCATGAAGTTGCTGTAACATTTTTTTCTCTTCAGCCAGCAAGGGATTTCTGAACATCTTTGAATTTAACTATTGGAAAAATAAGGAACAATTTTCATTTTTCCATTTGTAAATGTAGTTTAAATTCATCATGAAGGTACTTCTGACACTTTCATGCTAGGCTGATAACCTTACTTGCTGCTGTTTCCTGACCTTCTATTTAATTTCGTGGCGTAAGTCAGACTCCTGATCTGCTCCATCCCCAACTCAGAAGAAACTGAAGAGTTTGAATCTTGTAAACACTCTAAGATACCCACTCTGCTGAAGCAGCAGAAGCAGCTGGTGAAAACTCAACTGGTGGTGGTGAGCTCATGGCGGAGGTTTTCAGTGCTTCAGTTCAGTAACTTTGAAACTTGGAATTGGAGTTTGTCTCAAATTGGAGTTTGGTGATCAACAAGAAAAAAAGATACTAAGCTCATACAGTTATGCTGAAAAGTCCAGAAAGCAAGATGATCACGCTATAAGATTATGCAATATACTGTAAATAAGGGGCTTTCCAATGAGTACTTATTGACCCCTTCCTCTTGAGTTAATCTCAAAGGAGAAGGACGTATGGGGACTCTTATAGAGAATGCAGCAAGTCCCAAGTTCTTTCAAAGAAAGTCCCTACTGTATGTGTTTTTCTCATGTTCTGCTGTGGTTTCTGTTCTTAAGCTGTCCTTATTAACAAAATTAGCATAGTACTAGCAATCTTCACAGACGGAAACGTCTTGGCAAAAAAATTGTTTGCCTAGACACTCATGAATTACTATACAGTGAGGGCCAACATGTGGGGTGTGGTCTGGACTGCAAAGAGGGACCGAAAGAAACCTGTCAACAATCATGCAGTAATGGTCCACTCTAGCACCATGCAATCCACGTACAGTATAGCCATATTCCTATGTTTATATCCATTACAAGCTACTGTATATTAGGGGTACCTATATAACTGTTTAAGAAATAAACTGACTCGTGAAATAACAAAGGGTAATTGTTCCTTAAGGGTATGAATCCCCTATGTGTCACGCCCTCTGCTGCCAGAGGGCGCTCCTTCTCTGTCCTGTCTCTCATTTCCTGTTTTTGGCTGTCCTTCCGGTGTTTCTCTCTCTCTGGGGCTATATATTTCCGGGTCTTTCAGTGTGCCTTCGCTCAGCATTGACGTTCGGATGTCCTGAAACCCGCCTAGCACCAGGTCTCCTCACGTCCGCTACCTGAGGGCATAGGTTTCTATATGGCATTTCCTGAACAGCTGAGCCCGGGCTAACCCCCGTCTCGCCGCTCCGCATAGGGTCTTTTCGCTCTCCTGCCATTCCACAGTTTGTCCCTTCCGACATCCGTGACACTATAGATGGAAACCCATCTAAATTTATTTAACAGTTTGGCCCAAGTTAGGTCCTTTTTTGCTTGAAATGATACATATTGTCATTTAGAAATGTAAGAATTCTTACACTGTAGTGGCTGATGAGTAGGGGGCTCTTGAAAGTCACCTCACCATTTTCAGACCTACAGTAAATGTATACAGTACACTAAAAACAACATCAGATTAAATTAAAATGTAATTGAAAGGAACATTTTCTGCTGGTTATATACATTTAAAATTATAATCATGATTAAATGTATACTAATCCACTGTACAGTATACTGTACAGTATACTGTATACGTACAGTATAACAGAAAGTTGAGTATGCACTGTAAGCACCGTGTAGCACTCTCCATGTCTCAAAAGAGACATGTGAGCAGTACAAACACCTGAAAAGTTTGGATGGTTGGCAATATTCACTTGTTTAAGCAGGCTACAGTGCACCTATGCTGATTCCTCTGCAGTCTAATGAGCTGTTACCTAGAAAACCATGAGAGTGATGAGACTGAAAGAACTGAATTGAAAAATTGCAGCAATTAATAGCGATGATTACTCATTGAACATCTCATTCTCAGGAATGTGTTTAACAAATTTAAGCTTTAAAGATCAGAACCTGATCTAAGCCTGAAGCCATCTGCTAGACAGAGAATTAGCAAGTGTGTTTGCAAGGCTGCAAAATCCTGGTGTGAGGACTAGGAGTGGCTGTGTGGCAGAAAATTGTGGACTGATCAATTCTGTTTCTCCTAAATATTCAGAAATATTCAGAAGAACTTTGCTAGGATATAACTGAAATAAATGACTTGAAGTGCCTTTAGAAATACTTACATAACATGAATGGAAATCCCACATTGATAGACTAGTAAAGCTCACAATGCTGGGGAGGGGAGACATATACACCTGGATGCAAGTTACTGTGGAGGTACACAGAAACTGAATTTGATTTTTTAAAAAGTAACTAAAAATAGATACTGTAAAGTGGTTGCAATGGTATATACTAGTAGGTGAAAGTTAATTCCAAGCTGGAAAGAAAAGACTCAACGTGTCTCCTCTATAAATCTTCTTCAGCTTACAGACCATCCAAGGTCATTTATTATTAATAATATCTTCCGTATAGCATTAAAATTGTTAACAAACCTGTTATTTTTGTGCTCAGCTACCAACATTTCCCTTTAGTTGTAAAATTCCATATTAATATTCAATATTAAGTGGATTTTAACATGCACAGTAAAGAAATTAAATGAAGCAATTGTGCAGCCTGTCGGTCATTTTGGCCAGCCAATCATGTACTGCAATATTCTGTGCTAACTTGCAGATAATTATGCGCAGTACGGGGTTTTACGTGCATTTTGAATGGCTGCATGTATGTCCTTTCAACTACATGCATTTTGTTGTGCAATTGAACTCATCCTGCATGGGCATAATGAAAGAGAATTGTCTATGAACCACAACATTTTCAAAACCTGTTAGAATTTATAGCTCATATAGCTAATGCTATATGTAACTAGCAGAGCAGAGTGAATGTTGCTTAAAATCATTATCTACATCACTAGGTATAATTTTTTGTATACATTATATTCAATTAAATAAAAACTTGAAACCTATAATACATTGCAAAACTCCACTAATCCAACCTGTCTCAGGATTTACCAGCTATGTCAGATGATACATTGCTTTTATTGAAAAAAGACGAAAATCTGTGCAAACTATAGTACTGTCTCTTCCATTTACTCTTTTACCTAGTTGGATACTAAGGTGATGTTTTTTAGGTTGGAGGCCTACAGTACTGTATATAACCAAGATCACGATCAGACAGGTTGTGCGAAAGGGCTCCCTGCCCTTGCTGTGGGGAAAACTACAGTATCTCAACTTGTGTTCTGTTGGTTAAACAGATTTATTTCTATGGCAAACCTCAAGTGGGCAGTTGTAGCTGATACAATTATATCCAGACCCCTTCCTTACTACTCATCCATGTGTTTTCTAAATGCATTATGCAATACAGAGGAGCCAGAGCCTATCCCAGCATCCCTTTCTGATTAGTGTTAAACAATTATTTGAAACTACTAATACCACTTTGTTTTGTAGATTTTTGTGGCAAAAATATTGCTTGTTCTATTTATTTATTTCAATTTCAGTTTGTTTTTTCACAAGTAATGATATGTTCATACACAGTTTAAAAGGGTGCAATCTGAGGTGAAGTAAAAACCTTAAAAACATATTCCCTGTAATGAGGAGTTTTTTTCTAATATTTAGGAGATGTAGAAATCTGATGTCTATCCTGGAAGTACAGGGCATGAGGTATAACGTCTCTCAGAAAGAGATGTCAGTCTATCACAGCAATTTTAAATACAACAGAAATAATCTTGATTTATTGAAAGTCATGGTTTATTGAAGACAATTTAAACAAATGGAAACATTTTCTCAATTCTTCAAGCTCAGGTCTTCATAAAAATGAATGTGCTTCCAAGTCAGCTATTTTCTCCTCCTTTAGGGTATTGAGATAGGCTGCATACTAGAAGGTTTACATTCATATGAAGAGGGAAGTGACCACATATTAATTCCCCATTCTGCAGCATGAAAGATCAGAATCAAAGCTCCACCAAAGTTTAAATTTAATTTCTACTCCTTTGTTTTGTGAACACTATCATTTTGGGTTTAATCTTAACAATGCTGCATCTTGGTGCCCAGCTGAAGAAAGTTTGGTCTCTCCACATAGACTTAAATATTTCATTTATACTATTATTTGTCTTAGACACTCTAAATTACCTTATGGCTCCATAACTACTTACTTTATTATAAATTGCCATTTAGTAAAAAAGACTCAAGAAATCTTGGCATTTCTTGAATCATAGCATTCCCATTTTTCCAATTTTCCATAATAACTAATTACAGGCACAGCTGTGGAAATGGACAAAAAAATCACACACCCCTCAGCTTCTAGGAGGGTCAAGGGGCTAGATCACCGTGGGATGTTTTCAGTAGGTGTGAGAACACATACAGTACAGTACGTTATCACATAGTTTCCTGCAGCAATGAAATCCTTCATTTATATAATCAGGAGCCCAGAAACATTGAACAGAAGCTTATTTTTGTTCCCTTGGCTGATATAAAATGTTATTTTTCCAAGATTTTCAATTAGGGACTACAATTTATTAAAAGATTTTCAAGCACATTTTTTCCAGATTTACAGGAAAGAATACAAAATGTGACAGTTGAAATCCACAATTGATCACAATATTTTTCATAATATTTTGTATAGTTTCCTGCCAGATTGACAGCAGCAATGGGCCTCATTTATCCCACAACACCCCAGTCCACAATGAAAAACACATTTGAAATACAAACATTGCTTTAATACACAGTAATAGTATAGTAATAGTAATAACAGTAATTGTATTCTAATTTTAGTAGCTATAGATGAGTTCCCTTGCATATCACAAGCAGCTAACTAGTGCCAGATAAATTTAAGAAATGTTGACATCAATTCATGATTTTTTAAATCACCTGCCTTCCCCTGTATTCACTTGATGATGAATGGAGAAAAACAAGATGCATGCCTATGACATCCCCTTGGGATGGATGCTATCCACAAACTTGGTGTTGATTTGGGGCAAAACAAAAGGATTGGTTTCTTCTGTGTTTTTCAGTTAGAAGCCTTATACACACCTGCAGTTCTCCTGCGTGGAATTGAGATTTTAATAGTACAAAGGAAAATTCCTGGGACACATTTTGAATAAAATAAATTTAATTTTCAAAACGCCTAGCCATCAAATAGTAGACTGTTTTCATGTGACCATTTGTAGATGCTATCATTTGAAGCATTGCCTGTTACCTTGTGGGCACCTTGTCCAAGGTGCATTGTAGGCAATGTTTTACAAATACTGTATTTAAGAATATCTGTACTAATAACTCTGGTATTGACCTCATGAGCAGTAGTTTACAAGTTTATCTCAAGCAGAGCTAGATTGTACGAGAGGCTGGTGGCTGCCTGGCTGAGGGAAGGGCATGCACACCACACAAGGGCTGTAGTGCCCAGCTGTTTTCAGGCTTTAGATGATATTTAATAAGAAGTTGAAAAGTAAGAGAGACTTTGTAAAAGGGTCCCATATTCAAAAATACAAAAAGACTATACTAAGCTACAGACACAGATGGAAAATAATAGAATAAACAAGATGTAGGTAGAAAAGAATTTGGCATTAATGAGGGAAAATGTAATAAAGGGTAATTAATGATTATTTCTAGTACTTCAAGAATAAAACAAATGTAAAAGAAGGGCAAATAGTTATCAGGATGGTGAGTGATTAATAAAATGAGGTAAAAAACAAATACTAAGCATGCTAAGTGAATATGAGCTTCTCCAGGAGCTCCATCAGTACTGGGCAATGTAAGCATAACAGACACAATGGTTCTACAGGCATTAGAGCAGAAAAAAAACAATAAATCACTGTGCCCTGATAGTATTTTCCCAGTTGTACTTAAAGAAGATGTTATTCATAGACTGCTAGCTAGCATATTTCAGCTCTCACTAAGGAAAGAAGCTGCACCCACAGAGAACCTGGAGAACTGTAAATGTAACATAATTTCATAATAAGGAGGTCAACACTGAATCTGGAAGCTACAGACCAATGCCTTGTACTTCTGTTACCGGTACAAATACGAATACATTAAAGAAATATTAGAAAAACATAAATAACACAGACTTATAAAGGGAAGATGTAGGCTGACTAGTTTATATGAATTGTTTGAACAAACAATAATGCCAATTGGTGACGTCAAAGCATACCGTATATTATAATTAGATTTCAAGAAAACTTTCGAAAAGGTCTTTCATAAAACGTCATTTTGTCACAGATTTATTTTAAGCATGTTGTGGTATACCATGCCTTTCTAAAGTATTGAGCCTCTTCAAGTACTTGAATCTTCAAGTAATTCCATTTTGTTTAATTACAAATGATGTACTGTATACCTGTATGTTACAGGGTAAATAGAAGGGATGTTTGGGCACCAGGAGTTGAGGGATGTATTGCACTAAGCTGCTCTGATTGGCCAGTAAGACCCTAGTGTTGGTGCAGTTTCCTGCTTTATCCTGTGAGTTTTCTGCTTTGATTCAGGGCCCATTTAACATAAGCACTGGGCAATTACCACACCATTCAGGGGTAACATGTAGTGTTCAAACAGTTTGACTGGAGCTGTGATTGAGAGAGGGGTCTAAGAACAAGATATGATGGAACAATGCATCTTTACACCTGGCCTTCTGTGCACATCCGCTTACTGACAGAGCCCTGGGCAGCTGGCTCTGCCCACAGAAAGCATAACAAGGATGCTTCCACTCCCCTGGGAGAAGAGTCAAGGGTCTTTGTTAAGAAGGCTTGATAAGCCCCAGTCAAGACATTGGACCCAGGAAAGGAACCTGCAACCATGGAGAGGTAGGGGGCATCATCCCCCACTTCCACCTGACAATACATTAATACAAATCAAGGTGGGGATGGGGACATGATGGAACCATATTGTTTGGGGTAGCCAAGAATGAATACAATACATACATGTTTTCATATTATAGCTTGACTTGAAAGGAACTACAATCATTTTAAGCTTTAGCTACGTTTCTCAACAAAGACTATGACTGTACTTTGTGTCATTAAAATAATGCAATTTGCACAATACTGTATCATTTTACATATGTTTCATCTTAAGAATGTCTTCCCAAGGGTTTTTTGATTAATGTTTTTTAAATGTATAGAAGGCTTTATTTTAAAAGATAAAAAAATGGTAAAGAGCAGATTATATTTTAAGAAGCAATCCATAATGCCTACGTAAATGATTGCAATAACTGTTACTGATTACTGAATTAGTTATGTTTTTTAAATTCTTTGTCACAGTTACTTTCCACTGACATTTTGTGTCAGTGTTTGTGGCACTGAAGTTAAAATTTCTCTGGTTTACTTGTTTTGTGAAAATGTCAGTGAATGTCACCAGATGTCAAGGGCCTTGGTGAGCACAGCTGTTTGACTTGCAAGAGCCTCTGTGTTCTTCTCAGTGGCCAACTATTCTGCTTACAGTCCAGACATTGCAGATTTCTTTAGCCAATGTGGTAAAAGGAAGCTGACAATAAAGAGTGTGTCTTTAAACTATAAGTACCAGTGATATGAACAATTTATTCTGGGGAACAATATAAAACAATCAAGAACACGTTTTGACATTTGTATTTTCTTTGTTAATGTTTTCTATTTTAAATTCGAACTTTTCCCTACTATGGAAAAACAAGAGGAAAAAAATGTTTAAAATGTTGAACCGTATTTCCACACGTTCAAAGTGCCTATTATTGCTATGAAAAATAATTCGAACCAAATATATTTGTCAGTGTGACAATCTTGCCCAATCTTAGCCACCGCCAATAGTACAGCTATTTAAAAAAACACTTTGGATGAAAAAAGTGAAAGGATGGAATAATGGATGGAAAGAAAGAGTGAAAAGGACTTTGTAATGATTTTGAAATATCTTAATATATCCATGTTCAGTATTGCTGTCTTAAAACAAATGAGCCATCAGCACAAATCACACACAATTACACAGTCACAAAATAGGCCTTATTCTCATGTCCTGTTTCCAGATACAGTCTTTAGTGATAATTATTGTCTGTATAAGTATACATTTGCATAATGCTTTTTTTCCACACTCTTTGAGCATCTCAAAAATCCTCTTTGCAAATTCTAGGTATCGGTCAGAATCTGTAAACATTAAAAGATGTCTTGTGCTACAGTAACAATAGCTGCGTCCAGTACTGCGTAATGTACTACTCATTATTTGGAAAAAATAGAATGTGTAAATCGTAACTGTGCTTTATATTACATATGATAAAATATGATATACTGTTGCTAAACATTCCATGGCTCTGTGATGGATATTCTTTTTGTGTAACTCTCCCTCCCTTCAGTTATATAGGTTACCATGATTAACTGGTGTTTCTCTTCTTTACAACCCTCTTTGCCCTATTTATTTCCATTGCAATGTAAATGTACTTCTGTACCATAAATCCTAAAGCAAAGAGGGTATATTGCAAATGGCTTCTCAGCTGATTGATTTCTTCATTTTTCTCAATTTCTCAGAATAAGGAAGCCCCTTACATTTTGTTTCTAGTATTTTGAAACATACAACCACTCAGGAGTGAGTGACAGACAAAAGCTCTGTTACATCTCAGCTACTGCAGTTTGTTTTTGAAGTACAACTTTTAATCAGAAGATACTGTATCATTGGCAGTGCAGAAGCAGACAGCAGATGAACAGGGAAAGACCATTTGGGCGTGTTTAATTTTTGCTCTAGCCACATCAGAGTTTGGTTTGTAATGATGTTTGCAAACCAATGATCAGTACCTTCCTAGGATAAAACATTGTAAACATACTGGATACAATGGCCATTTCAAACCCCACAATAAATCCAGTCTTTGCAACAACATTGAGTAAGCCCTGGGATTTCACTTTCTACCCTTCCTGCAGACTTTTCCTAGAGTAATAACATTGCAGCCAGGAAAATATATGTCCACTATGAGATGGGAATGTGAAGGTTTTTCAATGGATCCCCATTAACAAGACTTGTGCTCCAATAATAATGGAAAAGATGTAAGGGATGTAATCTGGGCAAGATCTACAAGAGCATTGAGACACAATCTCAATTGATATGAATTGATATGAGTTGATTACTGGTGCAAAACAGGTGAAACGATGTACTGTATATGCAAGTCAGCTTGTCTTGTTTGCAGTGGTGACCATGATGTCTATGTCACGAATCTCCCACATGCAGGCAAGCGCTCCCGCATTCCCACGAGCTCTCCACGTACCAAATGTGCACTCGTCAATCAGTCCTCTATTTAAACCCCCATTAGTCCCCCTGTCAGTGCTCACAGTGATTCTCTCCCTGAGCTTACCTTCGACCAACTCCTCCGCGATACAACTGTTTCTCTCTTGGACCTTGACCCTGCTTTTTCGGACTACGTCTTAGCCACTCAATTTCGTACCTTCGCCTCTAGAACGCTCTCTTGGATCCTGACCCCTGCCTGTCTCCTCGATTAAGCCTCCACCTTCTGAATCCACTCCGACGCCTCTTCAACGCCTTCCCGGACTCCAACCCCAGCCTGTTTCCTCCATTATGCCTTTGCCTACCGATTCTACGACAACGCCTCTTCTACGCCTTCCCGGACTCGGACCCCTGCCTGTTTACTCTGACTACGCCTACGTCTTGTGCCTACCCTTCCTAGAGCACTGCATTGGATCCCAATCCTCCGCAGTCAGCCCCAGCTTGACAGTCTATTAGCCTGTGACATTCCAATAGACCATACAGTATGTTGAGGCCAGGCCTTTTATCTTTAAATATTAAGCATGTCACAGTAGAAACTCATCCTTCCTTATGTGTTATAATAGACATCTTGCAGTACTTGATTATCTCATATGCAGTATATGACAGACAGTAATGGTCCTTTAAAATACAGTAGCAAAACAACGTAGGAACAATACTGCTTCTATAGTACCAGATAAAACAGTGGGCAGCAGTATGAATTATTCTCTACATTCGAAGATGTCCTCAAAATATGGATAATTATACATGAAACTTTGTTCTTAAAACATATCGTTATCATTTTGAATACAAGAATATCAGTGTAACAAGGAGATAAGATGGAATTTGAATGGATTTAATGGACTTTAGAACATTGACACTTGTATTCACCAATTAAACATTTGAAGCTGTGAAATGTATGTGTAGCATGAGATTTCAAGTCTGACAATATAAGAAAATATCCATTAGCTACTTCATGAGCTCTACTATAATGCAATTACAAGGAAAAAGGCTGTCTGACCTCACAAGTGAAGGATAACTGTTTCTTGCCAAACCAGCGACAAGTCCCTATTTAATTTAGAAGTTCATGACACTTATAATATGATATAGATCCCAATAATCTATCCAGCCCCTTTTTTCATTTTTGTTACACCCTGGACAGCCATTAAAAGGGAATTAACAAATAATTGGAGTCTTTTCAAAGGCTGTCAAGCTCAATCTGACAGTTTTTAACGAAAACCTACATTGAGCAGTGACCCAGAACCTGGCCTGGTCTTCTGGGAAGAGGTCCTTTATTCCTTGAGGACATCACTGTGGACATATCAAGCTGATTGAATAAAAAAACTGCACCTGCAGGCCCATGCTCTCAAAAACCAGATGAAATATTGGAGACAAAAGGAATGATGCATTAGTGAGCAGATTGTTTTAGGCACTAAAGAAAGTCAAAAAGCACACATTGCCTAGCTGTATTCTCATATACTGTACAGCTCCGCGTACACAGAGAGGATATTGAAATGACAGCTAGAAAGCATCTCTTCATTTTAAACCTTATTCACTGTGTAGCAGCATGATGTTTAAATACAAGAAAAGAAAGGTTAAGATTTACTGTAGACTGTTCAAGCTGTTTGATTTACTTCATTGTAATAGGTTATTGTGGGCAGTGAACCACCTGCTCATCAAATAAATAATAGTACACCACATAAGAAACAAGCTTCTGTATCGTGTGGCAGAGAAGTACACCTTGAGGCCAATTATTCTTTAATTAACTGTAGCTCTCTACAGGCTGCAAAATCAATATAGTGTAATGCGTACAGTGACACATGGATAAAATGAATTTTTAGGGTCATTTTGCATGCACAGTACTGTATCTAAACTGAAGATATAATAAAAACAGATGTATATAGATGATATAATGTACTCCAACAGACAGTAGTACTCCTTAATACAATCAGAGTAATCCATTACTTACTGATGTCAGAAATTTGAACAGGGTTTGAAATTGATGCTTTAGTCTCTTCACCTGCCTGATGTCAATATAATATTGAGATGTGCTCGTTAGAAGAGGGGATAAGAAAAGAAAAAGGATGAATTATTCCAGAATATGGTGAGAAATATAATGAAAACAAGATAGAATACAAAACAAATGGTGATACACTGATTAGCATGTGTCATGAAATCCCCACATTACAGTATGTGCCACAGCGATAATCGGGAACTGTGTGTTGTAAGAGCAACCAGTCTCTATGAAATAAGTGTTTCACAAGAATGCAAAGCCTGTTCTACTGCTCAGAATTAACTGTAGTATGCATCATTCGTAAACAATCATAAGGGAAAAACAGTTTTCTGTGGCTGTTAACTTCATGCACAGAAAATGAAACAAAAAGTATAGTTGGTTCATCTTCTTAGTATTCAGCTCATTGATAATAATTAATAACTACTGCTTGCTTTTAAAACACACCATAGTCCTGTATAGTTGTCACGAAGCATTAATCAGGACCCTACGATAGAATCCGGAAGGGAGTGCAACAAACATGGGGGAGAAAAGACTAGGAACGGGGCTGGTAGACGAAACGGGGGGGCCTGTCGATGGTGCCCTGGTACCGGGGGGGGGCGCGTGGTCCAGGAGAAAGTCCAAAGGGAGTCTGAAGGGAAATGCAGAGTGGGAGCAAAAGTCCAGAACCGGGTAATCCATCCATGACAAACATAACAAAAGTTAAAAACCGGAGCAGGATCCGGTGAAGGGACAGGGAAATAAAAAGAGGTAACGGGGCCAGGCGCTCCAAGACCCGGACACAGATGGTCAGGATGCCGTTGCGAAGCCTATGCCGTCAGGCTACTCCTGAATCCGCTGGTAGGCGGGCTTCCGGGCGTCCATCTTCCAAAGCTGGGCCCAGAACGGTAAGAGCATCTGGTTTTTGTAGGGAAGGCTGGATAGGAGTCAGGAAAATGCAGGAAAATCAAGCAAAACAGGAAAGAGCCGGAGCGCCCTTAAGAGGAGGGACTTACAGTCGTGACAATAGTGACCCTTGTAAAGCAATCATAAATGCTATATGCAACATACAGTAGGAAGGTACAATGAACTTTGCATGTCTGAATCTACCAAAGAAGAGTAAATGAAACTTGCATTGGGTGGGAATCAAACTTGGGTCTCCTGCATGGTAGGCGAGAGCTCTACCACTGAACCACAAATGCTGACACAACCGTGTTTCCAAATACCTTGGACATACCTGCAACCCAAGCCTTTCCAGAAGTGGAAGTGGTTTGGCTGCAACCGGAATGGATGCATTGTTCAAAGTAATCTAAAGTAACGTTAGCAGCATGGCCTGAAATAACCTATGCAAAATAGGAAGGTGCAATTAACGTCTCATGTCTGATTCAACCAAGGAGGACTCTAAGAAAGGGAACGAAACACAGGGCCTCCTGCTTGGAAGGCAAGAATTCTACCACTGAAACACCGATACCTGCACAACCCTGTTTCCAAATAACTTCTGCCACATCTGCAGTCCAAGCCTTCCTGTAAGTTGGAGGAATGGTTTAACTACAACAGCAATGAAGATACTGTTAGAAGTAAAGTTACACTTATTGCCTGAAACAGCCTTGTTTGGACACTGTTTCAGTTCATACAGTATATCAGAAAATGTTTTTGGTATTCAGGATAATGTTCAGGGGAATAAAGGGTATAAAATCATAAATGAGCCACATCAGCATTAAAGGAAAAAAATGTTTTAAATGATTGGGCCAGTTGAGACTGATTAATCTGACTTTAGTATTCTATACAACTTAGCTAGAGTATTGAGTTTGAGTTGCTATAAATATTCATAAATGAAGAAGGTCAGATGGGGAGAACAAACAGTATGTGCCTGCCATGTCAGGAAATGCGTATAGTGATTTCTGTGGCTATAGATTTGACATTTAACTTGATATAAGAACTGCTACACAGAAGAATCTCCAGTACTGTTCACCTTTCAAATGTAAACTTCCAAAGGTAACCATAAATCACTTACATGTCCCTGGACTCAAGCACTGAGTATTCTGTTGACAATAAGCCTGGAATTTTGGTGCCTGCTTTGAGAAAAAAATAAAGGTTAGGTGCATGGCAGCATGGTCTGTTTTTTGCTTGGGATGATTGTGCAAGGAAATTGCTCTTTATGTGTTTCAAATCCATCATGTGGTTTTAGGACTAGGAGCTTAACATGCATTTTATTGCTAAGCCATATTGTAATCATTATATCGTAAATGTTTTAAGATTTTGTTTTTACTGTTTTTTCTTTAATAGGATCCAGAAACTTCAAAGCACCACCATGAATCAATTTTTCATGTTTGTGTATGGTGTTGATAGAAATGATATGTCTCGATGAATGTCTCGATGATAACCCTGATGTACATTTCATTCTGAATAATGTCACAAAATCTGTTGTCCGCTGTAAACATTGTCTGAATCCCAAATATTTTACCGTACGCTGAGGGAGAAATTCGTCAACTGATGAAAAATACGAATCTTCGATCCTGTACCTCATCATTACACACGTTCAGTCCTTGAAAGTGTGAATAACTAGATATTTCACTCAACTTTTGAGATTGTAAAAAAGAAACATTAAAGGTTTGTTTGATGCAGGAGAATGTTACCTTGTAATTAATAATAGTAATAATAATAATTGCTTACACTTATATAGCGCTTTTCTGGACACTCCACTCAAAGCACATTACAGGTAATGGGGACTCCCCTCCACCACCACCAATGTGCAGCCCCACCTGGATGATGGATGACAGCCATAGTGCGCCAGAACGCTCAGCACACAACAGCTATCAGTGGGGAGGAGAGCAGAGAGTAATAAAGCCAATTAATTAATTTCTTTCATTCTTTTTATTACAGATTGGAATCAAACACAACTTCAGAAATGAAGGATTCCATACATACTATACAAGCAAATTTATAGCAAATTTACAAAAACGAGATTTTTGTAAAAATGAAAATAATTCTGAAATGTTTAAATTTTATAAAAGATGTAAAAATGAATCCATAAAGCATAAATGTCATTATTACAAATCTGTTGTATAAAGATCAGAAATGGAAGCCCAGTGCTAGGGGTAGGATCCACTCTAAAATCCAATGTACTGTAGTGTGCATAGATCCTATGGCAAAACCATACCTCCATTTTTTTATTCTGCTAGACAGAATTGCTCAGCTCTGTGTTTAAGGTCATAGACCTTGTAACTGAAAAGGAATGACACTGCAGAATTAATTTCCCATATTGTAATAGGAAAAACTTCTAACAAATTCATTTCCCACACCAACAATTAAGAGCTGGGTCCTGGAGTGTTCAGAGCTTTATTTCTCAAAAACATGTGCAACGATATTAAAACTCTGTAACCTGTACGGTTTATGAATTTGGTTCTGCCACCACAACTCTATGAAGAGATTCAAGTTTAAAATGTAGCTATGTGTCTCTGAAACAGAACAAGATTTATTTGTGTGGTCCTGAGAGATTTCTTCACCACCACACCCCAGATTGTGTTCTTCAGTCTCTCCCCTACCAATATTCCCTTTAAGCTGTGTGCAGGCACACAGGTTTTGAAATCAGCACACGAAGGAAATTGAACTGCGCAGAAAAAATTTAATAAAAAAAATATTATAAAAATAAAACAAACATAGTCATCATTTGAAAAAGGCAAAATTAACCACATGAAACTGGCTGCGAGAGGCACAACTTGGCTGTGTGCATTATTATCGCTACTCTATTATCGATATCTACAGTATGCTCTCGTAGTCTCGTACCTCACTGCTCCCGCCTGAACATTATTTTCAAATGCTGTACTGTATATTAACACATGAGCACTGACCAACATGGTGCCTGGCCAAGACCTAGGGGAGGGAGGACAGGCCCAGGGAAAATGGTCCTGGAAAACGGGATGTACTGTACAGTAGCCACCTGTCAAACTTTTTGATAATCAGTGTATGTACCTGCTACTAACAGTCAAGGCCATTATATATATATATATGCACATATATTTCGTGTTTTAATTAGCTGTACAAAACCTTAATTTGGCTATCTATGATGTCCAACTTAGATTTATAAGATATATAATTTTTTATACATACATGTAAAATGGAATCAGGTTATTTAGGTGGTAGTGTTTTTCAGCTTCATGATATGGTGTGAGCTCATGGTTATTTATTGTCATGGAATAACAATATCAACTGATGATTTTATTATAATTTTATTTGCTACTTAATTTATTGAACACCATTATAGTTTGAAAAACTATATGTCACGCCCTCTACAGCTAGAGGGCGCTCCTACACTGTCCTGTCCCTAGTTTCCCTGTGCTTCACTTGTCCTTCCAGTGTGTCTTTGTCTGGGACTATACTGTATATTTCCGGGTCACTCTTTCCTCCTTGCTCAGCATTGAGGGTTTGGATGTTTTGAGACCCGCCCAGCACCAGGTTGTCTCTTTCACAGCCTGAGGCCATAGGTTTCTACCCAACATTGTCTGACTAGCTGAGCCGGGGCTAAGCCCCATCTCGCCGCTCTCCTGCCATTCCTCGGCATGCCTTTCCGACATCTGTGACATTATACAAAGTATCTTTTTTAAAATTTATTTTAAAAGGGAACTGCAACATTATTTTTATATTTCAGGGTTAGAAAAAATAAGCATTGATGACTGCATTTCAAACCACAATAAGAGTAAAATGTACACAGCAGCTTGTAAAACCTCCAATATACAGCACAAAATAGACATAATTTCCAGGTAAGCGCAGCACCATATTCTGCGATTCAGAACAAGGTAACCTGACTTCTGGTGACGTGCTGAACCTTTATTACATTGTAAACAAGCAGGCTTGTGAATACATCTCTTTTAATCGAATAGAAATATTTCTGTCGACTGCGAGACTGTTTCTCTGACAAATCCAACTTACAGTACAGTATGTGTTAACTCTCCATGCAGATCATATGCTGGAACATCTCTGTGGTGAAATCTCTGCACAACCTCTACTTATTTGCTCATACATCACATTACATTAGTCATTACGGTGACTAGTGACAGGAAGGGCTGCATCACGTTGCAGTTCGTGGAAACTCTCGCTTTAGCCGTAAAGAGACCAGGGATTTGTGACAACTTGGCAACTTACAGTACTTACATTTTTTTTACTGCTATTTAATAACCTGTCTGAGAAAATGGGACTGCAGTTCCTCTTTAAATTGAAAGCATGTTAAATGTTAAGGATTAGAAGAAACGTATAACCCTATCCATACATTTTTTAGACAATATCTGTGGATACTTCTACTATTTTTTTATCCATCCAAGGAGGAACAAGAGGCTATCCTGGTAAGCAATGGGCACAAGGCAGGATACACCCTTGATCCCTGTACATCAGTCCATCGCAGAGCACACATACCCAAAAACACACAAGCTCACATTGGGGCCAGTTTTCCCCGAGATAAATTAACCTACCAGCATGTCTCAGGAATGTGGGAGAACTCTGGAGCACCTGAAGGAAACCCAGATTAATTCAGGGAGAACATAATGTACAGTACAAACACCATGCAAATAGCACCCCAGATCCAGAACTGAACCCTGGGCACCAGCTATGTGAGCAAGCAATGCTGACCACTGTGCCAACATGCTGCCCACTAAATGTTTATATTTTAGATTTAGATAAACAATTAATCCAATTAAAATACTGTGTAACCTTTGATAGAGTGATAGAGTGATAGTATGAACACTATATACAGCATACTATGTAGTTGACTAATAAATCCAATGTGATTAATTAGAGGAAGCAGAATATTTTGATCAGAGACACTTTCAAAGCTGAATTTCCCAGGATGAGTACCCCAATTATGATCCATGTGCTTGTTGCCCTTGAATAATATTTGAATTACAGTATCTATTGTATATGTGATCCTTTAGGAATATTTTCCCCTTTTATGATAACTGTCAATATTTTATTTTTAATTTCCTCCCTTTTTATATATACTGTTTAGCACTGGTTTTCTAATTTTGTTTCCCAGCATTATTACTTCCTTTTTTTACAGTTAATTGTGTTATTGTTATCTATCGCAGGCTGACAGGCTGCTGGGTTTATAAGCATGACACCACAGTTACATTTTTCTTCTGTGATTGTTTTTTCTCACTAGCTTTAGATAAGTGTAGTCTTACAGCAAACAAACACTATTGTTTGGTAACCAGCATTACACTAAATGTCAAATGTTACTTTGTGAAATGTTGTTTCCTGTGTAGTTTATTTGAACTCTGTTAATTTAAAAAAGTTAATTAAATTTGACAACGATAAGTTTTATATTATAATTATATATTTTTCTGTGTCACATTATCAGATATTTGTTTTAATGTGTAATGTACACACTACCAAACCACATCTTATAGCATCTCCAGCTTTTTTACAACATTTGGGGAGCCCCGCGTTAAGGAAGACGCGTTGCCGTGGAAACCACACCTGACATGAATATGTGAATGAACGGCAGGTGTAGAACTGGTTTAAAACTAACATGAATACCTCCCAAAAGAGCTGGATCTTAAGTCTTGCTGTCGCCATAGTGGTGAGAAGACATGATAGTAGCGGGTGTGAGACGCTACTAGTTGGGGAGATGTTAGAAAAGCGTCCCGTCTCTTATGAGTGAACAAAGACTTGATTAGCCGCTGTAGTAACCCCGTGAGGAGGTGAAGAAGAACGACAATTCCGCAGGGGATAGCCTGCGAGGAAAAGAGTGAAAACGTCAGTCTGCGAGGAGACTGACAGAAGAAAAACATTTCACAAATTAACCTTTGACATTTAGAGCTTTATGAGATCGTCGAAAGATTTAAAGGGACAGCATCCTGCTAGGGTGTGAGAGCAGAGCTTTCGTGTCCGCTGTATGAGTTAGTGTGTGTGTGGGCCAGACTGGGTTGTGTGGTAGAGGGACCCTCCCCCTAGCAATACATTGGTATAGGGGAAGTGAGTGGGGTCTATCTAGCTGCACCTCTGGGAGATAGGGCAATGGTGGCTGAGCACAGTGAGGTGTGCTGGCAGCTGTGAGTTCACAACCTAAGGACATGAGAGTGAGATGCCAGAAAGGTTGTGCGTGTGTGTTAGAGAGGGACAGTGTGTTGGGTCTTGGCACGGTGTGTAGTGCCGAAGAGACTTGGTGATGTAGGTAGTGTGTGTTTGTGTAAGCCTACCTGGTGGTGTTGGGAGGAGGATGTCAAGGCTGGAGGCTGACCTGGGAGTCTGAGGCACACTGGTTGAGTGTGAGACAGTGTAGGAAAACCGGCTCAGGGACGCCAAATATGTAATCATAGTGGCTCTCTGAAGGCACCAGTTCTGTAGGGTTTGGGCATTTACTGAGACAATTATTAATTGTAGCAGTAAATCACAAAGTTGATTCTTTTGATGGCTTTAGAATCCAACCATGCGACATAACTCAAACAACGCGCACACACAGGTACTAATACACGAGGATACATTTATTAATACATAGAATATGCATGTAAACCTAACAGATCTTATCGAGAGGGTTATCAGAATACAAAAGGTATATTCGGTCAGTTACAAAGAGTTACACATCAAGAGGACATACGTTCAGTATATCATTCATTAAGACCGTTTCGTAAAGTGAACTTGGTTACAACTTCTACATTAGATACTCAAAACAAGTACATAACTCTTAGGAATTAAATTGATATCAACTGGTTGGGATAACAATTGAATTCTCGAGCTGTAATGCATTGAAGTTGAATACTCATCCAATCTTTGGGGATTCAGATCTCCTGCGGGCACAAAGAAACAGTTGCAGGCTGTTGCTGTCCAATCCACGCTCTCTGGCTCGGTGCCAGGCTGTGCTGTGCGGCTTGCAATGGTGCGCTGTTGATGCTCACTGACCTGCTAGTTAAGTTTGTGCACAGGAGAAAAGATGACTGTGGGTCCCAGCAAGTCAGGAAGAGGACCGGTTCGTTCCTGATGAAGAGCTAGTTCTGAATAGCGATTCAGCTGTCCACAGTTCCGACCTGTTCACGAGGCCTGCTGCTGGTTACTCTCTGGCAACCTCCACTCTAGACTCTTAGAACAAAGGAAAGTTCTGGCACTCAGACACACTGGCCGTTCCGTGGTTGTCCAGGCTGAGTCTCAGGATGGTCAGGAGGCGCGCTGCGAGGATGTCCTGCCCTTGGGAGCCTTCTGCTCCTGGGCGGTCCTGCCCTGGAATTCTCCTTTGAATTCCCTTTAGAACAGTCCACAGAATCCTCTCCAGAATCTTACTGAATCTCTCTGAATCTTTCAGGCTCTCTGTGTTGCCTGTTTTTACCTGGAGGAACTTCAGCTCGTTGATTGGCTGAAAGTTCCATGGGCATCAGAGTCCCACGTGGGTTACTCGGCCCTACCAGTCCCTGATTGGTTGATCAAGGTGAGATATGAGTCACTTACTCCTGACACTTAGTAATGCAGTCCAGATGTCCAACTGGCACTCCCTAGACAGATAGGCGCCAATGGATGACCATTGATCATGATAGCCAGGCTTAGCTAAGTGCATCCCCCTTTGGGAGCTGTCCTAGGACCTTAAATCAAAGGAACCTTACATGAATAGTCTCTCTGTGGCTGCACCACAGAGATGAACAGAGAAATGGGGCCTAATTTGGGAAAGCTCAGAAACACTTAATTCTGCCTTATTAATAAGCCTCGCCGCTACAACAGTGACCTAATGGAGTAGGAGCAGGAGGTTCCTAGCAGTGAGGACAACAGGATGAACTTGGGGCTCTAAAGGTAACAGGCCCAAAGTAATGGAATGTGGAATTAGGTATCCTGTTACCCCAAAGGGGGTTAGTGTGATCACCACTCCTGGAGGAGAGTGTGTGTAAGGTAAAGGGGTGTGACGGGGGAGAATGAGAGCCTGACCACTCCACCCAATGTGGTGTCAACTACCCCCATGGCACCACATTATGCAGAATATAATTGTGAAAAAAACATGAACAATAAGCTTCCTTAGAATGGTGTTACAGAAGCAGATTCTGATATTTTTGTGTGGAGACAATTTGAAGTAATTTTTTATTTAATATTTCAGTGATTACTGATATTTTTTTCATGCACCCTAGAGTTTAGCTTGTACAGTACATTGCTGGAGAAATACAGATAAGAGAAGATCACTTTATTAGCCATATATGATTTCTTGCATTAGGAATTTCTTTTCCACATACCCTAGCTTGCTCTCCATGAGACACACAGACAGGGAGAGAAGCTTGAGGTCAGAGCGCAGAGTCAGCTATTGTACAGCACCCCTGGAGCAGTTGAGGTTAAGGGCTTTCCTCAGGGACCCAACAGATTAGAATTCCTCTGCCGGCCATGGGATTTGAGCCGGCAGCCTTCCAGCCACAGGTGCAGATCCTTAGCCACAGAGCCACCACTCCGCCTGCTATGCACCATTGTTTAAAAATTGCTGCATAAGATTATTTAATACACTAGTTTAAAGAGGAAAAACTGGGGATGTTATCACAATGAGTTAAATTATGAGAGACAATTATAAAAATAAAATGCTAGATAATTAGATTGAAATTAAACACTCTCATTTGGAAGCACAGAAAATTAAAATTATACAGACAAAAAAAGACTATATCATGAAGAGTAAAAAATATGGAAAATGTCTTTCTTATACTCTATGAAAAAAACACCAAAATAAAAAAGCTTATGCTATTATGCATGAAGATGAGACCCTTATCTTTGATCCAAAATTCATAAAAGAGTCTTTTAAAAAATACTATGAAAATCTGGGCTCTGCTCAAAGCTGTCCTTCTCCCCAAGAAATTTAAACTTTTTAACTATTAAAATGACCAGTCTTTCTTTACAAAAGCAATAGTGGACACCGCAGTTTTGAATAAGGAAATTGTATCTGCTCTCACATCCCTCCATACTTGAAAAACCCCAAATGAGGATGGGGTTAGATAAAGATAAATCCAGATTATGTTAGTTGCACCTTTACTCAAAGATATTTATGATGAGCCTTTGATTAAGCAAATGTTGCCAGTCTCTAAGAAATATGCTTTCAGCTCAATAGCTCTAAGCTCGATAGATACAGTATGTATGATTTTAGGCCTATTTCAGTTCTTAACAATGATGCAAAAATTCTATCAAAATGACTTGCAAGCAGGTTAAAAATGAACCTACACACGAATCTAAGATTATCAAAAGGCTTTTGTTAAATGTAGATAGCCTTCTGGCAATATTAAATAATTACAGTACATTCTTCCCAATATAATCTTCAGACAATTAAGATATTTTCAATATAATACAATGGCCTTTCCTTTTTTACTACAAAGAATGTCCATTAGTAAAACATTTATTAACTGTTTGGAATATTCTGTTCAAAATATTGAATTTTTTTTTAATCCAAGAAATCTTAATGGCAGGATTTGGAGTAATCCTCAAATTTTACTTCCTTTTATATATTATTTAAGATTAATTGGCTCTTCAGAGTAAATTACCTTTAGCATTTTATAAGAGGGTGGAAGCTACCAAAATTAACATTTTGCTCCAGTTTTCTTAGCAGTTTGTTATGCTCCCCCTTCATGTTTAAATAAATTTTACCTGGGTGGTGAAGGGAATGGGGTCATGTTTATCTAATCCAACCTACAGTAGTAAAAATGAGTTTTTCCGTTTCAACCATTCTTCCATTAGTTTCAGCCATCTACTCTTCTTCTTTTTAGATGTAAATATAAAAATACAGATAATTGCTGGTGAATCAAGAAAGTAATCTCACTCACATGTTCTTCACCTGTCCTAAGGAGGTTTTGAAAAGTCCTAAATCCTAGGTCCTATGTTTTCTAAGTGAAATAACTAAGATACTAGAATTAATTGTGCACTTTAAATTCCATTTATTCTCCAAAGTGACTTTAATTGAAGACTTTCCTGACCGTAAACTGACATCTGTTATCACAAAGTGCAGACAGTGAAGAATGGAAAAGGCTTATGGCGTGTGATTAATTAAGTTTGCATGGATTGGCCAGTGATTGTGTCAGTATGGACATTCGTCCTTTTACTGTGTGTTTGGTTCCTCCCCATGATCAAAAGTCTACAAACGCAGAGACTGGGGCAGGAGGCAATTAACAAGGATGGAGGAACACAATGTTTCTCAATTTCCCCAATTTAATGAGGAAGTGTCCTGTGGTGCTGAACCAGGTTGGACCGGAGCTTGGGCAGAGGAGAGCAGAAAGGAAACAAAAGAGTGATCAGGCAACATGGCACTGGGAAACCAGCATACTGACAGTTCTGAAATGACCCATATTGGTTCCCAATTACAGCTGTATACTAACAGGCTCCTTCTATAATCAACTGGCTTTCCCTGTCACTGACTGAGACAATTGAAAACCCCATTGAGTGGGAGTCACTACCTAAATAGGACATACTGTAAGAAACCTGGTTAAAGGGGCTTCTATGAAAGCTTCTGGCCTATGGCTCAGATCAAGTGTAGTTTCTATGAAAGCTTCAGTCAATGAACTCAGGACTTTCGGAGAAAGAAGGATTGCAAGAGAGTTTGCAGTGATTGGACCCAGGAGAGGACTTGACTTGGACACCAGGGACTGAGAGCAGAGGAGGAAAGCCTCAGCATCATTCTCCTTCCTCTGTCCAGAACTGAACTTAGAGGCATACAGCTTTCTTTGCTGTGGTGTTAGGAACTGTGCCAGGTTACTGACCAGATCTGATTTCAGAGAACGTCAATGCCAGACTGTTAGTCCTGGACAATTGTTTCTGTTTACTGCGGTTTTTGATCTGTTCTAGTGAGCAGTCCTAGAAATTTCTGTGTTGTGGAGATACTTTTATGTACAGTAAAAAAATGGGATACTATATATGATAACCGTCTTTTCAGGTCTGTTGATGAACTGGTGGTTCTGGGAGATAAAAAGACATTGTGGAAAGGAAAATATGGCCCTAGAACACATAAAAATCTTGGTAAATTGGAAAGATACTGATCTGTCTTTGTTTGCCTTTTGGATTAAGATAATATTACTTAATTGACCTATTTTTCTTTCTTTTTTACAATTTGTTAATTCATTTAAGATTGTATGTATTTTTATTATTTTAAATTAAATGTAATTTTGAAATACCTCCTATAACACGAAAAAAAACGTTACACCTGTGATACTGAAACGACAAATATCCATTTCCCTATTATAAACCGATTGAAGATGTGGTATTGCATGCTCTGGAGAAACCTTGTCTAAGGGTGGGATCTGTCACAGTAACAGTTATGCTATGGATGCCCTAGTTCCCAGATTTAAATCCTATTTAAAATCTATGAAATTAGCTGGTAAAAATGTACCATTAATGGGTCAGAGGCCAATACGCAGGTAAATGGTTGTCCTGGCTCTATAAGACGAATGGGACAGAATTTCACAACACAGAATCTGCAACCTGGTGCAGGTCATGTATCACAGACGTGCAGCTTGCATTGCTATATTTAAACAAAAGGCACGGTAAGAAGTGTGCATGCTCTTTGCTTCAGAAACCAATAACGAGACTCTGATGAAGTCACATTATTATTGAACACATTTGAATTAAAACAAAAACAAATTAAAACTAAACAAATACCAACTTCTGTTCACTGCAATATAACTACAGTCCATTGGGTTTTGAATTACAAGGAAAGTGGATACGGCTATTAAATATCTCATCAGAATGAATGTGAAATAATTAAAATCCATAATTAGTAATTAACCTAGTTGAAATAATCTTTTAAATACTTCCAAAAGACAATGTATTTTCTACATCACCAATATTGTGATACGGAGTTTTATGCGAATTGTAAATACAATTTGTTCACATGAGCAATTGTTTTTTCAATATAAAATAATGCTGGAGTGTTTTAAAGTCATGTCTTATTGGTGGATGTGATATTGTGAAGTGCTTGCGGTGAATATTTTTATTACTTTGGGTATTGACTACTCTCAGTTCTAATTTTGTAGAATTAGTCATAGCAACAGTCATCGAGTTTAAGACTGTTTTCTGGTAATAATGTGCACTGACAGCCTTAGTGAAACATTTTAGACAGATGTCAATGGATACTGCTGGATTGACATAGTAGGGCTGGACAGCAGGCCTTGATTCCTGGTGTACAAGGGGAAATGAGGGCATCACATGACATCTTATTTCTTAGCAGATGAATTGGCTTATTGATTTTTTCTTTTTTTTCTCTTGTGGTGTGCTTGGGGAGTTTGGTTCTTAGTTTCCTGACTACCATTCTGTGATGAACAAAATGGGAACACGAGGCATGGATTAGACGTGCAGGAGGCTCATTAGAAGGTTCAGCTGATCGACTGTCTGAAGTGCAATTCTGGGAATTTTACAGCTCGCTGTATATCTCTGTTCTTTTTTTGAAGGAAAATGAAAGCTAACCTGTTCAGAGAGGCTATTATAGTTTAGAGAGATATTGTTGGGGAGGAGTGTAGATCCACCTGATCATGTGATACAGCTGCAGCAATGGACCATGAAAGCATCAATGGATGCTGTGCATACAAGCGTACTGCACTAGAGCTGCCATCGATGGATAGGGATCAGAGGGATCAATAAATAATTTCATTGGTATTGGTTAATATCCTGTTTCCCACATGGCAGATCCATCCAGACTCAGCAGTAAGTCATGGATTATTCTTTACAGACAAAATTCAGTATTGTGGTGTACTAGAATTAGTATAAGCTTTAATTAGTTTACCACTTATTGCTGGTCCTTTTGTAGAGCCAAGAGTTTCTGGTCTCTGAGCCTTAGATGAAATACATTATTCCACAGATGGCCAATCGGGTTCAAGTTGGTAGGGCTTATACAACAATAAATTCCTTACAAGAAAGCCATCGCCGTACAAGCCACAAGAACGTGGTGTACCTCTGGAATGTTATCAAATCAGTAAAAAGGTATCCAGTGAGGTTCCAGGACTTCATCACCATGCAGGTTGCCATCAATCACTACAAGTGGAGTTCTGTAATGACAAGACCCTTGTGTCCAGCCCATCACACTAGATTTCTCTACAGATCTTAGAAAAGTGACGATACTCATAGTCTCTCAGATTGTAGCCTATTTATCATTAACATACTGTGTTTGGATCTAACGTTTTACATTACAGGATTTGCTGGGTGTGAATATCCCATACAGCAAGTGATGGTCTATTGATATAGACCAGCCTCCGACATAACAAATGACTCAGTATTGTTATTCTCTTAATAAGATGATGATATTGGTTCCTTTCTGTTATTCTTTTTTTCTGATTTCCACCAGGCTTGACACTAATCAGTTTAAATCAACACATTCCCTCTATTCAATCAAGTCTCACACTAATTATTTGATTTAGTATTTATGCAGTCACAGTCACCTGGGTGTATCACAATCATCAATTATAATTGGTTAATCAAAAATGCCAAAAATATTGAATCAATATGCAAAATCTGTATGATTTACATTTCTTAAATTGTACAAGCTTAAAAAATGTTTGTTTTTATGCTTGGTAAATATTTTTGAGTTTTTAAACTGTATAAATTAATTTGTGCCCAATGTTATTTTTTTATTTTTTTTACAGCATGAGTACCCAGTAAGGACATTTATAATATAACCCAAACAGTGGTGATATGATCCAAACAGGAGGCACTCCTCTACTTGATGCTGTCTTGTAGATAATGTGGCACATACAGAGTAAAAATTGTCATTTGTCTTTAAGTGCTCATTTTGCCCCCCAGAAAGTTGAAAAGTACAGTATAAAAAAAAAATTACCTGAAGTTAAAAACTATTTACATTTCATCTTAAATTAAGTACAGTATCAAGTATTTTCTCTAAGATTTACATTTGTCTAAAATATTGGGAATAAAAGAATGCAAACATAATGTCATAAATATTTAAAGAAAAAGCAATATTGCATGCACCACCAGCAGTTGCAGTAGGTTCATGCTGATGGGTTTCATTATTATTGTCAAAAATACAATTCAAGGATGCTGTTTAAAGGTGTTTTACATAAGCTGTTTAACTTGATGCCCACACTGTTAAACTGGTCATTAATGTCATTTTGTGTTTGTTTTGCATCAACTGCTAAATCATACTGACCAAAATGAGATTTAAAAAATATGTTTGAAGGAGAAACAGCTTGACACGCTTAACCAAGTAAGAAATAAGAACAAAAGAAAGGTTACAAACAACAGGACGCCATTTCACCCATCTAGCCCATTTGGTAGTTAGTACAGTAGTTAATTGATCCAAGGCTCTCATCTTACAATTCCGGAAATAAAAACAGGGTAAAGCTTTAACAACTTGGAAGCTAGTTCCACACTTCCACAACAGTTTAGGTAAGAAAGTGCCTCCTGTTCTTGGTTTTAAAAACACTTCCACATAGTTTCTACTTGTGTTCTCCGGTGGGTTGACTTTGTCAACACCTTTGTGCATTTTCAATACATGTATTGGGTTCCCTTGTAATCTTCCGAACTAAAATAGTTGGATTCCCTTACAGTATCTGGTTGCTCTTATCTGGAGGACATCTCCACAACATGGTGACCAAAGTTATACACGATATTCTAAATGAAACCTTAGTGGTGTGTTATACAATTTGAACATACTGTACCATCCCTTGGTTTAAATTCTATGTTTTTAAATGTATATTGGAGTAAGGAGTGACTTTGTGCAAACATTTGCCTTTTTAATTGCTTCCACACATCTGTTGTGAAAACATAAGTCATTTTCATAAGTAGCCTCCTCTAGCTCATCGTTTCCCTTTTTATATTGTGAGGCCAAGGGGTCGGCCATCACTTCTTTTCCAAACCCAGCCCTCCAGAGGCCATGTCTGCCTGGAATGGATGTGCCTTTAAACTTTTTACATTATCCAGAAAGAAATAGACAATACAGGCCAGGTTGAGGGCATGAATTCAAGGTAAACCCTTGGGCATTGAGTTTGAAATGTCAGATGTTTTACAAGTCTTACTCAGTACACACACTAGAAAGAAATATTGAAAAGAAAAACAAGAAAAAAAGCAGCATACATATTTAATTTTCTTTCTTCAAAAGTCAATTGTTTAAGTTGTAGCACATGTAGGAACACAAAATCTAGGGCTTGTCCAATTTGACCACTACTTTGGAACAATTTTGATACTGATATAAAAAAAACTAAATATTCTGCATGATGTATTATAGTGCCAGGTCCCAATATGGTTTTCTCAGCCTTGTAAAGTAAAACAGAAAATTCAGAGTTCTGAGAAAAGTTTCATCATCATTATTATTGAGCTACTGGCAAATATGTTAGTGCCATAAAAATAACGTTTCTAGGCTGTAGAAGGCCACCAGATAACAGACAGTTTGATTGTCACTTGTTGATAGGCAGATAAACAAAGGAAAACAAGTAAGATGTTGATGTTTGCTCTGGACACCAATTAACCTCTCCTTCTCTAAATGGTCAGATTTCACTGAGTGACAATTTCACTGATCAGAGCAGCAAAATTCACTTAAAAGAAGTAAGTGTGTCTTTCGAGCTCAGCATCAGGACCCTTTCACTAAGAAGTGTGCATGCTCTTTGCTCCTGAAACCCAGGAATGTTTATTATTTGCATTTGCTACATTGGGTTTTTGGTCATTTGTAATTTGGCAAGTTTTTGCTTTTGTGATATTATATTTTTTTCCATAATCAGTACAATCACTACTGGAGAACACAGATGGAGATCAAACTAAGGGCTTGATTAATCATTAATCTTCACAGCCCGAACATGTTCTCTGAAGTGTTCTCCTAGTCTCCTTCCAGTTTCCCCAACGTAGATAGCTGGGCATTTCCTGCAAGAGATACAGTAAATGAGGTTGCTGGAGGTACAAGAGGTCACCTGGGTGATCCTGAATTGTCCTGAGGGGCCTTGAATGATTGTGGTGTTAGAAATGTACTTGCAGGTGATGCAGCAAGCTCTGCTGCAGATTAAATGGTCGGCAATAAGATGATGGGGTGGTAAGAATAGAGGCCCCCAGTGGAGGGATCAGGCTGTAGGATGGAAAAGTTGTTGTTAATGGTCCTGGGGATAGAAAGTGTTTCAGGGTGGAAGGGAAGCACCAAAGGAATGCGGTTGTTAGGCTTCGGGTTCATAAATTAGTTGATGGTCCGGGGACTCGGATGAGGGCCCTGTCAATAACATGGGTGGGGTATCCTCTGTTGATGAAAAAGGAGTGCATTTTGAGTGCTTGGTTCTGGAAATCCATGTAATCACTGCA
Source organism: Lepisosteus platostomus (assembly GCF_059453375.1). Lineage (NCBI taxonomy): Eukaryota > Metazoa > Chordata > Actinopteri > Semionotiformes > Lepisosteidae > Lepisosteus > Lepisosteus platostomus. The sequence goes on from NC_142621.1 coordinate 33,763,777, forward strand.
GAGTTGTCGTAGCCTAAAGAGCTGTGAAAAAGGGAGAGAGTTTTGGCATGAAAGTTTGGAGTTTGGAGTTGGCGTGAAATGAGCTGTACAGCAGATAGCTGTGTGAATTTGTGGGTTTCGAAGACTGAAGTAGAGAGTCGGGTATGGTTGATGGATAGGTTTATGTCTAGAAACATAAGAGTAGTAGAAGATATGTTAACTGTATATTTGAGGGATGGGTGGAAGTTTGTGAAGTGATGCAGGAATGCTCTTACTGGTCATTAGAGCATGTAGCAGCACCGACGCAGTCATCGATGTATCGCTTGTAGAGGTCAGGGACAAAGCCAGTGTAGGAAGTGAAGAAGCATTCTTCTACCCAACCAACAAAAATATTGGCAGAGCTGGGTCCCATTCTGGTGCCTGTGGCAACTCCGCTAACCTTCTGGTTATTGAATGAGAAGGCATTGAGTGTGAGTATCAATTCATACAAGGCAAGACGTGTGAGAGGGTGGATTGGAGTGGTAGGGTGTTGCATTAATTAATGGTTTCAATTAATGCAACAAATTGACAGATACTACGGTGCTCTACCTGTGTAATTAAGACAAGTTGCAAAGTAGTGTAGAGAACACAGGAATCTGGCTTTGTGATAGACTGACCACATCCTGGAAGACAGAAGGTCACCAAGCTGCCCAGGACTGTCACTTTTTCTGATCCATCTGTGCAATCATTTTCAGACAGAGGTAGCTACGAAATGAAAAATTACAGTAAGAGATAACCTCTGCATCACTGGAAAGACAGTTGCTTATCAGAATGAAAATAATTTACACGTTCAGAAGCAGTTCAAAATAACTAACAGCTGAAATCAAATGATCATATTCCCAGATATGCCCAGAGAACATATGAGATGGTAGCAAAGAAAGAGATTATTGTGTTTTATTTACTGATACATTTATTTTTCTACTTTACAAAATGTATGTGGTTCCCCAAAAGGGGGACAGTGGATGTCAGATGATGTGGGGAGAAATCTCAGGCAAAAAACTTCTTGGTGCCCATTAAAGACAATCTTATCTTTTACTCCATGGTTTTTCCATTCTTTCAAGACAATACTTATTATGCAATGTGTTCATTTTGATAGTGTGTAGTGCTTTATAATCAAAATATCTCATCTTTCTTTGATCTGCATTTTTGTTCAAATTTTCTGTAATTTTGTTTGATTGCCATATTTCGAATGTTATTTTAAGACCCATTTGGCCTGAGTGTTTTTTTTTTTTGCATCAGTATAAATAAAGAACAGAGTGTAATAAAAAATCATAAAGAGACTAAATAGTAAAAATATAAATAATAGGAAATCAAAGAAAAGCTGGGTACCTGCTTGGTAAGGGTATATTAAAACCATGGGGAAAATGAAAACACTATAGCATTTTATAAAGGGGAATTTATGGGAAACAACTATCAAAGGAAACAGTGAGAGAATACACTGATGGATTCAAAGCATTTGAAAAGGAATAAGTATCCTGCACATTCCTTGCGGAATAAAATCAAACATGCTGAATTTATTAGATTTATTAAATATTTTTGCCTGTATATTGTCTGAATGAAGTGCGGGGCTAAGCACAGCTGGAGATATACTAAGTAAAGACTGTTATATCCCCAGCTGCGGAAATATCTGGAAGTAAACACTACCAGATATTTCCAATTAAGCTACAGTACATTATAATTCATAAAAACACTAGTGTCAGAGCCCCTTATATACAACAGTTTCTTATAGAGGTTTGTTAATTTATGTTTGTTTGTGAACAGATGGGCAGTTTCAACAATTAGTAACACAACATATAAACTTTTTTTTTGTATTCATTGGTAAGCATATTTTGATGAATTTGATGATTTTGATGAAAAGTAGTAAGGAATTGGATAAGAAATGCAGTTTAAGAAGGCCACATGAGCATTTTAATTCTGTGGGGTTCTTGAGCTTTGACCTTTCACTTTAAAAGCAACAGTAGCTTCCACTTTCTAAATTTCAGAATTTGTCAGAAAACTTTTTTGTAGACGGGTTGGTAGTGGTGTTTCTTTTAAGAAACAAAATTAATATAATATTTTTAGGCCTGTTTGTTTATTTTCCACAAACACGACTGCATCTATAATTCTACAATGTTTATAGTTACAGCTTCAGAAAAGCATTGTTCCATTTTGCACAAGATTTGTTTTCAGGATGTCTGGACATTTTTCATAAGTCTGTACGTGTATGTGCAGACACAGATTTGTCATTGTTTCCATCATACAGTATGCTGAAGCAGGTCTAAGTAACAGAATAATAAGAAAAAATGTGATCGAAAAAGTGATAGAAAAAAATGTAAATAAACACACTTCTAATTTTAGCTCTCTCTCATCCATTCACTCATCTGTGTTTATGCTAACGAGTTCAGTTGTTTGTGGCTTTTCGCGATCAGTCCGGCTCTCTTATGCTCTGTGTCTTTCGGCTGCTCTGTCTCCTGTGGGCTCATTAACTGGCAAGGGGAAGGGGTTTCTCAGATAGAAGCTGAGGCTCATCTCTAGCATAATGATCTCCCAGGAGTCCTTAGCTCTGTACCCGCCGTCTGAGAGAGGCAGCATCTATCGCAGGAGACAGGGAAGTCACGTGAATGGGGGCTTCATCCATTTTCAAGGCAGCAGTTTAAACTTTTGTTAATTCCTTCTTGATCATTCTTGTGTTACTGTATAGGCAAAAACAAAATTTGAAACAGAGTTATAAATCCTAAATTAAAAGGAAAATACATTTTCATGATGAGTACAAGGAATTGGAACATTAAGGATTCTACATCTAAAAAGGTTCATGTAATTATATTTTTGTGACCTTCATAAGAACAATAACATTTCTAATACAGGACTCATAGTATTTTAACACAATATACAGTAGAATAACATAAATTAGAATGGGGTCTTAATACTCTGATGAAGTTAATTTTACCAAATTTTATATGAGGGTGTAACTTTAAAAAATGCAGTGTGTGGATGATTTACTTTCTCTGAACTATCAGTTTAAATATGTCTGATACTGAAAAAAACTGCTTTTAGATGAATAAAATGGTTTTAACATTCTGGTTTTAAGTTTTTAAAGGTGTTCTAGATCTATACTGTTAAAGTATAAACAGATGCTTGTCATTAGCCGGTCTGATATTGGGTTGATTTCACAAAAAACACTTGGAGACTCCAACTTAAAAAAATTGAATTTGTTTTAATTTGTTTCAGTATGATGATATAGTATAAGTGGATCACACCAAAAAAGGGTTTCTTAACTCCCTTGAAGGTGTAGACTTTCCTTTTCCAACTACCTTATTAAACACATAATTAAATTTATAGCTCCTACAAATTCTCTGGAAGAAAACGTTGACGATTCAGCAGCTAGATTTTCTCAGACGTTACCTCCTCTTCAACATCACTCATACTTTATTTTATAAATTGAAAATCAATTGCCTCAAAATCCAAAATGAGTAGGGATGCAAGAAGTCACGGAGCAATTTTAAAATAAGTCGGGCCCTTCAGGAGATCAAAAAACGGGGATACAAATATATCTCCTCCTGCTATGCTCTAAATATAATCATTCCCAAAGGCCTTTTTTATAATCGAAATACTGTACAGCTCCAGCCAACCTCTTGTCAAGATATAGAAAAAATGTATATTTTGATAAAGAAAAATAATGTGTATTTAATCACAGAATGTAAAAGGACATATACAGTATACATAGTATACTGTAGCTCCACGGAATGCATACTGTATTTTAACATCTAGCTATCTGAGGAAAGTCACAAAGACAACTAAACAGCTAAACTAGTTACAGCCAAACCACAGATCTGCCCACCAGAGTCAAACAATAGATCTGCCTGCCTGAAGTCTACAGGTACATAAACAGAAGATTTTTTTTCTGTGTAGGAATTTCCCAAAGCTTAATCTTGAAACAAAATTTCAAATATATTTTTTCCTAAAGATTTATGAAGCAGGTAATCCAGGGTCTGACTAAATTTGACATTACCTAAAGATTCAGACCTTGACTATATTCCATCATCTGAATTTTGGATTCATGACTTTTTAAGGCTGCCATCACTACAAATCACTGTTGTGAACTAGAGAAGTAAACAGCCTGCAGATCAGAATCCCTGTGTCCATTTGCAGGAAGAACTTACATTTACACATTATTCTAAGACACTTCCAGCAGCAATGGTATCTCACAATCAGAGTCAAGTATGAGTAAAATCATTCTCTGAGAGCAGTTAAATTACCAGTAATGTTGAGATGTCAACTGCTTGCAGAAAAGAAAACAGCACAGAGAAGACAAGTGCTATTAATACATTTCCCATACAGCATCCTTGTCAATCAGGGAGATGATGCACTCCTGAATGGACACAGTCACACAGAAAAACCACAAGAACTCTCTGCAGGAACTTGCAGAAGCATTTCTGCACACATGGGTAATATGTTTCATTAATGTCAGATACTGTTCAAGAAACAAACTACAAAACTCCCAAACACAGAAATTTGCCTTGGAGAGTATTGTACAAAACAGATTAGAGTTCTGGACTCATAACTGGAAATTTGTGAATTGAAATCTCAGATGAGACACTGCTGTTGTACCCTTGAGCAAGGTACTTCACTCAGATTGATTCCGTAAAATACACAGTTGTATAAATAGCTGCATATGTAAGTCACTTTGATAAAAGCTTCAGCCATATAAATCAGTAATTCAAAAGAACCTTTCCTTAAAATGTCTGTGATGCTTGGTTGGTATGGTGGTTAGCACCACAGAATTGCAGCTCTTGGAGCCTGGATTTGATTCTGGAATAGAGTGCCTGTTTGTGTAAAGATTGCATGTGTTTGTGTTAGGTTTTTGCCAGGTACTCCCATTCCTATTCTAGCAAGCAGGGAATTCAAGAGGTTTTCACACTTGGGAGGATTGATCCCAGCATAATCTGTGCAATTGTGCAACTAGAGAAGTGGAACCTGGTGACCACAATGGACAGAATAGTGCAGTGCAGGCAATAAACACGCAGAAGAGTGGCAATGGAAATGTTCTTTTATCGAATAGAAACACATAATTTCACTATCCTTAAAAGGACTGCTCTCACCAGCCAGGAGGAAGAAAGCCACTGGTGATACAGACTGAAGGTGGGGATCTCAACTGACCACAGTGGGAGCCTGAGGTCACAGACCTGGAAGGGGAAACATGACAGCCACACAAGTAGACTCACATACTATGTCCACAAACCCCTGTCCTTCCCCCCGAGTCCCAAGAGTTAGCAATGTCCCTGATAGGTCCCAAGTATCCCAGACAAGTTCCAGTCTATCCCAACATACTCTCCTGGTGCTGACATCACCAGCCCCACTGTTTGTCTGCTCGGTGTCCTATCACTGACTGATGAGTGCACTACAATAGTATCATCTCATCTATGGACATTCAGACAGTAATTTTATATGGCTCATTGGACCAGTCACAAATTGATAAAAGTCTGGTAAAATGAAAATCAAGAAGAGGTTTACTGTAAACCCTGATGTGAGCACATTCAGTAGATAACTCTGCAATTCCAGAAGTCTGGGTGCTCTGCCAAAGCTAAGTCTTATACTATCTAGCTGTCAGTGGGGGATGATGGCACTTCTGTAAGAGCTTAGTGCATGAGCCCTGTTTCACATACATCTTTGAATTATTCAAAGTTCAGCTAGCAGTGTTGAAAAAAATGCATAAGCAGATAATGTATTGTATGTTTTGCTAACATTTTAATGAAGTAAACCCCAAGAAGACATTATCCCTTAGAACACAGTATAAGTACCATTCTCAGTCAAAAGGCTGATGACAGCTTTCAGAACATGAAAAAACTAAGAAAATGGCTACAGAATGTACTGTATAAGCCCAGAACAAGCCAGAGTGATAGAGGATAGTGAAGGAGTATACAGTAAGTGATTACCAGTGGCTCCAAGAGAGGAGAAATACTTTTCATGCTTTAAGGTATATTTGTCACCAATCACATCAGACAGTCATACATTTGTTAATTGCTTTTAAGAATGGTGTTTTAAAAATTTTCAATACAGAAAACAATACTTTGTTAGGGTGAACAATTATAATTTATTCTAGTAATATTTCCTGTTCTAAGAGGTGTCTCCTAAGTGTTAAAGGACAAAGTAAGTAAAGTATTGTGTTTTTAACCTAGCTTCTGCTTGGTTTCAGTTAGCATCTTTATTAAAACCTTACAATCCATTCAATTGTGGCTTCTTCCTGGGTGCCTTCTTATAGGACATCACAGATACAGACATGATGGGTTCCTCTTTTAAAGACACCCACTACAAGAAACATTGAAAAACTTGAAACATATTGTAACGCAACGGGGGCTCAGGCGGGCGCCCTTGCCGCATCTGGTCGGCCCCATCCCGACTGGAGGCTCGAACCCGGGACTTCCGCATCTCTCTGCAGCGACCTAGCCCCATGAGCTAAAGAGAGATCTCTCCACAGCCCAGTAGCTGTGGTCCTGCTATCACAGGGAAGGGCGGTGACGTCGTCCGCTCTGGTACGCCGGCTCTTTACACACACTGCTTGTCGGCCGTAAGCGTTACACTCTCCCCCGATTAAATCGCCGTCCCCGGCGAAGGGCTATCCCGCCCCGCTTCTGACACCAATGTAACACAACGGGGGCTCTAGCGGGCGCCCTTGCCGCATCTGGTCGGCCCCATCCCGACTGGAGGCTCGAACCCGGGACTTCCGCGTCTCTCTGCAGCGACCTAGCCCCGTGAGCCAAAGAGAGATCTCTCCACAGCCCAGTAGCTGTGGTCCTGCTATCACAGGGAAGGGCGGTGACGTCACCCGCTCTGGTACGCCGGCTCTTACACACACTGCTTGTCGGCCGTAAGCGTTACACTATTGACAAAGTTAATAAAATTGACCATCAATAAAGCCCGGATCCGGGGAGGCAAATGGCATTGTGCATTTAGGACCAAGAATGAAAAAAAAATGGACAAATGGTGGTAGGTGTCAGGTACAACCTGCCTAATCCTGTTGAAGCAGATTGCATTCAAGACAACAGCTGGATGAGGATCCTTTGATCATTTACTGTAGCTTCTAATACATGTCCATGGCACTGTAGCTTTACTGTTACCAAAAGTGACATGTTTTCATTCCATTAAGGTGAGTGTGAATATATATCAAAGATTTGTATTTCAAATAATTTATTTGTAGACTTGTCTAAAGGGAATATACTTCATCGTAGAAAAAATAACTAAACAATGTCATGTCAAGTGAAATGACCTTATGTGAAGTGCTGTGTTCAATTCTTTGGTTGTACAGAGTACCAGGTAAAACTGTGCTTGTTTTTTTTCCCCACTTTTACAGAGTAGAATAAACATGTGCTTTTAAGTTTCCCTTGAGAAATGAAGATTGGGCTGTCAATGCAGATATTTGTGGATATACTAGAATTTAGTTTGTAGCGGGTTAGACAGAGTAAGTGAATACCAAGCTATACACTGATTTGCAAAAATATTTAGACTCTTGCACAGTTTTCATATTTTGTTACTTTAAAGCTTGCTGTCATGACACTAAAGTAGATTAGTTTAATTATATACGCCAGCAATGTTAAAGAGAACGAACATATCTCACAAGAACAACGAGCAAAAATTGCTCCAGGCTGTTGTGCAAAGTTGGTAGAGAGACAAAAATAATTGCAATTGTTGGTAAAGGTGTTCACATTTTTTCTCTTTAGTTTTGATTACATCTACTGTAACTTGTTTTACTCTTAAAGGTGTTCAGTTTGAATATTCTGGTTTTTAAAAAAAATTGTAATGCGTGTACTGTACAGTATGTCCCCATATCAACGGTAAGGTAAAAAAGGATCTAATAATTGACAATAGGTCTTACATACTGTAGGTTACCCTTAGGTAATCAATTTGTGATGTTGTGGAACACATACTGTATGAGTCTTGATCAATTCAGTAACTTAATTGGTTCAATTAAATCAGGTCAACTGAGGTCCTTGAGAACTACAGGATAGTTCACAAGACTTACTTTACAATTTACATAATCACCTTCTCAAAACTATAAATCCTTTACGTATTGAGAAACTGATAGATCAAAGCAGAACCATAAAACCCTAATCCACCATAGAATAGTGGCTTTAAAGGACAGGATCAGACCACCACTGCCTTATGTACTGTATTTAGGGGTAGCCAAACATATACTGGAGATCCACATTTTCATTTGAACAACTTGGACACTTAATCTGTTCACTTGAGTAGTTTGAAATGAAAACGCAACTTTAAAACATACACATGATACTGAACTGTTAAAACATGTTCCAAGTCTTGACAATCTAATGATTTAAAGTTAACCTTTAAGACCTGCTTACTGTGGCTTTCTGAGATTAAGGCTGTAGTAAAGATAATTTTTCAAGATTCTTGGGGAAAAGTAACCTGAAGTTCAGGATGGCCACTTGTTGTTATTTTAAATTTCTTATGTCCTTTTGAAAGCTTTACCCTCTCCCAGAAGATATTTTTTTTCTGAATGTTTCACAGGAATTTAATTTTTACTGTGATTCACTACCGTCTCCTGCAGATTTTCAGATCTGTATCAATGTTGTTTTGTGGGAGATTAGGTTGTTTTTGTAAAAGAAAAGCTTATTAACAGTTTACAATGTATTTTGAGATATTTTATCCTACTGTTGTTGCAGTATTTAAAAAGGTAAAGAGTGCAAAAATGTCTTTAGTATACCACTGCAACTATAAACAAATTTGCTTGACTGAAATATAAAAATTAGTACTGTTTTGCAAAGGAAAACAAAAGGTAAATTCTGAAATCCATACTCCTTGTTATCTTGTCTGGTCCCCCCTTTGTCCTATCTATTTCCATCACAGAGCTCGTGTTGGTTCAGAGTGGGAACTTTAGTCATTAACCTGTTGCCTGACTCATTAAAAAATCAAAGCTGCAGGTTATATAAGGAGAAAAAACAAGAATCATTGCAATTAAAACCACACACCAGGTTTGCGCTGATTTGGTGATTTTCTTTCCTGTGAATTTTGTTTGTTTTTGTAAACAGATGGAATAGGCGATGTGCTGTTATGACCTTGTCAGTCGAGTTTAACTTGAAATGGTGCCAATTTTGATCACTTAGAGAAGAGGTTTCCTTTCATCCAGTGACCCTGAAAAAGGACGCTAATGTGACAACTTCAAGGGTAAATCTGGTCCCTTTTTCCTGTAACTTTATAGATTTATTTGGGAATAAAAGTATTTGCCATTGATTTTTCTTCTATAAGTGGTAGTAATAATTACATACTGTTTACACCATTGGTGAAGAGGAGTTACATTGGATTGATTGGCTGTTTTCTTTATACCACTGTTTGTCACAACTGCTCTATTGGTTAATGTTGTTGATTAGGTAGACGTTACTGTATATTGGGGTTTTTTGCCCATCAATAATCTATGCTTTTTACCAAAATCACAAAGCAAGCATTTGTCATAAAATTATTAAAACAATGGGGAGCTGTTTCAAACTATTATTAATTCCTGGAAAAATGCTAACTTTTATGGAAAACTGGCCAACTAATTTTAAGCCATGTCTCTGTTGACATTGCTATAATTTCTTAGGTAGCTGCCTTTATTACACACTTAATGGAGCCTCTTTCCAGGTGCTGAGTTTCAGCCTCAGTCTATCAATATGGTAATAAAGCCCAATATTTCATAGGAGGTGGACAATTTCTACATCATTCTCATCACTGCTCTATATTCACTCAGAAACAGTTTGCATCTTAATACAATGATGGTGCATGTCTGGGCACAAGATGCCAATTGAAATACAATCTAAAGTATAACAGTATTTGCTTGCATGCCAGTCAATCAAGGTACTATTGATACACAGTTTTGAAAACTGCACATAGAGTAGTGAATTTTGAAAGCAAGTTTGGATGTCCATGAGAGCGCACTTAGACAAATTTAAATAAACTCCTTTCTCAAACTTTTGAGTCCTTCATTGGAGATTGTGACTTAGAGGTTACTTTGACTTTACCTGGCAGTTTTAAGGTTTATTAGAATTATAAAAAACAACACTTTCACTCGTCATTTTATGTTAAAGTACTATTGATTTCTGATTGATAAAACTGACATGTTTCATTGTAAGAAATGATATGTTAAAATACTGCAACTAGTTTATCTTTGAAAGAGTAGTTCAGATGGGTAGCTGCGTCAACATGCGTAGGCTGCAAAGGAACAAGTAATAGGTTTATTCCATGCTGAAAAAAAGAAGAAAGAGAACACAACGTTTCGGCCGTGGAGCCCACACCTGAAGAAGGCTTCACGGCTGAAACGTTGTGTTCTCTTTCTTCTTTTTTTCAGCATGGAATAAACCTATTACTTATATCTTTGAAAGATATGAACATTGCTTTGCACTTTCTAAAATGGTGACAAGCAGCATACGGTATCAAGTTTTACATCTGATGCCTGGAATCTACATATTAAAAAGGAAAAATTTGTGAGTAAAATATGCACTGCAAAATCTTTTTGTTTATCTTTTTGATCTGCCCTGTCATGCTTACTGTACAATGGTATAGTTTCCTGCTAAAATTCTAATAGGGGTGTGAGATCCTCTAGGCACCAACTGCTTTAATTTGTGTCCCCTTCTCCCCCCAGAATGAGCTATTATGACTTTAACAAAACAAACGCACAATTCAGGATAAAACTCAGTGGTTAAAGTGAAAAAGAAAACATGTAAATATCAGCAAAATATTTACACACTGCACATTAACACCGGCAGCAAAATTCGCTTCATTTAAACCAAAGCATTTCTTTGAACTTTTTCTTCTACAAGAAACAACTATACACCTGCACTTAAACAGAACTGTGACCAAGAATGGGGGTACACCCCCCTTTTGGAAAAGGAACAGCAGATAAGTTTCATTTAGTAAGCAATGCTAATGTTGCTAAAGATATTTAGCTTCCACGTGTAAAAACAACGACACTTGCAAAATCAAAAATGTTAATCAATAATATGTTTATAGGAGGGTGATATGGTGGGGCAGTTGTTAGCATTGCTGCCTTGAAGCACTGGGGCCCTGGGTTCAGCTACAATCCTGGGATCATGTTGCATGGAGTTTGTATGTGTCATGACCACCAGCCAGTGGAGATCATCTCACAAAAGAACCAACCAGTACCAGCACGGTGCATCCCGTGGAATTAATAAGTGCCGCCGCACGTGTTAATCCATCAGCACACACTCTACCATGTGGCGAGGAGCACTATTTAAACCATCCTAACCTGCTTCCTGCTGCTCGGTATTGAGTCTACTCATTGAGAGCTCTACCTGGCATTTTCTGTACCTCGTATTATTCTGGATTCTGGACTTCCCTTTAGTCTTTCGTCTGGACCTCGCCTCTCGTCTCGGATTGTTTGCCACCAGTGTACTTCCTGGATTTCGACCTACCTTTCCTACCTTTTTGACCACGACCTCACCTCTTGCTTCGGATTGTTTGCTTCAATCGTACTTCCTGGATTCTGAATCACCTTTTTCCTCTGGACCACAAACTCGCCTTACTTACTGGATTGTTCGCCTGCCTTGTCATCTACCTACTCCGGCGTCTGCACAGGATCTGTATACCTTTTCATTGAGGATTCCTGACAGTATGATCTCACTGTGTTTTTGTGAGTTTCAATTGGGTGTTCTGATTTTCTCCAGTTAGTCCAAAGATATACTGCTAGGTTAATTGGATTCTGGGAAAATTGGCCCTGGTATGAATCTGTGCATATCTGCATCTGTATGTGCCACATGATTGACTGGTGTCCTGTTCAGGATGTACAGTATTCTGTCTTGTGCTTGTTGCTTTCCATGATAGGCTCTGGCTCCCCCATAACTCTGTATTGGATAAAGTGGTAAGAAAATAGAAAGATGGATAAGAACAATTTCATAGTTAAGAACATAAGAATGGTTACAAAAGCCCACATTTTTCTTATTTGGTTGTTTGTAGCTAATTGATTCATGGATCTCATCTATTTCTTGAAAGAAGCCAAGGTATCAACAACATGGCTGGGTATCTATTCCATATTCCCACTACCTATTTTGTTGTAGTGGACACTGATACTGACAGCAAGCATTTGAAAGGCGACAAAGGTGTATTTTTTTTTGCTGAGAGCTGAGCGAGTCCTTAATGGACTTATCTCACTGTATGCTTGGCAGGGCTCAGCTAATTGAATAATCCCCTATTTCCAAAAGTGTTTGTGATGATAATATTTATAGTTGCTGAAGAAATCTTTTTTCTCTTGTAGGTGTATTATGACATGATTGTTTGTTTAGATGCATTTTAATTTTCAAAAATGTGCTTCTTCTTTCACAGTACTTTGATAGATCCAACTCAAAAGAAGAAACAATGGAAATGAGATGCATTATATAATACGAAAAAACACTCCTCTGGTAACTGAAAGCACTTAGTTTGGCCTCACACATCATTGTGCATCCCAAGTGTTAACACTGTTACATGTGTTATGTAATTTAAAGAGTCATTTACTCTTATTCATTTACTAAACTTACTGTTATGTGCCAAGTGGGCTTTTGTGTTCATACACAGAATGTTATTGGTTCTGCCGCCAAATTACTTCTTATTAGAAAACCATTACACCATTTCCAAAACGTAACTGAGAGGAAAACAATTGGTGATCCAGACAGTTTTTCATGACGTTTTATAGTCTGAGCAGAGCTTCAGTCACTTTCTGTTATTACCACAAATGACTGTTTAGAAGTGATAATTGCATAAACATATGAAATATTTCCACACAGAGCACCACGACTGTTTCTGATGTTATCCCCACTTTTCAGTTATTCCCAAAATGTCACTTACAACAAGTGTCTGTAAATTTAAAATGCATTTAGATCATATCAGGTCAGGTCCTACAACCCTGTGTCTCAAGTCTACCAAAGATCTACAAATCTATAGGAAGAATGTTTTCTAGAAAGGCAAGTTAAAAGTTTACATTTTTAGTCACAATGAGTCATCTAAACTGTCAAACATGGTGATGGGAGAATCAGACCCAGACATCTTGCAATCATTGATGGAACCACAAATATCAGCATATTCTGGACATACAGTAAATGTCATGCCATCCATTTGTCAGCTACTGTAAATCTAAGCCAGAGTTGACACATGATCATAAACATTCAAGAAGAAATGTCTTAATAAGAAGAAATTTCACATTTCCAAATTTCATTGGCCAAGTCAAAGACCCACTGAAATGTTATAACAAGACCTAAACTAAGCTTTTCATTTCATTGAGGAAATCCACAAATGTCATCAACTTGTTGCAGGTCTGTAAGGAAGAATGGAACAAAATTCATAAGAGCCAGAGCTAGAGATTTGCACTGAAAGAGGTGTCACCAGTTACTGAATTTAAGTATTCAAAAACTTAAAATTAAAAAATTAAAATGAGGACATTTACTGCTGGATCATCTGGTTAATTTAATAATCCAAATATATATACTGTATATACTGTATACATTTATTTTTGTATTTAATATATTAATCAGATCTACAGATATATAATCAGATTATTTCCATATTTTATTAAGACTTCCTTAAAAAGATCTAATTACTTTTTAAGTCTAAAATATATGAGAATACAAACCAACCTCAGTCAAAGTTCACAAACATTTTCTCAGAACACTTTGTAAAACTGGATTTACTTTTCTTGTAAGTGAGATCTTTGTTCTGCTTCAAAAGAATAAAGCTGGGCTTCCCAATAACGCCAACAGCAGTGTTTTCAACTTTCAGTTGCTTAATTAAACTAATGTAATTAATTACCTTTGTGTTTCCTGGTCCTGAAAAGATAATGTTTTCAAACTATTTAAATCACAGAAATGAAAAGAATTGAAAAAGGTCTAGCTGGTAAATTACTTGAATTTTGTGTTCACTTAAATAATCAAGGGCTCAGCTGGGAACAAAAAAAAAACAGCAGACAGTGAGGTCATGAGGACCTGAATTGAGAAGCTGTGGGTTTAAGGATTAGCAGTTATTTTTAAGTGCTTTGAATTAAAGTCTGCATTATGAATACTTCACCAAGCAGGATGCTCAGCTCTCCAGGGAGTTCTGATAGCAGCTGCAGGTCCAGCCATGAGCACAATACAATTATTGCCTGAACTGTTCCTAGGACAATACACCAGCAAAACCTAGAATATCTGCAAACTCAGCTTTAAATTAAGGACAAACTGTGTGACAGATCAGGGCTGTTAGTTACTGCAACCAGGCTTTTTTAGCTTTTTTTTAACACTGGAAGTTTTTATTTCATCCATTGAGAACAATTAGCTAGGTACAATAGGCTCTGTTACACACATACTTGAGAAAGAGAACGAGCGAGCATGCAAAATGAGTTACAAATTTCTTCTTATAAAAATAAAATTAAAACATAAAATAATAATAATTCATTTTCACTTATTAGAAAACAAACACAAACCCGGCCTGAGCCCAAAGCTGTATGTGAAAAACCGACCCGGACCGGGCCCGAAACCCTATATTTTGTTGGACCCCAACGGGTTCAGGTCGGGTAGCAGACCTCTAGTTCTATCATGACCTCAAAGTGCTACACAATTTTAGTGACAAGGAGTTTATTCAATAAACCTACAATTTATTTTGTTTTCCAATTACAGTAAAAACATATTAGTCTTGTTTTTCCTTTTTTTCCAATTCAACACATTTACTAGCACAGGATATGCATTACCATGACAGAAGACAATATGAAAACATCCCTTAGTTGATAATTTTTTTGTCCATCATTTTTATACACTCTAAGTGATTAATAAAAATAAAGTAAATGTTTTTTTTTCTGGATAGAAAATATTGTATCAAATCTGGGACAAGTTTAATTTCTTAGGGTAGCATACCATAGGTACATATCATAGGTACATATCAGCATTGTGTTATCAGCCATTCGGTTTTAAACTTCTGTGTCCAGGTGGCCAATAGGAAAGCCAAAAGCACATAAACAAATACAAAACTGTGACTTATTGGAAGATTTCTAGTATTACATGGTTCAATATTGATCACTATACTCTGCTTTGATAATCCGTGCCATTATCAAATGTCAAATGTTGTTCATCTCGCATAGTACTTCTGTACTTTGTTCTGTATTCTTTTTGGGCACACTTTGTGAATTCTGTACTGTTGATTTAATTACCCTATTTTGTACTATTCAGTTATTAAACACAAAATAAAATATGATATGGCTACAATAGAGTTTATTCCTAATTGCCAGTAAAAAGTGCAAGATTATACACAGAGGATGTCACACCTTCATGAAAACAAAGGGACACTGATCAGAAAATGGAGCCCTGGAGCATGCTGACGGTGACAGATTTACTCTTACTTTGCTCTTCTTGTACTGTAACTTACTGTACATAAACTTTGCATTGCTTGAAAATGTTATTATGGGACCTATGGTAGGTTTTACATTAAGTCAGATTTACATTAATCATGGTGAGGAGGTGTATTCCATCGCTTTAACAAACATTGTTATCCATATGCCAAATACAGTAGGTCATTGTGGGAATTTAAAGTCCTTAAATATGCTTCTAGCTGAGATTTGTCTCACAGACATCCATCCATTTTGTAACTACTTTATGCAATACAGGGTCACGGGGGAACCAGATCCTATCACGGCAAGCAACAGGCGCAAGGCGGAATGAACAAGATGCCAATTCATCACAGGACACACCGAGACACAAGTACTCACATACTCAATCCACGGCCAAATATCCTGTAAAACAACTTACAGTATCAGTATGTTTTGGACTGATGGAGAAAACTGAAGCACCCGGAGAAAACCAATGCAAACATTTGAACAATTACAATTGAACCCAGGGCAGCTATGTCACTGAGCCATTGTGTCTCCTGTCTCAGAAACAGCGCACACCAAGTGATCCAGATCTGATCCTCAGCAGATCCTTACATATACCTGATAAGCATGCAGACTGATCTCCCGTCTTGAACCAACATTGTAAGATCTTATCACATCTGGGAGGTTCCCCTGTAAGTCACATAACAAATTTGCAGCACAATCATAAAACAGCAAGGAAAAACATAGGAAACTACAACTGACAGCAGCCAAAGTTCAACGTTATTACATAGTATAAACATGTACTGTACAATTATAGGAGTGCCCTGAGAAAAGTGAAGTTATTGTGTAAATTTATCATATGAAAATTTCATATGAGTCACAGAGCCACATTCTTATTATGGATTACATTTATTTTCACTCTGTATGACAAAGTAACACCATGGGGTTTGTAGCAGACAAATATGTTGCAAAAAATGCAGCCTGTTACAGGCCTACAATTCAATTTGTATGCAAATTAAAATGAATGTTGATGAATTGACTGGTCATTTTACTGATAAGTAAAACAAATACAAAATTAGAGCCAATGAACCCTGCTTACTCTGTGCTATTCTGCTCTCTACTATATCCTAAAATAAGTGATGAATCACTGTGTTCCTGATTTATGACATGTGGTCATCATGTTTACTGTCTTTATCATTCATGTACCTAAAACATATTTTTGAAAATGGAAAAGAATGCTGAACTGCAATAAAAAACTTCTTCACTTTAGCAGCTGTAACTGCAGAGGTACAACCAAGTCAAATAAATTTAAAAGACATAGTGTCCATTCATCCCTGGATGGGAATACCCCTTCTTTATACAGAAACTATTTAATTTACTTTACAGCTTAAATTTACAGTTATTTCTGTCAAGGGGTATGCAGGGCTTCTTAATATTGTTGGTTTTACTTCACTGAAAAACCTGATGAGAAAATATAAAAAAAACAAAGGTTACAAATGTGAGAAAGTTATTCAGGCTGATCATGCCCATTTGGTAATTAGTAACAAATTGATCTGAGGATTTCATGAAAAAGCCAGAGTTTCAACTTCAACAACATGGCTGAGTAGCTTGTAAATACTGTAAATGCCTCCTGTTCTCTGTTCTCAGAAAGAAAACCTATGTGCGTTTCTGCAGTTTCACATCAAGAATAACATATGTTTGGAAAGCCATGTCATTTGTACTTGTCACAGAAATGGTGAAAAAGATGCGCGTTTTACCTGAAAATGCTCACTGACACAGTATTTCATGTATACAAAAGACAGTACACATAGAATGCTCCTTTTTCAAAAAGACGAGTGTGACAATATTCTTATGTTGTTGAACTTTGCATGGGGCAATATTATTGCATTTAAACACAATACTACTGTACAGTATCTCCTATAAAAACGATACTTTTCTTATTTAAACGCAATTCTATCTTGCAAATATAATGTTCTTTTCTCTGTGGCACTCATAAGCTTCTGTAGGAAACATTTCAGTAAGAAAGTGATGGAAATGTGGTCCTGATCTATTGCTTTCAGTTCTATAAATTAATGGTGAAGTCTGAGATAAGCAGTTGCCCCCTTTCATTGCTGTTCTGCAAATTCAACTCTTTGTGACATTCATTAAGAAGCACAAAGTACTGTAGGTGATTCTCCACCATTGTACAATAATGGTAAGAGTGCAAGATTTGAAGGTAATTTCTACCACTACACATTTCATTAAAACATATTTCCAAGTCTATTTATAAAGTATTTATAGAAAGTGAGAAAACAACTAAATGATAATATTTTTAATAATATTGAGTATATTAAAGTACCCATTCATTTGTTTATTAGGAAGTGGGAAAATAGTCCAGCAAAAAAGAAAAAAAGATACAACAATTCAGGACTGGCTCTTAATTTTGTCAGGAAACATAGGCTTACATTTGTGAAAATATATTGCATTCAGGAATGATGCAAAGCTTGGATTTGGGATACATTTATAATGTACTATACATTTTAATTTCTTTGCAAACATTAACTCTGTCTATCACAAACAGAACTGAGATAATTTAAAAACTACTGTATGCCCTATCCACAAAGTATAATTTTTAAACTCATCAAGCAATTGTCTTTTCTCTTTTCCAGGGGACTTCTTTATCTATCCAAGGAAAAATCACCATGTAGGTAACGGAATCTGGAATTGGTTGTGAATGTGTCCTAGCACAGTGATGCCAAACTCAGCTCCTCAAATGTCCTAGAAGCATTTTCTTACTTTTTTTCCAAAGAAAATCTAAAAGTAACTAAAAACCGTTCTTGTGCCCTAGATCAATTTAAGGTTTGGTGACAGCACTCCACCCTTGTTACGCAAAGTTTTTTAAATGTTTTTAAGTATTTTGGTTTCATTATTTACAGTGTATTGCTTTCTCAGCTCTTATATCTGTAACTTTCTCCATGCAATTTCAAAAGCGCTGACAGCACTTTGCACTCTTAAAAAAACTATATATTTCACAACAAAACCCACTTTGTTGTCTCAGGGGTAACACAGAGGTGACTGCTTCTAAAAGCCAGCAGAGAGCCAGGGCATACCTCTTAATTGCAGCCATATCAAACTTGTGGAGCAGAGCTTTAATTTAGGGATGCACTCGCGCTGATCTTTTCTGACAGATGTCTTCTGCCTGCGGTACACAACATGGAATGGTGCAATGAAAGATAAAAACAGATCAGCTTCAGGACATAAACAGTTAGTAAAATAAATGCTGTGTGAAGTGGGAAACTGCTAAGAGCCAATAGAATCATAACAAGGCTGGCTCACACAAAGCATGTCCATCTCATGGGTATTGTGATAATATTACCCCACCTTTTACCAAGAAGCATTGAAACATGAATAGATTTTAAAATTCCTTTTGAATGTAAAGAAATCAATGTGTAAATAAGCATTACACTCTTGCTGAGATAAATATTAGTATTTAATGACCAATAAACTGGCATTAAACTTGTTCAGCTTATCGGAAGTTCATTATTCCTGCCAATAAACAGTACAAATGAACATCTGATCAATATTACTGATTTGTTCAAGATTGTCACTGTTAATTAGCTTTTATATATCGTAAATCCTTCTCCATAGCAGGTTTGTCTAATACAGATTTGCTTTCATATGGAAAAATCAATGAGAACAGATATCTGTTTTGTGAAAGTGAAAACATTTACTACAGTATGTATGGTGACATAGGGTCTGCCAAAAGTAGTATTTAATACTTTTTTACATTATTCAGAATTCCACAGTAATGTATCCAAAAATCTCTCTTTCAATCTTATTTCTGCTGTGACCACGAGAAATTCAGTTGTTCAGTTGTGATTGCCTTTTTTTAGTTTTCATTAATACCCTTACAAAGCAGCATGGCACTTGAAAGTGGTAGTGGAGAAAAGAAAGGCCATAAGGTTATGGATTTAGTGGAAACAATAAAGTTTCTACATAAATGGCATTGAGGTATTGTAGGAGTGTCCTTAGATTTCACAATTCAAGGATAAATGTTTAATCATTTTTATTTATTGGACTGTATGTAAATACAGGTGGTACAGTTGTGCAGTGGTTAACAGTGTTGTCTCACAATGCTGTTGGCCTGAATTCAATATCTGGGGTGTGGAGTTTGTATGTTCTCCCTATGTTTATGTGGGTTTCCTCCAGGTGCTCTGGTTTCTATCCATTGTCCAAATACATACTGGTAGGTTAATTGGCTTCTGGGAAAATTGGCCCTGGTGTGAGTGTGTGCACGTAAGTGTTTCCGAGTGTCCTATGAGGGACTAGCTCCCCATCCAAGGTGTATCCTGCCTTCATCTGTTGCTTGCTGGGATGGGCTCAGTCTCCCTTGCAATCCTGTATTGGATAAATCTGTTAGAAAATGGATGGATGAAAATTCAGTTGTGTTTATGCTATGTTTGTACTATGTATTATATTTGCTTTAATACACAGTTCTGTATACTGTAAATAGAGTCATTCATTTGTGTGAAGCTGTACACAAATATAGGTATTAACAGATGATTTTACAAGGTTTTGTTCACATGCATTTTTTATATATGATGTTATATTTCCCTAATATGTATTACTTGAATGTGTCTATGAGAGTAAAATGTATAATGAAAACAGAGTGGCAGTAGCAACCTATCCATCAGTCTTTGACTTGTTGCAGGGATGAAACCCAAAGGTCTTAATGACAAACTGGTATGAAACTGGTATGAGTCTACTATGAGAGGAATTTGCCAGTGTTGTCCAGTATCATAAAGAATTGACCAGAAGTATGATCGAGTGGAATTATCTATGCTCCGTCTATCCTTGATTCAAAGAGTTAAGTAACCTTTTCCTGATCTGTGCCTCACCATTTTGTCCTTGACTTGTTTTGAGAGCTCCTTGGTCTTCATGGTTGGATAGTTCATATCACAATGTGAGTTGTGGCTCAAAATTCACCATCTGGGGGGAACTGATAGAAGAGATAGATTGTGAAGTCCGGTTAAACCACTTTTATTAGAATAATTTCAATGGTTTTGTGACTGTCACGGAAGCCGAGGGCTAGGGGTGGAGAAGGACCGGTGAGACGGGAAGACTCTATGCGTAGTGGCAGGAACAGAGCAAACACGGGGGTTCGGTCTGGGCTCAAGGAGTCGGAACGAGACATAAGTCCTCAAGTAGCAGACGTGGGGCGACCTGGTGAGGCGAGCCTCTCGACAACCGAACCCAATGCCAAGCGAGGAGGATGGGGATACCCGGAAATATAAAGCCCCAGACAACAAGACACAACGGAAGAACAAGTTAAGCACAGGGAAACTAGGAACAGGCAGAGCAAGAGTGCCCTCTAGACGTAGAGGGTGTGACAGTGACATTCGTATGTATTATTTTGCCCCTGAACTGAGGATTTAGAATTGCCACAGCAAAAATTTCAGTACTTATGTCATTAAGAAACTTTTTAACACTTTGGAGTAGATTCTGCAAACCTTAAATATAAAGTCTTATTTGAAGGCATTGAGATTTTAAGCTCGGACAACAATAAAATGTGGAAACTTTTTTTCCACTCAGGAGAGTGAATACTGTTGTAAAGTACTGTAAATATTTTACTGGTATTTCTCTGACAATTCAGCAACAGTTCTCAGTTTAGCAAAGCCATTATACTTAATTTTGGAAGCTATTATCATTCTGTTTGTGATAAACATGAATTCACATGGTCACCCTTCAGAGACGCTACTGATACAATTTATGTAGTCATTAAGAGTATTGGTAGTATACATATAGAGTGAACACTATATGGATACCTCAATTTCTGTGGAAAACTATTTCTTAGCTAACATGAAAAATATGCAATTTTCATCCAAGTCTCTCAGGCACTAAATCTTCAAATTAATAACATTAACAATGTCACTTTTAGGTTTTTCGTGTTTAACAAATATTAAGACTGACCAAGACCAGATGCTAAGAGCCTCTGGGGACAACCACAAGGACTGGAAGTTTTTTTTCTACTGTTTTTAAGGCCCTTGATTTTCTTTTGTTTAAAATATGACTGCCTTCATCTAACATAAGCTCTGTTGTCTAGTGCTGAACCCCTTGCACTAATTCCCATTCCATATTAAGGACATGGGGCCATATTTTTGGATATTGTCTTGAGATTGCATGGAAGAAAGCTGTAAAGATTTATGTGTGTATTGACAGTCTAACCTTTTTCATCAATGGGATTTGACATGTTTTTACATACTTCATTTTAGAATTGCCAGTTAATCACATTAATTCAACCCTACCACCCAATGAGCTTAAAGCAAATTGTGTGCTTTCCACTGGTGGGGTAAAACAGCAGAGAAGAAAACAGATGTTGTGTAAACTAAAAGCAGAGCTGTAAAGTGCCAAAAACACAAAATAAAGGGTGAACCACTGGGAGTTAACAAAACAAATAGTACCCTAATTTATTACAGTATGATAATATTTTCAAACTAAAATTTTGCTAAATTAACTATGAAATGATCTTTCCCGGCAAAGTCAGCCAGTGTATTTTAATTAATTTTATTATTTCCACTGAATAGAAGAAAAATTCAGTATGACAGGCCTGCTGTAGAAAAGGTTATACTGTAATTGTAGTTAATTTGCCACTAGAAGCCTCTAAATTGTTTGGAAATATACTTGGATATTATTTCAGCAGTAGTCATTAATTTAACAAAACTGTTGGTAAATTTATGTCCTTTACTAATGAAACATACATTGTACAGCATAGAAATATTAATTTGTGATGTGTTTTTTTTTCCTGTGACAACGATAAGCATCTTTACAGTTCTTACCCAATAAAATATTTAAAAAATGTTTCTGAAAGACATCAATGCTCTTGTTGGTTTCAAGGAGGAGCTCTGAAAAACACAAAGAGAGGGGATATAGGAATAAAATGTAAAAAAGGAGACAAAATACGAAAATTTGAAGGAGCAGAAATGTAAAGCCAATTATAGGCTTTGCATTCACCGCAGTATCCCTCTTGATTTCTCAGCAGCCTCTCAGGCTGTCTGGTACAATTCAGAGGAGAACTTCCGCTCTTAAATGAAATAACCTCGTTGCCTGTAACCTATAGCAACAGAGTCAGTTTAAACAGTATCCGAGACTTGATTATTTCCAAAATCCTGAAGACTACACCCACTCCTTTCTATTTGGGATTATTGATATAGCAATTCCTGTCAAAAGCTCAGAGAAGAAGGATTCTTTCAGTTCCTGCGCAAAGAACAGACTGCACTTAGGAATTTAGTTTTTAAGTTATTTTTTTAAATTATACTCTTAATTCTGCTGATGAGATGCATCTATAAGTTATGTGGTGTCTGAATAAATGACATTATAACTACAAAGCTAACTATAGCCTGTAAAGGTCTATATAGAATAGGAGAATGTTAGAAATAGGACAATAATTTCTTTTTTTAATGGATTAATTTCACAATGCAAATGCTACAGTATATACCACAATCTGAAACCTGCTATTGTCACCAACTCATCAACATGGCAGGAGTATGGTACACCTTTCTAGTGGGCCTTTTGAATGCCTTCAAAAGAATAGTATCAAAAGCAAAAAAAATGTGTACTGTATATAAGAAAAGCTATGCAAATTATTCTTGTTGCCCCTTAATGGTTGATACAGAAGTAATTGTCTGTAACACCTCAGGGATAAGAAAACATTTCTTTTAGTTTTTATCTCCTTAGAGTATAACAATTTTAAAAACCTGACAGTATCTGAACTACAGAAATAGAAGATGGCACATATGTTTAAATAACACACATGTTATTTATCTTTCTGTAGTTCTAGATGTAGTGATACATTTTTCAGAACATTGGTACAGTACTTACTCTTCAAGTGTCAACATGAGGACAAACACCTGACCTACAATACAAGGCATAATGTAAATGATGATGAGGATACCCCTGTTGTTTTAAGCCTACACCACCAGTGCCCAGGTAATTTAAATGATAGCTGAGGCCAGTCCTGGTTACAGTAAATAAGTGACACAGACTGAATTCCAGATAACATTGGCTTTTAACACTGAAGAGACATTGGAAGAAAGCCTTTAAGAAAACGATTGACTACTTATTGTTAAGATTTCCTTCTTTATATGATCATATGTATGTAATCCCGGTCCTGTAGGCCAACTCACCTTTTGCATGAGTGTTTCTTTCAACAGTAATTTAAATTAAAGTAATTAATCCAGTGTAAGAATTTACATTTTTTAATCCTGATGATCCCGTGGTTTCATTCACCATTAGGTTTCACACATGTAGAAGAAGGTTTTATGGTCAAAATTGAACTTTTTGGTCTGATTTACCAATTACCAAAGCAAATCATCATATTTGACATAATGTAAGTTCACCACAGTATATCATCCAGTTAGAACCATGCCAACTGTCAGACATGGTGGGGACAACATCATTTTATGGGGATCTCATCAGCAGGGAAAGGGAAGGGGCAAAAATGATCATTTTGCATTGTGTAAAGTTGCTAGAGTTGGTATCCAAAAAGACTCCCAGCAGTAATTGTTGCCAAAGATTCCTACACCAAGTCCTGACTTTGTGGGCTGAAGAGTATTATTATACTCTTTATTATATATTATATACTGTATCTATTATATTATTTTATATACAGTATATTATATATAAATTAATAGTATAATTTCAATTATCTATTTTACAGATTTTGCTGACAATTAATGTTCTTCACATAAAAATGTGCTATTCTAACTTAAAGCAGGTTACCCTTGAAAAAATGTAAACATTATTTGTTATTCATTGAAATTTAGTATTTTGCATTGACTTGACAAGTATCCCTAAGGTAGATACAAGAAGGTTCTGTAAGAAGGCAAGTCTCCAACAAAAGATGTGTTCAGATTTTGTGATTGGCATGTGTCAAAATTTCAATTAATCCAAGGTCTATAAAGGGCTGTGAGGAGTGTTTGATGTATTGAATTTAACACCTATTCCCTCACATCATGAATTTGAAATCTACACAGACTTGTTTATGCAGCTATGGGAGACCAAATTGTATTAATCAGGTTGAGACTTAATATGGTGCAGCTTGTTCTAATATTTTAGCAACTTTATGGCATCACGGTAGCCATGCAACGCAGGGATGATGGAAAAAAAAACTGTGCAAACAGAGGTCTGATTAAGAAAACACATTAATCAAGGGATCATCTAGCTGAGAGGCAATAATAACTGGGTGACACAGGTTGGCTGGGTGTGAGAAAATACTTCCATACAAAATAGGATTTTATGTACATACAAAATACGAATCACAAATACAATAAGATATAGAAGTTATGCTCTGCGTGAAATGCAAAGTACCTTGTTCTTCATTTTACCGGAGATATAATACTCTGTCTTTACTTTGACTGTTTAAGGGCAATGCAAATATGGATAATCATAAAAAATGAACCAATGCTCTATGCTACCAATTTGTGTGATGGAGACAATTGTGACAGGAAAGTGAGATAAATGGTCCACAGTATGATAAACAACTCGGGAGTGTCCCCCAGCATCTCTCACAGTATAGCTGAGCAGCAAGATTATCCTCAAATCTTTCTTTTTTTAAAGGAGATTCTTTACCACATCATTTGACTCTCACCAGACCACTGATTATTTTAAACAACACAGGAAGTATTTTTGACATCTTTGGAAGATAGCAGAGAATTTAGTAGGCTGGCCTTAGTGGTTGACAAACTTAAAGCTTTAAATAGTAAAGGCAAAATGCAGAACTTGTTAAAATAGAAGAATTAGAGTTGGAATGTTTAAGAGTGACAGAAAGAGCACCAGTGTTAACAGTTAGTTTTTCAAGAATCAGTAGAGAAAGAGAAGAGATAGGCGAGTTTGAGTTCTACACCAAAACTGTATGATTTGCTACCTGAAGGAGAGGGAAACAGGAGGCAAAGTGAATATCAAGGCATTAGGAGAAAAGGGAGAGTAATAGCTATGAATACAGTGAGAATCCTTGGTGAGGGGGGTTAAAAAAGAAGAGTCAGAGGAAGGAATTTAGAAATCTCTGGTTTTGTCAAGGAAATGGGTGTGGTGAGTTGTGAAACCTAAGTTTGGGTTGTTCGGAGGGATATGGAATGGAGAAGAAATGAGAAAATTAAAAAGAAAAGGATGAGGTACGGGGGCTGAGACATGGGGACAGCCACTGAACTTTGCTTGACACCACGGAACAAGACACAAGATATTGTAGGATGCCTACCTACTACCCAGTTTTTAATAGCAGAAAAAGTATTGTAGTGTAGAGGAAGTGGAGCAGGTGCTACAGCACATCTGTGATTGTCTGGAGCCAGTGACCAGAGCCCATTTCAAAAGAAATTGACAGAGATGGTTGAGAGGATAGTGGTTTCACAGATTGAGAAATAACAATAGCAGATCTCAGCTTCTGCTAGACAGTGAAGCCTGAGAAGACTGACCTGGTGTCGAAGCTGCCAGTGAATGAGAAGCGGGTGATTGGGGTAGCAAAACGACAGAAAGAAAATATTGAGGAACAGGCTGGTGGAGAGGAGCTGAGATCAAAGAGGTCTCCATCAGAGCAGAAATTCTGAACGTCCATGGAGAAAAGTGAAGTAGCAGGTAGGAGCACCAAGAATCAGAGCTTGGTTGCTGCAAAAGACAAATGCAAAGGAAAACACATTTATGTATGATACTTGTAGGTTTTTGTATTTATTTAGGAAATGGAGTTAGGAATGATTACGAATTAGGACAGAGGGAGTGAAAGAGAACCTGCTCTTGTCACTCCCAGGGTTTAATAATTAAATATAAAATTATTATTATAAATAATATAATAATATTTGAATAATTACAAATAATATTCCTGATGATATTATAATAATTACAAATACATTTAAATAATAGTATTTATTATATTATACATAATATAAAAATATGTCAAAATCATCCTATTTGAATGTTTATATCATGAAGCTTAAATGTTCATTTTGACAGTTGAAGCACAAGCACAAAAAACAGCTGAGAAATTTTAAGTCCCTCTTCTCCAGCACTGTATAAGTCTTGTGCATTTTAAGTGTATTGAATTAGCCATAATTAATACATTTAATTAGTAATGAGATAACCCTTCTTCCCTGCTCGTCCCTGCATATCCCTCAGCTCCTCTGTAACCTCACTTAATATAAGTTCTTCTTCAATTAATATTTTTTCCATTCAGATTTTAAATCTCCTATTATTTCAGACAGATATCCAATGTGCCTTAAAGAGGTAATTGGTCAAAATTATTGGCAACGGACTGAGCATCTTCTTGAAGAACGTAAGCAGGAATCTCCCTGTATTCAGCATCTAGCACAACTGCATCAACAAGAATAAAGTGCTACAACAGTGAGATCCATATTGGTGCTTGAAAACACAAACCTCTGGTCATAGGCAGCAGGGCACTAAACATGATAGCCTCGGCTCATCGATAGCACCATTTCAAACCCATATCTCTAAAAGAAGGTACTGTAATTGTTTAGTTTTGCAAGTCTTTTCCTTAATAAAACAACATTGTTCATAAGCACAAGAAGCTTTTTCAGGCCAACTGGATAACTTTGTTACTACCTACTACTAGTAGTAACTCTGAGGATCTTATTTGGCTGTTTCTTAAAAACAGGACTTGGCAGCAATCCTTGGCAGCACATATTCAGATGACCAATCTTGTGGTACAGGGTTTTTTTTGCTTATCTTGGTTGTGCACTTAACAGGTCCAGAGATATTTTGTAACAGATTTGGTTGCAAAACATAGGTTCTGGTTCCCATAGGTTTTCCACCTACTTTCTCTGTAATGTTCATAGAAGATTACCTAGTAACTCAAACGCTTTATTGCTCCCTCGTGTAATTTGAAATTGGAGTCAGTGGACTTCTGTGTTTTATGTGCTTCAACCTCCTAATCCCAGCTGGGTGCAGCAGAGCTCAGGATTAATTACTATTACTGTCTCTAATAGTGGTAAGGGAACTAGATATGTTAGAGCAACTGATCATTTTCTTAAGCATTGAGTAGGAGTCGTTATTCAACGACCACTTAAAATGGAGCAACGCCAGACAGCTTTATCCTATAGGGAAGCCTTAGTACAATGCTCAGTTGCCCTCTTTTGTATCTTGTGTGTTGGGAAGTTCCAACTTTGATAGCATGTGTTACTGTATCTGCCACACTTGGTCTGCAATAATTGATGAAAAATGTACACAGGTAAATCCAATAAAGAGGACACAGCACCAGGACACACTTTTGGTATGATGTCTACATAACCTTACTGGGAGGAGAGGACTGACCAGCTTATCTGGGAGTATCCAAATAGTCAGTGGTAGGATCCTGTTGGAGAGGATTGTAAGCAGAAGTGTCGGTTTGTTGCCTGGAGGCTTCATTAATATACAGGTCTTTTCTCCACACCACAACAACGTCTCCTTTGTCAGCTGGTTGGGAGCTTGATTGATGCATTGGTTAATGAAGTAATCGACTGGTGCAAAATGGCCAGTGGAGGGAGTCCAACAGCTCTGTTTGGGATTGATAAATCACCGGGTTGTTGTCAGATGCCTGTTAGGTGGAGTCATCAACAAAATGTGCACTGAAACAAATCCTCGACTTGGGTTTGGGAAATGTCTAGCTTCTTGGGGACTGGTACAAAACTGAGGCCTTTGCTGAGAAGAGATCGCTCATCCTGCGAAAGGGAAAGATCAGAGTGTATAATAATAACAAGGTTAGGATTGGTGGAGGTAGTAGGAGTGTTGATGTTTTTTTTCTGTAGAAGATAATTGAGTTTTTTGTCCTTCTCTGAAGTGAGGAATCGGTAGAGTTTGGAGTTGAGGGATCTGATTAGGTTAGTTATAAAGGGAAGATGATGTGGAGCTAATAGCCATAAAAATTCCTTAGCTTTTTTGATGTTGTTATCAAAAAGGGTAATCTGTTGTTTGAGGGAGAAAATGGTAGAAAGCATTAGTTTCCGCGAAAATTGTTGTAGAAGTCTCTGAGTGTTACTCTGGGTGGTGTCAGAGTCAAAGGAAAAAAGTGTTACATTTTAGGCGAAATCCTTTAGGAATTATATTATATTGACAACATCTGTAAAGGAATAGGAGGTGATTAGAAAGTCTGCTCTTGCAACAGATCGCTGTGAAGAGACAGAATGCTGGTTTAGTAAGAGAGGGGGGCAAGTAGCCCAGGGAGGAAGAGAAGGAATGACAAAGAGATCTAGAAAAAGATTTAGAGGAAGGCCTAGTGGGTCGCAGCAGAAGTAGGTTGAAGTAGTTTAGGTGGGTAGCTGCGTCACCATGCGTAGGCTGCAAAGGTAATAGGTTTATTCCATACTGAAAAGAGAAGAGAGAAAATTCAAAGTTTCGGCTGTGGAGTCTTCTTTAGGTTTGAGAAAGACAGGTCAGATAGCAAAGAATAAATAGCATAGGAGAACAAAAGTGGAGGAGGCAGGAGCAGGGGAGAGGCAATAATCATACCAACAAAATCTGTCAAGAGTCATATCCCACTCATGGACAACCACCAGAAGAAATGAAAAAAAAAACCAATCCAGATGTGTTAATGTGACTATAATGAAACAAGAACATTCTTATATTTACATAATAGAAACAAAATACTCAAATATTACTGCACTTATAAATAAGACAGCAGTCTAGATAAAAAAGCAATATTAACACTGATGCCTTGTCTCTTACAGAGAAATTCCAATCGGGACCCATTCACTTTTTATAGTAAAGGAACAACACACACGATATTTACAATAAGTAGAAAATATATTAAGGTAACATAGTCCTGTTGCAAACATGGAAGCATAATTGTATTAACTCTTGAAGCCAAAACAAAGAGAGTCTTTATTTAAAGAAACAGAGAAGATCTTAGCACAGTCCAGATGTGAAATAAGAAGCCCTCAGTTCAACTGGGCAAAGTCTATTATTTATGGTCTTTGAGGGCCTGCAAAAGGAAAGTACTTCTCAAAAAACACAATTGCAATGATAAAGAAACATTGCCCACAAACTCTAGATGCTAAATCTCTTTTCCACTGCTAACAATAAAAAAAGAGGTCTTTCCAAATCCATGCTATTGTATTTTTTTTTCTGTCTGAATAGGTTTCAAAGGGAAAGTATTACCTTGAGAATGATAATTCTAATATAGTTTGAAGGCAAACAAAATCCAGAGTAATCCTATTCTCAGTCCGTTTGTAAAATAGATGGTTCTCAGCTGACTTTAATATTCTTAAAAATGGGTATTCCTTATTTCTCCTTTTTTACATTTTCTTGGCCAAGAAATGTAAACTATATTAGGCACCTGTATGTAATACTGTTTCATATTAATTTACCACAGTGATGAAAAGGTTATTTATTGGGAACTGTCTGTTGCAAGATAAAGTAATGGAGAGGTACAGTACATTACTATTGCCTATTTTGAAGGCTACAAAGGTATGAAAGAGACCTGCAAACAAATTACTGTTTATTCCTGGTAAGAGTCATCGGAACCCAGTGTCAATCCCAGAAGCATACTGTAGTAGTACAATCTAGAAGGGGCCCCATCTCTCAATGTCGGAGGAGACCACACCACGTCAATTAAAACTTACACTCATGGTGTACGTGTACTTTGGAGTATGTTTTAGAAACTCTAATCCATGTATATCTTCTTGTATTTGTATCTTCTATACAGAGCATTGTATACTGTAGTTCACTCTATACAGAGTATTGTATACTTCAGTGTGAGACACCTGAAGAAGGCTCTACTGCCGAAACGTTATTTTCTTTCTTCTCTTTTCAGCATGGAATAAACCTATTATTTGTTCCATTGTATACAGTACGTGTCTTCTATACTGAGTATCCAATATGGATGTTCATACGAGAGCGATGCAAGCATGAATGCTCACCCTTTTTATAAAACATTATATATAAACACATTATCTGTATATTTGTTTGAAAGCACAATTCGTATCTTTACAGAAAAAGATAAGACAGCGGGATCTGGACAGAAGGATCTGGATGAAAGGCAGAAAAATCTCTTCAGCAATATGTTCAGAAAAATAGCAGTGCTGGTGTCTGGGGGGCCTTTGCGGCTGTAAGACAAAATATAACTGTACATGCCTAAACATGCCTAAACAAAAGGCTGGGTATTCAGTGTGTACACACCAAACCTTTTTTTGTCTACAAAATTAAATCTGGTCTTTTTTCACAGGGCTCAAGTTAACACTAATGGACAAAAAATATTAACCAATACTAGAGGGTTTCAACCAAATGCACCTCTTCTCACAGATTGTAGAATGTAGGGATCCTGAAAATAGAATATTTTCACACCAGTCCATTAGTATGTAAAATATGAGAAAAATGTACTGTAAAACAAGACACATTTACTTTTGAAAAGACAAAAAAGAAAACCCTTAAAGGGAAAACAATGGAAAATGACTTTTCATTCATTTTAGGTGACCAGAGTTCTATAGGCGTTTACACTCAGTTTGGGTATGAGATATACAGAATAGAAAGATTAGGGAAATAAGAAGCTGACGCTAAACCAAATGGACAGCAGCCAAGGACTGCAGAAGCAATACATGAACACCTGTATTCCAAGCCCTGTTTAGACCATGCATCAATAACAGAGCCAGTTGAGGCAGCAGAGCTAACTGGGGTTGGTGCCAAATGGATGCCAGAGTAAGCAGAAAAGTTAGAAACTGAGTGAAAATTGCAGAAAGAGGGTATGAGTGGAATGGCATGACTGAACCTATAATGGAACAGAGTGAACTAGAGAAGGATGATGTCCTAGAGATGTAGTAAGTACCAAAGAGCACCCCAAGGAAAGTTCCTGTGGTCCAGAAACATCTTGATTAAATGTTAAAATTTATGGATCGAGTATTGGATGTTAATGTTATAGATATTGTATTAGCCAATAACTTTCCAATAGTCATTTATTTTAAATATCTGATCATTCTCTCTAAAAAAAAAGTGTAATATTATTTTTCAAATCCAACAAACTGATTTATCTTAATTGAAACAATTGGAAACTGTTAGGAAAAAAATAATTCTCTAAATTTATCTGGAAGTAGAAGAGGCCCAAACATAAGCTTTTCACGTTACAATGAGCAAAACCTAATGATAATCTTGTATTAGAGTACCTAATTTTAAATATATTTTTGTCATTTGTACATATGACAGCCAGGGTATTCCTGAATTCTGACAATTGAGTTTCATGGGACCAGTTTGAACCAATTACAAAGCTCCACACTGGTTAAATTTTTAATATTTTTTTTCGCCTATCTATAAAATAAAGCAACCTAAGACATGGCATGGCCCAGTCATCTGCCACTTAATAGAGACGTGCCAGTTGGAGGAGATCTATTAAGCTAAAACGTAAGTGGTTTTTACAGTTCCCTGTCTTTAACAATGTTTATCCTTTAACTGATACAGTGGTTGCCCATTTGTTTCTCCACAATAGTCTACACATGGAATACATAACATTGCATGTGTATCAGGTGGTGGAGACCTACCGCATTACAGAACTCACAGGAACTGCACTTAAATAACATTTCAAGTTATTCCCTTTCTCTGTATCTCTGACTGAGAGCTGCTACGCTTGCCTGTGGGGTTCCCTGGGGTACAGCACTTGCTTTCCATTTACCATGTACACTAAGATATTATACAGAAACAATTCATCCAGTGCACTTTCTTGTCTTTATGCATTTCTATCACAACATTCTCAGGTTATTTTGATGTCATTTTGGTATAGAAATCTGTCGTCGACGATTTGGTGTCGACACATTTGAAACCATGTGACGTATGCCTCCAAAATCCTGATCATAACATAATTTTTAATCCATTTATCAGACCTACTGTATTTCACCAGGTTTGGGAATGTTCCTAAGTCCACATGTTTTTAAAAATGATCTGTTTCTCTGTATCTGAGATACTGAAGAAGAATATTCCCTTTTCATCACAGTTACTTTTATCGCACTGTTTTATCTTTAAAATTATTTATCTTGTAAAAAAGGAGATACTTTAGTTAACGGGCACTATAGCTGCAAAGCATGGACATACTTCTGGTGCTCTCCTTTGGGACTTTTAGTTTTTTAAATCTTATTTATGTAACTTACAACAGCCCATATACACAGACAGATCAGAGTCATGTTTAATGTCTTAATTTAAGCATATTTTTTATATATTCCTTATCTGCATCATTGTTGCAGTCATACTGTAGGTTTTTCGATTATCTTTTTTTAAATTTTTGTTCTGTAGGCAAATGGGTGGGCATAGTAGAGGGGAGATTGGGGGGAAGGGTGGAATGTTTTGTTCCTGTTTTCGATGATGTATTGTTTACAAAATAAATAATAAAAATATGTGTAAAAATTGATTCCTGTGTTGCATTCGTTTACCATGCCTAGAGGACAAGTATAGTTCATAGCAAATAATACATTTATGGAAATATGGCAGGAAATGAGTAGCTGTGGTTGTGTTAGATTTTTTGAATGAGAAACTCATGAAAGGGTGAGTCATCTTAAAGCTTAATGGAATTCTAGAGCTTTGATGATCTGAAGCGCTACCAGATTGGGGGAAATCAGTTCTGGCTTGCATTCGAAGGGCTTAAAGTAGATGGATGAATAACCACAGCAGATCTTACACAGGGATTGTAAAGTGGCAGCAGCTGAACTGGTCAATCTGGTGCACTGGGGCTAGGGGAGGGAATTGGTTACTTGAAAGAGTGGGCCTGAGATGTCAAGGATTAAATCAATGCAAATTAAAGCATTTAGTAAATTGAGTTTTGAGTGCTGTCACATAGATGGAATTTGTAACCCAAAAGTCCTTGATTAAACTCAGCAGCAGGAAGACGGAAACAGGTTCAGGTGGAGGTTTTAGCATGTTGGTGAAAAGGAAGGGCCACAGGCCAGCAGCAAAACTAGAAGCAAGATTTCCTTAATTTTAGGGAGCTGTATAAAGTGATGTGTCTGGCACAGTGATGTTAGTATGACAGTGATGTTAGCATGTGGTGATGAGAAATGAAGGCTGACTCCAATGGCAGGGATCACTTGATAAATGGAAGGTTTGCAGTATAGTGGCAAAACCTGACAGCAGGTTCAGTCAATCTCAGCAGGTACAGTACCATTAAAGTAACAATTAGGTAGAAATCAGAAAGCACCAGAGGCAAGTAAAGGAGGAATTAGCGCAATGAATACTGAAACAGACTGGACAAAAAGCCTGTCTTTTGTCCAGATTTTCATTATAATTTCCAAATTGAAAGGTAACAATTTTGTTTTGTTGAAATATTAATTCCTTGTGACTGAGAAATTTCATTTATGACACATACAGCCAAAAGAAAGTCTATCCATTCTCAGGCATGATTGTGTGTAGGGTACAGTACGTTCATACTGACACGTCAACAATATCAGCCTCAGTGTGCAGCAGTCAAGGTGGAGCATTGGGAGACACTGCTGTTTTAACAAGCCTGATGGCATGTGATTAAAATCAACGCTTCCATCACTTCATTGTCTTAAAAAGTCACAAAAAATTAAACATTTTAAATTAATTATTAAATTAAGTAAAATTTCTGAGGCGCTAAAAAGCAAATGAAAACAACGTGAACTGAGTCTATGTCTGAGCTTGTTCATAACCTTAAAATCTGTTCCAAAAGTTGGATGAAGAAAAATAAGTATCAAAACATAATTTACAGATTTTGACTATTGCTACCCCCTGGCATTTTGATCATTTGTCCTAACACATGCACTTTTTGCACTTTTGCCATGATGTGTACTGGGCTATTTTTCAGGTCTAGATTCTATTGTTACACACTAATATTTGAAAAATTTCACTCTAGGAATATGACCCTGTATTTCAGTTGTGTGACGATATAGTCAAAAGTGAAATGAATACTGAAGGATATTCACAAATAAACCCCAGAGGGTTTAAAAAAATGTTTGTGAAAGGATCTGTCACATTCAAAAATATTTGTATGTGTATAGTGTACTGCATGTACATATTTCTGCATAAACTGTATGCTGAATTGCATCCTCGTTGGCAGCAGACAGAGCTCAAACTCAAATTGCCTGAGCAACTCAATCCATATATACAGTATATACAGCAGTGAAGTGCACAAGATTTGAAAAGACATGATGTGTATTTATGAATATTAAGAACTTTGTTTCTTAATTAAATAAAAGTCATTTAGGGATAAATTGTAATGCCAAATTCAAATGGAAAAAACTGTCACGAACACTTCTTTCCGGGCCCTATGCAGACGACACAATCCGGATTAGTGAGGAAACACTGGGGAAAAAGCCATGCAGGAGAGGGTTTGGAGACAGGGGGCGTGTCCAAGGGGTGCAGGTGTCCAGGGGTAGTGATTCCGGGGTGAACAATCCATGTAAAAGTCCAAACGGGTAATCCAAAGAAGCGAGAGTCCATAGCCAGGCGAGGTCTGCTGATCTTTGGAAATGAATGATATTGTATCATTAAGCTAAATGGTAAAAACATGTCTAAGTTTCCAACTTCATTTGTTCCTACGTAATGTATTGGTAGAGTAAGCCCAATACCATGTACTAAGACAGAGGTGTCAAATAAATCTAGTCATTAATTTCCTATGATTATATTATTTTTATTGAAGGGGCATGCGCTGTGAAAATTGGGTGCTTTATTCTTGTTCAGAGTGGCCTGGGTGGGTATATAGGAAATATGAGATGCCCTACACTTAGACTGCTCTGGTGGTGAGTTAGAGCTGCTTAAGAAGTAAAGGTGGAACTCTAGTGGAGTTTTTTCCTCCTGCAGTTTCTTAGAACTTTTGTTTGATCAATAGTAAACATACTGAGGCACTTCCGTGCAACACAGAGCCTGTGGTGTGTAGATGATAAATGATTAAAAGACGCATTTTACTGTATTTACAAAATAATTCATCATGTTATTGTCTTTCTTCCTGGTCTTGTGTATCTATCATATAACAAGTGAAAAGGATTTAATTTCTTCAATCTGGAACAAAAGAGAATGAGCAGAAATATGATCCAGTTATAGAGTATAGAACCTTCAAGTATTAGAATGAGGGTATGAAACAAGGACATGGGGTCAGAACTGGAAAATGAAACAAAAGTCACTAAAGACACAGAACGATGTTCTTAATTTGTAACTCAAAATGAAGAGGGCAATGAAAACACGTTTTCTGTTGTTTTTTTTAAGATTATTTGAAGGTTGTTTCCAACATTTGTTTAGAAGGTTGATGAAATCACATTAATTGAATATATTGAAGTATTACCAAACCGTGAAAAGATATACACAGTAGCTGGAACAGATGGTTTACTGGTGCTGAGAAATATGAATTAGGTATGCTCTTTAAAACTCCACTACATATTTGTTCAGAGTAAAAATAATGACAAACAACTGGAAACTTAATGGATATTTAATTATTTTAATATTAGCAAAACCGCAAAGAAAAGGGTCAGGAGCCAGTATTGAATTCAAACCTTCTGTATACAGGCATTTATAGGCTGGACAGTGGCACATGCACCCTCCCTTGTGGCAAATCAGCCTCAGAAAGAAGAGCATTAATAGAGTCTAAGTCAGTGTAGCCAGAGAGTACACATATTGATTGCAAAGAGCTGAGATCTTAGGCAAAATAAGTGGCGAAGACAGAAATGAGAAACTCCGTTTCAATAAATCTGCCTGGAGCTTAGCTCCTATTGCTTAGAGGCACGTTACTGATTCACCTACCAAATTCCACAGCATGTGTTTTTCCCAGTGAAACAGACAAAATTATAATCTTCACAAAGTTTATTTTTAAAAGCTCTTTTTGGTTCTTGCAAAATGATGTGCTTTTCTATATGTGTAGAATTTATGTCACTCAGAGGCCTCACTCTAGAAGGAGTCTGTGCAGCTCTTTAGCAGTGGTGGCAGGTAGGGAGCATGTGAAGTTCTTGCAGACATAAGCGGTGGCTTTTCCTCCCTGGGGCGCCATTGTGGAGAGGACAGGCAGCCGCTGGTAAAGGAAGTTGTCAGCATTGCCATCTGCCATCAGCAAAACCTACAGAAAGAGACAAATTGTGTTGGATGGAAGAGATTAATATTAAATACAAGTATCATCTGGAGTAACTGTTAAATTCAAAGAGTACAAACAACATTGTATTGTAGTGTGTACTTTAAATATATTTTTGCAAAACAACTAAACGAATTGAGGGTAATTTAGTTATGCAATATCTGTTGTTGTTGTTGTTTTTTGTGTTCATAGCACAGTGTGTTCTCACGGACCTTCTCTACTGTCTTAGACCAGCAGAATGACTTTTTAGTCCTGAGAAGATCTTACAATGAATGAACGTTTAACAGGGCAAATGTTTTTTAAATGTCTGATGCTGTGCCGAGTGGCTCTGTTGCAGTTGTGACCTTTAAGTCCTTATGTTGTACTCATTTGATTAAGAGTGGCATTAGAGCTGCTCAAACAGTAAACTTAAATGGCAGGTACCTATAAAACTGTGTTTATTTTAAGAGTAAGCTTTCTCACTTGCAGTGAGAAACTATAAAATGACTCTGATATGGGCAAGTTCAAATTAATAGTTTGCAAAATCCTCACCCCTCCACTGTTACTACAAGAGCCCAAACAAATGATTAATGATTAAATAAACTAAAAAAACTTTTTTTTTGGGGGGGGGGGGGACCCTGCCATTTACGGCATTTTCTGATGATTATATTGCACCAGGAATGCTGTGCAAGTGGCCCTAATGAAAGGTTATAGACTATGCCTCTATGGTCTTACTATGCTTGCAACAAATGTTTACTGTCTTCAGCCATGGTTCCCCTCATTTTGTGTTCTAGTTTATTTCTTCCCAGTGCTCCTCCTCTTTTGACTAAGTTGGTGGTTAAATATACCTGCCATAAAAACATGCAAGCAGTTACATACTTTAGCTTCTGTTCACGGCTCCTTCTCTGTGCCATTATTGCAGTACCTAATCAAACAATTAATGTTATAAAGTTACTTAACATCTTTTTATCAGTCATGTTTAATTACGATCTGAATTCAGAAGTGTCTTCCAACATTTTCAGCACAATGTCTCCTGGGACAACAAAACTGAAATGACAACTCCAATTGAATTTGATATATCTGCACAACGTGAACAGCAATGCTTGTATTCTCTCCTTTATCTCCCTGCCAATCAATGAGTTAGATTTACCAGCCAGAATATGATACTGTACAGTATGTCTGTAATTCAACTAGCCTTTGGTTTTTTAACCTCCAAAATCAAAAACCAAATGATTAAACTTTTACAGTTGCACAACAAGACAGCTACCCACGTTTCAGAGTCATCCTACTATTGCAAACCCATATATTTGATGCATTTTGTTGAACCTCTCTATTGTTGTGCCCCCTCTCTACATCCTGTCACATTCAAATCATGCTGCTTTGAATTTCCATGGCAGTGCTCTTTGGAGCTCTCTCCATGGAGATTAAATGAGTTCTCTGCTCTGACTGAAGGCTATGATCATTCTCTGCTTAGCAGGGCTCAGGCTAAGTGAGGATGATGTTTTTTTTATTGTTATGCAGATGGAGAACTGCAGAGCAGTGTCTATGCTGTTATTCAGGCTATTTGCCCTAGTACAGTTATACCTTTTCAATTTTCTTCCAAGAAGAGTCGGCTGCCAATATCACTTAAAATTCCCAAACTGAAAATGAAGCCCCAGGATTTGCCAAAGAATGGGGCAGTTCGTTGTGTGCATTCACTGCGGATACCAGTTTTATTAACAATGCACTGTACAGTACTGACTGCTCGTTTTAATGTTTTAGATACTGTATGTACAGTACAAACAATGTTCAAGACAAAAGGTAAACACATTTATCTTTCCTTCATTTTCTGAGTTATGATTATTTAGAAAGTCTTATTTCAAGGGTTGAGGTCAGGATAAGAAGGTCTTGTGTTTTGTTTCAATTTACATTTTTTAACTTTTGTTACAAAATGTTACTTTATGTTTATGTGCTCTTTTAATTTTGATCACACATATGGGAAAAATAAAATGAGAAGAAAAAAAACATCATAATAGGATAAGATAGATACAATTTAAATTGGTGAAATAACAAGTTTAAAAGAATTGTTATAAATTATAATAATCAATATTAAAAAAACACAAATGAAAAGTGTGAAACTTTTTAAAACTTGTTATGTGGCTTTAACTAACACTACTAAGGGCCAGATTAATGTGTACATTAATTACAAAACTGTAATTTTATTGTTTGTAAATGTTTGTTTTTTTTAAAAAACCCTAGAGTTCTTACACTGTTTTGCAGTAACAGCCTTTCCTTCTAAAAACATTCCATTCACAAATGTTGTGAATGATGCTATTTATGGGTCTGTTTCCTTACCAGGATTGTTCTGAGCGGTACCAGTAGGAATCTGCATTAAAATGTATTCTCTCAGAAAACCTTACATTGTACACCATGTCTCCAATGTAATGTTTCTGGTAGATGTGAAAGCAGAACTGTACGAAAAAGATATGCAAAGGACAGAAGTTTGTTTGGCAAGGAATCTACACTGCACTTCTCATTCCTGCATAACTTAATCATCCCATCCTGCCTTCTTTCAGGAAATGTCCTACCAAGCACAACATCTTCATGAGAGCAAGGACATGTGCTGTCTGTTGAGATGGTAACATTCACAGAAAACATTTTCATCAATCTGCTTGAGTCTTTGAAATAGAACGAGTAGGCTGATTCATATTTTGTCAATAACTGTCATTTTAAAAATGTAGCAAAGACGGGAGGAGTAGATTTGTGTTTGGAGCACTTTGCAGGTCAACAATGAACATTTATTTCCACTTGATTAGAGGACTTCTGCTAAACACTTAACTGAAAAGGGAACAGGGATTTTCTTTTTCTTCACTTTTGTATTGCAAACAATAATTGAACTTACTGTACAGACAAACAAGAAACGAAATCTCCCTCTCAACTGTCAGCCTAATAGTTACTTTTTCACATGGTTTCTCAAAGAGCCACACAGCATCAAATGGCAGCTTCTGACACTGGTTTCTGAATGTTTTATAGTATAAATATAATTTTTATGAATTTGTTCAATCATAATCTTCTTTCTTCTCCTTTTAGAACTGCCTCATTTAAAACTCCTACTGAAATAAATACTTTTGGAAGTGGAAGAATAGTGGGGGGAAAATTATTGAACATACAGTATACAGTATATAGTATACAGTATACAGTATACAGTACAGTATATATCAGTATGTTATAGTTACTGGGAACTGTCTTCAGTACAAAATCAGTTGTCTGTAAGTTCTGAAGCAGCATATACTTCAACAACACAG
The DNA here is from genome assembly GCF_059453375.1 of Lepisosteus platostomus. Lineage (NCBI taxonomy): Eukaryota > Metazoa > Chordata > Actinopteri > Semionotiformes > Lepisosteidae > Lepisosteus > Lepisosteus platostomus. The sequence goes on from NC_142621.1 coordinate 33,803,351, forward strand.
CTCCTTGTGTACAACACAGACTCAAACAAACCACATTTACTTCGACAGACTCCATCCATGGAATGCAAAAACAGGAGAGCGAACATGACCTCTTTGCCTTTTTTACGGTTGCAGAGCAGTCTGTCAGAATAGGTAAATGTCAAAGGCAGTCAAATAAGATAGCACCTTGTGACAATAAAAAGAGTAATTTTTATTACAAATGGATATTAATGTATTCAGATTCACATTTCAGCTTGAAAGACAACACAAAGTTTGTGTTCTTTGCTATACAAGTATTAATTTAGTCAGTAGTAAGCTATTAAGAGAGCAAACATTGAACAGAAACAAACTTTTAGGTCCTTAACAATGAAACAGGTATCTTGGGCTCTATATATTTAGCAAATTAGAGTAATGGCAACAATGAAAATGATCAATTTAATACTAACATTTAAAATACGGTAACTACCAACAGAGGTAACTACCAACACCAACACATTAAAAATTGTAAGTTTTTGTCAGAACATACATACAGCGTGTAAAAAAAGAACACAAAAATAATTCCTTGGTTTAAGACTTGCATGCACGTACTGTTCCTGAATCCAAAGGCTGTATTCTCTGCTGTCAATTAATTCTGGCAAAAAATAATATTACAACTAAGGTTCAGGAAGGATGACAAGCAGCCAACTTCACATTCACCTCAGCTGCCTAAACTCATAATAGTCCCTGACATAATTTCATGAATTAAAAAAAAAAACTATAAATACCATACATGAGATTTTTCTTCTTCACATTTGGCTTTTGCATCCATCCTGTTTGTACACCAGCTACTCCTTAGTTAACTTCTCACTCTGCACTCATCCAATGGCCAAATCTTACTATGACTAAACACTCAAAAGATATGTCAATACATTTAATTATTGGTTGTTGTTATTCCTCGTGGCCAGTAAAGATGAGAGCCATTTCCTTTCCTTTGTAAAGCTCTGGTCTCTAAAGACAACCTCACACTGACAGTAAAAGACAGTAGTGTTTCTACCTCCTTGACTGTAACACCATGTTCACTCTGGTCAACCACCCCTTTGTTAACGGAAAAAGAACATTTAAAAAAGGCTTTAATAAAAGAATAAGGATCACAAAAAATTCACTGACTGAACAGCATAGTCCTTGTGTCTGACCTGGGACTGTAAACAGAACAGCCAGAATGCTAGCTTGGAGATAAGGGAACACTTCAAGCTCAAATCAGCACTCCAGTGCATTGAATGTTTTTTTCATGTCAGTGCTATAAATACCGAGGGAGTTAATTCTGTTCCATCTGTTAACAGAACATGAAAAAATCAAGATAATTATTTCATAAAGTTTGTTAAGACTGTCTTTGATGAGAAGATATCTTACTATATACAGAAAACTCTTACATATTTGACATCTTCATCATGAAAGAGTGGAAGAAAAATCATGAAATGTTTGTTATCCATCCTTGATTCGCTTACTCTTTATCATTACATTTTTAACACTTTTATCTAGGGTGACTTAAATTTAATTAAATAATCCATTTGTATAAATGAAGGATCACAATTTCCCAGGTAAGTCACATAGTCAGACAAATATGAAAAGTGTAATAAAGCTGGGGACACATAACATTTTCCTTATTCAACCTACGGTACAGTCTACCAATTCTTCTGCAGGTCTGCGTCAAGCCTGTCGGTGCCATTCAAGATGCATTGTGTGTCAATCCCACAGTCTCTCCTGAAAGGGGGGCTGTGATCTTTTCTCAAATTATTTTTATTTTTTCACCCTATTTCTGATTCATCTAATGCTTGCTCAAATTTGATTTCAATAAACTTAATTACAGCTGCTCACTGTCATCTCACGGAAAAGAGACACCTGCTGAATTGGCCCATAGGTAGTGCCATCTGCAATGTGGAGCATGGTGTCACATTCACACGTCAGCCCTTCTCTGTCTGCTCTGATTTCAGACACATGCCCTTTGCTAGACTGCTATGGAATTTCTCACAACCATTACTAAGACTGAAGCTCACAACTTTGCTTGCCTATTTTAAAAGCAAGATGACTTGCTCAGTTGTACATCTCCACAATGTAATGCATGGACTCTATTTGGAGGCACAACTGGAGTAATATGAGCTGAACACAATGGGGACAAAAACAACAAGTGTTGATGGTCCAGGTCTATGGTAAAAGAACATTGTGGTTTTGGTAACTGATGTAATTACAAAGTACATCAGAAGATATTGTAGGTCTATAGAAGAAAATACATCATTTGGCAGAATTATTACTATTATTTTCTTAATAGATTAGGAGTTAATAAATGTGGGTAATTTAGTTTGAGGGTAGTGATGGCGAGAGCTTCAGGAGATTCTCTCTAGCCATTATTATTAGCAAATGCTCACTTTTCACTTCTCATTCAAGTTAATACCATGAAGCTATAATGGACACAGTTAATTCTCATTATAACTACATGCCAGTGGTCTGTGGGTGCTGCAGACACCTCAGGAGACACAATGCAAAGGAGGGATGGGAGACATCACTCACATGTCAGCTGTCAAGTAGCAGGAGAGCAGGGCTCCCAGGAGGCTGAGAGCATCCTTTCATGTCCACTCAGATGCCTCTTTGTGCCACTGTTACCCTATGTGCCGCCAGACAGCTCTGACAATTCAATCAGATACACTCATAAGATGATGACATTTAACTGGAAGGAAAACAATTGAGCTGCTAACAGACTGGCGATTAAGACAGCTTTGGGAAAAAAAAACAATTTCTGGAAATTCTGACAGGAGGCTTGTTTCTGAACAGCATATCAAAACAGCTTTTATGGAACACTGATAAGTAGAACATACTGTATATGCAGCTCATATGCAGAATCTAGTTCCTGTGGAGTCCACATCTGCAAAATTATTCATCTTTAGTACCACGGCAAATAAAGGTCAGAAAGGGGAGTTATTGATTTAAGTATCATTTGATTTTTAGTGGGTTATTTAATTTAAACCTTCATTCAACTTAAAGAGGTCCAGTGAACTACAACATGCTTGTGTAGTGTTACATGTTCCCAAAGCTTATCATTGGAAGTGGTTCCTTATTGGCAGTCCTAAACACGTGCTCTCTCTGTTCCCTACAGTATGTAGACTCAAGTTCTTCTGTCAATGGAGTAACTGAATTCCAATATTTTGTTTTACAAATCAATAAAGAAACAGCATACAATATACTGGAGATCTGATATAATGGACATTGTCCTTAGTGCTTATGCAGTGGTCCTACTGTAGGTTCTTAAGGCAGTCACTTTGATCAAAAATAGTCTAAATGATCAATAGAGTGGAACTAATTGTCACCTGAAGTTAAACTACTGTGAGTCTCTGCTAAATTGTTAACTCAGTCAAATTAGAACACAAACACTTAACGGTAACCAGACCATTTACAGTGAAGTCATTAAACCAGCTTTCATGGGTCTGGGCTTTGGAACAAAGTTGGCCTCAAGATAGAAAAAGCACAGGAATACAGTAACCACAAGAAAAAGAAACTGGAATCATCTTCAACATGAGAAGAGACAGACCACGTTCTGTCTAGGTAATCTGAACACAAGAAGACAAGTCTTCATGAAAGGGGGGGTCTTATTTACAGAAGATGTGGAAATTCTGACTCTCTATATCGTGGAGTTCCATGCCTTAAAGTCATCTCTCCTTGAAGCATTGTTTGAAATATGAAATTAGTTCTAAATAATTTTTCTCTCAGTTTTTAGTAGAAATCTAATAGATTTCTATGTCTGTAAAAGGCAGGATTCTGGTACTCAAAGACTTATACATATAGTATATCTACTATATAATAGTAGTGAAATGTTGTGTGTTGTACAGTATGTCTGTGTGTAACTTATTGTAGTAAATATTTGTCTGTTACCTTGTAATGGAATAAGTTTATCCTCACTCTGTTACCAAGCATTTAGATTACATTTAGCCACTCATAGAAGTTAAATATATGTACTGTATTGCTGCAGATAATGTTATGTTTTTATTCCCATGACTCCTCACAGTTCTATCACACTTAGATTTGAATACAGCCCCTTGGTTTTCATGGTAGGTTTTGCTCTGACAAGCACTATTAACTGAGGGAATTTATTCTGAAATTACATTAACCAATTTAACTGACTACAGTTGGACTCTATTCTGGTTTTAGAGTGATCTCACAAGACAATTATATGCACTTAGACTCAATTTGGAGTGACATGGCAAAGGGGGTGAATGCAAATCAAGACATACAGATGCAGCCATTCAGAACGTGCAGTATTTCTTCCAAATACAGCAAAAGTTGTTGGGTGTATTACAGCATGTAATTCACTGGCCAAAGATGATTGATAGGTGGTACTTGTGGTGCATTAGATGTTAGTGAAATGACTGCTTCATTTAATCTCTCTATTGTGCATGTTTAAATCCGCTTAATATGGAATATTAATATGGAATTTTACAACAAAAGGGAAATTTGGATACATTTGCATAAAAATAACAGGAGCATAACTTCTCTGAACTCTCTAAGCTATATTAATTTAGGAATATAAATTTATATATACTGTATATGGCTGGTAGTTGTAGTTCACAATAAAAAAATAAACAACAGTGTCCCACCTTCTTCATAAACATTACATGCATCAAAGTCTTTAACTTAGTCACTGTGGGCATTTTGGAAAAGCTTTGACATGCTCGTTCTGACTATATTAGTTTATATACTTTATAAAAAAAACTTTATATTTTCTCTGAATATACATACTCATACTGGTCCAATTTTAATTAAACAATTAACCTCCCAGTATGTCTTTGTACTGTGCAGTACTGTGTATTATATCGTACTGTGCAGTAATCAACTGCAGTTGATATAATCAGTATATACAGTAAATATATCAATTACACATAGTATATACAGTCTGGCACCGTATGGTTTTAAAGTTACTACAGTACAATATGTGTGAAATATATTTTTATGGTCAAAATTTAAAGTTAAATTTCTTCCTGATTACTTGTTGCTGAAATGTGCATAAAGAAAAATATAGATTTTCAAAATGTGGATGTAAGCCTGAAAGAGCCACATCACGTTCACAACAAGCTACAGTATAATAATAAACTGTTTTATATATCCAACTGACATACAGTACTGTAATACACAGTTTTAAATTAATAAAAGTCTAAACAGTATATAGTACAACTTACACTCTATCATTGGAAAAAGATTATCTCAATGGGCTCTGCATTGACCCGGATTTTAATGAAAAAAAATTTCAGCACATTACCATCTTCCAGAAACACACGACCTAAGAACATTGTTATTAATATTATAAACAACTTTTATTTCAAATGTTTAGTCTGAGTTTGCCTCAAAGTGCATACTCTCTTTATCCTACCAGAAATTGAGGAAACACAGAAATGTTGTTGTTGTTTTTAACTTAAATCCCAACACTTGATTCCCACGTGAACAGTCTTGTTTTGTTTCATGTCTATAAACTGAATGTGCAACACAAATATATATGAATAAAAATGTTTTATTTTCATTTATGTGACTATTCCAAAATGTCACCTGTTAATGTCTGAAGGCTAAAATGTTAAAATAATATAATATCTGAGTGATTTATTTCATTGTTATTCACAACAAATAAGAATGACAAGAATGATTGGGTGTTCCAGTATGTTAGCACACTTTTGTATATGAAAACTCAAACAAAAAAAAATAATTATATTAATAGCTTTCATTCTCCACCTGTCACAGTACAGTATATACCTACAGACTTCATTGATTTTAGAGGCATTTAAACTGCAACAGAACCAAGGAACATTGAAACAGCAACATACTGCAAATTAATTTGAATTATACTGCTCATGATTATTGTCCACAGACTGAATGAATATATAATGCTTTAACAATCTGCTACCAACAGATGCATCTATATCTGTTACATGTCCCTCATTTTATGTGCTTTTATGCTTGGTAAAGCCCAAAACAAAGAGGAGGGTGAAAATAAATGAGGCTGTACATCTTAATGCAGAATCATACTTGTCGAGCTCAAAACCTGACATTAAAATAATTAAGTGTATAATCTCTCCAAACAATGCTAATATACACTAATTTAATATGCATCTGTTCCAGCAGAAAGCCACATTAATCTCAACTTCCCCAATAAAACAGTTCAACTGAATGGGAAAAGGGAGCTAATACCACACTACAGTAGGAATGAGCCGTTTATCCCTTAGGAATCATGCAAATTTAAGGAAGGATTCATATGGGTGGAGGCCATTCGGCCCATTTTCTCATTTGGCATACAGCTCATAACACGTGCCAAAAAAAAAAGATTCCTTGCAAAATATATTTATAAATTGATAAAGATACAGTATATACAATGTAAGATAAATCTGATCCTGAATTGGCCAGAAATCAAACCTGGGCTTTCCACATGGTGATTGAGATCTCTATTACTGATCCAAAAGGTTCTTACTATTAGCAGCATGGTCAGAATGTTCCTATCAATTTATTGTCGTTAGATTTTAAAACCTAAGCTAGTGTGGGCCTTGTTAATGATTATGATGAAAGATCTCCAAGGAAAACCATGTTCCAGGTTCCTAGTGTTGGTACACCAGTAAGAAACACTCTTTCCTTTGGACTGGAATTTCAAATCCAATGCCCAAGTATGGTAGCCAAGGACATTGTGCTGTGAGCAGCATCACCTTTACATTACCTTTCACATTACCATTCACCTGAAGAAGGCTCCACAGCTAAAATGTTATGTTTCTTTTTCTTTCCTTTCAGTATGGAATAAACCTTTACCTGTTCCTTTGCAGTCTACGCATGCTGACTCAGCTACCTACTTGTGCTTCATTAGATAAAGACATGCAACTAAGGTCCTGAATCCATAGATATGAAATATTTCATGGCACTGTTTGTAAGCCTGTTAACTCTGTTGCTATGGTTAAATTCCACTCCAGGCTTATGCAAACTGACTAATAAAAGTTCCTCTGTAATAAATCATGAGTTATTTTCTTAATTCTCCACCTGATTTGCTTTGTAGTGAGGCTGTTGGTGCATTATGGCTGTTATGTGTCATCAAGTTGGGACGTACACTTCAAGGCAGATGAAATAGGTCTTCACCTATGCGTGATGTTTTACAGTACATGTACACCAACCACAAATTAGTGCTGATCAATGTGGGCCTGTGCCAACTGACATGCCCATCCCAGCCCTTTGGGAAACATTTTTACACTTTGTTCCCCTTGCCATGTGTTCTCTTCTGAGAGTAGAGCTGTAAAACGGCCCCCTCATCAGGAAGATACAACAAATAAGAATGACAGGAATGATTGGATGTTCCAGTATGTTTGCACACTACTGTGTATGAAAAGATAGAGTTACAGCTTTTATTCTCCACATATTATGTCATAAACAGACTTAGGAATTTTTTCATCCCCTCTGCAATTTCACTCTCAAATAATGTAAAGTAATTCTCTTATCTCCTGAAACACTGCTGTACTCTCTACTTTGCTGGTAATGTTTGTCTGTTTTTGATTAATTTTTGTGTTGGACTGTGGAGTACAACAAATTCCTTGCAAGAGATAATAAAGCTTGAATTGAATTGATGAAGGAACCAAAACTACTAAATACATTGCTGTCTGGAACATGGCACTGAGATCAGAACCAAAGGGCAATATTCCCACATGTTGAAAACCCAGAAGAACTAATCATATGCTGCATGAGGATGACTTATGACACACTACAGGAAAAATAAAATCTGAATGTTCCGTTCTGCTTCAGAGACCATGGTGTTCTCAAACATCTATAGAATAAAGAAATCACATAAATAGAACAGATAATAGGATGCACTCCATGAATGCAACAAAAAAGTTTAAAAAATGGGAAAAAAGTTAGAAAATAATTATTCCTGATCTTTCCCACGAACACATTGAAAAGCAATTAAGAAATGTCCTTGGGTCCATTCACAAGTCTAAATGAGAAAATATGCCTTGTCACATCTGTTGTTTCATGTCTCTTATTTAGTTAAAAAGAAGGTCATCTTTGCTCTGTGCAAAAAGCAGATTGTACTGTCATGTGACAATGTAAACGGAAGGCCATTTAAAGTTAGCAGGTGGCACAATATCAGGACCATATTGAAATGATGTAAGAATGGCACAGAGCCATGTGGATGGCTCTTCCACAGCTTCAGTCACGAGATCTTATCTGCATTAGCGAAAGCAGGGAATGTTTTTTCAATCTGGTTTATACGATATTATGTATCAGTCACTGTCACAGAATCAATAATCACATTAAGTGATTATTAAGTATGTTATTGGTGAGACCACTAACTACTCCAGGTTTTTTTAATTTACAGAAAGGCTCAACATTTTTTTGTACTTAAATCTATCTTAAATAGGGGACATTAAAATAATTTTTACCAACCCCATTATAGGTTTTGAAGGACACTTAATTAATAGCGATAGCCTCTTCATTATCAAAATAACACATACGGTACAGTAACCTGGCAGTTTTGCTCATAGCTATGAAGAATTGTAGTGCAAATTCAAACTCCAATAGGCTTTTTGAATAAGATATAAGTTATATTTAAGTTAAAAATACATTGAGAACTCTAAGAATCAGGAGTGTCTTACTGCATTTTTGTTCCCAGAGTTTGTTAAAGAACTGTGATTTGGAGAAATAACCTCATAAAGTTTCAACTTGAATTTATAGTACCCCTTTGCACTTTTATATCCTGTGGTAAAAATGCTAAAAATATCAGTTAATGAGGATTTCATTAATAACACTCTGGCTATTAAGGATGTATCATTGAAGAATCAAATTTGCAATCTGAATTTTAGACTTTTAATTACTGTAAAGCAAGTGCCTAAATCAATAGGGACATAATACAGTACAAATCAAAAGGGTCTAATCCTTTATGTATTGTTATTTATTACAATCACCATCTAATTGTTTTGTCAAAATTATGTTTTAAAAAATTCATACTGAACGTCAAACATTTTTGATGGCTAACCACTAACGGCATAGAGAATGGTAGCTTACAGTACATTACCTGCTTTTGATTTTTAATTGCTCTGTAACAACATGATCTTAATAGACTCAAATATCCGAATTGTAGAAATCTTTTAAAATAAAAATGTTGACTGTATCTCCTTTAAAGCTTCAATTCTATATTAATGAGATTAATAATTCATCATTGAGAAGGAAAAGTAAAAATTTCTAACCATCAAAATATCAATAGAAAAGGCCCCCTTTATTTTTTAATGGTGAGCGTCCTGCTTTTCACTCCCTGCCTTGGAAACAGAAATCAAGCAAAAAGCAATCAAGGATCAGAGTTTCATTCTCTTCTTCAAGTGTCAGGCTCCACAGCTGAAATGCTGTGTCTCTTTAATTTTAAGCATGGAAAAAAACCATTACCTGTTCCATGATACAGTATATTAACTCATATCGTCTTTTCAATAAATTGCCAGGAAACCTACTACAGAATATGTTGTCATTTTGTTGATGATCACTTTGTTGTAGTTGTTGTTGCAGAGGTTTAAAGAGCCAAGCTTGCTTTAAGAGACCACTATGCAAAGGAGCAAGTCTTTAATATGTCCTGCTCCTGTGATTTGTGACACAAGATGTTCACTAAATTCTGACTGTAGTCACTCAAATTTCAGTTTCAAATTGCATTTATTCAAACTCTTGTTAACGAGGGAAGTACTATTCCATATACTATAAAAATATCTTACAAGACTCCACTTGGATAAATGGTGGCTCTTTTAATTTATCCCAGCTTCAAGCACCGTCTCATTCTATGCTGTGAATGCAATTACTGTACCTTATCATATCAGGATAATCGATGTCTAAAACATAATGTAAGGTGTTAAATGACCTGAAGAAAATAGTCTTATCCAAGTAGTGTAAGACAGAAAATATAAAACAGTTAAACTACACAATGGAACAGTCTTGTAGCAATATTGTATATACAGTATAAACTAGAACTACAAATCTGATCTAGACTAATAGAATACAACCTATGGGATACTTTTAAGGTCCTTATCAGTCTGGATATACTACTAGATATACTGAAATTCTGAATTCTTCATTTTTCAATGGTGTACAGGCAACAGATTGATGAATAAAGGTTACATGTTTTTTGCTGAAAATTCAAGGAGAATTGTTCTACTACGGGCAGAATCAAAAGACAAATCACCAGAATAATCTCCACTGACAAGTCAAAGGAACTGAAACGACTCATCTTGAAGAACAGAAGATTTAAGTAAGATTTAATTTAGATAGTCAAAATTAAGAACATGAGTGACAGAGTCAATCCACAGAATGAACTCAAGCTCACAGTTCAGGATAACTCACATTTCAGGATAAGCAGAATTAAATGACAAAAGACTAGCAGCCTCTGCTTTTGAGAATTCTTAAAAACTTCAAACAAATATCTGTAGATGTAATGCAACAGTCTATCTAGACACATATTGATCTAATCCCAGGCTCTAGGATTAATGATCAGCATCACCTGTTAACTCTGTTTGAGGGACTGAATACTAACACAGTGACGGATGAAAGTGAGAAGCAGCTCACCTTGTTTCATATTTAGCAGTTTTAGATTTTGTTTTACAGGAAAAAAACAGCAAAAGGCAGTTTAGATTATATCACATGGAAAAAAAACACTGAAAATGTGGATATTTCCATATATCAGTGATAAAACAACAGCAAAAATTTCACTGTATCTTTTATTGTCATTGCTACCATCCTACCTGTAAAAATCAAACATGTCAGCTTTCTATTTGCTTCTACAAACATATTTTTACCACCTTCTCTTGAACCACACAACCATTTAACATCATTTTCTTTGACAAACTTACAAAGCCATTATTACAATGTTTAGCAATCTCCTTTTGAGAACATAAAAATGTGTAGTTTCCATGAGATGAACGGTAGCTGACTTCACAGGGTTGCTCTAGAATTTGAAGTTCGGAGCGGGCACATGGCCAGTGGACAGTTCTCACTATGTCAATTTTTCTCCACTATTTGACACACCCCTGTCCAACTAGATCAAACACAAACGCTGTGCCTGGAAAAATGTAGAGAATTACAGGAAGCGCTGTGCTTGTCAGACTGATACAAACATCGCCATGGGCACCTGCTTGGTGAGTGGGCAATTCAGCCTCAGTCAAGGAGTAAATTGTATCCAGGCCATGGCTCTCACCACAACTGCCACATAAGGGCTTGGCCAGCCAGCAGGCCATCTGTTTGACATAACAGGTCTAAGTAATTGTATCACAGTAATTCTAAGAGTCCTGAAATTGAGCTGTTCTGATACGACATTTACTAATTTTCTTGTCCGTGAAAAATTGAACCAACAAAAGCATGTACTGTAATGAACCAATCCCTTAAAACGCACAGTTAAAAGAATATACTTTGAATTCCAATAAGGCAATCTGAAACCACATGATACAGAATAATATGACTTAGTCAAAACTGATTGTGATATGACAGAGTTGTCTTGGAAGTTTGCTTGCTTTTTCAATGGAAAAAAATGTCAGGGAATTCAAAAGTGTCAGAAAAGTGCTGCTGGTCAGGTGTAACCTTGATCATTATGATAATATTGCATTACCACCATCAATATGTTCAGGAAATATTCCTCAAGTTTTCTAAAGTTCTATAAGCCTTTCCATAAGACCACTAAGAACACTTTGCAGCACTGTTGGTATGTGAGCATTTGGTCTGTAATACAGTACATACATAAATTTAAATAAATCATAGCAACATTCAAGGTTTTTTTACATGTATATAATTACAGAGTCACAACATCTTAAATGATCCACAATATTAACACAATATTAATTTATACTGTATTTATAAATTATTAACTTTTTGTTTATTACTTAATACGCACCACAACCAGAATTGTAATCAAAATATAAGAACTCTGAAATCTAAAAAAATGTCCATTACACCCTGCGATACTATTGTACTTAAAATAACTTTTTTTTTCAGGGCAACTTATAGTTAATAATACAATTACGTTTTACATAATGGCATATTATAAACTTGACTTCACTGTAAATTTATGTTATTTCAAGTAGGCAGGTTAAAAAAATCTATTTCAGGAAATTTGCAAAGTGACACTAAAGTACTGTGTGGGCAATCACTGTTGAAAAGGTTTAAGGTGACAATACATTTGAATACCAAGCAAGACTATTATGACAAATATAACAAAAAGTGCTTGCTAATGTGATGTTCTGAAGTGGGTGAGTAGGAGCATAGTGCTATCATCAGCACTGCACTCCTGCAAGGTAGACAGATTGATTGGTCTACGGGAGCAGTCGGACTCACTGCGGGATCTCTCCCCTCTGCAGGATTGTCGAACGGTAAAGGACTGTGAAGGCATGCTCTGTGCTGCTTTGTGTGACAGTGAAGACAAATAGCAGGAGTCAAGCTTTAACAAATTCAAGGGTTTTATCACAAAAAAGAAAGCTATATCAACTCGGAGAGTAAGATAGCCCATTACTAAACTGCTCTCTCCAAATGAAAAGCAAGTCCTTCTGTCCAAAAAGATACCGAGACCAGAATGGAAATCTTAAGATGAAATCTCAAGAGTCAGCCTCCTGAACGTTTTCTATGAATGACAGTGCTACAGTGTTTTTCAGCACTGAAGACAAGACCTGATCCAACAACAGCACCTGAGAGTAAAGTGTGTCATACATGTGTACACTTCAGCTGATATAAATAGTTAAAAGATGTGATTAAACATGTATGTGTGCAAAAATGCAGAACCAACTCTGGTGAATCCGTGCACATGGTACAATAAAGTACAAACATATCAAAATAAAAAAAGATAGAATCCTGAAGAGATCTAAAATACAATACCTGGAAGCAAATGTAAATTTATCTCAATCAGCAGGGCACTGAAAGGAAATAACTTAAATTTCACTGAGTACCTGCTTGCCAGGAATTGTCACAGACTGAAATCAAAGTGTGAATCATCCATCATTGTTTTATCCCCACTCTCTCTGTAAGACACCATCTAAAGCTGTTAATTAACTTTCTAAATGACACAATCCCTTAGCTAATTGTAGCCCTAAAATGACAGACAACCAGAGATAACTGTAATTCTTTTCAGGATTAAGCAGGGATTTTGTCAAATTTTTCATAAACATTTATCCATTCTCTCCAGAGTCAAAACTATGCCTTATCCCATTATTTGTAGATCATACATACTTACTTTGTAAAGGGAGTTGTTAAACATACAATAAATTAGATCAAAACTGAATTACTAGCTAATCCCAAATACCACGTGTTTCTTGTGGGTGGCTTTTAGTTGAGCAGAGGAATTTTGTTTGCACTCAGAAATAGACATAATATTAAGCAAATATTATGTAAAAGGCTTTTAAATTCCAAGACTGATTAAATACACTGCAGGTCAAAAACACTGATTTGCCAAAACAAAAATGTGAAGAATATTAATAGCAGAAACTTTAATGTAAAATCTGGTTGGTAAATTTATTATTTGGAGCAAGTACTGTACTATGCAGAATGCACCACCTAATAAGATTATTGTGCTACTGAAGAAGCACTCTAAACTCCAAAATTAGTGAAAAATCTATTAATTTAGAACTAATTAGTGAAAGCTGATTTATACATTTTTCTTTATAAAAAATGTAGTAATAGTAAAACACTATATGCATACTACAAGAGGTTTTAAAAAACAGTTAGTAGGGTGTTACTGCACATGGAATGAAGTAGCAACATCTTTCTGAGCTCCTCTATAATTTCTTCAAATTAATTGCAGTTTTTTATTAGAGCCAGATTACTGTTTAGTGTTGTAACTAAACATTTTTTTTCTTATTTAACTCTGAAATGTGGAATTAAACAATGTTGAAGCCCAAAACCCAAAAGGCGTTGTGGGGCCAGCAGGGGGCGCTCACCCTGCCGCTCATGTGGGTCCTAATGCCCCAGTGTAGTGATGGGGACACTATACTGTAAACAGGCGCCGTCCTTCGGATAAGACGTAAAACCGAGGTCCTGACTCTCTGTGGTCATTAAAAAATCCCAGGGTGTTTCTCGAAAAGAGTAGGGGTGTAACCCCGGCATCTTGGCCAAATTTCCCCATCGGCCTTTATCAATCATGGCCTCCTAATAATCCCCCTCTTTGAATTGGCTTCATTACTCTGCTCTCCTCCCCACTGATAGCTGATGTGTGGTGAGCGTTCTGGCGCACTATGGCTGCCGTCGCATCATCCAGGTGGATGCTGCACATTGCTGGTGGTGGAGGGGAGTCCCCATTACCTGTAAAGCGCTTTGAGTGGAGTGTCCAGAAAAAGCGCTATATAAGTGTAAGCTATTATTATTATTATTATTATAAAACAAAAATATGTCAGAAATGGAGGAACAGCAGTCATCTGATAGGTGGGTCTAACTCAAATAAACCAATTGTTGCTGCAATAAAATCTCAATGTCAAGAACTTAAAATGTGGTTGAAGACATGAGGAAGTTTATTTATGACTGTCTCAATTACACTGAGACCAATTATTATTCCTTCAAACAGTGCAATGTGAGTTAAGAAGGTGGATAAACAGAGTGGATGAGTCCCTGACTGCACACAATCACAGACAGGCGTTTGAGAAACTTTACGAGGACTAACTGTCCAATCCACTAACAGCTCACTCTGAATCTGGGTGAATGATCTGAAGGGGTGTTCTCGCCAGCAAAACATAAAGATAACCCAAAGAAGGACAGGCTTTGTAACAGATTTAATTTCTAAACCGGAAGGGACAGAAAAAAATGAGACCGTGATCCGTGGATCCGTGGATCACAGATTTTAGTGTCAGAGTCATACAGTATGCTGCTAATTTGTGCAATAGCTGATGAAATTTGGACATATTGCAACTTACTGAGAAGAGTGTAGTTCATAGACCAAAGAGCTGCAGGAATCCTACATGTTATAAACGCATGAATCAATCACTCAGCATTGGACATTGATAGTAATTGTTCTCTAACGTTAAAAAAGAGGTATTAATGAACTTTTCACATAGTGCTGGAACTGGAGAGGATCAGATGATTCCCAGATTCTTGACTATGGCTGACTATAAATGGGGAACCTATCCACCATTGAAGTTCACCAGCTTTTCCAACAGTAAAATTTCTGTTTAGTCACTATTTAAGTTCAAGAAATCCGAGTTCAATCGGGGCTTGACATCATGCAGACAATAAATAAGTGATAGATGTAAGAGATCAGAGGGTGAAGAGGTTTTAATGTAAATCTGAGTTTAATCTGTATAACAATGACACTATCCTTGGAAGACTTTTTTATTTGGAAAGTCCTGTGTAACTGTTTTCAGTCAAGTTAACTGTTTATTGTTTGGTGTATCTGTGTGTGAGATAAATATGAGATAATTCTATGCACAAATTTCTTCAGAATGCTATTGTGTTGAACGTTATGATTATAACCAAGAAACAAAAAAAAAAGCTGATGACAAACAATTTTAAAACAGGCCACAAGTGTGGGAAATGGGCAGATTCCATGTGAGGAATAAAAACAACAGCTTTGCTGGACTCCTATGTCATCAATAATCCTGAGTAATGTTCAGTCTCTTAGGAACAAGGTTGATGTGCTGCAAAAAGATGCCAACTATCTCCACAAGTACAGGGGTGCTGGTCTGATGGCCTTTAGAGAAACGTGAGTAACAGACTCAGATTTGGACTCAGACTAGACCAAATGAACATGCTGAAACTTTACAGAGAAAAAGAAGCTCTGTTTACCTGATATTGAGTTGCTGTTAATATCAGTAAGACCTCTTTATCTGGTCAAAGAATTCCAACAGATATTCATAACCATTGTGTACGTCATCCAAAAGCAAATGAAACAAATGTAGTTAACAGCATTTATAATGTCATTCACCCTCTGCATAATTATAATGTCATGCACCCTCTCTAAACCCCCGAATCAACTAATTTGATCCTAGGAGATTGTAACTACTGCAACCGTACAAAGTTGTTGAACAATTTCTACCTATATGATGACCGCACAACTTGTAGAAATAGAATCCTGGATTTGAACTATGGCTCGATCAGAGGGATGTACAACGCTACTCCTTTTGGCTCATCTGACCACAACACTGTGCGCTTAATGCCAAACTACAGAACATTACTGAAGAGGGAGAAAGCACAAGTGCAACAGGCAAGCAGGCTTTTGGTTGCACATACTGGCCTGTCTGTTTAGAATCTTGTGACAATATAGATGAACTCCAAGACACTTTATTTTCCTGAGAAGAAATAGTGATTCCTATGAAACTCATTAAAGTTTATTCAAATAATAAACCTTGGTAGGTTGAAGAGCTTAATGAACTTAAGTAGACCGAAGAGCATGCTGTGCCACAAGTACATTGCTTCACAAAAGGATAATGAGTCTGATAAGAGGGGAATCAGATCTGACGTTAGAGCAGAAATTAGAAAGGCAAAAACATACGGAATATTGATTAGAACTTAGAGAGAAGCTCACTACTTGAATTTGATACACAGTGTGTTTCAAACAATTTCAATAAAAAGAAACATAAAGAATTGTGGACATGATAAAATGAGTCATGTCCTGAGGTACTGAGGTCATGTGTAGAGCAGCTCAGTACTACATATATTAAATCAGCAAAAAATCCCCAAAATTTGGAAACAGACAACAACCATAACTGTTGAAAAACAATAATCCCCCAAGATTTTAAATGATTTCAGACCAGTGGCTTTGACCTCTTTAGTAATGACATATTTTACTATTTTAGACTTCCTAGATTAAAGTGCAGAAGAACCACAGTAAGTTATCCTTTATTCCCACAGCTATTGCCTGCTTAATTTGGTTAACTGTATATTTTACTTTATTTATATATTTACTTTTTTTCTTTCTCTTCATTCTTATTTGCTAATGTTTCCTGCCTGCAACAGAAATGTCTCATTCGGGACAATAAAAGGAAATACTTTCTGATGAAGAAACATACATTATATACAAATGTACAAATATTGCCATATACAGTACTGACAATGCCAACAACCATATCACCCTAAAGCTCTTAACTGGCTACCCACTGAAGCTAAGCAGGGATGAGCCTGGTCAGTACCTGGATGGGACACCTCCTGGGATGCTATGGTTGCTGCTGAAAATTGTGTTAGTGGGACCAGCGGGGGGGCGCCCATCCTCCAGTCTGTGTGGGTCCTAATGTATAAGGGCAGGGACACTATACTGTAGTGGGCGCCGTCTTTCGGATGAGATGTTAAACAGAGGTCCTGACTCTCAGTGGTCACTAAAGATCCCCGGTTATTTCTCGATAAGAGTAGGGAGTTATCCCGGAGTCTTGCCCTGCGATGGACTGGCGCCCTGTCTAGGGTGTACCCTGTCTTGTGCTCGTTGCTTGCTGGGTAGAGGTTTGACCAATGACATGTACTGATAATTTGCTCTGGTATATTTCAGATTTCCCTACCCTGTCTGGGTAGGAAATTAATCTGAATATTTGGTACATTCTCAGGCTGCACTATTAACTGGGGGAAAAAGTACATTCATGCCTCTTCCAGAAAATCTAGAGACCACTATTCTGAAGAGGTTACCATTCAGTGTTGGACACGATGACTTTACATACCTGGGTTTAATAAATCCTAAAATCTCTAAGTTTATATTTTAACTTACTGTAACTACTCTGTAATGGTCACAGAGTTGATAGAAATGTTGGTAGCTGGAGATCTTTGGCACTTTCTAAGATTGGGTGAAGAAATGCTATAAAAATTATTTCCATTCCCAAATTCTTATATCTGTTTCAGAATTTAACTTCTGCTTAGTTCCTCATCTTATAAGAAGTTCGATTTCATAATTATGTTATTCATCTGGAGCTATAAAATTCCTTGTAACTCCAAATCAAATTTGCAAAAACCAAAGAATGCAGTAGGATTAGGTCTTCCTATTAATCCTCGTTATTATTGGGCTGCAAACACAAGGCTCATACTGTATTGACAAATTGACTTTTCCCATATAGATAGAAACACTCCTGTGTGGTTAGACATGGAAGCAGAATCCAACATTAAAATGTCTCTCCCATCTCTGGTGTTTGGAAACCTGAATTACTGAGGAAATTAACTAAACGTTTTATTAAAAGTTTGTATTATATCGTGTTGACTACGTATCTTTTTACCTATATTTTACTAAATCCATCTCAGGATGTCTGGTCTCAAAAGATAACATAGCCACATGTTTTTTTTTTACTCATAGCTGGCATAGTTCTCAGGGAAATGACCAAGTGACCTCTCCTGGAACAAACGATCTATTCAGCAGAAGGGGTTGCTTGTCATGCAAGCTGGCAGTAAAGAAAATATACGTACTGGTCAGCTTTCTGGAATGACCATATATAGCCACAATGCAAGCAGCGAGTCATGTGGGAGTGTATCTTGTATTGTTTGTTTCACTATATAAAAGAGCACTGTAAATGTTGTCTTTTGAGTCTTGTGTCCAAAAGCAAGACTCCCATATGCATATGAAATAAAGACGACTTTCAACACCCAAACTCTCGGCTGATGCCCTTTGTTTGGCACAACGTTACCATATAAAATAGTGGGCACAGATGTAATTTTGAAGAAAACCCTGGGGATATTAAATTAGATTAAACATTATACAAATTACCCAAAACTTAATCTTATGCTCCACTTTGTTAAAAGCATACCTTTATTCCTTCACCAATTGAAACATTGTTTACAAAATAGAATGAAAAAGGACTGATTACATTTAAAGATGTATATATAGTCAAACAACTTGCATTGTTTAACCAGTGAAAATAAACACCTTTTTATATTGATAGGTCAGATACTTTGTTAAGCAAAATGTATCTCAATTTGAAATGTATCTCCCCCAAATCTTGTGCAACAACCTCCCTAGCCAAGATGTTTAATTTTACAATTTGTTTCCTTTTTTCTGGGCAAACAGAGTTATCTGTTAATCACCTGAAAGATGCTTAGTTCAAGAAACTCAATATTGTCATTTCTAATGAGATTTGGGAGGAGAGTTTGAGCAATAGTCACAAGTTCTATATTAATGGTAGACATTAAATCATAAAAATAAAGTCATACATCAACTACCATACTCTAAAACTAATTTTTACAACATATATCCTTCAGTCTCTCCTTTTGTATGTGACAAATCAGGTCCTCTGATGGTACTCTTACACACCTCTCCTGGCTATGTCCCAAGTTATATAGATTTTGGGTAGAAATATTTCAGTGGTACTCAAAAATGAACATTAGTTTCTATAGGACGAGGACTCTGGAGTGATTGCATAAGATCAGGGATCCCTTTCTTGAATGTTTTGAAAAGACTAAGATTTGTATTTATTCGTCATTGTTTTATATGTCCAATTATTTTGTGATTATTTTTATCACATACAGTATTTTTTCTTAATTTAAATTCTTAAATAAAATACCAAAAAACAGTATATGAACAATTGCTTCAAAAGGACTATATATTCTAGTTTAAAATGTTTTTAAATATACTATAGAAATGTAAAAACAACTATAAGAACAAAATCAGTATGTTTGCGCATCTTTTTTTAGACTGCATTATAGTTTGTAGAATGGCTCCTTTCTCTTTGTTTAAAACTGATGCTAATATCTGATTATTCCTTTGTTACTGGAAGATGGGGAACCTGTCCATTTAACTGCATATATTTTTCTTGTATTAATACTACTATAGCTAAATTTGCTTTATTATGCAATTTAGCCACAGTTAGTAAATGAATGCCTGCATTTCTTTAAATACTTAATGTGCATTTCTTAACGCATCACAGGTGTGTTGTAGTTTTTAAAGAGGAGAAACACATTTTAAATTGCTAATCATCCATGTTGCTGATATGCATATTAAAATAAGCAAAATTAACATAAATTGTTCAGATTAAAAGGTTTCAGTTTTATTACAGTATTTTGTGCACTGCAAAAATTTAAAAGACCAAAATGTTTATAAAATAATTTGATATATCACCTCAACAATATCTAAAAATACCACCAAATTTATTCACATCTTAAAAGTGCAACAAAGGTATCCAAGAAGAACTGTATTTTCCTCTGTATTTGATATATAATATATAAGAAGATTTCTCACTGGATTTCTCCACTGCGTGTGCGTGTGCGTGTGCATGTGCGTGTGAGTGTGAAAAAACTTTGCATGATATCACAAACACCTTGCTCTTACTAAAACTCCTGACTCACCACAACCTCTAGTGCTCACAACACTCTTTAAATAGGGTTTGGACTGTACCAATTATGGATATATATATTTGTATGAGCTTAACATGCAAAAGTTACATAGTTATATTGTCACAGCCAGGTGCCTCAGCCAGTCGCGGCTGGCATCATCCAAATCGATAAAGTTGCCGGGGCATCTGAAGCGAGGGCAGGAGTATAGGATGTGGTCGGCCGTCTGCTCCTTGCCATCGCTGCATTCGCAAGTTGGGTCATCAGTGAGACCCCACTTGTGTAGGGTGGCCCGGAAACAGCCATGTCCGGTTCTTAGTTGGTTCAGCTTGACCCAGGCTTGTCTGGGTAGGTCATTTCCAGCGGGTTTGTTGGATACTTTGTCAATAAATTGTTTCAGTCTGTGGTTGTTATTATTCCACGCGTCTTGCCACTTTTTGTTGGCCCAATTAGTGCCATTGTCGTTGTTTGCTTCTTTCATAAGGCGCCTCATTGTGTTAGAAGGTGAGTGCCGGTTTTCTAATCAGAGGATTGTGGTGTTCCGGTTGCAGATGGCATCGTGCAGCAGGTGGTTGGAGTCATCCGAGGCTTTCAGTGCAAGGTTCATGCAACTTGCTTCTCTGCGAAGGTTAGGTGGGGGGATGCCGCTGAGAATCGGTAGCAATTCAGTGGGCGTAGATCTAATGCACCTGGTTATAATGCGCATGCTGTTGTTCAGGGCTGTGTCTACCTTCTTCGTGTGGCTGCTGTTGTGCCAGGCAGGAGAGCAGTACTCAGCTACATAGAAGGCCAGAGAAGACGGTAAGACGGTGAAATATGCACCCCAGCTAGTGCCAGCTAGTCTTTGCAGGAGGTTGTTCCTTGCTTGGATTTTTGCTGCTGTTTGTTCGAGATGTTGTTTGAGGGTCAGTGAGCGGTCAAGGACAACTCCTAGATATTTCGGGCTTTTCTCAAGTGGAGTAGTTTTGTCTTTGCACTTGATGTTGATTGTTATGTTAGCAAGGTGATTGGCGAGGTGGAAAATGCTGCTCACTGTCTTGGTGATGCTAAGTTTTAACCTCCAGTCTTTGAAGTAGCAGTTCAGCTTGTTCAGGTCATTCGATAGTGTAGTTTCTATTGCTTTGATGTCTGGGGAGCAATGCATAATAGCAATGTCGTCTGCGTATATGTACTTTTTGGCAGTTGTACATGGCAGGTCAGCTGTGTAGATGTTAAACAGCATTGGCGCCAGCACCGAGCCTTGCAGGACGCCATTCTTAAGGTAAAATTATGGATTAGTTGCAAACATAAAAAATCACGAGAAAAAACAACACATAGTTTAGTTGTTCGAACTACTTGGACACACAAATACATGTACCCTTTACAAATACACAAAACAGATAATCATCAACTTTTTATACCTGGTTACCCTTTCTTAGTAAAAGTATTCATTTTTTTATATCCTCCCCCCTCAACATTTAGAAATGGTATGCTCCTCTAGTTTGGCCCTCAGGCATATAATCAGCCTCCTATCTGTTTACAACCTTTTGACCTTTCTGATAACCCCCCCAAACAAATAGGCAGAGGCTTCTCCACCCACATAATTAATAATAATAATTGCTTATATTTATATAGCGCTTTTCTGGACACTCCACTCAAAGCGTTTTACAGGTAATGGGGACTCCCCTCCACCACCACCAATGTGTGGATAACATAACATAGATGGATAACATAGTACTGTTAAGCTGGTGGTATGCTACACTTTGCCTTGTTTCTTTAGTGCAGTTTTTGTTTGTTTTTTTTAAATAAGAATAGTGTTCTCTACCCTTTTCCCTTCTTTTCCACAACCTGTGTGTGCACCCGCAGGCTGAGAAATGAACGGGATGAATTGGTGAGAACTGACGCACTCTGGTGTTTTCGAAAAACAAACTCCCTTAACTATTGCCATCTTTGTCCTAGTATGTTTTATTTGTAGCGGTGACGGACTGCTCGGTCACAAGATAGTAATTACAATCTATATCAAATAGATACCAGGAGCCAAAGACTTCATGATTACCTTTAACATCTTTGTTCATGAGCCCTGAAAATCCCAAAAGAGCAAATCAACCAAGAAATCTTTTCATTTTAATGATATATTAAAGTAAATTTTAAAGCCGTTATAGATCTGGTACATTTAAATATTTTATTTACCTATATTTATCTTTGTATGTTTGACATTTAACATGTTTTGCATGCATATACTGTAGTATAAAACATAGAGCATAAATACGAAATGGAAAACACTGAGGTAGAAGAAGGTACTTATAAAAAAGTATTGGGTTTTTATAGTGACACATCCAGACAATGTGAGGAAGCAATATAAAATGCAAACAGCATGTTTGACCATACAGTACGTGACATGACATCCCTTGATTTGAATTCCATTCAAAGTGTGGAATTCAAATCAAGGAATGTCATGTTAAAATTGCATGGTGCACTAGTTAGGCCTCATTTAGAATACTGAGTAACCATGTTACCAAAATGATATTGATGTTCTGGAATCAATCCAGAGAAGGCCAGCAAGATGTATTTTGTTGCTTTAAGGAATCTTCTACACTGACATACTGTACTGAAAGAATGGACCTTTTCAATCTTGAACAGAGAAGATTACAAGGTGACCTGATACAAGCCTTATCTAATTCAGCTTTTGCCATTTTGTATTCATAGTGTATGATTTTGCTTCCTGCATTCCATGCTCTTTCATTTGTTAACATTAAACATCATCTGACCGGTATTAGCCCAGTTGTGAATTTTATCTAAAACTTTGTAAATTTCATTTGCTGCTTTGGTAATCCTCATAATTTGGTGTCATCCTGCAATCTTGACCAGTTTACTAACTGTTCCAGAATCTATAACATTAATATACAGAAGAAAAACCGTGGTCCCAGTATAGATTCATGTGCTCAGCCAACAGAGGGCGGTGGCGAGACACTCCAGATACAGAGTGGGAGTGTAGAATGATCAAATACATTGAGGATATTAGGGAATTGGCCAGTGTTCTCTATTTAAGAGTTTACGAAGTGAACAGTCAAAGTCAGCTCAAGTTTGGGTAAGACTCTTGCTGTCAAGTGGACAGTAAGATTCCCATGAGAGTGAAAGTGGGCTGGTTATAACCACAATCCTAAAGGGGATTGGAGATTGGCTACAGACAGCCTGATAAAGAGGGGAGAGAGAGACAATGGGGCTGTCTGAGTGTAGCCCTGATAATATCTACAGTATTTTAATAGTTCATTTTCACTACTGATCTCCAATATCTAATATGCTTGTTAGAATTGAAGGACCTAGGTTAACGCAAACAGATGTGATGTCCATACTTGGCTGTTGTGTGGCTTGAGTTCTAAACACGTTGATTATTCACATCTATCTGACCATGATTTATAAGCTTTAATGGTTCTTGACTTCCCTTTTATAGGTGTAAAATGTCATATATAAGATCTATATTTTGGTTTGAAGTCAAGTATTTAAAAGCGAAAAAAAAACAATAAATCAGTCCAATAAATTAAGGGATAATCACAGCATAGGACGTACTGTATAATGACTCTTGAGTTATTTTCCAACAAGGAAATATTACCAATAGCAATCTGTTGGTGGATTCCTAGGTGTTTAAGAAGTTTTTTTCATAACAGTGTGACATGAAAGGGTGTGTTTTCTTAGTAAATGATCCACAGAAATAATTTAAATTC
Organism: Lepisosteus platostomus; assembly: GCF_059453375.1. NCBI lineage: Eukaryota > Metazoa > Chordata > Actinopteri > Semionotiformes > Lepisosteidae > Lepisosteus > Lepisosteus platostomus. The sequence goes on from NC_142621.1 coordinate 33,827,245, forward strand.
ATATATGGGAACTGTCTGAGTATGTTTATTGAAGTGAAATCTGGCAATGATAATATAGCTCATTTGGTAAGACCTGTACAGAATTATCTGTGTCTTTAGTGAATTTTTTTTAAAGACTTCCATAGAGACTTTCTGTTCGTGTTGCAGTGAACCACCCCTAGAAGCTTCTTTCTCAACCGTTGGGAGCAGTATATCCAAATCAGGACTGTTTTGGGCACTGTCAAGATTATTGACTTGGTTCTATTGGGCTTTGCCTCATTAGTGTCCCAAAAGATGTCCCTGACACTCCCTTACACTTCTGTAGTCTGGATTATCACTGGGAACCCACCCTGTTTTTAATAATAAATGAATTACACAATATACTGTACAGGCCATATTGATGTAAAGTTATCTACTTTGTACATAATAGTTACAGTGCATAATAATTACATGGAAATTAAGGCTCTTAATATAATTGGACTCATTCTGTTTTTAATCAGCAGTCATGTGCATTTTCCCCTTACTTGTCCAAGAAAATTAATGGGTTGCATAAATTTAGATTATTCTTAAATTAAAAGCCTATAGCATTCTACTTTATTTCATTTACAAATAATGCAGCAGTGTTTTCCCCTAACCAAGAAGTCATGTTTTCAAGACTAAAACCCCAAAATATTGAAACGCAAACTTTTTTAATGAGTGACAATACTGGAGACAGTGTTTATTATTTGATTTTTTTAGAATCATACCAATTAGGTGATATTTGTTTTAAAGAAAATAAAAAAGCTGAATTTTTCTGTGATGGAAAGAGCAGGTAAATTATTTACATGTTATACAGTAAGTATATAATAAATTGATATTAACTACAGAACCAAGATTAACAATTATTATACCCATTCCTAAATTCCAAATAAAAATATTTTACTGTATAATCTTTCGATCCTTGTTTCCCTTTTCTATTTCTGTGTTTGGCTTTATGGACTGCACTGTACATAGATCCTTGCTCTTGCCCATCCCCAAAGGGGAACAAGCTCATGGGAGGAGAATCTGAACAGATCACTGTGTCTGTGAGCCTGGGCAAAGACACTCTTATGGGCTTTGGGAAAAGTGGAACACCTGACCCTTCAAGCAGGAGCTCTAACTCCTTCTGATTAACGTGCAGTGGGGAAGTGCAATTCACTAACAAGTCTTCAGAGAACAACAATGAAAAACCAAAAAAGTGAAAACAGAAAATTGAGACCAGCTCTAATGAGCCCCCAAAGCGGATACTGCTTCTACCAAAATATCAAGGGATCACCCTCATCTGCCTTTTCACTGACCAGGAGTAAAAGAGGGGCAAGGATGCCCAGTTGTTTAGGTTTAGTACTTTAAAAGGTGAATTATATATTTTATTTCAAATTTATAGAGTAGTTTTGCATCTTGTGTTGTAGCACTGTATTAGTAGTGGTAAATTCTCATTTGCAATAACTTGGCCAAAAAGCTCCTACCATTATTGCTTAAGAACACAAAGCAATGAAAGAAAGGAAAGAGCAATCAATAACATGCAACTAACAGTGCAGGACAGAGTGCTAACAAGTGCAGGTGACAGGCAGAAAAGATTCAGTCATTTGTTTGAAGACTCTCTCAGATAAGATTGTGGATTGTTTTAATTTAACTTAATCATTAAACAGATGCAAGATTCCAAGGCAATTTCTATGAGTTCAGAGGTTGAATATGAGGATGCAACAATAATAGTGGATATCAGATATTTTTTCCATATTATTAACAATGACTAAAGACATCATAGACACCAGAGATCGCTCCACCATTATTCAATTGCTAAAGAAACTATCTTGTTATATTACTTGCCTCATCTCATTTATGCAAAACCTTTCTGATAAGGCTGATAATATAAGGCACCACCATATTCTTAAATGTTTGCATGTTCCTACAGCCTGGCATTCCTGGTTCACTTATTGGTTCTCCTCTTTTTCACTTTACGAAGCTCTTTTCTGCCTGCGTTACTTAACTGGTATCAAATATGAAACCCACTTCCTGATCGCTGAATCCCGTTCATTTTGTTTTATTACGTTCCTGTTTTTCCACATTCTGCCACTTGGTGTTTCATGTGATAAATACCATGAGCTCTGGAAAAATGTCTGCAGTTACAACACTGTGTACAGAACTTATTATGAATTTGGATTATACAAATAATTTTTAGCCCATATCTAATATGCCTTTATTTGCCAGGATAATAGAATATGCAGTTCTGTGATTACTTTGTGCCAGAACTCAATGGAGGAACAGTATGCTCTAGCACCTCTCAATTTGTTCACACTCCAGGACCTTTAAGCACAGCACCAGTACATTAATTAAACATCTAACTTGGGCATTTACAATTTCAAAATACCTTTACAATATATGTGAATCATAAAAAATAGACCAGAAGCCTTGTAGTCAGTGGTGTTCCTGCCAGTCAGCTCTGTCGCTCTGTCAGCTCCATTCGTGCCAGTGGGAGGCGCTCTAGAGAAAAGTTGCTAAATTGCTCTATAGCGGCAATGCTTGTTAATAAGACAGAATTAAGCGTTGGTATGCTCCTAAAGGAGGCCCCATCTCACCCTCCATCTCTGTGGTGCAGCCACAGAGAAAGAATTCATGCAGGCTGATTTAAGATGTTTTCTTTTGATAAGAAACAAGCTCCCAGACGGGGATGCAATTAGCTAAGCCTGGCTATCATGATCAATGGTCATCCATTGGCACCTATCAGTCTAGGGAGTGCCGAATGGACATCTGAACTGCATTCCTAAGTGTCAAGAGTAAGTGACTTACAGTATATCTCACCTTGACCAACCAATCAGGGACTGGCAGGGCGTGGTAATACCACGTGGGTCTCCAATGCCCGCCAAACTCTCAACCAATCAGCACACATCTGGGTCTTGATCAAAAAGGGAGCGCAAGCTCAGATCGGGGCTCTCCTTGGCCATTTTTGTGCATCCTCAGAGACAATCACGTGACAACTGCTGTTGTCTGCAAAAGGACTTGGACTTTGTTCTAAGCGCGAGGCCGAGGATCCCGTACATACTCAGAATTCTACCAACGTGAATGCTCCGCTTGATCAACGGCAGCCTACAGTTGGACCCTCGTCGACAACCTGAATAGCTTATTCAGAAGCAGCGCTGAACCGGGAACGAACCAGCTCCTTCCCAGGCAAAAGAGTGACTTGTGAGGACTCGCGGTCACACTCTGTGCATAGAGACTTTGTACTAGCCAGCCGGACTACTGGTAGATCCCCTCGGAGCAAAGACTGCCCTGCGCGCCGCAGTTAGATTCCTCCGCCCGTCCTACTCCGAGCTGCACCTCGACTGGTTGGCCGGTAGCCAGAGGACGCCGACACAACGCTCATTGGACAACCGCTGGAACAGAGGCTGCAACAGAGCCTGTCAGCTGGTTTGGTGTTCATGCCGGGAATTCCAATCCATACACAGTGGATAAGTAAACCCCATTGCGTCTCGAGAATTCAATTGTACCTCAACACAAGTTGTTATCAATTTAATTCATGAGTAATGTATTTACTTCCGAGTTTAGAGTAACAGTGGGTAATAACACTGATTAGCGATTTGGTAACCGAACGATATATATTGACATATATTCTCTGTTGTGTATCTCTTTGTGTTTGCATCTCTTCGAGATTATATACCTTGTATATTGATAACCCTCACAGTAAGGTCTGCCGCTCGTATCCAGGCAGACTAGTATATGTTTGGTGCACAGTTTATATTAATAAATGTATCCCGTGTATTGAACCCGTGTGTGTGCGTTTTTAGTTGTTCTGACGATTGATTTTCTAAAAGCCCCAACGAACAACCTCATGATTACTGCTACAATTAATTATTGTCTCAGTAAACCCATCAAACCACTACAGCTCAAACCAAGACACATGTAGCCTTATCTAATATTTTGGAGAAGAGTAAACGTCTACACTAAAGACTCTCTGTCATCAATGATCAGTCTGAACAAATATAGTTTAACATAAAATTGTCAGGAATTGGAGTGATAAACTGTAGGAAACGTTTGCATTCTAGTAGTAGCTCAAACATTCAACAGTACATGAATTGAGGAGAAAACTGAGAAGGTAGTACAGCTCCTAAAATCATGTTAATGCTAGATGTTGCTATGACGTTTAACAAAACAACTAGCTTAATTATGTAATACCACTGTTCATTACATTTTTGTAAATCAAAAATGTTTTTAAACCATGGTTCTATGGAATTAATGAAAAAGACATATCCTAGGAAATGGTATGGATTTAGAAAAGGCACATCTTGCCTCACTATAGAGATATGCACATATGTGTAATGTGATGCATTACAGTATGTACAGTATAATGGATACACATAAAAATGTTTCACTTGGGTTTTCAGGAGGCTTTTGATCATGTCCACCATAAAAAAGTAATTCTTTAATTGCTGTCGATAGACGTTCAAGGTAATGTGAGCGTTCAGATTGAGAACTGGTTACTAAATAGAAAATAGAGGGTACAGATGAGGGGTGTGTAACAAATCTTCTTGATGGTAGCCAAGCATAGGTAAAATCTGCCATGTTAACTCCCATGTAACCTGTATGAAGGCAGCATCTGTCAGTGCTGTGCACTGTACTTTAAAGACTTCACGCAAATGCTTTCATAAAAATACCAGAAATGACAAAAGCCCTAGAATGGTTTCCATTTTACATTTCATCACTTCACAAAAAGATATGAATATCCAAAGCAAAAACTTTTTTTATTCAAGTCTTACAATGAATTTAAGAAAAAATAATCCAATGAGAAAAAAAATCCTCAGTGTCACTGAGAATATCAGATTATAGATCTGGAGATGCCGGGATAGTAGTCAGATCCACTCTTCAACTTCAATTTTATGTTAATATAATGCATTTTTACTACTTTCCCCTTCTAAACATAATTGCTTGTCTCTGTCAAATTGCAGTCCATTTATCAAAGCAGGTACCTTTAACTTTATTCTAAGCAGGGTAGACATTTTGTGCACTAAACTACATAATCTGGGATTTATGGACAGCTGTAATAATGGCAATTCAATAAAGTCATAGTCATACATCCTTCCATTTATACTCCTCTTAAAAACATACTAGATTATATATTGACTTAGAAACATAAGACAAGAGCTAAAATGAAATTGTCCAAAGTACAAAATTTGTGAAAATGGGATAATTTCTTACAGTAGTTATGCTTTATACAGTATGTCTGTTTAGAACAGCTGTTCTCATTAGACGCTAATGGCAGCTCTTCTACAGTGATGGTTGGCAGAAGGGACAGGTAAGGACGATCAGGGAGACAGAATGTATTATTATTATTATTATTATTATTAATAACAGCATCTATGTTTCACTGGGCTGATATCTGGGTGGAGCTTACAGTATATGTTCTCCCTGTGTTCACGTGAGTGCTCCAGACACATGATGGCTTCTGGGAAAATCGGCCTTGGTGTACGTGTTTGTGTCTGCCCTGCAACAGACTGCTTCTGTCCTGGGTGTATACTGCCTTGCACCTGTTGCTTGCCGGATAGGCTCAGTCTCCCCCATGACAAAAGTCACCTGCATTTACAAGACACTCACCAAAATGTTATAACAATTTATAAACTAAAGTTTATTGTTAGTTAAAAAATCTTAATGACTTAAGTGCCTTTTTTTTTTTAAATGATTCTTATTTAGTTATACTGAAGTATCAAAACTGACATTCAGTATGAATTATGAGTAACTTGCTGCTATTATCACTGCAACGTTGAATACACTTCAGAATGTGTTATGCAGATGGATTAATTCTTAAAACTTTGTTTACTTCCCTCCTTATGTAACTGCTGATATGTAAAGGCTACAGGTGACCCATTTCTTAATTAAGCATTGGTGCGCTCCCTTCTGCAAAGCAGGGACAATTTGTACTGAACTGTACTCAGGTGGATAAGAGCTGAAGATTCACAAGATCAGGTTCACACCCCAGAGGAGCAGCCCATCACAAGTATAAACTGGGACACACTGCTTTGAAATTAAAAGTGTAAAACAAAAAAGGAGTTTCAAACTTCTACTAGTAACACGCTGTGATGGATAAAAAATGCATATCATTCAAGGAAAGTACACCACCCACTTCTCAATGCAAAAGCTTCCACAAAACATGCAGTTTGCCTCAAATCATACCACAAGAAGTAATTGCTGTACGGGACAGATTCCATAGAAGAGCTTCCCAAATAATCCCAGAATCTGAATGCTTGTCATATGTAGATAAATTTTAAAAATATCTTCCTTAACTATATTATAAGTTTGGTAAAATTATACTTTAATTTATACTAAATTATACTCTATCACACAGAGTACATATTTTTTTGTGATTTGCAGTTCACATCTGAAAGAGATAAAAAAACATTAAAACAACAATGAACTATATTTAATGAGGTCATAAACAAATATTAAATATATTCTAGAAAAATAATAAGGTAAAACTAGAAATGCTGATAACTCACTCAGACCCTTGGCCAGGTAAGCAGGGACCATGGTTTTGATTATACAAATCCATACTATTTTATCTCAATGTCTGAAGACATTTTTTGTTAATGGAGATGATATTGTCGGACACAAGGTTTTTTTCTGGTGGCAGAGTTCAGAGGGAATAGCATTAAATGAAGATAAAATATTAAGAAAATATTCTGATATGTTGAAAACGTATATAACAGAATATCATCAGCAGAGAGATAGCATGAAAGATATGCTTGAGACATAGTTGACAAGATTCCAGAGGTTCCAGAAGACAATAAAAAAATATTACAGGTACTGTACAGTATGTCACACAGAAGTACACATACTGTGCATCCCTGTCTGTTACCGCTCTCTAAAATTAAGGTTGAGATCTAGTAATAATAGTGAGAACTGGATTCAGAAGTATTATACAGGGCCTATTAATAAATCCAGGGTCAAATCCACAATGATCCAAATCCAATTACAGTTAATTCCATTCACATTGATCAGAGGCCTTCACCACATCCAAAGAGAGCACAGAACAATTACCAGGGTGAGGATCAGTCAAATGAATGACATGGAGCAAACACTGAATTTTCTGAGAAACTAATCCCTTTCATAAAACATGTTCAAGTGCATCATCAAACTGTATTAATTTACCAAGGTGGGGCATGAGGCATATAACAAGCACTTCAGTACTTAAGATCACTATTGTTAGCTTGAACAAAAAAGTGGACCTTTGTCTTTTTTTTATATCAAAGTGTTTTTCTGATCTCTGCAGAAGGAACTGCTTTTGCTTGCATAATTATTGGAGTCTAGAATCTGTGTGGCCAAGTGTTTCCAAAATGTCTAACAGTTATTCCCCTGGGATGTTGTTTAACCCAGCGGCTTTATCATTCTTTATTAACTTAACAGCAGATTTTAATTAATAACATAAGAAAGGTTATAAAGGTGAGGAGGCCATTCGACCAGTTTGGTAGTTCCTTCAACCTCTCAGTGTAGGACCTTTCCTTAAACCCTGGAATGTATCTGCAGCATATGGATGGGTTTTGTTTTCTATAATGTAGTGACCTTAACTGTACACAAGTGGAGATCCCTGCAGTACTCTACAAATTACTGTACATCACCCCAATTTGAGTTATCATCCCTTAGCTGCAACCTCTGTTTTCTATTTCATTACCAATTCTCAATCCAAGCACTCACATCTTCCTGAATGCCTACTGCCTGAAATTTGAGAATTAATATTTTATGGGGAATTTTATCAAAACCTTCTTAAATACACCATATAATGTGCCCTATGTGAATTCATACAGGTATAGCCCAGTGTCAAGTTCTCTGCTATCTTCCTATCCTAGGTTAGGAAGATTCAAATCAGCAAGACATTTCACACTTAATTCAGATTTATAGAGGTTATAATAACCACTAAATAGACTTCATTCATCTTTACAGGTGTCATCATCTTTCTCAATTTTAATTGCCTGAGTAGAATACAAAGAATACATCAAAGTTTAGTCTTACTCCTCACAACCTGAAAATAGCATTTCATCTTACTATGGTACATTAATTCAGTCCTGGATAAACAATATATTAAATCTACTCTTTAATTGTTTTAGCTCTGTCCTCTGAAAACTGAATTTCTGTATATATTCCAAATCTTATAATTGTTATCAAATGCAATTTCAATTTTAATTGCAGATTTAACAACCAGTAGACAGAAAAAAATGTATAGCTGTTCACATTAATATTGAATCAAGTAATTACAGGGAGTAAGTTAACATTTTTAATTAGGGGCATAGAATGGGAAGAGTTCTATTTCTACTGTATATAGTTCATTTTTTTTGCACAGAAACAAAATGCAGTCACAATAAGTACATCCCTATTCTTATTCAGAGAACTAGTGAAGCCAGTTTTAAATGAAACCCACTCCATCACTAGATTTAACGTGTGTATTGCTACACAAATATACAGTATATGTGTTTATGGAGCTGAAAATCAATGGATTTTTATTTGATAGGTGAATCCATACTCGGTATATTCCATGAATTAACATTAATAGCAGTCATCCTGTCAATAAAGGCACTTTTGGAGGTGACCCGAATTTCTAGTGCAAAGAGCAAAATGTAACAAAGAAAGTTATTCTGAATATATCAAGCTGTCTAATTTAAATATAAGAATTGTAATGAGTTCTAAAACAAACAACACTGTAACAACAAAAACCATAAACAAAGAACAGGAACTGCAGGAAACATAAAAATATACAAGCTCCCCTCTTTCTCAAAAATTCTTGGGAATTGATCCTCTTACTGCAGCATTAAACCATTAAGCCTAAGCATTAAGAATCTAAGGTATAGTACAGTCCAATTTTGTATTTTTAAAGACAGGCAAATTTTTTTAAAATCAAAATATGGCAAAATATTAATTTGTCAACAGTAAAAAGCACAATAGCAATAAATAAGATAAGCTAATACACGCACTCCCATAGAAAAGTAAAAGTTCAGTCCGTCAAGACTTTATGAAACTGAATCTTTTGGGAGCTGGAAGTGACTCTTTCTTGGCAGCTGGGTTACAGCAATCCTCCTTTTTTTGCCCTGGCTGTGTCTGAGTGTGGAACAAGGGACGGGAGATTAGAATTGCAGGCTCACCAGGTTTTATTCTCTTTTAATGGTTAACAGATGTGTGTGCTGAGAGAGGGGTCAGCTCTCAGTCCATGAGGTAGAGCAAGGAAGGAGACTTCTCCAATTTATATTGTGGGAGAGAAATTAAATAATAAGTTAAGTTAAAATGTTTTATGAAAACTAAGAAAATTTACTGTAGAATATGCTGAAACATATAAAGAAGAATAAATTGCAATTGCCATTTAACACATATTTAAAAAAATATACCCTGCACTGTACTGTTCAGTAACTAAACACAAAATAAAATACAACGTAAATAATCAAAATCATAAAATTACTTGGGCAATGAATCAATGAAGAAGGGAAAGAGATGCAGAAGGTATCACATGTGTGCAAAAGCAAAGCAAGACTGCAGTGTAAATGGAGCCTTGGTGGAGACGCATCCACTAAAGAAACTTGCCATACGCATGTGGCTTGCACTCTCCTTACCTATAACATTTTAATATGCAATTCAAGGGATATATTTATGTAAAGTTACATTTGCATACATCTTGAATCTTCCATAATCTGGGGAGAGGGTGTAATGTAATTTCATATTACACTTAATGGTAAATCCAAAGCAAGTGCAAGATCAGCCAAGTTCACAAATAGTCGAGCAGGCAGCTCGATCACAAACATTGAAGGGAATCAACAAAAAAGATGCTGTAACTCCAATGCAGTCAGAATGATAAGTGATTGATCACATTATCAGTTTCTTCCATCTGATCAGAAATGTTGGCTGGATACTTGATGAAATTCGAAGAGCTCTCCTAAAAGTTAATTCAATGTCAGTGAAGTATTGGGCGTGAGGTGGGTGGGGTGCACTATGAGACAATCTCTGATTCTGGTAGATCTCACCTGGAGCAGATTATTTCTTTAACTCCTGTCCTTCATTTTCATGATCTTTCTTGTAGCTACGTCACTGTCACTTTTATTGAATCTCACAATCTTGGAAGCTGTTGAGTCTGTCATATCTTCTGTAGGGATTTGTCTTCTTCTTTACAAGGGATAAGGATGTTAACTGCCATTGAAGGAGGAAAAGGTTTTTCCTGTTAACTGTAGGCATAATTGAGGCCCTCCAAGCTGTTCAGTTAGTTCTTCCCAACTGTTTGAAAGGTGGGATTTTTGTGAGTCACGGAACCACTCTTCTGAGCACCAGGCACCCATATTTCTTTCTTCATTGGGGAGTAAATGTTTGCTTAGGCAATAATGTGTCACTCATTCCAACAAGATGCTCAGCAAAGCGAAGCTGTTGTTTCAAGATAAAGGCTTCAATGCTGTAGGTAATTGTTTGCTCCAGAACGCTGACGCAAGTTCACTTCTGTTACCACCTGATGTGCAGAATTCTCTTAAGTTGCACGGGTGAAACTCTGAGGTGTCTTTGGGATATTGTCCGTGTACATTGATAGCTGCATTGTACACCTCAACTTTTGTTTTAATAGTGATGCTGTGGTCCTGAGTCAAGAGAGGGCAGAACAGACTCGGGAGATCCGATATTAGATTTCATTGTCTATGCTGATATTACTAGAGAAATTACTACCAGAGTAATACCATGAACTGTCAGGGGAAGGTGTGTGTATGCCATTTACTGGTTATAAAAGGACCTTGTTTTTTGTGTTGATTGTGTGTCCCATCATGCTGTATGCCTCTGAGAACATGTTGACAATGGCTTGCAGGTTGGCTGCTGAGCGAGCACTAAGTTAGGCACCATAAGTATACTAGAACTCCGCTACAGATAAGTTTATGATATTGCATTTAGCCCAAAAGTTATGCAGTCACACCTTTTGATGCAGGTTCCTTTAGGGAGTCCAGAATCAATGAGATGAAGCATGCCCAATAAAAAGTGAAAAATTACGTTGGTGCAAGATGCATCCCTGCTTTTCACCAATTCTGACTCCTAAACAGATGGGTTCTGTGGTTTCTCCGAGAGATGACAGACTTCATACTGTCATACTGAAGGAAGTGGAGTATGGTAATATATTTGGGAAATAAAAAATAATTTACTGGATTGTTTTATGGGAGGAATTCAATATTTAGAAAGAGATTTCCAAAGTCTTTACAATGCTGATTTCTATCTCAACATGATCACCAGGTCTTCATGACTCAAGACTGCACACAGGGATCTTATCTTTATGGAAACAGGTGAGTGAAAAATATGCTCTTTCTAAATGAGACACACTTCTAGCAACCAAACAACCAAATGCCCCCCTCTCAATTGTCATATTTGTTGTTAGCACTGAAGGAGCTGTAGATTTCAAGTTGTCAGCAAATTTTTATAAGCCACCTAACATTTGCTCAAAAGGTGTGACTTTATAAAGTTTTTATTAGCTTGATCAAAGAAAAATGAAGCAATTAGGACCTCAGATGGAATGAAGAATAGAAAGCATGTAGGACGATTACTAAGAAACCCTGGTTAGGGGACTGGGTTAAAAATTTGCTTTGCAACCTGACTTAAAAATTAAATTGAGATTGGATAGAAGTGTGAAGCCCTGGAAACGTATGAAAAATACATGAGAAAGATACATTTATATAATTGTAAAACAATGGCTTCTTTGTTCTGTTTTCCAATATGAGTATGTTCTGCTTTATCCTACAGTGATAGTTCTTTAGGCTGTCCTAGGCAGTAAATTGCAATTTAAAAAATGAAAAGCTATAAAATGAATAAGATTTATCACAGCAATTTCAATTATACATTGTTCCTGCTTCAGAAATGAATGGCTGCATTAATTAAATTCCAGAACGTCTGATTTCACTCACTGTGGAGAAGGCAAGCCGACATCCCCTGCTCGTCCAAAAACAGGTTGAGCCAAACAAATGAACAGATGACAAAATAATTGGATTTGAATGAAAAAACATTTGGATGTCATGGTACTTAATGTGTGGAGAACTAGTGCATCCCATGCCTTCTGTTATCCCAGGCTGACTCTGCCTGTGGTTGTCACCAAGGCAGAGAGATCCTTAAGGGGCTATTATTCATTGAGTGCTCTATTTTGTGGCTAAAAGGTCTTTCTCTTGCATAAATTAATTCACAAATCCATAATTAATTAACCATTATGGAATTCTATGAGAGATCCAATGTGCTTCTGAGCCACTCTACCATTTATTTTATCATTCTAAATAAAAAAGGCAGACTTAATGGTGATCAATGGCAGCCTTTCTCCCTGTCAATCATTTACTGTTTTAGTAAGTAGCAAGGGATTATTAACCAAAGGGCTGTAAAACTAGAGGATTTCCAGGTTGAAGAGAGAATCTTCCCAGGTTGAGTTTTCCCAGTTTGAGAGTGTATATCTGTTTCATATGATGGATGTATCAGGCTTCAGAAGTTAAAGAATTAATTGTTTTTCTTTGAACTGAAGAAAATTTTGATTGAGATCAGAATTGCATACTCAATGTTTGACTGTCTTTCCTTCACTAAATACAGCTCTATGGTTTCGCACTAAATTAGGGGCTATATTAATATATTATAGAGGTAATGATAAAAGGTTTATTTAAACTACTCAAATTATTTCATAGTGAGACTGAATTTTTTGAAGCCAGCAAGCAGCTTAGCTGCCTGGTAGGCTAGTTGGGGAGAGGGTCTAATATGGCTACCTAATATTTTACCTTGACCATCCTATTAAAATTCTTATTCTATGAAACTCAGCACCAGGGTGCATCATACATACAGTGCCTTGCGAAAGTATTCGGCCCCCTTGAACTTTTCAACCTTTTGCCACATTTCAGGCTTCAAACATAAAGATATAAATTTTTTATTTTATGTGAAGAATCACCAACAAGTGGGACACAATTGTGAAGTGGAACGAAATCTATTGGATTTTTGAAACTTTTTTAACTAATAAAAAAATGAAAAGTGGGGCGTGCAAAATTATTCGGCCCCCTTGCGTTAATACTTTGTAGAGCCACCTTTTGCTGCGATTACAGCTGCAAGTCGCTTGGGGTATGTCTCTATCAGTTTTGCACATCGAGAGACTGAAATTCTTGCCCATTCTTCCTTGCAAAACAGCTCGAGCTCAGTGTGGTTGGATGGAGAGCGTTTGTGAACAGCAGTTTTCAGCTCTTTCCACAGATTCTCGATTGGATTCAGGTCTGGACTCTGACTTGGCCATTCAAACACCTGGATACGTTTATTTGTGAACCATTCCTTTGTAGATTTTGCTGTATGTTTGGGATCATTGTCTTGTTGGAAGATAAATCTCCGTCCCAGTTTCAGGTCTTTTGCAGACTCCAACAGGTTTTCATCCAGAATGGTCCTGTATTTGGCTGCATCCATCTTCCCCTCAATTTTAACCATCTTCCCTGTCCCTGCTGAAGAAAAGCAGGCCCAAACCATGATGCTGCCACCACCATGTTTGACAGTGGGGATGGTGTGTTGAGGGTGATGAGCTGTGTTGCTTTTACGCCAAACATATCGTTTTGCATTGTGGCCAAAAAGTTCGATTTTGGTTTCATCTGACCAGAGCACCTTCTTCCACATGTTTGGGGTGTCTCCCAGGTGGCTTGTGGCAAACTTTAGACGAGACTTTTTATGGATATCTTTGAGAAATGGCTTTCTTCTTGCCACTCTTCCATAAAGGCCAGATTTGTGCAGTGTAAGACTGATTGTTGTCCTATGGACAGACTCTCCCACCTCAGCTGTAGTTCTCTGCAGTTCATCCAGAGTGATCATGGGCCTCTTGGCTGCATCTCTGATCAGTCTTCTCCTTGTCTGAGCTGAAAGTTTAGAGGGACGGCCAGGTCTTGATAGATTTGCAGTGGTCTGATACTCCTTCCATTTCAAGATGATCGCTTGCACAGTGCTCCTTGGGATGTTTGAAGCTTGGGAAATCTTTTTGTATCCAAATCCGGCTTTAAACTTCTCCACAACAGTATTATGGACCTGCCTGGTGTGTTCCTTGGTCTTCATGATGCTCTCTGCGCTTTCAACAGAACCTTGAGACTATCACAGAGCAGGTGCATTTATACAGAGACTTGATTACACACAGGTGGATTCTATTTATCACCATCAGTCATTTAGGACAACATTGGATCATTCAGAGATCCTCGCTGAACTTCTGGAGTGAGTTTGCTGCACTGAAAGTAAAGGGGCCGAATAATTTTGCACGCCCCACTTTTCATTTTTTTATTAGTTAAAAAAGTTTCAAAAATCCAATAGATTTCGTTCCACTTCACAATTGTGTCCCACTTGTTGGTGATTCTTCACATAAAATAAAAAATTTATATCTTTATGTTTGAAGCCTGAAATGTGGCAAAAGGTTGAAAAGTTCAAGGGGGCCGAATACTTTCGCAAGGCACTGTATTTTTGTCATTCATTTAGGTAATAAGGTTGCAAAAAAGGCTAAAGCTCCAAATGAAGGATTTCTATCATTTTCTATCAATTTTGAATCACTGATTAATATTCCTTTTTAAATTGCCCAATCATTATCTGCAAATTCCTAATCAACCCTGCTCACACAAACACACTTAACTAGAACAGATATAAAGACAGTGCACACTTCCTCAAACAGAGCACTATGAGGGTGTCTGCCTTTTCACACTGGAGGGAGGACGAATGTAACTCACTTTGATAACACTCTTAAGATCAGAGGTGTCACCAGTGTATTTTAAGACCAGGATAATCTGACTGACTTGAACCCATCCAATTCTACAAGTGCTGCTTGGAGATACCCTTTTATAATAGGTTAAAGATACTGCCTATATTAAAATCAGTGATGTTTGGATTACAGGGCCTAACCAATTCTGCCACTCACAGAGTAGAGAATTTTCAAAATTTTCGGCATGAATTACTGTACATACCAATTCTGTGATAAGCTGTGTGGGAACTGGCAATACTATAAACTCTATCCTCCCATACCCTTTTCAATGACAAACTTTAAATTAAACCACAATTAGAAAGGAGAGACAAAGTTTTATTTAAAGACAGCAACTACTTAGATATTGGGAAAAGCTCAATGCCATATGACATGTTAAGACAAACACAAGCATCTCCAGTAAAAAACCAAATACTGAAGGAAAAAAAAATATTTTCTCAAACATCATTACCTCACCTGCCTTGTTTAAAACACCTGGGGAAGTTGGGGGGTTCTGTTCTAAGGCAGCAAACGTTGCAGGGCATCTCTAGGGCACCTCTTTTATATCGGAGCTTGTCATTGTATATTCAAGGCTGGAAAAACTGAAGCTAAAGCTTCAGCAAGAGATTGTCTCCACAGACTGATGTATGGACATTTGGACTGGTAATTGGATTTTGTCATGAAAATCAGCCGGTCTCTTGCTCATTCTGCCGTCACCTAGCCTGCTCCTTGATCCAAACCTCATCCCTCTGTTGTTATTACTGTACCACAAAGGTATCTATTTGGAAATGATGACATGTGAGAGTTGGGTTTAGCTTTTACGAACTGAACTATCAATAACAAATAAACCTGGATTAGTAAGATATGAAAGGAATTATTACTAGCTGTGACTACTGTAAATTTTTAAACTAAGAAAACACATGGATATTAGAAATGTATTATGTAGAAACTGTTCATTGAAAAAATGACAACTAAACTGTGTAGGTATTACAATAGCACACACCCCATTTGTGTTTTTTTCCTTGTGCTACAACATAAAATGAACTGTAAAGGAGGGAGTACATATCTTAAGAAATTATATGAGCTCAATAATACAAAATGTTAAACATATTGTAAGCAGGATGTCATAAATTGGATAATTTTAACATAACAAATCATGAGGTTCAACAGGGGTTAGGTTGGCTTCAAAAACAAGTATCCCCAGACCCTGATGGTGTTTTCTCAAACATACTCAAGGCAATGAATGGTGTTATTTTTCAGACCCTAGATAGGACATTTTATTTCTTAAAATGTCACTTTAAAAGACAGACAACATTGAATAAGAAATGGGAGGTCTTGCTTAACTAACTTGTTAGGGTTCTTATATAAAGCAACAAGCACGGTAGATAATAAAAAAATACTTTTAATTAGAACACTTTAAAAGGTTGATTCTCAAATTTAAAGCTTTAGGAATACAAAGTAATACAGTATATACACATGGCCTGAGAACTTGATAACAAAAAGGAAACAAACAACATTTTTCGGGACACAGCTGATAATTGAGCACACAGTACAGTATGTAAGCAGTGATATACAGAAGGCCTCTATTTTAGGCCACTTGGTCTTCTTGATATATTAATAGTATATTAACTTAAATTCTGATATGGTTAGCAAACAGTTGAATTCAAAGATGATAAAAACAAAGGGGTAAACACAAAAATATGGGGAAAATTTAACATTGAGTGTAAAGTGTTCCATGATCTAGTAGTCTGAACATACAGCACATATACATATTGTACAGTATGTGTGCCAGAAGAGCAAGATTGCTCTCAGTATTACGAGGATTGACCAAGGATTTTGCTGTAGGGGTGTAGATTGGGTATGAGAAAGATGCACTATAGAAAGTCCCAGGTGCAAGAGTACTTAATGAAGTGGAAGTGTTTGAAAGCAGGATCTAACCATTCACATTAATATATTAATATAAGAGAGCTTAATATCTTATCTAAAAAATAAGAAATTGAGAGGAGAATTGACCCAATACGTAAAATCCTAAAGAGTAAAGATACGGTCAACCAGGGAAACTGTTTAAAAATCAATAGAAAACACTAATTTGCATAAAGAATTGTGGGTAATTGAAACAGGCTTTCCAGCCAGCCACGAGGCCCAGAATCTTTTAAGAAATGTCTAAACTACCAAACATCCAAGATGGGCTAAATGGTCTCTTTTCATTTGCCTTTTTTCTTAGATTCTGAGTTTTATGTGCAGGAAAAATTAAAGCATTAACTGCAAAGAAAAGAGAGAAAAGTGAAATGTGGTTGGCCTAATCCTCTGTATGTATAAACCTCTGTATTATGTTATTCAAATAATCTTGCAAAGGGATAGAATGATTTATCAGCCATGGGAGCAAGGCCAGCCCTTGGCTTAAGGGAATGTGGAGACTCCTAGGGCCCAAGGCCACCAGGGGGCCCCCTCAATGAGCAACATAACTTATTTTGTTTAGTCAGGACATTCAAATATGAGTCAAAAACTCTCTCCAGAGCCCCTTCTTGTTGCTGCTGTGCTCATATAGGCTGTTAAAGTGTGTTAGTTATAAATTATAATATTATTAGTTGTGAATGTACGTCTAGTGCGTATACACCGAATGCATTTTTTTTATTTCAGAAAGTAGTAAATATTGTGATGATCAATTTTATTAACATCAAACACGTAATGAAACATTCCAAGTGAACTTTGACCTGGATTGCAAACTACAGTATGATGCAATGGTTTAAAATTAAAATCATGTACCAGAGTTGCAACCGGCAAATGCACTACATCTTTGGAGGTTCTCAGCTAGTTAGTTCTTTTTGGGTGCTGAGAAAAGGAAGCATAAAAAAGAAGAGCAGGGTAAATGATCTTAAAACAGAGGCATGCCAGACCAAGTCACTGTAATAATGCATTTGTATTCAATTCGGTTTTGAATATGTCAGATCATAGAGTATGTAGACAAGCCACATTTTCTAGCTTAAAACTTAGAAAAGGCTGCTTGAGGTGTATTGACGTTATTTCTAAATAGTAATGGGAAGCTGATAATACTGTACATGTACTGTATATGCAAATTGTGATCTAGAGGGGCCTCTTTCCAAGAAAGGGCCCCCCCCAAAAAACAGGCCAGTCCAGCAGAAGAATGACTGTGATATATTGTACGGTATGATCCACTGGGACATTTTATTTTCAAAAGGGAGTTAATGTTTACATACGACAAAGATTTAAGTAAGCAATGTTTATTCTTACTAACTATAAAGTGGTTGTGGTTTTGGCTATTTACAAAGTACAAGTATGAACTGCACATTTAATGGAGTGTTCCAGATGCCATGTCCTACTGTATGTAGAAATAATTTATCATAGTCAAAAGGTACATAAAAACAATGTTGCAATCAGATAATGCCTCTATAGTAAATGGATTAGAGGTGACAACATTTCACTGTGAAATGGTGTTACTTAACAGAGGTTTGAGAGAAAGGCAAATTCTAATGTTTCATTTCTGCTCCCTTATGTATAAATACTCCCTGGCGAAACACAGCACTGTGCACATCTTTTTCTAGCACTCTGCTGCATTTCTAGGTCTCATCAGAGGAAGGCAATACCTTTAGTGCTCATCTCCTGCAAGCCAGCAGTCTCTTCCTCAAACTCTCAATAGCAAGCAAAAGTCTCTGCTGCTGCCAAGTCATTTGCAGTTTTCTTTCAGTTCTCCTTATGTGATTAAATTTCCATGAAACTCCAAACAACTACAACCATTTTATCTTCATTTTTCCCTTACCTTCTTGCTTTTCCTAATCCCATTCATTCTTCCTCTTTCTGATTTTCTTCTCTCCAATTATGGCCAACCCAACGTGCCTATGGCCCCAGCCAATATTTGCTGTTTTGTCTCTCCCCTTTCCCTTATCCATCTCAATGTTCTTACAGAAGCCCTCTGGACTCAGACGCCTGCTCCATCCCATGGGTGCACTGTGTCAGTCTGCAGTGGATCTGGGCCTCCTCATTCACAACTCTCAAAGTTCATGATGCCCACAGTCCAGGCTGCAATGGCGATGGGTTTTCCACCCCTTTACTCCCTCTGTCATTTGCTATCAGCCCTCAACCTTTTTTTTTAGGAAGTGTCACATTTCTGCAAGTGGTAGCTCTTTTCTTGCTTGCCATCTTCTGTTGCACTCCAAAGAGTTTTAATCTCAAGCCATCTACTCTGGTACTGCTGCTAGCTTCTAGTAGTGTCACCTGTTCACTGACACATCACCCACATCATACACTATATCTCATTCACTTCCTCCAAACAACTGTATATCTACTCACTCAAACAAGCTCCAACCAGTGTCATACATGTTTTTCATTCCACGCTATGCATATTGTTCTTAGTTCCTGCTAAACTTTGCAGCCAAGCCTTCTAGCTCATAGCGTCATGTTTGAAATCTGTGCCAGCGTTTTGGGGATTCTTTTGGTGGGTTGTGGCAGCACTGATGTTCGTAAAAGACACTGTCAGGACAGAGGTAGGAGAGAAACAAACACAACACAAGGACACGATTTTAAGGTCAATATTTTTAAAAGAATAAAACAAAATAAAACAAAGCAAAACAATCCAGCTGCAGTAGTTCAACAGTACCCAAAGGATTTGGAAGAGCTGTTGCAGATCTCCTTCAGGATTACATGAGAAGCTATTATTGTCAAAGAGCTTGGTGAAGCAATCAGCAGTGACAGAAAGTAGACAATGGTATAGTTGCTCTTATCTGTGTAAACCTGAGACAGAGCTTAGCCTAGACAGCTTTGTGTGTAGGGTGATTACAATGACACAAACATTACTAACAGGTGAGAATAATTTATAATCTCTATATGAAGTATCCCTTTCATTCACGTTGTCAAATATGCAAGTGACACCATGAAGGTACAGTATGTGTCGATGCATACCATTTATGATGAGAATTATACACCATTCTCTGTATGAGTCCAGGGCCATAGCTACAGTACTGTATAAAGCTATAAAGTAGCAATGAAATAGCCAAATATTAAAATAATTTGTAATTCCCAATTAAAAAATAAATATTGCCCCGGCCTATATGTGCTGTTTTGTCTCTCCCCTTTCCCTTATCCTTGTTCTCAATGATCTCACAGGAGCAATCTGGACTCAGCCAAGCAAGTTAATGCCACAGTATCAAATATGGTATTCCTTTATATCCATCAGTTTGTTTCATTGTTATTAGAATTTGACTGAACTTCAGAAATGGTGTTATTTAACAGATATTTGAGAGGATGTTACATTCTAATATCACACTTCCACTTCCCCATGTATAAATGGTTCCTGGATACACCCTGCACTGCACATATTTTCTAGCACTCTTCCCTTCATCCCAGCTTCAGCATTGCAGCATTTTCTCCCTGGCTCATCCTGGTTATCCCTGGCTACTTATGGGGTTTGTGACAGTGCTTGTTCAGCCACTTCCTCTGCCAGATCAGTTAACTACAAAGTATTACATTAGATATCGCTTTATATTTGTTGGCTTGCTTCATCATTGTTAGACTTTGACTGAACTTATGAAATGGTAGCTACCTTCAATACATCACATGATTGTCCAGAAAAAGGGACAAACGTGGAACACTACAGGACATGCTAACAAACCATTGTCTGGATCTGTCTTCCTGCTACAAATGGTAGCAGCCACTCAAATTCCAGTTCTTGTCTAGCCATCCCTGGAAGGATTCTAGATTGTTATATTCAATGATTGACCAGTTTGTTCTGCACCTTATTATAAGTCTATCTCTGTTTTATTACCTACTACACAATTGAACATCCTTCCTCTCTTGTTGTCCACTAATAATTAATAACCCTAAAACTTCAGATTGAAAAAACAAATTCAGCAAACCTCTTGGAATAAAATATTTCTAAAAAATTTCTATCCATTTAAACTTCTTCCAAGTTAAAGGAGAGCAGTCTATTCTGAAATATGCAAAGTCATATTCAACAAGCTTTCAAGAAGCACGGGGGATTTGTGAAAGGAACAAAAGCTTTTCCTCTGCCAATCACAGCTGATAAAGATCACCAGTGTGATCCCCATGTTTCACTTTAATCATCTTAAAAAGTCTTTAATGAGTACACATGGGTGACTATGCACATTCCTTCCAAGAAAAAACAAAGTCACATCTGTGACCTGAATTGGCAAAATGCTGTGAACTCTACAGCTCCAGTAAATTGTGTTGTGAGATCAAAAGAATTATTAATCACATTCAGCAGGTTATTTTCAAGGAAATTCACTGATGGATACAGAGGAATCCAAAACAGTAGCAGAAAGCACAAGGGGGATATTGAGAGTCAGGATGAAAACATCAATGGGATCTCTTATTTTGCAGGTCTTTGGGAATAAAGTACTGTAGGTGCAGCATTATTTTCAAAACTGTCTTAACAAATGCACTCCTGCATTAAGTGTGTTATAGTGTTATACTGCAGTTTCTATAAATACATAGGTGATAACTTGATTTAAAAAAATCAGATTTTAAAATCTGAGATTTCAAATCTCAGATGAAGCTGCCTTGGCATTAAAACTTTAATACATTTGTTTTGTAATACAGCAAACATATTGGACAAAGACGTGTTTTAAGATGTCCAATCATCTGTGTGTTTCTAAAAAAAACACAATTTAAAAATGATTCCTAAAATACAATACAGTACGTACTGCAGCTGCTGCTCATGTCACACCAAACAAGGATATGCAATTTAAACAGTGAAGTTTTGTTCACCACAAACTAAGATGGGGTCAGTGTCTTTTAATGTGTCCAAGAATAGCTTCTTAACAGTGCTGTAATCTTGTTGTTCAAAGAAGCAGGTTAAAAACAAAATCTTGACACAGGGTTATAGTGTATATACTAGCTATTGAAACCTGCTTTCATTCACAGTGAAGACAGAACACCACACTCAAATACAGCAGGAAATTTCAGTAGTAATTGAAGGCTGCCTGGTGGTGGTCTAAATCAATGCGGTACCTAATGCAATTCAGTGTGCTTAAAATAACAGAATTGAAAGCTCTACTTCCTTTCAAAATGCAGACCGGTACTTCTACTGCTGAGTTGCTTATGCATTCCCCAGTGGCACCCAATTCTAATTACCTTCTTTCTCCCTCAGTTTCCCACACTGTAACTACATAGAATATAAGAACAGTTACAAAGGAGAGGAGGCCATTCCACCTCCTAACTAATTGGTAGCTAATAGAACCAAGGATCCCATGCCATCACAACCCTCTGTGTAAAGAAGTACACATTTCTATTTATACACAGTGCTGTTTTCAGTTTTTTTCTTAGAACATCCCCTTAATTTCCACTTAAGTGTTTTGTTTTTCTTTGTTAGATGTCCGTGCGGATTTTGCATTCTTGATTAAGGTAGTTTACTCTGTTCAAGGCTAAAAAGATAAAATAAATTTAGCCTGTCAATGCAATACATTCATTTGAGCCCACTAATGTATCAAATAGTTCTTCTCTGAACTGATTCCAGAGCAATTTCTCCTGTTTTGTTGTATCCAAATTGTGCAAAGTATTCTATTTATAACCTTATAGTATATCCTCATTTAATTTTTTTTTTACCTCTATATTCAAACTTATTTTTTTTTACATTTTACTGTTTTCCTATATTGCCTGTTTATATAAACACGTAAGTTTTCTCATAAGTAGCCTCTTCAAACTCATTGTTTTCCATACATTGGCAGTTTATAATTTTGTTATCTCCTTGCAACAGCTTGCACTTGTTTGTCATCTGCCACTTGCTTTCCTATTTGGTCTCAGCAACTTTTAGTTTCATTTGTAGTTTCAACAGTGTTGGTATATTATCTTTGTTTAGAATAATCTTGTGACTAATTCACCCATTATACCAGAATCTAGATCACTGATATAAATTCAGACAAACAGTGGTCCTAAAACAGATCCTCATGATTGACCATTAATTATATCAACCCTATCTGACCATTTACTCCATTTTGTACAGGTCTATGATATATAATTGCACTTGGTGAGGTTTGAATAAAAAAGTGAGAGGGAACACACTGAGCACTTAAGACAGTTACATAACTATGGCAAGAAAGCGCATAAGACAGAGCAAAACTTTATCAGTCTGTACATTTGGAAAGATTGTTTCCTGGGCTGACTAAATTCTTCTTTAACTAGAATTACAGAATTGTATAAGACTTTGTTTAGTCAATCAAGCTTTTAGTATGCAGTTTATTTCTTGTTTTTAAAAGCCATGGTGCTTGTTTACTTTAAAGCTACAGATGCTGCCCAACTAAAAAGCTAAAAGCTTTTTTAATGTAGAGTTTACTTTGAAGAAATAAAAATGAAGGCATGAAAAATATCTCAAATTATTTATTTCTGTGAGTATTGCCAGCTGTCTATAATCATACAGTATACTGTATATAACAAATACACTATATTATTAGACAATTTGACCTTCTTTTAGTATGCAATTCATAAGAAGATTAATATCTCTTATTTGTCCAAATAAAACTAAAACAAGAAGGGACTTTCATCAGTCCAGCTTTATCTCATGTCTTGCACATTAAATGACTTGTGCAAGCACTATGTGTGAGTGTGTGCAAGAGTAGCCTTCACTCAGCCCTGAAGTCCATTAATACAGGCATTCCAATTTTAAAACTGGGATTCCCATTAGTTCTACTACAGTGTGTTACTATGGTAGCAAGATAGAGCCCACTTGGGGGTACCCTACAGTAGCAAGTGGGGGTCTGTGGGGGAGGGCTTGCAGGGGGTTTGAAAACAACTTCCCCATTGTAGGTCAGCTGTCAGGTTGATACCATAATTAGAAATGATGACTCTTTTAGATCCTGCTAATTCGAAAAGAAAACTTGGTATGTAAGCAGAAAAACTAACTTTCTATGACAGATTGTTTTTTTTTTCCTTTTTATCTAAAAGTAAAGCTGACAATCTTTTTGATAACTTTCAAGAGACACATTTCTGTCATTTGTCTTCATCTCAAAAAGGTTTCCACTCATTGAAGATAGACACATAAAGTACACATAAATATATAAAAAGGATTCTGACAACCTCAAAGCTCAAAATGTGATATGGACAGGGAGTTTGATTCACTCTCTAAAAATAGTTATTTACTCTTGTGAATGTCTTCCTGGGATTATGTCACTAGAAATAGCCTGATAGAGGGAATGCATCTATTTTTTAGCAGGCTGCCTGGGTTGGCAATCAACACTGTAATTTAGTATACACCTTATCTTGCCCAAATCAATTAAGCAAACAATTTACTGAGCAGACCTGTACTGCACTGCAGATAGTCCTCGATGTGCACATCTAGTTCTCATCAGTACTCTGCTTATAGAAAACCTCCAAAGTGGATGAAAAAAGACAGTAACTCATTACTTCCTTGTATATTGTTCCCCTTTATCCGTCATATCATAAAGACATTTATTGTTCTGAAATTGATCACAGCGTATACAAGGATCAGAGGCTATTCATCCTGGGCTGTGCTTGGGTTAATAGCAAAGATTGTTCTAGACATTGTCTCTTTGGTTCTAAAAATCTGTCTGATGTCCATATTTCGTATTTTTCCAAATTTATGATGTTTAAAATTATTCATCCTCCCTTGGCTGTGATAACATAGATAAGGTACTTTCTGTATCTTTGAATAGGTTCAAACCTAGTAGGGATTTCTGCAGAATTCCATGCAGAACGTCTAAAAATTACATGACTTGTGCATGTGAACTGCCTTCTTCATAGTCCATACAATCATTCTTTCCGTCTGCAGTCTCAATATTATGATAGTCAAACAAGTTTGTTGATTGTTTGTGCCCTTAAACATTTGACAGTAGGTTTTGAGTTTTGTATCATCTAGATCCTATAAACTTCTTTTGCAACCACGTTTGAGCTTCTTGGAAAAGGGAACCAGGTTTTGGATAAAATATCTCAATATGATTTGGAATTCATCTGTCCCTCAATTCTAATGAAGATACAGTACCAGGACTAGAAGATGCAATACAAATCTGCCTTCATGCTTCAGGTGATAACATTTTCAACATTTTTCATTTGTCTTTTCACTTCCACCTGAGTTTCTCTTGAGTTGGAAGTCAGTTAGTATCTATTTGGAAAATTGTCTTCTCTTTTTATGTTGCCTAGGAATTCTGCTACAGACACCAGATTAACAAGGTCAGGATCAAAAGCTTGGAGAAACTGTAATGTAATTTAAATGCAAATGTCATTACAATTTTAATGTTAAAATAATTTCTCGTACATTGTTGCTACTGGGTGTGAGTTAGCCTATATTCTGATCACACATTTAGGTTAAAAACCAGGTCTAAGTCAAAAAGACATTTGTGGTAAAAAATCCAAAAACCAATGCTCTTGACTGAGTTACTGTTTAGACTTTTAAGTGTTCCTAACTATACACACAGCAGGGTGGCTAAGCTGCTTATGGGCTTCACACTCAAAAGCTTCTTTCTGAGATTCTTTAAAAAACTCAGTCCAAAACTCACAAACACAACCACAGGTCTGTCCTTCAGTCATTCTCCCTGCTTCTTCTCCCACTGTTGCCATTCACTGCAGTGAAACTGCCCTCTGTCTCCAGATAGCAGATGGATGAAGTGGAAGCTCCAGCTTCCCAATTTTTAAAATGATCATCAAGAGCAGTCATTTTGTCTGAACTTGCCATCCTATCACAAGCCTTAGACTATGTTTTGAAGATCACAAAATGTGGGACTAATAATAATAGTCTGAAGGGTGCAATGTATTAATTTTAATTAAGAGCCAAAAAATCAATATTTTGTCCATCTTAACATATAGCATACAAATATATATATATACTGCCAGCTCACAGTTCTCTGACGAAGTCAGCAGGAGGATGACCTGGCTGGCTCCAGCCTGGTGTGTACTGCCACCAGAGGATTCCCTTCCATAGCTGACTTATGACAATACACAGGCTCCAAGTGAAGGTATCTAGACTACAGAGATCAACATGGACTTGAAATGAATGCCTTGACGCACTAGCCCACTCTTACTATTAATTCTTACAAAAGTATGTTTTAATAAGTCATTACGAGCAGTACAGCACTGATATCCTTAATAAAAGTTAATAAAAGGTGTATATAGCAAACATAACATTATGCATGTTGTGCACGCAGAGTTTTATAAGAATTAAATATGGATTTTGTATTGTCATTGAATGTTGAATGGTTTCATTTATCTCCTTTTTTACATTTAAGTGTATGTTATTTAAATCACCTAATTCATAAGAGATTTGATTGGGCTCAGGTGATGAGGTGTTTTAACCTGTTGAATTTCAAGTATGGTCCTAAGAAACACAGAAAGGATCTTACTCATACAGGTTATCAAGTGAATAATTCCTTTGTGTCTTTGGTAGGTTATAGATTAAAAAAATCAATGTACTGTCAGTCACTTTCTAAGGTGCTCACCTTTTTCTAATCTGGTAACATTACATTACAACCAAACAGAGCTTCTCAATGATGGACCATGATCTGAAACCTGTCTACAAATGTCATCACATTTGTAGGAGAAGTAAGCCAAATTTAAGAATTCAATTAACCCTTACCAGCTCAATGATGCTATATGCCATCATCATTTTTAGCACAGCTTTTGCACATTTCCTGCTTTAAGATGTCACATGAAGCTGTTACTAGTCAGTGCCACGATTGGTTTAATATTTAGCCAATAATTGGAGAGTTTATTTCAGTCATAACACATTTCAGGACATATTCAAGAGAGCTTGTTTTGAAAGTATGAACATCTCTGATTACCAGCTGTCTTTTCACAAAAATCTTATAGCATTAAATATATATAATTTTCCAATTTCTGTGTTAAAAGTTACAAGAGGCCTTTATTATTAGTAAGAAAACTGTTTAGAGTTTACATTTTTTTAATGTCTGTATGGTGTCCAAAAAATAGTGATGCAACACAACATCACTGGGAGTAAGTGGTCATGTTTCTCCTGTATTGTGATCTATTAGCTGGTGCAAAGCATGCTTTATTGAAATAATTACTTGGACAAAATATGCATAATTTAATTAATTTAAGTATATTTCTTTATCAATGTAAGCATAAATTAATTAAATATTACATACAATTACACCTACCAGTAACTTTGATTTCAGAATTAAGGTTTTTGTAGTCTTATAGAAAGAAATATCTCTTTTCTTCATGCAATTTTCAAATTTCTCCAAAAACACACACACAAAACATTACATACTGTAGAATGGACACTAATTCTTACATTGAAAGCAGAATGTGTCAAAATGTGTGTAAAATGGTATAACAACAAGGTTGTCTGTATGATCTTTACTACGGTTGGCTGCGCACCAGCTAATACAGTAAGATGATGGTCAGCTGCCCCAAAAACGTACAAACAGGTGCCCCAGTCAGCACTGGTCAGATTATACAAAGTACAGTATAGGGGGTGTTGATTTGCACAATATTGAGTTCAAGTCACTCAGATACTACATGTGGATCTTCTTCCAGCTGGTTGATGCTGTACAGTAGGTGTGTTCTTAATGCATTGCTGCTGCTTCAGAACTATTACTGAATGAGATGCAAGAAATGCGAACTGGCCAACTGCATAACCCGCAATAGTAATTGCTTTGTTGAGTTCTACACTCTAGAAAGAGAGAAACATATACACTAATACTAAAATAGTTATAACAAATGACTGTACAAACTAAAACACTGTACATAGAAAGAAAGGAAGAATATATTTTCAATTGTTAAAATGATTTGAACACATAGTCTCTAATCAAAGTATAGTTAAGAAGTGTTAAAATAAGTGTTTGTTACCAAACCGCCGGCTAGAATGAAGACACTGTTTGGTCTAGGAAATAGGTGTCCAAAAAGTTGACCATTGCAGCCCACTGATGCCATTTGGTATCATTTATTTCTTTCCAAAATTATTTTCTTTCAATTTTTTTCTGATGTGTGATTTGGTGTTATTGTAAACATGTGTACCAAAGGAAATAATTTTCTAAAGTGTTTAAAATAATTTGGGTTTGAAAGGGCTAATCATCTGAGATGCCAGCTTTTAATACTTTGAGTTTATTTTCTTTATTGAAATATTAGGTAGAGAAGTATTTTGCGAAAAGGGGGTCTTTATTTTTCATGATGTTGTAATTCCGAGTGATGAGGATCTGCTGAACCTGACCCACAGAGCAGTTGTGATGCATGGGTCCTCAGCACTGAAGCAGGCCCAAGCAGTGAGGGGCTCCCCAGGGAACAGGTTCTTTTAGTATTGGTGTTTACACCCCGAGTAAGCACAGTCGCTAAGTAATTACGCAGCTAGCGATTTGTTTACCAGGTACAGACATGACAGAGCTCATGCATCTTTCCCACTCCAACAAGCACCTGCTGGAAGAAGCAAGTGCCCCAGTTTCCAGAAACACCTGGCCTGAATGCAATTTAATAAACTTTTTACTTGAATAACTTGCTGCCTATAATGAGGGGCTGTCCCTTGGTGGTTTGAGGAATATCTAAAAAGAATACAAATTTCCCTCCTATTGTGCCACAGTTAGCTTACTTTCAGTCTATCGCAGAGCACAATAAAAGTTTGGTGCTCAAAGATTAAAGTTAATTAGTTTTTCAGGGCCTCTTTATACATCAGTTGAGGGCCCATAATCTCTTGACTTTGCTGAACAACAAGCCTCAGATTGAAAAACTACTTTTGATACAGTACAAGTCATTTTGTAGCAGATAACACTTTATAAAAAGCTATATTATTAAATAATACATGAAATTACCAAGTTAAATTACCAGTTTGAGAAGTAATAGCTCTGCAATACAGCATAATAGAGACTGAAGAATGGAACTGACAGCTGTGAAGTCACATATACTGTATGCTGGCACCTATACATCTTGTACGGGTAGTTCATTCCACCTCTGTGGGGCAAGTTAAAGAGTAAGAGATCACATATTAAGGGGGATTCTGACTTAAAGGTGTTTAGTCATAATCCCATAAATGGTATCTTCACACTATTGGTTCCATGGACAAGACCATACATCAAATGTCTGAACATGCCTGCCTCAATCAGAGTCAATATTGTCACAATAAACTTTCAGGCAACTCTTTCTTGACATATATCAGAAAATTATACACACCTTCCTCATTCTCAAAGTATGAAGAAATTTCAGAAGAAATGGTTTCTACTGGACCCATGTTACACACAGAAGAATGACATTAGTGTCATAGCTACCTTCCAAAAACATTTCCTTCATAACTTTCAATCATATCTGCCTCAGGCCTCTCCAGGAGAGACTGATCTTGACAGAACTGTGAACATACTGTAGTTAAACAGTATTGCACTCCTTAATTAACACTGAGCATTACTCCTTATACTAGGCACAGAATTTCCCATTGTTAAACAAAGTTTTAGAAACCCCTGGAGTGCATGACAATCAACAAACAGCAGGACTGATCTGCTTCCAGAATTGCTACATGAGAAAAAACAAACATTTGCAACTAATCACAATCCAAGTTGACCTGATGCGTTGCACACACTAAGATTGGACTAAGCGAGAATATTCTTCTGTTGCACAGGACATTCTGTATTATTGAGCATTACTATACTGTAGCTCAGTAAATTTAAAAGATGTTGAGGCAAAACCATAACATTGTGTAGTGTTTTGATGGTTTTAATTTACTGAAATAACTAGAAATAAGTACATTAAACTAAGGGAGTACCTTTTATCTACTAAGAATCAATCAATAAGAGCAATATCCACACATGGATTCAAAGAAGTACAATATACAGTTTTATTAATACAATGGAAAATGTGTTAAATAAACCAATGTAAGAGTAAATGTAACGCTTGCAATATTATCAGACAGTATTAAATTTGTATTGCTTTAAATCTTACAGTCGTGACACTTTGAAGTCACAATTAATATTTTATATGCACAACTTACTCCACACATTCAAAGCAAGAAACAAAAAAGACAAAGGTAAATACATAATTAATATGAAAGACAAATGGAAAAGTCATTATTGCATAAGTATTCAAAATCTTTGCTGGCAAACCTAAATTTAGATGCTCATAATTACCTTAATAAGCCACACAACTAGCTCAGTGGCCTCTCTCTGTGTGCACTAATAGTGGTTCACATGATGTCAGAATTAATATACTTATCTCTGTAAGGTGCTTTATTTAGGTAGTGTATTTAAAACAAAGACTAAGTAGCTTTCTGTTGTTGAAGTTTCATCTTTTCATCCTCTAGTTTTAGTTAAGTTGTAGAAACCTGTAGACAGGCATAGACCAAGACAAGGATATAAAAACATTATCTTCATATCCTTTAGATCACAAAGAAGCTGATAATTAAGAAATGGAAGGTGAATTTAACTACCTACACACTGCTTAGATCAGACCTCAAACCGAACAGCTGGACAAGGAAGAAACTGTTTAATCATGCCGCTGTGAGGCCAACTGTGACTTTGGAGATTTCAGTGGTTGTGATGGGATAAAACATGTCAAACCCTAAATAAGGTTTGCAAGACAGCATTTAATAGATCATGCAGACTAGTGGCAAAAAATGTTTTGACAAGTGCAAAAAACAGTGTATCACCCGGTAAAGACTATCCCTGCTCTCAAATACGTTATAAAGGCACGTGACAAAACAAATGAAACTTCAGTATAATGGAGCTGTTATTATTCTAAGTTGATGTATGCCATAATAATAGTAGTTTGTAGATTTAAATCAAAGCACAAGACAGTGCAGCAGCCCAAACATTTTGAAGTGTAGACACCTGTGGGAGATATGAATGGTTTACTACCATCATGACACATCACAAGATAATATTTATTCCAGTCAAAGGTGAAGGTCAAATCAAACAGCCTGGAAAGTGAAACTAGACAAAACTAGAACTAAATTTGCTAACCTTTATCAATCAAAAAGCCTTGTTGCTCAGTCAGAATTTTGGCTTGTAATTTTTTTATTTCATTGGAATAAAAATGTTGTCATTACAAGAGACCTTAATTATTAATATCTAAAAAGCAGATGGACTGGTGGTCACTGTAACTACAAAAAACCTGCATTTATAACAGTACAACTTTATAAATAGCATAAATTTATAAATGTATAAAGTAGCACTCAGGGTTTGAACAAAACAGTGCAGTAAATTTAAACTACAGCAAAAGCAACATAATCCTATGTCTTTGTCTTCTGGAATGGAATTAAGCCATGATTATGACCACATCACTACTATTTCTCCAATTATGCCATTTAATTGATTCATTTTCTGTCTAAAACCTACTTCACACAGGGAGAATGCTGTAAATGATCACAGAGTCCAATTACTGTCCCCTGGCTCTTTGCCAAGGGACGACTGGCGTAGTGAAAGACAGAAAAGTCCCACTAAGCCTCACAGACAGCTTCTCAGATGGAAAAAATTCCATGGATACCTACACACGATAGACAGTTTCTCAAATGGAAAGGATTCTGCTCTATAGTCAGCTTTCTTGGAATCTGCAGGAAATCTCAAAACTTGGAAATAAAAGTCGAGACTTAACTTTGGGAAAATTGGGAAGTCAGCTTGTCTGTATTTCGGATGTGTTACCGTGGATATTCTCTGATATTTAGTGATGTTGACAAAAGTCCAACTGTATTATTTTACTGGGGAAATAACAATTGGGAGCTTTTCACAAAACCTCTCTTTTTGCAGAGGAAAGTCCTGAGGACAGTACTGGTTTTATACATGGTTTCTCAGCTGGACATTTACTTTTTATCCAAGTTAGTTTTAATTTAATTAATTACAGTCTTCTTTACTTTGTGTCTTCATTTCATCACAGGTAGTAAATGGCTTGATGTTATTGAATAATAATAATAATAATAATAATAATAATAATAATAATAATAATAATAATAGCCATACTGCTGCAAGAGAACAGTGGAATTAGAATCATTCCTGAACTATCTGGCAGTGGACACAGGACTCCAATGCATTTGCATTTCAATGCTAAATATTTTATTGGGGGGTTAATTTAACAATAATGTAATTGTGAAGTGCATTAAATCCATTTAAATTATTTATTTTACAAGTGTCTGCTTGTAAAGCTTGGACTCCAGCTTGGAAATGTTGGAGAAATGTTTATCTCAGACAATGATGCTTAATCAGTGAGGTCTGCATGTGTAGTAATTACCATACATTTCTCTGATTATTTTCATTGTGTTAGTGCACCACAGTTAAGTTCTAAATTTGAGACTGATGAATACATCTAAAAAACTTTCAAGCCAGGTTGCAGAACACTGAAAATATGTTTTTAAATTAAAATTGATACTGCAATGTAGATACTTAGTGTTTTCTAAAATGCAGAAATTTGATGATAAAGGATCGAGGCATAATACAGTTTCTTAAATGCATGGTAGAAATCTCATAGCAGTCTAAAATTAGTGCTTGATACCATGAATTTTCAGAAGGCCTTCACTGCTGCTCTACTCATTGCTGTAATTACATTGTAAGTGCTTGAAAAAAGTTACTCCTAATGTTCTTTGATAGATATTTTTTCAGAAAATATACTTTAAATTTTGTTTTTGAGATATTTCTCTATCAAAATGAACAATATCTCTTCAAATTCTAAATGCAAAGCTGGACTGTATTCTTAGCTGTCAATTCAAGTCACTGAAAAATGTCAACTGGAAAACTCGAAAACTTCCCCCAAGGAAGGAAAATCGGCCCAGTTTCAATTCAGTTGAAAATGTTCCAGGAAACACCATTATTATCTTCCAACACATCACTGTTGACTCCCGTTTTAGAAGATGAAGTACCAAGAACAGGGCCAAAAGCACACCGGTGTCCTTAAACTACAGCTCCAAGTATGAGATTTTTAAAAATCTCAAAACAAAGCTTCCAACAACTAGCACGTCATCTTCTGAAGATTACCAATCACTTGGCAATAATTTAAAATTCAGCATGGCTGGTACAGTATATGTTACCCCACTTTTTTAGTTTTTAACTATTAAAATGTCATACCTGTTCAACCTGCATTGACATCATACTGTATGTGTGCCTTTTGCATTGCTAGTTTTAAATGTAATTTCCAAATCAGAAAGCCTAGCGAGTGGCACAGTGGTTAACATTCGTGACTCTTAGCACCGGGGCCCAGCGTTCAATTGCTGCAGTGTTGTCTGTATGGGGCACAAACACCAAAGTACTCCCACATACCCAGGAGAAAACCAGGTGCTCTAGTTTCATCCTACAGTCCAAAGACAAACGGTCAGCAACTTATGACACGTGTGCTAGTAGGTAGCAAGCACTGAGATTTTACATGGCACACATAAAGCAACCCAAAAACTTAGAATTTAACCCAAAAATTGGAATTTTAGTTTTTTGTGGGTGTTGGTCTGCTGCATTCGTGATACTGAATACTTTACGTAAATCAGACTACATAACTAATTGCCAGACTATGTGGTAATCAGTTACCACCAGACCACATAAATCCAAGGATAGCCTATGGTTTGATATCGAAATAAGAGATAGAATCATGGCCACTGCGCTACATGTCCATATGTAAACTGGACAGACAATAACTATGCAAGTAGTTTCCAGTCCACTCTTTAACCTTACATCTTTGCCATAACATAAACTGGTAGCTTCTGAGCAAAATTATGTAAATACGCTAAAAAAGTGTTATACTGTATGTATGGCTGAAACACCTTCAGCTGAACAGTTGGTGTTGTTGCAAGCTAACCCTTACAAACACTGTCACAGCAATGTCATGGACTGTTTCAAAAGAAATGGAAAGAAAAATATGGTTTTGTGGCACAAGGAGAAAGGATTACCTGCACATTATATAGTGAAACTATAATAGAATGCACAGTGTTTCTCCCGGAGATTCTAGAACACAGTAGGGGAATGTTATTTCACAAATGCATTTCTTCTGTCTTGGATTGTCAGATTGTAAAACAGTAAAACAATTTAATTTAATAAGGGAATGTGATATTAATAAAAAAATAAATATAATACATAACATGAATATGACTGTATAATGCTGTATATTACAAAATAAATAAAGAAATTCTAATACTAAAATCAATATATTAAGTAACGTGCACTGCATTTACCTTTTTATTAAGTGATAAATAAAAATCAGTTTTTCTGTACAAGCTACAGTGTACAGGGTGCAGTGCCATTCTGTACGAGCTATGTGGAAAATGTCTCACACTAACAATAATAATATTTAACCAAATGTGTTATATAAATTCTCACTTTCACTACGATAAAGACCTAAGTCCAAAAATACATTTTTATACACCAACATTGCACAGAAGACAAAAACAGTGAAAGAAAGAAAAGGAGAACCAATGAAAATGAAATAACAGGATGTGGCAATGTTGAAAAGTGTCAGAAAAGATTTAGTTATACAATTGAAAACAAAGGTGGTTTTAGCTCACTCTGTAGATTGATCTAATCATTGGGAGCTATAAGCTGACGTGACTGGAGGCCCGGAGTCAGTAGTTGTTTGCAATGTTTAGTTTCTTTAAAAGTACTACAACTGAAATTATAGGAAAGCACAGAGAACGGCAATGAATTAAATAAAATTGCTTTCCCAATTAAAGATATTTAACTTATACAAGTGAAATATGTCTCTTACGTATAGAGAAGGCCAAATAATTTGAGGAATTATTAGAGGAGGTGCCAGTGATAAATCTTATAGTACAATGGCATAAAAAGGTACAGTATATGACCTCCACTTCCAAGATGGCAAATACAGAAACCTGAACCTGTGTATACATAAAGAAATTTTTAAAGATATACATAAAGAAAAAGATTTGTTGATAACATTGAAAAATAATGACTTTCTACAATGTTTGCTTTATGTTTTATGCTCTTGTGATTGTTATTAAAGTAGCAGCTCAAACTTTTTAAAGGGTTCACAGAATATAATAGTAATCAGTAATTTCTTTAAGCTAATACTGTATAATGTTTTTCATCCAAAATGATTACACATAGGAAGAGATTGACTCCACCTACCACTTGAATTCCACCAAGAGTGGAATTTAACCAGGACCCCAGTGTTAACAGCCCAGGTCTTATGAACATGGCCATGGGATCTTTAATGACTAAACAGGGAACCTTGGTTTAACAGGACTAACATAAGGATGTCGGTCAGCATGACTATGACATCATCTTTGCACCTTTATACATTATATTTTAAGTAAAATAACATTCACCTATGAAAATGTAGGTCTGAAGACAATTTGATTAAGTGAGGTGTATGTGAAATGTTATCATCCACTAGTTGTACTCTCTCAGGGTTCCTAACTGATTTCTCAGGATGGAAACAGCTACAGTATATTTGGTATTTTACTGACATACAGTATGTTACAATATTATACTTGATGATGAAAGCTTAGAAATAATGTTAGGAAAGATGTTACATATTATTGTAGTAATCAGCTGTAGTTGAGAATCATCAAGTGTTGAACTTGTTGAAACTTAAGATTAGAAACTGTATATATAGAAATATTTTTGATTGTGATATTCAAGCATGATAATTGCAAAATAATTACAAAATAACATTTATAAGTGGGTGATAATTTTTAAAATTAGATTTTTACCAAAGTATCTCAAATCATGCTACATGACCTATGTATGCCACAAAAGCACAAAAGTAGTAATCGCAAAAGAAAAATCAAAAGAGAGCAGTCTCAGAGCTGTTCTAGGCTGCAGGTTGGCCCTGAAGCCTACATTTACACTAACCCACCAAGTGCTACAGATGGCCTTTACATAAGAATATTTGGTTTGAGGAAGAATTTCAAATGATGTGGCTACCTTATTATGCTGCTGCTAGTGTGTGATGTTAGGGGAAAGGAAGAAAAAGAGGAACCTTTTTCTATTGGAAAAAATATTTTTCCATTGGGGGCCATAGTAGTTTAGTTGTGCCACTGCCTCACCTCAAAGCTCAAAGTGATGATTTGCAAATCAGTGGGGCTCCATATCTTCCACACACCCTTGTAATGAGCTTCTCAGACACCATCAGCCCCCATACTTTTAACAATCTAGGTCAGCCCCAGCTAACACAAACTTCTAATGATGTGCTATGATAAGGAATAGTCCCACACCTTTCCTCTGACCCCTAATCTGCCAACTGCTCTCTTCTCCTTGTCAGTTCTCTTCTCAGAGTCAGCTCTCACAATGTCGGCAGTATACCCATATACTTAGCAGACGAGACAAACCTGCTTAGACACTCACCTTGTGGGGCACAAAGTGTTCATTGACACAGGTGAGCAGGCGCATAGTGTCTTCGGAGTCTGGGCAGCCACAGATAACTACCTGTCGAGAGAGAGTGACAGAGTTAGACTAGGTGTAAACAAAGGTTAGGTTTTGCCTCAGTGTCCCTGTAATGAACCTAAAAGGTTGGCAGGTGTGTTCTGAGAAAGGCTGCCCTTTTCTGACCCACCAGCTTGTTATATCTGCTTAGTTCCTCTGTCTGTGTTGAAAGCCATGTATGTAAAAGTGCTGACAGATGTACATTCAAACTGTCATTTCTTTATTTACTTTGTATACAGGTATTTATGAAGTAGAAAATGTCAAATACCATACCCATTTCTACTCATTGCTGCTTACAGTTTTGTTACACATTTTTATTTACACAGCCCCCAAACTTCAATGCAAGGCCCAGTTTAAAACCACTTCAGGCCATAATGAAGGCCACAATATAATGAGACACAAACTGAATGGATGTGCACATACTGTATATTGTCCAGTGTAACCACTCCCTTATTGTATCAGAGTTGTCAGGCTTCAGTATACACCTACTGTAGGATAATAATGAGTGTTTCCCAAAAAGCTTTAGCAAGCTAATAAATATAAAATAAAAAAATATATTGAAAATAAATATTTTGTTTTGAGAATTTGATTACATGGAACAACATCAAGATGAACATTACATTAGGAGTATAAAGTTGTACATGTAAATATTTCACATTCAGCAATGCAATATTTCTACTTAACCACAACGTGGAAGGTATTGCTGGGATCTGTTCATTTACCCTCCATCAAAAGTCATACTAAGATAAAAGAAAGTTGACTTGCCTTAGCAGCTCCAGCAACTTAAAATACATAACAAAAGACAAGACCAACACCCATAAACATACTATAAAGATCCACTTTTGCCACATATCAAAGAACAGAACAAA
Organism: Lepisosteus platostomus; assembly: GCF_059453375.1. NCBI lineage: Eukaryota > Metazoa > Chordata > Actinopteri > Semionotiformes > Lepisosteidae > Lepisosteus > Lepisosteus platostomus. The sequence goes on from NC_142621.1 coordinate 33,864,075, forward strand.
CATCATTAACAAACCATAAAAATGTGAAACAAAACCTTTCTGAGGCCATACTGTATATAAGGAATGAAAACCCTTTCAGGGTGTCTTTTCTGTAGGGAAGATCCAGAGCGCGTTGCTGTTCTTATTGAGCTCATTAAAGCTGAATCTGCACAAGACTGTTTAATCTACAGTACAGAAGACTAGACTAGACTTCTCTTTGTATAATTCTTCATCGCTGCTGTCTCAGCCACCTGGGCTCTAGCATCACCTCACTTGTGTATTGTGATGGGGTGCAGCTTTTCAGGGTCATCAGATAGCTTTTCCAGCAACTTCTATCTCTTAGTCTCATCCAAACCAAATACACCAAATGAGTAGCTTTGTGTGTTTTGGTCCCACCTTGTGCCCTGTGTTTTCAGAATAGGCTACTGTACTTGTTGTCATGCCCTTTGCCAGCTGTAAGTGGTTTTCTGATGATGGCTGAATAAAGAACCATGGCATTTAAATAGTATGACTTAAATGGCTGGGACAACACTTATGCATTAACATGCATAAAACCGCAGGCCAAACCATGTAAAAACACCATTTAAACTGGAGTTGGAATCGTATTTAAGACTCTCGGGATTTCAGCACTCAAAATCGTGTTTGCCTGACCTAAATTTACCTTATTCTTCCCACATAAAAGCTGTAGCAGACAAAATATTGATTAAAAAAAGAGATTAAGAAAAAGCCACTCGAACCTTCCATGATTTATTTTAAACACCATTTTCAGTTAATAATATACAGTATATGTGTTTATGTACACATTCACATATTTATGTTGATGCTATATAATTTAGAAAATATAAGTTGTCTTGTGGAAAACAGGAGGGTGAGCAGTCTTAAAAAATGAATTACATTCTTTCATTTTGTTACTGTTTCTCAACAATACTTTATATTTCACTTAGCTGCTGCAAGGTATTTGAAACACATTTTATAATCACACACTGGGGATTCTTCTCCTTACACTGCCTTTGAAATTGCTCACTTTCCTTTCATCTTTCGTATCTTCTACAGTATATAGACTAAAGTTATTACATCTTCATTCTTTACTTACTGTATGTCACTCCAGTAAATGCACTATTGTAAAATAGTACAAGATTGCCATTATAAATAAGAGTTTTAATTAAAAATATTGTATGTTTATATTCTTCATTTGTGTGTTTACCACTCACACTCAGATATATGACATAAATGAAGAACATTTTTTAAAACATTTTTGATTATATTGTTCACTGTTTGAGTCCACAGAGGTAAACCCACACAATCAATGTTATAAGCAGACATGATCATGAGCAGACAAATGAATGGCAACAGGTAAACTGTATGTTTTTTAAAGGTGCTATTATAATGTTTCAGGCTCTAACTGGTTTATTTGGTCACATGTGGAAATATATAAATTACAGTCTGGTGCTTTAGTAGATAACCCCACAGTAGGTGTGTCTGTAGGTGCACGTGCTTCTGGTTAATCACTGAAAGTAACAGAAGATCTTGCAAGTGCATCAATTCAGACAGCTTCAAGGTTTTACAGTTCTCAAACTTCTAACCTACTGAACATATGCGGAATATTCTGATTTACTGCATCAAAAGTAGTTCTTATTTTAAGCACAGTTGCATCAACTGCTGCTGGTCACCTCTGCAACTAGTATTACTACTACTAATAATAATAATTTAGTATAAACCAAGAACTTACTAGCTAACCTTATTAGTTCAGCTATTAAAAGTATGCTGTATGTGATATTATTGGCAGTTTATCCAATCATGCTCTTTCCTGGGTTTCATCAGCTTCAGGTCATCACTCATTACAGCACACAGTGCCAATGACTGGAGGGAGTTTCAAATGTCAATTTAGGTCAGTTCATATGTGAGGAAGCTTTTAGTCCTCAGGGTGGCTCGATATTGACTGACATCTGACATCTGTGTTTGCAAAGCTGAGTTTCTTGTTTTATGGCTCAGTTTAAGCTGATTTTAAACTGATAAAAATGATCAATTGTTTTTCTTAACTATTGTGTTCAGCACCTCTGACAGTGTCCATTTAGCACCAGTTCTGTGTACAGTATGTTAATAACTGCACTGCAATGCATTGTGTTAAATGCACTGTTGTGTCCTTTTACGTTGTAAATGAAAGATACGTACATTCACATTTTATATATAGCATATAAGCCTCGTAGAGATTATTCTAAATGATCAGGTAGATTTGGAGGCTAAAGGTCAATTCTGAGGATCAACACATTAAGCAAAGAGTGATCTCAAGTCTTTTCCTTGAGGCTGTTTGTATTCCACTGGGTTTACATCAGGTACATGGGTTGGCCATTCCAGTTCGTTCATTAGAAAAAAGCATATTAAACATTGTGAAATATGAATTCACACAGCTGCCACACAGCTATTTATCATATACAATAAGAGATCACTTTATTAGCCATATACAATTTCTTGCATTAGGAATTTGTCTTGTCACATACCCCAGCTTGCTCTCTACGAGACACACAGGCACACAGATGGGGAGAGAGAAGTTGGGGGTCAGAGCGCAGGGTCAGCCATTTGTTCAGTGCCCCTGGAGCAGCTGGGGTTAAGGGCCTTGCTCAGGGGCCCAACGGAGTAGGATTCCTCTGCCAGACGTGGGATTTGAACCGGCAACCTTCCAGCCATAGGCAGAGATCCTTAGCCACAGTGCCATTGCTCCTCCCTATAAACAGTCACTGTACCCAATATTTCTGCATATGTCATACACTAATACATAATATCATCTGTAAAATATACCTGTAAAACACAATATATTGCCATAAAGTCAAGAAATGAAATGCTATCACTTCAACATTAGACAAACTTTACAAGCAAGAAGTTTTATTATTAGATTAGAAATAATCTGCATTCATACAGTATACTGTAAGTAGTTTTCTTACAACTCATCAATAAAACCCTTCCTAGTACAACCTGACAGAGATGACAGAGGCACTTTTTTAATGCTTCACCAGCTGCAGAGATTGTTTGAAGTTTCTTCATGATGTGAGATGACATGCAAATGAGCAGATGAGCTGAACATCCACTCCTTGTTTTTATCCCTCCTCATGTTCCTATTTGTACTATGCTACCTTCAAAATGTCAGCAGTTTCCTCAATACTGAAATTGTCTTACACAGATTTTCTTTGGTTAAAAGATGATAGTTTGTTTTAGCCACATTGATAACTTTTTTGGGATGTAAAGGGTATGTGAAATATAAGATATTGATATAAACAAAATATGATCTTTTGTATTTTAACAGTTATATTCCAAAAATACTAAATTCAAGAATTTCAAGCAATCCTTTTCAGAAAAGATTAAACTTTTTGTCATTTACAAACTCTTCAATTGGTAATGGAAGATTAAACATAAAAAGGAATAGGCAGCTCTAAAAATATATATACAGTACATTTAAAACTGGAAAACTGCTGGTTTGAACCTCTGGTTTGAGGCATCAAGAGATAACTGCTACATATCCTCTTTTGTACTATTTCTTCAGAAGTTTGCTCAGTCTCTTTTATGTTTTCAATAACAAAATAGACAGTGTACAGTACGTGTTAGCTGAGCTGAAATACTTCTCATGAAACTTTTTAGTAATCAGTTGCCTCTACAGTGAAATTTAACTTTAACTTTAACTTTCTCTCCAGAGAGTTCCAAGCTCTGGAACTCTTTGCCCAAGGATATCAGAGAGTCACCTTCTCTAAACTCCTTCAAATCCAGACTCAAAACCTTCTTCTTCAGAAAAGCCTTTACTTAACTGGTTCCATTCTTCACCCCTCTGCTCTTCTTAGTACCACCTTCCACGGTCTCCTCTATTGTTATTGTTGTATTGTTGTAATTGTAATTGTGTTTTATCTTGTGAAATCTTCTTATTTATTGTTGTAGTCTTCTTATTTATTGTTGTAGTCTTCTTATTTATTGTTATTGTCATCTTGTAAAGCACTTAATTCAAACATTAAGTTTCCATTTATAAATAAAACAAAATGAGTGTATGTGTGCAAACACAGTCCTTTCTTAGACATAAAGAGTGGTTTTCATAATATTTTAAAATTATGTGAATACGTAAAACTACATGCTGAACCCAATATCTTGTTCTCCTTTATAAATATTTTTAAAAAACAAACATTGTTATAATTATTGTAGGAATAATCAAGCAATCAGAACTCTGATGAGTCAGTTCCTAAATAACAGTTTAAAATCCCTTGTAAACTTGATTAAATCAAGGAGAAGAAGTTTTCACGAGAGCTGTTGTAAATGAAAAAATTAATTTACGGTAGCAATTCAGTTCAGTGTCACCTTTTCAGAGGCCACCTTTTTTCTTTCACTCCTCAGTCCTCCTCTATGACCAGGGAGGACAGCTAAACACAGACCAGATTTAACTGCTCTAACTGAAAGAGATAACATCCAACCACTCACCACTCTTCCCTCACTTTCCTAATCTGAAGATGAAGCAGAATGGCTTTCACACATTCCTAATCTACAGCGCTACTTGTCTTGCTATTTATCCCAGAGTTTCCGGCTGTCCCATTTTTCCTCTAGCAATCTGGAAGAGAGCTGATGCTAAAGACAAATCCCCAAGTTGCCCAAGGATTATTTTTTATGTTTGTCCTTGAATGGTCTCAACTGTCATGCAAAAAAAAGGAATCAAATTAACAGGACCCTAAAATCTGTCATGAATGCTATCCCATGAGAAGCTCTCCAACAGCGTAAGATTGTTAATCCTTTGCACAGCAATACTGGCACAGCAAGTGAGAAGACTCAGCAGCGCAGGGTACTCTGGGATGTGGCAATCAGACAGGGTTTTCTCATGCTGGGGTCTGGGGACACCAGTGTCCTTGTGGATTTTTCATTCCAGCTGAGCTCTTAATTGCTTACACCAACTCAGCTGTTTAACTCAACTATGCTCTTGATTAAACTTTTTTGTTTTGATAGGATCTGCAATTAGCGTTACCTCTGTACCAAGTGCTGGGTTTCTCATCAGCACTCTGTCAGTGAAGATGTGTCTGGTGTTTACACAGCTTTATTAGGAGAATACATAACTCCTACCTGTGTCTGTATGCCATTAAATCGGTAACTTGTTAAGGCCTGTTTAGGCAGCTGTAGGGAAGTAGCAGTTTATTAGACAAGTTGATGGGAGACTGGACACATTATTGAATGCTAAGCAACTGAGCAACTGTACCCCTGAAGTGTTTCTGCCACAAAGGATTGAAGAATCTTTGTTTTTTAAAAAAAGGGTTCTAATTAAGAAAAGTCTAATAAAGAAAAGGAGGTCTTTAAATTAACAAATGTTTTACGAAACAGTGGTAGAAATTAAAGATTTCAAACTGTTTATAACAAATCTTCTAAGCTATTGGTGAAGAAAGTTTGAATGGCATTTTATTTTCCATACATAAAGATAAAACAATACAAAATTAGAAAATAATCATTCCTCACCTACCACAAACCGATATCGGAAACCCAACACCCTCAGTAGTACTGCCAAACTCCAAGTTTCTATATAAGGACCCCTAAAATACAGAAAGACTACAAGAGAAACCCCATGCAGCAAGTTTTTGACTGTGTCAGCAACAACACCACTGTTCTCCACTCTCACCCTCACACATGATTTTAACATTGAATATACTCTGTATATATAAATAATCCTTATGTGTCCAAACATGTTTAATAAAGTACTCATAGCTCACCCTGAACAAAAGGTAAAGGAAACTATCTTCATAAGATATGGTCTGTGAAGGGTCAAGTAGAGTGTTAAATATATTCTTAAAACAAAAAAGAAAAATGGAGTACAAAAAAACTGAGTGGTCTAAATTTACTTTACTTTACTGATACAACTACAAAGTAAAATGACATGGGTCAGTGAGTTAATCACCAAAAATGACAGGATACTGTAAATTGAAATTGCCTGAGTAATTTTAAAATGTTTACAAGATTTTAAGCCATTCTGAGCAATATATTCCATACAATTTTGAATTTTTATTCTTGGAACTATAACTCGTTCAAGTGAAAAATATGGGTGGTTACACAAGTTATAGAGCAAATTTGTGGAGTTCACTGTGCTCTTGAATCTTTGAATAATAACCTCTCAGTGCTGTCAGTGATGCAGTGGTCCTCACAGTCACACCATTTGCCTATAGATGCAAGGCAACAAGGTTCTCCATTCCACCCACGCAGAGTAGCAATACAGCAAATCAAATCCAGCTCAGCCCTGGATAAATACTTCCGGGCAGCAATAACAGTAATAACAATATGGCCACAGATGATATAACCGCAGGGTTTGGAAAAACCATAAGAATGTTTTAGAGAGCCATTAAAGGGAATATTACTTCTATATTTTAAGACTTCTCAGTCCTATTAAGATCATTAGAAAGATTTCAAATGAACAAAAGCCATTCTGTCCATCTTACAGTACCAGGGGCACATTATCTATGTATGCAATGCATGCACTGCATACTCTTTAAGCTCTTACACAGAAACAAAGAAAATACTATTGCTACTTAACAAACAAATTAATGAAAATATCAGATCTGTAATACTGTATTGTAACGCTTACGGCCGACAGGCACTGTGTAAGAGCCGGCTTACCGGAGCGGTGACGTCGTCGCCCTTCCCTGTGATAGCAGGACTACAGCTACTGGGCTGTAGAGAGATCTCTCTTTGGCTCACCGGGCTGGGTCCCTGCTGAGTGACGCGGGAGTCCTGGGTTCGAGCCCCCGACAGTGGGGGGCCGACCTTGTGCGGCAAGGGCGCCCGCCTGAGCCCCGGTTGCATTACAGTATTTTTCCCAGAGATAAGAAGTAATGATGCTTGTTTACTTTCCCATTTTTTTGCGATACACTGTGTGCTAGTTCCATAGTGTCATCTGGTTGCTTGGGCAATGGTACACGTCTAGACTGAGCTCTGCTTTGGGTTTGTATTGCAACTGCATGGTGAAAATCTACCCAGTGCACACAATTGGCATGCAATTGAATCAGTTAGAAGAAATAACATCAAAAGTGGTGACAGCTCTATTGCCATCTTGTGGATGATATGTTGAGTGGAACTAGAAAACATGTAATAGTACTTGGTGACATTTTTATTTTGGAATTTTGAGAAAAATATAAACTTATTTAAGAATGTTGTCAATCCTTTCTAGTGCAGGACAATGAGGAAGAAACATTAAGAACCAAACCTGAAATAAGAGAGCAGGTACAAAAAAACAGGAAAAGAACTTTGACAGTGAAGAGTTAATAGAATTCTGTTATAAAGGCATTGCCTGGAGAAGGCTGCTTTGCTGTTTTTTGTAATATGTGCATTAGGTCAAGCTCAGTACAGTTTAACCACACTTTCCTAGTGAGGCTGCTGCAGTGCTATGAATAACCATCAACTTCCTCAAGCTTCTTGAACTCCCTGTCGCAGGAATATCCAGTGCTGTAAACTGCTTGCTCTAAATCCATATTTAATTTAATATTTAGAATTTCAGAGAATGTTCTCTGAAACATTCTAACCTGTTTCCTAAAGAGCCTAAAGCTCTGCCTGGTAACAAAGGATGTAATCAGCTCAGTAACTTATTTTGATCATGGAATATAAACTGGGGAATGTACCACTGTAACACTGAGCTGCACTGTCCTTTTCACTGGTGCTGTTCCTGTATGCATACATAATAAAGCTCACTGCTCTCATTTAAACCAGGACCTGGGTATGACTTTTATTTTAACAATTTTTGCGTCACTGACAGGATTCCCAGAGGCCGAAGGACCCCCGATGATGGGAGAGACGGTCTGAAACAGCACCTTTATTAGAGGTAAGGACTCCTCTTTTCTAACAAAATTCCTGAAGTCTCTCGTCTGCTGTTAGGAGGAACTAGACACTCTCGAGGAATTGTGAGTATTTGAGAGCAAGAGCTTGGGTAATCCCGTGCTCCAGGGAAGCAGTCGACCGGGTATTTCAAGAGGGTTATCCCCAGGTGGGGCACCTGAGATGAGATAAGAAATAAAGGATGTCCCGGTAGCGGTAAACCCAACAGGTTGAGTTGGTGTGAAGTTCGGCTGCGATAAACCCAACAGGTGAAGTGTTGGCAAACCTTAAGTGAGGCAACAAGCTCTTCTGTGGTCCATGTCTTTTTTATGCTAAAAAGGCATGTACAGTATGTGGAATAATCCTACATACAGTAATTTAAATAATTTAAACACTTGCAAGAGCAATGAATAATACCTAGAAATTATACCAGTAGTGATGGAATGTGTAGCAGGGTTATGAAGTATATTTTGGGCATAGGGTCTTAAGAAGCCCCTACTCTCTATGACTCTGTCTCTTTAGAAAAATAAACTGTAGTTTTCCCTTTCTGGTAGGCAATGCAAAAGACTGCATTTTCCAGGGAGGCAAGTGAGAGCTCATTAGACAGGAAATGAACAACACCTGTCAGAGGTATACCTCTCTGGGCTTAAAAAGGTGTGGCTGACACGGGAAGCCTGTCTTTGGTTTGAAAGGATTTTGAAGATTCTTGAGTACTATTTTTTCCTAGCTTTGTGGGGTTTTTAGAAGAATTTAGAAAAACAATACTATGAAGTTAAAGTGCTTGTAAGTTTTGGACGTGTAGGTAGGGCTCCAAAGAGGGAGTTACTGTAGACTTCTGTTTTGGTTTTTTATTAAAAAGGCTGGCCAGAGTTTTTATCTGGTCTTATACTGTGGATGCAGCATCAGGACCCTAGCTGGTTGTGACCAAACCTCCCCCACTCCCCAGAGTGTCACAAAACATACAGTACCATTGAGAGAGAGAGAGAGGAGTTTATTTGCTACATGAACATGCACATTTGTATTTGTATTCGGGCTCTGTACAGACATGTACAGTACAATAGGTGTGGATGGTGTGGATCTCATCAATTGATGATAAGTCCGATCCTATAATTCTCTGTGCCATTGCCACAACCCTTTGTAGAGTGACTGTCTTTTCCATATCACACATTGATTCAATGACTTAGGATGCTTTTTGTGATGCTGAGGTAGAACGTCACAAGTAGCTGCTTCCCCTTACTGCATTTCTTTAGGCCAGTGGTTCTCAAACTGTGGTACGCGTACCAGGAGTGGTACGCGGCGTGCCCCCAGCTGGTACGCCATATGACCCTGGAACTTTGTTGTGTGTGCTGAAAAATCGGGACGGGTTTTCATATTTTCTATTTTAAGACTTGTCGAGTACGCAGCCTACGTACTACAATACAGCGCGTGCTAATACTTGAGTGGACACAGAGCTACAATGTAATTCTATACCACTCTATAGGAATGCGTGCTACGAACTAAGTGACCAATTGTATTTAAAAAAACCTCCAGTAAATAGAGAGGTAGGAGAATTAACGTGATTTTGGAACAATGCCAATGTTGTAAACACAGGAATGCGTAGAAATGTGTGCTAGGAACGCTAGTAATCTTGTGAGCACAGGAAAGCATGATAGATAACAGAAAAATATTTAAGAACTGTTCTAGGTTAATTTGAGAAACATACACCAAGCGTCTCTGTGTTTCGCTCCCATGCGCATGAAATAAAAACTTCTTTTAACTTCTGAAACGGAAAAAGGGAAAAATGCAAGCTTGCGGATTGCTAAAGCAGGTAAGCCCCACACTATTTTTGAAGAACCTTATTTACCGTTGGCAAAAGAGCTGACACGGATTATGTGTGGAGAAAAGGCTGCTAAACAGCTCAACCTGCTGCCCCCTCGGAAAGACACAGTCACTCATAGAATTATTGAAATAAACAATAATTCGCTCGTTTATGTTAGATACGAGTTTGAGGGTACGTCCCATGAGGACTTTCTGTTCTGTAAACCGCTACCAACAGGAACTACAGGAGAGCACATATTTCAGCTTTTGAATGAATTTATCAAAGAGAATGGCATCGACTGGATAAAATGCATCAGAGTTTGTACAGACGGTGCTAGAGCAATGACAAGCTGACACGGTGTAGTTGCACGAATTAGAGAGGTTGCTGCAGAAATGAATCGGCACATTGCAACATCCACTGCGAAACCTTTGCCGTCAAGAAAATGCCTGAGGATTTAAAAAATGTTAAAGACTCTGTTGTGAATTGTATCAAGGCTCAAAAAATGAATTCACATCTGCTTTGCTCAACTAAACAGGCTCACCCCTCTCACTGAAATGGTGCTTTTTTATTGTTTATTTTTATTTGTTGTTGTTCCTGTTTTTTTTCTGTAAAGGGCTTTGAGAAGCCACCTTTAAAGGCGCTATATCAAATCAAGATTATTATTATAATATGTATTATAAGTGTGTGTGAAAGTGTGCGCACACGCGTGCTCATGTTGGTCATTGAGAATTTCTGGGGTTCCTATGAGAAGATTACTTGTAGGTGGTACTTGGATGCTTTGGTTTGATCAGGGGTGATACTTGGTCCACAAAGTTTGAGAACCACTGCTTTAGGCACTTCAGAAAATGGAGGCGCTGTTGTGCCTTTTTCAGACCAAGCGAGGGGGGTGGAGTTCTGCAGTTGGAGGAATCTGAAGCAACTGACAGTTTTCACTCTTGAGCTCTCAATACTGACTGGGGGCATGACTTCCTCTGGGTCTCCTGAAGTCCAAAATTAGTTATTTTGTCTTGTTGACATTCAACATGTCAGAGGCAGAGTGGCCAATCAAGTGGTGCGAGGTCAAGAGAGGTGAGGCGAGGTGTGAAACTGGGTTTTCTATTCTACAGATTTGTAAAACAACTGACCATTTGCTGGATTGTGTAAAGGGGTATCAGACCTCAGTTTGCATGAATCAAGGCAGAAAAGGCTGAGACAAGAACATTCAGATGACCAAACACAGAACTGGCTTGAGGTCAAGAGTGTGGAGAAATTTTATATTCATTTTGTTTCTGACTCATCGAATCCAAAAAGATTCAGATTTACATAATTTACAGGAAATAAGATTTAAGACTTACAGAATTACAGAGACAGACACAATCACCACTAACAATATAAAACTATGGAAGCATCCTAATCTTTATGGCAGTAGTTCATTCTATGCAAAATTGTGATAAACTCAGATGATCTACAAGGAAAAGGAGCAATTAAAAGTATTTTTCTTTTAAGTTAAAAACACCCTCATGCAATGCTCAGGCTGGCGAATGTTTGTCAGTTTTAGCAATTATGACGAATGAGAGGTTGCTGGACAAATGGACTTCTGTTTTCTATAGAAATGTCACAAGAAAATTCTTACTACGTTCTTGTATGTTATTTTTTTTCTGATGTATACACCCGTTGCATGCCTCAGTGAAACAGTCATGGCATGTACTGCTTCTTAACAGTTTATTAATCCAAAGATCTTAGCCAGCCAGTTCTTCAAAGGTTTGGTAGAATTTACTTCAACAAAATGGCCCTGCAGATCTTCAGCCACCCACCACCTTTTGTGTTAGAAGTGCTTCTTCAACTCACATCACTGCCATAATCTGAAGAACCACATCATCACTGCAGGAGATGCTGGAGGTCTCCCCGAAACAGACTTTCATGAGGGGTGTGTGAAGTGTGATCACACTTAATATCTTGCTTATCATGTGGATATAATTATATTCTTGTTAATAAATACACAAGAATATTAAATGTATAAAGAATACAGGACTATTCTTATGTTTCTTTGAAATATATTTATAGAATGAATCACCCTCAGCAGGAGAGAACCTGCTAATGGTAGCCTGTGGTGCACCCACACAGCTAATGAACTGATGGGCTGCAAACTGGATCGATCTATGAGCAGCATTAATTGAATTAACAGATTTTTGTTAGAATCTATTTGACTATAGTCATCTTATCCTCATCCCCTATTATCCATCTTTGCAGGATAAATGCAAGGGTTGCAGAATGGAGATAATTTTTAGGAGAGAATAGTTTGAAAGCACTGATAACAAAAGGCACATTGTTCTGTCTTTCTGATAAACAGCCCATCTTTGAAATATACTGGGAAAAAGTGTTACACTACACACATGTGTTCCCTGGCTGTGATTACAGAAATGTGTCTCAAGCCCTGAACTGTTTCAACCTGCACCTACTGTACTTAAAATACACTTTCACTTTCAAGCCTTAACTTTCATTCTTATATCCATAACAATACATCCCACAATACATATATTTTATTTTACCACTAGAACAGACCCCTCAGGATGGCCACAGGCAATGAGCTGTTAGTACACAATACAGTAAAAAGCCAGGTGAGAATATGGTACAACTGAACTGCATTGCAAAACAATTCTGTGAGACCCACTTACATCACTGCTCTTCTCAAGCTGTCATGTAAAGATAATAAAATGTTTCCAATAGTAAAGAATATAAGAATAAGAATTCCAATATTTCCTTTAAAGAATTTTCTCAAAGACTCAGAAAGATCAAGTATTCAGCGACTGATTTCAGCTGAGATTGTCTTATCAGTCGTGCTCAGTAATTTCAATCAACACAATGAAAATAAAACACAGGCAAATCTAAAAATATAGTGAGCTGAACTAAAAAACTAAAATGGGGAAAGAAGGAGACTTCTCCTTTAATCAAGGAGATGCTGGTAACGTGCCTCTTCTGCATCTTAGTGCTATGCCAGGCTCTTCTCTCTGGAAATCGGTCTAACAAGCTCACCTGCTACCCGTTCAACCTTTCACATGCCTCTTCAGCATGACAAGGGAATCAGCTGAGACTGACACTTTGTTTTATATCCAATACCAGCTCCTCAAAATACATTTCCTGCTGTAAACCAAATAATTGTTTTACAAGTTGATGATAATGATGATTTTAGAGCTTCTCTACTTCATCCTGTGCATGTGCAGGTATCAGGGAAATGCAGATGCATCTGCTTTGAGGTGTCTCTCAGTTTGATTGCTTCCAATAGCTTTTATCTTTTTATTTATTTTAGGCATATCACCAAATTTGCAGACTGTAAAATGCATTATGAAGAAGTAATTAAAACAATTGTTTAATGCTTGGCCATCACTGGAACTGGCTCACTCTTCTTGATGATGTACCAGCTGAATTAATTCTGTACTTCACAGATATATATTTTTCTGTTTATGTAAGACAAAATGCTTCAATACTTATTTGGCAGTGCTTCACCATGCAGTAAGACAATGACCCAAATTAAAGAGCTTATCAGGAGTGGAAATTCTTAGACCAATTCAGAATTAAATCCACTTAAGTATGATTTTAAATGTTGAATGTATGTAAAGTGAATGTGTCCTGATACGTATAGTCACTTGAATTCAATGGGTTGATTTCATACTGGGTTTGATACCTTAAACGCAAAGTATATATTTTGTTTTAATCTGATCAAATCTGCACATACATTTGAATCACCCACAAATACATAGTATTCGCTTTAATCTCATTATTGCAAAATAGACTAAAGTCAAATAAAAGTGTGACTGTAAAGCAAAAATAAGTTTTTATCTTGCTGTTCCAAATACTTTTTTAGGGCACTGTACTTACATAACACCTGAAACCATCCTTTAAAGTATGCCTTAACACAAAACAATACAACTGTTCCTCTCCCACATTTAAACTTTATGTTCAGGCTTTCATGGGTTAAAAATGTTTCTGTTTTATGAATATAACTGTAAACATGCATGCGGTCAGTACCTGTCTGAGAGTGTGGTGGTGTGCCATCAACACTCGGACCATCTCTGGCAGGGCAATAGGCACCTTCATGAGCCTGTCAGAGAAGGCTGCCAGGATCTGCTGTGAGCGTTCTTCCCACTCTGTCCTGCCCAGATAGTGAGATAGTCTCAGCAGGTTAGAGGCAGACACTGAGTTCGGATTGGGCTCTGCTCCATCTTGATCTAGAAAAGACAACAGACAGAAAGGGGACACGTCAATACCAGCCCTGGACAGCAGAAGTACTGTGCTTATTGACTGAAAGATTAATACTTTGGACACTCAAAGGCAGAGCTGTCATTGACGATACTCTTACTGATAGTCTGATTAGAGGGGGTCAGTTTTTACGTGACCTACCATAATCAAGATGTTCTCTTTTGTTTCTGCATCCTGGAAAGTAGGGGATCCACTCCTCGGCTGGAGATAGCTATCACTGACACTGGAAATGCCATAAATCTGTCAAAATGAGGATCAAGCATTGATTCTGAAATTTGACTCCCTCTGTTGGGCAAAGACCAAATTGTCAGACTACTCCCATAGGTTACTGCCAGGAGGTACACATCCCAGAGTGCATCCCTTTACTTTCACCCTGTACCATGTACTACATGATTTAACTGCTAAAGCAATGCTGAATTGCATGGGTGGATACTGTAGTAAATTTCTGAAAAATTAGGGAATAAGTAAGCATAACTTCTCATTCACTAACCTGTAATAAACAATTTATAAAGTTGGATATTTCTTGTTTTAAGGTTGTTGCATTAAAAAACCAATACTATTCTGCACATGTTCTGCATCTACACAGTCTCCTGTGTGGGCTGCTGACAGCACTGTGGTTTTCAAAGCCTGTCTGGCTAATCGGATCGACAGGCTGAGTGCTGGGGAGTGTTTTCGTGCTGTGCCCAACCCATTAGTCTGGGTTCAGCACAAGTGTTGCAGTTGAACCTCACTGCTAGAAAATCCACTTAAGAGAGGCAGAAAATTGGTTGTTTGCATTTCGGAAAAAGATGATCAGGAATAAAAGCTTTTCTTCATTGTGGGTTGGAACATTTCTCAGATTACTATTGAAATGACATGAACGTCCTCATTTCAGTCCACAGGGGGCATCAGTCAGGCTTTCAAAATGAACACACAATCCAGTCACATACTGTAGATTGGCAGAGTTCTGTATTTTAATAAAATATAAAACTGTACTATTATTTATAAAATAAATTTCTGCAGTTGATTATGTGTTTGTGGGGCACAGGCTGGTGCTGCACCGACAGGAAACAGCTACAGTAGGAGCAGTTTTGTTTGTTCTCTGTTTTGTTTTTTTTTGCAAACTGTTGAAATGTTTTCAGCTTTGGGTTTTTCTCAATTTCAAAAACACAAATCAATAAATGAAAGGAGTGAAAAAATGAAATGGCGTTGATTCTGGAACTCAGTTCTAGTTGCTTGTAGGGACTGAGGGAAAATTTACTCTCAGGTGACTTCTGTTTTCTTGCTTCCTCTGGAGTAATCCAAACCAACAGCAATTTCTAGCAAGACCGACAAAGATAACCGAGTGCCCATAAAATACAATTGCAGGGACAGGGTGTACATACCGCACAGTGGAAGCATCTCCACAAATAATCTAAAAGCTAGAAAAATAAAGCAAGAGGGTACAGACAATTTAGTATCTACAGTATATGAAACTGAAAATGAACTAGATGTACAGTACAGTATGCCATAGACCAACTAACGCTGACGTGGACTCATGCAGTCTCTGCATGATAAGATCAAGAAGGTATGTAGCAAATATAGTGTTATATTACTGGGTGATTTCCACTTTCCACATATAAATTGGGATATCATGTAATGAAATCTCTGGAAAATTAGGACCACAGTATTGCACCTGATGATGTAGATTTTGAATCTTTAAAGCCTCCAGTCTAAAATTAGTGTTTATAGTTTATAAAAGAAAAGTAGACTTGAAGGAATGAGGCCAATCTTACAAGTGCTGAACTGGGATGAACATAATTTTCAAGGCTCGAAAACAAATAAGGGCAACTGTAAATAAAGAAAATGACCTAAATCTGTTATCCTAGTCATTCCTAAGAAAAAAAGGCAAAACAATGGCATTTTAAGACAATACAATTCGATCACATGAGGAGAATCTTGCTTAAATAACGTACTTGATTTCTGGACAGCTGACAACACAAAGGTACAGTATATGGAATTACATACAGTACTTTGATTTCCATAAAGCGTCATAAAATGTTAATACTGAAATTAAAAATTATCCTAGGTAATAACAATGAATGGAGAATCAGTTATTGATCAGCACTCCAATATGATTCTGTGCCCATGAAACATGGCTGCCGCTCTACAGAGAAACTGGGATGATACAGTACTTAGTGTATGGATGGGACAGGAGTTATGGATATTATTTCTAGCAGTACTCTGTGTACTTTCTTCATTGGTTTGTTGTAATAGATTCTTAAGATTCTTATTAATAGAATGTATTCTAAATTGGCACAGCAAAACTGATACAATTAAAATTGCTAATGAACTTCAATTATACTTGATTTAATATGATGCAAAAAACTATCCTACACAAATCCCTCCTCACCCAGTCCCAGGAGTACTCCCCTCCAAGTTCCTACTGTATCTAAGGACCCCTCATATGCTGTCAAATAGGTACAACAGAACCCTTGATGTAACAAGGCTTTGATTGCAACAGTAGCAGCACTACAAGCTTCCGCTGTCCCCCCACTGGCACTATGGGTCCTAGCAGTCAAACATTTTATATTAATTATACCAAAATAGGCCAGCGTCAATTGAAATAGACATAGAGGCATCATGGTAGAGCATTGGTTTAAGTACTATAATATACTGTATATATACAGTAGTCAGACAAGTAAGTTAATAAGTTTCTCTATCATTTCTCTAACATTGATAGTTACTATTTGTCAAATCCAAAACAAGCCTTTACAGTACAACATATATAAACTTTCTATTTTGCAGACGAAATTAACTGTAACATCTCATCCAGGCTGTGAAATCTGTTTTTCTTGATTAACTGAAAGCCAGTGAATTAATTTGTTTAGTACATCTTTCATGTTTTGTACAATTATTTGTTTCATTGAAAAACACAAGCTAAAATAATTGATCCCTCACACCCATCATTTGCTTATGGGGTAGAGGAGGATAGGACAGCAGTGTCATAGGAAAACAAAGTGCAAAGCCAGACAAATACCCCACTCTCCCTCAAACACAAAAACAGGAGTTAGGTACTGTATATCCAACACATAGAGAAGCTACTGTCACACTGTTTAACACTAAGAACGGAACAGGAAATACTAATTTAAATTACAGAAAATAACTGAATGTTAAGAATAACCTGAAACATAATCCATCATTATTTTGCCATTTTTTTAATAAGGTTTTACCTCAATGAACCATACACATACCGTTTGATGAAACTTGCCAATATAGCAAATGTGTCACTGTTAAAGAAGTCTTATCTGCATGGAGGAGGCATTTCTGCCTCCAAGAGGACTGCTGAGTGAGACGGAGACCCTGCTGACACTACCAACAGGGATTGCCAAGAGTTGATGTCTTCTCTTTTTGACATGACATATTTTGCAATATTATTATCTCCTTATCTGTATTGTACAAGAATATTGTTAGCCCCTTATAAAATGCATCCTGTAAAATTACAGTACTCACAAGAAATGAGTTATGAAAGTACTAGATCTTTAAAATCTTTAAAACCATCCTGCTATGAACAGCTACTTAAAATTAACAACTTCATGTGTCGATGCGTTACTTGTAGTTCTTACTTTTGTTTCAATCTTTTTAGTTCTTTCTATTATTCTGGAAAAAACAAGAACTATAGTACAGCAGACAACTAGCACAATCAACATATTGACAGGATAGCTATAAAGAGTACTATAAATGAGTTTGAGAGAGTATGGAGGACCAAACCTGCCAAAAATAAAAATAAATATATAAATGTCCAAATTAATAAAGAAACAAATTGTACACCTGGGCTCCCGTCAGTGCATATTTCAGTATATGCAATTGAATTGCTATGTTGAGATGACAGTGAACAATTTGCAGAAGAATGCAGCACAATGACCTAATGTAGAAAGTGCTCAATTGTTATTGTTGCTAGATAGTACGGATTTTACAAAGATGTTTGCTATCAGGTGTCTCTACACTTTCTCATTGTGTTCTACTGTACAGCTAAATGAATACCATCTGATCATGTAGAGTGAGAACAGAAGAGGGTTCATTATATCCCAAAATTTAGTTTCACGGCATAAAGTTGGAGCTGGCTGATGTGTTCATCTACATTTTTAATGCCTAATTATTATCCCTAACAGAGTTTCTGACTTATATTGATCATTGGACAATAATAGCGAATAATCTGAACACTGGATACAAAACATTATTTGGATTTCTAAAATTACAAGACTTTTAGTTTCAAAATATGACTATTATTGTGCATTTTTTAGTAAGGATTATTTTATCAACCTTTCGAAATTGCTCTTTGTGTTTAGGTTTATTATTAATTCATAGCTTATTTTCATTATAGGACCAGGCAAAGATTTATTTCATACTGAAAGGAAAGAAAAGAGACACAACATTTTGCTTGGAGAGCCTTCTTCGGATGTTTGTTTTTCTGTACTTTTATATGAACAGACAAACTACAGTTTTCAGATTATGATTAAGAACATCAGGTGCAGGAATGCATTTGTCCGTTTGATCCAGAGAGAATTTGATGTGCACACAATTATTGCAGGCAGTTAGATGCCAACAACTAACTGTTAGTGAAGCAGTGATGGGAAACTCAAATTGATAAGGTATGGTACAGCTAATGCTTTTCAAGCAATTGTCTTGAATTTGGATTCTCAGCATTATTCAATAATAACATTAGTTTTTTCTTGTTTCCTGGTTATCTGTCCAGTCCATTTTCAGTAACCCCTTTGCTCAATCAGGGTCATACTGATCTGGAACCTATTACAGAAGGCATAGGGTGCTAACAGTATACAGGCTGCACTTGATACTTTTAAATTTAAATCTTTATCTTTAAAAGACAATTTAAAAATACCACTTAACCTAAACAACATGACTTTGGTGAAGGAAACTAGGGTACCTATGCAGACGTGAGGACACATGCAATCTCCACATAAACAGAGCCAGGGTGTGAATCACAACCACAGCCCTGGAGTTGTAAGTGTGCTACCATACAACATGTCTTCTGACTAACTTAGTAAAAACACTCTTAGTATAAATGATGTACTGTAAATACTTAATGGGAACCTGCAACGCTATTTTTATATTTCGGAGTTAGAAGCAATCAAGCTCTCAAAATTGATTGCTTTTGCCTGGTGGGGCTTCACTCTGCTCAGTCAGGTTTACCATCAACATTTGCCCAACAAATCAGGTTTGTCAGAAGCCCTTGAACTGCAACTTAACCACATGCATTAGGACAGAGGTCGCCGTTAACCAGAAATCCAAGGGCGGTGTTCAAGGCTTTCCAGCAGCTCACCGTCTTTGAGTTCCAGGAGCACCTCAGGGTCACTGGGATCGCTGCTGAAGTAGCCATAGCCCTCCTTATCCCAAAACAGTGCATCCTGGCATTCCTGCAGCACTTCTGCCCACTCCAGCCAGCTAGGGTTCAGACAGGCCTCATACAGATCCAACAGCCCAGCAATCACAAAGGCATAGTCATCCAGGAAACCCAAAATGGGGGAGGCTCTGAAAAGAAAACATAGAAACAATCTTTATTGAACTACTTGAGCACAGGCACCACTGCAGGTACATAACAAATACCAGAAAGAAACCACCTGCTACACGGCACTCAGCAATCAGGCTAAATGCTTGCTGCTTTTAACAGGTAATCAAACAACATTCATAATACAGAATTCAGGACTCCATTAAATAGGAAAACACTTGTGTTACCAAGTCAAAGGAGAAAAGAAAAAATAACTGTTTTACAAATGACAGCAACTCTATGGACCCCATATTATAGAAAACAAGATTGCATGTATTCTCAGCGGTTAAACTTATAAAGATATTAAAATAACGACTACAGTTTATTTTACATATGAATGAAATTCTCTGAAAATGATCAAAAATAGCATTATGTTTCTGAAAGCTAGACATCAGTACTCACACTCCTGAGTTACAGTCAGTGTTATAGCTCTAAAAGCTACACTTTTTGTCTATGGTTTGAAAGCCATATTTTGCATATTTATAGGTATAGGAAAGGGTGGTTTAAGCAAAGGTATTGTAAATGAAATGTTTTTTTTTCTTTTTAATAAAAGGACAACCTAGTCAGATAGATGCAACATTAAATTAAGTCTATTGATTAACGAGTTTCCTTTACAACCACCCAAACAGTAACTGGGGAATGGCCCCTAACAGTGTGAATGCATTCTGAGAGTAAACCCTTAGAGAAAACCCTTAGCATGTCTGTTATGTTTTCATTGATAGAGCATGTACCGTATGACTGAAATCTGGACTGAGAGTTTTTGACAGACTTGAAGGAGGGACAGACTTTGCTGAAGCATCCTGTAACAGTACTAAAGTGAGTCATAAGCAGGTTTAGCATAATTTAATATTAAAATAAATAATTATAGCATATAATGCATATGTTTGTTTGGAAACAAATTTATATCATACAATTTCAGAATTGCACATATTTAGGTTTGCAATGCAAACAATTACTGTAAATCAATCACAGTGCTGCTACAAAACAATGAGTTTAACAAGAAAAGCAAATACTGAATCACTCCCTGCATGTTATATTTTGTATGTTCTACTCTAATATGTCTTCCCTGATTATTTTTCTTAATACACTCACCATATTATTTTAACTGTTCCACCATGCATTGTCAGAAAGCTGCTTCTTCCTGGTAAGGGTAACAGCACCACACTTATTAACTTAAGTCAACATGCTACATCTTTGTAATGTGAGATGAAACCAGAAACTGTAAGAAAATCCAAGTGACCACTGATGATCATGTAAACTCCACACAGAATGCACCCCAGCCTGGAATCAAACTCTGGACCCAAGAGGTTTAATGCGGCATTGTTAACCACTACACCATCTTGCCACCCATTTTGACTATTAGCTATCTTTCCATAGTTTAAATGTGAAATTAATTATAACCAACATGTTGTGATAAAAAGATAATCCTTACATTAATCAAGCTGATACATAAGAAAACAGGAATCCTCTAGGATCTGATTCACCTTCTTGTGATCAGGAAGTTTCAGTCGTGATGGAAATGAAATGGAGTCCTACACTTTTGCCATTATCTACTGTTTATTCCTTTGGGTCCTTCGCCTGCATAGTGACACTTTCACATCAGAAGAGTCTCCCAGAGAGACAAGCAGTCTCTCTGTGTTACAGTAAGGAAACAGGAAGTTAATACCAAAAATGAAAACAGATCTTGCAAATTGTGTAAAATACGATTTTGGAAACTGAGTGCTCAAAATGATTAATGAAATTGGAAATTATTGCTTCTTTAAAAACTGTCAGTTAGAATTATCAGTGTTAATGAAAGGAGTAGGTGAGAAAAGAGATGATAAAAGGCTGCTAACACTGGAAGTGAATGGGCAAGTGGAGTGATACAGTAGTCATTCCCAACATCACAATCTAAAGCTCAGACACAGCTACAGGAAAGCAGAGCTGTTCTGCAAGTCTCTCCAACAGTGTCATCATTCCTAGCGTGCTGCTGAAGGGTGTTGTCACTTTCTCTCTTTATACCGTTAGATTGCAGCAGTCACTTCCTTCACAAGAAAAGTATGCAGTTCTGGCCCAGTTTAGAAACAGTCTCAAGAATGGATTTATATTCTTGTCAAAGCAAATAACATATTACATTACAGAATTCTACACTATGAGTGGCAGTGCCAAACCTTTCATTAAGACAGTCTTGCCACACAAACTGTTGCAGATATCAAATCTATCACATCTAAAGTATGTTAGTCAGTGAGAAGTGACGAGACTCAATGTGCATGGTTTCCTAGTACTATTCAACAGAACAAGTGCAGCTATAATGTTTTGTGATGTCCTTGAAACCTATTTCTGTCTGTGCAAACAATCCAGTAGCATATATAAATAAATGCAGTGCTTACTACAATATCCCACTTCCCCAGGCTTAGCGTATTTTTCCCTTTTCACATGTTCAAACACTGGATTCGTCTACAAACTCATTGCTGAAAATCATGTCCATTAATGTTCACAGAATTCTCACCTTCCATTTCGAGGAATTAAACCATTAAGCTCGCTGTCCGCGTACAGTGCTACTTTAACTGGGAAAACTGCATCTTCTCAAGATAAAAAGTAAAACAATTCCATTACACTTTTTCTCAATCACTAAAGTTAGAATTCTAAGCAGTTATTTGTATTACTACTAACAGATAATGAAGTATTAACATGGAAACATTGTATGAAAAAAAACAAGAAAAAACGCAGCAATCTACTGTATCTTTTTTTGAAACGACACCTTCGAAACAGTTTTCTGGATAAATAAATTAATGTGAAAAAAGGATGAAATGCAACACATCACTATCCTTTAACCCTACGCTAAAAGGTTAATAAGTCACACTTGGTCATTTGAAAAGGCCATTTGTGCCAGCAATGCCCCAGGTCATAGTACAGAGTACACACTGGCCTTAACAGCCATTTAGACACAATAATGACACAGTATTGTTCCAGCATGACAACCACAGTTCCCTTGCTATCCAGCCTGCCATCTGCCAGTGTGAGCCGGCATTAGTAAAGAGTTACTGTATGCATAGCTCTCTCAGCATAATCAGTTTACATTTGTATCTCCAAGACTATTGTACTTAACATTGACTTAAGAGTCATTGCTCCTCTAAGAAACTGGGCCAAAAGAAATACCTTACAGGCAATTTTAATGAGTGTCAACAATTTCAAAGCCTAAGTTTATTTCTGCAAACAGCTCACATCACTCTAATCTTTCCATGTTGTGCCACTTCCTTCACGGATCTGTTTCACACAATCCCATCCAAACCAATTACATTGCACAACAAGTCAAATGAGTCACGAAACTCGAAACTGTGAAAATTGATTATATGCAACACAACTAGATCACTCCTGTGGAACTGCATGAAGCATATTACTGTACATTCAATATGAATACAGTAATAGCAGTAATGTGTTCTCATATAGTAAGTAGCCCTCACTGCATGTTAGGAACACTTCCACTATTCAATAATGGCAGCAGCTGCAACTTAACACATGGAAAATGGCACAAGAAGCAGTTCTCATGTGTTTCCAAATTCATTCACTTCCATATAATCATTAATTCTTATGACTGCTAATGTATGCAAATAACATTATGACATACCTCCAAAGGAGATGTATTGTATAGCAAAAAACTTTCCTTGAAATGCTGTGTTCAAAACATTACACAAATGACTCCAAAGGAGACCAAAACATTGAAAGTAGCAGTTTTATGACACTTCAAATATAACTGCTGTGACCCTGCTTTAATTCTCTAGTATTTCTTTTTCGTGTTACCTGCTACTGAAATAGTGAATAAAATCAACATTTTTTGTGCCGTCTGATCAAGATTCAAAATAACATGCAAGTCTAGCAAAATGCTTCACAAAATGTCTAACCCCTAACCCTAGGTGGGGTACTTCCAGAACATATACCAAGAACAATGCTTTACAACACTGTGGTCAAAAGTATACCTAAATGAGCCTACTACTCCAGAACACTTAAAGTGGCAGTTTCATGGCATTTCAATGTATCGGATGTGAATCTGCTTTAATATTCCAGTATGTTTTTCATGCTACTCTGTGCTGGAATGACGAATAAAATCAAGATCTGTGCCATTTACAGGTCAGGATTATTAAAAAACCCACGTTTACCCAACCTTATCATTTTCCTTGGGTTTAAAATACAAAACTTAAGACAGCTTTGTCACGATCGCAAACCCCTCCTCTTAAGGGCGCTCCAGCCCTTCCTCGTTCTGCCTCATTCCCCGCACCTGTTCCTTATTCCAGCCCCTTTTCAGTTCACCCTTAAAAGCCAGATGCAGACGATAATCGGGGCTCTACATTGACTCCCGGTTCATGTGAGCCCGGGTCCTGATACGTCTGGCTCCATTATGTTTTTAACTTTCTGTTCCTGTTCCCCCCACCGGTCCCAACTCGGTTCCCATTTTTAATCTCCTGGATGTATCGCCTGGACATGGACTTATGCTTGTGTGTTGCATTCCCCGTTTGGACTTCTTCCTTGATTGTTTGCTCCAGACTCACTCCCCCTGGACACCTGAGCACCAAGGACATTCCCCCTGTTCTCCATTCCCGTCTCCTGCATGACTTTTCCCCCCGTGTTTTCTCACTACCCCAGATTGTATCGTCAGCATAGGGTCTGGAAAGAACTGTTTAGTGACAAGCTTAGCATGTAGAGAGTGTGTTTTCAAACTTTTGATTTTTGACCAGTTTTGATTGACAGGCGCAAAAACTGCAAAACTGGACCAATTTAATTTATAGAGGAAGCAGCAAAACAACACATTCCTGCATTTCCAAAGCATCCACGACCTCAGCAAATGAAAAGTTTTACAGTATTCTAAATGTAACTGCTGTGAATCTGCTTTCATTTTCCAGTTTTTCATTTTTTTTTGCGTTACCTGCTGCTGGAATAGCAAATGAATTCAACATGTTTTGTGCTGTCTACAGGTCAAAATTACAAATAACACTCAAGTGTAGCTAAACTTATGTTTTCTCTCAGGTTAAAATGCAATAAGTAAGAGAGTTTAGCATTTAGAAAGTGTCTTTTCGAACTTTTGATTTTTCACCTGTTTTGATTGACAGGTGCGCACTTCGCAAAAAGAGCAAAACTGGGCCAAATTAATTTTTAGGGGAAGAAAAAAAACAACACTATTCCTGCATTTCAAATGCATCCTTGAGCGGAGCAAATGCATCATAAAATCTCCAGGTGTTGTTCAAACCCTAACCCTAACCCTAGCTCGGGCACTTCCAGAACATATCTCAAAAACTTTGCCTTAAAAGGCTGTTTTCAAAAAGTAACACAAACGTCTCCACAGTAGTCCAAAACATTGAAAGTAAACGTTTTACAGTATTCTAAACATAACTGAAGAATCCAACATCAAATAATTGTCATTTTCCTTCACTCTAATATCACTGTCTAAACTACAGTATGCATATTGTAAAGCATACGTGCCTAAGGATACAAATGTATCTATTATAAAAGATGATGAGGGAATGGTGGAAGATTTCAATGATAACTTTACTCAGGTGTTAACAAGGGAGGACATTTATATAACAAGCCACAGGTAAAAAGAAAATCCCACTCAGCTCTAAATAATTTCACCATATCAGTGTCACGCCCTCTGCAGCCAGAGGGCGCTCCTTCTCTGTCCTGTCCCTAGTTTCCAGTCTGCTGTCCTTCCGGTCCCTCTCTTTCCCTTGGGCTATATATTTCCGGGTCTTGCACTCTGTCCTGGCTCAGCATTGACGTTTGGATGTCCTGAGACCCGCCTAGCACCAGGGCGCCCCACGTCCGCTCCCTGAGGGCATAGGTTTCTATACGGCATTCCTGAACTCTTGGCACTAATGAGCCCGGGCCCTTTTCCCGTCTCGCCGCTACGCATATGGGTCTTTTTCCGCTCTCCTGCTCCCCACGGTTAGTCCCTTTGGACGTCCGTGACAATCAGAGGGCAGTGTGTTAAAGCAACCCGGAGAATTTCAAACAAATTGTCTGGACCAGATGGTATTTACTCAAGTGTGTTCAAAGAAATTGAGAAGTTATTAAGTTATTTATGAACCACTCACAAGGATATTTCATATGGCTCTTATTTCCAAAAATGGATCTACTGATAGGAAGTAAGGCAATGCACATTCATAAAATGGGGGGGCAAAACACTTCTAGGAAATTATAGAACAAACAGCCTTCCCTCAATTACATCTAAAATTATGTAGATATCATAAGATCAAAATCAGAAGAGCTCAATGAAAACTGAACTCTAGGAGATTGTAGGAACGGAATTAGAAGAGGTCAGTATAGTCTAACTAATCTACTTGATTTCTTTGCACACTAAACAATGTCAGAAACAAATTATATTTGTACTTTCAGAAAGCTTTTCATAAAAAAAACAAGAAAAGCTATTAGGGTGATTAGAAACATATCAGTTTAGAAACGTTTAGGGCCAATCCTCTTCATAATCTGTGTCATTGTTCTAATGGGTAACACAATGGGTAACACATACAGTAAGTGATACTGCAACTATTTAAAAACAGAACAAGTAATATAAAAGGACACAAATATAACTGAAGATTTGGCACATATGTTGTAAATGAAATTTAATGTGCATAATTACAAGACAATACAGAAAGGAATCAAGAAATAAAATTGAGTTTAGACTCGCCATATTTTTCAACAAGACAGTGTGGGGAACTAATACAATTGTCACAAAATACATGGATATGTTTTAATATGTAGAACATAAATATAGGAAAGTCAAATTTTACAATGAAATGCATTGGTTAGACCTCAATCAGAATATTGCAGTTTCAGTTAGGGAAAACTGTGGCGTACATAAATGTGACATTAGTATTTTATCGCCTTATGATAAGCATGACTGTTTTCAGTGTAATGAAGTTTAGGTTATAGTATATTACATGTTTTTAAATTTTTTCAGAAGGACACATTACCCATCCTTTCAATTTTTTCACCCGCCTTATCCAATATAGGGTCACAGGGGAGTTGTAGCCTATCATGGCAAGTAAAAAGGCACCAGGCAAGGTATACCTCGGATGACACACTAGTCCATCACAGGGCACAGACACAAACACACACATTCTCATTCCACAACCTGTTTTCCAAAAAGTCAACTAGCCTACCAGTATGTCTTTGGAGGAAACTGGTGCATCCAAAGGAAACCCATGTGAACATTGGGAGAACATGTAAACTCCATGCTAAAAACATGCCAGGAATTGAACCTGGGGTCCTAGCTCTCAATGCTTATCACTTCGCCGCCACCCCATCTACTTCTAAAACTAGAAAAATATGTAAACAATTAGAGGAATATAAATTTGAAATTAGTGCATTTCATCTGAAGGCAGAAAGCAGAAAATACTTTCTCTTGCAGGCACAAACCCAGCAGTACAGATCTAAAATCAGCACAAAAATATGTAGACTTCCTTATAAATTAATCATCTTCAATCTTTAACATTCTGCTGCCTCCAAATGATTAAAACTTAAAAAAGGAGTTCCAGCAGTGGGATAAAGCAAATTAAAAGAACATCTGATAGATTTCAATTTCAAAAACAGCACATTGAGAGCCAGAAATTCCTTCTCAGATGAAAGTCTTCAGTTAGAAGTAAAGCTTTTTTTCAAAAGAATCTAATTTTTACTTCTAGAACAAGTACTTTCTTGACCCTCAGAAGTGGATAAAGGCATTACAAGTTTTGGCAGTAAAATAAAAAAAAACTAAAAGCAATATTCTACTGCTTTTGGGGAATATAAATTAATTATGACTGTTTTCAGAGGTGTATTCAATTTCTTTCTTGACACTCTGGCTGTTTTAATTCTGCTGCTGCCTGAAACAAATGAATTAGAAACAGCTAGCCAACAGTTTCCATAAAATGGAGTCAAATTGGAGGAATGTTTACCCAAAATATGGCTTAAATTTATGGCAGGCAAGATGAAAAGAGAAAGGTTAGATTACCAGAAACACAAGGCATTTCTGTAATGCAGCCTACAGTAGAAATGACAATGAGAGTTCTAATAAGCAGTGCTTTCTTGCATCTTACAGACTAAGCTCCCCTAATAGAAACAGCTGTTTAATGAAGAAACTGACTGAACTTCTGTCTGGTCCAAACAGTAATCAATGTGTATCATATAATTTTCACATCTGCTTTGACTCAGCTACATACATTTACTTTGAAAGTATTGCAAAAGACATCAAGTTATTATTTTTATTATTATGTACAGTTTAATTCTATTCTAGCACACAACCCTTATAGTGTGTATTTAAGGCTGTTAAGGTTTTGGGGTAAAGGCTATTATTTTTAATCATGTTTTTCCTTGTCTTAAGAAGTGGAGAAAATGTATAGGCTTTGTGTTCTTGTGTTACTGTTGTTTTGATTTTGATAAATCAGACAGACAAGAACAGCATTAAAATTAGAAAATATTACTGGTTCATAGGCCAGGGAAGGAGTCTGAAGCAGTTAAGATATAAAATATGCCTGTGTTTGTAGCTTTTCCGGCAAAACATTTCTAAACACTGATCAGCAATCATGTTGTTTGATCGTCTCCTCACTGAACTTTTCTGTTCCAACTCATGCTGTTTCAGATACTGACTGATGCAGCCAATGAGCACTGTCAGGAGAGCTCAGGCCCACTGTCAGTCTGCCATAAACTCATGTCACATTAGATAAGCCAGGGAGTCAAAACCCATGTGTCACATATCAGCAATTTACCTGTAGGCTCTCGGCCTCTTAAAATTCAGTTTAGAAAAATGTTTTTTTTTTCATTTGACCCCGTTTACCTCTGGAAACATTTCCAGAAATGTCAATCCTGACTGCATGCAGGGTGCTGAAATTGAAGTAATGCGCACTCCCTCGTACCAAAGCTAGGTAGGTGGCGGAGTCTCAGAATACATTCTCTCAGTCTGCTCTCAGAAGTCTCCTAAACTTCATGATTCCTTCTGTCAACAACCAACAGCAGCAATACAATGACAATGTAAGACAGTCCAGTTGAAGGAATGGCTTTCAGCCTGCCTGGGCATATTCACTTTGACAGTAGACTAATCTGTAGGCACTCAAAATTGGAACCAAAATTCCCATATTAAGACAGAAATGTTTGGGCATTCCGTCAATACATGAGTCACCCTTCCTCTGGGCAGGCTGGCTAAAGATCCTAGAGACATCTATGCTAATGCTGCTAATGCAGCATCCAGTTTGCTCTTTAGACCCTCAGTCATGGTGTATGTTTCATGCATTCTCTGTATGCCTTAAGGATGTTGTGAGGTTAAACAGGGTGATGACCTCTTATCACACCAGATGAAGGTGCATAATAAGCAGAATCTTTTCCAGAAAGTACAGTTCAAAATATGACATATATTATTTATCTACAGTCTTTTCTCCACTTCTGACTATCACGGCTGTAGTGACCTATTTTAAATTTTAAATAGCTATAAAACCCACATGAACACAGACTCTTGAGGAGTGAAGTCACCCATCCCAGATCTAAACTGCAGTTGGATCACTAACAAATCCACTTTCCAACACAGTGTCCATTACAGTGCATATACTGTAAGTTATGCAAGAAGTGTCGAAGTCAAAGACACTTCAAATTTGATATTACCACCCAACATGCTGACAAAAAGCTTCAGCTTTTTAAAAACATCTCCTTTGAATCTGAATGAGAGCCATCCTACTTGGTATAAGGATTTAAAAAGTGCTGAAGTACTGTATTTTAAAAAGGCTAGAAAGAGGAAGAGGGTACCAAAGTTATGTTTACTACAAAGCCAGTAATGTAAGAAGCTGCATAATGGAAGTGTAAACCAATATATATAAACATATACAACTCTGAGGCTGTGGCAATGCTAACTTGAGGGCATGAACCTGAAGACTCTAACAATATGAACATACTTCTCAGAAATGACAGGCAAGATTCAGAATCTATAAGTATTACAGTCATGGTTACACAGTGCCCTCCTTATTTAGTCATACCCCCGATAATGTTAATATTGTATAAACAGAAAGAAACATCATATAATCGAAAGATTTACAGATTGGATAATGTTTTGCTTTAATCTTAGTAGTTTTACTCAGAGCTAAAAAAGTTGTATTTGTCATAAATAGTTAAGTGTATTAAACACAAGAGTCACATTTATTCACATTCCTGTAGTTAGCATTTTGTAAATCCTCCTCTGGCATAGAATACATTGAAAACATGCCTCCTGTAGTGTGCTGAAGTACAGACACTCTTGTGGGGAGATTTGTGACCATTCCTCCTGGCATTATTGGTCTCGGCCCTTCTGAACCTTTGATTTCTGTTTGTGATCTGCCTTCTTGAGTTCAAACCATAAAAATTCAGCTGAGGTCGAGAGACTGGGAAGGCCAGCCAAGAACATTTATTCTGTGTAAAGTTAACCATTTCCTTGTCAATTTGGATCAGTTTCATGCCAGAATATCCATTTCAGCCATGCTTGAACTTCTTTGCAGAGGGAAGCTCGTGTTTGGCCAAAATATATCGGTATGTGTTGAATATTGTATTATGAATAAATCAGGAGGGCACTATAAATGACAACAACTCACTTATAGTGAGGTTGAACTAGCCACCAAACTCCGATGCTAATTAAAAATCTTCTCAAACAGACCAATCAGAAATTTCAAAAAGAGTAAAAATGGAATTTGTTAGCATTCCTCACACTGTCTGGGAACAGTAAACTGAAAGCTGTGCAGCTGAAATTAATTTTGTCATCTTGTCAATGGTTGATCAGCTCAACACCTGTAGGGAGGTAAAATGTATGGATTTTTTATCTCAAAAGCTCCCCAATTTGAATGCACAATTCCATCATAAAATTGAGTTTCTGTTACATCTTATTATACCACTTCCAAGTTCTACAAACCTCTGTGTTAAAAGGGAAATATGAGAATTGTACAGCTCTACACAATTACTTTATCAAAGTAACATCACTCTCTTAGACCTTTTTCTTTCTTTTTTTACATAGCACAAGAAGGGCAAAATTTTAGAATAATTAAGTTGCCTATTCTACTAATAGCAGCACTAACTGCAGCAATTGTGGACACAAACATATGAGAAAAAACAGTGTGTTCAAACAGATTTACTGCCATAAATACTGTATATCAAAACCACTGACTTTTGTTGATTTGTTTCTAAAATTTAAACTTAGTTTTAATGAATCCCATTTTATTCAGTGGCACTCAGTTGAATTCCAAGAATGTAATGATGCTCCATGCTGAACTTCATTTCTAAGTCAATTCCTCTCGCGAAAATTAGAAATCCATCCTAACAGTCACTTAATTGAGTTTTGTGCTACAATGAGCTACTAAGCCTATTTCTGCTAAGAAAACTTGCACCAGAATTAGGAAAGGCATTTTGCCAATTGAAAGGTGCCTATGTAAACTGAATGTTATTCTAAAAAAATAACAAAGGACTGAAAATGTTAAATAAAAGTGAATAATACTCCAGCGGTCATCCACTTCAGCCTGGGTAAATCTTGCCCATCCGGAAGACTTTAAGTTCAATAGTTTGTCTCAATACAGATCAAGCTGGTGTCTCACTTACGTCTGCTCTACCTCTGTGCCTTCCCCTTTGTAGCACGACCGCAGAATCCTCCTGTCAACTGGGTTCCACAGGTGGTCCTTTAGGAACTGTGCTGATTGTTCCGCTCGCTCCACAAATGCCTTCTCTCCCAGAACTGCCCCCACCCGGGCAAAACCTGAGATCATCAGGCCTGAAACAAAAGCACAGCAGCAACAACATGAACAAGTTATCCCGAATACCACAATTTCTTCTAAACCTACAGTATATAAAGAGTAACCATATTGGTTCCAAAAGTGAAACATTTAGATAGCCTTAACACCAGTGAAACATTAGTACAGTGCAGCACATAGTGCTGGGCTCTCTTCTTCAGACCCCAGAATTCAAGGCAGTTTTAGGCCATTGCCAACCCAGGGCTTCTCCCAGTGGAGAATGATGATGATAACAAGAAAATGTGAGTTGCCTTAAACCAGTTATAAATTGGTTGCTAACGCCTGTGCAGAATCAGGATACACCCTGGATGGGATGCCAGTCCTTTGCTGTGCACACACAGGCACAGACACACACTATCACAGGGCCCATTTTCCCTTTAGCCAATTAACCAACCAATGTCTATGGACTGTGGGATGAAACCGGAGCACCAGGAGGAAACCCACATGAACACAGGGACTATACAGAAACTCCACACAGACAGCACCCCAGAAACTGAACCAAGGCCCAAGAACTACAAACCAGTGCATCATCGTGCTGCCATGACTCAATAATGCCTCAATATACATGAGAAAACCTTTAGGTTTGCCAGTTTAAACAATTACATTTGATAACAAAGCTTGACAAACCCAATTTCACACAGAAAAGTATTTCACAGACAATGTGCATAGGAGGAGAAGTCACAGTTCACAGTCTCGTTGATGGGATGGACAATTAATGAGAACTGAGAGTGCAGCTATGGGTGCAATTTGTCAGCAGGTCATAAATATAAGTGTGATAAATTCCCTTAAGACCAAGAGTCAAGAAGACTATTTTGAAGTCTATACTGTATGCTGTCAACATGCTGAGCACAGGGCTCAATAATTAAATACTGTAAGCCCAGAGTTTTCTCAGAACATTGGTAGCAATGCATGAACTGTTTGATTTTCACAGATAATGTAGAATAAAACTATAAACACTGTGTATCTGCATCCAAAGTTTAGTATCTGCTAGATACTTAAGCAGACAATTTCATTTCAGGTTTTGTTTGCAAGTATATCTGTATATCATCAGGTGAAGGTGAAATTCACACAATGGCATTAAAAAATGTAGGTAATCATGAGCTAAGTACAGTAATAGTAAATTAAAGTAATTAAATGAAACTTGGAGTTTCTTGGACATACATCATCAATAACAAAGACATGAAAACTTCCACATTCACAGACAGAAAGACTTTACTCTTCCTTAAATCTGATTCCCAGTAAGTACTGTCTTGATCACCAGCAGGGTGTATGATATGAAAGGATTTCATTCTAGTCAACACCTTTCTGTATCTACTTCACAGAGCTTTATAATTAAGCTTATTCGCCCCATCTCCAACTTACCCTTTCTTGCATAAATTCCAGAACACATTGTCACATTTCAGTTACATAACCACCTCATGTCAAATAACCTTTTCCAACCCCTTTTCTTTTATGCTTAAATTTTGTACACTTGACAATTTAAATGACAAATACATAATGGCTTCTTTAATGTCTGCCACTTCATATACTTTAAAGATTACTTAGCTATACCTGAGAATTTCTTTCCCCTCAGCAAGTCTTTTCTCTCAGAGCATTGGTAGCTCCTTCTTTTCTTAAAGTTTTTTGTGTATCATGAGTAACCAAAGGTTTAACAGATATAATAATCTTTACTGCTACACATGAAACTGGAATGAAAGTGATATTTTTTAAGAGGTTAAACTGTTTTATTTTGGGCAAAAAACAACTATCCAGTTAGACCTCAGGTACGCCTCAGAAGACTCAATTAATGGCACCAGGTACTGTATCTCAAAACCTCACTCAAGCTTTTCTCTTATCTGCAGGAGTGGATCAGACATTACTAAAACATACTGTTAACACTGCTAAAGACGAGAGAAAGATGTTTTAAAACAGTGATTAATGGATAATAAAAAATCAGAACTTTCACTTGCAGTCATAATTTGATTAAGAGTAAAAAGCTGTCACAAATGTCAACAGCGTACATTAGTAAAACCAAACTCCTTACTGTTCTGTTCATCATTATTGCCATTTCTTTGTACTCTGTGAATGTTGTAAAAAATTATTAAAAAGTCTCAAATGCCATTTGAGTGGGGAGCTGTGTCAGCATGCATCAACTGCAAAGGAATAAGGTTAATTCCATGATGAAAAATAGAAAGGAGAAATTATGTTTCAGCTGCTGAGCCTTTTCATGTGTGAGGGAGAGTGTAAAATGGAAGAAGTACATTGTACAAGTCAATAAAGGACACAGTAGGTGAGAATGGTATGAAACAGGTGAGAAAGAGTATGCACAGGAAGGGGAGAGAGGTGTAAAAAGACAAAATCTATAAATGTAGAGAATTTAAAAAGAAATTAGTCTATTGTTGAGAGAAGGGGGAAGGTGACAATCATGTTTCAAGATAATTTCTGAGTACGCTTTTTTCTTGAATAGATATTCTGAAATCTCCATAAAAGGACAGTAGTCAATTCGGGAAAACACAAATGTGTTGATCAGCTTTTCAGCCACATTTAGTGATAACTTAGTGTGTAGTCTAGCGATATTTCTGAGGTGTAAAAAAGATGTCCTGACAATATGCTCCACGTTGGTCGAATGTTAAGCCAGAATCGCATATCACCCCAAGGGTTTTCAATGTAGACTGAAGCTCAAGTACAGAACCATCTACAGATAGAGTTACAGGAATGGCTTTACAAAGTTGGTGGGGATGCCAGTAAGCATGACGTTAGTCTTGTCGCAGTTAAGATTAAGGAAATTTTGAGTTTTTTTTAGACAGCCACATCAGTGTCAGGTTTGGTATGGATGTATATTTGAGTATCATCAGCGTAGAAATGATAGTTGAGGCCATGTGATCTTAAAACCTGACCAAGTGGAAACATGTAAATGCTGAAGAGAAAGGGGCCCAGTATTAAGCCCTGAGGAACACCAGACTGAACAAGACCAATTTCAGACCTACGGTATACCCATTAAGAAAGACAAAGTGACAGCGATCAGTGAGGTAAGACTTGAACCATTTGAGAACTGTGTCAGAAAATCCAAACACAGTCTCAAGACGAGAAAGTAAGATGTCATGGTCAACAGTGTCAAAAGCAGCACTGAGAACAAGAAGGATTATAGACGAAGCTATTAGAAGATCGTTAGTGACTTTGACCAGGGCAGTTTCTATGCTGTGAAGTTGATGGAAGCCAGATTGGAGGGGTTGGAAAAGGTTATTTGACATGAGGTGGTTATGTAACTGAAATGTGACAACGTGTTCTAGAATTTATGCAAGAAAGGGTAAGTTGGAGATGGGGCGAAAATTGCTTAGATTGTCGAGAGCCATGTTAGGCTTTTTTTGGCATAGGGGTAATGGCAGCAGTTTTGAGGACCATTGGTACAACGCCAAAATGATTCATTTATAATATTGAGGACAATGGGACAGAGAGAAGAGAAACAGCGCCGAAATAAAGTGGTTTATTGAGGGATGCTGAGTCAAGAAGAGAGAAGTTGGAGAGAAAGGAACCAGAAAAGTTGAATAAGGAGGGAGGAGGTATGGAAATTATATGCATAGTGGAGAGAATGTGATGCCAGATATTGTTGATTTTTGAAGGTAAAGAAATCTAAGAATGTGTTGCAAAATTGAGATTAGGCAGATAATCTGGTGGGGTGGTTTGGCTTTAGCAAACTGTTGATGGTGGAGAAAAGATGTCTGGGGTTGTTATGGTAATTTTCAATGATGTGAGAGAAGTAGGTGGATCTAGCAGTCTCTATTGTAACCTTATATTCAGACAATATAAGGTTACAATAGAGACCTATTACAATAGAGACCAATAGAGAAGTAATCTCTCCAAGCCTGATAATGTACATTTAGGCCAGAAAGACACCACCTACACTCAAGTTTGCAGGAAAAGGTTATGGTCATCTCGACGATGACAGGCAAATTTTGTTAAAGCAAGGCGGGAACAGTGGCCAACAGGACTGGGAGATGAAAGCAGCTAGCATGGCTGATACAGACAGGATGGTTGCGTCGCTGCATGCAATTACAGGCAATTCATTGCGAACTGTACCAATGGTCCCGTGCTTGTAAAAGCAACTGGCTGAATAGAGACAGAGCTGATCTGGGACTGACAGGGAATCTTTCGGGCAAGATTCAGGACACGTTTCCTTCTAAGACACAGGTTAGGATTGCCGAGTACACTACCTACTGTAGGTCGGTAGGTATCTCAATGACAGAGCACCAGACCAGATTAGTACTCTTTTTTTGGAGGGAGGATGCCCCCATTTTCTGTGGAGACAGAGGGCTGTGAGCTCTGGCTCACCCGGTCATAAGGGCAGAAATACAGAATAGCAGAAAGAAAGAGACTTTAAGAATTATGGGTTATAGTTATTTTGCTATTGTTTTACACAAAGTGGCTTATAAAGGTTACAATTACTAGTAACACTTAAGGATTGTAAATGCCATTTTATTAAATCTGTACTAGAATGACAAAACATGATATGAACCTTAACTATAGGTTATCAAAACCCTTAACCTCAGTATAGCCCCAACCCAAGGCTTATATGGAGAAGGTCAATTGTTCTATCTATTATACTTTATACATTTTATGCATTGACATTATAACATTATCTATCCATAGTAAAGTCATGTCATGTCATTTACCAAACCACTTTATACCATACGATGTCGCGGGAAACCGGAGCCTACATGGCAAGCAACGAGCGCAAGGCAGGGTACACCCTGGACGGGGCGCCAGTCCATCACACGGCACGTGCAAGCCAATCATACACGGGGACTATTTGGAGGCCACAGAAAAGGCTGAGAGGGGGAAATTTGGCCCAAAACCCAGGATAACTCCCTACTCTTATCAAGAAATACCTGGGGATATTTAATGATCACTCAGAGTCAGGACCTCAGATTAACGTCTCATCCGAAAGACAGCACCCACTACAGTATAGTGTACCCGCCACTATACTGGGGCATTAGGACCCACACAGAGCACAGGGTGGGCGCCCCCCGCTGGTCCCACTGACACCACTTCCAGCAGCAACCATAGCATCCCAGGAGATCTCCCATCTAAGTACTGACCAGGCTCAATCCTGCTTAACTTCAGTGGGTAGCCATTGGAGAGCTGTAGGGTGATATGGCTGCTGGCATTCTATTGTAAAGTGTAATTTTAACACCCCTAAAGTAAGACCCAAATATTTATAAGTTACATAAAAATGATTGAATTTATTTCTATAGCTGCTGTGGCAGAGAAATGCAGAGAAACTGCTTTGCACAGGGGTACATCAGTAGTGTCCTTACTTGGGACTTGAACCCATGATCAGAATCTTAGAGCCCTAACCATTGCATGAGACTGCAGAACATAAATTAAAGTGAAGAAAAGAGCTCAATATCAAAAAGAAAACAGGAACATATTTGCAGAATATATTCATTGGAGAGCTAAACCTAGGTTAAAAATCAGCACTCATAGGTAATTTTCTCAATTTCTCATATTTAATGGGTGGGAAAAAGAGAAGTTGAAAACATGATCAGAGATGTCAAGAGAGAACAAGAAAAGAAAATTGGTTCTAAGTGCAAAATTAATCACAAAGCATTTCTGATGATTAGACTACAGAAAAGCGGCAAGAGTAAAATAAATTAAGACACGGAAATCGATAGAACATACATGGTATAAAGACAAATGCAAGTAGAAAAAATCTGCAGAAATAATTGAAGTCCTGAAAGGAACTGAAAAAGTCCATGCAAACAACTGAACACTACAGACATCAGGACCAAAGTATACAAAAAGTAAATGGAAAGAAAGCAAGACGTTTGCTTGTTTGATAAGGCTGCAGATGAGATGGGGAAATTTCATTAGTAAGGAGGGTCAAACATTCTCTACTAGTTAAAAACAGACACTTCTGAAAAGACTCTCATCATGCTGTTATAGCAATCTTCTGGGAAAAAAGTAAAGTTATTCAGAAACAGAAAGAATTAGAGCCTATAACAGCTTTTTAAAAAGAATCAAACAAAGGTTTAAATTGCATGAACACATTCTTGTCTGTGTCCGTCATTTTTTATATGCAGTTTAATGAATAGTTTAATCTAATTTCAGTTAAGAAGTCGTTTAATAATTTCCATTTTGAAAGGAGGGCTTCATTTTAAAGAGGATTTAAAATACCTCTGTTCCTATGGAGCCAGCGAGTGACATTGAAATAGCTATAGTTGAGCAGTGAAGGTGAAAAAGGTGTGTCACAGACCACATTCGCAGGAACTTTCGGTATGAGAGGAGCACTGCTGCTGCACAGTCACGTCAAGAGCCCACTGCTGGGAAGTTAATTAATGTTACTGGACACAAAATGTCATATTGCTCATTAGCGGCCAGGCTGCATAGGATGCAGGTTATGCCAACTCTCACCAGCAAACCACTAGCTGGTGTTAAAGTGTATTGGCAGGTGTAGCACAGGCTATAGTCCTGGACATGCTGCTTCTTTTTCTCCATGTGGATATTGCAACTCCTAGAGACGAGGTCTTATTTGACTTGCCAACTAACATCGCTAAAACATCCCTGGGGTTTCTACAACTTTATTTCCCTCTCCCCTTACATACACTGCCACTGCCAGTATCAACAGCTGTGAGCTGTTTTTGGATATTGTGTGCGTTTCTTTTTCCTTTCAGAGTGTCATGACAGGGATTTCACAGTCAAAATCACGGATTACTGCATCTAATGAGCATGGAATTTAAATTTTGTAAAGCACTATTACCCAATGCAATAACAGCCTAACGTCTGAAAATGCATATGGGTGTGTTTAAATTAAATTTTCAAATTTAATTATAACTGCATATATATATATAACCTCATACATATTACTTGCAAATCAATATTGGTCTCAGATGAAAATTAACCTCATGTAAATTATAGGTAGAAGATTTGCATATGCCAAGCACAATTAGGAACTGGGACAAGTAGAGATTGCTATCTTTGCATGACACAATAATTCAACAAACATTTTTAATTACAAAAGATTTTCCTCAGGAGAAATTAGTTGAAGCATTTATTCTAACCTGCTTCAATATCACATCAGATTTTATGAGGATGGAGAAGCTATAATAATGCATCATACATGACTGTAAGTGCTTGTGATTAAATTAAGTCCCTTTTGAAGAATTAATGACAAAACAAATGCTGATCACCAGTGTCTAGTCTTTACTGAAGATTTTCACAAAGCATAGCAGATAACTGTGTAAAGCATGTAAGCACTAATATGAACCACAGATAGAGCCAAGGTTGCTGAGATACTGTAGTGACTCAAAGACTGAGCTTTTATGGTTCCCCACTCATTGACAAAAGATCACAACAAAGTTGACACACAATGCAAGGTTGTTTCCCTTTAGGAATCTCTATTTAAGCTCTATAACAAAATTCTTGCATATCGTACTATACTTTTCTTTGTTAACCAACAATCACTGACATCCATGAAGGAGGACATGGTTTCCCACATAATACACCAGATAGGAAGAAGTCTTGGCAGGCAAGCTTCAGCAACTCACAGAAATACTGCTTGCAGCATGGGCAGAGAAATGCTGTTTGATTTTTTTTGCTTAAAGTCCTCCAGTCTTTCAGAAAGAGGACTGCTTTACTGTTTATGACTTTTCTGTGTTGGAGTCAATGTGGGGTGCTTTGAATTACTTTTGCAGAAAGAACATGGGTGGACATTGTTCTGTATTTAGGGAACAACCAGTGTCATGGTATAGTCTTACAGCTGTCTTTAGGTTCTTCTCAGGATCGAAATATCGGATGTTTATCATTTCCATTTAGGCTAGCTCTGGTAGCCGTCATTGCCCAAAAACAACACTTTCCTGTGTTAATGTGCTAAATATGGGACTGACAGTACAAAAAATAACAGTAAGACCGTCTTACCAAGAATATTGGTAAGACCGATACCATTGATAATTTTTCCCAAGACTGTACATACTTTAGTTTGCACAGGACTACCCAATTATTTTCCCCCATAAGGCATGACCTGCTGATGAACCAAATATAGCACAGACTAGATTACTAATGAGGATATTTTTCCTCAAAAGTATAACATTTTAAAAAAGTATTCAAACCCTAACAAAAGTTTCAGATTTTGTTGCTTTAAATCATTTGGTCTGGCCCTGCCAAAGCAACCGCAGGCGTAGAGACTGGCGATAATTCGATAACAATAATTATCGCAATATAATTTTCCCCTATATAATTTTAACAAAAGTTTGATAAATGTTAATGCTTTACGCATGATACACGCATGCGCACTAAATACTGCACGAGTACGCGTGCGTATTGCATACGGGCAGCTAACAGATTTGTTTAATGTTTCTGCTGTTTGGCAAGTGTTGTGTTCTTAAAATAAAGAGTTGTTTAATTCACCAATTAACTGTCTGGTTTCTTCAACTTTCACTCAGGAGAAAAAAATCTGTCTTTAAACTTGAAAGAAATAATGATTTGACATTTATCGTGATAATTATCAATATCGACTGATATGAACTTTTTTTTTGTGATAATGTTTTTGGCCATATCGCCCAGCCCTACGCAGGTGGGACTTGAAATTCAATAAATCTAGGAGCTTTTTTCATAGCAACATAAATTTATATTAAGTGAATCATAATAATAACGTAAATTTTGAGGGACAAACAAGGAACGTCTATTACGGGATAGATAGGACACATACGAGTACATGACAGGACAGACACGCATGCTTATCGCCGGCTGCCCGCGGCCTGTCTGCCTGTATTGCGGTGACTCAGATGACAGTCAGTGCCAGGCAGGCTGGGAGTGTACACGTTACGAAAGTGTTAACACACTGTGTTTTACGAACTGCGGGATGAAGTCAAGCAGTTCATGGAGGTGAAGGGAAAACCTGTCAGGGAACTCAATGATAGCAAGTGGTTGTTTGATCGACTGCGCTCCAGACTGACCGACGCAAACCTGGAAAAGCAGTTGCGAGTAGCAACATCATCAATACCAGCTAACATCACATGCCTCACCAAAAAGAGGCAGTTCCAGCCATCACATTAGGGGTGAGTTAATTAAATGTTTGACCAAATATAGCAGTCTAATTTTTAAATTGATAATTTTGTATGGCCCGCGAATTATGTTATAAATATCCAAATGGCCCTTGGCAGAAAAAAGGTTCCCCACCCCTACTTTAAAGCATCAGTCAACCCTTTTTGAAGTAGTAATTAATATTTGATAAGGAACACATAAGGGTTTTTTCCATGCTGAAAAGAAGAATGAAGAAAGACAAAATTTAGTTTGAGCCCTCTTCAGGTGTCACACTCCTAATTTAATACTGTATATCATATGTACAGCACACAATCTTCTCCACACATTCAAACCAAAGCAAGAAACAGCCAGTAAGATGCAAATAGACTTTGAAAGAGATATAGAGTTCAGTGTCTGGTACTGTATATGAGAAAATATCCATGAGTCAAGAATGACCTAGTCACTCCACTAACTGGGGTTGTATGGAACTAAAAAAAATAAAATTATCTCAATTCTACATGTGGTTTGCAACAAAGCACCTAAGTGATACTGCAGACATGTGGCAAAAGGTTTTTTCTTAATGTTTTTCTTAAAAGTCTTAATGCAAAGTGTAACATCTGATGAAAACCCACTTAGACAACTCCAACCCTAGTGTCAAGCACAATGGTGGAAGCATTGTTATACTGTAGTTATCATTCTCATCAACAGAGACTGGGAAGCCAGTTAAAACTGGTAAGAACATCGATGGAGAAAACAAAAAGAAAAATTTTAGAGAAAACCTGCTTCAGAATTTAAACCAGGACAATGACCTTAAGCACAAGACCAAAGCTGGAGTGGCTTAAGAATAGGAAAATGATAGATGTTTATCAAATCCCTGCAGCATCTAGGTAAAAACATGAACAAAACAAAATGTAAATCTTTTTCATTGGTTGCTACTTCAATCTCATTACCACCAGTACCATTTATTGTTAACCACATATACTACTGTTGTATTTCACACTTACCTTACTAAACTGCTCTGGACAAATGTCTGCATTAACAGCTTTGGACAGCTTTAAAATATTTTTCTAATAAGGGGAAATTTTAAGTCTTCAAAGCTGACTTTTAAGAAATGAAAAAAACAAATTCTGAATCAAAAGTTTAAAAACAAAGACTTCAAAATGCCTTGGCAATGAAGCAATGAGGTGAATTCAGTTCTGTTCAGGCACATTTTGTTCCTTGTTCGTCTTGTATGCTGATCAGTATATGCAGAAGAATTCCCTTTCTCAAAGCTATATACTGTAGCTGTAAAAAAATTTGCTGTGAATGCCAAAATCTGGGTCAGCTCTCAGCTGGGAACATTAGAGACAGCAAAGCAAGAAGGCAGAAAACGGTGAAGCAATTCGGAGACAAGGGAATAAGAGTATACAAGGTAAATTCTCAGAAAGCCTCCCACAGCATAGGAAATACTAGAAAAGGCCTTTGAAACTGAATGGTAGCATGTTAGTAAATAATGTCTCAAGATGATATTTAACAACATAGTACAATGGAGGGTATGGAGAATTTTCATGTTTAAAAAATCATTGTCATCCACTTACATAATTTAAATAATTCCAATCAATGCTGAAATCAAAGAAAAGTAATTATTGCTTACTGGATGACACAGTGATAGAAACCTAATGTCTTAAGTCTGGTGCTGCCAGTAAACATTAAAAAGTTCATGTTAAAGTACTGTCACTACACTCACTGTCCTTGGGAATGTGAAAAGCAGTAATTTGACAGTGAATTAAGTACAAGTAGTTTTTTTCAACTCCACACACACTGAGTTGTGCCTTGTGTAGAGTCTATCCATAGTTATCCACAGTCTCCACAAGGAAAATGCCTTTCAAATGTTTTTGAGTGTGAGTGCAATGAGGTGTGTTCACAAAAACCTGTACAGAATACCATTATACTGTCTACACTAAAACAAACTATTCAGTTAAAGGGAAGTTAGTTCTTTCTCCTGAAGCACTTGAAAAGCCTGTGATAAAAGAATGAAAAAATCTCAGTCTAACAAAAAATTACAATTAATTAAATTTATACTGTACTCATCATCCTAAGATCCCAAGGCCTTTAAAGTGCAGCACCCATATTGGTGACACACAGATTGTTCAAGACCGGCATGGAATTTAGTCAGTACACTCTAAAGAAAGATACAAGATGTGAAGAAGGGATTAACTCATTCCTTTCTGCATGACTGGACTTCTAAGTAACAGGCTAGAGTTATGGCAGAAAAGGGGGACAACTGATAAGGATTCCAGATGCCAGCTAGGAAATCCCCCAGGGAAGGTAACCTAACACTGACCATTTGGCAAAAGTCTTTGAACTGTCCAAATACCGTGACCTCTACCCCATTACCATAGTACTGAGCTATGTCAGAAGTGGCAGAAAAGGGTTATTATCATAGTACTGAGCTATGTCAGAAGCGGCAGAAAAGGGCTATATAAACTGGAAGTTTTGTACCTGCACTTTGAACAATGCTTCGGTTTTGTTGTTCTTTGCGGGAACAAGTCTTTGGTTTTATTGTTCCTTGCATGCAATAAAAATCATCTGTTTAACTTCATCTCGGGATTGACACTTTCAAAGACAGAAGTCCGACAAAGAATTCCCGCACCCAGAACTGCATTACCCTGGTGCTTCCCTTCCATCCCATCAACGTTTTTATTCCCAGGATACTAAAAGATAACTTCTCCATTGCACAAGATGAGCCCTCAGCTGGAATGCTCCCCTGTCATCTCATGTTGCATAAAAGACCTAATCCGCTCAACCTTCTAGTCCACAGTTCCCTTACCTGCCAGCAGGCACCATCCACACTAGGGAACTATTCCTGTAAACATGCCTCTAGTACCACACATATACAGTACATTACCCCTCAGGCTGTTTCAGTATGAATCGAAGGTGATCATGTGTATGTAATAATCTTATTTACTGCATCTCTTGCAGAAAATGCCCTGCCATTTACATTGGTATGACGGGAAAGAGAGAGCCTATTTCAGGTAACATGTTAGAGCAGTGAAGATCAAAGATCTCTCAAGGCCAATAGTTCCTTGTTTCTCCTGTTCTCCGCTATTTTACTTACCTTTCTGTTTATATCATGTTACAGGGGTTTTAGGATTCCAATTCAAGAACATCAGTAGTCACGATTATCCTTAAACTTGGATCACACCTTCCCACTTCTCTCAATGACAGTCAAATTTCTTTTTTTAAATCATCTATGCATTTACATTTACAGATTTGAGCTTTTCACACCACTCCCCCTGATTCCCCATCCTGTGCATACTCTTTCTCATCTGTGTATCCGTTGCCGACTCCTGTCCTTTGTTCTCCTAGGCTTTATATTCTCACCACCTTATTCTCTCTTTCACACCTGAAGAAGGCTCAATAGCAAACTCTTGTTTCTTTTTTCTGTTTTCAGCATTAAATTAACCTTGTTTCTTTGCCAACCAATGCATTCTGACACACTACCTACTCACACATCTCAGTTCATTAACTATTGTAACGTCAAGATCAGTGTAACGCTAATAAGGAGTTCTGTCCTTGAGAGCTGTCTGTCAGCACAAGGCTTTGGGTTAAGAATTATTCTCTTTTTTCCCCACACCAACATTACTACTTGAGATTGGTTAGCCAGAAGAGAATTGGACATCTCTCCAACGTATCAAGTCGGCTTAGTATCTTTTTCTGCATGAGACTTTGGCATTCAAAAACCGGCTGGAATAGTGGTTCACACTTCAGAACTTAAGGGTTAACTTGTTTTCTCAAAGAGAATCAAGTTTACAACAGTAATTATATTAATTTGTCTTTGGATATCTTAATCTTTAATAATTGTATGAGACTGATTAGCTTATAATAATAATAATAATAAACTTTATTTTATATAGCGCCTTTAAAGGTGGCTTCTCAAAGCGCTTTACAGGATGACAATAACAATAAATAAGAAGACTACAACAATAAATAAGAAAATTTCACAAGACAGGACACAATTATAATTACAGCAATACAACAATAACAATAGAGGAGACCGTGGAAGATGGTATTAAGAAGAGCAGAGGGGTGAAGAATGGAACCAGTTAAGTAAAGGCTTTTCTGAAAAGGAGGGTTTTGAGTCTGGATTTGAAGGAGTTTAGAGAAGGTGACTCTCTAATATCCTTGGGCAAGGAGTTCCAGAGCTTGGGGGCATAGCAGGAGAAGGCCCTGTCGCCCATACAATGTAGACGGGCTTGGGGGACAGTAAGGAGGGCAGAATTTGAAGAGCGGAGGTTGCGAGGTGGGGAGTAGGGCGATAAAAGTTCAGACAGGTATTGAGGTGCCAAGCCATGTAAAGCCTTGTAGGTGAGCATGAGGATTTTAAAGTCTACGCGGAATTTGACCGGAAGCCAGTGCAAGGACTCCAGGATAGGAGTAATGTGAACACTTGCACTAGATCTGGTCAGGATTCTGGCTGCTGAATTTTGGACATACTGCAGCTTGTTCAGAGTAGATTTAGATACCCCAGGGAGCAGAGCATTGCAGTAGTCAATTCGAGAGAATACAAATATGTTGATCAGCTTTTCAGCCACAGTTAATGATAGCATAGGGCGTAGTCTTGCGATATTTCTAAGGTGAAAAAAAGATGTTTTGACAGTATGCTGTACATGTGGGTCGAATGTTAAGCCAGAATCGAATATAACCCCAAGGTTTTTCAATTTT
The DNA here is from genome assembly GCF_059453375.1 of Lepisosteus platostomus. Taxonomy (NCBI): domain Eukaryota; kingdom Metazoa; phylum Chordata; class Actinopteri; order Semionotiformes; family Lepisosteidae; genus Lepisosteus; species Lepisosteus platostomus. Next base: position 33,908,860 of record NC_142621.1, read on the forward strand.
GATTGGAGCTCAAGTACAGAGCCATCTACAGACAGGGTTACAGGACTGGCTTTACGAAGTTGATGGGGGGTACCAATAAGCATGACTTCAGTCTTGTCACAGTTAAGATGAAGGAAGTTTTGAGTCATCCAAATTTTTATGTCAGAGATGCAATTAGATAGAATAGAGACAGCCACATCAGTGTCGGGTTTGGTATGGATGTATATTTGAGTATCGTCAGCGTAAAAATGAAAGCTGAGGCCATGTGATCTTAAAAGCTGACCAAGTGGGAACATGTAAATGCTGAAGAGCAAGGGGCCCAGTATTGAGCCCTGAGGGACACCAGACTTGACAAGACCAATTTCAGACCTGTACCCATTGAGAGAGACAAAGTGACAGCGATCAGTGAGGTAAGACTTAAACCATTTGAGGGCAGTGTCAGAGACTCCAAACACAGTCTCGAGACGAGAAAGCAAGATGTTATGGTCAACAGTGTCAAAGGCAGCATTATTATTATGAGGTAGACTATAATGGATGTTATTGTAAATGTTAAACCTTTATGTTATCTACATAACCTTTTAATACCCAAGTGAATGAACAAGCATTTTGTATCCAGGCAATTTATTTTATATTTACTATCATTTCTACCAGTGCTTTGTCACAGTTTGTTCTTCTTGTGAGATTGACCACTCAACTAATCTCGGGGGACATCACCATCACAATAAAAAAAAGTATACTGTGCACTTTGAAAACATTTGCAGGAAGAGACTGTTATTGTGATTGGTTCATAAGAGCTTTCAAAATAAACTGTTACCATTTTATGATTGTGCATGTAAATACAACCACATTTTTTGTGACCCATGTGAGGATAGTTTCAGATTGAAATTGAATCAATACAATAATTATTAAAATAACTTATATGGTTATTACTGTATCTCTGTTGGTTTCCTCATTCATTTATACAGTACTATGTGTGGGAGATAACTATAAGAAAGATACAGCTGCCAGTTATTCTGAGGTTATGCGAATACTTAATCATTTATAGTGTTTCAAAAAGCCTTTGCTTAGTAACAACAATTACCTGTTTATTTCTAAATGAGCCATTTAATATTAAGAACTCGGACAGTGACCACTACCAGGACAATACTGAAAAATTTGATTTTAACCCCTTATCTGACAATCCAGATCCAGCTGCTACAGCTGTTATAGTCCTCCACAATCGCTTCCAATAATTTAGACAGTGGAAGTTTGTGAGATATTTGATCTAACTCTCCAGTTTGTAATATGGAGACACATTTAAAGAATTTAAAATGCATGCTACAGTTTACTTACTGAACATATATTGGACAAAGTAATTGAACAGGATGAAGTGTTTTTGTTTTCAGAGGCAACAGAGAGTTTGTACTGTAAATGAATGGATTAAAAGGCAGAGATCAAATATTTGTCATAGTTTCACAGGATTGTGTAGTGCAATTGTATGACAAGTATTCCGTGTCCATTGACCCTCTTTATCAGTTGTTGCTGCTCACCAAATTAACCATGAGAAAATATGTCCCCTTGTGTTATTTACTAGATACTCAGTTGATCTTATCTTACTGCAGGGCATAATTAACAGGGTTCTAATGAGAATGTTAAGTTTTAATACCTGAAACACTTGTCTAATACCAGAAACATGCCAACTCTTGTATCACCAAGCCAAGAGCTCCTCCTCCTTCATCAGACCGTCTAATTGTGTCGGAAGACCCCAGGCAGGTGGGCCCAGTAAATCACAACATGGAGTTTCGGACACCAATGTTACCCCAGACTTCAAGCAATTTCTGGGTTGTCTTGTACAAAAAGGCATATTGAAGCACATGTACTGTATATTGATGTTGTTATTTAAACCGTTTTGCAGTGTGAGGCACTGCTAGACAGTGGTTATGAAGGTTGTTTTATATAACAAATTTACTAAGACTAAGACATGAAAATCCAGAAAAAGACTCGGAGTGTACATTTGTAATGTAACAGTTATTAAGTTACACACAAGATAATACCAGGACCACAAACACAGCTTAACTAAAATCATTGCCACACCAGCCCGCTGTTAAGCAAGAAGATGAGTTACAGCAGATGGGCCTAAACAGGATTGAGCAAGTGAGGTACTCTGCTGTCACTCAGTTATAAGGTACAACAAAGATGAAGAAGGTTTGCAGTCGCAAATTGCGTAAAGGTTAAAATAGTGGAAAAACAACAAAATCTGTCTGGGAGCCACCCTAATACAGGTTAGACAGTAGGGTTGATGTGTGGGAATTTCCTCACGTTTGTCTACCATCTAAGAGGGATGTAATCTGACACTTCAGCAGGACCAGAATCAACACCCTGTAGTGGTGGGAGACGTTCATATGGAAGGACTACAAGTTGGCAATGCAGCTCTCACTGTAAGATCTGAGAAAGTAGACATATGTCAAAATTTTGTTGAATGCCTCTCCTGAAGACATGCTCCAAAGAACCTTGTGCAATATTCACAACAACTATTGGTGCCCCCCTGTCCACAATCCTACGCAGTGGATTGGATTCAATCAGTTAGGCCACTACTCACAGGTTGCACCTCAGCTGTCTCCTCAGGCTATATACAGTAGCTGCAGACCTGTTAGCTAGACCATGTTTCTAGTTTGATACTATAAACAACATGTTATGGACACATGTGAAAATCCCTTGGATGTTGATTTAGGCATTCAGCAGCTAGATCAAATTGTTCCTTGGGCCTGAATTAGTTAACTGAAGTAGTTTTAGTTACATTTCATTCATGCCATTTAATTTGGTCATATAAAATGTCTTATATTACATTCAAAACACTGTCAAAAATCAATAAAGAAGCCTTGGAAATTAAAGGAATGGAATAGAATTTGAAGAATTAATTTCACTCTTAAATTGTTTGTATTGTGGTGCAAACATAATTTGTACAGGGCTGCGGACATTTACGTGGTCACATTAGTAGATTTTTTCTTTGGTCTTCAACAGATGAGGGGCTCTTCTATACTGCAAATCTGTCAATGAGTAGAGGAAAACTAATTTTGAGACATACAGTATATTAATAGAATATAATGAAAATGTTTCTACTTTCACTACTGCAATGTTATTATAAAACCTTTCATTTGAACCATCTACCTCATGATTGCATGATTTAATTCATGTGATAGCATTGTATCAAAATGCAGAAGTCTTTCTTGTACAATGTAAAGAATATTCATCCTCAAACAGGTCTTCTGCAATTCTGCAATAAAGGATCAATATGAATCTTATACTGAGACACTGTATGAGACTTTCTAATAAGAATGTAAATATAATATAAATTATAATATATCATTTAAATATAATCTGTAAAAAATATTATATATGTAATATAAAAAATAATTTAATAATATAAATATTAATATTATGATAAACATCCAGACAGAACGAGAAGTACCTAAATCCTTAGATTCACTTATATAACATAATACATTATTAATAATAAATTAATAAAAATATATTATAAATAGTCAATGACTAACTTTTTAGACACTGTATTATTTCAGTCAAACAACTACCATAGGCTAAGAGTATTTTAAGCTGTTCACCTGTGATTAACTTTTCCAAAACGTATACTTAAGTGATATACTTATCAGTTCAGAGATATATAATTTGGTGGTTTAAATTTTTGTCACATTGTTTCCACTCATAACATAACTACTTGTATATTATGTTCCATTTTCTTCTGGTAATATTTTATAAGCGCTTGTCTTGGTTTCTGTGTTGTACGTGAAGCACTGCCAGATGCCAGATTTTTTCTTCTTCTTCTTCTTCTTCTTCTTCTTCTTCTTCTTCTTCTTCTTCTTCTTCTTCGAAAGCATGATTAACTCACAGAGCCAAAACTAAAGATTTATAGATCTAATCCATTTGATTGTTTTATCGACAGGTCCTCAGCGGCAAGCTTGCCACTACAGAAAAAATGCATAACAACAAGTATGAATACAACAGGTTATAGGATGGTACAGTGGCAAAGTGGTTAGCATTGCTGCCTCTCACAGTGCTCAGGCCCTGGATTCAATTCCATATCTGGAGTCCTATCTGCATGGAGTTTCTATGTTCCTCCCCATGTTCACGTGGATTTAAAAAAAAAATCAAAAAAATTACTGGTAGGTTAAATGGGTTCAGGGAAAACTGGCTCTATAGTGAGTGCATGTCTGTTCTTGTGTGTGTGTCTGTTTAGCCGGATTGGCATCCTGTCCAAAGTGTATCCTGTATTGTGTCCATTGATAATAGCTTATAAAAATAACATCACAGATAACAAACAACAAGCTTACTCCCAATAAAGCCAAAACCACTCAGTAAATAGATTTCTTAGTGTTAGCTGGTATCCCTACTCAATATACCCGCTTCTAGGTTTGCAGAGGCTCTACAAACAAATCCTGTTATGTGTTTTGGAGATTTCTCTTTTTATCAAAGTGCTCTTATTTTATTAATCTAATTACTGTAACACAGCATAGATACCTTCACATTCTGTCTAGACACCCATACAAAAGCACACAATAAGGGTTCATGAGGGATAGAAAGAAAACAAAAGAGAAAAGAGAGAAACAGCAGACCCCAATATTTGCCAATTCTCTTACAATATAAGCTGTATGATTCACCTTGCAATCTGCATACAGTTACCGCGCTAGTATTACACCTGTTGCAATCATAGCATGTATGCCTCTATCCAATTTACATCACAAAATAGACTAAATTTCCAGGTACAGTATGCGTGGCACCATGTTGCTGTCATTTCTGCAGTGAAATTCACTTGTACACTGCATTACATAAGTCATTACGGCAACTAGTGAGCAGAAAGGGATGGTTTAAACTACAATTCTTGCAAATTATCTCTCTCATCCACAGTGAGATCAGCAGTTTGAGACAACATGGTGACCATAGGGTACTTTTACAAAGTTCACAATTTGGTGCTTAATTCGAAATTAGTAAAAGTTTGTGATACCATCAATTAATTTATTTTATCGAATTAACAGGTCTGAGAAATTGTGCCTGCAGTTCCCCTTCAAGCCAAGAGCATCTGCATTGAAGTTACCAACTCCAATTTAGTTAAAAACAGAAGCTTCTCTTTTACCACTAGCATAACAAACTTAAAATGTAAACCATTGGTAAAGACTTTATGAGTACACTTTTAGTTCGCTAAAACCATTAAAGTTTAGTCGAAGATTGACACGGGAGTGTCTTGTCAAGAAGCTTTTCACAGTAACCCAAATGCCAATCTTTCTTTTAATTGGGTTTATGAACTGTAATTATGGCTCCCAGACTCCAGGATAAACAGCTTCTTGTCCCTCAGGAGTTAATTACCCTACCACCAGTGGTGGAGAGAACAGGTACACCTCTGGGACCATAAGGCTGGAGAGGAACAGATTGAGAGGCAGCCTTTCTGCTTCACACAGCTAACTTCTCCATATGTCATTTCCCACACTGTATTCTCTAGGAAGGGTCATACAGAAAGTAAAATTTTGGTAAAAACAAAGTTTCATCAGAATGTAATATACATAAATTTCATAGCGCAGCCTAAAAATTGGAAACAAAATGAAAGAGCTGCACCGCAAACTTGTATATTGAAAATTAAAAGAAAAAAAAAACAGATCAATCACTGCTCTCCTGAACCCTGAAGCAAAACTAGAACTTGATTCAATAAACAATATTCTGACCTAAAACCCAGGAGTGTTCAGCTAGTTGTATGACACCCTTTTATGGAAACCAGTCACAGTATATTAATGGCACAAGCAAAAGATTTTCTCAGTTGCTATTAGCACTCACACTAGCAAATATTAACACACTACCTTCACTTTTGAAAATGGTAAAAGGGTATATGCACTGTTTACTCAGACAAAATATTCCAGGGCACTTCTACAACACTTATGTTAGTACAATATAAGGATAAGCCCAACTTTAGACAATACAGACAGGTTAGGCACATAAAAAGATTCAAATTAGCAAAGGCTTTTCCCAGGTTCCACTGTGGTTTCCCAGACTCCCAAAGAAAACCTACAGTATTTAACATAGAACCACAGAATCAAATGATACTGTTATGACCCAAGTATGGGCCATAAAGTTGAATGTTTAGAGTTCACAACTTGTATGCACTCCTCAAGGCCTTATTCAGAGAGCATAAAACAGTGGATAATTGTTTAAGTGTCTGCCTAGCTGTAGGTGGGCCAAGAGGCAACAAAGGATTAAAAGGGGTTTATGATGGTTTACTCTGGTTAATTAACTTCATGGTACAGCCATAAAGAAGGATAAATACATATTGGAAAGGAAGACACAGATGTAAGACCAGAAAGGAAGACAAGAAAGAAAAGAAGAGAAACATACCAACTTCTCTTGCTTAAAGCTTGTGCTATCTGAGAGAATCTTGTTCTGATCAGTCTTGAAGACCAGATTTTGGTTATGTAATCTGAATCTGTTTTTCTGTGAAACATGCATTTGTTTTAAGAATCGTTAATACAAATTTGTCCAAATTTGACTGATTTATTACTCTATCACCAAAACTGCAGCAAAGAATATCTCACATGCCATTTCTCATATGCTTTACATTTGCCTGAATCTAGGGTTACTTCCTGGCTCTACTAGTATAACAAGTTGGAAAACCTATTTTGATTTTTTTTCTTCATATTTTATCATTATTTATATTGCGTAAATTGAAATCCAATTTGTTAAAGTTATTTTTACAAATTTTGCACACTCTAGTGTGAGATGGTAGATTAATATCAAAGCATCCCTCTGTTTCCAGGATAGCTCCATAGTCAATTCATCTAACTTTCAACAGTCCTACTGTACATATCCTTTTACAGCTAAATAAAAACAAACTAAGTTTCCTAAGAGTTTATCTAGCTTTTTAGCACACATATCTTTTCTCTCTGTCACTCTGCTGGTTGTCTTCCAAGAAAGACAGGCCTCTGTTTCACTAGGATTATATAACAGCTGAGTATAATTATCCCTGCCTCCAGCTGCTCAGTTATGGTGACTGCCTACAGAAGCCACCCAGGACACCTCAGGTGCACAGTCCACTCAGAAATGCATACTCCCTCACACCTTGTTTAAACTCTGGTGACTTTAACTTGTCTGGGGCTGCAAGGACATCATAGCTCACTATGAAGGCTAATAATAATCTAAGCCACAGTTTGTGATGGTCGACCATTACCAGGTCTTACCATTCCAGGAAGACAGCATTTTGCTATCAAGATGGGGCCGAGGCCGCTGCTGTCGGACCTTAGCAAGCCTCTCTCTGCCCAGTTTCAGAATCTCCTTCACCCTCTCCACACTCAGGCCAAATCTGGCAGCTGTCAGCTCCAGTGAACACCGAACAATCAGAACGTTCTGGCCTTTCAGCTCTCCATGGGGGTCCTGCAATAACAAATAGAGGTCAGCGATACATGACTGATTTTCTCAGTGGGTATCAGCTCAACATCTAGGTCTCTAATTTGCAGTCAGTTATCGCCAAACACCAATCACTCAAGATGATGACTTTTAATGCAAGCCACCTCCTCTGAGCTCTTAAATGATTCTGAATTGTCTCTTCAATCACAAAGTATACGAAATAATGGCAGTAGAATTATTGCAATGCAATTTATTACTTGTGAACACCATTCTCTCTTTACCATGACCACCTGTACTCATTCTGTATCTTCAAGCTTTTACTTTAGAAAGTGGGGAGCAGGGGTGCTCTGGAGAAGTGGGCTCTGATGATTACTGATAATCACATAAGATGACAGTTTGAAAAAGAAATGAACATTTGTTTCTTTACACATCAAACAGCAATTTACATAGGACATTTAAGAAATTAGGAAACATTAGGAAATTACCAGGCACTTGCAGGTTTGCAGCACTTTCGATAAGAGACACGTCTCTCATCTTGCAACCCCGCTGCAATGTCTCGAACAATGTAACTCTTGTATCTCCTGTAACACTATTGTACTGTATTCTTTGGTGGTGATATTTGTTTTTTGTTGTATTGATGTGTTGGACACTGGTGTACTGTATAACAAATTTCCCTCAGGGGAAAATAAAGCTTGAATTGAATTGAACAGAATAGAATTGGAATTGAAGTGAAGTGAACTGAATTATCTGTGACATGCTAGAAAATGACTAGCTCAAATGAGGGTGGTTCACAGGAGTCTACCTACAGTACATTTCCTCATTCACCAGTGTGTGACTGCAGAGTTCATAGCCCACAAGGCAAGGCATGAAAAACACACAATAGGTGATTCAAAATCAGGCGAGTAATTGGCGATTCTAAATTATAAAATCACACCCAACCTGCTGAATTAAAAGGAGTACCTATGATCAACCTTAATTTCTCTTAATATACTCAGAGTTTTTAATCTCACAGGTCTGGACAGTGTGAATACACAGCTGAAATACCTAATGAACAAGGAGGTTAAAATTTGTTGACAATTTATCTCTCCTCCCCAAGTCAGAAGGGAAAGAGGTCAGGTGCAGAAGATTCAAGACCTACATTTTGTACTTTATAAAAGTTTTAAGAAAAATCAAGTGTTCTTTTTTCACATAACTTAACTGGGAAATAAGACAAAACAGAAATTTCAAACAACTGAATTACATAAGAGATGTACAAAAAAGATTCTTACAAGGCATGACAGCAACTGTTTTTGTTTGGAGAATCAACCCATTTGTCTAGAGAGGCCCTTTGATTTTCTTAACCTGTGAAAGTACACACCTGCTCTGGGGCCACATTGCCCTCCTCCTTCACCCCATAGTGATTGATGAAAACATCTCCTATGGTGGTTGCTTCTGGTGCCTCTGACAATGGCTCTGTGAGGAGCCTCTTGATTTCTTTTTGGGTCCACACACAGAAGGCTCCCTCTTTCTTCTCTGTGGAGTCCACTGTGGGATATGAGTCTGCATCCTCTGCACTGTAGAAACCCCCAGACTGCAAAAAGCCAGAGAGCAGACAAGGCTGCACTGGGTACCTTCAGTAAATATTTTTATTCTTCTGCTTTAACATAGGTGACAATGTACTGTAAAACATCTGTGTGGTGGAGTCAAAGTCAAAATGTAAAATTTAAGAGTGGAAGATAATGTAAATTAAAATGAAAGGTGTTGAAACACCATACTGTATATACAGAATGCCAAAATAGTAAAAAAAAAACGGACCATAGAGGATGGTTTTACAGTTGTTTAATATCACTATGACTTAATTGTTTGTTCACTCTCTGAGCCAACAGGAAAGCCTGTGAAGTCTGGGGCATTATTGTGACTTTCTCCTGGTGCCCCCCACTGAATGAATTCACTTAGGAAAATAAAAAGAGAAGGAAAAAACATCCTTACAGAAGGAATTTCAGTTGTCAGACTTCATGTCATAAAAATCATACTTTCAAAAATAGCTTTGTGATAAGACTGATAATATTGGACATTAGGAATTGCCAACCAGCACTGCAAAACTGTCTGAATACCACCAGCATCACATGTCTCAGAGACAGAATGCACTCTGTTTGCTGTACTACAGCAACCCCTGTAGAACCTGCTGGACACATGCAAGCCTGTCTAGCAGGAGGATGAGATATAAAAAGAAAAATACATAATGAATAAATTCAAAAACATATAATATACTTCCAGACTCTTTGATACCCCATCTTGTCCTGCCTTCAAACACAGTTTTAAGTGTTAACTTATTACCTTTAGGAGAACATACTCCCGCTACTCTCTTCCAGTGAAATACGAGCAGAGCCCCGCATACCCATTTTAGAGCCCCAGCACTTTTCCAACATATAGTGCCTCTAAAAGCAGTTGGAAAGCAGAGTAAAAATTGTATATTTGTAATCACAAAACTGAAATGAATGATAAATAGAATAAGTAGAAGGTATTCTGATTTTTGCACAAAAAGAAAATTACCATTACCTCTGTCTCAATTTCTGGTTTGTCATTATAATCTATTGTAAAAATGTGCTTTGTGATTCAAGCTGTCTCCTTTGTTGTGCATGACCAAATATACAGTATAGGAGAACAAAAGCTGGGAGAGAGGAGGGGCGGGAGGCGGGAGCAGGGGACAGACAGAGTCTGGAGACTGCTTCAGAGAACATGTTAAGGCTGTGAAGATTAAAGATTTCTCCAAGCCTATTGTTTCTCATTTCTCCTCTGACGGCCATGATCACACTAATCTCTCCGTCTGTGTTTTCAAAGATGGTTTTCCTAACTCCCAGATCAGTAAGACTACTGAAACTAAAATTATCCTGCAGCTAGGATCTGACCCTTCCCCTTCTCTCATCGACAGACTCATTTTCTTCTAAATTCTCTCTATTCATTGTGGGTTTCATTTGACACCCCTCTTCACCTATCCTGACTTCACACTTCCTGATTGGCCACTCTTTCTGACCCCTGCTCCCGCCTCTGGCCCCTCCTCTCTCCCAGCTTTTGTTTTACCTTTGATTACTGCCCTGTCTTTCTCACACCTGAAGAAGGCTCCATGGCCAAAATGTTGTGTTCTTTCTTCTCTTTTCAGCATGAAATAAACCTATGACTTGTTCCTTTGCCGTCTACACATGTTGACGCAGCTACCCACCTGAACTTATTAATATAAATATATTTATATAGGTGGTAGTGGTATCTAGTGGAAAATTAAAACAAAACAGCATTCTACATTTTCTGAATCAAGTTCTTTAGCTGGGTCACTTGCTGTGGATATTTTGGGAAAGTTTTGACATTCATTTTAACTAGATTTCCCATGAACACTTGTTGTTCTTATTTTTGTTTGCAACATTTCCCATGAACAGTTGTGAGGTTCAAATTAAAAACTATAAACAACATACAGTATACTAGAAGTTGAAAAAGCTTAAAAAAGAGTTAAAAAATGTATTTTGATGGAAACGATTATGGAAATGATTGATGGTTTTAATTGTCTGTTGTTTAATCGATATTCTGATTTTTTAGGAAGAATTGATGCTGTGGATTGATATTCTGTTTAAAAAATCAGTGTTGTTTGGACTTGTGGGGACTTTAATACAGATGTCTGTTCAGTCCAAAGCACCTATTACATAAGGGAATGCAGCGAGAAATGTTTAGATCACAGTGCATATAGCCAGCAGCCATATCACCCTGCAACTCACAACTGGCAACCCACTGAAGCTAAGCAGGTGTGAGCCTGGTCAGTACCTGGATGGGAGACCTCCTGGGGAAAACTAAGGTTGCTGCTGGAAGAGGTGTTTGTGGGGCCAGCAGGGGGCGCTCACCCTGTGGTCCATGTGGGTCCTAATGCCCCAGTATAGTGACGGGGACACTATAGTGTAAACAGGCGCCGTCCTTCGGATGAGACGTAAAACCGAGGTCCTGACTCTCTGTGGTCATTAAAAATCCCAGTGCATCTCTCGAGAAGAGTAGGGGTGTAACCCCGGCATCCTGGCCAAATTTCCCATTGGCCCTTACCAATCATGGCCTCCTAATAATTGGCCTCTATGAATTGGCTACATTACTCTGCTCTCCTCTCCACTGATAGCTGATGTATGGTGAGCGTTCTGGCGCACTATGGCTGCCGTCACATCATCCAGGTGGGGTTGCACACTGGTGGTGGTGGAGGGGAGTCCCCATTACCTGTAAAGCGCTTTGAGTGGAGTGTCCAGAAAAGCGCTATATAAGTGTAAGCAATTATAATAATTATATCTACAGGGAACAGAAGATTCATTTACAGTGGATAAAATTACATAAGAGAATAGTACCAGGTATTTAATGAAACCCATGTTTGATGGTATTCATTAATGTACAGTATGGCCAGGGAATGCTATGAATACATGCAAAAACCACTTTTCTCAATGAACATCAAACACCTTATGGATTCTAGATGACTGCATCAGTTAATCAGTCATTAAAAAGCTAATTTAATTTTGGGTGGGGATTAAGGACCCTTTTATCTTAATTTACCAGTGTCTAATACTTCAACATGATAAGAACCTAAAACATTGTCTTTTAGCAATTCACTGGTCTGACCACTTCATCCATTCAGAAACTGCTTCACTCTAATACTTTATCTGGTTCCTGGTCCACTGGAATCCAATTTCAAAGAGCTCCAACCAGTTGATTTCTGAAGCAGTATGTGAATAGACACACGTGGTAATGAGGGCGAAGACAGGTTACCTTGTCACTCAGATCCCGAGAGACATAGCACAAAATGTTCCTGGCAACATCTGCAAAGAACTCATCCCCAGATATCTGTTGGGGAAAAACAAATGCATCACAGACTCCAGCTGCTAAAATGTGCTGATGCAGGAACAGCAGAGTTATTAATAAACATTCCTGGTAAAAAATGAATAGATTATCTTCATTCATACTGAACTTTCAGACAGTAGGTTCTACCTCAACAAAGAAACAACAGATGAGCAAAACTCAATTTTATATTTTAGTTCAGAATTGTATGCATGTAGAAAACTAAATTCATTACATTACACTACATTTCCACATGCAGATCTATTGCCACATGAGGCTTATAAAGACATAATCTATGACTAAGCATTCCTGAATACATCTGAAGAAATGGAGTGACAGATAGGTAGGTTCACAAAAAGACAGATGGACACAGTGCCAGGCAGGATCTACAAGGATCTACATACTTATCTACTAGGATAAGTTTGTAACTGGGCAATTTATTTCATGACTACAGACACTCTCTGGCGGAGCAGTGGCTCTCTGGCTAAGGATCTGCATCTGTGGCTCAAAGGTTGCAGGTTCAAATCATGCAGCTGGCAGAGGAATCCTACTCTGTTTGGGCTCCTGACAAGGCCCCTAACCCCAGCTGTTCCTGGGGTGCTGTACAATGACCCTACTCTGACCACAAGCTTCTCTCTCCCTGTCTGTGTGCCTGTTGGTCTCATGGAGAGCAAGTTGGGGTATGTGAAAAGACGAATTCCTAAGGAGGAAAGTAAGGGAACTAGGTCAGTGAAAGAGAATAGCAACTCGCTACTAAGGAAGAATAAATTTATAACATATAAAATAATATATAAAAAAGGGGGAAATTTTTCAAAATATTATGAAGAAGAAATTAAACATTACAGCTAGTCCCTGCAGTTTTTATTGACCTTAAGACCTTAGGTCTCCTAACCTGCAGTTTGAACTTTATCCTCGAAGAGTTCTTGTGGGAAACCTAATCCCAGTAATAATTAGGTAATAAGCTTATGAAGTAAGAATAATTATACATTTCGAAACTAAATAAGATGGGTTTATTGGTGCAAATCAAGAATGTGATGCAAAGAAAAATTTAAAAGACATACAAATTACATTAAGTGCACCTGTTGTACTTTACAGCTGCAGAAGCAACTTATTTTTCTACACCTGCAATTTACCATTGAACCAAGGACAACAACAAAAAAAGATCACAGAGACACACAAAACAAAAGGCTGAGACTGAGAGGTAGAGGGGGGGTTCTCTGTAAAAGGGAGAGAAAAAGTCTCGAGACTCCAGCTGGCTGTAATATACAGTATAATGTTACATATATTATGACATATAATACCTCCATTAAACTATTAATAGCGTGTTGCAACCCTTTTTCTATGTGAAAAAAAAGTTTTAAAACATTGTCCAAGAAGAAAAAATTAAAATAGCATTAGAGAGCTTCATTCAACCAGCTTACAAATTTCGTAGGCAGTCAGGACATTTGACCCAAAACAAGTGCAGTCTGGATTTGGATACACTCCTATTAGTGGGATCCCATTCAAGGCTTTCATGATGAATGCAAATTTGAAGTGGATACATACACTACAAGCACTATGCAAAATAAAATGACGGCCAAATGTGTTTGAAAGAATTTTGGGGGGAAAAAAAACTTTCACACAGCCATATTAATCCATAACAGAAGAACAGGTAAATAAACTGACAAGTACTATTTAAAAAAAATAACTTTCTTTTCTAATTTTTCTTATTATTACATAGGTTATAAATCCCACATCTTTCAATGTTTATAAGTGACTTTAGAAAAGTCTATATTGACCTTTTGGTGTCGGAGGATTTAAACCTCTTCAGTCTTCAACAGAGATTTCAAGGAGTTGTAACAGAAGTTTTCAAACTTTAAAATAAAAACATAAAATTGTGAAAGGTATTAAAAATACGGAAAGGACTCAAAAGTGGAGTAGGGATCCTGGGCACAAACAGAGATGAGGAGGTGATATCTTTGGGACCAAGAATACTAAGTATATCTTTACACAAAGTGTGGTAAGTGTTTAGGACAAGCTGCAAAGCCATGTTATTGAAGCTGATTCCCTTGTCAACTTCAGTAATTGGCCGAATAAGATACTGTAAAGCCACCCTAGGCATGGTATGGCGAGGGGCGGAGCTCCTCATTGAGAAATTGCAACTTTAAGGGCCTATAACTGATTTGAGAATCAGTGATTTCACAAGGGACAGTTGCGAGTGGCTCTATAGCAGCATTACTTATAGGAATTACCTGTTTGCCTCTATAGAGAAAGACAGAGACCAAGGAGAGCTGGTGAGAAAGAGAAAGGAAGTAGGAGAGTGTTTTCCTGTAGCAGTATGCTGCGAGGCTTGATTGTTGCTGTAATCACCGTTAACCAGCAGATTTGGTATTCAGTAAGGCTGACTGTTAAATGTTAAAGCAGCTGGTTATTCAGTAAGACTGACAATGCATGTGCAAAAAAGTAGCCAGGAATTCAGTAAGAAAATACACAGGTAAAAAGACCACTTAGCCAGGTGCTCTGAGTAAATGCACCAATAGTGTTTAGTGAGTGTTTGCAGGCAGCAGTAACTAACTTAACTAATGTATAAGCTAGCGAATAGTATCTAAGCAAACAAATAGAGCTAAAGGTTCCTTTCATTTAAAACCTTTCTTATGATCTTACTTACAAAAACTAAGCTGAACAACTGCACCTTCTACAGCTCTTCACTGACATCATGCCCTGATAAAGGCGTCAGCAACCTACGGCATGTGCAATGAAAAGGGCACATGCCATTAAAGTCTAATAAGCCATGAAGAAATTAAGTTAGGAAACGATAAAAACTGCTGACTGTTCGGTAATTTTGTCCAACAAGCTAGCCAATGAAAGCTCTTTGTCGTCGGAAAAAAAATTATTCACTTTGGCTTATTTACTCACCACTTTATTTTTAGAGGGACTAGCCTATTGTTTTCACAGGAGAGCTCTGCAATCCGTGACACTGATAACATTTTTCACACTTAAGTGTAAGTCAAACACTGTAAAGCAATGGGAAGGTTTTGGCAGTTTGTGAGCTGTCTTGACACAATCAAGATATCTTTTTGTCAGAAAAAGGTCAAAACTACCCTGAGCTGCACAATGAAAAATGAGTCACAAAATTACTGTTTCTAGCCCACATCACCACGCATATGAATGAATTCAACCTCCGTCTGCAAGGTGCAGGTCAAACTGTTACGGGTCTTTTAGAAATGTTGAAGGCATTTCTTGTAAACTTGCCATTTTTTCTCAGGACATCGACACCTCAACCTCTTGGTATTTCCAACATCTTAAAGAACTTTGAAAACATTGCACAATCTGTGTTGCTGAGTTTGGAGAACTGCCATCAGAATTTTCTTTCAGATTTTGGCATTTCCAGCATTCTGGCCCAAAGTTTTATTTTCTAATTAAACCATTACATTTTTCAGTATTTCAGTGGATGGATGTTGAGGATTTTGAAATGCACCATAGTAAAATTAGCTCAACGTTCAATAATTACTCTATTTTCAATTTTTGGAACTTAACTAGAACCTTAATGAAACCAGCAAAAGTTGTCAAATGTCTTGCATTTTGTTGAGGGTGATTTGTGAATTTTTTCACAACTTTCAGTTTATCATTTAAATATCTATTTTTTTTTATACACAATGAGAAAAATACTCAGGGTTTTCAAACAACTGATGTTTAAAAGAACAATTTGGACTATTATTTCAGCATTTGGATCAACACACCTCTGTGAACAGGTACAGTATTTTCACACATGAAGTCAGTTCTATAGCCAATTAACAACTGAACACTCAGAAGGGTAAAAAGCAAAGGAAAGGATCACAAAGTATAAGATGTGAATATTAATTTATTATCATATTTTAATATTTTTAAAATAAAAATGGAAGCAAGACTATTATGGACACTAAAAAGTATCATTGGAATGCAACTCCCATAAAAACAAGTGCATGAGCTAACTCATGGCACATCCCTGTGGGAAGGCTGCTGACCCAGGACTAGGCTTTGATTAAAAAAAGGTTCTAGCCAATCAACAAGGAGTACTATTTAAGAAGGAATTAAATGTACTGTGATTCTATTTTTGTGAAGAAAATCAGTAAAGAAACACCAATAGTCTTCTGCTTCACCATTCTGGATATGAATGCACCTGTCACATGACATAGAGTACGTATACTGTATACTGGACACAATACAAATTCTACAAAGACTGTACAAGACAGACTGTACAAAAAAAAACTTTAAAACTCCCCAAATCCCCTTTTCTTTAACCTGAAGTTACATTTTGTAGAATTTATAGATGTTACAGAATCCAGACTTTCTTAAAAGCGACAGCACTGCGAAGCTTACACTTATAAATAAAAAATCCACTGATCACATTCATACACCAGATCAGAGCTTGGCTTATTAGAAGGGTAATCACTCATTGGAAAAAAATCTAATCATTCATTTTGCATTCATCACCAGAGCAATCATTTGTGCCAGTCAGGCCATAATGGGGATGAGGTCAAGGTCACTTTGCAGATTCTGTCTCATTTAATTTCCATTCCCATCCCAGAAGGAGCAAAAAATAATACATTTCTAATAGCCTTAAACAGCAGAAATAGGATTCAGAGTTACAGAAGATAATTACATGAGACATTACATTTAAGCCAACTTATTTTAACAGAATAAATTTAGGAAATTTCAGTATTTTAAAAGACTACAATGATGATGTTTTAGGTTTTGAATGTCTTGTTTTTATCTTGCTTTTACAATCTATTTAGTAAGCCATACATTTTCATTCTTGGTATCTTGTTTTGCTTATAGAAAGCAATAAAGTTGTTAATTCTTTAACAATTGGTCATCAGGGACTGGGATGGTAACACAAATTCCTTTTTCTTCTAAATCAATTTACACACTCAGTTACAAAGAGTACAGCATAAATTTAGTACATCAATACTTTTTCATCTCCTTTGTGTAGTAAAAATACATTTATTTGAAATCTCAGACAAATTACGCATTCTAAGTTGTAAAAACAACCACTTCATTTCCTACATTGCTTCAAAGTGCTGGTATCATGCATTTCCCTATTATAAGCTTCTTATGTTAAAGTCACAGAGATATTGAGCTTTGGATTTAAAACTAGAACTAGTCATCTGAGATTCTCTAGCGCTCTGTGCTTCTTATGAAGATCCATATGAAACTGCAAGAAGTCTTATTTCTGTGAACACTGAGCGCCCTCTTGTGGCACTGAAGGCACACTGCCATGGCTTTGAGCTACCAGCCATTCTCTACACAGCTAGCAAGATGAGTGCACAGGAAACACAACGCAAGTTGTGTCCACAACACTTTATCATGATTCAGCTGACACCACAGGACTAAGGTTATTTGTGGAAAATCCCCACTTGTAATAGCATGCCAGCAGGAATACTTGCACATAAACCACACCACACTCCAAAAGAACATACAATCCAGGCTCTCTCTCTCCACCTCTGGGAACAAACCAACACCCTTATATACAGACAGAACCCAGTAATTAAGCCAGTGTGGGAATTCCAATATTCCATACAATTAATGTTCACAGATGCAACTGTTTACAAATGGTGAACACCATTTAGAAGTGAATTGCAAGTTTTAGCATCCTCTAGTGGCGAGCCCATGGTCATTACATGCCTCCGACTGGCATTCTACAAACATACCTGGAAAGCTGTAACATAAGCCACTGCCAGCTGGGCTTGGTCATATAGCATCTTCTCAAAGTGAGGAACATGCCAAGTGGAGTCTGTGGAGTAGCGATGGAAGCCCTGTGACATTAACAAACTCATGGTTATGACAGGGGAACACATCAACCTTTACCGATTCAACACAAATGAATGAAAGGTGGCAGTTCTTAAATTGCGCTTATTCAATGGCTTATGGTAATTGTAAATTTTTGAATGTATCAGTTAAAAAAAGATAATTGCAGTCAGGTATATGCTGTATAGGACATCTGTGTGGGCCGACAGCCAGTGGACAAATGATAGAGAATGCTGCTATTATGAGATGACCCGAGGTGCGCTTCAGGCCATTCTGACTATGGCTAGAATGGACAGCACAATGCCAAATATCTTGGCATATCTGGGGCAATCATTATGAGAAAAGCCAATTGAGAAGAAAATGTCACAGCTGTGGTAAACTTAAGTGGAAATCCTTCTATATTGAAGCCATGACACAAACAACCCATCAGTCTCCACAATGAACATTCTTTCACTGACAGTGCACAGGCAATAGAGGTTAGACATATAACTATCCAATGTCCTCTCAACCTGCTTGACTACAGATGATGTAGGATACAGACATACTGTACCTCCATAAGCTTATTTGAGAATGGTGTAGGCTAAAAGTTTGCATTTAACCTATCTAGCTAATTTAGGTCCTTGTTGCTGATTGATCCAAGGATTTCACCCAGCTGTCTCTTGAAAGATCCTTCGACAATGACTGAGTAGATTTTTCAACACAAAATCTTTTGCCCTAAGACGTGCCTTCTTTTCTCAAATTTAAATGCACTTCCATGTAGATTCCACTCATCAAAACCTCACCTTTGTTAAATAAACACCCGATTTCCCAGGGAATGATGCAGCAACAGAAGGAGATGGAGATGTTACCTGTGCCACATGATCATGGATCCCACCCAGTGCCATCATCTTGAGTGTGTGCAGTGCCATCTGCAGGGCCAAGGCACCCTGTGGGGAGGTCTTGTGATGCGCCCAGTATGAGAAGAAAAAATTCAGGTTCACTGGAAAGGCACAGAGAAAATAAAGTCTGAGCTCTGTGGAATCGGATTAATTCCTTCTGCCTTCACCTTTATTGGCTGACCAAAGATCCTGATCTTCCTGAATACCTTCCCAGTGTTTCTTTTTGCTGTGAAGGTGGAGTTTCTGTTGTATCACCAAAGAAAATGCAAAAGAATATATTAGATTACAGTTTAATTTTAAAAATTTAACAATGGGGAATCATCTTAATACTGTATAAACAAACCGATTATGATAAGCTATGGTGAAGTCATTGGTCTGCGATGGATTGGCATCCCGTCCAGGGTGTCTCCTGAGATTTGAGATTTGACTGTCGATAGCGCATGGATTCTGACCCCAGCTGGAGAATTCTAGCTTGAGAAGAGTATTGACTGATGTCAGCTAATTAGTCATACAATCATTGGCTAACCAGGAAAGCTGAATCCTTTGTTTATGTGGGTTCAACAAATTCATCTGTAAACTTGCAAAATCACTTCCACATAATGTTCAGAAAATAGGCAGTGCATTTTGTTTAGAAGCAAAAAGAATTCAAAATGCACTAGAGTATGGTGAGGTCTGACATTTCAGCATGGCTCTTTCTCAACATAAAAAATGACATTCAAACAGAAAAGAGACTAGGACCAGAAGACATGAATGGAATTTCAATATAGTTACATTCAGGACAGAGGACCAGAGGTGCTTCCTTTTACTGATGGTCACAATACGTTACAGCTGGAGGAAGTATGAAATTATGAAACAGAAATGCTGTTATAACTTATTTTTTATTTTAAAATAAGTATTTTATTCTACACACTTTTCTTTCTCAGAAAATTGTCATTTATTTTGCTTAAAAAGCTTGGGTTAACTAATCTCTGTGGACATTGAAGGAGCAGTAGATATCTTGATTACTTGATCTTCTTGATAAATACACACCAAAAGACTGCCTTTCATGTAGTCCTACCTATGTTACTGTAACCTGCTGGCTGGAGTTTTAGGGCTCCTGACCTGGTGTGGGGAACTTTGGGAACTTGCTGAATCCTCCATACTCCTCATCGTATGAGCTGGCCAGCTGTTGGAAGCATTTCTCCATCACATCTGGGCAAGAGGGGGGCATCTGTCCCGCCTTGGCAGTAATAGCTGTTCCTCTCCGAAGTGCTTCCAAGATCCGCTCACTTTTGGTTACCAGCACATCCCTGTTGTTCTTCCACTGCAGTAGCACACAGACACACACCGCTGCATTCACGCCCTCTATATACAAATATTCTGGCATTTACAGAACACACTTCAAATGTGTTGCAATAACATTCCGTTTCATCTAAATTATTAGTATAGAGACAAAAGTGAGAATCAAACTGTCCAAACATATTGTATTATTTCTAAAGTCTGAAAAAGAAAGGTGTGAGACACATAAGGAAATTAAGTCATGAAAATGAACAAACTCCCAAGACTTTCAGATCAGTCTGAGAACGCAGTTGGGTTGGCAAAGAAGAAAGATGTAGGAATGATGGAAGCCAACTGACAGTCAAATCAAAGGATCTTGGTTACTCTTTGTTAGAAATGAAAATGGCAGGATAAATCATTTCTCAGAATGAGAACAGTAAATGTACAGTATGTTATGCGAATAATAAATCTATGCAAATTAATTTTATGGAAGCGCAATTCAGTGTATTATGAAATCACTAACATTTATGAGTATGAAGTAAACAAATTTGAAAATGGACTGTTTTTAAGGTGATAAACTGAATAACCTTAAGAATAACAAAAAAATTGTTTTTGCCATAAACATCAATTTGCCTGCCAATTTGTACTGGATATCAGTGATTATCAATTAAAACTAAGCATCTTTGTATATTATTACAAGGAATTTATACTAACTGCACATTCCATATTAAAATGATTAGATTTCCTTCATATAAACAGACATGCTGCAGAATAATCTGTAATACAGAGAATAAAATGCTGGGCCATCAGTATTGTTTTGTTATAAAATGCATTATCTTATACTAGATACAGTATGCAATAAAAACAAGACATATGCTCTTGTAAACTGAACAGCAGTAGAGATAATCATTTTCAATTACCCAAGGCAGAAAGGAGAACATGCGTGTTCAGTTTGAATGAAATACAACATCACATTTGAGAACCAGAACTAATAAGAACAGCTCCCAACAAGGCACAATGTGGACGACAAGTGGGAATCGTAAACAACTGTAAAGTAAAATCATCTTCTGTTGTGAAGATGTTTCATAGCTATATTAAAAGGGCTGCATAGTATACACATTGCAAAGCATACTGTACCATACAGGATGTCACAATCTTTGTCACTGTTTTCAAGACTGTGAAACAGCAGGGCTTTAATGCTAAGAACACTCTGTTCAAACAGTGCAGGCAGCAAAATGACTGTATGCAGACAAGCTAGGGAACATAAAGTCACCTGCTCTGCGATGCGGAGCAGAACTGTTTTGAAGCCGGGCCTATACAAGCTGTCCTTTGGAGGGAAGTATGTGCCGCCAATGAAAGGTCGAAGGTCAGGGGTTAGCCATACACTCATTGGCCAGCCACCACCACCACTAAATTGCTGCAAAGCCAAAAAAGAGGTATGATGAGCTTTGAAATCTAGAGATGACAAATGAAGAAAAGAAAAAATAATTATCATACAAGACATGAATATTTCTTAAATTAAGGTGAAGTATAAAGCACTGCATAATGCTTAAAACCATCAATGATGACCCTATTTGTTTCTCCTCCTGAAATCTTGTGCCCTATCAGCCTTATTAGAGAAATCTTTCTATTTACGTTTATAATTTTTCAATCCTAATAAAAACATTAACTAAAATGAATCATTGCTCAAAATACTGTAATTTGAGGCCTTACCTCAGTTTCAACACTTTGTTCTATAAAAGCAGTTATTTTTCAGTCTCCTATTTTACATAGTTTATGAAGTCCTACAGTTTTGTACCATTTTTTCTATAATGTACTTGAGAGTTATTGTCTTACAAGAAAGAAGATGTTAGAGCTATTAAAATGTAATCAAAATATATATTTTTTCATATTAGCAATTACACAAATGAAAATTTTGAATTTTGTTTGGGAACAACCAAGATTACTTCTAAAACATGTTTTTGTTTTCCCAAAACAATGTTTTTTTGAACTCTGGCTGGTAGATGCGACATTCCTCAGTCTGCAACTAATCTCTTCTGTAACTAACCTGTTTCAGGCATGGTCGTTAAGGCAGGAAGAGAATGAAACTTTCAGAATGGGAACATTTACAGGCAGTTCTGCCAAGTGCACCTGGCACCTTTATTCACAGAGTCTCTCCAAATGATGTGGCTTGTGGGACAGATGACTCCTTACCTGCACAAAAGTCATGTAAACTTTGTCCACATCTGGCCGCTCCTCCCTGTCTACCTTGATGCACACGAAGTTGTCACTGAGAACCTTGCCGATTTGTGCATCCTCAAAAGACTCGCGCTCCATCACGTGGCACCAGTGACAAGTTGAGTAGCCCACTGTGGCACAGAGAGATACAGAGACTCATGTGTTATTATTCCTTACATCTTAACTTACTTACATCAACCACATCAACAAAATGGAAGATTCTTTCCTTTTGAACTTCTGTACACCTAAACAACATGAGAAAAAGAACAGGCTACATGACAGGCTATACTCAGAGTGACAACCGAAATATACCATTAATAAACAGCGAACACCTAAATAGGTCTGGACGCTTGTTAAATAAATATCAAGGAAGTATGTCTGTCAAACCTAAATCAGCACATGTATTGGCTTACTGTAAATAAAATACTGTATGTAGTTTACCAACCTGTACACTTCATAGATTATTGGCTAACCCTGTTTCAGATACAGGGTACCAATGATTTGCTTTGATTTGTTTCTCTTAATTTGTTTTGGCTGTAAGGGCCACAATGCAGCTATGCAGAGACCCAACAGTAAATTAAGTACCTGACAAGAATATGGGCTTGTCTTCTCTCTTTGCTTTCTCAAACGCCTCTTGACCCCACGGAAACCTGAAGAAAGAATAACAATATAAGAAGGCTTTGTTTTTAAACTTTCAGCTCTTGTTAACACCGAAATAGCCATAATAAGAGTACTGTAAATCAAGAGCCCAGAGTTTATTAGCTCACAGAATACACCGAGACTCTTGTGGTGATGTCAGTCCCCCGGTCCTTCAGGAGTATTCTAGCTCACCGTGTCAGGCTGGGCATGTGTTTTAGCTACATGAGCCAGGCTCATGGAGGTCTGCCTGTGAGAGTGAGATTGGGGACTGAACTCATCACAGTCCCATCACAGGTGGGACACCCAGAAAAGCCTTAAAACACTATGTAAAATAGCTACACACAGGACAAATAGGAAAAGATATAGTTGGACATTGCACTGATATTCTAATAGACCCTTTCAAACCCAACTGCTTCAGGAAAAACAGAAGTCCTTGACAATTGCAAAACTGCTTGCTTGTGCCACTCAGCCATATTCTTTTCCCAACTCTAAAGCCCTGAGGGCAATGATGCAGAGAGCAATAGGAAAGCAAGATAAAGTGGCAGCTGCTCACCAGTCCACAGGGTTGTGTGCATGCTGCAGGAGATAGGGGGACTTCTCCATGCTCAGCCGGTTTGTGTGCTGAGGGAATCCTGGGGGCCCTTTGTCCTCACCTCCTGTTGCCATGGTCACAGCCGATTTAAAGAAATTGAGCCTGCCACCAGACAGAACAGAAACATACATGCATTTTCTTTATTTCCCATTCCATGTTTAAGGATATAGCCCAAAATGCATGCAACAACAATCAGAAGTGTGCCTATGCTATGATCTGATTGTTGAATATGACCTGTATGATCCAGCTAACTGTACAGATTTACTCGATAAAAAGACCAGAGACTGAATTGTAAAAATAGCCTCTGAAAATAACAAACTGTGAAAACATCCAAGGGGGTGAATAGTTTCTAAAGGCCATAGGAGCTCCATAAAATCCCATAGTAAGTCGGTTTTTATTTCTGTAGATAAGAAGGTATAAAGATTTATCAGCCACTTTGTGTCAACCTGTGATTTCCTGGCATGGTACAAAAACACTGGTGTTTTGAGGAATATACAGGTTCAATTGTAATGATGAACTGCCCTGTGGTGGGGTCCTGATGAAGGCATCTGTGCAGAAATGTTAACAGTTTGTCAAATAACAGATATAATTTGGAGTACAGTATATAGTGATTATCCAATTGACTCCACAGTTCATTTGGTTGGCATGATTGCAGAAAAAATAAGCTTGTCTACGTAAGTTCTTTCAGTTTACAGAAACTCTATCATGAAGACCAAGGAACTCTACGTAGAAATCCATGCCAGAAGTGCAAGCAGGCACAGCTCTGGAGAGGGTTATAAAAACATATTTAGGATGTTGAAAGTCAGATCCATCATTAAGAAATGGAAAGAATATGGAACAACCCAGAATCTTCCTAAAGCAGGACACCATCCCAAACTGAGCCACCAATCATGGAGGACCTTGGTCAGAGAAGTGACCAAGCACCCAATGGCCACCATGACAGAACGACAGTTTCACAGCTGAGGTCAGAGAAATTGTCCAAGAAAAAACGTATACCATGGGAGAGCAGCTAGCTGGAAGCCACTACTGGGAAAAGGCCACATAATAGCATACTGTATGTGACCAAGAGACCAAAGAGTTGCCGGAAAGCAAAAGAACGCACAGGATGGTTACAATCGACATTGTAGGTTGTATCGCACAAAATAATGTAGTTGTGGGAATTAAAATGATTAAAGTAAAGCAGCTTCCTAAGAATGCCTAAACGTTTAGACTTTTAATTTAGTTACTTCTAATTTAGTATAGACGTTTTTTATAGATTAATGCGAATACAGTAATAACATAACAGGCTTTTAACAAACCTTTTTATACATTTTATACATTTGTATATAATACTACTGTGAGCCTTATAACTGTTTAAATTAATTATTATTATTATTATTATTATTATTATTATTATTATTATTATTATTATTATTATTAGAAAACAGTAACTACTGCAGTACAAAACGTTGCCACTGTTTGGGACTGCAATTCCCGCAATGCAGCGCTAAGTATGGACCCGGACCTACTCCCGTATTGACGGAAACACTTCAAATGTGCAGTCTGTTGTGGACATTATCGGAGTAGCATTATCGGATGGGCTCTGCGAAGGAGCGTTTTTTTGTAATGAATAACTTCCCATATTTAATTTGCACCGGAATCGTGATATTGACAAGAAACCGTTGTCGCTAAAATTGTATTAAATCGTCATTTTTTTTCAACAATATTAATTTTCATCGTTGCTACAACTTACAAGTAGCAAACCAAATCTCGAGATATTTTTACTTTTTACCCCAGCACAAATGTTTTTCTTAAAGATATATATTTACATGCACAGCTGTTTTGCAGTGACGCACTTACTGACAGCTACAGTGACGTTTTCTGGAAAACTACATTTATTACTAATGCCAAATTGTATATGTTATTAATTTATTTTATAATCATTGTATACAGTATATATTATACGATAACTACGCTTCTTTTTACCTGGCCGTGCATTTAGGTGTCTTCAGTTGAGATGCAGGCTTCCACTGCAGAGGGAAAGATCCGTCTCTTCCTAACCAAACTGGGGCTGAGCTTAAAAAACTGCAAGGAAGACGTGAGGTCACTACGCGTCTATTAATAAACTGTGTCCAGGTCCAAACCTGGATGTTTGACACCCGACGTATGACTTCCATCTATGAAGGAAGTCAGGGCACTGTGGTGACTTTACCTGCGCACCACAGAAACAGAAACAGCAGTGACCAAAAGAGGGCGATATCAAAAACTCATAGCGTAGAGATTCAAATTCAACTACTGTACATCTTAAATTGAAACTAAAAAAAAACTGCAATGTCTTGAATTTAAAACAAATAAAATTATGTACGTGTTGATTCAAATTGAAAATGACATTTTACACGTAGTTTAGGGTAGGTGCAATGTCCTCTAAACACCAAGTCTTATTAACACCGTCAATGACATTGTAATTGTAACTCACATTTGCTGGTTGATTTTCAGGAAGTATGCATAAAAAAAACTGTCCACTATTTTGACCACTAGTGCATGTATGTAACAATGTATTTAAAGATAAACATAGGTATTGGGACATTCTGCATCTGACAATATTACTGATGTATTATTAAATATAATAAATACTACCTAATGAACTATACCTGCTTGTCAATGATACTGTACATCTTTTAGGAACACTTATAATCTAATGGTTTGTAAAGGTGAATGGTGAAACGAAGACAAAGCATTAAGAAACCCTTTTTTAATTAACGTTAGAAATGTCCAAGTCAAGTTTTTACAAATCACATCTTCTGGTGTATTATAACCGATTTCTTAATTACTAATGCAACCATTTATTTCCTCTGTGGATCAAGCTGGTTCTTTTTCAGGTTGACGTCAGCTCATGGAATAAATTCTGAACTGTAGGGTGTAATTTCTCCAATTCTAGGATGGATGTCCAAACCATGAGTGTCAGATATCAACTCCATCTTGGCTTTTAAAAGCAGTCAATTCATCTAATATTTTATAATGTATATATACATTACAGAAGATAGTCTGTTCCAGATTATATATGATTTAAGCATAGAACCAATGCTACCTTTGCAAAATTTAGAAACTCCCAGCACAGAGCTGTCCATTCTTCACTCCTCTACACTACAGTATATGCCATTGCTGTCTAGGTTGAGACTTTCTTGATCATTTTAATGAATATTCAAAATTCAAAGCAATTAAGATCTTGTGCATCTTTTATTGTCTCTTAAGGAAATCCAGCATAAAAAAGTCCAAATATGTTTAAAAATACATGCATTAAAGAGCTGCATTAACTACTGAAGTGTTGCAACAAGACAAAACTATACCTGAAACATCTTGACCACGTAACATAAAAATTATACTTTGTACAAATTAATTGGTACTACGTACAGTAACAGTACATAATCTACATTAAACACAGCTACATTCAAATACCTTATTAAAAGGAACTGGTTTTATAAAATAGGGATATAGAGAAGTTCTTTGCAAACCAAATACCAGAAAGTAGTTACACTATTGCAGTAAGCAAAGGCTTCAGAGTGCATAAACCCTTCATATTCAAGCAAAATGAGCCACGTTTACACCAACATGAGATGTATGTATTTATGAACTTTAACTTCACTTTTCTATACAGAGATATCTTGTAATATAATAAACTATAATTTATTAACTTTAATAGTTATAAGCTTATATATGGCTAATTTTGTATTTCTTCTAATATAAACTCAACTGCATGTTAAGTTCATGACACATGAAGAGTCTCATTCTGATGATGTCACTGAAGTAGAATGTTTGAGATGGTCAGAAACTGATTCCACTTTGTGCCCCACTGGAAGATACAGCATAACAGCAGAGTAAGATGTGGGGTTCCCTATATAACCCTTCTCACAGTTTAACCACCTAAATCTGCCATTTCCCATTGGTTTAACTTTACTTCTTTTTGTTTTACAATGTGCACACTAAGCTTTGCCATAGACTCATTCTTTTTCTGTGTGCTATTACATTATATTATTACATGTGCTTTAATCTAGAAATACCACAGTAATCTCTGTTAAGGGAAGTCTGAATTTCTGTGATTCCCACATTGGATGAACTACAACCATACAGTACACATCTTTCACATGAAGAAGGATGACAAAGGAGAGCACTCAAGCAGGCATTGTCAGACATTCCTTGAACCAAAGTATAAAAATTACATTTACAGTACAGTTATTACAAAGACACATTAAAAAACTAAATCTAAACAAAAAATTTGGTTTTGAGTGGTCTTCAGGCTTCAAGAAAGCTGTTGGAACACGTCACAGACGTACCATTAGTGCACGATGATTTCAGAGATATTACAATACCAAACATATTGGCAATGTTATAGCATGTTCAGAATGTCTTTGTGTGATGACCCAGTCACAAGACAGAGATACACATATCTCCGTACTTGCCTTCAGACAGTAGTCTAACAGCTAGAAAAATCCATCCTCAGACTCTCTGTGAGGTTCAGATGTTTTATAGTCATCCATAATAATGGAGGCCATGCAAGATCCTGACTTTGTGAACTGATTTTATTGCTTTTGTGTGAAGTTATGAAGGGTTGTGGTGTATACACTGTTTTGGGAATGCTTCATGTGCTTTAGATATTTTTTTTTGTATATTTTATACCACAATAATCATCACATTACTGTTCCATGCACAGTTTTGTTTGGAGTACAATCATTGAAATTTGTCAAGGTAAGACTAACACTGAGTACATATACATTATATGTTATATTCAAATGTGTTATAGGGCTCCCAGGAGCCCGCATTAGTCCCTGTAGTCCAGCTGTGCCCACGGTTCAGAGAGTGAGTTGGATTGACCTGGCTAGAAGTCTGCTGTGTAACAGTGACCCCCGTGATTCATCCCATGCCTGTAAGCTATACTGACAGTATTGTCAGTGAGATCTACACCACACCACCTCTTCAGTCTAAACTGGTGCAAAGGTAATAATGTTTACTGACAACTAGTGATTCCAAGCAAAGGGTGTAAAAGAGAAAAATTAATGATTTTCAATTATCAAAAAAGATACACTTTAAACATTTGAGTCACTGTAGGTAAACAATACAACAATCCTTTAGGAACAAGTAATAGGTTTATTCCATGCTGAAAAAAAGAAGAAAGAAAACACAACGTTTCAGCCTTGGAGCCTTCTTCAGGTCTTCAAGCCTTCTTCAGGTTCTTCAGCCTTCTTCTCACACCTGAAGAAGGCTCCATGGCCGAAACGTTGTGTTTTCTTTCTTCTTTTTTTCAGCATGGAATAAACCTATTACTTGTTCCTTTGCAGCCTACGCATGCTGACGCAGCTACCCACCTGAACTACTACAACAATCCTTTAGTGTTTAGCAATGGTTTCATATTATGTTGTTTACGTAATTTTGTTACTTTCAACACCAGTACAGCCCAAAAAATATATCACAGGTCTTTAGAGGAAGACCTAGCTAGTGGCACGTTCTCTTCTCCATCTGAATTTTGCTTGTGAACGTGATTTATTCCAAGACGCTGTACCATATTATTATTTAAGGACTGTTCTCTACTGAATAGTAGTGCATCTGATTTTGTAAGAATCATCATTATCTGTATAATGGACAACCAAATTGTCAACCACCACTTGAAGTACATTGAAAGCTCAGAGCTTTTATTCTGATGTAGTGGTGGTGTTTCATTGTTAATACATAGTCAATGAATCCTATCACTCAATTTCTTTCCCAAGATTTTTCATGTTCTCATGTCCCATCATGGTGCCAAGCCCTCCTCTTTACTGGTGCCTGGTCACTTCTCTGTCCTCTTTTTCCTTCCTCGCTCTTTGGACGGTCTCTGACTGTGCTGCCAGCAGGTGGGTAAGGTCTCTGAGTGATGTCAGCAGAGAGAGACGGGCCTGAGTTCCAGGCTCTCCGCCCTGGGACTCTTGTTACCCCAGTGTCCATCAGGGAAGGCCTGCGAACTGGGACACAGTTGTCAAAAAGACCAGGGTCAGACACCTGGCTGCAGTGTGGGCGTAGGCGTGAGAGGGCTGATTCAGAGAAGGTGGTATGGGTTCGAGGCAGTCTGAGAGTGCCAGAGACAGTGGATAAGGGAGGAAGAGAAGGCAAGAGATGAGGGGGAGCTGTTGTTGGCTGCTTTATCAGGCTTTTCTTTCTCTGTTTGCGTTTTTCAGAAATCTGGCTTTGTGCTTTTAGAAGGTCGACCTCAATCTGGTAAAGGTCCTCGATGACCTTGTTGACCCGGTCAAACTGGGTCAGGAGGTTGTTAACAGTGGGCAGGAGGCGATCCATGTAGAAACAGACATCATAATCCTCTGAGTGGCTGCTCTCTGAAACACTGGAGTCCTCTGAACCCAGGGAAAGGGCTGAGCCCAGGCGAGTTGGGTCGAGGCCACATGAAACGGGCTCAGACATTTTGGAATCATGAGATGATCTTGAGGGCAAAGACTCCATCCCTTCAAATTTCACTTTGTGTCTGAACTATAAGGAAAGAAAAAGACAGTGTCAATATGCAAAAGATGTGATAATGGTGTCCATTAAGAAAATGTGAGCAAACAAAAAGAAAATAGAAATGTTTGTAACTGATTAACCATTTCATCCAAAATTATGCAGTATGTCAGGAACACCTAAATCAGCAGTTCCCAGTCTGTGGCCTACAGATCTCTGGTTATTCTTTAGACTGCTACAGGGAAATAAAAAATGTAATGTGGAAACAGATTTAAAGCTAAAACTGTCAATACTCCAACTACTCATCCTGCCAATGAAATATTACAAGACATGTCATTACATAAGTTACTCAATATGCACATGTTCATACACTATTAATCTTGACAAATATATTTGTTTAAGTAATGAATTAGAGTTTCACTTCAAGTGTGCACAACATGTTTACTGAGTGCAGATAATTTATTTGCTGTAATGACAGATTTACATATTTAATGGAGTGTAAAAAGAAATTAGTTGCATGTAGTGGTCCACAAAATGTTTGGAAAGCTTGGGAGCCACTGACCTAAACCTTGTCTTAAAAACACTTTTTCTGAAAATTCATATACTTTTTACTATCTTTCTCTATGCCTGTCTGCTGCTAGTTCAGTTGCCTGATAACTCTTTACCCTGTCCCCTGTCATCCTTTAATGTAGAGCAGACAGCAAAGGCCTGCATGTTTGACTTCAATCAAACTCCACTAAAGGAAAAGTATAAATACTGCCTTAAAACAGGTAGTAACAGGAACAACTGATCACAACATATACATATTTCCTTTTGTAAGTACAAATAAAATGCATGGTAAGCCATTATAGTACAATACCTTTCAATGTATCATATCAGAACATACTGTCTTAGCGCTAAAAAAATGTCTTTCTCTATCTTGGTGAACCAGCAAAGCTCACACTGTAAAACACAAAATATTTCTGTTATGGAACAAGTAATATGTTTGTTCCATGCTGAAAAGAGAAGAGAGAAAACACAACGTTTCGGCTGTGGAGCCTTCTTCAGGTGTGACACGTGTTTTCTCTCTTGTGTTTTCAGCATGGAATAAACTTATTACTTGTTCCTTTGCAGACTACGCATGCTGACGCAGCTATCCACCTGAACCACATATTACTGTAATGTTCCATTATTATGCTATTTTGCTCTGGTAGGAAGTTTTCCTTTGTCTAAAGCTTATACATGAGGAAGTACCTCCTTGGTCTTGCTGATTCCTATCCACAGCTTGAACCTCTTGATGAAAAACTCCACCATCTCATAGTCCTGCGGGCCCATGGACGGCCTGTACATCTCTGTCTGTATGGCGCGGTAGCTCTGAATCAGCATGGTGCCAAACAACCATCTGAGGACCCACATTAGTCCCCCCAGGACAGTCAGGAGGTAGAGCAGACCAGAGATAGGGTGTCTGTGAGCCACTATCCCCAGGCGGGTTTTCCCCCAGAGCCAAGAGGCCAGGGAGAAACACGTCCATCCAAATGTCCTAAACTCCTCCACAGTGTCGGAGAAGAGCTGAGAGCAGATACAGGGACAAGACAGCAACAGTTTGAAGGAGAAAAAAAACAATTCTGTGCTAATTTAATATTTTACTTCTAATCAGGAGAACTTTTACTTTCTTGTCACGTTACAGGGCTTTAGGTGTACAAGGTCCCTCAGTGGGGGTCCCCGTACTGGACAAACAGCTGCCATGGGCTGCCTGTCTGTTGGTGTGGCACAGGGACAAGCAAATCAAGTGCTGGGGACATGGCTCCTGCAGGTTTTACAAGTACTTTTCAATCAGCAAGCTGCTTAACACCAGAACCCTGGTGCTGCCAGCTGTTGTTGGTTTTTAAATTCACTTTTCTCTATCCATCAGACACACATGGAGCTGCATGTTTATGAGCTTATTATACCTACAGTATAAGCCTTGAGAGTGGTCAAACTGAGAGCCTAACATAGTAATAATATTACAGAACACAAAAGATCAGGACATGATAGTGTTAACAATTGTGTCAGGAAGGAAAAAATTAAACCCTACAATGGAAACCCCCTTCTGATGCAACGGTGGACAGTTTCATCTCACTCAACAATTTTTTCCAGTCATTGGCAGGAGCAACAGATTGAAAGGACTTGCAAGTGAAGTCAGTAAATGCTGCAGGGAGGAATTATGTCTATAAAATCAGAAAAGGGGCACAGGAACATTTTTTATTGACATCATTGATTGCAACTGTTAAAAAATAAGTCCAAAGATCCATTAAGGATATAGAGTATACTATATTTATATATAGGGGCAGAGCAGTGGCACTGTGGCCACGGATCTGTGCCTGTGGCTAGAAGGTTGCCTGTTCAAATCCCACAGCCAGCAGAGCAATCCCAAGCCATTCTATAAACACCCCACTATAGCTGCTCGTAGGCAGTATGAATATTTGAACTAGGGTACATCAGAAGAATCTATTTAGCCCATCTAGTTTGTCTGGATGTTAGTAGATAATTGGTGCAAGAATCTCATCCAGGGTTTCTCAGTAGAAGCAAGGCTAATTTCAACAACATGGCTGGGCCACTTATACAGTACCATACTCCCACAACCTTCAGTCTATGCCTACAGAAACATGTAAAACAAGATTTGTTGTGATGAAGAATACCAACCCTAGTCTTAGCTTATCTTGTAATTTCTAAAGATTGAGTTTTGAAAGTTAAAGCATTATGATTTTTAAGAAGGGGGCAGATTGTGTTATTTAAACTCAGCATATTTCAAGAAAATTTCTCAGAAAGCCTGGAGAATATTGTATTTTGTCAAAACTAAGCTGCCAATTTGACATTACTGATGGCACAGTGGGTACACTTAAATATACACTGGTGTCAGCAGCATAAGAGTGAGTGTGATACAGTAATTCATTACTGGCTGAGGAATACTGTTAAAAATAGATTGAGTAACGAATAGGGCCCAGGATAGAGCCTTGTAGGGCTTCTAGTAGAAGAGGTTATGAAACAAATCTATTTTACACACTTTATGGTATTAAGAAAACCTAAAGCCATGCAATATAGTTTAATGTCAAGACCTATATTATTGAATATTTACAGTATCAAAAACCATAGATGTTTTTATCACACAGATTTTATTTACCAATCTGTAAGGTGTTTAGTTGTACTAAGTTCTGTCACTGCTCTCTGCTTGAGTGTTTTGGTGAGGCTATTGCAGTAGTTGGGCACATTTATAGTTATGTGCATATAGTACATGGTTCTAACATGCCACTAAGGAACTTGTTTTCAAGTTTGTGGAGCCCTGTCTGTATACTGAAACAATGGGGTAGAATCAACTTACAGACATCATGCAATTTATACAATTTTATATGAGAATGACCAGAAGTGCCACACATGACCACTTTGCTTTTGTATCAGGGCTGTGGAACTGGTCACTGAAAACAGTGCCGCCTGCTACATACCCGTTAGGTCTTACGTTTTCTTTCCAACTTAACTTCCCCTAGGTTTTTCATTAAAAGTTTTGATCTATAAAATAAATTTTTAAATGTTTCATTTACTGTAAGTAATACTTAATTTGGTTTTTTTTTAAGTCATGTACCTGTACTGTGGCACTACAAATGGATGGCCAATATAAGGTTGATCCACAAGGGGGCAGGCTCAGTCCAAATACCATAGAGACCCCATAAACAGTGCCAAGTATGGCTTAAATGCAGACATTCTCACAAGAGCACAGTTAATTAAGTGAACTGCAGCTGTGAAAGATTAAAATGTGCTTTTGTATGTATTACAAATTCACAGTAAAGTTTCTTTTTCTGAAGAGCCTGCTTGTGAGTTGATGGTGACTTTGGTAGGAGCCCCCATACAGAGAATCTTTTGGGAGAACTTTTGACCTTCCCCAGGTTAAAGGAGTTATCTCGGTAAAAAGGACAGGGTTATATTTTTAAGATTCAAGCTCCACTGGAGATTCAGTAATACAGAGAGAGGCTTAAAATCGGTATGCAGGTCAAGCTCACTCTCTGAGTATGTTTCTACTATTGGTAGATTTGGAGTGGGTGGAGTGCTTGCAATTGTCAGTAAAGGATGAAAAAAGTGAAAGCTTATAATAATAGAAACAGGGAGAGAGCTGCAGCATACTGATTTGGTTCACAAACTAAGAAAGGGAGGAAGGTTAAAGAATATATGCTAGCATCAGTCTGGATACCTGTCCTCCATCACAGGTTTTCTCTACTGAAGTTCTAAAGCTTTCCTTGGGGATGAATGACACATTTAGCCATAAAAAGGAGGTTCATGTGGAAAAGCTATCCACAAGCACAATACCTATATTGAGAATTTTCCCCATGTACTTAATTAAAAAATCCATCTTTTTCTCTGTTTCTTAAAAAATTTACTAAAGACTTTTATTTTACAAAAATACATCTAATGGGCTTCTAAGTATAAATCTAGCTCACCTACAGTAGCAAAAAAAAACAGATTTCATCACTTCGGATTCCTCTGCTCTGTCACACTTCTCAAACAAGATACTGTAGATAAGCTGCACAGCCTACAGTTGTCTGCAACCTTTTTGATGTTCTTCACTATTAAACACAATCTGTCTGAAGCTAGCCTGAGGTTGTAACATTTGGATGACAGCAAATACAATGTGTAATGTAGTACAACTGTAAAACTGTAAATTACCAGTGGGGTATCCAGATCAATATTCTATATGTATATTAAAAATTGTAATAACATTTCTGCATACACAGAGCTGCAGGCACTAATTCAGAAAAGGCTGGCAACCGCATCGATTGTTTTTACATTTTATTTAATTACTTTGAAAAAGAGGAGCACAGCAAGTCAGGCTGGGGAAGCAAGGATCTTACCAGATACCCTGTCTGGGCAAGAATCAGGAAAAGGAGCAGCAGGACGAGAGATGCCCCACACAGCTCCTTCCAGACCAGCTGGATGGTCTTCCCGAACACTGCCCAGCGTCGCACAAACCGCAGTTGGCGCACGTTCTGGGGGACAAGCAGGAAATCAATCCAGCAACAAGGTTCTGTCCACCGCTTGCTTTTTATTTACTTGTGACAATTAATTTTCTTTTTCCTTTTACTTGAGCAACATCGCTGAGGAAGAGATAAATCAGGTGCAGTACCTTGAGGATGAGTATTGTGAGCAGGATGGCAGAGAGGCTTGACGAGGCCTCAGACAGTGCCACTGCAGTGTGGAAGTTGGTGAAGGAGTGGCGGTTGTGGCGGTGGTGTCTCAGCAGGCTGGCTGACAGGGACAGGAAGGCGAAGTGCAGAGCTGCTACTCCAAGTGCCAGAAGCACCACCAGAAGTTGAAGGTAGTGCCAGCCTTGCCTGAAGTACAGGCACCTCTCCCTGGACAGCGTGTGGAGCTCAGAGCCCAGGATGGACAGGGCAAGCAGAAGCAGAACGACCTGTAAGGGAGGCAGCACATTCTATGTTTGAGTAACGCCATCAAATTTAACAAATTACATTGTAATTCAGCTAGTTTCCTTCAAGTCCTTTTCTTGACCAAAGCTTTTCATTTTGGGGTTCAAAGACTTTTGCATTTACATTTTAATTCAAGGTAAATTAAATTCTCTTAAATTGATCAATAATAACTATGGTTATTTCACCTCTACTGAATTTAAAACAAAGTTTTGAAATCCTAACACAAATCAACAGATCATCAGAGCATTTGCATTTCTAAGTAGTTTTCTGGATATATATATTTTTTGGTGGGGGGGGTACTTTTTATTTTTTGCTTGAATTATAATAAATATGCTTGGATAAATTCCAGCAGGAGATTTCTCCACTTCCTAAGGAGAGCTGTATAGTCCTCTCAGACTTTTGTCCAAATGAGATTAATTACTGACTAAGGTCAATGTTAGAATACTTCAATGGATGGCGAGGTAGGAGAAATCTCTGCCTTATGTGAGCGCAGTCTCACCATCATGACTGCCTGCAGGTCCGGGACTAAGGAAGAGGAGGGCATGCAAACAGGCAGTATACTGAGAGAGGTGATAGCAGAACCTGGCTGATGCCACTCCATCAGCACAGTAACCACCACAAACAGGCCGGTGTCTCGATGGTACTGGGTGAACTGCACAAACACTCCTCTTGTCCTGGGGGAATTTATAAATAGTATTAGAATCTTTAACATTTTTAACTGAAAATAAATTCATGTATAATACAATTCATCATAGTCATTGGAAAACAATGCATCTTTTTAATGTACAGCTCTTCCAAATACCCATACACTGTAATTTGACATACAGTATGTTAACAATTCATATCCTAGTTTGAAAGGAGTTTAATAGGATGCTTTTAGGAAAATAAATTATTTTTGCTTTCAGATCATTAAATCTGATACTTATTAATTGTCATCACAATCAAATATTTATATTGTATAATCTTACAAACCATTTTATAACAGCAAAATTATCTGAGGGAATTATCGAATCATGGACCATCCTTGAAGAGAACAGGACAGTCCTGTTTAAGATACTGTACATCAACCACACAAACCACAGAAGAGTCACTGAGCTAATTGGGACTACAGATGTCATTAAAAGTTTTCAGTATGATATAATCGATGTGACAGGTCAGACTCACATTGTGTTTATCCAAGATGCCCGGCTCAGCTCAGCCAGAAGCTGCCTAGTGGACTCTGTGCTGTTCCCAAGGTCCGCTACCTCCTCCTCACTGCTGTAAACCCCAAACTGTCCCAAGTACCAGAGCCTGTGAGAATCCAAAATTAATACCATCATGACTTGATGATGATGATGATAATATAATTACACTTATATAGCTGTTTTCTGGACTCCTCACTCAAAGTGCTTTATAGTTACAGGTAATGGGGACTCCCTTCAACCACAACCAATGTGTAGGCCCCACCTGGATGATGCAATGGCAGCCAAATGGCACTAGTATGCTCACCAGCTACATGTATCAGTTGGGAGGAGAACAGATTGATAAAGCCTTCACAGATGTGGATTATTAGGAGGCCATGATAGGTAAAGGTCACAGGGAAGTTTGGCCAGAACGCCAGTGTAATACCCCTACTCTTTTGGAGAAACGCCCAGGGATTTTAAGGACCTTGGTACTTGCCCCAAACTTGAGTGTCAAGGGAAAGTCAACATCAACAACTTCAACAATTCAAAACACTTCAAGCATTTTGAACATACTGTATACATTAGGAGTAGACTATTCTAATTAACCTTCCAGTATGTCTTTGTACTGTGAGAGAAAACCAGAGCACCACGAGAAAACCCTAGAGAACACACAAAGTTCACGTAGGTAGAGCCCCAGGTCTGGAATTCAACCCAGGGCCCTGGTGCTGCAACGAAGCAATTCTAACTACTATGCCATCCATACAATATTATATGATATAAAACAGGTCAAATACTCTTAATATGTGTTTCAGCATTGTGAGGTTGATCATTAAGAAGTGGAAGGTACATAGATATTGCCTAGATTAGATTGTTCCTCCAAACTGAGTATCTCTCCAAGGAGGATACTGGTTAGGATGTGCCACTATGAAGCCAATGGTGACTTTGAAAGTTACACATATGAGTGGCTGAGATGAGAGAAAATGCCTATGGGTCAACAATATCTTGATCTTTCCACAAAGGGGGGTTGTATGAAAATGAAAAGCATGGATAAAAGATTGTTCTCCAATCTTGTATGGGTTTTGCAACTCAGCACCTAAGTGATACTGTATACATGTGACAAAAGTTTGATGACAAACTAAACCTCACACATAAAAAAAACAAACACAAGGATTACTTTTGTTTCTTACCACATGAAGGAATTTGATGGGAAAGGCTGTCTGTGATTTGAACTTATGTTTTGGTGGAAGTTTAAGTCCCATGTGTGGGTGTTTGGCCAAGCGTGGACAGTAGGATGTAAAAACATATCCCTGGAGGTGAGGCCAGCAATCCCATGGTTCCAGCAGCCTAGGAACAGCATCCACACGACTCAGATCAAAGCCTTCTGGGTTTAAAAGAAGCTACAAATACTGCTGTTTCAGCTGGCTATTAATATACACTTGCAAGTGCCAAAACATTAAGAGGATTTAAAAACCACAGCTGACAGTGCTGTGTACATTAATATTCTCTAATGGTTTACCTAAAAACAATGCATTCTTTGAGCAATGTATTTTAAAAGTAGTCAGTTTTATTTCTTTTTTTGTTTTACAATTGAGCACTATGGAAAAGTGCCAGGTTTGGCCCTAGTCTGCCCAGCAGCCCAGTAGCATCAGTCTGTCCATAACCAAGGG
Source organism: Lepisosteus platostomus (assembly GCF_059453375.1). Taxonomy (NCBI): domain Eukaryota; kingdom Metazoa; phylum Chordata; class Actinopteri; order Semionotiformes; family Lepisosteidae; genus Lepisosteus; species Lepisosteus platostomus. The sequence continues at coordinate 33,947,116 of NC_142621.1, forward strand.
ACAGGCTCTGACCTTTCTCAGACTGCAGCCTTGTCAGTCGGGCCACACCCAGCAGCTGGAGAGAGGGGTTCTGGTACAGATGAGGAACCAGATTCCTTTGCATCCAGCACCAAGCTTCTGCTGCCCTGTAACCAAAATAATATCATAACACCCCCCCACAATTCACCCTGTAACCACAACACCATAACACACATTCATACAGTATTGCACCCTGCACCCATATCAATGTCATAATACCCTCCAGAATTCAACCTGTACACACAACAACACGACACACTCCGACAATTCACTCTTCATCCACGTCAACACTATAATGCCCCCCAGAATTCACTCTCCAGCAACAATACCATTAGACACAGATCTCAGCCAATACACACAAACACCATAGCATTTGAATTAAATATCTCATGGTTGTTTTATATTTCTAATTGCAATTATTTGAGTACTTTAAGTAAAAGTATACTTTAGGTAAAATGTACTGTATACTATTTTTAACTTAATTTTTACTTAATCACTATAATAAACACAGACTACATACTGTAAATACAGTATGTACTAAACTGATAACTAATACAGAACTTTGCAATGTACTGTAGTTCAATATTAACACTATGTACTGCACATTAATATAAAAGAGTTATACCCTCTGATCATGCTGACATTCATGCCTTCCCCAGAACCTGCAACCAGCGACCGCTTGACAGCAGAGTGTAACAATCTACCATGGTCGCCTTGTAAACGATCCTGGTAGTTCACAACCAGTACGACCAAGAGGAACATCATATGGGCAATGCAGCTCTGTAGAGAGAGAGAGGTTGAAAGGTTTACTGTTGGTGCATGGGACCAGGTCATGAATACATGTCATGACAGACGAAGCTTTGCCAATTGTCATATTGAGTTATCAATTATTAATATTGATCCATACACATACATACAATATAGTATTGTATTTTAGATCCACAAGTGCTGATACCTTCTACCACAACTCTTCAGACCCAGTTGCAGAAAAGCTTATCACCTTGTTTTTCTTTCTCATACTTTTACCAGTAATATCAGTTTATACCAGTTTTATCAGTTATATGATCAGTGGTAGAGGGACTTGTGCAGCATGAAGTCACCAAAGGCACCTGATTCTCCTGCTTCACCATTAGCTGAATGGGGTGGTATCAGGTGAAAGAATGTGCAGCAGAGTAGAAATTAAAATTGGGTGATGTGTTATTCAGTAATCATCCCACAGCAAAGTGCAGAGGGTGTCGTATTTAGTTAAGAGGATATTGTTTTTGCAGGGTGGGGATGCCATTTCTCAGCCTTCTGCACATTCACACTGTATTCTGCTGAAAAGCATTCTCTCTGTTAGGTGCTGTGTACTCAGGCTTTACCAGCATGCTCACTTGCTGCAGCTTTTCTGACCAACAGGGACTTGGGACTTCATTAATTTGTGTTCAGAGACACAGTATTAAAATAATAACACTATGTAATCAGGGATAGAGAAATCCTCTAACCTACTGACTGAAATTCTGCACATTTTACAGATACTTTTGTAGCCCACTGTACCATCAAAAGCAGGTGATGTGCCCTTGGAACTAAAAAAAATAATACTGAATAAAAGAAATAAATGTTAGAGGTCGACTGAGCCCAGAGGGTACTCGAGGAATGAAGTTTGCTCATCTTATCTTGAGAGAATAAAGCTCTTTTGAATAAAGCTTAGAAGATACCTTCATAAGAGTGCGCAGTGCCCGGACCTTGCGTGCCTCCTCCTTGGCTTGGAGCAACCCATAGCCACAGGGCGGCCTGACCTTACTGATCCTCTCAGAGACCTTCTTAACCACAGGCTCCTCCACAAGCGTATCATCCTCATCTGGATCTACTGGCTTCATAACCAGGGCCAGGAACAAGGACTGCACAATTACCTGTCAACACACAACCTTACACTGATTACACTGACGTCCATTACACTTTCCACTCTCGCAATATAATGAAAATGTCTTTGATCATTGGCTTGAATGTGAACAATTAACACACCTATACTTTATATAGTTACTTTAAATACAGTGTAATGGAGCCTTACAACTCTATCTCTAAACCTTGGAACCTAGAGAGAGCATCCCTGAAAGAACAGAAAAATATTAAGATCTGGAGAAAAGAATGAATCCACTCATTGTTATCCTGTGATGGACCATTAGACAGATCTGTGACCCCAGAGGGAGGTCTATAAAAATGCCAAAGATTTAGGTTACAATTTGCGTCCTTCTTACATATACAGTAGTAAATTAATGGTTATTACTCTGCATTTCCTGTCCAGTTAATATAGCTTCTCAGAAGTTCAGGAATGCACATCTGATTTTACCAGCCTCAGACCTATTCTTTACAAAACCTATATCCACTGCAGTATTCTATATTCAGAGAGCTGATATAGATCTGGGTGACTTATATTAAAATCTGCTCTATCCAGTAAAACCAATAAATAAATGTGCCTGTTTAGTGTTTAGACCTGTTTGGAACTGTTTACTTCAGTGTTGACATTGTAAACTTTTGAAATAGGAGGGATTTCTAAGTTGTTCTAGATTTGAAGTCACTGTGACATTAAAAAATTGATTAAATATACAATAATGGAGTTGTGTTGTACAGTATGTTAAAGTAGAACAGCACTGATGTTGTGGCCTTTGCTCACTAGACCTCCTCCTCCTATAATTCCATGATTTATCACTGTCATTGATCACATTTTTTTTGTTTGTCCTATAAAAACAGGGGATTTGACTCATTTCTGATAAAAGTGAGAGTATTTTTCTGCCCGTCGTGCTGCATTTCCATGCAGAGCCTGGATTAACACAGTGACGCAGTGCCATCTCGGACACGTGGGTTTGGTCCTGTATTTGACCCTACAATCCAGCAGGGGAACAGGCCCTGCTGAGGTTTACCTTGGCAGGTTCCAGCAGAACAGCAGAGGTGAGGAAAGCTGAGAAGGTCGAGATGAGCCACATGAGAACCACCGAGTTATGGAAGGTGGTGCCATAAAGCACAGAAACTGCCAGGCTGCTGCCTAAAACCAGCACTGCCAGCAGGTAGGTCACACTCAGCACCTGGGGAGGGAAGAGCCGGCGGGGAGCCCTGCGAGGCACTCCTGCCAGGAGAGACACAGAGGGCCGAGAACACATAGTTTAACCTGAGCACAGTGTGATGTTTTCGATTCCACTATAGCTGGTACAGTGGTCAACATGCCAGGAACCCTGTCCTAACGTAAAACTCGGATGATGCGTATAGTTTACAAAATAATCAATGTGAAGAACACTCTACACTGACAAGGACAGACTTTTGCTCCTGGTCTTTGAGAGCCTCAGACCTTCATGTTTTATAGGGAAGCCAAACTCCCCAATGACCAAAACTTGGAAAGACTTGCAATTAATTGCAATTAGGTCAATAACTGATACATACAGTAGGTGTTAATGTCGAAACATCGTTTACATCTTTCAGACAATGTGGGGAAGCAATGAAAAGATAAAATGTTAGCAAATACTGTATTAGCATTTCAAATTAAGGCATGTGATGTTAAACATGTATAATGCACTAGTTAGGTCAAGGCAATTGTGATCACCGATGATTTGAAGAAATATTCCTGCTACAGAATAAGTCGAAAGAAAAGCAACAAATTACATTCTGGGGCTTAAGATAATGTCTTACACTAACAGCCTGAAAGAACTTAACTTTATTAGTCCTGAACATAGAAGAATATGAGAGGACCTGATCCATGTACAGAAAATCACCAAAGGCTTTGACAAAGTCAACAAAGTGGACTTGAATATGAACAAGTGGACACATATGGAAACTACAAGGAAGGGCAATTTAAACTGAGAACAGGAGGCACTTCATTATGGAAAGAGTTGTAGGAGTATAGACAAACTACCCATGCCTTGATGTTGAAGCAAAGAAAAAGCTGGCTGAGATCCTTGGATCAATAGGTTACTACAGTAGCTGCCAAATGGGATTAGATTGAGAAAATGGCCCTCACTCCTTTATAACCGTTATGTTTCTAACAAAAGTCTTGGAAATGTAGTGAAAAGGACAGAATTCAGACCAAGAGAAAAACAAATGTTGAATTCCCAGCTTTTAAATAGCTCACAACAGGTCATGGAGATAAAAGCCAGGTAGTGAAAAGCTTAATTCTTCTGCGTGATCAGTGAGTGTGGGGTAAAGAGGCAGTGCTCACCGAGCCGGGTGGAGAACATGCTGCACACAGAAGCTGGCGAGGGACTGGGAATGAAGCTGCTGGCAGAAGTGAGTCCTGAAATGGATGAGCTGGTTTTGTGCAGCTGACCTGAGTATGGTTTCCTCTCATCGCTGAACTCAGACCATCCACTGCAGGAGCTCTCCAACCTACATTAAAGCACAACCACTGTCATACTTTAAGCTCCCTTCTCTGTAGAAACAGCTCAATTTAGATCATTATGTTTCCTTATCAGTTCTGTAGGGGGAAACAACAACATTAAACAAAGGTGCTCACGGATCAGAGAGCTCAGTGTCAGCGCAGGGTGAGTAGCGGCCACTGTCGGAGGTCACTCTACTAGAGGAAGTGCTTTGTACCACGTTGTCTGCAGCAATGGATTTAATCAGGTCCTCCTCTGGAAGAAAAAAAGCTACATTGTTCCAGCAAACCCAGGAGGAGTTCATGCAGTGCCATACAATGGGTTATTTTTGATTCAGTTGGTATTTGCATTAATTAAAGGTAATTACACAGTCCTAGGTAAATCACCGATTTCCAGGTTTACTTATAGATATATGCATCATAATTTCTTTTTAAGGTTATTTCATTTAGAAATATTCAGAATAAATCATTTCAGCATTTGTGATCAGTAAATGTCCCCGATCTGATATGACAGTAAATAAACACCACTTGGGCCAAATGTTGTAAGTGGTACTGTCCTCACCGGAGACAGTGAGCTGGTTTTGCTCCAGTCCTTGTGTGACCTCAGGTTTGGACCACGAGAGCACCAGAGGGTCATCAGCAGAGCTCGCCGGGGTCTCAATGCTCAGCTGTAGGAGAGCCTTCTTTCTCTTCAGGATACGGGCCCGATTTAGGGATGGCTCGGAGGCCAACAGGTCAGGGATGTCAAAGATACTGTCACAGGAGGCCCAGGGGTTCACAGAGCTGCCAAAACAGGGACAGGTCTGTAGGGACATGTTTCTGATGCTTTGAAACATAGAAGCACCGGAGAGTATTTAAATCGCCTGTTTAAAAAATTATTTACAATTCAGTGACGATAGCTTTAGCTTCTGTTTCAAGGGGACATCTACAAGTTTATAGATAAACATTTAAAGTTTATAGATGGTATTTTTCACATGCTGAACCTTTATGTAGCACAAAAACAAGTCATGTACAGCATGAAACAAGCAAGGACTACATTTCTGAATTTCTTAGGAATAGGAATAGTAGCTTAGCTTGGCATCAAGCAGATATGGAGCCTGGGCCCTGGGGTTTTTCTGTACAACACTGCAAATATCACTATCCAATGGAAAGAGTACAGTATAAATCCTGAGACAGAATGCTGAATGTTCACACTCCGTGGTGCTGCAGTGAATCTTCAGGTCTTCATCAAGACTGATTACCTCTCATGCTCCTGTTTGGCTGGAATACCCAGGGATGATTCTGACCTCCTGCTTTCCAGTGATTCCTTTAAAAAATGTTATTGCCACTATTATTCTTCTATATACCTATTTAAGATGACATTATGTTTGCATACATGGAAAAAAATCCAAAATTATTCCAATAGAAGAAGTAATATATACTGTACAGCAGCAATTTCGGTTGTGTGGAATAGCGACATCCCTTAGGTTCCAGCAGTATTCAGATACAAAGTATAACCGTATTATGACTCCAATAAGTGGAGAAATATTGATTAAACAGAATTATTGATTATTACACAGAATTACAAAGTTTATTAATCAAGTCCTGTCTTTCTTTTATCCAGTCCTCAAACAACCTTGAAAATCCAGCTGTCCATGAAGTCACTGACTGGGTTCACTCACCGAGGACTCAGACACTCCATCCAAGATGGAGTCCAGCCCCCCAGGGAGAGACAGGAAGGAGGAGCTGCCCAGCTCAGAGTGTTCCAGGCACACATCCATCTCCACAGTCTGTGGGGCAGCGACACATGACTCTGGGTCCTCCACCATCACCTGGGAGAAAGGCAGGGGCACTTACACAAGAAAGAACACAAGACTCCAAGGACAGAAAGCAAACCCCTCATGGCTGTACTCTGGATGTGAACACAAGAGCACAAACAAAATAAGTCAAAGCAATATTGCCAGTTCTTTTATAACAACATCTCAAAGCATAGCCACGTTTTCTCTTTCTGCAAGGCTTTACCCAACTGTACAGCTGCTCCTTCTTGGCCATGGGACCTGATCATCTGTACACTGCCTATAGGAAGTTTAAATCCCTTTAAAAATTTTCACCTTTACCTGTGGCCTGTACTTAACATGCATTAAATTATTTTTCATTTACAGTCCTTATGCATCCAATCTCATAACTTTCAAGTAAAAAATATTTTAGATCTTTTTTAGAAAATTCGTTCAAAATAAAAACTGAAATAGGTTGTATAATTTTCTACCCCCTTTGTAATAGCAATCATAAATCAGCTCAGGTGTAACCAATCGCCTTCAAAATCATACACCAAGTTAATTGGCCTCCACCTGTGAGAAATTGTAGTGATTTTATGTGATTTCCAGATACAGTACATGTAGCCAGGCCCATAGGATTCGTCTGCTGGGTAGTGAATTTTAAAGCAGTAATTCAACCATGAAGATCAAAGAGCTTTAAAAAGACATCTGGGACAAAGTTATGGAAAGGCTCAGATTAGGGGATATGTATAAAAAATTCAATAGCCTTGAATATCCCTTGCAGCACCGTCAATGCACTTATTAAGAAGTGGAAGGTGGACTGTGCCTAGACCTGCCCGTTCCTCCAAATTGGATGACCAGATCAGAGAGGCTACAAAGAGCCCGGAGGCAGTGCACAGTCTTCTATGGCCAAGTGTGTACAACATTGTGACAGCAATATCCCAAGCACTTCACAAATACGGTGTATATGGCACGATGCCAAGAAGGAAGCATCACTGAATAAAACAGTAACAAAAAACATAAGTGATATTGTCAGAACGTGTCAGAATAAAAGGGACAACGAATGGAACAAGTACTGAAATGTCCTTGAGAGAAACATGTTTCTTTCTGCAAGAAAGCTGAAACTGTGATGAAAGTTCACCTTTCAGCATCAAAACCCTAAGCCAAAGCTACTGTACACGGGAGTGTCCAAGGAACAAAAAGGTAAATGTTCTTTTGTGGCCAAGTCACAGAATCGACCTAAATCCAATCAAATATTTGTGGCATGTCTTGAAGATTGTTGTCCATCAACAGTCTCAAAGGAACACGACAAAGCTTTAACGGTTCTGTAGAGAAGGATGGTTAAACATTGCCAAAGCTCAATGTGTAAAGACATGTGTAGAGACATGCCCCTGTAGACTCACAGCTGTAATTGCTGCCCAACGTGGTTCCACCGGGAGGATGTGGAGATGAGTGGAGACTTATCCAGTTATGATATTTCAGTGTATTTTAAATATACAGTATAGTATTATTCTTATATTTTTTTCACCTTAAAAGTTGTAGGGAGTATGGTGTACAGATAAGAGGAATAAAACTAATTTTAGATGCATTAAACTCTGAAGCACTGATACAACAAAATGTGAAAAAGTTCACGGAGGTGCAGAACGTTTATAGGCACTGTATGTGAATGCCTGTCTGACACTCAGTGGGTAGGACTGTACTGTAAGTTGCAACAGAAAGTTTCAGCAGAGCTTGGGTTGTACAGGTATTTTGGTTAACTGGTATGTTTCCAGGCAAAGGGGCACAACCATGTCACTACATCAAACCAAGTGCTGACACGTCCCCTGGTGTCAAGCTAGACAGGAATGGGATTTTCTGAGATTGAGATGAGCACCTTGCTGCGAGTCATTCTGAACAGAACGATGAAGAGCAATTGGATGGGGAACACCAGCGCAGCCACTGTCATCCCCACGGCAACAATTTCCGCATTCACCAACATGTGAGCTGAGACAGGACCACTGACAAAACACATGAGAAAAAACATAATTATTCCAGTGAAATATAATCTGATATAAAGAGCACAAATTATATATTGATCACATTTTGCTTAAAATATTTTTTAAGTGAAAAAGATTTACTGTTACACCTATATTTTTGTCAAATTGTTAGTTTACATTTCATAATATTTTAATTTGGTTGAATTTTAATTTCTTGTGTCTTTAATACTTCATTTTGATCGAATGCTTTTCACCATATGGGAACAGGTGCAAACACCTCACCTGTTACTGTGATGTGCAAGGTCACAGTATTTCTAGAATTGAATGGTATTCCAAGATTTTTTCTGTCAGCTACTGACCTGCTATTTCTCTGTCCCACAGCTCCATACCACACTGCGCCAACACCCAGGTACAGAAACAGTGTAAGGGCACAGCATGTGACCCTCTGGGTGCGAGTGAACCGACTCCGGGGCAGTCGTTCCCACACCGATACCCAGAGGTGTCGGTCGAAGATTCCCCGGATCAGCTGGGTTCTGAAAATCCGATAAAATCGGAGGAGCTCCTGAGGGCCTGGTTGGAGAGAAGTAGGGGAGCTCAATCACTCATTTGCAGTCACTCTAGCATTGACTTTACCGATGGGTATAATAAATTAGGCAATGTGAGAGTCTGGTCAGCTGTTAAATAGGAATCATTTCATTCATGTTATTGCTGTTAACAGTGTGCCACAAGTTACTGAATCAAGGGGTGCACTTAATATTTTCTTCATACAAAAATTAATTAATTAAATAAATAATGACAAGGTAAAACTCTGTGTGTTATTTGTCAAATGAGGTGAGGTTTATCTGTTAGTTTGTTAAACCATAAAATCTTAAGAGGGTGTACTTACTTTTTCACCTCATTGTACAGTATATACTAATGTATAATTTTTTGGGGTATCCAGAGATGGACTCCCAATCAGGCAGTTGAGGCCCAAGAAAATTTAAAATTAACTGCTAAACCAAATTAGCAAGATGACCCAAATAGCCCCCTCTCATTTGCAACCTTTCCTGTGTTCTTATGTGAGATACAAACGCAGAGCCTTACAAGTGGCCAGCACTTCCTTCTCTACCATTCCCTCATTCGTCTCATTCTCCACAGAGAGCCAGTCCTCCACCAGGAAGAAGAACATGTTGCTGGTCTGTTTATCCCACACAATGACGTACTGCAGGTACCATGATGGGTCCAGGCCTGAGAAAAAAACACACTGAGATATCAGCATCACTCATTTACTAAGTGAAAACAATAGCTCCTTGAAGACAGAAAGGTATTGAGATTAAATGAAATATCTAAATAAATTTGCCTTTATGAACTGATTACTGTGGTGTTCATGATTCACTGTGGTTTACAACTGAGTTTTTTAAACTGATTTTAAACAAGCCTCACTAACTCCAGAAATCACGGTCTCTACTGATTCCCTCCAAACAGAAAATGTAGTTTTATCTTTCACTTTTAACTTCAAGGACCTGTGTTGCCATGACATGATTGGCATGTATCATGGTTACCAATGTTGAAATTTTATTTTTACTTATTTACAGAAAACATCTTATTATGAAATTTTGCCTTTAAGACTTTTTTAAATCTACAGACTGATGGAAATTCTGGGCATTATCGAAAAACAAATTAGTGTTCTATTTGATTTGCGAGTTAGGAGGTTAGAAACATAATGATATCACTGACACACTTGCTTTTTTGAGCTCTTTGGGTGACACTCTTACCAGTATTGTCATGCCAGATGCGGATTTTCCAGACCTCCCCCAGGTTGGCATCTGTCTCAATCTGAAAAACATCCAGGCTGTTCCTCTGGAAAGCTTCTTCTCTATCGAGGTGACGAGAGCCGCTCTTGTTGAGCCCATACAAGCTGATACCAACATGAGCTGTTGTGCCTGTTGAAAGAGAGCAATTGTGAAACCTGAACTAATTATATCCTGCAAAAGAAGTAGTTTTAGCCTGCACAGCACCTGCTTGTTAACCATGACATATTGTTTACAGTGATGCCCACCCATCCATTTTCTAAATGCTTCTCCCAGTTCAGGGGCGAGGGAGAGCCAGAGCCTATCCCAGCATGCAATGGACACAAGGCAGGGTACACTCTGCAGAGAAGACACACAGGCATGCACACACACCTAGGGCCTATTTTCCCAGAAACCAATCAACCTACTAGTATGTCTTTGGACTATGGGAGGAAACTGATGACCCGAAGGAAACCTACACACATAAAGTGAGAACAACCTGTACAATCTCCACTCAGATAACACTCCAGGTTTGGGATCAAACTCAGGGCCCAAGTGCTGTAAGTCAGCAATGTTAACCACTGTGCCACCCTTTAGTAATGTCATGAGTGTGTATGTAAGGAACATACCAGTTCCCATCATATTTACATAATAGGAAATGTATGTAATCTCTGTATAAAGAGATTAGCTGTTCAATCATACTTAACACATTTTAAATGGTGTTTGGAAACCAGAACTATTCCCCCCAGACAGCACACCAGTTTATCACAAGGATATGTTCTAGAAATGCTGTTATGCTTTCATACAGCTGGATGTCCCAGTGCAATCAGAACTAGAGTGCCCTGCTGCCACAGAGGGACTTGAGCACAACTTCCTGTCAGATGTTCAAAGCTTTGACCACTATAGTGCGTCTTCAATATTGATACAAATTGTTGTGCACAATATAGACCCAGACAACGTTCAGAATAAAGGATACAAGCTTCAGAAACACAACACTATCTGGACCATGAGGGCTTTTATAAATGTATCTTTTATTAAATTGTCCTGTGCTATATCACAGTATATCAGAATAAGTACCTTTATCAAACATCTCTAATCTTTCTGTGAGATAGAAGTCTTTCCCCTTACAGTCTGCATTTTTCATTCTAACATTCTAACACATTTTCTCCCCCCGGCAAATACTCAACCTGAGCCTCTGGTCCAACCTGTCTTCACCAGAACCTGGTACTGGTACCGGCCCGACTGCCCACACAGTGGAATCGTTCCCACTCGGGTGATGTCAATGTCGTCCATCTTGTGAGCAATGAGGACCGTGGCCAGGTAGATCACAAGCAGGATCACACAGACGATCCCCACCACGTGGTTCTGAGCTGGACCCTCTGACTGTGAATATGAAGGAGGGAAGATTTCCCACATGACCCTCACAGAAACATCATTGATGACAATAGGTTGTGAAGAGCTATTCCTTGAAAATGTTTATTCAATATCAATTGATCAATTTTAATGATTTATTGAAAGCTGTTACGGTTTCAAATTGATGATTTGCAGATACAAAATTTCCTTCACTTTTCCTTGCTCCAGACAGGAAATCATCTTGTTTCTAACTTTTTATAATGTATTAAATGCACCATCATAAAGAAAGATCATAGCACAGCACCTCTCTGACCATTGGCATTCCTGGGACGGGACAGTGAACTCACCGGTGGAAGCAAGATAAGAGCACTGTGATGGACGAAGAGGCTGGCTCCAAACACAGTGAGGTGCTTGGTGAGGCAGTGTGCCGTCTTCAGGCTGCTGCCGTTCAGGGGGCTCAGGCCCTGGCTGCTCCAACGCCTTTCTTCAAGGCTGAAGTACTGGCAGAGAGAGCTGAAGACGCACACTGAGGCTTGGACTTCCTGGCCCTCCAGGAGGCTGCTGATATTCACGTGGTACTCCCACACTGTGCCATTGTGCCTGTGAAGGGAGGGAGAGTACTGGAGCACTGCAATTTCATAGACAGATTTTAAATTCACTCAGGTTGAAATTAACCTAAAGTTATTATGTATTCTTGACTTAAAAGTCTCACGAATGCAAAATTATATGAATTACAATTAAATACAAACATCTCGTGAAATATACAGACTTTAAATATTCAAGCTAACTTAATTCAGTAATAATGTTTGATGTTGTTTTATTAATCATGATATTAATGAAGTACAGTAGGTTACCAGTCATGTAGCAGGAGATGTACTGTATCTGCCCGGTACTCACAGAGGTGAAAGGAAGATGGTTTCTTCTACATGGCTTGTCTCCGAGGTAGAGGTCAGGAGGATGTCTCTCCTGAGCAAGTGTTGGTTCTCAGAAGGTGCAGGGTGGTCATCAATAAAGATTTTCACCATGGGGCTTCTCTCTGGCCTCAAACCTGTGGTCAGAGTAGTGCTTAGTGCAACACAGCAGCCATACAACCATGGTATCGTAGTTCCCTAATCCAGTTAGTCTTATACTGTAGGTCACCTATTTCTAAAGACTAAAAACATCTGTAAGCTATTAATGAATCATTCATTTTCTCATAAAATATCTCAGCATCTCAGTAAAGTAATCTGGTCACTTAATTCAATTCTGTGGGTCAAAAGTTTTTTTTCTCTTCTACGTTTTTCATTGTCCATCCCTTTTAAGAGGGCTCTATGTATAGTGTTTTATAGAACAAAACTAAGGATTTTGTGCACTGCTACACTGGTAATACTGGAGAATTACACTAGAAATCCTGCAGAATTAACAAGCAATATGCTAGTGTAATACCTGTGTATTATTCTAACAATCTTTGACTGCCTGTTCATATTTTTCTGCATGTTTTCTCTGGGGTATTTGCAGCCCATGGTAATATGTTGTACCAATGGGGATGCTGAAATTCATTACTAACTCTTTTGCCTTAGCTAGAGACCATAGCATCTTTAAGTTACTGTTTATCTATGGCATGTGATATAATATAGTCATTACAGGTCAATGAAGAGAACAGAGCTATAGACTCCCTGTTCCAATCTCCTACAGATTACATTACATTAAAGACTGAAATGTTCATTTTCATCAGTCATTATATTGCATGAGTTCTTTGCACTTTTAAATTAAGTTCAGGAATGTACCAAAACTATGGCCATGAAAGTAAAATGCAATTCAAGTACCTTACCTGGGTGCAGAGTGAAGTTAAAGGAGATGAACAGACCAGCTTTGGGATTTGTTTCTATGGCTTTCACTGTGAAATTGACTGACCCTTGAGGGTTGATGGTAAGAGCTGTGGTCCCATCAACTCCCTTCTGAGTTTCAAGCATCACATGGATGGCATTCTCTTTGGAAAGGTTGGAGATGGGAATGGGAAGGCCCTCTGGGGTGCTGAACTCCATGGCAGCCAGCTCTGTGGAAATGGGTGGGTTAGCAGAAAAGAGGTTGGCATCCATCTTCATGAGGATCTGGACGACCTCCCTCTTCTCTTTCAGCTGGTTGCTCAGCCCCTTTGGGATGTAGAACTGGCAGGGCGATGAAGGACTCGTGCACATTAAGTCGGCAGTCTCACTCCGGTGGCCCATGACTCTGATCTCAGGAGCAGTCAGTTTTAAGACCTCCTCTCTGGGGACCCGTGAGCGCATCAGAGAGCGCATGAGGTCCCCAACTAGGCTGAAGGCAGAGGCTGTGATCTCCGGGATCTTTGACGAGTCGGTGCTGTGACCTGCTGCAGCCATCAAGCCACCTGCAAGAAAGGAGAGCTGGTCAGCCAAACCCCAGTAATTTCAGCCATTGACCAGCATACTATTCTACATCAGCAGCTGAAGACACTCTAAGTAAGATTGACAGCTGACGTTCTCCTTAGTACATTCAACAGAGGCAGCATCTTCATGAAAATGTCCCTTCCCTCTAGTACCCAAGATTTGCAGAACGTTGGTGCCCGTGGAAACTGGGGTGTCATCTCCCAACATAGTCTTGTCCTCAATCATTGCAATCATCTTCCTAGTGGCTTCAAGAGTCTTGCTCTTGCATTCTCCACACACAAATTCATGGGGTACAGCCTGCAGACAAGATTGACAGTGCTCTAATCCAAAAATAACTTTAAAGGTCCAAAGAATAATGCAAAAACCTAAAATAAAACATAATTACAGAAAATATTACTGAGGCTTAGAAACAAAGATATTATAGCATGGCAACTAAATTAAAATATAAGGTACAAAAGTATGTAGGAAATAGTTGAACCTAAAACCTATGCCCATCTGTTTGGCATAACCTACCATACACTGTGCCAGGGCAGAGCTAATCTGAGCCACATCGTGTATGGTGGACATGCTGAGAGAGGTCAGCACTTGTGTGATGTTGCTGCGGATTCTGATCAAGTCTTGGCGGTCCCACTCATTGACATTTTGTATCTGGAACACAGATTCATATGATTGGAAAGAAAAATGCTTAATGACACAATAATTGTCCATACAAGCTGTAGTATACAATGGAATCTAGAAACTATTTTTATACTTTGTCAATAAGGCGCTCCCTCTGTGTTTTGTACTGTCCTCCTTAAAGGAGGAATGATTCTTTCATGGAGAACTGTCCTACTAATTGGCTCTGTTTACTTTTATCATGTTGGATAGCTTATCTCCCTGTCACAAACTGTTTGATTCTCTTATGACACCAGTGATTACATTTAATATCCTCTCTATAAACTGTATTAATATATTGATATTTAATATACAAAATTAAAATTACTCAGTGAAATGATTACCAGCGACAACAAAACTGTGCACACCTACCTGGTTGAGCATGCTAGTAAGAGCAATAGAGTAGGGGATCACTTCCTGTGGGTTGCTTTGTTGGGTCATGTCCCACAGCTTTGATTGGCTCTTGTTCGTCAGCCATTCCATCATTCCCTGACTTTCCACAGGGAATACAGGCAGGAGCACGGTAAGGGTACTGGGATAACAGGAAGGACAGAGTTAGAAACCTAGAAAGGTGCAAAGATGTAGGTCACCTGTGTAGGTCAAGTTGTTCAAAGGATAAGCAAAATGAGTAACAACTACTGCAGTTCTCGGGGAAGGTAATTCTATTTTTGAATCAAAACAATGCTGCATGTGTTTCTTAACAGGAACATTAAAAAAGCACTGTATTTTAAAGAGTTATAATAAAATAAAGCAGCTATATAAGGATAAGAAGAATTATTGGAGACCACAGAGCCCAGCTGAAAACCAGAGACAAAAAAGGTGCCCCAGGGCTAGGGGTGAGAGCTGCTTTCCTAGACAATCATCTAAATGAGTCATAAATATGGCACAGAGTGGCTGTACTGTACTGAGCTGCTGAGCATTTAGTAAATGAGAGAACCAATTAACCACAAGTTGGCAGCTTCTTTTCAGTTGGCAGTATCAATTGCCAGACAACAACTGCAAACTTCTTCACAAAGTTATCCATTATAATTTTACATTTCTGCAGCTCATGATACATACAGACGATAGAGTCTTTGTCCTAATGATTCATGTACAAGACTCTATTTACAAATGTAATCTCTAAGACTTTTTATCAGAAGGACATCATTTAGACCAGAGTTCCACACTCCCTCTGCAGACCTGTTGAGAGCGATGACTTTGCCCCCAAGGGCATCCTCCACTTCAATCAGCACACTAATGTGAGAAAAACTGCTTGACTCTGTTGAACCCACTGGTACCAGTGTGCTGAATGTTGACTTGGTGCCTCTGTATAGGGTGAGAAGGTGGCACTGGTGGTATCTGTGCTGGCACACCTCCACATGCATGGTGTAGATCAGCTGAGTCAGGTCTCCGTCTTCATCCATCCAGCCTGCAAATTGAAGTTCAATGACCCAGCACATAGTATTATGTGTTTTATTGTGAAGAAGCAGTCATTTTTCTCTTTGTGATTGCCAAAATAAAAATGATTGTCTGCTTTACTTATCATAATAATGCCTTGAACTGGAAATCATGTAATTTTCACAGGACACAGTCACCATTTTTGAATCTACATCTGTTACTCCTTTTAAACTTCAAAACAACACCATCAGTTTGCTGTACCTCTATCCACAAAATGCACTTTTCTACAGCTGGAACAATAAATTAGGATAAAATAAACACAATCCCAAAATACCCATAGAAACACAGTGTTTTGTACAGGTTAAAGTTTTAAAATAAATGTTCAGCTGATTGGGTGAAAAATAGTGAATCCCCCCACTTCAACTGTGAGCTTTGAAATACATTACTTCCAATACACATTTCAACATGCATGGCTTCAGATCAGGGGATTGAACCCTGTCTGCTACCCAGTGTAACCTAAAGCCACTGAAATCTGAGTTCCTTTAGCCTCTGCATGGCTACACAAGAAGAAATTTCTTTCACATTGCATGCAGTCTGGAGGCTCTCTGTACCTGAGCAGTGATAAGTGACAACAGTCTCGAGGAGATAGATGGTGCTATTGGGAGTAAGAGTGCAAATGCCTCCACTAGGGGGGTAGTTGGGTACTAATATGATGCTGGCAGATCCCCAGAATTCCTTAGAGGGGTGAGTAGCACTAAGGGTGAAGTTGTAATGGACTCCGTTCTGCAGAACCCCCTTCCTTATGACTAAGTCTGGGAAGGAGTTCCCCGTTGTTGTCGACACGTTGTTCAGTTCCAGAACCTCTCCATGTGATCCTTCAGCAGTCCACTCATACTGGGGACAGAACAACAACATCACAGTAAAGAACAAAAGTGTTTTTTTCAGTGCCATACATTTGTATCACTAATTTCACTATGGTCAATCAAGCAATCTTTTTAAGCTTATGAATACGTTCACTTTACAAAAAGAACCACTTTGTTCATGTATAAAACAGAATAAAACAAATTTTATTCTGGGCCAAGAAGTCATAAGAATCTTTTCTTGGGGTGCCTTGTCACAGATCAACCTGAGCATGTCTAAATCTATGACATGAGGTAAGATTGTGTACCAACTTTTACATTGGTACTTCAGATTGTTTCAGTTCATCAGAGACAATTATGTTCATTTATCAATTAAATGTAATAAACAATGTTTGTTAACTTGTTCTTGCCAATGAATGATCCACCTTTATAATGATGGAATACCCATTAATCCTGTAAATACTTAAGATGTCATAATAAATACTTTTTGAGATATAAGATCCCTATATTTAGCAGAAACTATATAATGTGTCATAAAAAACATGACAATAAGATAATTCGCAATAAGCTAAAAGAAATGTAAATACATTGGCTTGCAAAAATATTCAGACCCTTGCAAATCTTCACATTTTGTCTTGACAATTTGAAGTACTGTAGAACTGTAATTCACTTTATGATACACAACCTACTCCACAAATTGGAAAAAAATAAAAAGTAAATAATATAAAATAAAATGGAAAAGTCATAATTGCACAATCTCTGTAATGTCCCTTAGTCAGGTGCTGAAATTCATTCAAACATGAATACCAAGATGAGTATAAAAACAACAACCATTAACATCTCAAAGCCAATCATTAAGAAGTGAAAGGTACCAGAGACTGCCTAGATCAGGCTGTCCCTCCAGATTCAGCAGCCAGGCAAGGAGGAAACTGTTTAGGAATGCCACTGTGAGACTAACCACAACTTTTAAAGAGTCAGTGTTCAGTGGCTGAGATATGAGAAATTGGTCATACAGGTAGGTTAACAATATCCTGGTCCCTTCATAAAGGGGGCCTGTATGGTGCTGAAAAGGTAACATCTTAAATTCTGTATGGGGTCTGCTACAAAGCACTAGCATGGTGGTGACAGTATTATGTTGTAGTTCTGCTTTTCAACAGTGGGCACTACAAGAACTGTAATAATAAGAAAGAAAATCACCTTGTGAGTGGATCAGTCCAGAATCAAATCCTATTGAGAAATTTTCTGTGGAAAATTTGAAAACTGCTGTCTTTAAGCAATCCCCATGTCGCTTGCGAGAACTTGAGCAAATCTGCCAAGACGAATGGGTAAAACCTACACCAATTGTGTGTATTGTGTGTGTAAAGTTGGTAGAGACTTAACAAAATGCCTGTGGCTATAATTGCTGCCAAAGGCCCACATACTTATAAATTTGACATTTCCATTTGTTCTCTTTAGTTTTTGGTGATATTCACTGTGACACATCAATTTCCCTATGGGATTAATAAAGTCTATCTATGTAAGCTATTTTACTCTCTGAAGCTTTCAGTTTGTCTATTGAGGGGTTGAATATTAAGCTAAAAATAAATGTGCAGAATTTTCAAACTATTGAAAACAAATTTATAAATTAAAAAATAGGATACTATATACAGTAGGAAGTGGCTGAATTTTCTAGCAAGTTCACTGTTCATTGCAAATCAAATTATTTGCAGATACATCCATTCATCCATGTGGACTGTTATCCACAATAGCCGAAAGGCAGGTTACACCCGGACAGGATGCCAGTGCATTATAGGGCATACACAAGCACAAACACACACCATGGACATTCTCCCCAGAAGCCAATTCACCTACCAGTATGTCTTTTGATGCCACAGTGCCGCCCATTCGTAGATTCGTTCTACTCAACATTCTTTTCAATCAATAAGACTTGATAATGTTTTGGAGAAAAGAGTGCATAAGAAACAGTACTAAAAACAATATGGAATAACTTACAAGTGTTTCATTGCTGCAGCCCTTACACTGTCCAGACAGTACGACATGGACACTGTGACTCACACAATAAGAGGACAAAGCGCTGCAAGACCGGCACTGGATGTTCACTGGCAGGACTCTGCCAAGCCTCACCATCACCTGAAAGCCATGAGCACAACACAGGGTTTTAGCAAACAGCTCTCTAGCTGGAATTCTCCACCACAGCTTCTGACCCGTGTCCAGCCTGGGATGAGCCCTCTCTAACTCTCCACTCAGAAACAAGTCAATAATACTGTCAGTCTCACCAGCATTACAGTTTAACTACTGAAGCTTCACATTATCTGATGAGCAACCTTGGCAATCTCAATTATTCCTTTCTTTGGTTGACAGATCCATTCAGAATTAGTAAAGAATCAGTAAATTAATTTTTTTAAAATAGTAAAGAGTTTGATTACTTTGCAAATACTGAGAATTGTGAACCATGTATTGCAATGAACAACATATGAGTTAAGATTTTTTTTAATTTTACACACTTCCTTGTTTTTCCTATGTGTTTAATCATGATTTACTTGTAATGTACTGTAGGACCCCAGGATAATCCTGATCAGGGGTCAGGAACATGCAGAATACAAGAACATACTGCACATGATCATCATCAGCTGGTAAAATTAATACAAGTGAAACATAAAACCTGTGTTTTATGTCAAGATAAAAACTTATAGGGAGAGCAATACATTAGAACATCCTTACCTGAAACCAACTATTTTCAAAATGTTAGGTAAATGAAGGTTCAGTAGCTCTTCAGTAAATGGAATCATCACTGGGCAGGTAGTCAGTTCTTTAATGATGTTATTTTAAAGAAGTATAAAGATTTAATACTATTTTATATTTTTGTAAATTACTAAAAAAATTAATTAATATTAATTCTTATTTTGGCCAAATAAACTCTTCCAAAAAACATGATACCTCCCTAAAATCAATAAGTGTTATTTTTTATACTGCAAACTAGTCAAAACATTTATGGGCAGACATCATAATTTGAATTTAATAAAAGAAAAGAAAAAAATATTGCAGCATACCAAACTGAACAATGATTAACAGAGGGATTTTTAAATTGTGACTACGGTACACGTAATGTCAACTGGCAGGCCGCTTGATGGTGTGACACTCCACCTAACATAATGCACTGTTAAGTGTGTGCTACACTTGCTTCATACCAGAACTTCTGCACAAGGGAATGATACAGGCCTTCCTTTAAAAGACCAGCCACTATAGTTTCCCATCATATATCTGGGCTGAGGTGAAGTAAAAGATAGTCAAAGATAAAATGAGCTTTGAACCTGCTTTCATGAGCACAGTGCATCCAGTACATAATTAAAACCCCAAATACTCTAAATCATGTTATACTGGAAATCTAGTGGGGCGAATAATAGACTCACAGACTGGGTTGTGGAGGCTGGAAGTTTCCCTGCTTTGAAGACAGTAAGCGTAAAGACATAAAGAGCATTGGGCTGAAGGTTAAACCTGGAGAGGATAAATGTGCTGCTGTTGTTCAGGATGCTGGGTCTGAGCGAGGATACTGTTGCGTTCTGTAAGGAAAGAAAACACAGTGAACATAGTGAAACAATCTCAGGGTGAATTCACAGGCTACAACATTCACATTAGTGGAATTACTGCAACCTCTCTTTCCAGACTGCAAAGTACCAGAAAAATTAAATAGGAGCAAAATCACATTAATTTGAATTCAACTGTTCTGTACTGTTTGCAGGTCAGAATTACAAATAACACTCAAGTGTAGCTAAACTTATGTTTTCTCTCGGGTTAAAATGCAAAAAGTAAGAGAGTTTAGCATGTAGAAAGTGTGTTTTCTAACATTTTATTTTTTACCAGTTTTGATTGAAAGGCTTAGCAAAAACTGCAAAACTGGGCCAAATTAATTTTTAGAGGAAGCAAAAAAACAACACTTTTCCTGCATTTCAAATGCATCCTTGAGAGCAGCAAATGCATCATAAAATCTCTAGGTGTTGTTTAAACCCTAACCCTAACCCTAGCTTGGGCACTTCCAGAACATATCTCAAAAACCTTGCCTTAAAAAGCTGTTTTCAAAAAGTAACACAAACGTCTCCACAGTAGACCAAAACATTGAAGGAAGCAGTTTTAAAGTATTCTAAATGTAACTGCTGTGAATCTGCTTTCATTTTCCAGTATTTCTTTTTCTGTGTTACCTGCTGCTGGAATAGCAAATGAATTCAACATGTTTTGTGCTGTCTGCAGGTCAGAATTACAAATAACACTTAAGTGTAGCTAAACTTATCTTTTCTCCTGGGTTAAAATGCAAAAAGGAAGAGAGTTTAGCATGTAGAAAGTGTGTTCTCAAACATTTTATTTTTTGCCAGTTTTGATTGACAGGTGCGCGGCTTAGCAAAAACTGCAAAATTGGGCCAAATTATTTTTTTAGGAAACAACATAACAACACTTTTCCTGCATTTAAAATGCATCCTCGAGTGTAGCAAATGCATCACTAAATCCCTAGGTGTTGTTCAAACCCTAACCCTAACCCTAGCTCGGGCACTTCCAGAACATGTATCAAAAACCTTGCCTTAAAAAGCTGTTTTCAAAAAGTAACACAAACGTCTCCACAGCAGTCCAAAACATTGAAAGTAAAAGTTTTACAATATTCTCAATGTAACTGCTGTGAATCTGCTTTCATTTTCCAGTATTTCTTTTTTTTGCATTACCTGCTGCTGGAATAGCAAATGAATTCAACATGTTTTGTGCTGTATTTTAATATACTTTTTAGATTTCTTATTTTTAGACTTTTTATTTCTAAATAATCAAACTCTTCTCATTTTTTTATCCTTTACATATCTAATACTTGTTTAATGCAGCTCTTATGCAATCAAACTCTTATGTTACCTGTAAATCAAATTATTTGCTATAATTTGATTTACAGGTAAATTGTATAATAGAAAAATGATGTTCTCAAATACCAGGTGTGAAATGGACATTTTTTTTGTGTGTAATGACTTCAAAATCACTTCAAATGAAATATGTTTATCCCAGAAGTGTTTTACATCTGGGATTTTGAAGCTCACTAAAGGCAACAGCGGGACACCACTTATTGTTACTACTGTAGTCATTAATGGAAATGTGAACGTGGAACAATCCAAGGGATATACATTGACATTATTTTTGATTTTTGAGTTTATTTTAGCACTTTAAAGGATTTAAAATCTAAATCCCTTAAGCTATGACTGAGATATTGCTTTACAGGTCACTTAAATACTAGTTAACAGATTGGTGAACCACAAGAGGAAGAGTCTTACCTGAACAGCATAGCTCCAGAAATACTGCAGGTCTCTATCTTCACCTCCCACAATGTCAGGGTCATGTGATCCTGAGCCATCCAACAGCAGATCCTCTTGTGCTGCCCAAACTCTATGAGAGCCACCTTTGATAAGGGCTACCAGCTGGCTCTGCAATACTGTGATATTCACACTCTTAGACTGCAACAAAGGAGTGCCCTGAAGAGCAGCAGTGAACCTCAGGCAGTAGGAGCCCACTTCAAGTGTTAACTTGGGCAGAACCAGTAAAAGGGAAGTCACGTCAATATTCTGCAAGGGCTTCCTGTCTTTCTCTAGGCAGTTTGGACCCCAGAATGCCTCCCATAGGTAGCCAGCCTTGTAAGCAGTGCAACGTTGAAGATCCACACTGGCTTCAAAGTAACTAGGTCTGGACTTCAGGATCCTTGGTTTTCCCTGAATAAGGTCAACCTTTGGTACATTACATTCCAGCTTCATAATATTAATGAACAACTGTGTAGTGAAGTTGCTGACATTGTTAAAGATAGTCACTTCTGCCAGATATCTCCCAGGAGTGTGATAGCGATGGATGGCTGTGCTGTTCCTGTTAACAACTGTCTTCCTGGAGTCACCAAAGTTCCATCTGTAAAGTAAATCGCTGCCTTCCCTTACAAGGATCCAAAATTCAAGAGGTTGGTGAATGAAGACATTTGTCAAGTTAGAAAACATCTCTCCATGAAGGACTGGGGATTGCACAGTCACATTTTCAGTCAAGGACAGTGAGCAGAAAGCATTGCTGGCCACAATGGTTGCAGTAAGAGAGCCATTGGCTGGTGGGGTATAAAAGACTTTTGCCCCAGCTGCTTGCAAAAGAGGGTATCCAGACAATTGAAAAGTCCACTGGTAATGCACTTGAAATCCACTCTGGAGCTCTGCTTGGAAGCTCACTTCTTTTTTGGCCTCCAGAATATGAAAGCAGCAATTTACTAGGCGAAGGCCATGAATTTTCTCGACTATCTCTACCATTAGAACTGTAGCAGAGGAGCTCACATGGTTTCTGGCTCTTACACTGACTGACTGATTGCCAACTGGAAGGTCAGATGTCATGTAGGTGTCTGTTTCAAGATTAACCAGGTAATTTAGAGTGGGAAAGTTCAAAGAAAAGTGAACATCACTGCCTTTCAAGATTGTCACCTTAAAAATCAGTTGATCTCCTTCACAGAGTGTGGAGTGGCTAGCGTTTACTGTCAGCCCCTGGATTGTGTCCTGAACTATGACTTCATGGGCTATCTCTTTCCAGCTTATATTGTTTGTTACATTGAGGGACACTAGGTATTTTCCAGCCTCCTGAAAGGAATGAATAACTGACTGATTGTACAAAAGGGTAGAACCAGTTCTCCTAGAAAATTTCCACTCCCATCTCAGATCATTTCCTTTTTTTACATACCCTTCAAGTGCCACAGGTGAGTCTGATGGGACATAAAACGGACCTAGGGTACCCTGGATGAGAAAACCCACTTCACTTACTTCTTCCTGGACACTGAGCTCCTTGGACCCTTCACTGGAGCCCAACATGTTGGTCACAGATACTTTAATGACAACAGTGCCAATGAGTCTATATGCGTGAAAAAGAAAGGATTCATTTGACAGTAGAGGAGAGTGATTTGAGTCCACACGCCAGATATACTGAAGGTCTGTCCCAGTATCCACACTAACCATGATCTTGATGGGCTTACCCAAAGGTACAATGTCTCCTTCTGTTAATACCTTAACTCCTGCAATGCGCTCCACACCCCTAAGCAAAAGACTGCTATTCACCAGTCCCAAAGGGTTTCTAGCTTTTAGGATCACCACAAAGTCGCCAGGAGTATCAGTATGGAGAGTGACATTTTCCCCTTCACTTAGAGGTCTGTTGCTTGCATTCTGATAAATAAACCACTCAAAAGTCACATTAGAACCCTGGGCCACAGATGCAGAAAACCTAACATTTGTTCCAGTTGGAATATACCTTTCTGAAATCAGATCCTGACTCTTGATACTTAATCCACATATTCTCTCATATGCTTCCATCCTAATGGTGGCTTGCTGTTTGCTAATCGGATTTTGGGCAACCACTGAGATGTTATAGACACCTGCTTTCGAAAATATGTGCTTAAAAGTTGATGTTCCCAGCTCAGGTGTGAAAGATGGGTGAAACAACCAGTAAAAACTAACATTTACCATAACGTTTACTGTAGCTGTTATTACCGTCTCTTGACCCACTTCAACAACAGGCTGATCGGTGATCAGAACCAAGTCAGAAATGGGGATCAGCACATTGATTTCCGATGTGACCCTTTCCCTGCTGACTGCATTCAATGCTGTAACGGAGACGTTAAACTGTCCTGGAGATGTGTAGACATGAGAAACGGTTTGTCCATGTCTAATATAAGATCCATCACTGAAATCCCACTGAAATGTGACATTGGTTCCTGAAGAGGCTTCAGCCATGAATGCGTAAGACTTGTTAACAGCCACAGCCCCAGGGGGCCCTCTATCTTGTTTCATAATTAATTCCCTTACTGGCATTAGCACAATTACCAATACTGTGGCTGTCCTGTTGCTCACATTATTGCTTACTACCACTTTCACATGATGGGACCCTTCTTCTTTAAAAATACAACAATAATTTGAGGAACCCCTGGTGGGTGATCGGTTGAAGAAATTTGTGTACCACAGAAACTGGTAACTCTGTTGTTCATCTGGCTTTGGAATTACAGAAGCGTTGAAACAAATCTCCTGCCCCACTGCTGCCGCAGAATGTGAAGAGTTTATTGCCAAAGAGGTTATGAGATCTTCCATACAAACTTCAGTTTGATATGAAGCTGACCTCAGTGGGCTAAAAGCTGTGATGTTCACATAATAGATACCTGGGCTGGCGTAACGGTGAACAGCTGTGGAATTTCCCTGGACAATAGCCAGGGGACTTCCATCACCAAATATCCAGTGAAACGTCATAGCAGATTCTTTCCCAGACACCAAGGCTTGAAAAGGAACCTCACGTCTGGCCACAAAGCAGCCTGATGGAAGGATTCCACCTATGATTAGTCTGTATACCTCCACACTAATTGATTGAAAAGCATGACTGACGGGATTGTCCACAGTAATCCTGGCAGAGTAATTCCTAGCAGACTTGTAAATGTAGGAGATCGAAGCATCTGAAACGTTAGAAAACACATGCCCGTCACCCATGTCAAAAGTCCAAAAGAGTCTGGTACCCGATGACACAGTTCCTTTGAGAACTGTAGGGGTCCCCAGTTCATTGGGTCCATTGTAACTTAATTTGAGACCTGCGATTCTTTCTACAACTTCCACAGCCATCCAGGACCTCCACATGTTGAACGTGGTATTGGCAGTTACTGTGACATTGTACACACCTGCTGTTTTGAAAGTGTGGCTGACTTTGGAATTGCATTCCTTAATTTCCTTGGAGCCATCAGCAAAGTTCCATAGATAACAAACTCCATAAGTGGAAGGTCTTGGAAGAGCTCTTAGCTCAAAATCCTGGTTGACAGCAGGGTAGGCTGGAGTTAGGAAGAGGGATAGCCCAGACAGTGGACTCTGCACCATTACTAAAACAGCCTTCTCTGTCCTGTCATAACTGTTAAAAACTTCAACCCGTACACTGTAGTTACCTGAAAAGAACACAAAACAATAAATTTCTCATTAACATTCTTCAAAATCAGGAACAGCTTCCAGAAGTACTTCAGTTGATCTTTTAAAAGTTTAGAGGGAGATTTCTAATACTTTTCACAGAAATTAAGAATTTATTTTCCAACATCTTAAATGGCAATGTACTGTAGGTTGTTTGAATCTATGACGAGTGCATATAAAATATAATGCAAATGCAATTCTCACTTACAATTAGAAAGTGAGAAGTAACTTCTCACAATTAGAAAGAGAAAACTAAACTATTAAAATTCATTCCAAAATGTTATAAAAGAAACCACTAATAAGTGAATGCCTGTTACTGTCATTTTGAACCAACCTTATGAACGTCACATGAAATGACGAAAAGCCTATATGTTCTTACATACTTTTCACATAAACTTTATATTCTTTGTCTCTCTTTACCTTGTAACATAAACCTTTTTGGGTAGAAACTGCTTTATTAAAAAAGCTTCAGTTAAAAAATGTCAGTGTGATTATATAATTTACTCTTGGCATTAGTAACCTTAAACACATTATCAGCTTGAACATGTGGATATAGAGGCTTGACATTAGATTCTACCAAGTACATACAATTTGTACATGTTTATAAAGTATACATCACTATCATTAACAAAACTGTCATAAATGTGTGTGATTTTTACAAAACATAGGTGTACCGAAAGCATGAAGGCTGTACATTTGATTCCTCAATTAGAGTCATAAATTGCACACATTCAGTATTTTAGTGGGTATCAGCATTTTCAGTGGCAGTTTTACCTGGCTGAGTGTAGATGTGGCTGGCAGAGTCCTGTAGGTAAATCTGTTTTCTCTGATCAGCATCATATGGGGGAGAGAAAGAGTGGCTCACAGCTGGGATGTCATCTCCAAAGTCCCATCTGCAGAGTTGGAGAGAGCATGACTAATGCCGCCACAGGATTTCTTGCCATTGCGACATTAACATAAAATAGGTTAATTTTTTTCATATTTAATTATTCTAATCAATATTTATGTATAAGGGCAGCAAGTTGGCACAGTGGTTAGCATGTTGCCTTGTTGACATTATTTCTACCTCCTATTCACATCTGCTTGGAGTTGTCAAGTTACTTATCTGACATCAAAGAAGGTAAATAGTAAACCTGAATGTGACGCCAATGGACACATCAACTTTCACCCTGAAGACAAACACTTGAGAGGTGTTGACAGCCATGACCTCTGCAACAGAGAGGAACACAGGATCTTCTAGGGGCTTCATCAGATCAGCTGTGAGCTTCACATCCAGGGACTCTGAGCTCACTGGATTCTCTGCTGTTACCTGACATCAGAGAGGAAATCACAGGTGTGCACAGGTAGCAACACAGTACCATTTGAGACAGAATGCTTAGCAAGTTTATGGCAGTGAAGTTCCGTTTCACACAGGAAAACAGAAATGGATGAAATCCCTGAATCAAATAGCTATGACTACCAAATAGCCTCTCCTCATTTATAACATTATTTATTTGAATACAAATAAATAAGGACAGAAATAATAAACAGATGGAAGATTGAATTTTGCATTTATTTTGCAATCAGAATAATCATTATCCATGTAGATCTAGGTTCTCCAAAGTTTTTTCAAGACAGGTATACCCTTCATCTCCAACCTTAACTAAGATTATGGCCAGCATCATTTGGGATTCAGAAGCACTGCTAATCTCATTAGTATATAATCTCTTGTTTGTTTGATAGAATTTGTAGTCATATTGTAGGTACTTATCAGTATTTTCCCCTCTTAAAAATAAATGCTCTATGATTCAGTCTTAATACCTTGTATTAACATGTCAATTTATTGAAAAATTCAAAATTGTTGTGTCATTCACTCACCTTTAGGTTATACACAGCAGGTTTTCGGAATACTACACTATATGTCTGCCCGTGATAAGCAAACAGAATCAAGTCATCTATGACCCAGGTGTAGGTGACTGAAGAACCACTTCTGACTGATGCTCTGAATTCCTAAATGAATGAAAAGAGTATTTTAAAATACATTTTCACATTATGAAGTGAAAAGTGTTACAGGGACTTCATGATTTCAAAGCAGCCCATTCTTAGCAATTCCAACAAACAGATGTAGGGCCATAAAGATATCTACTTTTGTCTATTATTGCATAATGTTAGTTCACTCCAATTAGTAATACATTCCATCTATAGTTTAAATTATGCTGTCATTTACTCCATGTTCTCCTGGAATTCAGAAATAATGTAATAATATTTACAGTATTTCACATTAAAGAAACTGAATCTCTGTTTAGTGGAATTAAAATGTGGGAGTCTACTTCTCAGTATACATATATATGTAAAGTATAGATATATTTGATTTTTAATCTGAAGAGTTTAATTATTAACCTGTTAATAAAAACTGATCTACCGTATACCATACCTAGTACTTACTATCATGTATACTCCTTAGATCTACTGATTATATCTTGTAAATGTACCTTCACAAAATAAATCTACTACACGTCTACTTAACACAGAGCTTACACAGAGCCACAGATTACCATTCGGATGCACATTAATTTATAAATATATACACATTACATATCATATTATATATTATAATAACTAAATAAGTATAAAATATATTTTGTGTATCATAAAACTGTACAGATTTCAAGCAAAAAATGAAAGAAGTATTTAAATAGATCAAACCATCTATGCACAGCATGGTTAATATGTAATAAGCAGGAAGCAAGCTTAATAAGAACAATTATTTAATATACCTCCAATATGCAACACTCAATATTGCATGGCTAAGTAAACAATTTTATAAATCTGCGAGTTCCACAGTCTTGACTTCTACAGACACAGAAAGTACAGAACTCTCGCTGTAATTAAGGCATTAAAACTGCATGAGGAAAAAGGAAATAAAATAATCCTATTCCTTACTAAATCACTGTTTAAAATGAATGCTGAACAAATTTGATTATATTTCCCTATTAAATGAGTTGTTAAATATTATAATAAATCCTTATACGGGTGTACTGTAGTGATCTTGATCTCAATGTGTTTTATATATGGGACTCACTTCATCCAATACTGATGTACAGTCCTTACCTAGGTGACACAAGGCTAGCAGTCCTGCTACAAAACACATCAGAAAAGAGAAGGATTTATTTTGATGTCTCCTGTACTAGTGCCGACTAGGCCCAGTTGAGATCTGATGAGATCAAACTAGAAGGTGGCAACTCTGCTGCCTTGTGTCCATCCACACATTTTCTAACCTTTTTATCCAACACAGAATCGCAAGGATCTGGAGCCTATCCTGGCGAGCAACAAGTGCAAGGCAGGATGGGATGCCAGTCCATTGCAAGCTATCATGAGTGCTTTAGTTTAAAAAAACTATATAAAACAAAAAGTTAACATAAAAGCTACCTTCAAAATATCATTTACATATTTATTATCAACCACTGTAAAGCTTCTATAATATAGATGTTAATCTGCATTTTTCGACATACCTGGGATACATCCACTAACATCCTCCGATCCCCCTGTGGTTTCATCCTGAGCCCTTGTACCTCCTGGTGAGACTGCAGTACCACAGAGAGGTTCTGTGCACTGACTCCATTGGAGACAGAGATATTGAGGATCTGGGACACTGGCAGGGCCACAGTGGCATAGGCATATGAGAACCAGGTGTCTGGGGTGGTTCTTGTACATCCTGGCACATAGGCAAGCAGAGCAGATGGACAAGAGGAGCTGAAGGCGATCCCACTGCGCAGAACAGGAGCTGACCAGGAGCTGGTAGCATTGACCCCAGACAAGATCTTGATCACAATAAGCGTGGGCTTGTTCACTGGAATGTGTATCATTCCTCCGACCGGAAGTGGGTGGATGATTTGGAGCCCCCATACCGGCGTGCGAACGTCCACAGTGCAGCAGGCTGTAGTGCTGCTCACAGGGTTGCTCACTGCGATGCTGTACGTGTAGGAGCCCGGGTCCCTGTGGCCTGTGCCGAGCGGTGAAGTGACAGCATATCCCTGCAGGCTGTCAGAGTACAGCACTCTCAGGTCGCACACCACCTCGTCCACCCACACAGACTGACTGGGCTGGGCAGACACCCCCCCTTCCAACCAGCCTGTCCGGCGCAGGGAGAGGTAGCTCTGACGCCAGGGGGAATCATCGCTCCGTGGGCACTGCAGGAAGGATCCTGCGCCAGCATCGTGCTGCACTGCC
The DNA here is from genome assembly GCF_059453375.1 of Lepisosteus platostomus. NCBI lineage: Eukaryota > Metazoa > Chordata > Actinopteri > Semionotiformes > Lepisosteidae > Lepisosteus > Lepisosteus platostomus. The sequence goes on from NC_142621.1 coordinate 33,976,781, forward strand.
AGGATGTCGTCTGGAAAGACGTTAATCTCCCGCTTGAGGAGGAGGACCTGGGAGAATACAGCACTGTGTTAAATATCTACAGCATTCCTCAACATATTCTCCATACCGAATCAGGAGCTTTCGTTGTAGCATGCATGAAAATGTTCAGGGCATAACAGCCTTTTCTCACATTTTCAAAGAGTGAGGCAAAACATTTAACAATGAAATTATGTTTTGAGTTTTTTTTAAATATTCCACTTTGGGCAATTCTGCAGTTGTTTCAGTTATGCTCAATTCACATCAGGTTTGTGATTAAATGTGAAATCACCTTAGTGTTCAGAGACAATGAAGAGTAGCCTATGATAGAGAATCTCTACTTTAATACTACACCGTCCTTATTTTTCTTGTTACTTTCTCCACAAGATCAGTTCATACATATATTTACAAGACATACTGACCGGTGTCCAAAAGCACACATGTGAATCAAACACAGGAGCTTAAGTTGGGATCAAAAGCTTCCTTGGATCTCTCATACAAAGTGAATGTACAGCTGAGATGTAATCCCTCCAGCAAGTACTTGGTCTGCCCTGGGGTCTCTTCCCAGTGGAAAATGTTTGATACAACTCCATCAGGAGGTGCTTAAATCATTTCAACTGGCTCCATTTGATCCAGAGGAGCAGTGACTCTATTCCAACTTAATCCTGAATTGCTGAGCTCCTCACCCTGTCATGGACAGTAAGCCCCGCTGCCCTATGGAGAAACCTCATTCCCACCACTTGTACCCGCGAACTCATTCTTTCAGTCACTAGCCAAAGCTCATGATCGTAGGTGAGGATGGAGATGTACTGTAGATTAAAATGAAAACCAGGTGCTTCATCACAAAACTCAGCTTTCACTTCCCCACCACTATTCACTATAGCTTCCATACGTCTGCAGCCACAGCAGGTACATGTAAATCTCACTACTCAAAAAGACCCCAAGGTCCTTACATTTCTCCCAGGAGGGGTTATTATAATTAATGCTTGCTTAAAATAAATGTACTCACCTGTACACTATATTTAAAGCTAACCTTTACGGAATGTTTCAGTTCTTTTGCTTATTTTTATTCATGACAATGAAAGTGACAGCAACAACTAAAGCAGAGCTGTTCCTAAAGGTAACAAAATGTAGAGTTTCAACTTGAAAGGAAACTTTTGATTTAGAGATACTATGGAATAAATCACATATAAAATAATATAGGTGAAGGATATTTCAGGTGAAGTATAAGTCTGTTTAAAGAAGGAAGCGAGTCTCTTGGGTAGCAGTGAGCTACCTTGTAGAACCGGGGAGGTGTCTGATCAGCACACTCACACACTCACATTGACGTGCACTTGCTCTGAGCTGTGGGGCAGGCTGAGGGGCAGGTCTGCTACGAGGTGGTAGAAGGGTGGGGTGGCAGTGTGGCGGGGAGGCCTGCCAAAGGACTGGCCCTGGGGTGTGTAGGAACTGCAGGGGCTGGACAGCGGCTGGCAGCTATCCTGTAGGTGGCACCACTGCTGCCCTCTGGCACAGCCTCCAGTGGTGTTGCAGAGGGGCTCTGTGGAGCAGCAAGCGAAGGGGTTGAGCAGGACACTGCAGCCTGAGGAGAAAGACAGCACACAGTCAGCATGCAATGCGATCTGTGACCATTCTTAACACAGCTTGCTGTTTCTTGCCTTGTATATAACATAATGTAACATAGCTCATATAAGGATTAATAATTAATTGAGTCCCCTTGGACAATGGAATCAGACAAATAAATTCATAAAAAATCTCAGCAAAAAAATGTCTGCAAATAAGAATTAAAGTAGTCTATCAGAACATAATTAAATCAAATACTTTTTTTAAAGAAATGTATATTGCACTTTGAAAACTTTTAAAATCCCTAAGGGTATTAAGCAAAAAAAAGGATGAATAAATGTTAATTATAATATACAGAAAAACTGCAACATCTTTGTGAAGAAGGAAAAATTAGAAATCTAATTGGGAGTGATAGCATTACATTAAAATGTAATGAAACTAAAGTAAAGAAACTGGATATTTCTTAAATTGCTCAAGAACCATGAAGTCAGTAATCAACAAGAAGAGGAGCTAGCACATACTGTAGTCATGCATATGTACAGTAATTCAATCAGCAGAAAGAGCCTGACTAGTCATGAGTTCCAGTTTGAAAGAAGAGCCGCTGTTTTTTACCTGGTGGGACGAGGTGCTGGCTGGGGCTGCAGTAAGGGCGAAGGACCTGGACTCTCGCTCGAGTCTGGTTTTTAATAGGCTGGATCACAAACTCTACTGACACCACCCGCCCAGCATGGCTGAACCACAGGCCTGGAAACAGCATCACCTAAAACAGAGGGAGTAACGAGGGCAAACAGAGAGAGCAACATGTAGAGGCAATTATACACTGAACCCTTATTCTCTGATATATTCCTTGATATGAACAGCAGATTCAATGCATCAGGTAAAATCCATAGCACTGCATGATCTGGTGAGTAAGGTATAGGATTCTGATCTGGCACTGGCTTGCTTACAATACATTGCACAAAGTGCAATGAGTCCAGGAAGCTGCAGCAAGCCAGTGATGGGGTTGGGAGGGACACAATGTGATGAATCCCAGACAAGGTATGCTTAATATTCTTTGGGGGTGAGAACACATGACAGTTAACTGAGAGAAACTCATGAAAAACTATTGTTAAGTAATTTTGTTTTTCATTTGCATTTCTGAAGAAAAATGAAATTGGAACCCTTTAAAACCGGGAAATCGTAATACCGGTTTTAAAACAACAACACATTTTAATAATATACAAACGAAATATGGAAAAGTCATTATTGCATAAGGTGGCAGTCTGGTGGCACAATAATATTGCTGCTACACAGCTCTTGGGCCAGGCATTCAATTCCTGCTTTCCATGTGTTCTCCCCATTTTCATGCGGGCTTCTCCAGGTCTCCCACAGCCCAGAGAGATGCTGGTAGCTTAATTAGCCCTGTTGTGAGAGTGCGGTTTTGTGATTGTGCGTGCCCTGTAATGGTGTCCAAACCAAGGTGTATTCTGCCTTACACCTCCTGCTTGTCAGGATAGGCTTCAGCTCCCCCCACATCCCTGCATAAAGTGGTTAGAAAATGGATGGATGATAGTATAAGTATTCAAAACGTTTTCTTGTGGCAAATCTAAATTAGTTTAGTGTGGAGCGGTGGCACTGTGGCTAAGGATCTCGCCTGTGGCTGGAAGGTTGCTGGTTCAAATCCCATGCCCAGCAGGGGAATCCAACTCTGTTGGGCCCCTGAGCAAGGCCCTTAGCTCCACCTGCTCCAGGGGTGCTGTATAAATAGCTGACCCTGAGCTCTGACCCCAAGCTTCTCTCCCTGTCTGTGTGTCTCATGGAGAGCAAGCTGGGGTATGTGAAAAGGAAAATTCCTAATGCAAGCAACTGTATACAGTTAATAAAGTGATCTTTATGTAAACAAAAGTGCCTTAACAAATCACACAATTGAGTGGTTTCTACCTAGCTGCAGTAATTGTTCTCATTATTTCACAGTACATACTGTACACCTTCCTCTGTATGGCCCCTCAGTTTAAAAGTTGAAAGAGCTTTTAAAACAGCTCAGAGATAAAGTTGTACAAGGACACATCAAATTATGACACCATAACACATGTCAATAGACGTGTTTTTATTTAGGAAACTAAATGGGTTCATAATTAACATAACTTGGTAAAAAATAAACAACCTGAAAACTTCAAACGCAGAAGTCTTATTCTTCCTTCACATGGGGTTTGCAGAAGATTAAAGTCTTGCTTTACTTCTCACCTGAAGTGCACTTATGTAAAACAAATGACAGGCCATTTGTTTGGTACCTGTTGGTACCTACAGTAAGTCAACTTACCTCCACATTGCTCTGTCCCAGACCAGGGGGAGCAGGGAGCACAGACAGATTGTTCACTTTGTAAACACCTGTCATTACTGGGACTCCAGCCAGGAATGTGTCAGGACCAGGCAGGAGAGCTGTAGGGACAACATGTTGGGTCAAAATCAGTTATGCCTTGAACGCTGAGGAGAAGGAGATAGGGCCACAACTAGTTCTGAAGCCTTTTAACACTTTAACAGCTGGGTTTTTGTGCATGGTGATTTAGGATTTTCCAAGAACTAATTATCATGATAACAGATAGCCTGTTTCATAAGATCTTAATTCATTCCATTTCTGTACCAAAAAATGTATGTCTTCAATGAACTCTTACTAACTGTTGGAATAAAATTTAGACTTTAAAAACTGCATTATAATTTTTATTTTAATTTGGTGGGATCAGGAAAACATTCTTCACAAGATTCAGGCTTTCATTTTTAATTTGGGTATAGATAAGTAACTTACTGATTCACAGATCTTGGGACATCAGTCTCAACAACAAGGTAGTGTACTTGGTTGCAGGTGCTCATGGTTTTTGAATAAAGTACAGTTTCCACATACATTCATAAACCAAAAACAATGACTCAGTATTACCTGATGTGTGTTTCTCACAGATAAATGGGATTTTTGTACCACAGTCAGTGCTTTTCCAAAGCCCCATTAAGCTCATCATCATCTGGACACAGCCTTTCTGGTTTTTATTAGCATTTCCCCAGTTATGGAACACATCTGCTGGAGCCCCATCAACCCAGACTGGCTTGACAGAGGTCCCATCTCTGAGCCCAATCCAGACATTGTCAGTCCTATCCAAACACACAAGCAGTACATTGTATAGCAGAAACACACCACAGGACATTACTACAGATAGGGTAGTTAAATGGAAAATGGGCATTATTCAAAAGATTACACCCTCAGGGGATATACAGGACATGTTTAACATGACACAAGTCAAATAAAGCTTCTATTTTGAACACACATTTTATTCAAACATGCTTATGTAAGCTAATAGAGAAATTATGTATCAAAAGCTAAGCCATCCACAAGGACGCAGCACACAGTAAAGCTGTGTAAGATGCCCTTATTTGAACAATTTTGTAAAATGATGGAAAATCACATTAAATAGTAATATACATGTACCTTTGATCTAAAATGAGAAAACAAGAAGTGATATCCTGGAAGCCAGTATAATCCTTTTTCTAACCACTATATCCATTACAGGGGAGCCAGAGACTGTCCTAGAAAGCAACAGGTATAAGGCAGTGTATATTCTGGACAGGATGCTAGTCCATCACAAACAAGCACACACCCACACTGGGGCCAATTTTACTGAAGCCCTTTAACCTACCAGCCTGTCTGGACTGAGGAAGGAAACTAGAGCACCCAAAGGAAACCTACTGTACATGAACTTGGGGAGAACTTTCAAACTCTAGACAGATAGCAACCCAGGTCCAATACTGTGAGGCAGCAATGCTATCCACTGTGCCACCATGCTGCCCTGTATCCAGTACAAACCCTAACACAAACAAAAGATCCTGACAAAGAACCAGTGATCAGGACCTGCACCAGACCACAACTTGTGAGTTTATCTTAGATGTGAACTCTTGTCAAGTGGTTCTCAGATGAGCCTCTAAACGTAGTTCTAGAAGACACTAAACATAGGCAACTCCTTAACAAATAAGAAAAACAGTGAATATAAATATAAGAGGAAGGTTACTACTAAGTGGAGGCCATTCCTCAGATCAAACGTGTTTGGATGTGAGCAGCTAATTGATCTCATCTACCCAGGGAACTGGCTCAACAACATTACTGAGTAGCTTGTTACAGATTCCCACATTCCTCCTGTTTTCAGTTTTAAATGCAGTTTTAATGGTTTTACAGAAAACCAAATGGCTTTATGAGAATATCATTTTTTCACACTATCTTCAATTTATGGCTACAACTGTGGTCCAACTCCTTCGCCTGTACCTTTGTGAGAGTGAGCAGCCTCAGACTGGTGAAAGCAGTGATGGAGAGCTGGATACTCACAAGGGGAAGGTTTGCTGAAGGAAGCTCTGGATGTCAGCACTGCTAACTACAGCCAGGTCTCCCCCTGTCGTCTGCTGGCAGGTCCGTCTTGCATCCTGCCAGGACTCCTGTGTCTGGACAAGCCAGTAGCAGTGCATATTGGTCAAGTGGATCCGACTGCCTCTAGGGCAGATGGAATGAACTGAGAAAGAAAAACATACAGTAATTGATGATTAATATTCACTATCAATTAATAGTGCCAGTAATAGTTTTCACCTTGACAATATTTCCCCCAATCACCCATAAGAGACATAAATAATGTAATAATAATACATTTTCCCCATGACCCTCTATTGGATGAAGTGGTTAGAAAATGGAATGATGGAGTAATGTATTGTTGGAGACTAATTTTCTTATTTACACTAGCATATTTCCCTGATTCATAAAAGCATGACACTACAAATTTTCTGTTCCGTAAGTATAGTTATGAGTTAGTTAGTTAGTACTTAGAAACAAGTACAAACTTATTCAAAAAGTTATATGAAATGTATTTATCATCTGTTGTATTGATTTGATCATGCATACATTTTTTTCTTGTAGCAACCTATAAAACTAAGTATATTTTATTTTAAGGATCACTCTAACAGAGCACTGTTAGAGTGACAATCATGGGCAAACACCTTGAGGATGGTTTAAACTAGACAAAAGTGCTAAATTTAAACTAGACAAAAGTACTAAGTTTTACATGCAAGAAGGAAAAAAAAAATATAAATACAAAATGGGGAACCCTGAACTAGAAGAGGCTACTTTGAAAACAAATAAAATATATTGCTGTTCTGGAATTACTGTGAAGAAGAGCAGTTAGATTCTTTATGCAACTAAAGTCAATGTCTTAAACTGTCAGGCTAAAAGAACAGGACCTTTTTAGTCTTAAACAGAAAAGACTACAAGGGAACCTCATACAAGTATTCAAAATCCTCTAAGGCACTGACAACCTCATCCCAATGAACTTCTTCAGAATCAACAGAGAAACACGAACCAGCACACACTGGTGAAAACTAGATGTAAGTGACTTTAAAAACTGAGATCATGAGGACCTTATTGAAACAAAGGGTCATGGAAGTCTGGAACAAGACTACCCAACTATGCTGTTGAAATAGATACCCTGTCTACTTTCAAGAACTGGCTATATTAAGTCATTGGATTCTTTAGTTAGTAACAAATGGACAGATGGGCTAAATGCTTTCCTCTCATTTGTAACCTTTCTTATGTTCAAATTATGTTCTTTTAATTTCTGTAAATGATCTAATAGCCAGGATTTTAAGGAAGATCACGTAAATTAAAAAGGTGAAAAAACTGTTTTGGTATTGAAAGAGGTTGCCCGGCAACCGTTAAGACCAAGCACATAAATTTGTTCTAACAAAGTCAGTGTCTTATCACTATGGTAAATGGAAACACTTTTCAATGGCCACTGTAAAATAATTGCAAAAAAATAGGTGCCTATAAAACCCATCAGAGACATCAGCCATGGTAAGTCAATAGTGCAAAAACAGTTATTCATGATCAAATGCATTTCGACGGTGATGCTTGCTGATAATAGCTAACATACAGTCAGCATGTTTCTGTTTCACATGTACACCATTTGTAGACACTGGATTTTAACCCCAATTTAGCTAAACTTCACTGTAGTAGAATATAAATTGTACCCAGTGACCTCTTCTGAAAGTTATCTTCAGATAATTTGTGTTTTAACAATATACAAAGATTTGTTTGTAAACATGTTACCAGTGCTCCACAAATTTGTAATGTGATTTTCGAGTCCTTGTACTCCAGAACTCTGTATCCTTCATTTAAATCATTACATTCTTCTGTTAATGACTGCTTTATAATCAGTAAACAAGTCAGGTTAATTTGGAAGACAGAAGCAGAAGTAATTCTCAACCGGTATACTGCATTACTGTTGTCTCATTGAGAAAACTGCTTCAGGTTTTGTCCAGCAAACAGCGCTGCTTTGGAAAGAAGCTTGAGCAGTGAGTGCCGAGTCAGACTCAAAGGCATGGGGAGACGTCCGAGAAGAGGTGGATCTGTACTTGGAGCAGAAAAACTCCAAGTCTGAGGAAGGGAGGGAAAGCTGTACAAGACTTACAGTAGGTCACACTTAACAGACAACAGACTATGGTCTGGCCTGGTACATTCTGACTTTGAAAGCAAAACAAACCATTTATCAACATAATCTCAAGTTTCCTAGATAACTGTATGCAAAGGAGCATGCACAATAAAAACAGAAAAATAAGAAAAGCATGAAACATCCTATGACGCAATTGAATTTAAGCATATCTTAAGATCGATTGCCAAAAAATGGATTCTGAGCTGGACAAGATTACATGAATGTGGGAGACTGACGGTAGGTAAGATTTCTTTATATACAGATAGACTTAATGGACACACTTCCCAGCTCATTGTCTAAGGGTTTGTCTGGAAAAACTCCTAATCAGGCTAATTGAGAAAACTGGGTCAAACGGCTTCCATACACATAGACAATTCAAACGATGCCCTAAGCTTCAAATCCACTAGATCAATAGTTAAAGCTGTCCATTAAAATCACTGACTTTTTCAGCTTAATTCAAATATATTGGAAAGTTAGTGTATGTTGCAATGAAGAAAGTTTAATTATCAAAACACGGATGGAAAGTTTTTCTAGTCCTAATATTATAAAAACTGATGTTGTAGTTACCTCCACCACCACTGGTATCCACCTCCATAATCAGAATCCAGAAAAAGCCAAGATAACTTGTCATGGTCATTTTTTCAAGACCATACAGTGGTTGTTACACCCCTCCCCCAAAAAGAAATCACAGAAAAAGTAAATTTAACAAAAATTCTAGCACATAACTGTTCAAAACTGTTCAAATTTTACATTGCACATTTCATTCCTTGTGTATAAGCCACCATTGAATCTTGGTTGCCAGTTTAAGGATTTGAGGGTCCAATCTGGGAATTGTTCTAAGACATTCTTCAAGCTCATGACCCATCAGACATCCTGAAAAACAAACCGAATGCATATTCCTCTCCAGTTCCATTTTGTCCTGTATGATCCATGAGGCCACGTTAGTTTTCTTTGACTGTAGATTTTAACCCACTGGCTTTTGTCAGGTAAATCTGTTGTTCAAGTTAATTCATACATGGTTTTATGAAATACAGTTCTAAAAGTTTTGTTTCTTTCTGAGTGTGTCTTAAGGTTGGGTAGCGATATAATTTCTCATTGACTTTTCGCTGAATATAAATGGTAAGCAGTCCTTTAGCATCTCTTCACTGCTGCAAATACAGCTTCTCCTGAAATTAACCTTCCTTTTGTCTCTTCTTGTCTTACTTTCTTCATCCTTCCCCTTATTCTTCTGTGAAGCATCGGTCGCTGTTCTTTTCCCTGTTCTGCTCTGTCCTTTTTCTCAGCTCCAAGCCTCTATTCTCTCTCTATTTTGCTTCCCTCTCTCCTTCTGTGACCCTTCAGCTCCACGGAGTCTAGCCTTTGGAACCCATTTCTCCCTAAGACCCTGGGGATTTTTTCTGTTTGTTTCACAGTACCAGTGGCAGTCTTCTTTTGTTCTTCCATTTCCTTGCTGTAAATCCCTCACTGAAAAGGCAGTTAAAGGCTTGTCCAGGTTCATGTTTTAAACCACCACCACTTTTTTTCAGAAGAAAAAAACAAAAACCTTTGTGTGCCAGCGTCAAAGAGCACAGCTTTTCTTGTGCAAATTTTATAACTTAGGCAACCCAGTTCAATAGGAAGGGTATGTGTACAGGGCCTTTCGGATGCATAAAAGGTTCTGCAAAGATTTGGAATGCCAAAGGTTCACAGCAATTCATCCAATAATTCATGGGCATTTTGTCATTTTACATCCAACTTAGGAACCAAATCCAACTCCCCAGTCTTTGTGCAATCCAATATTAAAATACAATATTAAAATTGATATGGTATGATGCTATAAGAGTCATTTGATTCATGGTAACTTCCCGTCAGAGAAATATGTTAAAGTCACCAGTTATTTCCCTCAGCTGAAGTCAAATAAAAGATTGTTTGATAGGGCTGGCCTTCACTGAATCAGTTTCGCAATATGTCAAATTGACTCCTTTGTTAACAATTCCTTTGGTTATTAAGTTAACAGACAAATCTTAATAGCATGTTTTAAAAAGACCAGATTAAGAAAGAAAATACAGAAAAAGGTTTTATGCACACCAAATATTTTATTAAGCGTGAATGGCAAAATTAGTATACTATTCTCCGAGCTTGTCTTTACCTCAATAGATGACACAGTCAAACTCAAAGTGCAGAGTGCAGAGTTAAAATATAAAAATAATTCCAATAATCATCTTTCTAGTTCTGTAGAGATGTAAATAGCATGCACCAACCCTCGAAAATGGAGCAAAGTAAAATAGAGCTACAATCCTAGTCCCAGAAATGACATAGTTCTTGTTTAAAACTTCACTGGCTGGAAAGCACCTGACCTAAGGCAGATAGTTACTTGAACACAACTAATCAATAACTTCCCATGATCACCCCACCCAGTCCTGGTGGAGTGCAGCTAGCAGTACATTGCTTCTTTAAAGCCCCCAGTTACAGTGGATGTCAGACACAGCTCAGACACTGCCCTGTCTTTCATGCTTTGATAAAATTTACCACCCAGAAACCAGACTTTGTAAAACAAATACAGCTCCTAATTTTGTAGGTCTAGGTCAAATGTAGTATCTATTCATTTTTTAATCGCAAATAAATGGTCTTGGGATCTTACCAGTAGTTTCCTTGCCTCTTGTGTCTTTCACACTCCACATGGCAGACAGATCAGTGCCCCTGTCAATGTGGACCAAGAAATTCAAGGTGTTCAATGTTTCCGCCTGGAGTGGGTACTCCAGCTGTACCTGCCCCAGGGGCATCACCACTTTGACAAAGACACTGAGGAAAAGATGATAGCCCCCCATCATTGCATGGACATCAACTTTGTAAGTGCCAGGGAGGGCATATTTATAGAGCACTCTTGTATTTGTTGTGTTGTAAGGTCGTGAGCCATCTCCAAATTCCCATTGGAAGACAGGAAGGGCAGCACTGACACTCAGCTCCACTGGTTGGTACACACTATGCCAGGGTGCAGTTACTATCTCCAGGCTCACCTGCAGAAACACAGAAACTTCAAAGATATAGAGAATGTGCATAAAGATATTTTAAATAACGTATTCTACTGTGCTTGTGTTATTGCTTTGGGAGACTACACAAGAGGATTTAAATACAGGAATTAGAATCAAGACAACCTGTTGACAAATTAAGACATTTGCATAAAACATACAAAGAACAGTAACAGCATCAGTTTTACACTGAGACCTTCTACCCTGATCTACCCTGAGGGTTGGGCCTGGTCAGTACTGGGATAAAAGACCTCTAATGAAAACCAGGTTACTGCTGTAAGTGGTGTTTGTGGACAAGTAAGTGTCGCTCTTCACCAGAATTTCCAAACCTATATGTGTGTATGGTGACCAGTGTTGCCTTTGGTAGGAGGTACCATCCTTCAGATGAGCCTGTAAACTGAGATTCTTTACTCACTTAAATCAGTAAATGTATGCAATCTGGCCTAGTTTATGTCCCCCTAATTCAAATGTCAATGCACATAATGCCTCAGAAGTATGTGCTTAGAAATAGAGAGGGAGCAACCTGTATTCCTGAGATTCTCCATAGTACAAAGTTACAGGCTCTCTGCTTAAACAATTGATGCAACACATAGTGATGTTTATTTACATTGACATCATTTCAATAGGCCAGGCCGTTAAAGTGACAGACATTTTAGATGTGCTGAATCTTCTAAAAAAATGTCCAGAAGTAAAACGAACAAAAAGTCATCTTGAAAAACCTGGCTATAGCCATTCCAACTCACCAGGACAGGGAAGGCTGTGTGGATGATGGTGCGGCCGCAGACCACGGTCTGCACGATGTTGGAGCACACACCACTGCAGGCCTGGGCCTGCACAGACGCCGGAGGAGCCAGGGTGCCGCACAGGCAGTGATGGGCAGGGTCTAGAGCATAGTGCGAGTAGCCACGGTGACGGCACAGGGCCTCACAGGATTTCTTATCGCGCACCTGGGGCTCGCAGCGTAAGTAGAGAAGAACAGCATCTGACAGGGAGTGGGGGTTCGGCACACAGGAGACAAAGCTGTCAGCTGGAAGGGATAAGAGACACATTGCACCACAATAAAAATAAGACCAATTTCAAAACCTGTTGGCTTTTTTTTTGGTTTAGTTATATGGTTAAGGTGGTTGTTTATGAACATTATCATGTCTCTCAGTACATTAACGTCTCCCATAATTTGTCTTGTAAATAGTAAGATTGTGCTGTTTTTTTTAACTCAGGCATGAATTAGCAGCAGTTTTCTTCAGTTTTTCATTCTACTCAGCTCCAAACTACATAATTGGCCCAGCTGGATGCATTTAAGAAATTTCCTGGGATCCGTAGGTGTTGTAGATAATGAGGAGACCTACTGTAAAAGCTCTCCTGCACTGTGGTCTGCCTGGACTGGAGTTGTGTACTTTGTCATTCAGGTGAGATGAAATAATTACTGCAGGAAGTATGGCTTTCCCACACCACTCGGAAATGTGATCTTTAACCACTCTTCATTGAATGATGGACCTGTTTGCTAATCCAGACCACATTCTTTACTAATTTTGGCTCATCGGAAGCGTGCACATTTCCATTCCTGCACCTCAGCACAGTGGATAGCAGGACACAACATGGTGAATATTGCCAACGGAGAAACACTGACCGCAGGGGGAAACTGCAGAGTCCAGCATATTGACTAGCACGTCAAACGCACTGGAGGGCTGGCTGCACCTGACATCTTCACTGTCCAGCACTGTCAGGGAGCCCTGAGCTAGCCAATCTTTGAGCCAGGCCAAAGAGCAGTCATACTTGTAGCTGTTGAATCCAAACTTTCTGCATAATGATAACACATAAAGATTGATTATGTATTGACAAATACATATTAACATTTTGTGGTCAAACAATTATTATGATCTTAATATAAACTGCAGAATTATTCCCTACTATATGAAATGTTTTTAGAAACATCGGGACATCTAAAGTGCTGGTTGGTAGATATAATTACTGGACTTACACAATCCAGGATCTCCCCATAGAAAACTGCAGAAACTCTAATGATTATATTACACTAAGTCTGTAAATTGATTACAGATTTAATCACATTTCAAACTTAAACTCTTTGCCTCTCAACTATGCAGTGGGAATAATCCCTGGTACCCTAAAATTATACAACACTTTGGGAGGACCAGATTTAGAAGATTGCATGCTGTTTAGCTGCCATTTTAAGGACTTAGCCGCACTGGAATTGGTTCATAGAAATTGGTTACATCTTATCCTTAAAGGACTGACTATTGTCAGAGTGAATGAGCTGCTACTCTTTAAAGAAAGGAAGAGGTAACTTTTGGGAGACAGTCGATGGATGTCTGCTATCTGAAGGCCAGAGGACCAAACCTCTGTGTGCTGTCTGCAGAAGGGAGGAGGACTGCCCAAGGATCAAGGAACTTTGAGTTTTTTAACATTTTGTGAAAAGTGAAAAGTCTCACAGAGAGAGACTGTTTTGAGGAAAGCCAAGGAAAGATTTTGTTGTTTGTTTGGAAGCCAGTAAGCAGGGTAGCATCTTGGCCATGATATTGCAGATATTAAATTTGTAAAAACGGTCAAGAACAGTAAGATCTTAGACTTTTGTTTTGGTTGTGGTGTTTTAAGTGCCCTGCACTAGAAAAATAAATTACACTAGGGTGTTTAAACAGCTGTGTGTTTTAGTCTTTGTTTGTCTGGACCCCCCTATTTTAAAGATTCCTTTTCTGACAGCCAGGGGTATACTATACTAGTACAGCCATACTATACACACTATGTAAAAAGGTTAAAAGGACATTCATTTTAAAACAAATATTTCTCCACTCTGTGGGCACTTCATGCAATAATTCAAAATCTTAGAACAAAACCCAAAGACATGAGAACACTATGAGATAGTGAATTTTAGGCTGAAAACAGGCGATGCACATTTACTGTATGCTAAGCATTGTAGAGGTTGCTGAAGCAGAAGCACAAGGAGTCTGGATTCAATAATAAATGAAAAGCAATGCATTATCGACAATAACTACATGTCAGTTTTACTGAAGGGTTTGCAGGGCAGTAGCTTATAATTTGCTGATTTTTAAAAAACATGCTTATCATTAATTGCACAAAATAATCAAATCACTGTACTATAAGCCTGCACTTCTGCTTAAGTTCACTTAACATAAATTCACTGGTGGAGTTTAAATCGGTTACTAAATGACCTTTTGTAGCAACAAAAATTGGAGAATCTCCTTACTTTTGTAGCCTACAGAAATCGGCTACTTACATTTTTTTGAGGTCCTTAAAGTCAGCAAAAGCGTCTGGTCTCAGATGTGTTATTCTATTCCTAGACAGATCTCTACAATAAAACATAGAAGGCGCAAAATACAGATCAATAACAGCAGTTAAGTAATAATTTATACCTTGTCAATTAAAATTACAGGTAAACCTGTTGATCTGTGTCTATTCAGGAAAAGTGTTAACAATCCTTGATATCTTGATTTTATGCTGACCAGCTTTTTTTCTTGTTTATTTTAGGGTAAGGAAATACCTCAAGCATTAGGTAAAATGTGAGGCTTGTGAGAAATGTCAGATGAGCTCTTTTTATTTTCCAGACAGAGCTCTGATGATAGTTATAAATCAGAATCAAACTTGGATGAGACAAACATTTTTTTTAACAAAACACAACTATACAACACACATTATACAATAACACATATGTGCAAGCCTATGCATTTTAGATGCCTATATTCTTAAGACCAATACAGAATTACCTGTAATCTGTAAACACTATGAAACACCTAAAGAGGCCAAAAGGAAAAATAATAATAAACTTTAATTTTACATAGCACCTTTAAAGGTGGCTTCTCAAATTGCTTTACAGAACAACAACATATAAAATACACAGCAAAAAATGCATAATACAGTGTATACAAAATGAAAATACACAATGAGAGGAGATAGTAGATTGGGTTATGATTGGAGCTAAGAGGTATATAACAGAACCAGTTAAGTAAAAGGCCTTTAAAAACTAGAAGGTTTTGAGTCTAGACTTAAAGAGGTGAATCTCTGATATCTTTAGGGATAGAGTACCAGAGCTTTGGGGCATAACAGAAGAAAGCTCTGTCACCCATAGGGTGTAGACAGGCTTGGGGTACAGTAGGAGACCAGAATTAGAAGAACAAAAGTTGCAAGGTGGGAAGTAGGACAATAGTAGGTCAGACAGGTACTGAGGTGCCAAGCCATGCAGAGCCTTACTGGTGTAGGTGAGCATGAGGATTTTGAAGTCGACACGAAACCTGAAAGGAAGCCAGTGCAAGGATTCCAGGATAAGACTAATGTGATAACTTGCCTTGAACCTGCTCAGGATTCTGTCTGCCAAATTCTGGACATACTAAAGTTTGTTCAATGTGGATTTAGAAACCTCAGCAAGTAGAGTGTACTAGTGGACTAGTTTTTCAGCAGCAGTTAGTGACAAAATAGGACGTAGCCTGTTAATATTTCTGAGGTAAAACAATTATGTTTTGATTATATATGTGGATCAAACATGAAGCCTGAATCAAATATCACCCAAAGTTTTTCCATTTTGACTGAAGCTAAAATACAGTACATTACCATCCAGAGATAGTGTTACTGCATTGGCTTTACAAAGTTGAATTGGGGTGCTGATAAGCATGACTTCAGTTTTGTCAGTGTTAGATTTCGTATGGATGAAGATTTGAGTATCATCAGCATAGAAATTATTCTTTAGGCCAAGCAACCTTAAAAGTTGAACAAGTGGGAACATGTAAATGCTAAAAAGTGAGGGGCCCAGTATCCAGCCTTGAGGAACACCAGACTTAACAAGTCCAGTTTTATAGCTTAATCTGCCAAGAGAGACAAAGTGACAATGATCAGTGAGGTAAGACTTGAACCGTTTAAGAGCAGTGTCAGAAATACTAAACACAGTCTCAAGAGGATAAAGTAAGACATCATGGTTAACAGTTTTGAAAGCATCTCTGATGAACCATACTGGAGGGGTTTGCAGAGGTTCTACAGTATGCAGGAGGTGATTTCACTGAATTGTAACAGCACGTTCTAAATTGTTTTACAAGGAACAGTAAATTGGAAATGGGGAAAATGGAAAATTGTTTAGATTATCCAGAGCCATTTTTTGGCAAAGGGGTAATAGCAGCAGTTCTGAAGGTCACTGGCACTACACCAGTGCTGAAGGATTGATTTATTATATTGAGGACAATGGGGCAGAGAGTAATTAATTAATTACAGTTATATATCACTTTTCTGGACACTCCACTCAAAGCACTTTACAGTGTGAAGTAAAGTTGTGATGTGAAATAAAGTAAAAGTAAAGTAAATGTTGAGTTGATTAAGCATGTTAATCCTGAAAATCAAAAATCAAAACTGTATGATATACTGAAGTCTCTGAAGAGACTGTTAAACCATAAAAGAATAAAAAGAATAAAAGAATAAAAAGATTCTACCATAAAAATAATCCCCACTAGACAACAGTTTAGGTGCAGATGTGAGAAACTACTTCACTAGCTGAATTAAGGAGAAATCTTAAGGAAACCAGAACCTTAACCAAGATACTGAGATTAACAGACCTACTCTTACAGACAGTTCCATGAGATCTTCAATAACCAAGATGTCAGATCAATGCTTTAATGAAGAATGGCAACTCCTATAGTACAGTGCCCCCAATGACCATACTAGAGCTTTGATTAAGTTAATTCTCATCCAAAGTGAAGAGCGCTACCTAGTTCTCCATCATCACCACTTATAGCAGCTACCTGGTTTTCCTTAGATGTCTCCAGATCTGATGGCACTATAAAACATCTATCTTCCACTGGGAAAAAGACTGACATCATCTAAAAAGGAAGCAAAATGTTTTTACCACCTTCCTTTTGCAAGATATAACAGGTGGAGACTCCTGGCAGTGTCACAATATCAAACTCTATATTAGTATTTTAATAAAGAAAGCGATTAAGCCAGAAGTTGACATGCTGTAAATGTTTTGTATGTTGGAAGCATTTATTCCCAAAAATTTATACTCTGCAGAATATCTTTTCTCTTTGGTCTGAACAGACAGCATAGTAGAGATCAGAGTAGTAGGAGTCAAAGGATGTCAGACATACTCCACATTCCAAAGCAAATATTTAACAGGGGTGACCTAAGACTCCCACCTTGCCCATTTGTGTGGGAATCTAGGCAGCATAAACAGTGCAGAAACTAAATTAATGCTGATGCTTTTGAAGTCTGATTGCTAATTTCGCTGAGATACAGCACACTGTATGGTTTCACTGAACCCACATACCAAGTACACTTTTATCTTCTATTTAAATTAACAAGTAATTCTCTAAATGTTTCAGAGGAATGCTTGTTTCAAATTGGAAAATCATTTTAAAACCCAATGAAATTCTAGGCCGTGTGGGAACGTGTTAATAATGTGGTAGGAGAATTTTATTCCTGCTTTCACTGTAGCGATATGAAAGACCACCTTCATCTCTAGAAGTGCCAGACGAAGAAGTGGAAAGGTAAGGAATTAATAGTAGGTGATTCTTCCATCAGACAAGTAACTCTTTTGTCTGACATGGACAGAGTTTATTACTTATATTGCAATAATGATGCAATATAGAAATCCAAAATAAACTATTGATACTTAAGTTACTGCTATTGAAATTACAAATACAACTTCAAAAATATTCTAAAACACCACACACTGAACAGAATAGATGGTATTATATTATTTATGGTTAGCCAATTTTATCTGTAAACTATGCTTCTGTAATTGATCCAGAATGGTGCAGGCAAATAATTCATTACCAGGGAAGAAATCAATTTATTTTATATAGGTTTTGCTCAGTTGGTGTGTACCTTTATTAAAAGCAATTTACAGCCCTGAAATAAAACTGATGTAGGGGGTCTGTCTTTAAATGTCATTAAAACAAGCGTTTGGGGAGTTTGACCGAAAAATGCCAGGCAGCATTGCCACTATAGACATGGTCTCCACGGCAATGAGGCCTAATTAAATACCCACCCCTCCAGCCTCCATCACTGCACAGCATTCCTCTTTAACTACAGCTGTGGCTGAAAGGGTCTGGACAGGACTGGCTCACTACTTCACAAAGACAACAAAAAAAGCAATTAGTTGCCAAGGGAGAGTTCAAATGTCCAATGCTAAGCAAAAAAGACATCATGAGCCATCCTTCTGAAAACCAGTATAAACTAGATGTCACAATGGCTGATGTTGAAGTGGTAAAAACAACACACTCAAACTTTAAATTAAGATTAATAAAAATGTCAAAGCAAAGCCGTTTAACCATCTTTCCTAACTCTTTTCTAACTCAAGTGACGTTGTGCTGGCTGTGGACCTCTTAAAATTGGATTTATTTCTGTTAATAAAACAGTGTCCTTTTTTCAAATGTTTAGGCACTTAAATTCATATTCAGACTTTAGTGACAAATAAATTCTTAAAGAAATTTGTAATATTTTAAAATGATATTTGACATCTGTGGGTGGCACCGTGGTTCAGTGGTTAGTATTACTGCCTTGCAGTGCTGTAGCCCTGGGTTCAATTCCTAGGGTGCTGTCTACATGGAGTTTGCATGTTCCCCCTGCATTCATGTGAGTTTCCTTCAGCTGTTTTGGTTTTCTCCCACAGTCCAAAGCCATACTGGAAGTTTAATTGGCTTCTGGGAAAATCGGCCTTGATATGGGTGCATATATGTTTGTATCTGTGTGTGCGCTGCAGTGAACTCTGCGCTGCAGTGTCTCTTCCAGGGTGTATCCTGCCTTGTGCTCAATGCTTCCTGGGATAGACTCTGGGCCAAGCTGACCCTGAATTGTTTTAGATGTTATTGAAAGTGATATCTGTGTTTTTCAATGTAAGGACAGTAATCAATTTGCCAGTCTGTTACTACTTTCAAAATCTGTGTTAAAATTTGTATTACATTTCAATCACAAAAGCATCTGTTGTATTGGATGTTAGAGGGTTTTTTGTGTACTTGCTTCTTATTCATTGGCCTTTTCCTACAAATGTACAAAGCACATAGCTTGAGCATGCTCTACCAAAATCATACATCTGTTGTAGTATTATATGACACTTCCTTTTTCTTTGTTCTTAACGGACAAAGGTGTCCAGATTTATGATGATGCAAATCTTTGATGGGAGCCTGATAGTCCAGACAGCCATATTTGTTGAACTATAACTTGTTGAAATGGGAGAATTCTGCAGGCAAAACATGTACTGGTTTATGTATCAAAAGATGTTTTGTCAGAAAGCCTCAGTTTTACTGTAATGCAGTAAATGAAACCACAATTATTTACCCTGGAACTTCAACCAATAGAAACATAAATATAAATTATACTCGGACAGGTCTCAGAGATGACAAACATAAAGGGAATATAATGGAATCCCCTTATATTATATAGCAATATATATGACAATTCTATTCCACAAAGGAGATTTTATTGAAAGACTGGTAAAAGATCTAGAAATGTAATGAAATGCCTGTGATCACCCCTCAGGGAAATGTTTATTTACATGTTGCTTTTAAGAATTGCAAGTTTTTTTGGGGGGCAGCACAGTGGCACATTGGTTTAGAATTGCTGCCTTGCAGTGCTGGGGCCCTATGTTCATTTCCAGACCTGTAGTGCTATCTCCATAGAGTTTGTATGTTCTGTGCTCATGTGGGATTCCTCCTGGATGCTCTGGTTCCAAACACTGTCCAAACACTTACTGGAAAGTTAATTGGCTTATGGGACAATTACCATGGTATGAGTGTATGTGTCTGTGTTTGTGTCTGTATGCCCTGTGATAGACTGGCATCACATCCAGGGTGTACCCTTCTAGCACCTGTTGCTTGCTGGGGTAGGCTCTGGCTCCCCCCGTGACACTGAATTAGAAGAAGTTGTTAGAAATTGCATAGATGAAAGGATGTTATAAGAAATTAAACTGGTAAAAAGTAACTGAACTGTGTTAGTTTTTCTCCCTCTCCTACTATTCATGTTACCCTTATATACAACATTAACTTTGTTAAGTTAACCTTAACAAAGGCAGTTATTAAGGCACAGGGCATTACTGAAGCACTCATGTAGATTAATTCCCTTCAGATGTGGTAGTTAATAACAGTTCAGCAGGTGGCTCCTACAGTATCTGTTTTTCTTATCTCCTGCCAAGTGTGGTATGACCCAGTCCTCCACCCTATTCCCAGAAAACACTGATTGTTTCTTTTTTTTTTAACTTTGGCTGTTGAAGATGTGTGATAGTTGAGATTCAGTGTATAGAGAAGAAACCTGTTACAGACACAAGTCAAAGCCACCACAGGAAGACACCCAACTAACCACATGTAGCTTCATCAGTAGCCTTCAAGAACAAGCACGCAAAACACACTAACCTTTATGGTGGGAGGGAAAAGTGCTTGGCCACTTTTATCAGTTTTTTACTATAGTTGCACAATTCTGCACTGATGCTTGAAAGAAACAGGATATTTAGTACACCTGGTTTTCAAGCACAGCTCTATTTTTTGCTTTGAGTATGTTCAGGCTGCAGACGTGACATTTTGTGCACCTGCCTGGAGCTGCAGAGTAAAGCACATCTGTTCAGTATCTCTAAAGAAACAAAGGCTGAAGTCGACCAAATGTTAAGAAGGCAGCCAAACATACTGTACATGATGGTATCCCGAGACAAAGGTGCAACCTGTAAGAATTACTATATTTTTCATACTGCAATTTTTTTTAAAACAAACTCAATAAGAAGAAGTGCAAGATTTAGAAGCTGTAAAAAATCCAACTAAAACTAAGTTACAGCCCAGTGAGACACTTCATTAGGAATATTTTAGAATTGTACAGTCAAAATATCATGCTTTCCTCTTATGATAAAGGGGGCTGCTGTGATTTTTTTCTAACTTTATATTTCTAACTCGGATCTCTCCATAAAAACCATGGAGCCGAACCAAGGAGGACTCCTGAGAATCAGCCCTGATGTGTACGGAGTACCAGCATTCCCACGTTTTAGATCATAAGCAGTGTTTGGGCACTTTTCTCCCCGGCCCCCTGGAGAAGCAAGTATCACTTACAGTATCTCTGTGTGTAGAGGGCAGCTCCCTGCCCTAGGGACCTCAGTCAGACCCGCTCCAGAGCAGTTCACAGCCGTGTGGTTGCAGACACAATGCTTGGGACAGGGAAGGGCAGGCAGTATCTCAGATGGCCACAGTGTAATACCTGTGGGAGGGGGCTGCCTGTCTTGAGAGTGATCATGGGAGTCCATTTCCAACGAGGGGGCGTTTATTTTGCTTCTCTCAGGGGCACCATTTTTGTAGGCACACTTGGCATCACCCAGGATGCTGCGAATTAGTCGGGATCCTTGGTGCTTACTGTGCCACCTCCTCTGGGTCAGGCTGGTCCTGCCAACAAGAAAGTTTCCTTTAAATGACATGGCTCTGTCCTCAGAGCTGCCTGAGTGCTCCCCGTGGTTCCTTAAGTTTCCCCAAGCTTTCCCACTTCTTGTCTCCCAGGGCAGTTCTGGAGGGCTGAGTTTCTCATCCTCTGTTAACTCCACATCCACACTGTCAGGAAACTCTCTTTTGCCATCAGCCTGGCTTTTCATAGGGATCACTGCTGCTGCCAAAAACAGGGTACAGACCAACAGCTTCATCCTGGGACTCTCTGTTTGGATGAATCCAGTCTATGTTCCTTGGCATATTGGGAAGACAGCCTGAGAGGTAGGGAATATATTGTTAAGCATCATCTCCAGAATGCTGGACCCATCTCCCAGACAACAGCATGACTCACACTAGCAGGAATCTCAGTCCCTGAGCAGGACTTCCCCACTCAAGTGCTTAACGGGCTGGGGGTATTTTCTTACCACTCCTTGCAAGACAGTCATTTATTTTCATGCTTTCTACAGAGCATTGGAAATACGCGGCAGCAGCGGATTTTTTCCCAAAAAAAACAGCCACCCTATCTCTTTTGATATGTTTCAACAAACTTTCAATGTCCAGGAAAGTCCCATTGCCTCTTCACTTTTCCTATCCCATTCAAAAGCGTTGCCATGACACCCTGCGAGTAGCCCAGCTCTTTGTGTCACAGAACTGATCGTCCATCACGGCCGCCTGTTACCATAGCCGTCAGTCAAGAGGGCGAAAGCATTTCCAGAGCTGCAAACCTAGTAACGCTAAGCATTTTTTAAACGGTTTACTTAAAAAGAGAGACGAGGTTTCAGTATCTCAAAAATCAAATAAAAAATTAATGAATTGCCTGTCTTTTCAAAATTAAAACAATTGAAATCTCACAGTCACAAAAGACGTGTCTTGGCAGTAAAAATCAGTGAGCGCAGTTAAGTGTTTCAGGAATGTTAGACGAAAGGCGCTGAAAATCAAGAATAAAAAGTAGCTACATTAAATCTTATGTTTTACTGCTCAGCAAACTTCTACTATGCTCACATTGTTTAAATATTTTTGAACAAAACTAATTCAATGTTCCACCTTGGTAAAGATAAATTGGCAACTTCAGCATTTCAGCCGATTTTACTGACGTCCTCAAAACAAATTATGGAAACCGTCTTACCCCAACCGACGATGAGATGAATCTGGAATCGTCACTAATAAAAAAGCCATGGATTAGGATCTGAAAAACGACCTATCAAAACACCTAATGGTTTCTGAAATCATTAATATCCCCTACATGCTCTATTGTCTAACGAAATGGCTCTCGTCATATACGAAATAACTCAAAAACTGATCCTGTTCCTGGTCTGCTTCTCAAGAAAATTGTATATTGGAAAATCTCTTCGTTTCCCATTCCTTTACAAAGTTTGCACAATTGACATAAACAGGAATATTATTTAAAATAAGAAAACATATAAAACATCAGAATTTTAAATTAATGTTATTTTAATACAAATCGTTTAATCGCACAACTAGCAGTTCATAAAACTGATCCCTTCTTGTCCATCCGACATTCTCACGTACTAAGAGAAACGGTTGCTACTCTTTCTAGCTGATTTATTCAAAGATGCCACTCCAGGCACAGCACTCCCCAATGAAGTTCAATCTACAGAGGGGTTCATTAATTTAGGAAAACAGCGCTACCTTCTGGAAAAACTAAAGAACTTAATTGCATGAGTTCTGGAACATTTAGACTCATAATAATTTCCCATTGTTTTGTCTTTTATCTATTTAAACGTTTCTCTTTTTAATTTTTGCGACCTAAGCTTAAACGGAACACTTGTTTATATCTGTCGTTTGTGCCTATTAAAAGAATGAAATATAAATCAAGAAGTATTCAGACCCAGAAATTTAAGTGCCTTCATTCTAGCAGGTGATTGTACAGACTTGACAATAAACCTACTATTGGGAGTAAGCCTGGTTCAGGTTAATCAAGAACTAGAAATTAATCAGTTGATTCAACCCTCTTTAATGCAGATCTTTGCATACCGTATAGCATCATTTCTTGAGAGAGTACTATGAAGCCCAAGTTATTATCAAAACCAGGCTGCTCTCCCAGCCCCTGTGACACCCCAGCTTCAGTGACTGTGACTATGATGCACTCATTAACCTTCAAAATATTACTGGATTAGTCATTTTTGCTGTTGCCCTCCAATCTTCTACTATGTCAATCCTAACCTCCAAATGTTATGCTGGAGGTTAAAATGTTCTCCCGAGTTCTAGTTGTGCACTTAATGTGCTTGTAAAATGTTGTCTTATTTCAAATAACTTAGCAAAAATGTCAATCTAATTTTGGTCCCTCATTTTAGACTCAAATCACTTATTTTTGTAACAAGTCTGCTCCTGGACTAGCATGATGTCCTCAAAAACAAGCTACCAATCATTTCCATTTGGCCTTGAGAAGTCATTTTTCAGAATTGTCATTTTTCAAAATTGGTGTATACATACAATAGCTTGTTTCTTCTCACGTAACATACCATAGCAAATGAGCTACTATTATACTTAACATGAATAAAAACAATTCAGGACGTTTTCCCAAAATTAGAGGACTACAAAGCGTCATTCCTATTCAAACAGATCTTTCCAGTAATTACCCCATACCTGAATATAAAAAACAATCAGAAGTCTACAAATATTATAATGCATCTATCAAGTACAAGATATTCAAAGAAGTACAGCTGAACACATCAAATGCCAAAGAACATCCACTGTATATTAATGTTGCTTTTACACAACACAATGAGTGAAAAACTTTATTTGTGATGTTTCCTCAGAAAATCTTTAAACTGCTAAGACCTCAGATCTCAGGTTGAAAACATCCTAAAAGTCACTGCAAGGCATGTAGTATGTCAAGAGATGATTGGCACTATGTTGGTTGATCAGAGGAACCAGTTCTCAACCCAAATGAACAAAAAAATGTAAAGATATAATCAATGTCCCCAAAGCAAGTGCAAATATAACAAAAATCAATGGCACTTCTAAATTTCTAATTAAAATGAAATGGAAAGTTTGATGGTATTTCCACATGAAATCTAGTTCTGTAACAGTGAAAACAAAACGCATTATGACTGTACAATAGCATTTATTTAGAAACTATTATGTCTCGGAATGAGAGAAACTTCCATCTTAAAAGATGCCAACTACAAGTCGGCAATTGGCTTGTGTGGCCAGTAGGGATATTTCGCCTTATCCAGCTTCGTTTCTGGGAAGGTCTCATTTAGGTCTTCGACAGTCATCTGGTCGAAGGGAATCATGTTCTTGAACTTCTCCAGCTGTAACAAGAGATCATGTTAAAGTCTTCATCTTTCACAAGGAAGAAAAGTTAACCAATTTCACTCATTTAACTTCCAGCTGTGAAACACTGTGCTGTCAATAAAATGCTAATTAAAACCTTCAAAATGTTTCAGCCTGTTATTTTAAAAACTGTGACATATTAAACTTCTAATGTAACAAATTAAGCTTCTTGCACCCAGAAATCTACTCATGGCCTATGCTCACAAATATTTTTAGATTTGTACACAATGCATACACAGTAATCTAAAACTGTATTGAAAAGCATACATTGGAGTTTAGTTTGGACCATTTAAATAACAGGTCACTTGTATCACTAGCTCACATATCTTATCTCCATTTAGGGCTCATCCACCAAAAGAGTCATTCATTCCACAAACTTGTGAAACCCAGGGTTCACTTACCTCTTTCTCATACTGCTCAACACGAGCTTTGGAGGCTTCAATGTAGAGAGCAGCAATTTTATTCTGAAAAAGAAATAAATAAAATGCCTTAAAAACAAATATTCCCATCATAGAGTGCTTAAGACAGAAAAAACAGTCAATGTAATTTACTTTTATTGAACAAGTTTGAATTTGTGAAGATAGCTTATATTTCCAACATAATCTGTAGAAAGGTCAGGGCTGTTAAAGAAAGTGTCACTCAAGTACTGTACAGCTGGATCTTGACATCTGCGATTTTAGTGTTTCACAAATTCCTTTATTCACATTGCGGTCTGGCTGACGGAGTCGTGAAAGAGGAGCAGAGCATGATCAAACGGTGCCAAAGGTAAACCACAACTTTCAACTCACCTGCACAACTAGGAGAGTGAGAGAAATCTAGCGATAGTGAGTGAGCCTCTCCCTGCCCCCTGCCCGATTATTTTATGTAAGGAAGTCAATGCATTGGAGTCATGCAGTACTTTAATTATCATATAAAAGAGGGTTACTTACAGCTTATTACCATACATTCTATATGCTGTAATTTATTATGCAACATTAAAGGGGCGGACCTGGTTATATGCAAATCTTCCAACTTTCCCAACTGAGACCCTACTGTATTTTGAAAGACAGAGGTCTCAAGTATATTTAAGGATAGTCCAATGACTCAAAGCAGTTAAGAAGAATTTAAGAAAATCTGATATTGAACAATTAATATATGAAGGATACGCAGCCCCACTTTCTTAACATTGCAGAACATTTTGAAGGCAAAATGAACTTGAAAGATAAAGAATGTATTCTGGAAAATCCAAGGCTGTAGCCACTGCTTAATTTACTAGACTTCACTACACCTGCCATTTCTTTAACTGTACATTACCACAAATACTGAGGGTCACACTGCACCCAAAACACTTTCCATTAACATGTTGAGAACAGAAAATGCCTTGTGACAGAAGAAAGACAGACTAGCTACATTAAAATCTTGCATGTATGGATCAACTAAAATATAGTCACTAGCCAAATTAAGAGAAAGTCCACCAAATGTACTTAAGAACGATTGTGACAAAACAGTTTTAAAATATCTACAGCCCAAGTTCTTCTAGACACCATTCAACTTGTAGAAATATTGCCTTGAGCTGAGACTGGGATTAGGGTAAATGTATGTGGGAATAAACTGTTTGCTCCATCAGCTCCAGAGCTTCCAAAAGTTTGACCAAGAAGTGCGTTATATCTTGGCTAACAAACACAGGTAATGTCCAAATGCCTTTCACCACAGAGCACATGCGCCCAGTGCCTGGTATACAGTGTAGGATGGGTTACTAAGGCAAAAAGTTCATTTCTACAACTATACAGAAAAGTGATGGATTTCTCCATGACTCACAGACTCCTGCTCCTGGGCATCAATCTTGGAGTTCTGAGTATCTACTGGCTCCGGGACCTTGAGAGCAGAAAACTGCAGAAAGTAGAGAAATAAAGAGTCTGAATAAACATGCCTTACTTCATCTGTTCTGCAGCTAAAAGCATGTATTGGGAAGAAATAGGAGACATTCCCAGGTGAAAATGTCACTCTTCTTGACACAAAACCAAGGTGAAACAGTCTATAAACATGGTTTTCAATATATTTTATTATTATTGCTTACACTTATATAGCGCTTTTCTGGACACTCCACTCAAAGCGCTTTACAGGTAATGGGGTCTCCCCTCCACCACCACCAATGTGCAGCATCCACCTGGATGATGCGACGGCAGCCATAGTGCGCCAGAACGCTCACCACACATCAGCTATTAGTGGGGAGGAGAGCAGAGAGTAATGAAACCAATTCATAGATGGGGATTATTAGGAGGCCATGATTGGTAAGGGCCAATTGGAAATTTGGCCAGGACGCCGGGGTTACACCCCTACTCTTTTCGAGAAACACCCTGGGATTTTTAATGACCACAGAGAGTCAGGACCTCGGTTTTACGTCTCATCCGAAGGACGGCACCTGTTTACAGTATAGTGTCCCCATCACTATACTGGGGCATTAGGACCCACGTGGACCACAGGGTGAGCGCCCCCTGCTGACCCCACTAACACCTCTTCCAGCAGCAACCTTAGTTTTTTCCCAGGAGTCTCCCATCCAGGTACTGACCAGGCTCACACCTGCTTAGCTTCAGTGGGTTGCCAGTTGTGAGTTGCAGGGTGATATGGCTGCTGGCATAATAATATAATATAGTATATTATAATATAGTGAATGCAAATAAAAAATTGGCACAATATCAAAAATATTAACCAAAATATAAAGTTTATGTTAATGGAAATTATCATGACAAATAAAAATGTTTAATTGCCAAATCCTTTGCTAAGATCCAAAAAGTAATGTGTCCTGGCTGAAGAATGCTGCTAAGATTCTTTCTTGACTGCATTGTTTCCTCCTCACCTTCTTTTCAAACTCATCCACCATCCCTGCCTTGGCCACTGCTGTCTTGTAGTAATTCCAGTCAATGACTGCAGGCTTCTCGGGCAGAGAGGCTAGCCTAGCACCACAGAGGAAATATTGAAGAAAAGAAAGTCAGCTTCCATACTCCCTGCTGCAGAGAGTAGCATAAAAACAAACTGCTTGATAACATTGAGAATGCTTGATTAAATCGCAGTATGGAAACTTAGTGTTCAGTTTTAAGTGATGTTTTTCTTTTGTCAACAAGAAAAAAAACAAGTCAGTGTGTGGCAAAAGAAATGGTAAGTGATTTTTTCATCCTCTGTTGCTTCAAACCACATTTCTAATAGTTTACAATACAGTTCGAAACATAGAAAATCCATGGTTTGGGGGACAAAAATGAAAAATAACTACATGAACACAGAAGACAAATACAGCAGCAAAAAAAATAAAATAACTAGAGCACCAGCACTGTAGTGACTGACTGACTGACCTGGCTGCAATGGCATCACTGCGGGTCTTCAGCGCATTAAACATCGCCTTCTGATTGGGAGGAACCCTCTCAGCAAACGCCATCCAGTCTATGGCCTTTAGTGCAACCCGGCGCCCAGACATCTTTTCAGTCTGAAAAGAAAAAGGACAGGTTGTGCCAACAAAAAGTAAGAGAACGACATTTGAACCACGGTGCCCATTCAGATAATAGCATCACACTGATCTCACCCTGTTGTTTCATGATGGCAGCTAGCGAAATATCTTTGCAGCTTGCTCTACCTAGTACTGATACCTCCTGTTGTCAGTACTAAATGCACATCTCTGTAACTTCTGTTTCTGTAGCAAGGTCCTTCTTGTATTACTGAGCATCATCAGACCTAACCCATTGGGCTGACTTTATCAATGCCTTTCATGACTTTGAATTCTTACTTGTATCAAGTCCCCTGTAATCTATGCTTGTACATTCTCAATGTTTCATTGTCAGTTTTCATTCATTTTGTTTCAGATGCATTATTCTCAATGAATCTGGAAGATGTTTCTTTAGGCCTATGTTGGCCACATTCTGAAATTCCCCCCTACAGTAAATACCAAGAACTCCTACATGAGAATCAGTAATCAGATGCACTATAACGCCTCTGGTCCAGTGACTTCGATCCCTGCAGTATTAGGGGGCCTGACCCTACTCTGTACAGCCTGAGGACACAAACAACACTTGACGGTACCACATTGCGGACTGGAGACAAAATCATCCAAGACAAATGTGGTTAAATAAACACCAGACACTAGTCAAAGAAAGTGGTCTTAATGTAGGATAAACCTGCAAGTGAAAACATTTCACTCACGATGTACGTTATGACAGCTCTAATCTTCACATTAAGCAACCAAGCAATGGGGGAATAAAAAAAGACCACTTAAAGACCGTAAATTTTGTGCTGCAGAAACAACTGAATTCAAGAACTGAAGGCAGAGCAAAAGCACACCCACAACGCAACAGCAAGTTAAACACGGCAGGTTACATGTAGGAATGTCACTGCCAACAGAGCAAAGGAAACGCACTGCAACATTCATATTTCTGGGCCTCTAAAGCTGTTGAACTGACCCCGTTAGTGCTCCCAAGTGCTCTGCCTGCATAAGAATCAAGCGAGAGCATAAAGTCACTAACAGAACAGTAAGACATCGAACGTTTTTTAAAGGACTAAGGTTTTTCCCAAAGATGAAGAGGCTTCAGACCAATTCACTGGCTACCTCATCGGATTCATGCACCCTACAGGAGTACCCCCTGAGAAAAGCACACCCCCACTCTGACTTCTTCTCAGCCAAGCAGACTTGAGACTTAGTGGGAAGACTCAAATTTGAGCCCAAATTTGCACTGATTTCTTCAACGTGGGGGGTGGATTTTAAAGGCAGATGGGTTTTTTTTAATCAAGAAATTAATGTTTCAAGTGTTTCCGCCAGTCAGCAGCAATGAATAATGCCCAGTGACAAACACCGTTGACGTGGTGCTGTTGTCTCAAGAATGACTTAATCCCATTCCATTGTTTTTCGAAAAACACAATCACATAGGATTACTTAAAACCGTGACAAGACGGAAGACGAGTAATAACACCGTGAGCTACTACAAGATTTGCTGAAGGCTGCTCTGTCATTTCGCTTCTGCACAAGGTCAGCGCGCTATAATCCGAATTTAAACTACATCTCACCCGCTGAGGACCAAACCGGACATTTAAAAAGCGTACACGTTTCCCTCGTAGCTACACTTATTTAAATAATCTTCGCAAATCGCAACAGTCGGAATTAATCCGGAAAAATGTATCCACAAACAACACTCACCTTCCCAAGAAACAGCCGCTAGATAATGGCAGACCGGAGACGGATGCTACGTCATTCACCGGTTTCAATAGCGGCGCAGTTCACTGCGAAACTGCACAGACGCTGCGTAGAGAATCGTTCTTTGTGCTTCGTACCGCAGATGTTTTCTGAAAACCAACAGAATGCAAAACTGGTTGCTCCCCATAGTGAGAAGACTCTGTTCATTGAGTGTTGCATTATAACAGCCAGTGTGTTTAGTTAGGTATGGTGCCTTTTAGCGTTCTCTTTCTCTTTTGTGCCACGTCACATCTCCTTTTAAGATCTTCGTACCACCTTTGTGCAAAAAACAGAATGTAAAATACATGAGGGCAATCTTCATAAAGTGACACAATTTGACTTGGTGGTACTGAATCTACCAGTGCTGGGTTGTGGGTTACCTAGTGGATCTGGGGATTGAACAAAGTGTGGGGGGAGAAGGGTCCTAGTACTTTTAAAATCGCCAGATGGCAAACCTGGCTACAGTACCTAGAATGGTTATTATTGTGATACATTTTCCAAAGATACTGTCAGCAGTAATTACAGGGGAAACGTAATACAATACTGTAGTCGTTTCAGTGTTTTCATCTAAGGGTAGGCTAATCCATCACCGCTCTTCGTAGCATTGGAGCTACAACGAAGTTTTGACAAATTTCAGGTTTCAATTCGTTTCACACAGTCTTAACAAAATGAACAATAGGTTTATTCCATACTGAAAAAAAGAAGAAAGAGAACACAACGTTTCGGCCGTGGAGCCTTCTTCAGGTGTGACTGAAGAAGGCTCCACGGCCGAAACGTTGTGTTCTCTTCTTTTTTTCAGCATGGAATAAACCTATTATTCGTTCCTTTGCATGTTAACGCAGCTACCCACCTGAGCTACAATATTAACAAAATTACAGGCTGAATTTTTATGAGCACAGCTATTGAAGGACACTTTACATTCTACAGTGCAACGGTGCGTTAATATACAGGTTTTCTGAGAAGCAAACAGCCTCATATCCCGGTAACCGCACAGGGTCCAAGTGCAGACCCCCTGCTCAGCGCAGCTCTGTTATGCGACGGTTTGCTGTGTTGTAAGGCCCACAACAAAGATGGCGAAAAGAAAGTCCACATTCACGAAAAAAAAACTGTTTATTAAACACGATTAGATAAATGTTTTATTTTAAACCAAGAAACTATAAAAACACAACAATATAATTATCCCCTGTTTTGTTTACTATTAATCAATGTAAAATGAAAATAAAATTGACACGGAAGTAAATACTATTTTAAAGCCATAATTATACGTTGATTTAAATCATGAATGGTCTACCATTGTTTCTATCTCAGTAATGAATAAGCCGATATTCGTATTATAATTTGGACACGTCTAATATAGTTTCTAGGTATAAATCATGTTTAGCAACATTCACAGAAATATGTGACCCGGAAGTCCTGCCTTCCCTCTATATTTTTGGTATTATTAAATAAAGGCAGATCCTGGTTAAAGCCAAGAAAGCAATGAGAGATTAGTGCATTTCGCCTTTTATCGATTCGTCAAAAAAAAAAAAACAACTCTTGATGCGTACAGTTAAGCAAATTCGTTGGCTGTCGCGTAATTGCATGAGGGAAGATCCTGATATAGGGGTTGTAGGTTTACCTGGGAAATAAATTGATATCCTGGTGTGTACGAGAAAAACATGGCAGAACTGCACATTGTGGAGTCTGGAACTGGTACTATAGAGCACACGGAACCGAGAGAGATCCGCAACACCGTCCGGCTTTCTTCCCCGACTCTCATGATCCCCGCACGGAGCGGTCTGTCAAGTCCAGGAGTTTCGACCCGGTCCAGTTTCGGCTTTCCATTCAAAAGCAACCCGAGCTCTCCCGAAAAGCCCGGGTCCAAGTGGGTTCGTCTAAACGTTGGCGGCACCTACTTCGTCACCACCAAACAGACTTTATGCAGAGAGCCCAAATCGTTTCTTTCCCGCTTGTGCCAGGAGGACCCAGATCTCGACTCTGACAAGGTGGGAGTTGTTAACTTGAGGTCTAGTGTCTGGTGTTTAATCAAATTTGTCTCGGACAACTTTGTGTCCAGTCTGCGATGTGGTACCGTCGAGTGTTGTTCGTGTCCCCAGACAGTAAAGAGCAGGGTCAGACCCCCTTATACATCATTGCTCGTGAGATAAAAATGTAATTCACCTACCATGGACACAGAATAAACTTGACATGTTGTTCACCTACTTTTTTTCTCGTTTTACATTTCACTCACCGAGTTAACAGAAAATATCATAGTTTAAACATTTTTCTTGATTTACTAGAGTTTATTTTAGTGATTTGTCTATACTCTACAGCATTGAATATAGAAAGCGTTTCACGGATAGAACATTGGGGAAAAAATTATAAATGCATTATTTATTAATACATTTGAAATTATATTTCAACTGCTTTGTGTTTCTTGAAAGACGGTTTATAAATTATTTTATTAATAAACATCCTGGCGATCAAAATGACTGGGACGCCAGGAAAATCATTATGACCCTAATTCAGAAGACAATAAACAGCCTAATTATTTAATTTAAGTGGTTTTCAAAAGTTTATGCAACTGGCGACATTGTGCTAATATGCAAACATTCCTTTTCAAAATAATTCCGCTTTTATGTCCGCGAAATTTGGGCACAGCCAAAGTATCTTGTCACGCAGCTCTAAGTCGCCATACAGATGAGAAAAGTTTGGGACACAGTGGGCCAGTAACAAACAACCTAAACCGGTAGTCGGACAAAAAGTATATTCCTCTGGTAAACTCTCTCTGTTGAACACTAACATTTAAAACCAGTGGTGGTACTGTTTTAGATAATCTTGACCACAGGTTAATTGTTCCTATTCAACTTTTGCTTTTTTCAGTAAAGACTTTTCCTGTGATGTTTACTGAACTGAAAATGTACAACCAAACCGAGACTGACTACATCTGGCACTTGAACTCTTGACAGAACTGTGTCAGTGAAACTGTTCTTTTTTTAATTTCCCGGAGTGCTTGTGTATCACTTGGCCAGGTCCCATGTTTCCAAAGCTGTAGACACAAATGTTCCCAGACATTTCGCAAGGTGCTCTTGTCAGGATTCTCTCAGCCAAGCAAGATCCATCCATCCATCCATCCATCCAGTTTTCAACAGCTTTATCGAATAGTGGATTACGCAGGAGCTGGAGCCTATCCTGAAGAGCAACAGGCACGAGGCAGATACACTCTGGATGGGCCTCCAATCTGTTGCAGTCCACACATAGACAGACACACACACTCACATCAAGGCCAATTATCCCAGAAGGCAATTAACCTACCAATATGCCTTTGGACTGTAAGAGGAAACTGGAGTACCCAGAGGAAGCCCACATGAACATTTGGAACATTGGGAAAACATACAAATTCCTCATAGATCGCCCCCAGTGCCCCATCACTATGGGGCAGCAATATTAACCATAGTGCCGTCCACAAAGTATGATATTGGTTCCTATTTTGTATTATAAAAACAGAAAATCAGTGCTCTTGCAGGTGCTGCAGCTTCAGATTTTTACATCAAGCATAAACTGTGGCATCAAAGTAATATGTCTAATATATGCTTAAGTATACACGTTGGGCAATTTGGAATTCCATTGGTCCAAGGCTTTGTTTTAAATTGGGTTTCCAGAGTGCTTCAGAGCTCTCCATGACCACTCCAAGAGTGATCTGCTAAAAGGCCTGTATAGAAATGAATTCTAGGACAGCTTGCAACTTTTTAGTGTTTCTTTGGTACTGCAATATCTGAATTGAGATTAAGGCCTATGCACAGAGGCTCGTACAGTTGTGCAGTTGTGTGTGGTAGAGTATTAAATTCCTTCATTGCCATTTCCAGATGTCGCAGTAAGATGACAAACAGGCTGGGCGGCTGGAGCTCGCTCTTGCTCTGTCTTTGTACCAGCTGAAATGTAGTGTGAGAGGGAACACACTGCCACCGGTAGGGCTGAAGGTGCCAGGGTAGTGACTCTACATTCTGGGTTGTCAGTTGCTCAAACAGTTTCTAATATTCTATGTATATATTATAATATTATATATAACTGTTGGTTGAAAAACTTTAACAGAATGTGAAACACGGTGTGTATTGAAAAGAAACACATTTGTGGTAACCTAATGCATTTTATCACCTGTAATTACTTTTCACAATGTTTAAGGATTTTTCACTTGGAGGTTGTGTTTACAGTGTGTTAATAAAAGTTAAATAAGTTCTGTTATAATGAGTACTGATTTCAGGCTGTTAGGCAACAAAATGTGTTACTTTGGAAAGGGTGTATATGTTTGTATTCCTGAAATTCAGAGTTTTAATCTTCTGATTTATTGCTGAATGCAAAAAACAACATCCTACTGTTGAATCCGATGAAGCTACTGAGATATGTATCATTTATGAAAATTGAATTTTTTACATTTGTGGGAGTATGCTGTCATTTTGGTTTCCTGACTTACAGCTTTGGCTGTACAAATGTGCAAGTTATTAGAAATGATTGGTCTGTGTGCCTCTTAATAATGATAATACAAAGGTATAGAAAAATAATTAAGTTGATCATTATCACCGATTTCCATCTTTTGTTTTTTTATATTCACTATCATCTGGTAATATGCTGATATTTATATCAGAAGTGCAAATTTTGTTGTTGCAGCTTACATAACCTTTGTTATTTTGACCTGCGAGTCAAAACCCAATGCACTTTGTATTTCATCAGTGGAAAAAATATATAAAAAGGGTAGCGTTGGTATTTTGTCATTTGTTTCATAATTTCAGTCAACTTGGCTGTTAACTCTGACTTAATTTTCCTTCAGGATGAGACAGGTGCCTATCTGATCGACAGAGACCCCACCTATTTTGGACCAATCCTGAATTACCTGCGGCACGGCAAGCTGATCATCAACAAAGACCTGGCAGAAGAAGGTGGGGTTCTCCAGTTCTGTCTCAGCGTGTGCAAGCATATGAAATTCAGGCTGACCCTGCACTTACAAGCATAGCAGAAAGACTATGCTTAGACGTTGTTGAAGTTGAGAGATTTTAGAACAAAAATATTTTGCTTCACATCTGCATGTGTAATTTCAGCAGTAGATGTAAAGTAAAAAATCCTGTGCAACACGTACAGAACAATAATTTTTTTTTCCAAACCCCTGTATTTTTCTAAAGGAATAAAGTATTCAGACTAAAGTGCTCTTTTCAAGTTGATCTTTCTTGAAAACATTAAATATTAGGTTATTTTTACAAGGTGAAACATTTTTATAATAATTGCTTACACTTATATAGCGCTTTTCTGGACACTCCACTCAAAGTGCTTTATAGGTAATGGTAACTCCTCTCCACCACCACAAATGTGCAGCCCCACCTGGATGATGCGACTGTAGCCATAGTATGCCAGAACGCTCACCACACATCAGCTGTCAGTGGGGAGGAGAGCAGAGTAATGAAGCCAATTTAAGATGGGGATTATTAGGAGGCCGTGATTGGTAAGGGCCAATGGGAAATTTGGCCAGGACGGCGGGGTTACACATCTACTCTTTTCGAGAAACGCCCTGGGATTCTTAATGACCACAGAGAGTCAGGACCTCGGTTTTACATCTCATCCGAAGGACGACGCCTGTTTACAGTATGTTCCCAAACAAAAGCAGGTTTGTGTGATCATAAAATCTGCGGCTTGACACTGCTGAGATATGAATTGGCTACTGCTACAGCCATCATTTCTAGTTGTCTGCGTGGTTATCCAGATTGCATGGGTACATTCAGACTGCCAGTGATACTCTGGAGATATGAGCTCTCTCTCTTCCACAGGGGTCTTAGAGGAAGCTGAGTTCTATAACATTGCTTCACTGGTGCGACTGGTCAAGGAGAGAATACGAGACAACGAGAACCGCACATCACAGGTGAGGATGTGGCTGGAGAGAGACTCCTTCACGGGGGATAGGGGATTGAGTAATAGTTACTGTAGCCTTAACTTTAATGATTATGACACTCTGCAGTTCAAGTATAAGCAACTTATATAGTTTGGTCCCTTGCAATTTGCAGAAGAGACTTTTATTAGTAGTTAGTATTAGTACGTTTTGTTGATTCTGTTGTTAGAAATGGAGAGCTAGTCACCAGCTGACACCAGCTTGACTAGCAAGAAAATATGTTTAAGTTAAAACACTCATCTGACTCAGAAAATGTGTTCACCTGGTTTGTTTGTTCTCGGCACAGTTTGATTTCATTGAAATTAATAGGCAGCAATTTTAAAGATGCATATACCTGTATACAGCCTGGACCACAGACACACAAGCCGTCTAAAAGAATAAACTGAAAACTTAGGATACACAGGTAGAACTAAAAAAAAATGGGAACACCATGGTATGATTGGTAAAGGCCAATGGGAAATTTGGCCAGGATGCCAGGGTAACACCTGGGATTTTTAATGACCACAGAGAGTCGGGACCTCAGTGTTACATCTCATCCGAAGGAGGGCACCTTTTTATAGTATAGTGTCCCCGTCACAATACGGGGGGGAATTGGGACCCACACAAACCACAGGGTTAACAACCCATACTGGCCCATCTCATACCTCTTCCAGCAGTCACCTTAGTTTTTCCCAGGAGGTCTCCCATTCAAGGTACTAGCCAAGCTCACACCTGCTTAGCTTCAGTGGTCTGCCAGATGTGAGTTGTAGGGTGATATGACTGCTGTGTTTTAATGAGATTCATAATAAGTGATAGGTGACATACCTTGTGTCTGTGCGTTCTCTAGGGTCCAGTGAAGCATGTGTATCGGGTGCTGCAGTGCCAGGAAGAGGAACTCACTCAGATGGTCTCCACCATGTCTGACGGGTGGAAGTTTGAGCAGGTAACAGTGAGGTGGAATTGTAGAAAGATAATTGTGAACTTGCAACAAACCTGATGGAAGTTAAGGCTTTATATATTCATTGGCTTGACATTCTCTGTGCTGTAATGTAATGATTTCATACCTTACTGTATTTGTATTTAGCCTTCTAAATTGTGAGGTGTCCATGATGTAATAGTCTAATTCCAGCATGTACTTAATCTCTTTTGAGTCTTATTGCTGCAGGATTTAGAGCTATTACGGCAGACATATAAGACCTGTAGAATGCAGATTCATTTAATCTTCTACAGCAGCAAATAGTTAAATCAAGCAAATAAAAGTTGAGCTCTAATTAAAACCAGGCACACACGTGGCTCTCTGTTCCTTGATCTAGACCATGAACTTAAGAAAGGGTTTACTGGTTTAGGTGGAAATTCTCCACTCATTCAGGAGCCATTTACTAGTTTGTTTAAGAATTGTAAATAGTTAAATGAGATTTACATATGTATATCAGTAAGCCCCAGGCTTCATTGGAGTATCATAAGAAGGGTGTACAGGGAGCCCCTTAAAAGTGCCGTGATTCTAGAATGCTGTATTCCATTTTAAGTACCCAACTGTAACAGGCATCTTGCATTTCTAAAGAGTGTGAAAGGCTGGGAGAGCTGTTGCGAACATCTTGAGTGACTTGTTGAAAAGAACCAATGGAACTGGTTTCAGCAGTAACTTCAAACGCAGTCAACCAGCAGCAGCACATTAAAAACCTCAGTGACGGCTCAGAATTGAAGCAATAAAACTCTTTGATCAATAAATGAGGGTGCTTCAGCAATCTTGTCTAACCTGCAGAATATTAGGTTTGCTCTTTTGCCATGGCTTTTGTACAGCTTACTCATTAAACGTTTTTATTTTTGGTGGTATTAAATAATTTTTTCCTGCGTAACTGAATCGCATCATGTCTTAGTTATCACCTTTTCTGCTTTTAGTAGCTCACTAGGTACATTTCCACTGATTCTCTTTCCCTCCAGCTCATTAGTATTGGATCTTCCTATAACTATGGTAATGAGGACCAGGCAGAGTTCCTGTGTGTAGTCTCTCGAGAGCTCAATAACTCCACCAATGGCATTGTCATTGAGCCCAGCGAGAAAGCCAAGGTAAGTTATTTTGCCACCTTCAATGTGTCCCTTAAAAAGGCACAGTGCCTGAATGTTTCTGTCTTTTAGACAGATTGATGATTCTGTCTTTGCTAAGATCATTTATATAGTGCTATAGTTAGCTTTAATATAGTGCTTTTGATCTCAAAGGACCCCATAGTACTTTACATGTTGGAGGGGACCCAGTGATTACCAGTTAGTAGCAATTTTTCTTAAGATTTAGCCAAATTCCTGCACTGGCACAGGTTGAACAAGGAAGGTGCAGACCCTGGTCTAATGCAACTAGTGATGAGTGGCTGCTCATCACTTGGCAGCCCATGATCCCCACTGTCCTTTACCTCTGAGTACTGAGGAGTAAGGAGGAGTACTGCACCTATCACTGAACTGACTGCATGGTTGTGGTGTCCAGACAGCACTTGGCCAGTGGTGTTCTGCTATCTGGGGTATCGGTCACAGCCTTCCTAATAACCTAGCCTGGGCTTGAACTGACAGCATCAACAAT
The DNA here is from genome assembly GCF_059453375.1 of Lepisosteus platostomus. Classification (NCBI taxonomy): domain Eukaryota; kingdom Metazoa; phylum Chordata; class Actinopteri; order Semionotiformes; family Lepisosteidae; genus Lepisosteus; species Lepisosteus platostomus. The sequence goes on from NC_142621.1 coordinate 34,015,208, forward strand.
AGGACACAGTCTTCATGCTGAGCAAGTGCTTTTATGTGCTTGCCCTCCCTCGCGTCAAAGTTGGTAGGGAAACCCCCAGAAAATAATAAATTACAGGCCTTTGTCAATCCCATTGATAATCTGCAGTCACAGTCCACTAAGACTGTGCATCCTTTTCTTATGTCCTTGCCTCTCTATTTCTTTACTAAAGGGTGTCATCTTTTTTTTAAGATACTTCAGGAACGAGGATCCAGAATGTGAGTTCCTTTGAAGACATACTAAGAAAAACGACGCCGACAAAGATGTCAGAGATGTCCTTTCAACCTGTCTAAGTCTCACTGAGCTCTGCAGGATATCCCACACACTCCCTGCGTGGAGGGGTGGAGGTGAGGGTGCAGGAGAAGGGGGTCTCTGCTCAGATGTGGGGTTCCAGTCACCGCTGCCCTCCCTTCAACTTGGGGATGATCACTGTCATGAGCTTTCCTATAGACACAGAAGGACAGTCACTTCAATTTAAGTGAAACTACCACCCACATATAGAGCTCACCTTTATTGGCTGACACTAACAGCAATGTTAATTAATGCATATGTAGTTTTATTCCACCATTTCAAAGCTCAGACCTTTTAGAATACAAACAGATTTTGTGTTTTCCTGACTCAGTGCAGAACACATGGAGATTCAACCTCCTGGACTGCTTTAATGATCTGCATATGATTGACCACTGCATGTTACCCAGGGTTCTTTAGCACTTGGAAATTACAAATCAAGTGCTTGTTTACAACCATAAAGGCTACATATTGTTTTAAAATCAGACAGTTATTATTTCAGATTGGAACTTTAATGTTGTAAGCAGTTTCCTACTGGTTGTATTTTATGGCTGCTTTTCTATCAGAAAAATTGTGTGAGCCCTTGGTAAATGTTGTCCTATTTCTTTTAGTGATGTTGAGAATGACCAGAGACACATGCACTGCTCAGCAGACGTTATTTAAATGCATAAGCGTCTTAGCATTTTGTTCATCAGTCTTGTCTAGGGCAGTGGTGTGTTTCTTCATTGGCAAAGAAGGCTTCATCTTTAAACTTGTTCAGGGGATGTTTTTCCAGATCTTTGAATTGAATGACAGTTATATGAGCATCCAAGGTATTTTTTTAAGAATCTTCCATCAGGAACAGCCTTAATAATTTACCAATAGGTGCCATAACCTAAAGATGATAAATATCTTTATTGAGGAATTGAAAAAGAAACCCTTAATATCAATGTTAATAAAGCCAATATCGGAGCTCCAGAAAATGATTTGAAACCTTCTCTGTCGTTGTTCATGGGGAAAAAAATAGATTTGATTTTAAAAGAGTGATCAGTTAAATGTTGTTTATGAGGGAAGCTCATGGCATGAAGAGTGGGACTATTAAGAGAATTTGGGGTGCTGGTCTGGGGGTTGTGGCAGATGAAAGTGCTCTTAAAGCGGGTCCCTGTACTGCAGAGCAGAGATCTACCCCAACCCCCAGAATTCTCACAGCAGCACATTCCCAACACAACCAAGCACAGATGCTGCAAAACTGCGAATCCTCTCATCACCACATCTTACAGGTTACCCGAGTCAGTCATCTCCCGCACATCATCTGGTCTGCTCCAGGAAAGGAAGGGCAAGTTACTCCACCTTTTCAGGAAGCTCAGCAAAAGCTGGTACGACAGGCAGCTTCTTGCAGCTGAAATTCATTTAAGCCTGAAATGTTTTTGTATCCTCCTTGTCTTGGATGCTTTGTGTTTCCGATGGCAGGGAACTGTTGGTCATGACACCTGCTCCCATTAAGCCCTTGCGGTACCTGTGGTGCTTCAGGAAAGGCCGGCTGTGGAGAAGCAGTGTGTGTCCCAGCACTGCCAGGCACAGGCAAGATAGGATGGAACTGAAGTGAAGTTGCTGGTCCTGCTCCTTACCGAACTGGAAATCTAAACCGGGTGACTGACCAAATGCTGATGAGGAGATGTTAGAGCTGAAGCAATGGAAGTCGCTTTTGAAGAGTTTGTCCATCTAAGATGAAAACCATGTTTCACTTATGGGCCTCAGGGCAGTAATATAAAATGCATCAGAGTTTTGGTGAATTGTGGTTCTGCACTTTCAACCAGTTTATCAGCTTCATCTTATGTATCTTAAATTGTATGTATCTTATGCTAAACGAATGGTGTAATGTAAAGCAACAGCTTCTGAAAAGCCTTCTCAAAGCTGAATGAGAGTACACACAGTTGGGGGTAACTGTGACAATGTGCCAAAGGCTTCAGTGCCTCGTGACTTGCTAATGAGTTTCAGAGCACTGTGCAGTGGTCTTTTACGTCCTCTGGAAACCTGCTTATATGCTTATAGCAGTCTCTTTAGAAGCTGTTTTTGAGAGAGTGGTACAGTATGTTTGCAAATAACAGTATAGATAGAATCCACAACACAATCACTTGAATACGTGCTGTACTGTGTAATAGGATTTGCAAAAAGAATGGAGCGAAATAACAGGAAAGTCCAAGATTTTAACTGTTTAGTCTGTGCTGGTTATAGCGTTTTTCTGTCCTGTAAAAATCCTAGAAATTTCTATTGCTCCTCAAGTCACGTTTTTCTTCCCTAATCATGCTGGTTAAACTGCTGGCATGACTCTGTGACCACGGTCAGAAGATACTGTGCTCTTTTTTTGAGATGGGTGGCTCCTGTGAATGCTTGTGAGCATGTCCCCACATGGTTTGGTTTATGTTCCCAATTCCTAAAATGTACAGAAACCTACATAAGCTGTGCAAATTGAGGATGGTTTTAAGACTTTGATTAGAACAAGCAAAAGACATGATGCATAGAATAATTGCTCTTGGTGTATTGCTGATTTTTAAGTAGATGCACAAGTAAAACCTGGAGAAAAAGTAGAACATAATACTAAGAAAGCAAAAGTTTTACATGATGTTTAACTTAAGCAGTTGTCCAGCATAAAAATATGGAACTTGAGTGCAATCCTCCCTTGATGATGTGTCAGTCAAGATGATAGAAATGCCATGAACCTTTCACTGGCCCTAATGATTGGTTCCCCCCAAAATTACTCTTCAGGCAGCTGTAGTGGTACACAAGTGTGAGATACCCCCTTCTCCGTATACAAGGTACTCCTGGTCCGGCTTGGCCTGTGCTCATCTCACACCCATCCTCCACTGTCCTCATGAGCAGCTACAAGATGACTTACTGCATCTGCATATCTGAATACTTTTGTCAAGAGATTGCATAGTTTCAGAGTTGTTTTGGTGATCATCTTCTTGATTTTAAGCCAAGACATCTGAAACTGATTGTACATTATTAACGATTTCTTACTCATGCGTTTGTGCAAAGAATATGCTATTAATAAGAAACAAGATTAATGTTCTTTTTTGAGACTGTAAAATATATTTTTTTTTAATTGAGCTTTATTGCCATTGGTTCATAGTCCTCAAACCACCTGCTTGTTCTCATATTAATTCTGTTTGGTATGGTTCTGAAAAATTAAACACAGCAGTATAGCAGTTAATTATAGCAATAGTCGACCATGTGGGCAAAGAAGAGAGGAACAAACTTCTAATGGGAGGTCCTCTGTCTTCAGGGTTTATTCGTGTGAAGTAGCTACAGTTTCCTGATCTGTCCTCTTGGTTCCAGCATCCCAGGTGCTGATGCCATTGGGACCTGCACGCTCGGAGCTAAATCCCACTTTTGGGAGACAGTTTAAAAATAAATAAGATGGTTAAGTGTGTTACATTAACTGGATCTAATATTGCTGTTTAAGGTGTTCGACACAATGTGTTGCATCTTATATTACTGGATTAGTAATTAGTTTCCCATGCTTTAAATGTTTTTCTACAGTTCTGTCACAGGTTTTACTCCAATTCATCCTTTCCTGGGCATTCTGTCCAGTTGTCTCATTAGAACATATAATGTACTTTTGCCACTCCTTCATTTAATGTGCTCCACTGGCTTGTATTTTAAAAAAAGGATGAAAATGTTAAAGCTTAATTACATTTTGATTGATTATAAAAAGGAGGTTTATTGGCAGCATTACATTTATCAAATAATAACATTAGATATACCTGTTACAAAAATGTGGAGAAAATGTTTTTATCCTTTATTAATTTTATTCTGGAAAAGTTCTTCATTTCCTTGGTACAAATGCAAATATTGATGAATTTTTAAACATCCAAAGAGAAACCCATCAGTCTGTAGAAGTCATCCGTGTGTGATGACTTCAAGATCTCAACCAATCACATTCAGTTTCTGAGGTGTTTTTCATAGGTGTTTTTCATTCAAGGAGCAATCATGAAATTGTTCTGTAGATTTCATTCACTTGATATTGAACAAATTGTAATGAGAGCTACACCCGCCTCAGTTTGCACTGTTTTCAAGCTTTTTTACTGTGATACATATAAATATTATAGCATGAGTATAAAATATGAATATGACTGGAAAGTATTGGTTATAAGAAAGGAGACCCTGGTACTGATCTGTTTAATGTTGTATGTGTGTGTATTACATAACAAACTGGCATGTACAATAATGGAACAATAACTGAACCCTGAACAGGGAAAGAATGAAGGGAAAACTATTCTTTGGCTTACATAAGAGAAAATCCGTTTGAAAAGTTAATATTTGATCATGGTTGTATTCCTCATTAGCTGACCCACAGTGACATAAATTGCCACATTCTGGGCATGCTTGGCTTATGATGGAGAAACTGGTTGCCATTTTCAAAATTAGCCCCAATTCAAAGGAGATGGTAAAAAGACAACTTGGAGAATCTCATGTGATGATAAAGAGTTGCATCTCGGAAAACGAATGGATTGTGTAGAGTTTTCCTTTCATTTCCTGTCCTAAAAGGGCTTCAGCAGTACTACCAGACTACCAGTAGTCTCCAGGATTGTGGCTGCCGTTGTGTCTGTGTACGTTGCTGATTTTACATTTTGGTCTGTGTAGGAAGAGTGAGAGGGTGGTGGAAGGGGCTCTTGTGAAGCTGAGGCAGAGCATCAGCAGTGTGGGGTGTCTTAGCTGATGGGTCCCAATGTGGATCAGCTTGTGCTCGGAGCTTGTATTCACATCACCACCCTTTGGCCCACAGGTAGCTGTTGTACAATGGTGTTTAGTTTCAAAGGGGCATAAAGGCAACTTTTTAAAACTGTTACTTTTTGTCTACGGATAGTTGTTGGTAACATCTGTAAATTCTTCTTTATTTTGCATGGACATTTACTATTGACATAAGAAGAGCTGTGACCTGATGAGTAGTGTTGGAAGTGTTTGCAATTGCTCCCTAGGAAGAGCATCCTGAGCAGTTCTCTTAGCTTTGTTAGACAGTTATATGTGATGTGTTTGTCAGACTTGTATATTTGAATTGCAGTGGACAGTGTATTTGGTACAGTATATTAATATTTTTGAGTTGTACCTCTATATCCCTCTACATATTGATAATTCCAATATATCTATATGGAGAAGAGGCCTGGGATCACTTCTGTAATATGGCATCTTAGATCCTGGGTTTGGAGCCCAGAACCTTTCATTTCAGAAACATTCTACTTTTATATCCTCCCATCAGTGAGCATTCAGGGTATGGAGCAAGCTGAACGTTTACAGGAAAAAATCCACCTTTTCACCAACCTAATGTCTGGTGTTTTAATCAAGGAACTGTTTATAGAAAGTGTTCCACATGCTGTTACACAATTTTCTATCCTGTTGAATCAGGTCTTACCGATCCAGTATTTACTTAATTTGTTTGTAAACCAGGAATGTAGAAAGAAAAGGCTGATTTTCATTAGATTGAATTTTTCTTTCTAACAAAACTAGATACGATAGACAGCCCTGCACAGGAAAGGTTAGTTCATTCTTTGCCTTTATGCCCCAGATTTCTGTGAGAGCATTTTACTCGCCGTTTAGTTTTCTATTCTGGACATGGAGTACTTAATATTTCAAAAGGGCTGTGACAGTGTTCTTCCATTACCGCTGTCTGTACTAGAGTCTAACAGAGCAAAACTGTGCTGTAGTGTCTCTCAGTAGCTCTGTATACAGTCCTATGATTATTTTAAGAGGCTGCTCTGATGATTTCCAAGTGTTTTTAAATGTGATAGGTAATCTGCATTATATGACGTTGTGAGGGCTGATGTAGGTCACCTTTTTTGTATTTAAATGGCAAAAAATGTTGTACATGTCTGATGTGTTTACTGTTGGGCTTTTACCCCAATAGTAGTGTTTCATAAAGAAATTCTTAGCCACTTTTAGACATTTAAAAAGTTGAATACAATTGAAGTAAATGATTATTTGATGAGTTGCTATTTAGAATGCCAGTGCCTGGGGTGATTAACACTTAAAGTGCAGCTTTGTGAATTGGTATGGAGTTATCAGCACTCTGTCCAAAGAGCTAAAGCTGATGTGGGAAAGGAAGAGGTCATAGTTGTGTCCATAATTGACTACAATTAAAATTGTTATTTGAGAAACCTGTAGCTATTACTCAGTTTCTTTCCAGTTGGTTGCTTCTAACATATTCCATTAGGTAAGAAAATGCAAACTAATCAAAGGAGCATTTCATCGGCCATTACTGGACGAATAAAGTAACGCAGAACAATGTGAAACTGGCTGAAATCTGGTTGGGCATCTGTAAAAGGAGAAAAGAACAGCTCAAACTGACTATTCAGAGGCCTTAGCTCATTGCATAATGACAACGCCTTCGATAGTCATGTCGCTTGTATTGCACATGTTACTTGATCACTTTTTCTGACTACCTGTATGTCAAACCGGTCAGCAACACTGCATTCCATTGCTGAGATTTGTCCTGAATACAGCCAGCTTCCAGCTGTGGGGTGGGGGACAGGAGTGGCTTGTTAGAGTGGCACAGAGTGCCCATTTTCCTTGCTGTTATGTATGAAAGAGTTTGATGTTGAAATGCATCTTGGCTGAAGTAACAATGGCAAATGGTGTAGGCGCTTTTTTATAATGCCTTGGTTTGTCCTCCCAAATATTTTAATACTGTTGTAGTGAGAGCGAAAGTACTGCTGCACAAAGCTAAGAGACCGTGGCACCTGCCCATCTTTCTTTTTCTTTTTTTTGCACTCATGTTAAAAATTACTCGTAAACTGGGTCTTTATAATTTCAGTTAATCCACTACTTATTGAGAATTCACTCATTTGAATTTAGCTGAGAACCATCAAGGAGTGAATGCCAAGGTTTGTTTTTTGGTGCATTTTATAGTTTTGTTGATTCTTGGTCTTTAATGTCATATTAATCAACCTAAAGTATTCATTGTTCTCCTGTTTCATTTAATTTCCAGTTGGGTGTTATTTTACTGTACAGCACGGTGTTGTTACATTTCTGGTTGATTAAGGCCCTTCTTAATCCTCATAAGATCAAAAGCTTACCTGTTTATTCATGTGTGAATTTAACTGAGACCCTGAGACCCCTTACAAAGAAGGCTCATTCGTCACACTTTAAACCCCCCACCAAAAACTGGAAGTATTTGTTTATTCATTGAGGTTAATTTGGAGAAACTGTGGCAGCTGTACTAAACGATAGAGCTACACTGAACAGTCTGGAAAATCCTGTGTTCAGATCCCTAACACAAATGTGACATTACCGCAATTTTAGGAGCTGCCTTAACTAGCTAAACAAGTTGTTCCAGCAGTGTGTAACATGTCAATACAACTGCATTGCTCTCAAAACGCACTCGCCTTTTTCATTCAGCCTTGCACTCTCTCTCCCCAAATTCAGGTTAAAATGGCAGTTTTATCTGGCAGCTTCATTTGAAGAGAAAACAAGAGAATGTCCCTTTCAGCACCTGCGGCTTGTTTGATCAAAAGTGGGCAGCTGGCTGATTTGGAAAGAATAAATATTTAATCTGCTTATTGATCCTCTACTTAGCTCCAGCTAGGCCAGCTTTCAGTGGGCAAGGGTTTTTGTTGCTCTTTATGTTGCTGGTCTTGTGTGCAATACAGGGCCTTAGTCTCCAGTCTTGGCTGACCCGTGCTATGTGCTCGGTGTGCCTGTGATCTGTCTGCCTTGCCTCCTTGTGCTCCCTGTGATGATCCCCACGCTGAGGGGCTTCTGTTTGACCTGCCTTCAATTCTGGGTCTTGTCCTGTGCCTATCTGCTCTGTACCTGCCTTGAAAGTCAAGAAAAAAGCCTTTTTTGTTTCTTTGTTGCATGATTACAATATTACTTTTTGATGTTCCCTCCTCACATTTATCCTGTTACATTATCAGTTCCTCTTGGTCTCTGTGGATTGATTTGTGGCCTGATTTTGTTCTTGCTAGAAGCCCTTTGCCTTTTGCAAGCACCCTGTTGCCTTTTTTTCCCCTATGTGTTTTTGTCATGGATGCTCGAAACACATTTTTCTGATGGTCTAAACTCAATGAATTCAGCAAAGTGTGAGCTGGGATCATTGTTGTGGTCTTGGATCCAATTTGGATTTGGGGGTGCTCATTCTCTGTTTTACTAATGTGCATGCAGCGAGAAATGGTCTTTAATGGAGATATTTAAACTTCAACATTGAATATTGGTTAGCATCAGGTAAGCTACAAGCGATTGCAGCAGTATTTAAATAGTATGCATACTGTATATACAGGATGCCCCACATCAGCAACAAAAAGGTTTTGCATTCAGGAGAATCTATAGCAAAATTAAGGTGAGAGTGAAAGGTGAGAGGTGCGGTAGAGTGTATTACTGATATATCCCATTTTCAAAAAAGGAAAGATACATGCATCAGACATTTTCATGTTTTCATGGCAAATATTTTTTGGACTTTGGAATAAAAAAAAATTGGAAGACTCTTTTGAGGAATGTCTAATTTCCTGTTTTAATGCTGTTTTCAGTTGTGTGCAAATTCTAAAAGTTTCACAAGTGGTTGATGCAGGCCTAAGACACCACTCGCAAGCTTTTGATAATCTGACAGTAAAAATGTTTCCCAAAATCTTAAGTGGTATAAGAAACATGGCCGTGACTAAGGCATGCCGCTTCTCAGAAAATATGACTTTGCTTCAGCTCATAACTCTGTCACTGATCTATCAGTGCGATTGTTTGGCTGTAGCATTTTTATTTTTTGGAAATGGGACGATGAAAGCATTCTTCCCCTTCTAATTCAGTTCTGAAGTGCTAAAACTAACATGCACTTTCCAAGTCTGTAGTAATAGAAATGGTCTTGCACATCCTTACATGTGATAAGCATTGGAAGTGGCTGTACAGGAATGCAGTGTTGGTTTACCTTGAACCCTGGTAAGGGTGCTAAGGGTGGGCATCTTTCATCTGGGTTTGAATTGTGATGTTTCTCTGTTATGGGGATGTGCTTTTTCATGGTTTCTGTGCTTTTAACTGTTCTTGCTCATGACTTTGTCCTGTATACAGTTTGTGCAGACCGCGGCACTATGAGATCCTTTTTCTTTTATTTTTTATGTTGTTCTCTTTTTCTTAAATTTGTGGAGTGCGTTGATTTAGCCTTTTTTGTTTTTTTTTCTTCAAGTTTATTTAGATGCTACAACCTAGCACAATGAAATTACAATTAATGAGTTGTAGAATCATTTGCAAGCAACTCACACAAAACACAGTATCACTGGTGGGGAAAAAATGACTCACACCAGTATAATAAAATGTATTTTTAATATATTTTCTTTCATTCTTCATGTTTTGAATATTGAGTGTCAAGCACTTTAAGTTGGTCTTTCATGTCTTCAGAAGTTTCCAGAGAAGACTGTATCTACAAGTGTTTTAAAGAACAAAAGAAAAAATAGGGGAAACCTGTAGGCTTATTGGTTCTATTTCACATTGTACAAAAATAATTTAAGATAGATGGAAAAGTCGTTTGGGGTATATAATAAAGTCATGCATGTATTTCAAAATGGAAAGAAAAGCACAGTTACTAATTGCACTGGTTAGACCTTGAGTGCCATTTCATTCATTTGTAAAAAGATGTTACCGAGTTAATTTTTGGTTTCTTTTAACTCAGTCCTATCGTTTTGTATTCCCTGTTTATTGAAAATTTGGCATTTTGCTCAGAACCTGTCTGGTCCTGACAGTGCAGTGCTGCTGTGCTCCTGTTTAAGTTCATTTTCTAGTGTATTTCTTACAGAAAAAAAAGTGCCAGAAAGTAATTTTTCTAAGTGTCTCTATAGAGTCATTTCAAAATACATGTCATTTTCTGGCCAGAACAGAGGCTTTAATTTCCAACATATTTGAAGGAAAAAGTATCCTCAATTTCATGTCTTATTACAGACTAGCATTGTCCTCTTCATGGGTTCTGCAATAAAATATCAGTCTTGTGTAAGGCAGAAAGGAAAAAAATACATATTTGGTTTAATTGTAAAGTACTATTAGAAACTCCTTTCATACTGGCAGTTTTCTAGATTCCTCTTTAATAGTGATGTAAAACGGTGTGTCTTTTTGCGGTGCTTAAATCAAAAAGCACTCTCATTCTTGATTACTTCACTCTCCTGATGGGGCTCATCTATGACTTCATGACAGGAAAACCCTAATACAGACTAGCAGCACACTGCAAAACATTGCGTTTATTATACCCCATACATTGAACTAAATAATTCCTCAGCAGAATATTTCTAAATAGTTACATTTGACTGGTTTATTTTTTCCACTGTGCTAGAAGTCCTGAAAATGCCTATTCAGTCAATTTAAAGCATCTCAGCCTCCGAATACATTATTTCTCAGTTCTGTGTGCTCCCTTAACTGTTAGATTTTATAAATCTGAGATCTTAACACTCGCACTTGGGCACAGTCACTACTTTTGCCCTCTGTGTTGCCTTGTGGCACATCTCTGAAATTCAGACGATCCTTGAACTCAGATAAGTTGGTCTCAGTGCACCCCTGTCTAGCTTTGCAAGGAGAACACCTGCATGCTTTTAGTTCTTTTTCTATAAAAAAAAATGCTAAAACTCTAACATGGTTTAAAAATGTTTGAGTGTGTTATTTATTTATTCCCAGTGTTATGTCAAAGGAGTAGATTTTGTCTGGAGATTTCTCTGTAAATTCTGGAACTGATTTTATGTTTTTAATTTTTATTTTCAATTTGTCTACTGACACAATGTTTTCTTTTTTGTAATATGTTACATGTACTGATTTTAAAAAAAGTCAAGATTTTTTATTAAAAATGTGATGCTGTGCTAACCATTTGTTCTGTTTTCTGTTAACAAAAGAAAAATGTCCGGGTATGGTATATAAATTATTTTCCAGAACAAATGAGATGTTAGTGGTAATAGAAGTTAGAAAAGTTTAGGAAAAACATCCTGCCTCCAGTTTCAATAAAGCAATTGATAAAATGTACATAACACACCCTATTAGGGGATATATGATGAGCTCACATCAGTTTTTAATGTCCCTTAAATAATCTAATTTCTACTAAAGAGCCCTAATCAATACAAGTATTTGTAAGACTTTTAACACAGTTTTTTTTTCATTCGGCACCTGGGGAAATGCAGTTTTTTGTAGTATGAAGTATTATTGGAAGCACTGCGGTGTCTACTGGAAGAAAGATGTATTCATACTCCTATTTTCCTGTATTTCCAGATCCAGAGTGTCAGTATGATTGACTGTGAAATTAATTAACATTGAGCTTTAGACCTGGAGGTTTCCCAGAAAATAGCAAACCTACTGTACCATAGAGGTCACCATTTTGTATATCTGAGATAAACTGTTAGGTAAGTGTACCCTTTAACTGGTCATAATCAATAGCTTAGAATAAGGCAAGTAGTGTGTTTCAACTGGCCACTAAGAAAGGCTGAGTCTTAAAAATACTGGAGTTTGAGATGTGATAAAACTCAAGCTCTGAAGTATAAAGAGCTCCGTCAGTACAGGGTGAACTTTTGTGTCCGGTCCTGTGAGTACAGAAATGATTGGCAGGTTTGACTATCAAAATTAGAAGATGTCCTTGGATGATTTTGTAATGAATGGTAAGTACTGTTGTACCATTATATTATTCTGAAGAAAAGTTATCGTAGGGGTCATTTGGTCATCAGAAGATCCAGAAGATTACATTTGCTGATTCATTTTGAAGTATTTCTACTTAGAAAAGTAGACAGCAAGAAATAAGCCACAGATCTGTCAGTGATAAAAGAATCATATATGCTAATGTTTTTTTTCAGGATCCATGCCTTTAAAAAAAATATTTCTTCATTCAGCTTAGAATTTGTCAGTCTCTGGTTGAATGCAAGTTGAATGTTAGTTTATTCTCTTAGTTCAGGGTCCAGGTGTCTAGTCTTAATCCTGGAGAGATGGTATACCTGCAGCTTTTCATTCCAACTCAACTTTTAATGAGTCTGACCATCTGGTTACTCTCTTAACTGAACTGTTTAACAGCTTCTCCCAGCTCATCAGATGCTGCTGTCTTAGTGAGACCAAGAAAATCTGCAGAGACCCCAACCTCCAAGACCAGGACTGGACACCCCTGTCCTAGGTTAGGTTTCTAGCTGTTTTTTACTTCTGATTCTTCTTTCTAGAAACTATGTATATTGAGCTCTTTCAGCACACCCTCCTGCACCTTGCTGTATAAAGCCTCCATATCTGTATTACATTATGAGAATTGGAAATATGCAACCTATTCTACTGTATGTGTGATTGCACCAGTGCATTGTATTAACGTATAGTATACAGTTTTAGTATAACTTGATACGTTGAAATCTGTTTACACACTCGACTGCATACCACTGGGGTATGACTTGAGTCAGCCATGGTATTGTGGTTCTGACACAGAGCAGAGAACCCTAAAACTTCCTGAATGTGTGATTCCTTGCAGCATTGTCAGGAAGAACCACATTGCTCTCAGGATAAATCCAGACACTACGTGCTCACGGGGTGTCAGATGGCACCCCAAAAAAGGAACCATGACTTACACCTCATTTTGTGTGCAAAAGTGCTTATTTTTTGTCAATATTTTATTTTATTTTAGCCTTTGCTTACAGGTCACCTTAACAAGTAAACTATCCACTTGACAGGTCTTTTTATTTTCTGAGGTTTATTAATTTAACTTTAGAGAGGCCATTTGGTTAATGAGCTAATACCCCTAAATTTAAGAACACTGCCATGGCATCATTGATAACCATGTATTCAGGACCTCGGTCAGAATCTCAAGTCGCCATACTTGGTATGGCCCTATTCTGGCCCTTAGAGTGCTACGGCTACATGGATAATTTATAATATCTGATGGATTCTGCCTGCAAGTTTGTAATGCTGCAGTTTGAACTGATGTCCTAAGTCCAGAACCTGTTGCTTTATGTGTATTGTACAGTAGAGAACAGAGGTACAATCAGTCTGTAGTTTGACTTAGTTTGATTAAAATAATGGTCTACAAACAGTTGTAAATGGCAGTGTGCCACAGGACTCTTAGTACTGCAAGGTACTTTATTTAATTCGTTTAAATTTAAATTGTTCATTGAAACAATAGACCTTTGTAAGAGCAGGTCTGAGATCCAGTGTCTGACAACAGTTTTGGACTAATAACAGGATCAAGGTCTGTGGAACTATAGCTGGTTCACATTCATTTAATCCATCTGTGTGCAATAGTTATAATCTCTTGGCATTTTTTCAACTTTTATTATTTTTATTATATGCTTAGAATCTGCAGGTCAGCAAATTCGTATTTCCATCTTTTGTTCTTGACCGACTTGCAACTTTATTCCGTCAAACCTACTAAGGTTGGTTTTTGTTCTGTTACTCAAAGCATATTCATGTTTTGATGTGGAGCTTTCGCGGTCACGAAACAATTGAATATGTGGAGTGGCTTCCTAAATTATTCACTGCCCAGTGAATTCTAAAAATGTAATAATCCGAAATAGCGGAATGTTATCAGTTGATTTGATTTTGTAAGGTTTTATGTCAAGGAAGACTTGGAGGTGTAACTAAACGTGAGCATTGTGTTTGTTAAATTATTTATGACAAATATGCTTCAGCCTTGTGCAATTCGATTAAGATTAAACGTTATCCAATTTATAAATCGTTCTATCTTGTTTGTGTTCCTATTTCACTGAGGGTATAAATAAATGTGGAGGGCGCCGTAATTTGTTGTTACTAAAATATACCCCATCCACCCAATAAAAAAGTTCTGCTAAGTCTCAATTTCACACTTTCTCTTTTTGTGAAGGTACTTTATCAACTTGTGCTATTTAACTGCTTTTTTTAAAAAAAGTTTCCAAAACCAAGCCTAGTTAATCTACAGTACATCTGTTTGCTCACATCCTGTCTCCTCCCCTAAGGAACTGTGTAAGACTGCTTAAGTGCTTCTGCGTTTCTGTTTGCCGGAGTTGTGTTAATGGATGTTTGCGAACCTACCCAGATAGATGAAGGTGAGCACTTTCTCCTGTATACTTTTTTAGTGTAATTGCAGAATGAGGTGGCTTATTAGTCTTTTTAGTTATTAGTTATTATTGAGTGCGAGACTGCTGTCATTTACGATGCACAGGTCGACTGACTCTTAAAACCCATTTTTATGTATTTTAAAAACAAGTGTGATTTCACTTCGTTTATTTGGTTACTGAAACTGGAACTCGCTCGCAAGAATGCATCATCCATACTTGCATTCAAAGCTTTTAAGTTTTTTAAGTTTTCAAATAAAAAAAGGGCTCTGAGAGAACGGCTTTTAAAATTTTGTTTAAACTTACTGTCATAGTGAAACAGTATACAAAATACATCACAGTGTTTTGTAAATGGGACTCAGCAGAGACTAGAACTAAGCAGTGCAAAGTAAGAATAGTTCCAATGTTAGCCTGTTAATCAGCTTAAATAAAAGGCTATTTGTAGGGATGATTTATTTTCTAAATATACGTATTCACGTAATAATTACATGAATAGTATTGGCCGTTTGTATTCCCAAATAGCAGCATTATATTATATAATTATGTATCAATCATTATATAAATCTCAAAATTAACAATTTCTTGTTTGTTGCTGATCTGCATTTTCAAAGTTGTGCCAGAGATCCCACCACACTGCAGGAGCTTCAGCTAAAGCAGTGGGGTTTAATTCAGGAGCGCCACGTACATCCGCTTCAAGTACACTGGCACTTACAATGTCAAAAGGCTGCACAGCGATACTTTGTAAGACGTAACTAGCTAATAAACGGAGGATTCTTAATTATCAGCCTGTTTTTGCTTTTTTTTATTGTACCCGTCAACAAGGTTAATCCATTTAATATCATGTCAAATCCTACCGCAATGTGCTTTGCTTTGATTATTTTTACCACTGGTTTACTGAATGTAACTTTGGATTTACCGTTAATATATCACAGTAAGCCTTTATAAGGAGAGAGCTATAGCAGAACGCCATGCTATTCTTTCTGGAGATATTTCCACTCCATTTTCTCAAAACTTTCATAAGCTGTCCTCTTTCTGAAACAAATAGAAATGACGGCCATTAATCTTGAACAGTTGGAGCTAGCATTGTTAGATATTCTGCATTCCCTAGAAAGAAGCTCAGAGCAAAAGTAAAAGCACAGAACAGCTCTGCCTCTGGACAGGTATGTAGTCATTCACATGAGGAGAGGTATAGAAATGGTCAAGTAAGAGTAGCCAGTCAAACCCAGCCATGTGTCTTTGGGATATTGAGAAAATTGAGGAAAAACCACATGAACACGGGGAGAATAAGCAGATTGCACAAAGACAGATACCTGACCCACAAAATCAACCCCTGGCAAATCATAAATCTAATAAAGTAACTAAGAGCTGTACTGGCATAGCTAAACACATTGAGGACTTCAGAGTCAGGGTAGGACGGTCCTGCTTTTGTCAGTACTGCCCAGTAAACATTGCTGTGCTTAGTTTGTTCCATAAACAGCTCTAAACCATTTCAGCAGAAACACATTAAAACAGCAGTTCAATAAAGCATTATTCTGCCAGATGACAACCCTGGTGACTCCTAGACCTTGTGAGAATCTGCATTCTTGTAAATCTTCTTGTCTATTAGGCTGCAAATCCAGAATATCCAGACAGTCAGCTCACAATTATCTTTTAATTTACTAAACATTTTAGACACAAATGAACTGAAAACATGGGGCACAGTGGTGTGACACTAAGTATTGTTGCCTGACAGTTTTTGAGTCCTGAGGTTGATTCTGAACGGGGATGCCTTCTGCTTGGGGTTTGTACATTCTTGTGTTTTTCTGTATTTTTCCTCCAAAACCCTCCCACGTTACAAGGACCCCTGGCAAGGTGAAGTGATCGTAATGAATGGTTCTTGTGTACAGTATGTGTCCCCTGCAGTACCCTTAGGCCCTATCATTCCAGCCTTGTACTCTGTGTTTCCAGGTTTAGTTACAAACTGAAAACAGAATAAAGCTTCGGTGCCCTTACATATTCTACTTACATCCTATGCGTCCCATAACTTTTACCAGCACATATTTGCTTAGGTTTGTATTACACTTGTTCTTAACATACTGTACACTTCCTAGTTTGGCTGGACTCCTTCCCCAAACCATTTCCTGCAGCTCAGACTTTGAGGCTTTTTCACTCAGTGCGTTTCTGAAGGGGAAGAGAAGGTTGCTGAAACAACCCTGTTACACACTGTAGCGGGGACTGCCTGCACCTGGGAGTTGGCAGTGCTTTCTGGAATTCTGTGCTGTGTGTTATGTATTATTTTGCTGACTGAGACACGTTTCTCTAACTTGACCCACAGCAGTTTGAATCAGTGAGTTATGGCCCCTAATGGCTTGTGATGTGAAGGAGACTTCAGGTGTTGCACCATAAAACTGCCGAGTTACCTGCCCAGTCTATTCATGTGATCTAAACCTATTGAATTTTAATGTACAGGCAAGTGAATAGGACAGGGGAGGAGTTTTGCATTGTAGACCGCATTTGTCTTTTGTGGCAGTCTCCTTTTTTTTTACCTGAAGCTGTAAAATGATGCCCACAGTGAGGAGGCACAACCTTTGAAATGTAACATTCCACACAGATTATATGCAGGTGCGATATCAGATGAGGCAGGGATTGGTGCCCGCTTGTGCCAAGCTACAGAACGTCTTGTATGGATGTCCAAGCTCAAAAGTGATTCCCAAATAAGACAGTACATCCAAAGAGTAAGGAAGTAAAAAATAAGTAAGACTTCAGCTTCCAATAAGGATACTCGGACAGCTGCAGACACTTCGAAGGGCCAGAGTCTGTGGATCTACAGTATAGATGGCTTATAGTCGGTTTTCACAGCATTGCTAGAAGTCAGACAAAGGCGTCCCATTTCACTTTCTCAAAGTGAATGCTGAGTGGATTTTTCTGTTGAAGTGAAAATTGACCGATGTGATGTTTGTCAAATACAGCTGTCTATCCTTGAATTAGCGGAGTGCGCGCAGTCAGCTATGGTACTAGGCGTTGCATAACACACCAAGAGGTACTGGTGCTTAAAATGAGTAAGACTGACGTCCACAGTATTTTACTGTTATTTTTTCCGAATAATTAATTATTGTTGGGGGGTTTTCGTTTATAACTAAATTGTTTAAAACAATTCGCTACACGTCCACTGGCGACAGCCCCCAGGTACAGTGCAGTAAAATCGTTTCCACGGAAACCGGAGACAAAAGAGAAAGATTGGTGAGAAAAGGGAAACATAATTCGTCATTATCTCATACAATTAAAAGAAACTATAGTATACTTACATTTGCAGATAGTTGTGGTAAGTTTATTTTTTGAATTTTAGATTTTGGTACAATGTGTTCCCTTTTCAAGAGGGACATATTTCAATATGGTATAGTAGTGGTTATTTTTTCGCAGTCAGAAAAGACAGCATAAAGAAATGTGGTGAAATGTATTGCTTTTTCTTGTAATCAAAATACAGTATGATTGTTTTAACAAAACGGAACTAATTGTGAAGGCACCTGCTATTTTCGTAATATTATACTGTATATCACTTCTTTTAATTATAATAAGAAATATATAAACGTTGAGAAAATTAAGACTACGGTATTTTTAATTCTTTGAATTGAGTACGCGTGGTTCAAAATGTGCGTGGGTAAAATCAACTTTTACGTTTGTTCTGCCGAAATCAACCTGTAGTGTCAATCGAAAATTAGTTTTCCTCCATCATTTGAAAGGTGTTTTTCTAGTACACGAGACTGTTCGCATGCTGGAATATGATCTGTCTTTATCAAGTATACAGTACGTACCAGAAGGTAAAAAGTTGATGTGACGTTTTACAAACTAGCACGATCTCTAACTGGACCAGAAAATGGATGGATAAAAGAAAACATATACAACATATTAGCCAGTTATGTTGAATTTCTAGTACATTCTAAGATGCTATTAATTTGGGTTACATTTTTTTTATTTTTTGCCAACCGAGAGTGATAAATCGGATGAAAGAGTGTTGACACTTGTAAGAGCAATGCATATTATCTATCAAAATTAAACGCAGCTTGCACTGTTGCACAAATTGGAACTCGGGTGAAATTAGCAAAACGGTTATAAGGGGATTTGATTTACAAAGGCGTGTGCGGCTATACTCAGAAGAATGCAAACTGTTCACTAAGCAGGGTTCTTTAAAGATGGGATGGTTACTTGGGAGCATGTTTCAGAGAGACTGCCATCCTTCATACCGCGATGAAGGCAGGCAGCGCTTTAGGTGAAAACTGACAACAGCTGCAGGGCTTCAGAATGGCCGGAGACCCGCTTCCTCTGATCTGCCTGTCCTTCATTGGTGCTGAGTCACCGGAGGATGACGCAATGCCAACCCCGTATTAGTGGCACAAGAGCGAAAAAAGATTGTCATAAAGAAGGCTGAAAAGGCAGAGGGGATTCGGTGAGATAACAGTTTAACCCAAACAGTGCTTTATCAGCAACGTCTTTAAAAGCTACTGTATACATCAATTTCAAATAAGTTATGATTGAATAGAAAACAGATGCTAGTAGTTACTGAAAAGACTACCTACAGTACAATGTTAGCATGTTTAATTTGTAACTGATTTCTAAACTGCTATATAAAAGTTTAGAAATCAGCATTGGGTTGGTGTGAATAGATTCATGGTATTCAGTCGGCGATAAAATAAATGTACTGTAATAATACTTTGCATTACTAAATTTAGAACAAATGGCTCATTAAATTGTTAAACGTTTCTACCTGTTTGACCGATCCTGTAGGATTAATTCTATAAAACGTCCTTTGTTTCTTCTCTTCTGGTGTTTATTACATTAAGAACTAAATTTATAGAAGGAAAAGCTGTAGACCAGTTTCTGTGTGAAAGAAGACTCTGGTTCTGTTTACTGTGTTTGGTAAACAAGATGATTGTTTTGTAAACATGCAGTTAAATGTTCAGGAAACCAGCTGTTTGATTTGTGGGTTGTTTTCTTTCTTTTATAGGTTCTGTCAAGCCATGTGTAAAGGTACTGCTGACAGACAATCTACAGATGCTTCAATTTGAGGTGACTGAAGCATTTTAAGGATGTTTTTTTACTGATTAGGGTTTTGGCACCTATTTAATGTTGCTTAAGAGTATTAAGTATGCTCTTTCACAAAAGGTTAAACCCATAATCTGTCTGTTGTGGCACAGGAGAAACAGTCAAAGATAAATTTGAGCCCCCTTAAGTGTAAAGTGGTTATGGGGTTGAAGAAAAATACTCAATCTAAAACATCAAAACATCAACGAACAAATTAATATACACTGGAATATAAAGTGTTTAGCTGTATTTATGAGAACATTTTATCCATTATAATCTTGATTGTGCTGCTTGGTGCAGAAAATGCATATAGAACATGGCTTTCAGGAAACAGTAGATAGCATTGTTTATTTAAGGCGTCTGTCATGTGGATTCAGAAGCAGGTTTGTTGTAACAGTAATGTCTCCTTTTCTTTAGACAAACCAGGGGACTGACGGAAAGTGGAGCACTGGACAGACAGGACCCGGAAATGACCGAAGAGCACTTAACCCCTGCAGGGGCTGGCTCACCTGATGAGGGTCAGAATGGAGCTATCCGCAGTCGGACACCCACCCTGCATGCCCTGCAGCCGGACAGGACTTCTAAAGCTAATGAGTGCAGTTCTGAGTCAGAGTGTCAGATCTTCACAGCAAGAGAACAGAGTGACCCTGTTGTGGAGAGACAGCCAGCTGCTCCAGATGGGGGTTGGGGCTGGGTGGTGCTCGTTGCCACAATTCTGGTTCTGGCATTGACCCTCGCTTTCCCTTCCTGCATTGGGATCTTTTACACTGACCTGCAGACTGAGTTTGAGGCCACCAACAGCGAGACCTCATGGGTGCCTTCCATAATGACAGCCGTGCTGCATGCAGGAGGTAGGTGGTCAGTGAGAATGTAGGTCACTGGGTTTCTCTTTCTAAGGACTTGAAGAAGGGCCATGAGCCCTCCAATGTACTTACAATTAATGATGTTATGAAATATTGCTGCATTGAATGTAATCATGTGGTCCTACAATTTCTTGAAATAATGTGTCTGGGTTTTTCTTCCTTTCTGTTGTTCACATCCTGGTTGGTTTTAAAATCAAGAAATCCATTGCAGTAAGTTTCAAGGAGTTAGCTTGCATTCGTGAATGAGATTACCTGGAAACTGCCACAGGTTGCTACAAGTTGGCAACAGCTGTGTGCACTATCACCACAATAAAAACTGGTAGATCTTACATGTCTCTTTGTTTACTTGAGATGGTAATAAAGAGGAGAGACGTATTTATATTTAGTTACCACAATATGTCACATTTTTTGGAGTCTTGTTATTTGATCTTTATGGTATTTGGCTCATAACTGAAAAAGGTTGAGAAAACCAGTGACTATTAAGACAGTAAAGTAAATTTAATTTAGAATTAAAGAAGGTTACAAATGAGAAGAGAGTATCCCACCTTGATCATGTGATTGCTAGTGGTTTATAGTAGCTTATGACCCTTTGTGTGAAGAAGTGATTCCTGATTTCCATCCCAAATGCACCCTCTCCAATCTCTTAGTTTACTTTCATTATGCGGTCCTTGTTTCACTGTTGGTCCTAATATAGTCCTCTGTGTTGACTTTGTGAGCACTTTTCAGGATTTTAAATACTTGTATCAGTTCCTCATATAATCGGATCAGATAAGACAATAATGCAGGAAACCTTTGTTTGACTACCCTTCAGTCTAGTAGCTGCTGGGAGAATATGGAGTTTTCTTGTCACTATTGTTCTTGTTCTTGTGTGCTGCTGTCAAGTTGGAGTACTCAAGTGAGGTGGAAGCCCACAGCAACTTTGACAAATGGTAAATATTACTGTTTTGTGTGACTCAATGTACCTGTTACTTTCAGAAATGAGAAGTTATTCCCTTTTATTCTAAATACAAGAAGATGTCTTTTACCTTACAAGTTTGACATTTTTCCTGTGTTGATTTTGGATTTGATGTGTTTTTTATTATTGTTCTGAGGCAAGACATCGTGAAATATGTGGAAACCTTGTTTTATCAGCTCCCTTAATTATTATTTGCAGTTATCACTATTATTGCAATTATTTGTATTATTATTATTTGCAGTCAGTCTGTGAAGATGTTTTTTTCCAATAAGAACTTGGTTTGGCCTCCTTTCATCAATGACTAAGGGGGTTCTCTTGCTCCTTCAAACACTTTTTAATTAGCAGGCTAACTGGCTTGAATTTCACTTTCAAAACCAAGCATGTCACAATTATTTTATTATAATGAGATATTGTGAGTGGGTTCTATAGACATAGTGATAATAATCTTCATTGTAAAGCCATTTTAACCAGCTTTTAATTATTCTGTGTACATGCTATAACCCAAAATATCTATTGTTTTTTTCTAAAAGCTGTGCAAGATATCTGGAGACATGATGCATCAGCATAAAATATTTGTATGCATATCAAAACCCAGGCACCACTGATTTTTTTCCTTATTAGAACGGAGAGAATATTTAAAGGTGTACAGATAGAAAATAAATGCCATAAACCTTAACTATGAAACATTTCATGCTTTTGTTTCGATGGAGAAGTAAAAAAAAATACAGACAGAGGCTTAAAGGAATCCTACCGATAGGCTGAAAAAAACTGAAATTTTTTAGTCATGAACAGAGATGACAGCAAGCGGACCTGGTCTATTCATCATGTTTTAACTGCTTTATCCAGTCCAGGGTCGCGGGGGAACCAGAGTCTGACCAGCAAGAGGCTCAAGGCAAGAGACACTATGTACGGGACAGGGCAGGCACACACAGATCAGGGCTCGTTTTCCCAGAAACCAATTAACCCATCTGTATATCTTTGGAATGTGTGAGAAAACTAGTTCATAACATCTATTCTTTAATTGTAGAGACTTTTTTGCTAGGAGTGCTAGACTCTCTTTGGTTAGAGTTAATAACAGTCTGTTATGTTTATCTCTTATGTTTTTTTTTCCATTTATACATTTATTCATATATTGAGAAAACATGGCTATATTGTTCTGCTTTGCTATCCTTCCACGTAGGTAGGAAATAGGATTACTCAATATATTTAGATAAGTTGAAACAGACCCTACTGTAAACTGTGGCGTCCACTCTGGGTGGAACATGATACACGGTTATCTTTTCTCCGTCAGAAGACTTGGCTCACCGTGTCAGATGTAGCATAGTCATTCTGATTAGAGAAATGTCGTTTGGCGTGCAATTGAGAATTCCTATTTAGTTCAGGGTCATGGTGGCCAAGAGCCTATCCTAGGAAACAGTGGGCGTAAGGTGGGACACATATTGGACAGGGTGCCAGTCTATTGCAGGGCACACAGCAGCGCAGCCCCAGCACTGCAAGGCAGCAGTGCTTATCACTGTGCTGCACAATCATGTGGCTATGAAGTGTAAATCCACATTGATTCAGTACCAGCCATGATCAAAACACTTTGTAGCTGAAAGGTGCTGTCTCCAAGATTTTTATAAAATAGTCTTTCTGTTGCCATTTTGAACACTGTGGCAGTGGTGAAGTCAATGTGGCAATATACAGTAGAGGATGTGTAAGATGGGTTTGAGAAGCTTAATAGAATTAACACTTCTTAAGCATGTCTTCTGCAGATTCTAGTTCCTGTGTGACACCAATGAAAGTAAATCTAAATAAAGTAGTTCACCTTAAAGAGAAGATAGGCTTAACTTTATTGTGTATTACAGGATGCAATATTAAAATCTCATTTAAGAGATGACTGTGCTTGACTACAGTATGTGCAATGTGTCCTTTTACACAGTAAACTCTTACTTGAAGTCTGAAGTGATAACATAAGTGTAGTGTTTGCACAGCTTGTAAATGCTGCACCTTTAAATTTGATAAGGCATAAAAAAGAAATAGCTGGGAGTGTCTCTGTGTCATTTTGTTTATTTTACTGTGCAGTGAAATTTTCATTGTTCAGGGACTTTAAACAGCACCACTCACATCGCCTCACAGTTGTCATTAGGAAGGTGATGTGGATATTTCCATAATCCTTATATGTGATGAAACGTTTGTTGTGAAGAAAAGTTAGAGTGGAACTGGCTGAGAAAATGACAGGGGTTCAGAATTCATTACAAAGCCTAATGTTTATGTTGCTTTGTTCTTCAGTTCTTTATGGATCAGTAGATTGTTTGTCATGTTTTGAGAAACTCTTAATTGATGTAGGAGACATGGGAAAATTGTGTGTTCTTACTGAAAGGATATACAAATGTAATGTTATTCATGGATGGGTATTTTAGAAGAGATTAAATGAGAAGGCTACCAGACATCTATCTTGATAGTGGGGCTGGTGTTAGGTCAGTCAAACTGTGATCTGTTTTTTCTTGCGTGTTTTTATTGAAACCAGCCAATCACAAGCAAACGTCTGCTCCTCAACTGTGCTCTGTTCGGCTTTAGTTCAGCTCTAGGATATTGACGTTTGTTAGACTGTGTGACTGGTAACTTTGTTAATCTCTGCGTGGCATGATTCTACCAGAATCTGTCTCCCTCTGTCACTGTTGTGCCAGCTTGTGTTTTTAAAAACTGAAAATGTTAATAATAATAATAATAATAATAATAATAATAATAATAATAATAATAATAATAGCTTACACTTATATAGCGCTTTTCTGGACACTCCACTCAAAGCGCTTTACAGGTAATGGGGATTCCCCTCCACCACCACCAATGTGCAGCCCCACCTGGATGATGCGACGGCAGCCATTGTGCGCCAGAACGCTCACCACACATCAGCTATCAGTGGGGAGGAAAGCAGAGTAATGTAGCCAATTCATAGAGGGGGATTATTAGGAGGCCATGATTGGTAAGGGCCAATGGGAACTTTGGCCAGGATGCCGGGGTAACACGCCTACTCTTTTAGAGAAATGTCCTGGGATTTTTAATGACCACAGAGAGTCAGGACCTCGGTTTTACGTCTCATCCGAAGGATGGCGCCTGTTTACAGTATAGTGTCCCCGTCACTATACTGGGGCATTAGGACCCACATGGACCGCAGGGTGAGCTCCCCCTGCTGGCCTGGTGTTCAGAAATACTCTTACACAGTATGTTAAATCAGTGTATACTGTAAAAAGGAAGGTGAAACTGAGATGCATCCACTTGGAAGAAGTGTAAGCCCAGAGTAGAATTTAACCAGGACAGAAGGATTAACATCCTTATTCTTACGAACAGTACCATGGGACCTTAAACAACTCAGTTGATTTGACCTTGGTTTAATGCTGTAGGATGGCAATGCCTGCTACCCAGTTTCCCTGGTCACTATAATGAGGGCCTAAGTTTGCAAAGTGTGGTCCAAAGGAAGATTGCCATCTACTTATCTGTTAACAGTATCTACAGCAACCACTTGCTGTTTCTTCAGACATCTTCTGTTTCTGGCCAAACATATTAAAGTGAATGATTTCAAACAAGATTGTCCGTTATATAACTTTGTAACCTTGTAAAAAGTACCTGTGGGTAGTACCATTACCATCTGAAAAACTTGAAAAATGAGTGTGATGTGGTTTTTGCTCTTCATGAGTGCATTGTCTTCATGGTATATTTTCACCATGTATCTTCATGGTGTATTTTGTCTATTTCCAGGTCCACTCTGTAGTGTTCTGGTTGAGCACTATGGATGTCGTGTGACGGTTATGATTGGTGGGATTCTGAGTGGCTTTGGCATGGCGGCCAGCTGCTTCACACAGTCCATTGGCCAGCTCTACATCACAGCTGGGATCATCACAGGTTAGTAGGAAGGCTGTCTCAGGAGCACATCTCCTCAAGGAACTCCAGATTTTACTATTTAGTTGTGTTAAACATGGGGAGGTGTAGGATAGTGGGTTAGCCTTGGGACTCATAACTGACAGGTTGTGGGTTAAAGTCCCCACTGCTTTTTCTTACCTACTTTACTGTACTGGATCTTGTCTATCTGCTGTAAAAGTGGGAACCAACATTATTGGATTGAAATCCCTGTGATGGACTGGTGTCCCATTGTGGGGGGGGGTATCCACTTGTCCACTTAACACTATAGAAACCAGCCCTGACCCGTTAAAACCATACTACGTTTGTAACCTGGTATTAATATGGTTATGCAAGTACTTCATGTAAATGTGAGTTAAAGAACGTTTACTTTAAAAAATATGCAATTAAGTAAACGTTTCCATCTTATAAACTCCGTGAGTGAAAGTACAATCTGTACCATCTGTTAACAGTACTCCAGTATCAGAAGACAAACTTCAACCCATGGAAATCTTCTGTTTACCCTGAGCTTAACTTTTCAGTTACTTTTGTCAGTGGAATTATTATATTACAAACAACTATGCTTACATTTGAATCTCAAATCAAGAATTTAAATGATAGCCACAGTATTTATCCATAAATAAACTAATTAATCAAAACAAATTAATCAATTAAATCAAATGTTAAAAACAATAAATCCTGCTTTGAAATTGCTAGTAAATTCCCATTATAATGTAATGTAATAATAATAATGTAATGTTTCTTTATTAGCCCTATACAATTTCTTGCATTAGGAATTCGTCTTTTCACATACCCCAGCTTTTCTCCATGGAGACATAGACACACAGAAAGGGAGAGAAGCTTGGGGTCAGAGCGCAGGGTCTGCTATTGTACGGCGCCCCTGGAGCAGTTAGGGTTAAGGGCCTTGCTCAGGGACCCAACGGAGTAGGATTCCTCTGCCGGCCGCAGGATTTGAACCGGCAACCTTCCAGTCACAGGCGCAGATCCTTAGCCACAGAGCCACCGCTCCGCCCTAGTCTTCTGAACCACTGAATGCAACCTTCACATTTGAGCCAGAGTAAACTATAATAAACAATGAGTCAAATTACATCTTTGACGTCTTTGTTTTTCACACACTGAAGCATGCATCATTTTTATTACAGTTACTTTTGAACCTGCTTGTTCAACTTCAGTAGCAGCTGGTTTTTAAAAGTATCCTGCCTTGCTCTCCTTGGACTCAGTAAGATTCCAGTAACACTGAAGGGCCTCTAACAGGCAGCTGACGCAGGCATAGGAATGTTGACCCTGCTGTACACCTCCTTGATTGTAGGAAAGGACGTCAACAGGCCAAATAGTCTTCAAACTGTTTGGCACTTTCTTAAATATAAATTAAGAAGACTGCATGTCTTCAGTTTCAGCGGCTGCCTGGTTCAATCCAGAGCTGTACTATGAAATAGACAGTTTACATCCTTAATAAAAAGATGTATACAAGGTTGATGTTAAACAAATATGACAAGAAGAACATTAAGAATATTAAGAAACTAAAATAATTGCATTAAAATCATTGAATGCCATTAGCAATAAGCTTTCAGAGGCAGAAGGCTATATGAACTGCTATATGGAATGTTTATCGTAAATCAAATTTTGTCTATCTGCACATAAGGCATCATTTAACAACTTATAAACAAATCAGCTGCCATTTTAAATGTATACACACAATATCTAAATATTTCTCAGTGGACAAAGATGTCATCCAAGCTGTATTTAGACTCTAAAGTTAATAAATACATAATAATATTATAATCGTTTGCAAAGAAATGTACACAGCAAAAAAATGTTACATGCATTTTAATTTTGAAGGCTGCACACACATTCCTGTTGCCCCTCTCTCTTCTTCTTTCAGTATGACAATTTTCTGCACAGCCACGAACAGTTGTATCTTGTGTGGTTTGGCCAATGAACTGCAGCTAGCATTCTGCTTCCAGAATTTCAGCTGCAGTACTTGGTTATTCAGTTTTATTCCAAAGATCTTGGCATTACACAAAACTCTTCACTCATAGGACAAATTAGTGAAAACCTGAAAAGAATAGTAAAATAAACCAAATGAGTTAAGTGAAATTTGATTCAAATCAAGAAGAGTCTAAGGTAGAATGAAAAACAGAAAACACAGAGGCCCTACAGGACTATGAGTGAATACGACTGCATTAAATCAAGATCATGACTGCTTTGTCATAAATTATTTCATCCACCATTCATAAGAGTGGGAGTGTGATGTTCAACATGTTGACGAAATTTCACTTTGACCTTGCATTATCTGCCCTTCCTAAATTACCCTCTTGATTCAATTAATGACGCAATTGCTCACTTTTCCACCTGACCTTTGTAGTGGGGCTGGTGCAGAATGAGTGTGTGTTAGGCAGGTACACACAACAGAGATGTACAGATTGAAGTGGTTCCCCTTAGGTGTAATACTTTGGAGTGAAATGAGCTACACAACTGCAGGAATTTATTTATTTAATAACAAACATGAATGTATGTTCCCAGTCTTGTATTTTAATGTTGTTTAACAACAAATGATTCATGAATCTCTTCAATATATAGTATGTGTAATTTAAACCTTGTGTAGGTTAATATCTTATCAAGTACTTCAAGTACTTGATAGCAATAAGATTTCCTAATGTGCTTCCTCATATAGCCTGCATTATGTATAGCCTTGACAACTATAGTCTTTTAATCACTCATACAAATTAATAAGTCATTTGTGTAGAAACCAACAGTCCAGATAACCAAAGGTATTTGACTAGATAATAGTGATGCTACCTTGGAAAAACAACTTTACAGTGCAAACAATTTAGTTGGACCCGTTTTACAATTCAGGAGTGCCCAGAATGCAGGCTGTGTGAACTGAATCCAACACACGCTTTTACAATTGCCAATTTGTCACACAAAAAGCCATCACTAAGTCTCTTCTGTTTTAATGATAGGATTTGACAATGTATTGTTTTTCTAATGCTTGTAACATGGTTTGATAAAGATATACAGTACATACTGTTGTAATAATTAATTTTAATTAGACAATATTTAATGAACAAGTAAAGGTTTATTCCATGCTGAACACAAAGTTTCCTTTCTTCTATTTTCAGCATGGAATAAACCTTTACTTGTTCCTTATCAGCCTACACATGCTGATGCTGCTACCTGCTTGAAATATTTAATGAAGGTTATTACAGATTAATTCTTGCTCATAGTTTGCTAATTTGCATGCCAAAATTATTCAAGTGCAAAATGAACACAATCCATATCGCTGAAGAAGGTGAACCTGTAGAAACACTTATGTGGGTGATGTACAGTAAATACATGATACATTGTCCATAATTTACAATTGTCCGTTATCTATCACAAGTAACATACTACACACCCATGGTCTAGAGGTCTGGGGTGAGCAACAACAAATGGGCCTGGTACCAACAGAGGTTTTCATTTTCCTCTCCTTTGTACCATCTGGTCAACTGTTGCTGTACACTATTGTCAACTGCTGTATAATTCTGTAAAGTGCTCTGTGAGAAAATGTTGCAAATGGCACTAGAGCAAATATAGATGATTGATTGGTTGGTCGATTGGTTCATTGGTTGCTTCAGCTTTATATTTACTTTGGATTGAACTACAAAAGTATTACAAATGTTCTGTGTAGAGTACAGGATAGTAATGAGTCAAATCAGAACCTCGAATAAGAAGGTTTTTTTGCCACAAATCTTCATAGGTTAAGTTAAGTGATTGATAAAACACAAATTTCAGATGTCTTTGGATGTTAAATGCAGACAGAAGAATTAGAAAGATCTGTTTTAAGTGTTTACAAATATCCATCTCTTGTTGTTTCAGGTATGGGCTTCTGTCTCAGCTTTCAGCCAGCTGTCACTATCCTGGGCCACTACTTTGTACGGCGGAGAGCTTTTGCCAACGCCATGTCCTCCACTGGCACTGCCATTGGCCTGTCTGTATGGCCTCTGTTTGTACAGGTCCTGCTGAGCCACATGGGCTGGCGGGGTAGCTTCCTCATTCTGGGAGGAGTCTTGCTGAACTGCTGTGTGTGTGGAGCTGTGATGAGGCCGGTCACCCCCAGACAGGTGCAGAAGGGCAGAAGACTGGACCAGTCGCCAAGGGACATGCCTGGGCAAAAGGACACGAGTGAAAAAAAAATGGATCTAAACCAGATTTTAAACAGGAAATTCAAGGTCTTCCTATCTGCTTTGCAGAAACACATGGCCTTTGACCTCTTCTGTGCCAACAAGCGCTACCAAACATACACCATCGGCATCACCTGGATGATGCTGGGCTTCATTGTTCCTCTCATCTATGTGGTTCCTTATGCCACCAGCGAGGGAATGGAGCAGAGCAAGGCTGCCCTCCTGCTGGCGATCCTGGGCTTCATCAACATTTTCATGCGCCCTCTGGCTGGCCTCATCTTTGGCCTGAGCTACTTCTCTGGAAAACACATCTACATTTTCACTGCAGCAGTAGTGGTCAACGGTCTGAGCAACTGCATCTGCTGCATTTCAGCTGACTTCTTAGTGCTGGTGGCCTACTGCGTAGTGTATGGCCTGTCCATGAGCATCATCGGATCCATTCTTTTCACTGTGCTGATGGATATAGTGGAGATGAGGCGC
The DNA here is from genome assembly GCF_059453375.1 of Lepisosteus platostomus. Classification (NCBI taxonomy): domain Eukaryota; kingdom Metazoa; phylum Chordata; class Actinopteri; order Semionotiformes; family Lepisosteidae; genus Lepisosteus; species Lepisosteus platostomus. Next base: position 34,044,909 of record NC_142621.1, read on the forward strand.
TTCCCCAGTGCCCTAGGACTTCTCACCATCATGGAAAGTGTGACCCTCCTCATTGGGCCACCCCTGGCAGGTAACACCAGGAGTCCGAAACCGGGCTGTTTTTCAGCACCTTTAGTCACAGTCTCTTTAATATTTCTGAAATCCTGTTATTTACTGCAGTTTAATTTAATTCATATTTTTAAACTGTTCTAACGTGTGATGAATGCCAAAAGCATAACAATAGAATGAAGAAGTGAAATAAAAAAATAAGGAATGTTTTGTTATCAATTATTCTGTATCTATATACATATACTGTATTTAGACATTTATCTGAACAATCTTATTTCCCCTAGTGAGGTAAAAAATATTTTTGCCAAAACATAATGACATGGTGATATTTTAGAAGTAGAGATTAAACTTGAGTTTGCACCCAATCATTTGCATCTCTAATGAAGGCAATCTTATGCCCATTTACAAGAATTGATTGATGTCTCATGTGTTTTCATTGTGTTTAATTATGATTTGGCTTGGACATAAAAATAGGTTTAATGTGTAGTGCAGGACAGCACTGCAGGTCCTAATTATCACTTTGAAGACTAAGTTTCATGCAGTGTCAGTATTTTAAGGCATCTCAATAAAACTAGAATGTTAAAACTATCCTAACGACTCCCTGAAGATAATCATAAAAGCCACAGAGTAATTTAGAAGAGCTCCTCTCAAAAAAAGATATATTTTACATTTTCAGTCCTAAAGCTGATATGCTCTCTCATGAGCAACATTTAATTTTTTATTCAACAGTATCAGTTTTGACGAGGAAACATGTAACTATAAAGGGCATCTCAAAAGCATTTTCTCCCCTTCACAAATACAGAACGTACAGTCTGTGCCTTCTGATATATACAGTACATAAAGAAACTTGGAGGTTTAAGGAACATGTTAGGCAGGGCTGGTCAGACCATGGAGCCGTGGGAATGAAAATGACAATGCGGCCAATGTAATCACTCATATTGGCATTTTTATATATAAGAAACCCGTCAGATTATTTTTCTAGTAAAGTAGGAATTGAGTGGCATGATGGTGTGACAATTAGTGTTGCTACCTCACAGCTCTTGAGTACTAGATCTGGTCTTGGAATCAGGTTTCTTCTGTATTGGTTTTCCATGTTCTTCCTGTGTTTGAGTAGGTTTTCTCAAGATACCCCAATTTCCTCCCACCCTGAAATGATATACTGGCAAGTTTAATTGGGGTCAGTAGGTAGTCCTGGTGCACTGCCCATGCTGGCCTTCTGCCTCTAAGCTTCCAGGATACGTTCCTTGCTAGAAGTAAAAATATTTTTTGATATTGGATGAATAAATAAAGAATGAATGTAAAAACGTAATTTAGTCATTCATTTAGATAATAGTCATGTGAGCTTATAACCATTTCCTTTCTGCCACAGTTCAGGAATTGATTGTCTTCCGTGAATCTGAATGTAACCGATAATAATACCAATATAGACTCCATACATTCTCTGACAGATTGAGCAGGTTTTGTCTTTGGGAATATTTGGTGATGTACTGCCCCACTTGATCATAAGTAACGCTCTTATGATACTTTTGAGATGTTACCTATATATTCTTCCAACTCCCGTTTCAGTCAAGAACCATGATCTCCCAGGATACTGATGTTACATTTTTTATGTTTGCTCTTATCATATCTTTGAAATGTTTCTTCCATCCTCTGCTCTGATTACGTTGACTAATTTGGGAGAAGAGGACATTTATTGTGAGGCTGGAGAGGCTAAGTAGAGGGGATGATTTCGCTTGCAGTATTTTTACAGTAATTGACAGGCTATGCCAGTCATAGTTCATGACCATCTAAACCCATAATGCAATTTTGGAAGAATGTCTTCCGCAACAGGAATGGGACTTATACTTTCTGTACTGCTCTTACCTGTGATAGTCAGCAGAGATATCCTTAAGTGATTTAAGTTATGTTTTGTATTGGGACATTCCTTCAAGCTTTAGAATGAATTTTGTCACTCTTTTCTAACTGAATCTAGAGCAGCAATATAGTTTTGGTTAAGTAACAAAAATTGGACTTAGTAACTTAAGTGAGGTGTTACACGTGCATTGCATTCCTTGATTTATATTAAACTTTTACATTTAATTATATATCCCTACATTGTTTGATTTATTGCTTCCCCAATCCCACATTATATATCCCAACTATATATACTGTATATAAACCATAGTGTATGTATAACATTATACATAGTGCCAGCATGTCCTTTTTAAAAATAGCATCTTCAAGCTCATTGTTTACTCCAGACTAAATACACTGTTTGCTTTTCATAGGCTACCTGGTGGACAGGACCCAGAAGTACACCTATGTGTTCTACGCATCCAGTGCTGCAGTGGTGTCGGCTGGACTGTTCCTCTGGGTCTCTGCCTGGCTGCTGGATCGGGAGGAAGGGAGGGTGAAAGACCATGAGAAATGCTCTGACCCACTTTCTTCAGATTGTAGATACACTGGTATGGAGCGACGCACGTCCTGCAAGCAGAACAGCACAGAGATGGTATACATCACCAGTGTTTGAGAGGTCTCTCCGTTTGCTATTTAGAAGGATCCCCTTCTTGTAGGTACATGACCTGGGATAAAAGTGCCTCTTGAGAACATTTTTCTAGATATTTTTATTTCTGTATTAAAATCCTTCAAAGCAATGAGGCAAGCAAATTGCTACTACTGTTGCCTTGTTGAAGCAATTGTTTTTTCATATGGTACTTCATTTCAGATATACCTATAAGCCTTCTATAATATTTGAGCACACAACTATTACAATGTCTAAGTTTCTTTTCTACCAGTTAACAGATATAAACAGCCAGCAGCCATATCACCCTGCAACTCACAACTGGCAACCCACTGAAGCTAAGCAGGTGTGAGCCTGGTCAGTACCTGGATGGGAGACCTCCTGGGAAAAACTAAGGTTGCTGCTGGAAGAGGTGTTAGTGGGGCCAGCAGGGGGTGCTCACCCTGTGGTCCACTTGGGTCCTAATGCCCCAGTATAGTGATGGGGACACTATACTGTAAACAGGTGCCGTCCTTCGGATGAGACGTAAAACCGAGGTCCTGACTCTCTGTGGTCATTAAAAATCCCAGGGCGTTTCTCGAAAAGAGTAGGGGTGTAACCCCGGCGTCCTGGCCAAATTTCCCATTGGCCTTAACCAATCATGGCCTCCTAATAATCCCCATCTATGAATTGGCTTCATTACTCTCTGCTCTCCTCCCCACTAATAGCTGATGTGTGGTGAGCGTTCTGGCGCACTATGGCTGCCGTCGCATCATCCAGGTGGATGCTGCACATTGGTGGTGGTGGAGGGGAGACCCCATTACCTGTAAAGCGCTTTGAGTGGAGTGTCCAGAAAAGCGCTATATAAGTGTAAGCAATTATTATTATTATTATTATAACACAAAAAAACATTTCAGAAGTTATAACTCTTTCAATAAGAACGTTAAACTTTTCAGTACTCCAAAAGAGTATTGAATTTTCAATCGATCAATTCAGGACTTATTTACAAGAGTTTAATCCAAATTTCATTTACACATGCAGTTGTCTTGAAGCGTATTTCAAGATACAGTGAGATGAAAATGCTTGAGATTCAGAGCCCTGCTAAAGCATTCAGACCCTTGCACAGTTCTCAACCTACGTTTATGTGCAAAACATAACCTTAACAAGCTCCACTTGTCCTCTGCCTGCGTGCAGCAATAATTCATGTAATTATAGAATGAATACACTTATATTTGATAGGGCCCTCAGTGAGGTAGTGAATTTCAAACAAAGATTCAACCATGAAGACCAAGGAACTTTAAAAATAGCTCAGGTATATATAAGGTATGTATAAGCTGTATAAAGACACAAATCGGGAAAGGATATAAAAATGTTTCAAAGACCCTTTATTTCTCTTTGAACATATTGAGGTTTATCATTAAGCACTGAAAGGCACCCAGACTACCTAGATCAAGATGACCCTCCAAATTGAGCAGCCAAGCACAGAGGAAACTGAGTAGGGATGCAACAGTGAGGCGAACTGCAACTTTGAAAGAATTCCACAGTCCAGTGGCTGATATGGAAAATGTCTACAGATCAGCAATATCCCAGTCACTCCACAAAGGGAACTTGTATGGAAAGGTAAAAAAACATTTCAGATTCCTCAAGGGGTATGTAACAAAGCACCTACTATAAGTGATAATGCAGACATGTGGCAAAAAGTTCTCTGGTTAGATAAGACAAAATTGGTCCCTTTTGGTCTAAATGCAAAATTTAATGCAAACCCAACACAGTACATCACTCAGTCAACACCATTCCTGCTCTCAAGCAAGGTGGTGGCAGCATTACAGTATGTATCTGCAGGGACTGGGAAGCTCATGAAGACTGAAGAGAACATAAATGGATCAATGTACTGGCAAATCTTAGAAAAAACCTGCTTCGAACCAAAAACAGTAATGGAAATTCAGATCTCAGCAGGAAACTGATCCAAAGCACACAGCTATGCTGGAATGTCTTAAAAATAAGAAGGTGAATGTCCTTGAATGGCCCAGTCACATTCCTTACTTGAATCCTATTTAGGATCTATGAATAGACTTGAAAACTGCTGTCTATGAATGATCCTCAAGCAGCATGGAAGTTGGTAGAGATTTACCCAAAATGAATCATGGCTGTAATCGCTGCCAAAGCCACCAAATATTGAAATCACAGTTCTGAATACTTCAACATATTTCAAAGTTTTCTCTGAAGTTTTGGCTGGCATTTATTGTATTTTATCTTACACTTTGAAGTCTTCAGTTTGAGGATTCAGGTTTTGGATAAAATCTAAACTTAATTTATAAAAATGTGTGCATCATTTTGTATTTTCACTGAGGGACACCATAGGGGCACCATAGGGTGGTGCAGTGCTTAGCATTGCTGCCTTGCAGCGCTGGGCCCTGGGTTTCATTCCAGACCTGCGTATGAACTGTGTGGAGCTTGCATGTTCTCCCCACGTTCGCATGGGGTTTCTCCGGTTTCCTCTCGCAGTCCAAAAACATACAGTACTGGTAGGCTGTTGGCTTCTTGCATACTTGGCCCTGGTGTGAGTGTGTGCACATCTGCGTTTGTCTGTGTGTGTGTCCTATGATGGCCTGGCATTTCTTTCAGGGTGTATGCTGCCTTGTGCCCATTGCTTGCCGGAATAGGCTCTGGCTCCCCTGCAACCCTGTACTGGATGAAGAAGCTAGAAAATGAAATTGATATAATAAAATAGGATACAATAGGGAAGGGCCTGAATACTTTTGCAAGGCACCCATAGTTTGTTTTTTTATAGCTCTCCCCCAATTTGCTGTGTTCCAACTCAGCTTACTGCTATGAACCATTCACCAGCACATGAGTTAAATGTACCTCTTCAGGTCTTATATAGTGAGTACACTATCAGAGTCAGCTTCTCTTGCTCACACTTGCAGCACTGCCAGTAAACCATAGAGATCGCTGTTGTTATCCAAGCTGAGGATTACCTGATCAGTTGAGCATCTCCAGCCCTGGGATTCCTCAGCCCACCAGATTGAGGACTCACCATCATGATCAGCTCATTACACAGTGCAGACTAAATCCCCCTTTACTTGTTATTGCTTGTGAGGTCTTCAGTTTATTAATGAATTTCTGTATGTCCAAGGACTCAGATGCACTGTTGGGGGATGCATCTACAAGACCAAAGTTTTTGATGATTAATTTGTAATTATTGATTGCCATTTTGTGATGTGCCAATAGTTGCTGGATGCTGTCTTGCCAAGCAAAATGTGATGAATGAGTTCATTTATTGGATTTGCTGAGTCGGTTTCATCTTTAGGAGTCCAGGGGTCAAATCCTGACTCTGTTAAACCAAAGCCTTAATGAACTGATCTCATGCTTCCTGGCATATCACACAGGTCCAGGCAAGACTACGAACAATGGAGCTATCAGGGACAAGGCAGGTGGTCAGGTCTCCATGGATATTTCTTGACACCAGGTTACAGGTCCTGCTGTCTCAGAGTGCTGCAGCTGTGTAGTCAACAGCTTTGGAGTTACAGATTTTGACGATGTGTTCACGAGTAGCTTTAATGTAATGGGGTGTCTATTATGCTGTTATTAAAATCACGAAGATTAGAGCAGTCTGTTGTGAAAGCCTCTAACATGAAAACAAAATCTGTATCTTCTAAGTTTATATGTATTGTATAATTCAGAAACATCATTTTGCAATTCTTTAAAATTAGGTTGTGTCCTGTGCAAGGATCTGTGTAGTTAATACATTCCCTTCTGCACAGCCATGTACTGGTAACCTAGCAAAAATAAAAGAAACAAATTTATATTCTAAATGAACAAATTTTACCTGTGAGTTCTGAAGACATGTTGTGATATGGTTTGCTTTTGGGCCCTAATTTCTGTTAGCTCTTACCAATTACCTGTTATTTCTTAGGTTTTACCAATAACCATAGTGTAAAACTGGTGGTGTGAAATCTGGTTGCCACCTATATTTGAATAAAATAAGAATGGCATATTTGTCTGTGGTGTAGAAAAGGGTACCTCTCAAAAATGTTTAAAAGTTTTCGATTTTTCATTGAAGTTAAGTAAGAAGCTGCTAAAGCTCAATAAGAAATAGAGCCAAAAGGGAACAGATTATGTATAACTTGCTATGTTCCTTGCTTCAAGTGCATTTTAGAGTACCCAGCACTATAACCAATTAAATGAATGGTGTTAAGAACCAGAACTTAACAGTCCCAGCATCATTTACAGTTGTTTTACTTGTAAATGACAGGACAAACCAATGTTTTGATTCAAACACCGCATTCAGAAAGATTAGCAATAAAGTGCCAAGTATCTTATGTGATGACCACCTCATCTGTCTCTCAACAAGTTTTCAGAAAAGCAGGTTATCTATATAGTAATCAGACTCTAGTGTATGTATATTAATTATTTTTTTACTTTTTATGACTGCTCTCACATTTTGTCTGAATGGAGGCATTGATGGATCCATACAATGACAAGGCAGATCAGAAAAGTTGATGGAACCTATCAGAGCTGTAATTTTTCTCAGGTGAATGTCCTTACAGTATACTGTACATGGTTTAAGAACAGCTACATTTATAGAATGAGTGACAAGTCAGTGATCAGTTTAAACTGAACTAATCTGTGTATGTTTGAAGTTTAAAAAACACAGCAGGTCAGTGTATTGCCAAATGAAAAAAAACACTTGTAAGATTTTGACACACCCCGATGTTGAAGTGTAATACTAAGCGATCATTAATTATGTGGATCTCAGGAAAACAGACACGACCGTAAGGTATAAGACTAGAGCTCTTTATTAAGAGTGTGAGAAAATAATCTAAAATACAAAATAAAAATAAGCTTTTTTAATCACTTAATTTAGTCTGTTCCCCTCACAACACACCAGGCAACTAAGCTACTTACAGACTTCACACAGTCTTTTTCCAAGTCTTTTCTCAAAGCCTCACACAGTTCATTGGCTCCAGTTCAGTGAGGGTCCACCAGTCACTACCGTCTCCTTACTCCTCTCTGCTGAAATTGCACAATTGCACTGTCTTCTCCCACCTACACTAACTCATTCTAACGTCTGATGAATGTGTTCAGACAAAGGACTCCATTTCCTGGAGCCTACCACCCTCTTTCAAGTTTCTTTAACAATTTTTACATTATATTTAGCTAAGTACATCATGAATAAATAGCAAAACTATTGAGATGTGTGACTGACATCCCAATGTAGTCATACAAAAGAAATAATGCGGTCTCTGTCTCAATATGTATTTTTTCTAAGACGTATTTTATGAGACTTCTATGTGAATGCCAGGTTTTTTAGAATGTACTGTGTCTTCTTAAAAGATTAAATGTAATACTTTATCCTGAATTTCAAGATATTACATACCTGTATATATGTAATGTATTTAAGTAGTGTCTTTATTTTGTGGGGAAAGGGTTAAATAGTTTTAATATAAATGGTTTATTTATATAAAACTTCATTTGTTCTTCATATTAAATTTGACTGATTTCTAAATGTGTCGTCTTTTTTTCTGTACTGCAAGAAAATAAGTGAAAAAATATATAAATCTTTTTTATAGCACACCATCGGAACTTGTTTAACACAAGTGATTTTAAAAAGCACTGAATTTATTTTTCATGCTTGGCACTCAGTCCCCTGGAAAGTTTAGTTACATTTCATAGAGCAATTCACTTCATCAAGTGTATAAAAGTCACATTAAAAGCATGTGATTCTACCGATTCAAATAAAGTACAAGCTGATCACGTATTGTACCCTAAGCTTAAATCAAAAAGAACATGCCTTTCAAACCAAAACACTTCAAATGCCTTCACGCAGACTTCCTGTCACAGTGTGTGGAAAATGTGATTATAACTTCTTCTAGCTCCTGTAACATCCTCATGTCTACCAGAAAAGATCAGTTAGTGTCTTTGAGGCCTCTGTATGCTTTATCTAAAGGAAAACAGTAAGAGGCACATCTGTGCACAGTGAGTCTAAGCATGTATCCAATAAATGGTAGCACACCCAAATGAGAGTATAAATCACACATTTAGACATGAACAAATTGTATATATTTTGCAAAGGAGTTTGTGTAAATACATATAGGTAATAAAAACATTTTGGCCACACACTAATTATTCTTGCTGAAAAGTTGGGAATATATTTTTTTGTTACATCTTTACATTTACATTACATCTTACAAAGTAAAACTAAAAATTTTAAAGCCATTTACCAAGAAGTGAAAAAAGAAAACACTTGAAGCTTTTCATAGATGTTGTTCCTGACCTTGAGGCTTTCATTTTACATTAGTGCACTACTCAACCTTGTAATGGCGTATTACAAGGAAAAATATTTTCTTATCTTTGAACTCTTAGGAGTCAGTTTAGTGATATACTCCTTCCTATACATCATTCTCGTCACAAAAGTATCTGGGAATTCACAGAAAATCTTCACTTGCCAGGTTTGCACAAAATATTGTTGAGAGATTGAGCAACTCCACAGGAATTGAGGAGCTGGCTGCCAGGTTGTACAGCAGTGAGAAGCTCAGCCTTTCCTACAGACAGGACATCCCCTGAGCTCATCGAGAAGCCTGTCTCTTCTCTGCCAGCTCTCCCATTTGCTTCTGCCGACGCTCCAGAACCTCTGCCAGCTTTTCATCGTATTTGGCCTGTTCTCTGGCATGAATCTCTTCCACTTCAGGGAAAAACTTGTGTCTGAAAATATAGTTAGTACTGTCTTTTAAATTATTATTTTGATGATGATGTTTTGCATTTCTGCAAACATAATGAACCTCCAGTAGCAATATAAAGACCCAGCCATAGCTAAAAAAAATGCTACAGTGCTACTTGAAAGTTTGTGAACCTCCGAGTGGTTCATTTTGACTATGAAATCTTTGTTTAATCAAAACTAGTCCTCTCTAAAACAAAGGTTTATGTCCACAAATTCAATGTATTGTTCAGAGGAATTTATGCATGCAATAGAAAAAGAAATAGGAAAAGAAGATTTAGGGCATGTGCAAAAGTAAGTGAACCACAGGTTTCATTAGCTCAGTCAACATGGTAAGTATAACCAGGTGCTAAAATAATTGGGTACCAAGTTACCCAATCAAAGAACCAATCACCTGGGCAAAGTCAGTTCGGTGCCGTTCATACAGAGTAATGTAATGCACCATCCCACAATCTAAAGAGACCCCAGACAAGCTCAGATGAACTCAGGAAGAGTGTTGTCTGCTCATCAGTCTACAGAGGGTTATAAACCCATTGCAAAAGGTTTTGGAATTCATCAGTTTACTGGGAGACAAATAGTCTACAAATGGAGAAAATTTAAGGCCAAAGTAACTCTACCTAGACGTGGATGTCCTTCCAAATTATGCCACAGAGCAACAAGAAAACTCATCCTGGATGTCCAAAAGAACCCTAGGACCACATCCAAGCATCTCCAGGCTTCTCTTTCTGCAGTTGATGTCCATGTTTATACCTCAACAATATGACACAAGCTGAATAGCAATGGTAGCCAGAAGAAAACCTTTGCTCTAAGAAAGGAACATTGCTGCACATCTTAAGTTTGCAAAAGACCATCTGGATGATCCTTTAGGTTTCTGGAAGAATGTTCCTCAAAGCAGATGTGAAGGACTGATTAGTAACTTTAGGAGCTATGACTGCAACCAAACAATTCCTAAAGGGTGTACCACTGCTAACTGAATTAACTTTCACTTACTTTGGCACACAGGAATCTTTGAGCTTCTATTGAATAAACATGCTTTATTTAATAAATAATGAATATATGTACGCATTTCCATTATTTGGGTTATATTAAATAAAAATTGGAGTGCAGATAATTTTCTTAAGAGTATAGAGAGAGATTATATACTTGATGCTGCTACTATAACACTGCTACTTTAGTTACATTTCCTGGTCCACCATTTTTCACACTTTAATACATATATACAGCTCCCCCTAAAAGTAATGGGACAGTTAAATCATAGCTGTTGTATTAGTCTTACAGTCAAGCACTTTGAATCTATGATCATCAGATTAATATGAAATTTCATGCATATATCTGACTTTAACAAAACCATACTTTGTGTTCAACCCAGTAATTTCAAGGTATCAAATGTATTCTAATACATTCACGTTAAGTAAATTTCAGAGTATAAATGTTAAGTTGCATTTCCCAAAATACATATCTCAAACCTAGTGAGTTCTCCAAATTCCATTTAAACATTTGAGATTCCTTTTCTACAACCACTTTGAATTGAGGTGTTCCTGTTGAAAGCCTTCAGCTTCAATAATAATAACAGCTTACAGTTGTATAGCACTTTTCTGGACACTCCACTCATTACCATCACAGGTAATGGGGTCTCCCCTCCACCACTGTGAAGCCCCACATGGATGATGCGACGACAGCCATAGTGCACCAGAACACTCACCACACATCAGCTATCAGTGGGGAGGAGAGCAGAGTAATGAAGCCAATTCATAGGTGGGGATTATTAGGAGGTAAGGTAAGGAGAAACGCCCAGGGATTTTAAACAGTCCTCTGTTTTACGTCTCATCCAAAGGACGGCGCCTGTTTACAGTATCGTGTCCCCGTCACTATAATGGGGCATTAGGACCCACACAGACCGCAGGATGAGCGCCCCCTGCTCTCTTCCAGCAGCAACCTTAGTTTTTCCCAGGAGGTCTCTCATCCAGGTACTAACCAGGCTCACACCTGCTTAGCTTCAGCAGGTTGCCAGTTGTGAGTGGCAGAGTGATATGGCTGCTGACATGAGAGGCTTTCTGATATAAAGGTCAATCAGCTGCTAGAAGCTCGGTGATCCGAAGGTCTCATCCTGCCATTTCGTGGAACAAGCCAGGTTATGAGCTTTAGCTAAATGAGCTGGTAGTCTGCGCGAGAGTCCCACAACCAGTACTTGAACTAGAACCAAGAACTCGGCCAAGGTCAATAAACCATACAAATGATCAAATCCATGAGTTCAGTGAGCACATTCCCAGGTCAAAAGTAAGGCAAAAAATAAAACACCGGACTATTTCGGTCAACAAAGATCAATGATTTGGTACTTCTGCAAGAGCGATGACTTCGTTCTAGCACTCATAGGAATCCAAGGTTATGACTTTCTACAAAAGGATAATAAGCTTCCCGGAACACCCCAAATGGTATATATAAATACCTTGAGTATTTTGCAAAGCTCTTTAATTTGCTATTCACAATAAATGAACAATGTTGCATAAAGTAAAAAGCGTTTATGAAAATATATCGGTTCGTCCACACTAATACACACCTGTTAACAAAGGCGATGGACAACCCAATGAGGATCGTCCCAAACAAGACCGGCTTGGCAAACCGCTTGCCGGCAGACAATTTGATCTGTTTCATGTCTCTGCTATACGAAGAAATACCTAGGCAAAAACAAAAATGAGTGCCACTTTCTACCTTAAAAAAACAGAGCAACTAGCTTCACGCTTCTAAAAAACAAAACGCAACTGCGCTCTCCTCCTATAAGCTCCGGCATAAAACACATGACTCAGAGAAACAAAGTTCCGTCCACCAGAGTACAGCCCGAGTTTTCCGTTTATACACATCTGCAGCTATATACGGTTTGTATATGCTATCGCATCATTGTGCAGTTTACACCCGCTACAAAGACATTTTGAATTTTATAACTTGTCCTCTCCTCCCATTAATAAGCGATATTTAATTACAGTTTTCACTGGTTTATTTTGTTATTAGATAGTTTTGTGGAACTTGAATCTAAAAGTCAATGCGTTTCTGTCGATCGGGGGAGAACGATTAGGACAGGAACGGAAGTAAATACAAAATATAAAAATTAAGGTGTGTGTGTGGAAGGCGAAGGTGGATGAAAAATGGGTCGTCGATAGGTAAATAAAATAGTTTAGTGTAATAAATGTATATTTTTTTATAATGCAACAAAATATCTAACAGACTAGCGTAGCTTTTAAATGTAAGTAATTTGTTTTTTTACTTTTCAGTTTGGGCATTATTTGTGGTATAAACACTTTTGCTGCTAATCCGACACCAATATGGAAAAGCTTTCGGTTGATCGTAAATTTATAATAAAATATGGATCCAACAGTGTTCAAATTCTAACGTTTGAAAAAAATATATGACACTTAAAATCTGTGCAAATAATTCCGTACCTCCCTCCTTCCCTGTATGTGAAATTGATTTAAATGTGTGTCCTGTATTCATTCTTGAGCGTAAAGAAGTATTTTTTTTGGAAATACAGCAGTATCTTTCATGATTTCTAAATACTTCAGTACAACTCCATGTAATCTCTTTGGTTCAAGTAATATATTTTAAATTGAGCTTAAATTATTTTGCATGCTCTGCTTTGGTGTCTTTATAGTGTGGCAAAACGCTGCTGTTCACAGTATAGGACACACTGCCTTAATTTAAAGATCAAGATAGTTCTGAGGATTATGCTGTCTATGCTGAAATTTTTTTTTTCTTTAGGAGTGTGATGTTCCCCAAGAAAGGTGACTCCCAGGGACTGGACAGATTTGAGTATCTGCAGGCTCTGGTCACAGAGTTCCAGGATACTGACAGCATTGGTATGAACTTCTTTTTCTTTTAAAATGTGTTATTAATTTTTCTGCACCTCATAGACACTGACCAGCAGGCGGTGTTTGTAGATCTTTTATTAAGCATTGTCAATGAAACAAAATCATGTGGAAACCATGTTTCCCCAGGATTTCAAGTAACGTAGTAGATTAAAATATGGGCTACAGCGTTTGAGATGCACCGCAATGGTTACAAAAATGTTGTCCACATGGAAATCTGTGTTGGTTGAATTATTGTCTATTCAAAATCTGTGAACGTTTATTTCATTTTCACGTTTAGAAGCCAAGACACAAGTATTGGCAAACTTGGCCAACTTCTCCTATGACCCCAACAACTATGAGGCCCTTCGCAAGCTTCAGGTGATCGACCTGTTTTTGGACATGCTCACAGAGGACAACGAGAGCCTGGTGGAGTTCGGAATAGGTAAGGAAGACTTTGAGAAGAAGATAGAAATGAAGAAGAAGAATGATGATGAAAAAAGCAAGACAGTTCTAGAAATCAGAATCAATAATATGTCTTCGTATAACTTAGTATAACTGCAAACAATTATTAGATTATTACATTAGGGCATTTTCTGCAAGAGATTTTTAAATGGCCAGTGGAGAAATGTATATATATATGATAATGGGTACACATGTGCAGGTGATACAGAAACTTCTGTTATAGAAAAAGGTGTGGTTCAGAAGGTTTTGCAGGTAAGGTGCTCGGTGGTCTTATTGTTGAAAATCATGTTGTATAATATGTTGAATTTTTAAAATTAAGAAAGAAATTCTACAAACCTATTTAAAGAGTGTGTATATATATCCAAAAATAAACTCCATATTTCATAGTTTTTTGTTTGCCTAAGTTTAGTGTAAAAATCCTCAACTAACAGTAACACCAACAAAAAGACCTTGCACTCTTCACACTGATAACATGCAAAAGGTTGTATATTTTTAGAAAAGATGTAAACCCAAAATACCTTTATTATATAATCCTGACCTAGTTTTGTCACCTTTTTGACATTTTGAAACAGTTAAATCACCTGTAAAGTAGGAAAGGCTGTAGCTGTTTCTCTCCTATATATAGCAGCTCATCGGCAAAACACCCAACCATGAATGGATATTTACTACAGTTAGCACTGTTCAGGTACTTCGGTGCAGGGGCATCTTTGCAGGTGAAAAACTGACTAACTTTCCAGTGTGCCAGACAGAATGCAGGCAGACAAAAAAACAGCTGTTTATTAGGGGTGATTACATATATGGCCTTGCATGCCATAGGTTCGCTATTGCAGCACTATAGGTTGGCACTCCTTGAAGCCTAAACAATGTAATAGAGAAACTGAACAAAATGCATCACAATTAACCTGACGCTTTAGTACATTTATTTAGCAATTTCCATGTTTTCACAGGGGGTCTGTGTAACCTTAGCCTGGACAAAACCAACAAGGAATACATCCTGCAGAACGATGGTGTGAAGCTGGTAATTGGGTGCCTGTCCAGCCCCAATGAGGAGACAGTGCTGTCTGCCATCACCACTCTGATGTACCTGATGACTCCTGCCTCCCGCGAGGAGATCACCGATACTCCCGTGGTGGAGTGCATGCTGCGCTTCTCCCTGTCTACAAACCGGAGATTAAGCAATCTGGCTTCCGTCTTCCTGCAGGACTACTGCACTGCGGAGAAGGTGCAGAGAGCCCAGAGCCTCCAGGGACACTCTGCTGTGGGCATCCCACTGCCTCAGGATTAGATCTGCTCTGCTCCTAGTGATGCCACTGTCTTCTGGTTTTTGTTCTAGCCCAACTCTAATTGAACTAATAATTTGCATATTTGGATATACCATCTAAACTCCTTACAGTTCATTCCTCTCCTAACTGTCGCCCTGCCCTCTTCATCTGACTGCTGCTGCCCCTGAAGAATGTCTGTCAAGCCAAGTGTGTCCAATTTACTCCAGTTAAGGAAAAGAAACTAAGCCTCACCTTGTTCCATCACATTGTAGAAGGTCTGGCACACGAGGAGATGAGGAGAAGTGGAGAGGATTATAAAGAAAAGAGACTGAAGATAAGTGGGAGTACAATGGTTGAGGTACGGTAGCAGTGTGAGATTTGGTGCTTCAAATTGGACACAATGCAGCAGAGAGCCAGCAGAGGCATGGGACCAGTGAAGCAACGTGAGAAAAGCAAAGAAGAGCAAGCGCACAGAGCAGCCCCAGCATTCTGGATGAGTGGGAATTGGTAGATACATTTAGCAGGGAGTCTGGCCAAGAACTACTAAAATAGTGTGATGAACACAGGATCACTGTAAATCTGTCAATAGCACTTTTCTCTATAACACTTCACACTGATGTGTTCAGTGCACAGTGTAATGTCCAGTAGAGTGCAGCATTGTCATTCTTTTCCTTCATATCTGCAACCTCCAGTTAGAATATGCCTGTATTGATAGAACTGTTTCCATATTGTTTAAATGGGTTTCTAAGTGTCCTATACCATGTTTAAGGAAACCTTTTTCTTTTAAGTGTTGTGTATGTTTTAAATGTTATATTTGTTTATATGCACTGTTAATTAGTAGGCATTTCCTGATTGGTTTTGGGCCATCTAGGGGGGAAGCCCAGGGCACTTATCTTTCACCCTTCTTCATTTTGTGGCTCTACTGTGTAAGACAGTTGCACTTTGATCAATTTAATAGCTCCAGGACCCCCAGCAAGAATAAGAAGATTTAAGACAGTTGCTGTATGTGTACTTTCTCTCCTTTTTGAATTGTATTTAAAAAATAAATTTGAAGTCATTTGTATTCTTTTTCCTAATTTTAGTGTACTTGTTTACCTCTGTTTTGTTTCACAATACTGTAGTTTAACACTTCTACTTTATCTCTCCAGGTGATTTGTGGTGAGTTTGTGTCCTGGTTTGCACTCTTTCTCTTCCATTTAGTATGATAAATCATCTACATGAGCACCAGACCTGGGAATAAAAGTAGTGTGAAATAGTTCTAAAGGAAGGAGAGAATGTTGTCAACAAGGTTAAAGTTCAAATTTAAAGAGCTTCAGTGGTATGACTGATACATTTCAGAGTTGCCAAAGAAGAAACAACAGACCATTTACAGTGGCTACACAAAAATGCTAAAAGGGGTTGAATACTACTTAAATTTATTTTCTAACACCATTGAATCACAATTCATTTATTTGTGAATTCTTCCACTGATCAACACAGTTCATTCTGTAATGTCAAATAAAAAAAAACTATAAAGTTTTTTCTTAAATTAATTACAAATAAGTTTCCACTCCCCTTGTTTTAATACTTGGTAGAAGCATCTTTAGTTGCAATTACAACTGGAAGTCTATTTGGGGAGGTCTCGACCAGCTTTTTTAAGCCACTCCAATGTGGCTTTTACACTATGCTTTGAGTCATTGATTATAAATCTTCTCCCAAGGCCTAGGTCTCTTGGAGACTGCAGCAGATCATGTCTATGCTTTTCTCCATCCATTTTGCCTTTTATTTTGACAAGTTTTCTACATCCTGAAACAGAGAAGCACCCCAGTAGATTTATACTGCCACCATGTTTCACAGTAGGGCTAGTGTTCTTGGGATGATGCACCAAACATAGCACCTAGCACTTAGACCAAAAGGTTCAATCTTGGTCTCATCAGACCATAGAGTCTTCCTCTACTTTGTTGTACTTTGTCTCCCACATGCCTTCTTAAAAAATCAATGAAAGATGTTACTAGGGTTTTCTTCAAGAATGGTTTTCTGTTTGCCACCCTCCCAGAGTGCCCAGGACATGGACAGTTCCTCTCATCTCTGCCATGAAATACTGTAACTCTGTCAGAGTCACCATAGGCCTTTTGGTGGCCTTTTTTACAGGGTAGTGTCCCCGTTACAGTTGCGTTACAGTGACCGAGCACCTTTGGAGGATGAAGAACCCATCAGCATCATGCACTACCTCTCTGTCTCTAAAGAGTATTTAAAGTCCATCTGGAAAGCCACTGAACAGTCCAAGGAGCTACAAGTCCAATATAAGGTGACACTTGAGGGATGGCCTGAGGTTAAAGAACGCACAACACTGGAGGTGACAAAATGTATTCTCACAGCAGAGATGAGCTCAGTGGCAAAATGGAGTCGTCTTTAGAGGGGCAATGGTTGCTGTGCTAGCTTTACTCAGAAGAGATCGAATGCACACAATCCACTCATCACACATTGGCATAGAGCGCTGCTTAAGGAGAGCTTGTGAATGCATCTACTGGCCAGGCATGAAGAGACAACTGAAAACACACATAAACAATGCAGCATCTGCAGCGCTTGGGGAACCAAACAGCAAAAATAGATCCTGCAAGACCATGAAACTCCGAGGTGGGCTTGGGAGAAGGTAGGGACAGATTTGTTTGTGTTTAATGACCAAGACTGAACACTGTGGAATATTTTTCCTACGACACAAAGAGATCGACACAAAGGCAAAGTTAATTGGAAGGCATTTTTTGTAAGACATGCCATTCCAGACACTGTATTCTCTGACTCCTCAGAAGAGTTTAAGGAGTTCAACAAAACATAGGATTTCAAGCAGAAATCATCATCACCAGAGTACTCACAGACTAATAGGAAGGTGGAATCTGCAGTCAAAAAAGCAAGAGACTTATGTCCAATGTAAAGAAAGTTGGATCAATTCCATATCCTGCCTTGCTGAATCAAAAGAACCATGCCAGGATCAGATAGCAATAACAAAGATGCTGGTGCTGATGAGTGAACCACTGCTAATATCTGAAAGGGCAAGCAGCCAGTACAAGTCTATGAAAGAAAACAGCATAGACGGGCCAAATGCTATGATACCACCAGCAAATGATTTAACTCTGCTATAACAATGTGAGATACCAGCCTTCAGTGGGACTGAATAACGGGTAGCAAAGAAATTATCAAGCCGGTGGATAAAAAGTCTTATGATGTGAGGACAGACCAGGGATGAACCCTCAGGAGAAATAGGATACATTTGAAATCCACCAAGAAAAGATAAGAATTCAAATTCAATCCTATACTACTGTATCAACCCCTTTTCACGGAATTTGGTTTGGTGAGCTCATACAATTAAAAGACACTAATACAAATATACAACATAGAGCTAGACCTTCCCAAAGCTCCAATCGCCCAACCTTATGCCCAGTGAAGACAAACAGAACCCTTGCCACTGGACAGTGAATTAACCCTTCAAGGGTGAAGAGGGACCCAGTAGATGGAAAACAGTCCTTGTGCATGATACACTAGATCGCAGGGTCAGTACCTTATGCCCTCCACTCTAGATATAATAATAATAATTGCTTACACTTATATAGCGCTTTTTCTGGACACTCCACTCAAAGTGCTTTACAGGTAATGGGGACTCCCCTCCACCACCACCAATGTGTAGCATCCACCTGGATGATGCGACGGCAGCCATAGTGCACCAGAACGCTCACAACACATCAGCTATCAGTGGGGGAGGAGAGCAGAGTAATGTAGCCAATTCATAGAGGGGGAGTATTAGGAGGCCATGATTGGTAAGGGCAAATTGGAAATTTGGCCAGGTTACACCCCTACTCTTTTCAAGAAGCACCCTGGGATTTTTTTAATGACCACAGAGAGTCAGGACCTCGGTTTTACGTCTCATCCGAAGGATGGCGCCTGTTTACAGTATAGTGTCCCCATCACTATACTGGGGCATTAGGACCCACATGGACCACAGGGTGAGCACCCCCTGCTGGCCCCACTAACACCTCTTCCAGCAGCAACCTTAGTTTTTTCCCAGGAGGTCTCCCATCCAGGTACTGACCAGGCTCACACCTGCTTAGCTTCAGTGGGTTGCCAGTTGTGAGTTGCAGGGTGATATGGCTGCTGGCTATGATATGGAAGATATGGAAGACTTATTCCCAGGCCAGATCATCTCAAAGACTTTACGTAAAGACTCAAAACACATTAACTAATTTCTTCAAAACAGTTCTTAAAATAGGCTTGTTTTTTTTTTAAAAAAGATTAATTCTGTTCATAGTTCAAATCAAAACATGTAGCAATATAGGCGTAAACTTTTTGACTGTTTTGCTTTCCTCGTGGGACTTATTAGTGCTGAGAAGGAATAACGTTCTTGAGTGTGTTTATCCATGTTCCACCTGTCTTCTGTTAGTTGTATCACAGACATGGTTCAAGTAAAGAAAAGTTAACTTTACAAAGTCAGGTGGTCATTATTGTGGAAGTAGCCCTACTTGAAACAAGTGAAAGAATCAGGCTGTGCAGACCAAACACCTAACTTTGAACTCACAGAAGCTTAGTACACTAACAATAATGAGAAAAAAAAGTTACTACCAGGGAGCAAATGATAAACAATGAGGTAGGGAACATGTTGTCCTTGACTGGGTTTCTGAGATATAATAATGCTCAGTGGGAAATTGTTATCATGAATAAATTTGAATAAAATGAATAGCTTTTGAAAGGGTATTTTATAGCTAGATCTGCTTTTGAATTTCGAGAACCATTTGTGTGACAGTGGACTCTGTCACTGTGTGATCTCCAGCTCTGTAGGGAGAATAAAGCTGACTCTGTTGAACTCCCTATCTCAAGTATGATTCCTTATTTGGGTTCTAACACAAGTATGACGTTAACACTAGGTACTTTCTCATTGCCAAAGACTTCGTTCTGTATTGAAAGGAATTTTTCATGCAATTGTTTTCCTATTCGCCAACAACAAAACAACACCTATTCAATATAATAGGTTTGGGGCTATAACTTTTCATTATAACATAAATCTACAATATAGTAACACACGCCTTTATCTCCCTCTTGAAAGATCTCCCAAATGTCTATCCATCCATTTTCTAACCACTTCAGGGTCACAGAGGGAGGTGGTGCCTGTCTCAGCAAGCATCAGGCAGTAAGCAGGGTACACCATAGATGGGACAGCAGTACATTGCAGGGCTGGCTGACACACACCAGGGCTACCTTTCTCAGAAACCAATTAAATGTATGTCTTCAGACTGTAGAAGGAAACAGAGCACCCAGAGGAAATCTACACAAGGAAAGCATACAAACCCCACACAGATAGCACCCCTGTCTGTAATTGATCCCAGGGTCCCCATACTGTGAGGCTGCAATGCTAACCATTGTGCCACCATGCCACCCCTGTGAAATGTGACTTTGAGAAAATATTTCAGCTGTATCGTTCAGGGTTTAGCTTTGTCGGTACAGTACTAAGAAGAAGAAAAAAAAACTGCCCAAGTGAGTTTGGCACACTTTGTAACTTTTGTGAGTGTAAATTGTATGCAAATAGATCTTAGATCTTGGGGGTTCAGTGCAGAAGATAGTTGGAGGGGAGAATAGCTGATGCGGGTTTGAGCAAAATTCAGAAACTTTTCAGCTAACTACTTTAAAAAGAGATTGCGGTTTAGTGTACCAGCTAAGTCTGTTGATTCAGAATTAAACACAAACGTGTTGTGGGTTCAAGTCACCACTGCCACCACTTAATGGATTTACAGTAGCATTCCACAGGCCCGAAACAACATCTCTAGTACCACAATACTGAACACCGGAACCCTCCAGGGGTTCAATAAAGTTTACGCCTATATTGCCCACTCCTGTTCATGCTGATGAAACATGACTGCACTGCTAAGCACAGTGCAAATGACATCATCAAGTTTGCTGATGATTAATAACAACGATGAGGCACCGTACAGAGAGGAGGTGGAGCAACTAGCAGACTGGTGCTTAAACAACAATCTGTCTCTGAATGTTGAGAAGACAAAGAGATGATAAGTGACTTCGGAAGGGCCCACAATGATAGCTCCCCACTGCACATCAACGGCTCCCCTGTGGAGATAGAAGTACTAAGTTTCTTGGTGTGCATATCACAGATGACCTCACTTGGACCATCAACACCACCTCCCTAGCACAACGTCTCCACTTCCTCCACAAAAAAGCACAATGTCTCCACTTCCTGCGGAGACTGAGAAGGGCAAACCTTCCAACCCCATACTGTCCACATTCTATAGAGGTACCATCGAGAGCATCTTGACAAACTGCATCATCGTTTGGTTTGGGAATTGTAAGGTCTCAGACTGCAAGTCCCTGCAATTAATTGTCAGTACAGCAGGAAACATCATTGGAGCCTCCCTTCCGTCCATTCAGGACATCTACCACAAATTCTGCACACACAAAGCCTCCAGTATTGTGGACGATCCCTCCCACCCCTCCTGCACTCTTTGCCCTCCTACCATCTGGTAAAAGGTATCGCAGTATACGGGCCAGCTCCAAAAGACTCCGTAACAGTATTTTTCCACAGGCTGTCAGGTTCCTCAACACCTTAGTACTGTACCTACTGCACCTACTCCAAATCTGGAAACCTAGTTCTTTTTTTGCCTAATGTCAGGCATACTGTCTGATTTGTTCTTTGCAGATCATGTAAAGTAAATTGCACTAGGCACATTGCACTTTATGTACCCTGTACCCTGTCAGAAATGTCTGTCTACATTGTCTATAGCATTGTCTTGTCAGTGTTTTGTCTGTATTCGCACCGTAGACCTGGAGAACGATATCTTATTTCTCTGTATACTTGTATATGGCTGGATTGACCAATAAAATTGAATTTGAACTTGAACTTGAAATGCTCCAGTCCACCCAGTTGGCTAAATCGTAACCAGCATGGCTTGAGGTCATGTGCGCTCACTTCACACCTAGAAACCAGGCTAAGCTCTTGTCCCGAGAAGCTTTTTTTGTACTATTCAATGGAATTACCAATGGAATTTGCATTAAAAATATGCAGTATGAAGCTGAACTAATGAAATTAAATTTGTAGCCTACTAATTTAATTTAAACTGTAAAAATTGTGAAATTTAAATACCCAAATACAGGAACGCTATTGAAAAGATAGCTCGCTTCAGGAACGCCACTATAGTACTTAAAACAATTTAATTCCCCCAGTTTTGCGGAACGCACCACAAAACCGCAAATCAGGCACTGAAGCCCAGCGGTCGTGTTTTCACTCATTTTCCAGTTTAAAGGTATGCAAAGTTTGATTAAGCATAGTTCAAAAGGTTGGAGTAAACATGAATAAAAACTTACAGGGACCAAGAAAAGACTGACCCTGAACCATGGAAAGTAGTCTGACATCTGTATTTAATATCATTATGAACACAACTTTACACATAACCGACCTATACAGTCTGCCCTCTACACATTATGAAAACGTCTTATCCTATGGATGAGAATACACTAAAATGTTTTCCTTTTTGTTATACTTTGCGGTGAGCTTTCACTCTGGCCCCTCTCGGAGGATCGAGAAGGAACGATATCAAATGTCTTTATGGACACTGCACTAATGTTTTTTTCTGTTGCGCCCTCCCGCTAATGTCAATACTAGGAATCCAAGATCTTGTTAAGGGATCATGTGAAATACCCATCTTAAACGAAAGCGCGAACTCGAAATACTCTGGGAAGTAAAGAATGCTAACAAGACAAAACGAACTATATAAAAACAAACTGTCTTGATCGTTCCCTAGTGTGTTCTTGCAGTTGGAATTTATTTGGTTATACATATACACGAATACCCCTGTGTAAGCAAATATCTGTGGAATGTGTTTTCGTTTTAATACCTTCAGAAAGTTAGTTGGATCCCTTGAACAAACTTATATTTTATCTCCTGTTACTTCACACTGACTCAGTGCAACTTCAGGCTTTGCTCACCTAAGAAGCAGAACGTGCTGTCAGTTTTCTTAAGTATTTCTTCAGATCATTCAAAGAGGAAGGTTTGACAGCACCCCCTTTTCTTATGATTTTCAAGACACTTCTCTGATAGCGCATTTTTCTTTGGGAGCGTTCCGGGCTGCACTGGATAGTTCTAGACAAGAGTAAAGTCAGCGCTGAAGTTGAACGTAAACTGTTTATTCTACGATGACAGCCAGAATTGTTTCACAATTATTTAAGTACGGCGAACATTTTACCACACAAGCATATCACAGAATTTTGTGCACAAAAAAAGTCCTGAACACAAATCTCCAGACTTCTTGGTCTAGGTGAGTCCATGCATTCCTTATTAAGTTTCTCAGTGTTTATAATATTTATGAAAAAATCGCTATATCATTGGTTTCAGGGGATGATGTAATGTAGTGGTTTTTTTTTTTGCCTTAGCTGATTCTGTCATGGAACGTGCAGCATGAAATACATTTGAAAGGCATTTGTAATGACTTCAATCCTTGCTTTTGTTGACATGGTGGTGTATTTTTTCCAAAAAGTGACTATTGACTGTTCTGTAAATCGCGTTCAAAAGGCAGCGTTCCCCCTTATCTTTGTAACATTTACCTAGAATGGGGTGTGAGGCGAATGTAGCAGAAATATCCATTCTTCAGGCATTATACAGTATGTAAATCTAGAGTTGTAGTCATTTCTTTTCCTTAACGGAAATTTAAAAGCGTGAACCATTTTAGAAACAGTGTATGTAAGACTAACAGTACCTCTGTTAGCGATACCTTCTGTATAAGCAATTCCATTAATGTTGAATTTCTATAGGTCTTTCACCGACACCCATTAGACAACATATCTAAATTCAGTTCAAATTAATTCTTAAAGTTACAGTGGGTGTATAAAATATTGACCCCCTCCTAGACTTCTACTACATTTTGCTGTTACAACCTCCAATTACAACATTATTTAACATGATTTTCATGATCTTAGAAAAACATTTTGATGGGGGACATTATTTGTATGGTAAAAAAAAAACTCAGCTTGTACAATAATTCATCCTAACCACCACCAAGGGACCTCAGGTATTATATATTTAGTTACCCCCTCCCTTTTGCAACAATTACAACATCCCAGACTTCTGCCTGTTGCCAGCTTTTCACATCGTGCAGGTTTAATTTTTACCCCCACTTCCTTGCAAAATCACTACAGCAGTTCCAGGTTTCTGGGGGGTTCGGGTGTGTTTACTTACTGCCACACATTTTCTATGAAAAATAAGTCTGGGCTTTGACAGAGACACTCAAGAACTTTCACTTTTTGTTTGAAGCTACACAAGGGTTGCTTTGGCTTTGTGTTTAAGGTCCTTATCCTGTTGAATTGAATGAATCTCCGCATCCCAGTTTCAGATCTTTTGCAGACTGTTCTGTGTGTTGCTAAGGAGCAGCCTACCAATCCCCATCAATGAAAAGCAACCCTACAACATTATGCTGGCACCTCCAGCCTTCATTGGAGGGGGGCAATAGTGTTTTGTGAGTGATGACCATTGACAATAAGCCAATTTTTGGCTCCGACCACTTGCTTCCTCCTTGCCACTCTACCATGCTGCCCAGATTTGTGTCGTCAATTATGTAGGTCTTTGAGGGTTGTTTTCAGCCTCTTGACTGCTTCACTGACGAATGTCCTTCTCACCTGGCTGCTGAGTTTTGGAGGACAACTTGGTCATTGAAGATCCAGAGCAATTTGTGTCCTCCACTACCTGCTAATTAATTTAACAGTGCACTGTGGGATACTCAGTACCTTTGAAACCTTTTTATATCCCCTGCCTAGCTTGTTCTTGTCTGCATTCCTGTTTCTTAATTGCAAAAGTTCTCTCTCTGTCTTTTAAACATTTTGATTTTTTAGAGGCTGTTGTATGCATTAAAAGGGAAGAATATGTAACAAAAATATGTAAGTCTATTGAATTTTCCAGCTGTAACAAAAAAAGTGGCAAAATGCAACGAGGGTTTATACTGTACTTTCTACACCTGCTGTAAATATGAATTTGTTAGCTGGGTGCCTGACCCTCAAACATGTACATCAAGAGACTATCAGCTTCAAAGATGAACTGTCTGAAATCTTTTTAAACAACTTCAGTTCTGGATGGAACTGAAGCACAATACACTTAGTAAAAAACATTGTGCTTGAGCATGGTGCTCCTTCTGTAGCACGGCCATTGATGCAGTGCTGTTGGGTCAGAGTTCATTTTTTTTTCTGACTGTCTCATGAGCAAGTGCAAAGCAGATCAACAGCTGACCACATAAAATGGCGTTTGTCCTTTGCATTCATGTATGAAATGTGTGTAGCCTCTGTATGAAATACCGTAACCTACAGTCCATCTGAGCAGCTGATGTTCCTGGGCATGTTTCTACAAGCAGGCAGTCACCTGGTGCAGTTATACAAAGTATGCACGTGAGGGTCAGTTCTGAAGGAGGTCTGAGTGTGCTGATATCACTTATGATGCTGTAGTACCAATGCAATGATAGTGTAATTTAGTGAAAAAAGCATGATGGAGCCACTGCTGTGGTGTATGCAGTAATCCCTATTTTCCCAGATGTTAATTGTGTTGTCACTAGAACGATAACCACCAAATCTGGAGTCAGAGTCGTGTAATGGCCTTCATTTTTAAGTTGAGTCCCAGTTCAGGTAGAGGGCCTCTGGTCACCTATCTATCTACCCCTCTGATTTGTGAGACCTATTTGAGTTGGAGATCAGACCAGATCTAATAAATGTGTCTGGATAGGATCTGTGACTGTCAAGAAATACTGCTCTCTTGTACTTTGTCTAGGGGAGTGTTATACAAAGTCGCATGTCTGACTGGCGGGAGCTGTCACGTCCTCCCTCGTGTACCTCATGCTTTCCTAGCTCTCATTGGGCTAGATCAAGTCTGTGCATGGTGTGGGTTGTAGTTGATGATGTGCAACAGTCACACAAGGGTTCTACATCTTAATGTGCTCTCAGGGAAGTTGACCCTAGTCCCCACTGTCCTTACATTGGCAGAAGTTCTAACTCTGTCTCTAGAGGTCAGGCTGTATTCTGGTGTTCCCTTATCTTCTGTCTGTCTGAGAACAGTCACTTACCCTCAGCGGGATGTCAATACTGATACTGGTTGCAGAGCAAGATTCTCCCTGACTTGCAGCCCTTTTGAGTATGAGGAGCACCTACAGTACATTCATAAATTTGAACTTTTTCATAATTGTTCTAAGTTCTCAAAAATTCTTGAAAAACGATCTGCTGTGTTTGCCACATGTATTCACTGCACTCTTCATTGTTTTTATTAATGTTTTTATGGTAATATAAAAGTATTAAATATACACTTTGAGTGTTTTGTTTGTTTAATCCATTTATAGAATTTTATTATGATAATAGTCCACGACACTGTACAAAGTGGTTTGTGGTTTTCTCCAGGCACAGTGTTCTGCACTAGGACTGGACAATTACAAGACAGACCTACAATAATCTCCCTTACAATGTTTTGCCTGTACTTTTGTTTTAAGATCTACACTACATACTGTATCACAGCATTGTGAACTGTAACTGTAACTGTAACACAACCGAACTGTAACTGTTAAACTTAAAACCCTAAACTTTGTACCTTCGTACTAAAGGAGCTACAGTTAAAGCTGTAGCTACATCATTCCTGTTAGTGCACAAGCTACAATAAGACTTGTAATTTTGTATTTGTGCCTATACTGAGGTTTGTATCTGAACTACAGTTGGAAGCACAATTGTATTTGATTGCTTTGCTGTGGCACATAACAGGAAACTATTTATCTTTATGTTTCATCTGTTAGTTAGGAACTAGGTGTTGATTTGATTAAAGATTAAATACAGTACATTTTGTTTTCCATATGTGAAATATGTGAATTTTAGAGCATAGATTATGACACCTGATAACCTGATAGGAAACCTGATAATCTACATTTTATTCATCTGTTTGTCTTTAGCACTGCTAAGTGTCTCTTTTTGTATTCTAACAAACATTTTTGTCAACAGCACACAACTGGGAAAGAAGTACTAGCAATGTATGCTGAAGCATAGCAGTGTGGAGTAAAGGTTAGCGTTTTGGGCTTGTAATCAGTAGGTTATGAGTTCAAATCCAGTGTGAGACACTGTTGTGGTAACCTTGATCAAGTGGTAACTTCCTACATGTTGTTCTGGGATGATACCAGCTGGAGCAATGATCAAACATGCAAGTTAATCTGTATGAAGATATCACCTAAATAACTTAGTAAAGACGTTTCTGCTGTGTTTTGGCAATGCACTGTACAAATGGCTCATTGGTTTTGTCCAGTGCACAGTCTTGTAACTTGTTAAGTGTGGTGCTGAGGCTCTGTGGCTCAGGATCTGCGCCTGTGGCTGGAAGGTTGCCGGTTCGTATCCTGCAGCCTGCAAAGAAATCCTACTCCATGGGGCCCCTGAGTAAGGCCCTTAACCCCAACTGCTCCAGGAGCGCTGTATAAATGGCTGACCCTGCGCTCTGACCCCAAGGTTCTCTCTCTGTCTGTGTCTCTCATTGAGAGCAAGTTGGGGTATGTGAAAAGACAAATTCCTAATACAAGAAATTGTATACAGTATGGCCAATAAAGTGATCTTAAAAAGAATCTTAATGTATTTGTGAGTCCTGAGCAATAGCTACAGTGAACCTCCTCATCTGTCATATTTTGCTATAGCTACTGTGTAAATCACAGCATTGTGATCCATTATCTATGTGGTTAAACTTTGCACTCCGCAGAAGAAGTTATAGTAAACCAGACGTAATTTAGTTAAATGTTATCACAGCAGATACAACAAAGGACGCCCTTTAAGTACAGGATTAAATGCAGGTCAGCCAGTGAATGTGTATTTGTACCAATAAAGACATGTATATAAGATCTACAGCTCAAAGAACAACCCAAAGGATTCATTAAATGCGGTTTGCAAGTATAAAGGAATAAAACCTACATGTAAAAAAGAATATTGATAATAGAGTTAATAATACAGGCCAAAACGTAGGCAGACATATGTTTATTAGCAATAAATAACACAACTATTTAATACAGACTGATTAAATTATGCACAGATAGGTACAATGTGTTCCAGAGATCTGCCTTCTTTAGACTGAGAAAATAGACAATTCTACTTCCCTTGTAATTTTAAAAAATACCACAATGGCTGACACCACTGTATACTTGAATATTTACTGTTGTGCTCCTTGATAATTTGTGAGATAAAGGAATTCTTCATTTTAATAAACAGTCCATTTAATACAGGTGTTCCCAGCTGCATTCCTGTTGGTTTTCTGGATCTCATTAGATTAGCAGCACCTGGGCTGGGAGAGTCAGTTAAACTATCCCTATTTAATCAAATAATTTTATTAGACTATTATGAGTTGTACTAAAGTGAGTCTTTTGAGAGCGCTGCTCTCAAAATTGCTGGATGAAATGTAACTTTTGCTCAAGCAATCAGTAGTTTCTTCTCTTGTATTCCTTTAATGCAGAAATGTATGTTTATTGTCTATAGTAAGATTATACCATTGAATCCTTGACACCGTGAGTTTTTACTGTACTGGAGACATCAATGGATGACGTAACCTGAACGATCTCATTTTATGATGCCTGTCAGAGTTTCATAAAGCCTCCTGCATAATATGTAGCCAATATGGTAATTCCACGGCAATAAAAACTTGACTGATGCCATAAAAAATGACAGAGTATCTACATTCTCATTTCTACAGGGCTCTCCATGTAGATGCTGTGCCAAGCACACCTACACTCACTACAAGCTATGTGCACGGCACCTCAGAGGTCTCCCTGCTCAACAGCACCCTGGGACAGTGCCTAGATCAGACTGCAGAGCGATGTCCTGACCGAGAGGCTGTGGTCTTCCCACGCGATGGCATCCGAAAGACATTTGCACAATTCAAACAGGACGTGAGTATGTTTGTTGGCTGTTGTTTTTAGGATAATCCTAGCCCTGCACTTGTGGGTAAAATAAATGAGAAGGTGCATACACGTTGTGTCTAAGGTTAGTGTGGGATAGCTTACAAGATTTTAGCTCCCCCTGTGCACAAGCAGTTTCTAAATCCCTTAGCGGTGGTACACAAGTCCTTTCTGTTTAAATAACCTCTGCCGCACTCACAACAATTTTCAAATTTGTAAAATTTTGCATTGCTATGTCTTCATAAGAATGTTCACGTTATTTTCCATTGAATGTGTCTGTTATAATGTAGTGAGTATAAAAAAATATCATTTGTTGCAACTAATTCACAGTTTTTTAGACAAAAATTACATTATTTTATGTAACAGGTCTGCTGGCATTTTAATTTAGTGAATTTCAATATTCAAATTTCTTACTAGGAAGGTAATTCAGGACTTATGCAATGTCACTCAAATTTAACGTAGTCCATCATGAATGATCACTCAATCAAAATGTCAAAATTATTTTGTTTATTCTAAAGCAATATATATACTTTCTTTTTCTAAAAGTAGGAATGTTTAAATACAGTGATATATTTCATTTGGTGCCCAGTGTGTATAGAATAAATACTGCAAAAATGGGAAAATGCTTGTAATGCTTAAAAATAAAAAACTGCTTTATTTTTAAAGTTAACCGAGTTAACCCTGAAGTAGTGGATTGTTGTGAAACGTTTATGTGTTAAAAGTTGATAACAGGTAAGTAATAGTAGTTCTAACACCAGATTCAGCACAAGCAAGAGATGAGAAGCAAATCGTGAAAAACAATCCCACAGGACATGTAATGGCTTTTGTGACAGCGAAATAAATAGACAATAGCTGAAAATACAAGGGTTTATTACAAGCAAGTAAGCCACGAAACACATAAACACTTACATTGACTAGCCCTAATGCACTCAGAAGTGGATACATCTTTCTCCAGAAAGCAACACTGTTTATAACCTTTACAGGTAAACCCATACTCTAAATTGATGCTGAAGGAAAGCTATCCATCGGTCCCTATACAAGAAAAAAACCCATCCTAAATTAACTGACAGACTTTGCTTGCCAGATTAAATAGTTTCACAAATATTAAAAATACACACCCTAGCCTTGATGTGAATCCCAACCCTTCAGTTTTCGGTTGTAGATGAGGAAACCAGGTGGTGATGATTATCTGTAGTGTCAGATCGTGATACTTCATTTTCAGATCTGATCTAACTCCTGAGCTGTGAAAACAGTTTTGACATCTTATCACCTTGTAATGTACTCCTTGTGTATTGACAATACCTACTCATGAGCGGAACATTCATTCTTAGAACATGTTAAACTTATTATCAGATGAGGAAATTTTGAGATAAACACACTGTACATGGTGTAAAAGCAGCACGTGTACACAAAAGCATATTAGATGATTGGCACAATAATACTGTGATAATTATAAACTTTATTTTTATGTAGCACCTAGGAGATAGTAGATGGGGGTAAGAATACAGTAGGAAAGCCAAGGGGCACACAGAATCAGTTAAATAAAAGCCCTTCTAAAAAGGAGGTTTTGAGTCTAGATTTTAAAGAGTTTAGGGAAGGTGATTCTCTGATTGCTTTAGGGACAGAATTCCAGAGTTTTGGGGTGTAACACGAAAATGGCAGGTTGACCAGTGAAGAGTGAGGATGGGCTTGAGGAACACACAGGAGACCAGAATTTGATGAGAGAAGGTTGCGAGATGGGGAGTAGGACGATAGCACTCAGACAGGTAATGAGGTGCTAAGCCATGCACAGCCTTGTAGATTACTAGTAATGTGATCACTTGTACTAGACCTGGGAGGATTCTGGCTGCCAAATTCTGGCAGTTTGTTCAATGTGGATTTAGATATTACAGTGAGTAGGGTGTTAAAGTAGTCAATATGAGAAAAAGCTAAAGTGTTAACTATCTTTTCAGCAACAGTAAGCAACGACATAGGATGTAGTCTGGCAATATTTCTAAGATTGGAAGAATTATGTTTTGAGAGTATGTTACACATGTGGGTCAAACGTCAAACCAGGATCGAATATCACTCCCAAGTTCTTCAATTTTGACTGAAACTCAGTACAGTACCATTCACAGATAGGGTTACTGCACTGATTTAACAAAACTGAAGGGGCATTCCAAGAAGCATGACTTCAGACTTGTCGCAGTTTAGATGAAGGAACTTTTGAGTCATCCGTGACATCCATGTCATCCATGCAATTAGAGAGAAAAAATTGCCCACATTATTGTGAGGTTTGGTATGGATGTAGATTTGAGTATCATCAGCATAGAAATGATCATTTAAACCATGTGATGTTAATAACCTACCAAGTGGGAATGTGTACTGTAAATGCTGAAAAGAAGGGGGGCCAGTTTGAGCCCTGAGGAACACCAAACTTAACAATTCCAATTTCAGAGCTAAAGCTACCAAGAGAGAAAGAGACGACTATCAGTGAGGTAAGACTTGAACCATTTAAGACCAGCGTCAATAACTCCAAACACTCAAAACGAGAAAGTAAGATGATGTGGTTAACAGTGTCAAAAGCAGCACTGAGGTCAAGAAAAATAAGGATAGAAACAGATTCAGAATCGGAAGCCAGAAGAAGATTGTTAGTGACTTTAACCAGGACGGTTTCTGTGCTGTGAAGTTGTCAGAAACCCTTGAAAGAGGTTACTTGCACAGATATGGTTATTTACGTGAATTGTAAATGAATTGTAATAGCATGTTTTAAGATTTTAGCAAGACAGGATAAGTAGGAAATTGGGCAAAATTGTGTAGGTTGTCCAGACCTATTCATTTTTTTTGGCACAGGGATGACAGCAGCAATTTTAAAGGCTGTTGGTAGCTCACCAGTGCTCAAGGACTGATTTATTATATTAAGGACAATGGGACAGAGAGTACTGACACAGAATTGAAACGAATCAGTGGGAATGGGTTCTAAAAGGTAGGTGGTGGGTTTCATATGCAAACCAATTTACTGAGGCATGCAGAGTCAAGTAGAGTGAAACTAAAGAGAAGGAAAACAGTTAAGATAGTCACACAGGGAGGAGGAGGTAACATGCATTGTGGAGAGTCCATGATGTGGTCAATGCAGTATGTGGTCAATCTTGGACCTAAAAAACTAAGAATGTGTTGCAAAGTTAGGATGAGGCAGGTAATGTGGTGGGGCAGCAAACTGTTTATGGTGGAGAATAGGTGTCTAGGGTGTTATAGTTGTTCTCACACATGTGGGAGAAGTAGCTGGATCTAGCAGACTATTGCATCTTGGTATTCGGTCAAGTGCTCCCTCCAAATACAAAAATGAACATTTAGGTAAGAAAGATTCCACCTATGTTCAGGTTTACAGGAATCTGCCTTCATAGAAAGAAACTGGTCAGTGGACCATGGGGCAGAGAAAGAAAATGGTTCGAGCTTATGTAGTTGCTAAGTTGTCAAGGGTAGACAAGTGAGAGCTATCAAACAAAAGTATTTTGTCCTCTAGGGAATCAGAGTCAGAAATGCAAGATAAGGAGGACAGAACAGAATTCATTAACTTAGTATGGTTAACTGATCGCCAGCTGCGAAAACGTATAGAACGTGGGGGGGAAGAGTGAAATGGGAAAATCAAGATGGAAGATAATAGCTAACTGTTCAAAGAGGCCTAGTTCAAAATAAGAGAAGAGAGAAACAAAACAGTAATTTGCAATTAATTTGCAAGTAATTACTAAGTCCAGAGTGTGTCCTTTGTTATGTGTTTCACTAAGAACGTACTGGGTTAGATCCAACAGCACTAAAAATTACTTAGCTAAATTGGAAGACTATGAATCAATATGGACATTACTGTCACCAAGAATAAGCATCCCTTAAATTTGAGACATAAAAAAGAAAGTAAATTGGCAAACTCACCTAGAAAGGCATTATGAGGCTAGGGGGCTCTATAGACAGTAACAATAATAGTAGAGTGAGGACCAGAGAAATTTAAAACAAGACACTCAAAAGAAGAGAGCAGATAAGCAGCACTGCTTCACACACTTTATTTAATTTTTTTTCCCCCTTAAAATCTTTTAGGTATTGTCAGTGTGCTTCCTGTAAAAATAAATTGTGATGTCAAAAACAGTCTAGCTAATCAACTCTAAGCATAATAACTGTCTTTTGTTAACAATTCGTTAAGCATACCATTAACTTCCGACAGACTGTAATATCTGTGTATACTGTACCAAAATGGACACCATTTATCATTGTGCTCTGATAGGTTCGACTGCCTGTGTTGCTGTGATAATTTTCCTACCCACACCCTGCCTTCATGGTGAAACACAGCCTCATATGAAATCTGCTCCTGTTCAAGGACTGTTGGCCAATTAATTATAAACTAGTAAGTTTTATTCCAATGACAGTGTAGTTACAGTATAACTGGGGTATTCTGTAGAAACTGAGTGCAATTGTGTTAATGGAATATAAACTTAACCATAAGATTTTTATAATGGGCACCAGACTTATATTATTCTGTTGGTATTTATTCCTTGATGGGTATCATTCTAATGTCAATACAAATTCACAAGTCGAAATGACGTTATTGCTGAAACCAATATGACGGCCCTAACCACTATTTTGTTCTAGAAACCCCAAATTGCCAGTGTCTGAGGAACTACTGCACCAGTTGTCCTGAAACTCAGCAGGGTTTATCACTCGGAAATCTACAACAGAGCTTCAAGTTATTACTTGTGTGGCAAAAAACACCCCACACAGCTAATGCTCTTTTTCAAAAATTGTTCTTGCTCACAAAAGCTTGCTCACATTGTTAAAAGAAGTGGGTAGAGTCTTTCTGGGAAGACTTCAGAATTGCTCCGTTTTCTATGTATGACTTTTACGTGTTTAACATAAAATATTCTTTGAGTTCCTTTAAATTTAAATTTAACTTGCTTTGACTCATGGCAAAATGGTATCCATGGCATGAGGCATTAAGGAAATGTTCTTTTATGTCCACTGCTATTATTTCTCTGTTATACTCTTATGTCTCTGCAATCACGCTACAGGGCTGTAATAACAAATCATACCTGTAAACACATTTTGTAACATAAACCTCTTTTCAGGTCATGAGGCATTGCTTATGTGCCTGATTAAGGCCAACATTTTTCTGTGTGATAAAAAGAAAGATGACTGATCCATCCAATTGCATTGTTTCAAAGAGATACCTGCAGTGACTTAATTATGATAATTAGTATATCATTTTTTGACAGTTTTGTCAATTCATAGTCTTAAATTACCTGTAATAATCACACCCGAAGAAGGCTTCACAGCCGAAACGTTGTGTTTCCTTTCTTCTCACCTACTTGAACTACTTTAGTCTTAAATCATACTGCTCCTAGTCCTGTCATTGAGAGCAGCATGATACCTCCAGACAGTGCTAACACAAACTTGTTGGGGGCTTCAAGCTTTCAAGCTTGAACAGTGACAGGACCCAGAGGGTACGATACCAGAGGCAAGTGTGCGTCATCCTCCTTTCACAATGTTTATGCCCAGTGATTTAATATGTAGCTTGATGTAGCTTGACAAATTTGCTATAAAACCAAAGCAGAGATGTCTGCAAACATTTTAATAAGGTTTCAATGTTAATGCAGGGCTACCTGACAGGCAGCTGCTGAGGGCATTCAGAACTCATCATAAACAACAGACTATGCCTCCTGTTTGGAGTTATAATGCTGGACTTCAGAACTGTACTGAATCTGGTTTTCTGAGTTAATATATCCATGAACAGATGTCTTCAAACCAGGCAGTGTCTTTGGAAATGTTAAAGTGAAAGTATTATTTCTGACTTATTAAGAGTGAGCTCTTCTGAAAATTGGAGTTCACTGTGTGTTACTTGTTTTTGACGACTTGAACCCCATTGTATCAGTTTTAGTCCCAGTAACGCAGAGACAACCTTTGACCCAATGACTCGTGTGTGACAGGTCGACCAGGTGGCAGCTGGGCTCCTAGCTTTTGGACTGAAGAGAGGAGACAGGCTTGGTTTCTGGGGACCTAACAGTTATGAGTGGATACTATTCCAATTTGCAACAGCACAAGCAGGGATCATACTGGTAAGAACATTTCCATGTTCTTTATTAAGGATGTTTGGATATACAGTACTACAAATTGTAATTTCAAGATGAAGAAAGAAAAGAATTTCCTACAGTTCAAAAATCAGAGAAAATAGATCTTGAAAGGCCTCAAATAAAAGATTGGGTAAAAACGGCTTAATTGTTGGATCGATAAAAAATACTAGGTAGAAGTACTTTTTCTATAGAGTATTTGAAAAGCTCTGAGAATAAACCCCCCCCCAAAAGCCCGAACTTTAATTAAGGATTCATTTTAGAAGTCTGAAATAAAAGGGCATGTATAGGGTATGAATATTTTATGCAGGTGTTCACTGAGGTTGAAATTAATAATAATCTGAACATAAAAAGGAGCTAGTCGGAAATATCAGGCCTGCTGCTGAATTTTACTCTTATCAAACATCTAGAAGTTCTTCCATCCGTCCATTTTCTAACCACTTCAAGCTGGAGCTTATCCCAGTAAACAAGGCAGGATACACCCTGAACAGGACACACACTCACACCAGCACTGTTTTTTCCCAGACTAACATGAAAACGTGATATTGAAGTATGTCTCCTTACAGGGACCAGATTACAATAATGATTATTGTGTGGATTTTAATGGGGGCTTCTACAAGCTCAAAGCATGTTACGAAATCTTCTGTAATGATTTACCGCTGTTTTCTATTGCAAGGGAATTGCTGAGTGATTTAAAAAAAGAGAGAGCAGTCAAATAAATAAGTTGGAAGAGAGTAAAATACTTTTTATTTTTATTATTTTTGCCCTAGCCTGATCACATTAAAGTTATTTTCAAGTTATGGATATATGGAACAGGACATGTTATGGAAGCTGGATATCCTGTTGTCTTTCAAGAAAATGCTGGCTGAGATACAATTTAGGCACTAAATACCAAACTGGATAGGTGGGACTATCAAGTTTCTAAGCTTTCTTGCGTAATATTTCTCTGTTCTCTTTGTTGTCGTTGTTGTTAAAAATGTTTTGTTCCTTTATAGGTTTCTGTTAATCCAGCATACCAGCTGCATGAGGTGGAGTTTGCCTTGAGAAAGGTGGGTCTTTTATTTAGTTTTTAATTTTGCTTCTGCAGGAATCTAGGCAGCTGAGAGAATGCTGGTGATTATCTTATTTGGATTACACCTTATTGTTTTTGTAACTGCACTCCTCGATCCCAAGCTTTCAGCCAGTGAGGTTCTCTCACCTGCCTCTCTTCCTTCCCATCTCCCTTCAGGTGCAGTGCCAAGCGGTGGTTTGCCCAACCCAGTTTAAAACCCAGCAGTATTATGAAATGCTGAAGAAGATCTGTCCAGAGCTGGAGAATGCCACTCCTGGCAACCTGAAAAGCAAAAGGTACAGCACACAGGAATTACATCTGAGAGAAGATCTATGTTTAGCTAAGCCAGGCTTCTTGGAGTCGAAGGAGCAATTGATAGAGATCTGAGTATTTAGAAATGCGGTCTGAAAGAACAATTGAGGTGGAAATAACAGAATCAAGATGTGAGGCCACCTTGATGTTGGCTGGTAACCTATTCAACCACCAAAGAGAACTGAAAAAACAAACATGAAGAAAAGACCAATCAGCAGAACAGTCAAACAGTTTATGAAGCCCTGTAGGCTGGATTATTTGATTAGTAGCCACAAAGGGGGTCTGTATTTACAAGCGAATGGAATTCGAATAATTACACAAAGCCTTGCAGGCTGCCCCTGCCCTTTTAAATTGTTAATGGCTGGCTGAAAAAAAGTCAGCCTCTTTATACTTGGGAAAAATGCGTGACAAACCTAAACTAGGAGATAAGGAACAAGCAGAGGTTTATTCCATGCCGAAAGGAAAACAAAAGGGACACATTGTTTTGGCTGTAAAACCTTCTTCCGGTGTGTGAAGCATGCGGACACAAGTACCTACTGAAACGTCTTAAACTCGAAGATGAGTTCTCTACATGTAGAATCTTCCAGTGCAGCATGTAGTCAGGGAACCTAGTGCTAGTGCAGGGGTTCGATTCAGGGAGCCTTCTGTGTGGAGTTTGCATGCACCCCCCAGGATTTCTCCAGTTGCTTTGGTTTCCTTCCACCTCCCTAAGAGACGCTGCTTAGATTAATTGCTGAGGTTTTCTAAATTGTCACTGTAGATTGAATTCCAGTTAGAAGTATTAAAAAATGTGAGTAATAATAATAATAATAATAATAATAATAATTGCTTACACTTATATAGCGCTTTTCTGGACACTCCACTCAAAGCGCTTTACAGGTAATGGGGACTCCCCTCCACCACCACCAATGTGCAGCATCCACCTGGATGATGCGACGGCAGCCATAGTGCGCCAGAACGCTCACCACACATCAGCTATCAGTGGGGAGGAGAGCAGAGTAATGTAGCCAATTCATAGAGGGGGATTATTAGGAGGCCATGATTAGTAAGGGCCAATTGGAAATTTGGCCAGGACACCGGGGTTACACCCCTACTCTTTTCAAGAAGCGCCCTGGGATTTTTAATGACCACAGAGAGTCAGGACCTCGGTTTTACGTCTCATCCGAAGGACGGCGCCTGTTTACAGTATAGTGTCCCTGTCACTATACTGGGGCATTAGGACCCACATGGACCGCAGGGTGAGCGCCCCCCGCTGGCCCCACTAACACCTCTTCCATTGAGTAAAACTCAATGTAAATCTGCAGTATACTGTCAAATGTTTCTGAATGAGTAAAAAACGAGACATAAGACTGTAAATTGCCAGCAATAAAGCTTTAGAGCAAAAAAAAATATGTGGACAACATTTGGGTAGAAAGAACAGAAATACTGGCTCAATGAAATAAGCAAAAAAGGGGCTCAGAAATACACAGAGTAAAAAAAACAGGGTGCATGAGTAAACGATTTCAGTGCACACAATCTTGGGGTTCATTTTTAAACAGCTTCATCGAAAATCAACACGAGCAGCTTTCCAGGGTTCAAGACTATTATATGTATGGAGGATATTTTTAATCTTTTTAAATGACTGAAGCTTAAATACTTGCAGTTTTAGTTTAGCACACAGTCAGGAAAAGCCAAAGTGATTTTTGTGTCCTTAACAGGCTTCCGGATCTTCACACTATCATCCTGTCGGATAACAAGCTGCCTGGAACTTTCAGCATGGTGGATGTGAGGCAGGCAGGCACAAGCACAAACATGCAAGAGCTGCGAGCCCTTCAGAAGAAGCTGTGTTGCGACGACCCCATTAACATCCAGTATACCTCGGTAATGCCATTGCCTTATTGACATATGAGTGTTAAGGCAAGTAGTACCATTGCTTTGATCTGATCATTAATTATATTCAATGAATTGTTACTTCTATACCGTAGGTGATAAGGTTGTCTGTCCTTGGAAGGGTAGGGTTCTCTCGACTAAGACAGGTTTATATTTTAAACTTGGGGGTGTCAGACTTAAGTCTCAAGACTTCAGACTCAAGAGTTAGGTCATGCACTTTTTATACAGATTTACGTGCCATTGATACTTTTTTAATGTCAATAATAGCTCTGCTTACATTTTGAAGAATAAAACATTTATATTAATATTTAATAATATTTAAATTAGTAAACTCGTATGAATGTTTTAACATTTACTATGATCCTTGCCCTGGATGGTATACCAGACCATTGCAGAGCACAGGCAGGCAGTATACAGTACTATACCTGCACCAGGGGCCAATTCTCCCCAGAAACCAAATAACCTACTAGGTTTCCTTTGGAATGCGGGAGAAAACTAGAACTAATGGAGGAAATCCATGAGAACAAGTAAAGAGCATACAACCTCCACACAGACAGCACCCCTGAAATTGAACCCAGGGCACCAGGGCTGCAAAGCAGCCATGCTAACCACTGTGGTGTGCCATGGCCTAAGATCTACAGAGAAAATATGGCCTGTATAATTAAGTATGTGTTTTATTTTTATACTGGCCAAAATGTGAAGACACACCTATTTATGCAATAAATAGGCAGATTTTAATAGTAGTCACTTTTGCAGAACTGATCATACTGATTTCCCATTTCATTTTTTATTCTGTACTGTTTCCTCTCAGATCAAATCATCTGACTAAGCTCTGTCAGAAGAGAACAGAAGAGAAAGGTCTCTTCTGTACTCATTAGACATTGACACTCAGGTTTCTCCAGAATGTTATTTACTGCGGAAAATTGAAAGCAAAGTCCAGCCGAGAGTTTTAATGTCTGTGCCGCCATGGAAACTCAAGAGTGCAGTGCCCTTGTTTTGGAGCTTTCTGCTGCCATCTTAGTGTGTGTTTTCAAATGAATAACTAGCATGTTTTGGTTTAATATAACTTTTTTTTTTCTGCAGGGCACAACAGGGAGCCCGAAAGCTGCGACACTCACACACCACAACATTGTGAACAACGCCAACTTCATTGGCAAACGGATGGGCTATCATTGGAGGGTGAGGAACCTACTACAGCTGCTAGCATTAAAACACCTTATGTAGCACTTCATGACACAGCCGTGTAACGTATCACTGAATTTGTGCTGCGTGCTGTTTACACAGATGTAGCCTAGCAAGAGGTAGTTAAGATCCCAGTAAAGTTTGTCATTTAAGATATAGGGTGTCCAATATTTAGATTTGCATTTAGATTTGTATCTTAAAAAGCAATAATACCTGTAACACAATGCT
Source organism: Lepisosteus platostomus (assembly GCF_059453375.1). NCBI lineage: Eukaryota > Metazoa > Chordata > Actinopteri > Semionotiformes > Lepisosteidae > Lepisosteus > Lepisosteus platostomus. The sequence goes on from NC_142621.1 coordinate 34,084,358, forward strand.
GCAGAACATGTACTAGAAGAACAAACTGAACATGCTTCAGTCTTTGGGAAGGAAATATTTTGTGAAATTGCAGCAGTGTCTGTGGGCCTGCCCCCTGACCTTGGCACCTCTGTGTCTCTCCCCAGGATGTGCGAGTGTGTCTGCCTGTGCCGCTGTACCACTGCTTCGGCTCAGTGGGCGGCTCAGTGACCACTGCCATCTTCGGCAGCACCCTCGTGTTCCCCTCCTCAGGCTTCGATGGGCAGGCTTGTCTGGAAGCCATCCAGAAAGAGAGGTACAGCCTGTCCGGCCTGCAGCGGAGAGGAAGTGACACAATCTATATCTGTCAGCTGCTAAATAAAAAACCTTTGCCTTTTTTTCCCCTTGTGTCCCTCTTCATATTGAATGTGGGACTGGTATAGTATCCTAAGTGAAAAACTCATTTGCAAACAGGTTTTTAAATAGAATCTCTAATTACTTTGCTCCTGCATGCCAGCTGGAATAGCCACTTGTGTATTTTTTTCAAGTGGGCTGCTGTAGTGAACCCCACAACTGCACATGGGGGCGAATAAATCCTCTGCCCCACGCATCTTTGAGCAATTTGTCGTGTAACACACCTCAGTACCATCTGGAGGAGAGGCACATCCCTCACTGATCACCTCAGGCCTGTTAGCATCCGGGAAGCCTCAGGTGGCACTCTAACACTGAGAGTCGAGAGAGAGAGAGCCCTGGACAACAGTTGCCAAGAGAGCCCGAGAGAGCTCACCCTGCCCTTGCAGGTGCTCAGCCACTGCTTGGGGAATTGTAGTCACAGCTGGCAGGTTACATGATCCAGACCCAACCCCACAGTCTGAGAGCTCAGCCTACACTGCCTTTACTGGTGGAGCCACACAGGAGAACCTGAGAACTTTGGCTGAAGTGTACACTGAACTGCTGTAGCTCCAGGCTGATTTAAAACACCTTCACATGCTAATAATGTGGAGTGAAACTATTTATGGTATTTTTTCACAAACCTGTGAAACATGGTGGAGCTATGTGTTCTTTAGTATACTCCAGTTAGCAGGATCCTTTCCTTTTTTCAGGCTTTGACTATTTCTCCAATGCACGTCTGAAAGTTTGTAAGTGTGCAGATTTTGTCTTTAAGGTGGGCTACTTACAGAGCTCAGAGTTTTTTTAAGTAGATCTTGTCTGAAGTGCTGCACTGCTCTTGTTATGCAACCCTTTCTCAGTTAAAAGTGACAAAAGAGAAAATATGTAAAAAGGAAGTTTATGTGAGAATGTATTGGAATGTATTGGTATGACGGATGTATAGACTGATTGTTTGCTCAGAAAACCTTATCTTGGTTTCACTCCATGTATTCTTTTTGTTTTCCTGTATGCTTCTCAGGCATTTTTGATATATAACCTGGTCAACCGGGGGAGAAGGGCCCTGGTGTTCCTATAGAGTTATTTGGTTGCTCGAGTTGTATAGCCAACTAGTACTATGAAAGCATATTGTGAAGCCTTCCTTAAGGATCCCAGGGAATCTGTTTGGTCAGTGCTGGATAGCTTGTTATAGACACCCACAACCATTTGTGTAAAGACATGTCTACTGTTTTCCGTCAATAATGTGCCTTTTGTAAACTTCTAGCTGTGCTTAGTTTTTTTTAGAATTCTAAATAGAATTCTAAATTCTGTCAATAGTCAATAAAGTTAATGATTTCAAACACTTTAGTTGATTGCATGTAAGGACAGTGACACTAAATAATTCAGATCTAATGTTTTTAGTGAGTTATTTATTTGACTTTATTTTCTTTATCACATAGCAATAAAACTGTAATTTTGCCAGGCTGTGACACTCTCTCTCCCTGCTAGGTGCACTTTTATCTATGGGACCCCGACAATGTTCATCGACATGCTGAAGCAGGCAGAAGCCAACAGCTTTGACTTGTCTTCGCTGGAAGGAGGTGAGGAATGGGAATATGACACAGGGCTCATGTAAAGTAACAGATCGCCATTAGCCATTGGAATTCTAAGAACACCCAGGGGACACAGCGAAAACGTGTTTCATGTACCCATGCACTGAGCCGTGACCAATTGATCTTAGTCATATAGGAATTTACTTCAAACTAAGAGTCTGACCAAATTCAGCCTTCTGATCCAGCCTGGTTATGTACAGTATAGTAAGAATACTCCTAGAACACTTTGTGGAATATAATGATGTCCTTATTTAAGTATTTTTTTCTAAATTTGAAATTTTTCTCATTCATACCTACAAATTGTAGAATCGCCCAATTTCTTCCTGAAATCCGTGCACACTCACCTCCGTCTCCCACGTGTCGGATCATCTGACACGCAGTGTCCTTTAGGAAAATCAGCAGCCACTGCAGGAGCACAGTGTCTCTCACATGATGCCGCTATGAACTTGCAGATAACGGGAGTCTTGGTGGCATGGTGAGCCAAGGACATCCTGGCTTATATATTATATGAGAATATTATTATTATAGATTATAGCTAAGGCTTGAATGGGGGACATCTAGACAACTGAGCCTCCACTGTGGTGTTAGATCTATCATTTACTATATTTTTAAGTGTAAAGTGTGCAGTCATTTTATTTGCAATGAAGAAAACAGTTGATGTTACAAGAAAGGATTGGGTTCTGGTTGGATCCAAGCCCTTGAGTGGTGGGGATGGAAGGTTCTCTGACAAGGTCAGACATGCTAGCATTAGAGAATACGTCCATTATGACCAACAGCTGAAATGTTACAGATATCAGAATCACAGAATCTGGAAGAATCGTAGTAAAACAGTATTAATAATATGAATTTAACAACAGAAAAGGACTTGGTCATAGTACATTTCTCATTATGGAACAAGTAATAGGTTCATTCCATGCTGAAAAAAAGAAGAAAGAGAACACAACGTTTCGGCCATGGAGCCTTCTTCAGGTGTTGACACCTGACACCTGAAGAAGGCTCCACGGCCGAAACGTTGTGTTCTCTTTCTTCTTTTTTTCAGCATGGAATAAACCTATTACTTGTTCCTTTGCAGCCTACGCATGCTGATGCAGCTACCCACCTGAACTACATTTCTCATTATGTTGAGAAGGATAAAATACAGAAAATGAAATCTTCCTCGTGCTGGTTATCCTCCCTCCATACATAACTGTGCTCTGTTACTGATTTTAGTACTTCAGAATTCACAATATTACAGGTTCAGTTGGAGCACCTGTGTTCTTCTTGTGTCAAATAAATATTCTTAATTGTTGCTGATGACCCTCTTGAAATACAGTATAACTGGGGGTTCTTATTTTTGAACCGAGGTTCTAGGCAGTGTCCTGGACACATTGTTCTTCCTGTTTTATGTGGCTTTGATTTGTGAATGAATAAATGATCAGGTTACAAGCTTTAGCAGATAACTCCAGTTTAACTGTCGAGTTCTTGGATATCCACTGCAGTGTCTCTTTCATTTTAAAAAGTTTTTTGTTGGACCTTGAGTGGCTCAAACAGTAAAGGTGTTCATCCAAAGTTAGGTTGAGTTCTGTATTCTAGGCATTTCAGGTTCAAGCCTGCGTCATATCACTAGGGGACAGCAACCAGGAGTTCCGAAGCAGTGACACAGAGCTAGCAAAGTGCCAGGGGTGAGGTCAGCTGGCAAGCAATGCTCTTGGTGAGGGATGCAGCTGGATATGAACATCCAGTATGGGGCTGTTTCCTGACATTTTATAAAAGCCAAGTAGCTCAGAGGTTAGAGGTCAGAGTATTTGTAGCCATTCACCAAAGTGAAAATACACAGTTGGTGATTTCCAATTGGGTAGGTATAACAAAAAATATAAAAGGAAAGAAAAGAAAGGAAGCGAGAAAGGGGTCATACTGGGTTCAATACAGAACGTTGTTGCCCTGAAAGAAAGGCTGAAGTGCACATACAGTATATGAGGACTTTTCACCTTTTGACCTTTTAAATTTGATCTTTTGAAGCTCAAGAGTCCACTAAACTTAGCAGCAACACTTCAGTGATCAAGACTTCAGTTTTTAACCAGTTTCTTGATGCTGATATTCACTCCTTTTTAAACATAACTATCTTGATTTTTTAAATTCTTCTCTCCTCTGGTGGGCAGAAAGGAAACCTCATTGTTCTGCAGTGATACCAAAACAATTTCTAGTTTTGCTGCTGCTATTTGACAAATTCTGCACCGATGTATGTCTGATAATCAAGCCGTAAAACTGGTTAATTGAATTGTCAATTGCATAGAAGTTTGTAAAATTAATAATATGTAATTATTAAAAATGGAGTAAACGTGTTTGATATGCTTTTACAAGATTTGAATGCCAGTAGTTTGTTTCTCAGGATTTGCAGCGATTCCAGCTATATCACATCAATTTCTGTGTTTGGTTGTAGGAGTCATGGCTGGGTCTTTTTGTCCTCCAGAGATTGTAAAAAAATGCATGGCAGTATTCAACATAGAAGATTTATCGGTGAGTACAGATGCTTTGTGAATAGCTTTAAGAGCTACAGTAAGTATTGATATGCAAGGTAGTGAATATCAGTGGTGAATTGACTTGCGTAACAATTCATTTTTTTTACCTCAATCATTTCTGGACTTTTCTTAATTGGATTTTTGGAGCCTAATACTTTTTGCTGTTATTATGATTTCATTCATGTTCAAATGTTCAAAAAATGTTCTAAATAGAAAACTTCAAAAGTAACAAGATGAGCTGGAGGAAAACCCTCTTTACTCCAAAAACTATTATTGGAAGTCACCAAACTTGTCAATATTTAGGAGCACGCAGGCCTTCTATTAAAACATGAAGGACATGTGTTTTACATTACTGTATAAATATTTTCCTGTTTTTTTTAGAACTATTGAGACATTATAAAGCAGTTATTATAAGCATCACAAACAGCTGTGATTTAGGCAGGTAGAAGCACCACTGTCTTGTAGCCTGATCTTGGCTCAGTTATGGGATGGGAAACCTCTAAGAAAATCCAAGTTGCAGCTGTAGGTGGAGTGGGTTGCCAGTAGGTGGCATTGTACACCCTGGATGTGGATTTCTAAACCAGTGCTCCAATCTGGTGACCAGCAATATTGTGCTACAGGAAGAGATGTTCATAAGATGAGATGAGTTTTTCAGCTGAGATGTTTAAAAAAAAGTCCTGACTGCTTGGTCAATGAGAATCCCATGACTCTTTTCAAAAGGGTAGAGGTATTAACTCTGTTGTCCTGGCTAAATTCCACTATGTGATTGTGCAATCTGGTCTACCGAAAGATTTCTCTTAATTCAATCAGTGGCGATTTATCACTTTTCTTGGTGATTTACTGTGTTGTGTGGCTGCTACATGTCATTCAGGTGGTACTTCACTTTTGTAGTGAAATGGGTCCACTCTTATATGTAAAGCAGTGAGACTGGCGAACACATTTAGCCATCCCCCTCGGACCACACCTACACCATCACCATCTACCTCTTTATGATTTCTTATCTATCGCACATCTCCAGTCATTGTTTACACGTCTGTATTGTTTACATTCCAACTGTCTGCATGTTTACTTGCACATTGTCTATTGTTTGTTTGTACATTGTCTTGATGCACTGTTTGCACTTTGTCTTGTTTTTTACACTTGTTTTACAATCGAGAGACTTTCTGTAAGTAAGAATTCCATTGTACCAGTACCAGTTACATATGGCAATAAAGTTCAAGTTCAAGTTCAAGTTAAAGCACATTGATATGCTTGTGGAAAAGTACTACATAAATGCAAGCAATTCTTATTCATTTTAATTAAAACTCTTACAATTACACTTTCTCAAGTATCCTGTTTAATATCCTCTTCTATCATGGGAATTCTTGTTGTTTTGTTGAGCTTTTTGTGGCTCAATCAAAATATCACCCTAAGTAACATCTTGTTCTGGAACCCATTGGATTCTGCAAGCTTTGTGTTACGCTACAAAGGTGGCTGATACTTAAATCGCGCTGTTTGGAAATGATAAATAATATTTCCATAGAGACTATAAATAAAATCCCTAATCCGATTCACAATAAACATCATAGTTATCAAAGCATAAAATCACTTGTCACTTGGTTCAAGACATTCAGAGGGTTACGAGTTTGACCATTGCTTCTGTGCCTTTTTCAAGTCTGATTCTTTAGGGCTACTCAATCTTAGCTCTTTATACACAAAAACACATTATACAGGGGTTTCTAGATGATAACTATATGTAGAAATCTAGACTATCTAGACTATTCCTTACCAGCATGTCTATGGGAGGCATGAGGAAACCAAAGCACCTGGGGAAATACAGGACAACCATGCAAACTCCACACACACAGACAGGCCAGGCCATAATCAAACACAGGACTCTGGAGCTGTGAGACAGCAGCACCAGCTCCCACACGCTCATGGCACCCACGTCTGCAGTTTATACTTCAGCCACAAGGTGGTACTGAAACCAAATGTAATATGGCATCTCCAGGTACTTGTGCAGAGAATGAGGATCTTTGCATTTATTAAACAACAATTAGAAAGAACAGAACTTCAACCTTTTATTATTAAAGCATACAACTTTTATTTAAAAGAGAATGCAACAAACCAGTATATATTATTTGTAATTAAATGTTAAGATGTCAGATTAATTAGGTAATTAGCAAAGAGAATGTTTTCAGAGACACTGCTGTTGTTTGTGAATTGGCCCAGTGCCTGAAGTCCGGCAGCCTGGGTGATAATCTCTCCAGTCCTTTCCTGAGGTCTGTAGGAAAGTGACCTGCATAATCTACAGTCTCGTCCTCACAGATAGCACCTGGCCACAGCCCTGTCTGAGGCAGGGCTCACTCTTCATCCAAACCGCTGCTGTTAATTCACAGCTCATCACGAGCTGCTGATAGAGAAACTAGGCTCTGCATGTATCAGTAGGTTGTCTTTCCATGGGAAAATCAACAGTCATGTTTTTTAATGTTGTATTTATAAGAATGTCACAGTTCCTCATTTCAGTTTGAGGTGTGGCACACACAAGTGGATTAAGATAAGATCATTTTATTGGCCATATACAATTTCTTGTATTAGGAATTTGTCTATTCGCATACCCCAACTTGCTCTCCATGAGACACACAGATGTGGAGAGAAGCTTGGGGTCAGAGCGCAGGGTCAGCCATTAATACGACACCACTGGAATAGTTGGGGTTAAGGGCCTTGTCCAGGGGCCCAAGGGAGTAGGATTCCTCTTCCAGCCACAGGATACAAACCGGCAACCTTCCTGCCATAGGAGCAGATCCTTAGCTACCGGGATATTTCTCCCTTAACGTTATTCTGGACTGGGAACACATACTGTATACTGTGAGAGCAAGGCCCTGTCTGAAACTGACAAAGACTCTTCAGCGCTCTCTTTGGAGCCTGTAGACAAACACCACAGCAAGACCACAGCCTGGGATAAATACAACCACACTTCACTGATGTCACCAGCTGGGAGAGAAACCCAGCTGGAACACAGTTTAGATCACTGTAGTTACGAGGTTCCAGGACTTATTATACCTTCCATGCTGTTCTGACTGTGCACAGATCATTTCATTTATAAAAAACATGTTTTGTTCCTACTCAGACTGATCAAATTCAAACATTACTAAAATTATTCCAACAGTTGCAAAGCTTAAAGAATAAATCAAAGAGCCTTTATTCAAAAGGAATGACATTCTCATGCTGGTATTATACATGCAGTCAGTCACGGATAGGATTATCTCCATACTCCCTAAGGAAATTGTTTTATTTTTTAATGCAGGAAACGTAGAATGGAATGGACTTGGGTTTCATTAAAATCTCTATCATATATTGGAGTAGATACATGTCCAAAGATTTCCACTGCACTAATTTTAGAATTAACTGTAATGCCTTAATATACTGCTTATTTTTTCTCTTCTGAAGGTGTCAACTGGGTTGTTTAAATAAACAGCCCAGCAGTGACTTGGGCCTCTATTTTCGATTCTTTAACGTGTGGCATAGTGGAAAATTGAGATACTACTAGAAGCTTTAGAAGAGTTACCAGTGAAATTCCTCATTATTTTTTCAAAACTCTTTTGGGCAGCTTTGGATACAGGTGAGTTTGGGAAGACACCTTTGCACATCCATTCTTGCTTTAATGGACAGACTAAGGAAAATATGTTCACCTACTGTACTTAACAAGCACCAACCAAGCCTTGAAAGCACATGGTGGAAAGGCAATGCTGAGATCCATTGCACTGTTTTAAAACAGGGTTATTAAAGTCTGCAACCTGCAGATTGTTTCCTTTATTTAGTCCTTAAGACCAATAGGAAGCCATGACTCCTGTCATATCTATCATTCTTTATGCTGTTGTCTCTGAGCACTCCCTTCATGAATGAGCACACACATTCCTACAGTGATCACACAGCTGATGTAAATACAATCTGTCATCCTGCAACAAAGAAAATGTTCCCAGTCTTTAAATTGTTTCATATTTACTTATAAAAAGCAAATGTTATTCTGCATGATGCTGGCTATATTCTTTAATTGCAAACTGAACCCAGCTCAGTCGGATAGAGGGGAATCAGTCTGCACTGGCAGAGTGAGTGTGAAGGAAGAGGAGGCTTTGGGATTCTGGCATGGCTGCTGCATACATTTCCCACAAAAGACAGTCTGAGCAGCTCAGACCCAAGCTGTCTGATGCAAGCAGTGGCGCTGTACCTGAGTGCTCTGAAGTGATAAAGCCAGGTAACAGTCTGTCAATCCAACCCAACATACAGCAGTGTCTGATTAACCCATTTCACTGCTGGAGGAGCGGTCATAGCACTGAGCCGAATACAGTCCCAATCAGGCACCAGGACGTGTCCGTGCCAAGGCTAAAAGAGGCACTTTGCATCTGTCATGCAAACGCTCAGGCCCCACTTTAGTCGGGGTAGGAAATAAAAATGTAACAAAAAAGAGGTTTACATTACATTTTACTTGTTTTTGCTGTCCACTTAGATGCTTGGTTTTCATGTCATTTAGGGTGTCGACAGACCAGTCAAAATTATTGTACAAATTCGACACAAAACGTCTGAAAAGACAAAAAAAAAACAAGCATTCCCACTTTGCTAATGGTACAGGCCGTTTGCCATGCACCTAATTTACACATCCTTAGAAAGAACTTCTTATATATTGCTATATAACATGCTAGAGAGAGTAAATAGGGCAGCCTGGCAAGGGCCGACTGTTGTGGGGAAAAGGAATTTCTGGAGACTGGTAAGTGTCTGAGACATTCTTCAGCAGTGAAGAGGGAGAGAGGGGAGGGGGAGGGGGTAAGGCAGATGAACGGTGTTGGAATAGCGGCTGGCATTGCTCCTTTCTTTGCACAAGTAGCCGGTCACCTGGACAGACTTTCGCAGCGTCTCCTGTGGAAAGACAGAAATCCAGAAGCCAAATCAAACAAGCATTACGGAGCCTGCGCAAGGAGAATGAAGTATTTGTGTGTCAGAGGTCTGGGCTAAAATGAAAAACAACAGACACTCATCTTGACCGGACAGAAGTCTTGCATTGACATTGTCCAGAGAGATCTCTGAGATGTCACCCCTCTGATGACTTACAGGAATAGCCTGACTCTGTCCACTTTTACTGCTGTTTTCATACAGTATCCTCTTGTAAAACACTGATTTTACACAGGATTTCTCTATATCTAAACTACAACAAGTCTCTAGGTCATGGGGCAAGTGTAGGAGGCAGTGTGCTCTGTTTCTAAATGAACCAAGATTCCATTTTCTGCCTGTTTTTTTTTAATTAACAGTTACATTTCATTATATTTCATGATGTAACAGGTCCCCCCTGACTGGTAGCATAGCATGGAGATCTGCACATTAATTGCCCTGATCATAGCAGGGCCTGGATGGCAACCAGACCACACAGAGTAATGTTACCTACCCATCCTGATGTGAGCTGCAAAGAAGGCATGTTTCAGTCCCTGTTTTCACCCAGTAGTAACAGTGGAAAATGTCCTCACTTGGTTAAACCTGTTTGGTCAGTACGCCAAATAACCATCTTTTTTTTCCAGTTGCTGACACAGTTACGACCCAGGCTGTTACTAAGATTTCAGAGAGATAGTTATTAAAACCTAAACTGTAAAAAAAAAAAACAGAAACTGTGTTTCACTCTCAGAAAGACTTGTGAGGATCTGATTGGACAATAGGGAGGGCTTTTCACCTCCCAAATCTGTGTGCCCCGTTACACTTCGGTAGAATTGGTATGTCTGCTATCTGTTATAGAACATTAAGAACAGGTATATATTGTTACACATAATGGGGTCATAGCATTTACTGTATTAATGTTTGCTGTTCACATCTCAGAAAACCTACAAACAATGGGTTTCATCTGAGGTGTGTGCCTAGCTGGAGGTACAGTAGTCTGAGAGACAGGTGAACACAGATGATCCATGAGAATTTTCTGGTTTACTCTACTTAATTACATTCTTGCTAAATCATTTGAATTGTCAACACAGAAACACAGGGATAGAAGGGAGAGAGAAACAGTGACAGAGAGAAGAAGAAACACAATCAACCTTCTCTTTTCCTAAGCCTGTCCTATGTGAGAGAACCTTGTGTTGACCAGTCTTGGAGACCAGGTTTTGGCTAAGTAATCTGAACCCTGTTGAAGAGAGCATGCTGTCTTATTAATTTTAAACACCATCTCTACTAATTTGGTAATGCAATTTTAGAATAGAGAGAGAATCACATTCGCTTCTGGCATCTGTGTTGTAGAAAGGTCTTGGGTCATACTCTTTTAGTTTAATTTAGGATGCAGTGTGTTCCTCTTGTTGGCCTGTCAGGGTTTTGCATAGTGTTTTGGGATATGATTTTGTGTTTGAGTTTTTCCTTGGAATATAAAGATATTCTAAAATTCACATGCTTCAAATTGTTACTTACCACTTGGATTTATTTTCTTTCCATCTCCCCCATAATTTGTAACATTTTTGTTTTGGTAGGTGCATGAATGACTAGTGTAAGCCCAGAGTAATCATTAGGCTGTGACTGTGAGTTGAAATGTACCTCAATATTTTATACTGCTTTCAGTAGGCTGTAAAAACCTGCATGTATACAGTACATCACTGTAGACAGGTCTTAACAGCAGGTTTTCCGCTGGGCCCTAAGAGCACACAGCTGTATTACATAAACGTAGACAGCAGTTAAGCGTTTTACTAATCCAGATGGGTAATTTTAGGTTATTTTTTCAAGCCCTAATAACATAGCTCAGAAATAAAAGTTTGGAATAAATGTCTTGCTGTTTTTAATACAGATAATGCTGCTTGTCCACTTTCAGATCTACCATTTAGCTACCAATTCCCAGACTCATGAGTGAGCTCCTGGGAATCTCCTCGTTGCCACACCATCCTCAGTTAATATGAAAGGCCCCTTTATTGGGTCTTTCTGAGCAGCAAGATTTTATAACAGTCAGTGGGGATCTTAGAGCCACGATTTTCAATGGAAAAGACGTTGGCTATGAAATACCAGTTGAAAACATGTTTTGAGTTTTGAGGCCAATGACTTTAGCACAAAATCCAGTACTGGGCACCTAATGTTAAATTTTAATTTTCCCCTGCTAGTTTTGAGAAAATGAAAATGTGCACACCACAGCTGAGGCACATCTTATATGGTGAGCTGACATACCTAAGCATACAGATGATTTATTGTTGTTTGCTGTTTGCCTGTGAAAACGCTTCAGAACTTTCACAGAAGCTGTGTTTCTAATATTGTTTTAGGCCAGGATCATAATAACAATGAAACATTCAGCCCTATGGCAAGGGAAAAATTGTTTTTTTCCTTTTCAAAAAATGTTTCTTTTGAGTTAGGAATTGACGCCAGTTTCTGTAGATGTGGTAGTGCAGGTCAGCGTGACTCACACAAACACACTGATGTAAGTAAATAACCTTCAGGCAGTGGTGTGGAGCAGTAGTTAAGGCTCTGGACTCTTAACTTGAATTCTTATGGGTTCCACTCCCCAGATGGTACACCAATATTATGCCTCTGAGCAATGTACTTCAATTACTTTGCTTTAGTAACAGCTGTAAAAGTGGGTACAAATGCAACTCCTTTGGTATAAAACCATTAGCCAAATAAATTATTAATATTGCAGGATATATTTAAGGAAATTTGATTACACAATTGTCGAGCAGCACAGAAAGTACACTTCCCCTTCAGTTGTACTGATCTTCATTCCAGCTGAAGCTGGAGCTGAAGGAGCTGTAGTATCGTTACTTTTATATTAATAAAGCATTTGCTCCCAAGGGGGACCCACACTGATGGGCCTTTACCTCTTTAAAGGCGGGTGCCCTTTCTGTCTCTCTTCGTCTTCCGTCTGCAGCTGTTGAAGGCAGAGCTGTCCCTGATCTGCTTGCCTCTGTGCTGAGATGGAGATGCACAGACAGCATCTGGACGCACCCTGCTGGAGTCCATCCAGCTGCAGACAGAGTGGACAGGGTCAAGGTCAGATCTGCCTGGTGTGGAAACGGTCACAGCTGGCCATGGTACCACTCTTTACGTAATGGCGCTTTAATAAATTACGGTCAGTGCCTGGACTGGCATACTGTATGGCGCACCCACGAAAAGATTAGAAATGGTCTCTGCCTTTGATTTTTAGAAAAACAGCCCAAAAAATAGTAGTATTTATGTTTCTGTCAGATGCAGAAAGCACAAATACAGAGTACATTTGTTCTTTTGAATTAGCATTTAGATGAACTGTTGCACCTTAAGCTACCATGGTATTTGTTATAATGTCAGACCATTCAAGGACACTACCACCTGTCAGAGGAGTAAAGTAATCATCCTAGCAGTTAAACTTAATCATTCTGTTTTGAATAGTCAACACGATCGTAATATTAAAAAGTTAATTTTCATTCTTAAGTGTTACTTTCATTTTCTAGAACCTCTCAATAAATTCTTATCAATAGTAAGATAATACAGAGTGATAATGTACAGTAAGTCAACAGTCATTCCTAACAATAAGTATAACAATGTAATTTGCAGACATCATGAATGAAGCAATTAGAGAGCAGGATCCTAAAAATTAAAGCAATTTCTCTTCTGCACTTTTAATACGTGCATGTAAAAATAATTGGGATGATTAATATGATAATAAGCGTGACTGATATTGCTGTTCTGACCTTTACACAGGAGAGTCAGGTGTTTCTGAACTTAGTGGACTGGCAGAGTGCAGTATTGACAAAGTAGGATTATTCTTTCACAAGCATAGGCAAACCACATCTCTCAAGATGTGCTATACTTGAAACCTTGCACGGGACTACAAACAGAACTTACTGCAGGTTTTTTTTCTAAAGGCAAATTCATACTCAGGCCAGCTCCACGGTAGATATGGTATTGCTTTTAACAGGGTGGAATTTCAGCCAAGGAAAACAATTGTCATGCGTTTACTACTCCGCTCCTGTCACTGCAGCTCTGTTCGTCTGAAGCTTCAGTACCTGTGCTTGGCTCTAGTATGCCCAACCTGCGGTGCTTTGAGGCGTTGCTCTCCATGACTGACTGCGGATGGATTACCTGCGCAGGGGGGTGAGCTGACAGGTGCAGCTCCAGGGGTTGCTGGAGAGCGTCATGTTCTGAATGGTGCTGAATTCCAGGCTTCCAGGCAGAGTCTTCAACCTGTTGTTCTCGATGTGCAGGGATTTGAGAGCTCTGACCCCGTTGAAAGCTCCGTCTGAGAACTGACAGAAAGCTTTCCTCACAAAAAAGACAATAAACAGTCCATGTCTGTGGGAGTCACTGTTACTGTCTGGGTTCATAAGATTCATGATCCGGGAATCTTAATACATGTCTTTTTACCGTCCTTAAAAGTTGCAGCACCAGTGTGAAATTAAAGTGAGGAAATGCACTCTAGCTGTTTGCCTTATCTATGAATGTACCCAAAATAATCTTTATAAAAATAAATACAAAAATACAGTTCCCTTCCAGATCAGAATCCATTCCAGAGCTGAACTTTGGACTCAGGAGCTATAACGCAGCAACACTAGGTGCACTAAAGCACTAATCCTTTGACTCAGCCCAAAACTACACTGATCTACAGTATGTTCTTTCTCCATATTCAGTTTAATTTCTTTAAAGAATTAAAAGAAGTAAATATTTTCTTTAAATCTATTATAATTATCACCTAAAGTACCAATACAGATGTTAGTATCAAAATACACTTATTATCATTTATAGCTGCAGTAAATTATTAATTCTTTAAAGAATTAAAAGAAGTAAATATTTTCTTTAAATCTATTATAATTATCACCTAAAGTACCAATACAGATGTTAGTATCAAAATACACTTATTATCATTTATAGCTGCAGTAAATTCAGTTATTTTTGTAACAGGTGCACAGACGTTGTATGGAATAGACAAGGCATTAGTAAATTCACTAAGCCGATTAATATTTACCAGTAACAGAGTTGATTAATATGAAAGTCACAGGGTAATAGTGTGTATGGTCACTTCTGGAAGCAGCACAAATTGTTAATCTGTACACAGCTGACACATGGCTTTACACAAGATTGTTCCCCTAATAGAGTCAGAACAAACATCTGCATTTGTTGTGATCACTGCGCCCAAGCATAATGTCCTAACTCATCCTACAAGGGCTTAAGGTCTAGAGTCTCAGGTTTAGTAAGTAGTATTGGTACGACATAACTGCCACGATTTACCTCGCTAGAAACCACTGTTACACAAGGAGTATGAGGTCATGTCAGGATGAACCTGCAAGACATCCCTTTTCATTTTGGCAAGCTGTCTTGATTCATGGTGACTTGATCCTGTCCTGTCACTGATGCAGTGCTGGAGTGTAGTTTGCTAAGCCAGAAAAATCATGCAGAATTAGTCCTCCACATAATCACAGCACAAAGGTTTTGTTGTGATTTTAAGCGGTGCAAATTCTTTTCTGTGTTTCCCTTTCTTTATGTTCATTGGGATTGATATAAAACAGGATAAATCATCCCATCACCTATGCCTAATCAATTTCCCTCACTAAAGAGATATTTTAGTGCTTATGCAATAGCCAGAGCTGCTTCAGTAGAGTGATACTGTATGTTTATTTTGATGTTGAGAAAATTCACAAGAACACGTGTAGAATGAGAACGTAGGCCAGAGAATTAATCACAAAGATTTTGAGTTACATACTGTATCCTTCATTAGAATAGGCGGTGTTTTTTGGAAGCTAAAACGTGGAAGAATTTTCCAGATGACACTGCTGACACTGTGTCCAAATTCTCATCCGTGTTTTTGTTTAGATTATAATTTTAAGATATATAATTGGTAATTTATGCTGAAAACAATAAACATATATTTAGTCTGTAATGGTAGGATATGAAATCTTTTTATAGATCAGTATACTGTCCAGAAGACTAAATGAAATTGCAGCTGTGCAATTACAAAACATTGGCAGGCTTCACAAACCAGTTTTTAATGTTTCCAGTGAAATAAAACTTAATTTCATCACAATCTTCTGATTTAGTTCCATGTGGCTGTACCTCATTGTTGTCCAAATGGTGAAAATCTGAATTTATTTGCCTACTTTTAATTTCTGTTTTTAGAAACATACCTAATTCACTACTGATGATGATAACAACAACAATATTATTATTATTAATAACAACAACAACAACAACAACAACAACAACAACAACAACAATAATAATAATAATAATAATAATAATAATAATAATAATAATAATAATAATACCTATACTGTACATTATGCTGCTTATTCCCAGAAAGGGAGCCTATCCTGCATTTAAAGGTTGCTAGGATGTGACACCACATGGATACAGTGCACACACACAAGGATCAGTTTAAAAAGCTATCCCAGGATCCAAAAATTGTGAGGCAGAAGTGCTAACTGACATACCACAGTGACATCCATAATAGAAAATGGGTTTAGTAACTATTTTCTTTTAAATTTGTACAACAAATATGATTACTGCATAAAACATTGGTTTTAGAGTCTGTTCTTTGGTTTTATATACTTTATGTGGATAACACAGCTGGCATCAGTGAAATTGTGTAGCGGGGTGTGAGCTGTCCACAAGTCAAAAAGGTGACCACCAAGAAGGCTCTGGTCAAGACAACTGGTCAAGAACACCTCGGAGGTTATGGGAATGGTTTAATGCCAGACACAGGTCTCTGCATGTTGACAGCATTCTGACAGCATTCTGATAACATTCAAAGATGGAGGAACTAAACTCTGTTTTTTGAATTGTATTTGTACCATGCGTTTTAACTGAAAGGATCCCAGTTGGCTTTGCAGAAAGCGACATACTTCACCTTCTACAAAAGTGTGGCACCCGCTTGGATAACACCGTTTGGATCTCAACAACACCCATTCTGCTCCAGTAACCCCACTACACAGCAGATCAGGGAGAAAAGTGAGATCTTCCATGAATTTAAGAGGAATAGATGGGTGGCCAGGTTGTGGAAGCCCATAGTAGGTCTTAGCAAGGACACCAGGGTTAACAACCCTATCCTTATGAAATTCTTAATGACCGATAATTCAGGTCCAGAAGGAAGAGCACCATCTGCTTAGGTGGCCATAGGAAATTGAACTGCTCACAAAAAATTAAATTAAAAAATATATATATAATAATAAAAGAAACACGGTTGTCAATTGAAAAATGCTAAATTGACCACATGAGACTGGCAGCGAGAGGCCCAACTTGGCTGTGTGCATTATTACTGCTGCTCGATTATCAATATCGCTGCTCTCGTAGTCTCGTACCTCCCTGCTCAGGCTCGCTCGATACTCAGTGTCTATGACTGGGCTCGTTGAATCACTGTCCCGGTCTTTTTTTGATCTCTATTCTTCTATGGGAATGACTATATTAAACAACACCATTACAGCAGCAACTTAGTTTTACCTTAGAGAACTCCACCTCTAGGCTGTTTAATACAAGTATAATTCAGTATTTTCTTTGGTTGTAAGTACCATTTAATTTTCAGTTGAAGATGGTTTGCCGCTTTATATGTAAGGTGCCACCTGCTTGACTGAAACCAACATTTGATTTAAGGAACATAAATAAAGCAAGGGCCTAGTGCTGATTCCTGAGGTACTGTATGCCACTAATTGTATCATCCCTCTATGTATGTATCTCAGTCAGAATACTCCACTAACCAGTAACCAGTCTCTCTACCATATTCGTATAATTGGATATTCTTGGATTCATATTTTAGTTTAATGTGGACCTTGATCAAACTTTTCTGAAAATATATCTGATTTAACACAATGTGTACAAATGTTATTATTTCTTCCATGACTTTAAGAAATCTGATTGTCACCTAAAAGGCTTGGCCTTCCTTTTCTAAAAGCCTTTGTATTCTCCAGAAGGAAATTCAAAGTCTCACTGAAGTCAGCCAAGCAGGCACTGAAACTTAAAAACAAATTCAAGTTACAGATCCAGGTTCCTGATGAAAACTGTTCCGGAATGTAGGATCGGTCGTTGTTGAATGGTGGTTTAAATCGGCAGGATAAATAAGAAGCAAAGGTATGATCTTTTTATAGGGTTATTTTAAAAGTTATTTATAGTTTAATAAGTGTGAAAGGCCCCCTTATGTGAGTGTTATATAAATCTGGCATCTGTAGTCCCCTTGGACTTCCAAACGTTTCAGGCAAAATGCTAAAACTCTCAACGAGGTGCAAAACGAATCGATCTCTTGAAGATGTGAAATCTCCTCCTTAGAGAAGGAAGGAGTCTTATGTAAGACTGTAAGACATTAACTTGTTTGACCAGACCTATGGAAAATTCCACTGAGAGAGAGCAGAAGTAATGGATGTGGAAGGTCTGGTAATTTGAGGGAGTGGAAGATGGATGGCTTCCAGTTTTAAGGGTTGTTTTTCTCTCTTCATCTCCTTTCAAGCCTCTCTCCTGCCAGCAGCTTCGCAAAGAGCCCAATTGTCTATTCAGCAGGGCAATGGCAACCCAAAAATACATCTCTTCATTGGGCCCAGAACACCATGCTTATATTTATCCATCTCATAACCCTCGCTGACCTGTTTACAGGGGGAAAAAAAATGTAAATCTGAAAATAACACTTGTGTAATAATTAGGCTGGACAAGCTTCGATTCTGTCTAGTAAACAAGGCCTAAAAATATACCGTTTTGATTGGAAAGTGATTTTCTAAGTTATGACTGCACAGACTTTACTCTCTGCTACACATTCACATTGGCAAAATGATTTAGTTGCTTTTCTAAAATATTTCTGGTACATTATTTGTCGAAAAACGCGTGAAGGTGTTGTGAAAGTGGCAGTGGCAGACACCTCAAGAGAAACTGGAGCTGAGATGTTTATATAACATTCACCATGTTACAAAAATGGGTGTTAGCAAACATTTATCAACATGATCAACTAAAACTGGTAATAGAAAAAAATGCACGTTGACTCACTCCTGTAAAGGGTTACCTCAGACCTTTTAGTGCACCTAGTGAAAGGGGAATTTTTCAAAGCTTTCATTGTTGAAAAAAAAGTCCTCTTAATTTACTGAAAATAACTTTGAAGATGCCAGTAATGCTGGAGGAAAAATAGGTGTGGAAAAATATTTTTAACATAATTTCATATGGTATTGAAAATATGTTCTTTTGGAGTACAATCTGTGGAGAAAAATGCTTTGATTGTTGTCCCATAATTCTTATTAAAAGCTGAGGTTTTATGTGACTGTGTTGGACTCCAAGTTAAGTTTTCAAAACACCACTTTTATCCCCTTTTATGAAATGTTAGTGCAGAAAGATTGGTCATAATCTTTGGTCAGCGGGAGCCCTACAATTTAAGCTTGTTTCTCTGGATTTAGTGGGCTATGTTAGATATGATCATATGGTTCATATCTTCATGTTTTTCAAGTTGTACCATTCAGAAACAGTTACCAGGACTTCCTATGCTTACAATCCTTGTGGGATACACTGGACTTCACAGGCTAAGAGTTGGAAAGAAAATGCAAAATTGAGGAAAAATGAATACATTTTTGTTGGGCCATCCTTCCACCTAAGCTCTCTGATACTTCATTTAAGTCTTAAAATGAACTGACAATTCACTTAACCATTATTTTCTTCTTAAATTTAGTATATTTAACATAAAGTTTAATATTACTACTTCATATCATTAACTTTCTGATAGCAGAAACCAGTGTAAAACAATGGATTGTTATTATGAGATTATTATCAGGGGGAATGACCCAAACTGCACTGTGGCTGTGCAACACAGGGCTCTCTGTCAGTCATGGTTCAAATTGTGATTCACTCTGTTGTAATTTTCCAGCTTTGCGTGCTCAGATTTCCATGTCTCAGGGCCAGCAGGAGATTAATTTAATTGGCAGACCCATGTTCTGACCTTTTCATATCTCTCAGCTTTTCATACCACTGTTTCTAAGACACCTTTCCACTACAGCAAAGGGCAGCAGTTCTTCTACAGGACATGGCAAACAGATGAAGGTGTGTAGTAATTTTGTGGACTATATTTATCCTTTTCTTCTGGCCATGTTAACATATTGGTCTCCTGCTTCTCACATCACTGACATTCATCCCTGTTTTTCCATTGGTATTTTTCCCAGCCATCTGTTTCCTGCAGCGTCCAACAAATACTTGTTTTAACTTTGTTATTTTTTAAACCAAGTTAAGTGCAATTTTGCCTTCAGTCCCATCACTGCTGAGGAAGTACAAAGAGCACCTAGTGTGTGCATGAATCTTCTCCTCCTGTTGCAATGCACATACCTGCTCTTTTTATTTAGATGAGAGCAGAATTGTACTTATTAATACTGCATTGGCTTTCTGCAATGCATGCCTCACTAGTATTGAAGAAACAGATTTTGTTGTGTTTAAAATCCAAAGTATATAAAGCACCAAGTTTGTTTCTGATTTTCAATTAGCTCGGAACTCAAACTATATTTATCATGAAGATTATGATGTTCTAACTGAAAGGTGTCTATTTCAACTGGGCTTTCCTACACCTACATTGCACAGACAGGTGAAATGGTATTACAGGTTCTGTTTCAGGTTGCAGGTTTCCAAGTTCATAAAGACTGAACAATATAAAGATAATACCTGCAATATAAAGATAATGTGATCAGTAGCAAATTGTGCATGAGCTTTACAAAATTATTCTCTACCTCATACCATCCCTTTTTGATGGGCACTATGTGTATTGTGAGTACAACACAGAAATAAAAATAGACAATCATGCAGAACACAGAAGCTACTTGGGTGAAAATTCAAACTCTGGTAATATTTGGAGTACTACAAGGAACAGTATTAGGTCCCCTGTTCTTCTTAACTACTATCAAAGATCTGTAATTTATCGTAATTAGGAAATTAGGGAATTTAGACTGAGATGTAGTCACCATTTGGCTGATTGAATTTAACGTAGATTAATTGATTTTGCTTCACGCAAATATCGATAATGTATAATATGAATGCCTTACATATCATACAAAATAAGGAAATGCAAAGTGCAAAAGCGGGTCTGTGTCTTGATGTTCATGTTAAATAACTAGTGTCATCATTAAGGCAATGCTGGGAAACAGTGAAAAAGGCTAGTAGACACGGGATACAGAGTGAGGGTGGCAGAATTCAATCAAGACCCACAGTATCATGTTAAAGTTGTGCTGTGTACTAATAAGGCCTTTTCAGTTTCAGTTATTACACTACACATATGGCTAATGATGGCTTGAGATCATCTAAAGAAGAATAATCAGGATATTTTCTTGTCTCAAATTTCATGCAGATTGCATGAGTAGAATCAGAGATTCCTGAAATATTAAATCCAAGCATTCAAGAAATATAACTTGAAGGAATTAAGGGCCTGTTCACATCATAAAACCTTAATTTTGAAAAATATTCTTTTTATAAGAGTTGAATCTCCCACACTAACACATCATGGAAATGATCTTGTCCGTTTCATTTCAAAGTATTAGAATTATTTTGGTAATAAGAATATAAAGCAAACATGCAAGGTGTAGTACTCAACATCTTCTTTGGACGGAAGAAGCTGTATTTCAGCACCTGAACAGCGACCTAAATTCCCAAAATAATCACCTCCAACATCTATAAGACCAACAGGCCTTTTTATTACTGTTATCAACAATGATTTGACTCTTTCAATGTTGACTCATGATATAAGAGAAAATGAAACCTTGATTTCATAATGGCATACCAACGCTTGCATGTATTGCATTACTGCATACCAAGGAGTCCCCACAGAAAAAAAAATATGTGCTTTCCTTCCTTAATAAAAATTGGTTACTTTTAGTATAGTAGTAAAGATAGTGATGGAGCTGATGACAATAATAAACCACCATGAATGATTCTTCAAGAGTTGGTCTATCCATCATGCAATGACTCTTTTAATAGGTTGAACATCCTAAAGAAACCTTTGATAGCACCTCCTACAGCACAGCGCCCCCAGTGGAAATTCTGGTGCAGAAGAAAGAATACCATTAACCACTAACAGTAGCAGCTAGGTTTTCCTTAGTGGTCTCCCATCTCAGGGTTGACCATGTCCAGCCTTGTTGAGCATTTGAGCTCTGTCGAGGTCAGGCTACAAAGTGATGCCGATGTCTTAGAAAAGCACCAGATGAATAATGAACCAACTAGACTAACAGACAGGCTCCTACCGTACTTTAGTTTCCTCTCCTGTAACAAAATAACCTTGCTATGAATGGTTGGAAAGGAATAACACCATTATCCTCAATTTCATTTCCTCTGAAAATAAGTAACCCAATGTAGTTATGTTTAAAATAAAGTTTTCTTTTTCTCAGTGGAACAACCCAATGATACATGTTTTGGATTATGGGAAATGCTGAACAGCGCTATTCCAAACTATCAGATTTATTTAGATAACAACAGCATATATAATATACCCTTCTTTACAACAATTTAGTCTTGCACTTATGTCCTAATACAGTGGCTTCCCATAGTATCTGCAGGAGTTCTCTGCAATGAATAAATAGAATAATAAGTGATTTTTTTTCACTGCACTGCTTCATTGTCTTTCAGATTATGCTTTCATAATGAAAGCTGGGATTCATATTTAAAAAATAAACTATGTAACACTCATATTTGAAATTCCATTAGTAAATACAGTACCTGTCAAATAGCAGTATAAATGAAGCTGGGAAAGTCAGAAAATAGCACAGAATATTTCTAAGCTAAATCTCAGGCTAGGCAGTATACTTTTCATTTCAGATTTTATGTTGTTTTCAGTACTATGAAAAAAGGGATATGAGATCTTTCATCTCCAAGTGTTTGCCATATGCTTCCCAAAATTAGATGTGAAAAGCAACCTGCAGCTGTTAAGATCAAAAACAAATATGTAATTCAATATTCATGAATGCCACTTACTTACTTATTAACCTTTAAAACCAAATCCATAGTATTATCTCAATTGATCATTTTGACCCAGAGTGAAAGGTTTTAAAAATCTGGTGGCTGTAAGATAATAGGTTCTAAGTTGCATGACCAGATATGTGCCTCTGGCTGGTCTATCAGTTCTTGTATTTTATTCATTGAAAAGTTCTGGTACAATCTTGAAACCTTGTATTTTACTATTTTGTACAAAACTGATTAGCAGTGAATACATGGTTTATTCTTGAAAGATTTGCACCTGCACTTGTCTTTTAAAAAGTGAATTTTTAAAATGCATTTTTTTATACAATGTGCAGCACATAGCACACTCATACAGCCACACACCTTGCTCCAGTCAGGACTTACCCTTTCCAGACCCATGTTGTCCAGATACATTTTCTCCACGTACTTGCCAAAGGACAGGAAGGCATCATCGGGGATGAGTTTCATGGGGTTTCTGGAGAGGTTGAGCTCCTCCACCACCCGCAGTTTGCTCAGGGCAGCAGTAGGGTAGGTGCTGAGGCGGTTGCGGTCCAGGTGAAGGATGGCAAGATTCTCCACATCTTCCAAGGCAGAAGGCTGGATGGAGGACATCTCGTTCCCACTGAGGTGCAGCCAGCGCAGGTCCTTCGCACCTGTGAAGGTGCCAGCTCGCAGCTCGCGGACCTTGTTGTCATTGAGCTGGAGGATGAACAGGTTGATCATGGGCGAGAAGACTCCCTTGGGCAAGTCGCTGATCTTGTTGCTGTCCAGGTAGAGGTAGGTCAGCTCGGTCAGATCTTCGAAAGCCCCTGGCTTGATGGAACTGATCTCGTTGTTGGACAGGTAGAGGTAGATGAGCTTCTTCAGCCCTTTGAAGGCCTGCCCAGGAATCTCCTTGATCTGACAGCTCTGCAGGTGCAGAGAGATGAGATTCTTGGCGTTGCTAAAGGACCCAGCAGGTAGAACTGGAAAGCTGTTGCGCTGCAGATTGAGGAGGCGTGTGGAGTCGGACACGCGAGGGACCTTTTTCAGCCCCGCGCTGTCGCAGATGACATGCTGCAGATCCCCGTGGCAGTGGCAGGAGCTGGGGCACTGGCCAGGGGCAGATACAGCTGTGGCCACCAGGGCCAGAAAGCACACAACATGATAGCTTATCCTCAGCATGTCTGGGGCTGATCTGTCTGCTGGACTGCTGGGCTGCTACAAGGCAGAGCCGGAGAGAGAGAGAGGGAGAGAGTGAGTGAGACAAGAGGAGGCAGAGCAGAGATTCCCTTTAGCTTGAAAGACTGCAGTCAACAGAACACAGCACTATTTATAACATTATTTTGAAAAAAACTTTCAGAGGGCAGCCAACTTGTTACGTGGAAAGGTCCGCAGGGGTAAGCAGAGTTTCTGTCAGCTTTAACACTTGCAGTACTATCAAGCACTGGAACTCCCTCTAGCTGTATATAGCTGATACTTAAGATGTTTTATGTATTCTAATTCACTTCACTTCTAATATTTAATATTTTGAATGATGTCCCTCTTACAGAGTTAAGAATGCAGTAGAACCTTTAAAGAGAAACATGGTCTTGATCAATGAAGTATGTTACATAACACAACTTCTGACCAGAAGTGTGTATGTTGTGGGACCTGTTTTTATTTTCTTTGAAAAATGCTAAAAAACAAAAAACAATCATGGGGCATCTGAATATATTAGACCACCCTTGCATTGCTGTTTATTGAGCTTTGCACACATTGAAATTATTCATTGCGGCACATTTGAGCAAAATCTGTTTAAACAAAAGCATTTTATATAAGTCTAATCCCAAACTAAAAACACAGCTGCATCCTCTGTAATTTGACTTCATTTTTGTTTTTGAAATGTGCTTCACAGGCTTTCTTTTGTACAGATGGTACTCTTGACAAGAATGAAGCCCCAGTGTACATGAGATCCGTTCTATATTATATATATATTAATATCTGGAATCTGGGGAAGTCATTATATTATGTCTGTGTTTCTCTGCCAATTAGTCCCAGAAGTGTGTTTGGGTTTATTATCTTTGTGTTGAGTCCAGTCAGCTTCATTTTTGACTAACAACAATGATGAACTAAAATATTCAGATTCCATTGACTCCATGACCCATGATCATGCGTGCATTTTGCACGAGGAGACCCTTTGCTTTGAGACTAAAATGTTCAATTTACACACCCATAATCCATAAACTATTTTCCATGCCTTGGATACTTGCCTACAGAGATTTAGCTCCAAAAAAGAGTCTGATCCTCAAGAACTTAAATGGCCATTTTGTCCATTTCCTATAGAGGACTAAGATCAACAATGGAACATGGATCCATTGGATCAAATTCTGTTTTCTAGATGGAATCCAAACATATATGTATGGAGTCATCTTGGAGTTATGTATGATGGTATCACTCAGCTGTCTTTTGTTTTGTGGGTAGTGTGTGAGAATGCCTTTAAAGTCATCATCCATCAAAGACCTCAATATAAAGGCAAACAAATTCCAGCTGAGACAGTAAAATTAAGCAATGGGGACCTGGAAGAATGCAGAACGAAGAAAGCAGCCCGTGGCCTGCCTGAGGCGTAGGCAAGAAACCTCTGATGTTTAGTCTTAACCAAATATCTTTGACTACATGTCTAAAACAAATACATTAATACAGAAATAGCCCAATGAGTTTCCTGTCATTTTTACAGTGAAGAATAACATGCTGATTGATTATTCCATTTCTTTTTAAAAGCTGACTGCTATCATATTAAGGTTCATGTACCACAAATTTATAACACATTATGTGCTGTAGGTGAGAGACATTTAAAGTAAGTGGGCACTGTGGTTGCAACTCAATGAAATACAATCACCTATCCTTCTTGTCCAAGGGAGGAACAACCTTCTTCTGAATTAGATAACAAAGCTAAGAATTCTTCTAAAATGAAATCTTTGTTTTGCAGCAGAATAATTACGACCGGATATTTTTAGTCTGAAAAAATACATAAAGTTTATAACTGCAATTATCCTTGGTCTCTGGCATGGCCAGCTTGTGCTGGTTTGGCCTCAGATGTATATGTTTATGAATCTGATGACCATAGTCTGGATAGGGAGCATTTGGTGTTTACTGAACAAATTTAACATTTTAATGGGAATGTAATGGTTCATCTTCTGACCATAGATCTGGCAAATCAGAATATTCATGGCTTTTGTTTATGCCAAAGGGCACTGGAAGTGGACATTTTCAGAGCTGTTATATTATTTAATTCCTTTAATATGTAGGTTCTTTGGTAAACTGGCTCCAGCCATCTGCGTGTTGTTTGTCCACTGGTTTTAAAATCATATACCCTCTGTACTGCATCGCATGACCTCTGCCAGAGCCAAGGTATGACCTGGGCTGTGAAAGGGTTGGAATGGTGAAAATTACACACGGGAAGATCATTCAGAAAAACAGTCAGCACTTTGCAATAACATGTTTGTATACTGAGCATGAAAACACATCATTTGTAACTGCAACAAATTCACAACATTATCAGGAGAAGTAGTTCAGGTGGGGTAGCTGCGTCAAGATGCGTAGGCTGCAAAGGAACAAGTAATAGGTTTATTCCATGCTTACACCTGAAGAAGGCTCCACAGTTGAAACGTTGTTTTCTTTCTTCAGCATGGAATGAACCTATTGTTCATTATCAGGAGAAGGACAAAATTATTTTTGTAGCAGGTGCACCAACATTTAGCATTTACATATGTCATCAATGGACAGGATTAGTGATCATCTGATGTCTACTGTGAAAGTCACTGGCTAGTAGTGTGTGTGTGGCCAACATTAAAAGTCTTGCTAGGTCTTTATCTTTGATAATGCTTTGCACAAGTTGGGATTCAGTTAAAGGATTCTGTTCCATATTTCTCAAAGAGCCTGGATAAGTATGTGCCTGTTCACTGGTCTCTGACCCCTAGATGGCACATGTTGTCCCAGTTCATCTCACAGTTGTTGAATGGACCTCGAATGTGACAAACTGGTTGGTTTTTGTAGGAGGGGAAAGGTGTAAAGCATTTGCATGACCCTCTTGAACACAGTAAGTTGATCACAAAGAAATAAAAGGCACTCCAGACTCAATAGCTGGGTATAGAGGAACCTCTTGAGGCCAACAACAACTTTGAAGGAGTTACAGAGTTCAGTGGCTGACCTGGTATAAAATGTCCATGGGTAAACAATACCCTGTTCACTCCAAAAGGTGCTATATATAAAACTGAATACATCTTAAAGCCCACATGAATTTTGGAAAACAAAACCAAAGTGACACTGCAAATGTGTCATCATCATCATCATTGTAACACCAGGACAGTGGTAATGCAGAGCCAACATAGTGGATCACTCAGCACCATCTCAACTGTCAAGCATGATGATGGCAGCTTAATGTTATAGTTCTGCTTCTTATTAGTGTGGCTTGCCACACTAATGGGAACATAGATGGAGCAAAGATATTATTTTAGAGAAAAACCTGCTCCACACCTTTAACAGGGACAGAATTTCACCTTAAAGTGGGACAATGATCCAAAGCACAAGGCTAAAGCTGCTGTGGAGTGGCTTAAGAATAATAAATTGAATGACCTTGAGTGGTCCAGTCAAAGACTGACTAGAATCGTGTTGAGATCATTTGAGAGAGCTTGAGCAAATCTGCCGAGAAGAATGGACATAATTGCAGATTTTGCAGCTTAAGCTGTGCAAAGTTGGTATAGACTCACCCAAACTGACTTTCAGCTTCAGTCATAGCCAAAGGTGCTTCCATCAGATAATGAGTTCATAGGTCTTAATACTTAAAGAGTCAACTTATTTTTTTTCTGTTTATGTTTTTCTGATATTCACTGTATCTAGTCTTACCCTTAGAAGACTTAGTTTGAGTATACAGGTTTTGAATGATATGTTAAGTTTAAAAATATATGCATAATGTTGTAGTTTCACTAAATGTGAAAACACAGGAAGGGTCTGAATACTTTTTTTAAAAACAGTATGTGCTTGCTCGCAGTTTCCTGAGTACAATTTTGTAACTGTAGAAACATGTTAAAAGGCAGCACCTATGATTCTCATATTTTTTCCAGTTTGTCACTCTATAACTTCCATTCATATTCAGCCAGATGGTACATTCATCTCTGTTGAATGGCCATTCATCAGCAATTTTCATCCAGCCATTTCATGAAGGAGTTTCAGCTTCAACTGTCAACCTAGAAAGCTTGTTCTAGATGCCCACAACTCTTTGTGTAAAGGAGAATTTGAATTCTCTCAAGCTAGTTATTCCTTTGGTCACATAATAGGTTGTGACTACAGAAAGGTATTTAAACTGTGACGTCAGAGTTGTACAGAAATAATTCAGTCACTCAGTGCTTCTCCAGTTCAATTTTTAAAATTCCTTCCCATTGCTTATTTGTTGCCTGCCTGTTTTCGACATGACACTTGAGATAGACATTATTCAAAATTCTCTGATCACCGGTGAAGGCATCTGAGGCTGCTGTTTTTCTCCCTGCTGACAAGCTCCGTTCCCACAGCCAGAAGTCTGCAGGCTGCCATAAGTTGTGCGATTTCTCAGGTAGCCACCACATATCTCACTACAGTAATATACTTGATTATTTTTGCTCTCCTTTACTGACTGCTCTCTGTGAATTTCAGTACTACTGAAGAATGTAAAAAGTCAGCAACATTTAAGAAATTTTTACATATATATCAAAGCTGTAAAAAATAATGATGCATTAATTTTACATAGTTTGCACTTCTGTCTTATATATATATATCTGGTGTGTGAGGCTGTAGGGCATAATGGAAGGTTATCTTATTTATGAGTGTATTTTTTCATGATTAGCAAAGAGATAATTAACAGATTATTACACAGGAATGACATCAATACCAAAATCATACTAGAGAGTAGGAATGAAAAGAAAGCATTACTTACTGATTTCTGGAAAATAGTTTAAAAAGTGCACTAAAGAGAAAGCTTCAATCTGCAGAACTTAACCTTTTTCGAGTTACTCAACAAGAAAGCAGTGCTCATTCCAGACCCCAGTCGAGCCCTTGTTGTCCACTGGTGCTTTAACTCCCTTCCAGGCTCCAGGGGACTGTTTTAAATGCTTCTACCTGTAGTCCCTGTATGTCTGTAATTTCTGCCAAGGTCATTCTGGACTGAAATGCATTTCTTAAACATCTGGCATGTTGTTTTCATTTCCTTAGTGAACACCTGAATAGAATGATCTATGTAAGCACTCTCCTTTCCATCTGCAATCTGTCCATTCATACAGTATATCTCATGAAGTGATTTGGTGGAGGAATGTAAGGCCCAGTGAATCAATCATGGCAAGGGTCTTTTAGTTTCTGTTCTCCCCCAAACCCTCACTTAATGAGACTAAATCATTTAAATGGACTGGCTTCCCATCCAGGGGTATCTATCCTTTCTCCCATTTCTTGCCAGGTTAGGCTCAAGTGTCCTCCAAGACCCTGTACTGGATAAAGTGGTTTAGAGAACAGATGGATTGATGGATGGATTAATTGGAAAAAATCCATCTCTTCTATTAAGGTCTGGAGAAAGCTTGTTGGGGCCATTCCTTGAATCAGGTGTTCCTCTTAAATCATTGGGTTTAATAATACTATGGGGAGCTCTGGTGTTTATTAGTGACAGCAGTGTGGAAAGACAGGCTGGAGAAGGTTTATTGCCATGTTGTTGACAGAGGGGCATGCTGGTCACAGGGAGGGAAAGTGGATGAGTGAGAGAGATGTAGAGCATCTGCTGTATGGACACAAGGCCCAGGAGAAAGAGTAAGGAGTTCCCCTTGGTTTTATAGGATGGTGAGGCTGGTCAAGAGTGAAAAGTAAGTGGTCATGGCATGGTTGAATGCCCAGGGTGTGGAATGCTACAATACTTAGTGTTCCCAATGTAAATCCATAATGAGGTCATTTAATTTAAGTGAGTGCTACTGCCACGTTGAAATGAAAAACAAACTGCTGTATTGTGTAGGGAAGTAGCAAATGAATGAGCAGATCAACTTGATCTTGCCATAATATTTTCTTTCGCTGTTTAGGCTTCAGTGAAATTTTCCTAAAGGAAAAAAAAACGTTTTCTTTCTGTGTAATGTGTAATGGGAGAGCACTGTTGACTGTGTCTGGTGGCCCACGCTTGTTTTACATTTCTGTTGATTATGTACTCTTAGACTCACCCTGCAAATGGTCCACAGACGTGTTGCTCTTGTGTTTCTCAGATCGGTTATGGCACAACGGAAAACAGCCCTGTGACATTTTTAAACTTCCCAAAAGACACCGCGACTCGGAAGACAGAGACCGTGGGATGCGTCATAAATCACACTGAGGTACGCCTAACCTAGCAGGAGAGCAGGAACATTAACATGTACAAAAAGAGTATGGACATTTACAGTATTACTGTTAATCATCAGCTTACAGGCAAAAGCTGAGATTTGTAATTGTTATTGCAAAGCTGCACAAGGAGAGGATAATTTAGAATTCGTATGGGTTTCATATTTAGGGGGGTGGTTCTTCATACCAATGGAAAAAGATACAGGTATGGAGTGATAGAAAAAATCCTCTCATCCTTTCATGTGAGACCTGTCTGACGTACTGATGTTTTGTGCTTTAAGAGTACGTAAACAATCCATCTTAAGATTTTTCATCTTGCAGTCAGTTGCTCTTTTAAACAGCTAATACTCTATTTTACTTTAATAATATGTCTAAGTATTATATCTTACTTTTGTGCTTACCAGACAAATGTCCATTGCCTATATCTCCTCAGACAACAGGGCTCCCAATCATTACTAAATATTTGCAATATCATTCTCCATTGTACCCAGTATATTTTCCTGGCCAAGATGAAAATGTTTTAAACTTGTATGGGAAATAAGAGAATGGATATGCAAATAATATTGCATATTGGGAAATTTAGAAATGTAATTAAGATCATTAATTATTTTCTTTCCTGCTTGTGTATTATCATGCAATTTGCACGTTTGTGCACATTTCATGGTGAACAGAAAGTCTGACCGTGCACACTCCTCAGAGGACATATTCAGACTGATCTCATCTTGTCCCATCTGCTGCAGAGGATGCAGTAGTGGGTTTCAGCAGTGATCAGGTGATTGAAAGAGGAGTTTGGCATTAACCACATGAATCTCAGAGGGTGTAAGGCCAGAGTCAGTGGGATAAAATGACAAAAACCTCAACATGTGAAAAACCACAGAAGGGTACACCATCCTAAGCCTAGCAACATTATGAATGAGTTTTACATTTTGGGGACATTTAGAATCTTGTGTCTCCTCCTTGGCTGTAATCCCCCAGGCCAAAATTGCAGACCCCCAGACTGGAGAGATCATGCCTCTGGACAACCTGGGAGAGCTGATGATCAGGGGCTACTGTGTGATGCTGGGGTATTGGAACGACCAGGAGAAGACCAGGGAGTGCATCACCAGCAGTGGCTGGTACAAGACTGGGTGAGTGGGATGGACTTGCCAGTTGGCATTATTCTGCCACAGCAAATTAAGGACATTACAGGTGAACTGCCAAAAAACTGTATATACTTCTGTTCCCACATCTGCAGAAAATGATGTTCAAAAGACTTGAAATATTATATAGAGAAAGGTGGGTGGAGAAGAACATTAACATTCTTCCCTCTTTACTAATTGCTCTCCACCCCTGAACTGATAACTGCCTCCTCTTCAGAATACATGACAGACAGTGATGACATTGCAGTTACAAACAGTGAACATGTACTGTAAGTATGCAAAGTTACTATATATGACTGTGACCATCCTTCTGCAGTGACATCGCCAGGTTAGATAAGTACGGCTACTGCAGGATCGAAGGTCGCATGAAGGACATGATCATCCGAGGAGGGGAGAACATTTACCCCGCAGAAATCGAGCAGTTCCTCCACACCCACCCCAAAGTGATGGAGGCCCAGGTGAGCCTGATGTTCTGTTCTTCTTATTCTTTATTTCATGTCAGGGGTTTAAAATTAATACAATGAGAGCTTAAAGGAAATAAGTCTCTCCAGTGTTCAGCAGAGCAGATTGTGAGGGACTTGATTGAGTATTCAGAAAACTGACCATTGACAAAGTGAACTCAATGTATTCCCCTTTGCTCAGCAATGAAGAGGGAACACAAGGGCAGAACTAGTCATTAGAGTGATGTGTATTGAGAACAGAGTTGGATTCCGCCCCAGAGCACCCCTTGTGTGGAGTGTGTTTGTTCTCCTCACAGCTGCTTGGGTCTTCTCCCACATTTCTAAAATATACTATATTGGCACAGTAAATTGGTATCGCTCAGCTCTGTATGTGTGTCCTGCATTGGATGGCACAGGCACACCTACAGTGTATTTCTCCTTAAGCCCGTTGTTCGCTGTGTTAGACTGGCTCACAGAGGCCACATATTGGAATACATGATTAATGATTATGATCATGGAAGAGAAAGCAGTTTTTAACACAGAGGATCGATATGCTCCTGCCAGCCAAACAAGTCAAATGACCTTTTCTCATGTGTAATCTTCTTATGTTCTTATGAGATTACAGAGGCATTTGGTCTGTTCTATCCATTCTTACACATAGTGATTTGGCTGTATTTATTTATCAGAGATAGTAATAGAGCCCTTTCATCTCCTTTGTGACAAAAGGAGAATTCTTAGATCCAATTTATAAAGCCACAGTAATCTGAATATTTGCTGTAGCTGGTTGTAAGACCAAGGATTTTTAGTTGATGTTGTAATTACACAAAAATGTCTGCAATGCAGAATAGGAAATCCTTTACACTTTGCAGTTTCCTGTGCAGGATTAAAGTGAGATAGTTTAAGACAATAAAAGTTAGAATCTTTTTTTTTTAAGACAAATCAAATACCTCCCTATGACTTAAAATAAATTGGAAGTGAACTGATAATGTCAACACAGTCCAGGACTCCAAACTTACCCCTGAAAAGCAGAGCAGTACAAATGCCTGGGAGAAGGACAATTCACAGCCCTTGCAGATCCAAATGAAATAAACAAAGTGGAAAATCCCAATGGCTCTAGATGAAAGGGGGCTGTTTGGCACATTGTACTTATTTGTTTCTGTTTCAGTCACATAACCAGCATGCACTGGTCATATCATAAACAAACACAAGGGTAAAAAGGTGGAAAAACTGACAGGCTGAAGAAAGAGAGCATTTTAGTTTTGGACAGAGAATGCTTGAAAGTCACTGACAAATTCATCCCACTGGACCTCTTCGGAATCAACAGGGAAACACAAACTAGACGACAAAGGTGAAAACTATAGGGAAGTGCATTCAAAACTCAGAAGAGGAGGCATTTCTCTACTCAAGGGTTGTGGAAGAATGGAACAAGTAGTTCAGCCATCTTGGTGAAGCAGATACCCTGGCTTCTTTCAAGAAAGGGCTGAATGAGATCCTCAGGTCAAACTGGTACTAACTGCTGAATGAAATGTCCATTTCATGACCTTCCTTGTCCTTCCTTGTGTGCTTAATCAGTGCAGAATCCACATGAACTGAGCCCAGGACCCATTAGCACTAACTAGGCCACCATCGTCCCGACCTTAAAACAGTAAATTGACTGGATACTGGTGAATAGCAGCTGTTCACACTGTGTTGTGTTGCCTGTCCCCTGCAGGTGATTGGTGTGAAGGACGAGAGGATGGGAGAGGAGGTGTGCGCTTGTATCAAGCTAAAGGAAGGACAGGAGTGCACACCAGAGGAAATCAGGGCGTTCTGTAAGGGCCAGGTGAGAAAAGCACAGGAGGCCTACAGACAAGAACTGGTTTGTGCCCTCCAGTCATAGGGCTGCAGGGCCTGATGTCAGCTGTATAATACTTCTGTTGTATATCATGCCAGTTCTACTTTTGATGTCTACTTTTGGGTTGATGCACAGTGATAGGATTGGTGATGTCTTGTATATCGTCAGTTTTTGTTCGATAAAGAGTTAAGCAGCTGTACTCCATCTTTGTCTATCCTTTCAATAGACAAAGTTTCAATAGTCTATTGAGTTCAATACACTACAACTTCCATTCAGGTTATAACATATAATTGGTTTCATATCAGATTAGTGGCATTTCATTGGAATTCCTGCATAACAAACAGGTTAAGGTACCTATAGAACGAAACTTATAGAATGATTATTACTACAACTTATAATAGGAAACGAAGACGTACAGTACTATCAAAATTCCTTGTTTGGATCCAGCTGTAGTCAAAAGAATACACTTCAGTGCTTAGTGTAGGTCCAAGCATCATAGTCAAATTTTAATTTTGAACTTTTGATCATATTACAAATTTTGCTGCAACAAAGCATGCAAATTGTTACTGTACATATTTTTATAAAATACAAAACTGTTTTTGCTGTAATGAGCACTATTCCTTTGTTGATAAGTATCCTTCTTTAGGCAGAGGGATACACATCATTGCTTAGTGTAGGAATTGAAAAAGCTGTAACACACTCTTAATTTTTTCTTTATTTTATTCAATGTATTTAATTATTTTAATTCTTGATTTTTACATTAATAATGACAATTTTATTAAGTAAAACTTTTTTCATGTATTGCTTGTCTAGTAAGATTTGTGTACTACTTTAAATACCATTACTGTACATGGCTAATGTAAACATATGGAACGTTATATGGCTTTAATGGTCAGTAATTAACATAACATAAAAGTAATACTGTTGTTACTGTAGTGTTTTTTTTAATATACAAAAACAGGTTTGAAATCGATTGTGATGTTTCTTGGATTCAGGAACTAATCTGAGGGATTTACATACAATAGAATCTTAATTTTTAATTTATGAATTTTCTCCTTAGGGAAATTTTCATGGTATGGATTA
Source organism: Lepisosteus platostomus (assembly GCF_059453375.1). NCBI lineage: Eukaryota > Metazoa > Chordata > Actinopteri > Semionotiformes > Lepisosteidae > Lepisosteus > Lepisosteus platostomus. Next base: position 34,118,462 of record NC_142621.1, read on the forward strand.
CATTTGTCAATTAAGGAACACCCTATATACTTACCTGTAGTGTGTACTAGTAGTCAAAGCAGTAATTGCAGAAGCTCTTTCAGCAGTCTCTCCAGTGTTTAGAGAGCAGATTTTGAGGGGATTACACAAGGTGTAATAGTAATAACAATGTATGTGTCAAGAGACCTCCACTTGAGATGACGTAATTAGTGAAGTACCACAGGGATAACTTCAAGGATTCAAGGACTCTTCAAGGGATAACTTCTTTTCAGGAATGTCCTATAACTACATGATAAAAGTATTGTAACAAAAACACAATAATGTCTACAGCTCCCAGTTCTACCTTAAATCATTGCCCATCACACCTGGTGAGCTACAGAGTGTTGGACAAAGAAAATGTCAGGGAAAGAATCTTTAATTGGGACAGAAGATGTTGGTCAACTGAGTCAGCAGGGAATTAAAGGGAGGCAAGGCCGTGGAGACTAGCAGGCAGAAGGAATTAGAGAGAAGCAAGGCTGAAAAAATAGAGGAGGCAAGAGTTGTTGATAAACCAAGAGTCAACTCAAGAAAAAACTAGAGCCCAGACCTGGAGCAGAGTAAGGACATATTTATACAATACATGTAAGTGAATAGTTTTTGTATCTTATCAGAACTTAACAAGGTTGATAAGAAATACACGCTTAACGTTTGACGCAGAAAATAGATATCCTTCTGTTTTCTTACCCCTTCATTACATTCTGGGTTGCGGGGGAGCTGGAAGCAATAGCCAAGCAATAGGCGCAAGGCAGGATACAGGCTGGACGGGATGCCAGTCCATCACTGGGCATGCTCAGGCACACACTCACACCAAGGCCAGTTTTCCTAGAAGCCAATTAGCCTACCAGTATTTCTGGACTATAGGAGGAAACAGGAGGAAATCCATGGAAACAAACTCCACACAGATATCACCCCAAGTCCAGAGTTGAACCCAGGGTCCCCAGGGCTGCAAGGAAGCAGTGCTAACCACTGTGCCATCTAGAACAAACTATCATTTCTGAGGTGTACTTCAATAATATTATGAATAGATTTAAAATAATGTATACCTATCCTGTATTTTATTTCTGTATTTTTGCAGATATCACATTTCAAGATACCACGATATGTGATTTTTGTGCAGGACTACCCCCTCACTGTTTCTGGAAAGGTAGGCACTCAGTGATTCATTTCAGTCTTTAAGAATTCAGCATGTGAATTAGATAACCGGAGGATCAGTTTCACTGTCACAGTACATTGTGTGACTTCCATGTCTCTCGACATCATGCATTAGAGACAAAGTCTAACAAAAAGTATAAAAAGGTGTGAAGATGATTATACTCAGACATGGCAATCTATTCACTGCAAAATGTTGAATTATTATAAAAGGTCCTTTAGAAATCAGTCTTGTATATTTAGTCAGTTGAATTACAGACTGAAATGCTTGAAAACTTGAAATAAATAACTTGGAAAAATGGAATGAGTTTACTATGATTATGTACAGATTAGTCACTGGTTATCAAAGGAAATCATGTAATGTTATTAAAGTGAGGGAATGTTAAGTAAGAAGTAAGGAGTTTGAAATGATTCCATTTGTCTTGACCTTGTCAAGGCAACAGGATGTTATGGTTAGGAGCCTAAAGGAACAAATGAAGAAACAAAGAACGTAAAACTGTTACATTTAAGAATGATGCAGCATTGAGCTCTGAACATTAAGCACATTAAGCTTTCTTAGGTCTGAAGTCCAAGAACAAAACTTAATTTTAAGAACTGAAATACAAATTTAAGTCTTCTCTTTCAGTCTTTTGGCAGGTGTCTTTGCATTTAATATGTGAGGTTTATGGAAATCTTCAGGTTTGTAATTGTATAACCAAAACCCCTATGAGGGAGATTGAACTCAAACCTTCCCTCATTCCATACCCTGATAATAATTCTTCCCTCATTCCATACCCTGATAAGAAACCTACAGTAACTGTTAACAGTTGTTTAACCCTAACCAGCAATAGCCTAACCTACCTGGTGGATCCTGTTTGGCCAGGGACTCTTAAACATAACCCAAAGCTGCATCAACGACACATCAGCAGTCAGATATGCTACTACTTTACATAGTCTTCTCAGATTGCAGACAGTATACCTTTCCTACCAACTTGATGGCTGCTGACACAGCTTCCACCTGAAAGCCACACCTCCATTCTAACTGTAGGGCCAGACCAAAACTCCTGACCTTTGGAGTTTCAGCCAATGGGCAGAGCTAACCATGTTCCTCTCCTCCCAGTCTAACCTTCAATAACCATACGGAGCCAACCCGCTCCTCAGAGACTTGAAGGTTAGACATATCCCTCAAGAGGGCCAACCATGATCTCAGGTCTGTCCTGTCTAACATTCGCAGACTGATGTTATCCATGAACTAAGTTTTCTCTCTTTCTGTGCATGTAAACCTCCTTCAGCCTACAGTATTTAAAGAGACTGATAATCAGCTACAGCTGCAGCAGAATCTTTTGCTGCTCCCACGTGCAAATACATGCACTTAACCAGCGAGCACATTCCTAAACCAATCTCTAAATCAACCTTAAAACCACATTTTAATGACTTAAAACCCTTTCCCAGATGCTAAACCTAATAAAACTCCTTAAAATGACAGCTGACCCTTTATGGGAATATAAAAGCAGAAGACTCAATGTCACAAATAGGAAGTGATCATTTCACACATTGCTCACTAGTAGTCTTGTCCCAACAATCTCCTCAGGTTTTGCTGTAGCTCCATCTCAATGAGATCATATCGAAGCAGTGGAATAACTTCAGGGTTTTTTCCTCATAGTGAGGACCACATCTGCACGAAATAATTGAAATGGGACGGATTATAACAACTTAAAGGTTTAGCATAATGCAGATTAAGTCGAATGTTTCACATGTGGTCCCAATTCTGGGTTAGACCCAAATTCGAATAGACCCTGTCCTCCTCAGACAAAGTTATGTGGGATATTTTTTGTTGATATATTTTGTAAATTATTCAATATATGAATACAAAAATGTATATTTTTTCTTTTCTTCAGATACAGAAGAATAAACTGAGGGACAGAACTGAAAAAGAGCTGGGACTCTGAAAAATCCTAAACTGTCCACGTGTTAGGGGGGAAAAGGGAGTGAGGGGAGTTTCTTACTGTGCATTTTTATTTCCTCTGAGACAATCAACACTTCTTTTGATTTTAAAAGGCGTTTTTCTGTCTTCCACAATGACATCATTCTGGGGCTTTGATTTTAACAGAAGCACAGGTCTAAAGGATGTCTGTTAAACCTCTGGGTGCTTTCTATCATTGTACACAGGTAGCAAAGAAGAAATCAGGTTTGAGGTGTATCTTAAATGAATTGAGGTGTATCGGGGGTGTCATACCTGTGAACTTTATACTGACATATTTACTCACAGTACCCACACAAACATTTATGTAATCATTTGAATAAGATAGGAATGTATAAGAAATTTCAATGAATACTGTAAGTACAAATAAGAAATAAAAAGCATAAAAAACAATGTATATGAAATGTACTTGGCATTATTATCTGAAATAAAATGTCAGTATTATCAAGGCAACTCTGATCTCTCAGATGTCATGACATGCCATTCAGGTTTGAACAAATCAAATCAAAGTTTATTTATCAAATGCACAACAATACAGCGTGCAGCAGTAGTTGCTGGCAATGAAATGTTTTTTCTGTGAGCTCAAAAAAATCAGAAGAATCACAAAAATCACAAAGCAGTGTTTGTGTCTGCTACTCTATTTTCAACATTAAGCTACAGGTATAAGGAATTCTCTTTCTCACATTATTTCATCACAAAATGTTTCCTCAGTTACTTCCACAGATTTTCAAGGCCAAAGGCTATGAACAGTGGAAAATTGTGGAAATAATATTACATGCTTCCAAGACAAAGAGGAGATGAGACCTTTTGTGATAGAAGGTTTCTATACAGCCAGTGGGAATCATCCTACAAATCCTAGAAAATTGCTCTGTCTTTCTTTAAAAGGAGCAGGAGCAATTAACTAACTTATTGTTAATTGAACAAATCAACATTTTTTTTCCTCCAATCAATTAGCTATTACGACCAAATGAATTAGACAGGTCACCACCCATTTGTCTCCTTTCTACTGTTTCTTGTGTTTCAATTCTTGTTCTTATAATACCGCTCTGCACGAATTTGGGATTGAATGTTGTTAACCAACACAACATTTGTGCTATGACCTTTGCATCAGGTGAGGTGAGGACGAGGGCAATGAAATGCATAAATTTCTTTGAAACACAGTCCTGTCAGAACAATCTGTCAGTGCTTGGTCTGGAAATATCTTGCAGTGCCTAAAGAAGAGATACCATGGTTAGAGAAATTTTGAAACCTGTTACTAATATGAATTATGATTTAATGAGTCTGTGATAATTAGAAGTCAGAATCAAATCAAAAGTTATTAAAGACAAACCAATACTCCACTAAAAGTATGTTATATAGACTGATGGAAAAAGGAAAACACAACATTTTCTGGAATGAGAATACGATAGTTATAGCTTATGTACTTTTACAAAAAGTTGTCAATTTGTTTTAAGCCCTCTGATCAGCAATACAGCTTGTGCAGTGAGGCATTGCAACTTGCCAATCACACGAAAGCTCGTTAGATGCACTTTTACCCAACGAGGTCCAGGTGGAACAATGCCTGATCAGGTCACCTTTAAAAAGGCCTTAATTCAAAGGTTAGGTCACTGCAAGAAAAAGGACATACCTAGTTAGTTTTCTGTGTATTCCATAATGCCTTGAATGTCACCAGAATCAAGGGAGAGAGCCACTGGCATGTTGCAGGCAGGCATGTCATGTGCCAGCGTTGCCAGACACTATGGAGTAAGCTGCTCCACTATGTCCTGACTGCAGAGAAGGTTTCAGCAGACCGGCAGGACAGATGACCTATCGCCATTGAGTGACCACACCAGATCCGGACCGACACATCAGAGGAGGTGTTGTTTCTCTTTTCCATCAGTATATACTGTATACAAGTTACCTAAGTACAGGTTTACCCATTACATTAAATGTGCATTATCGTTACTTTATATTGGCAAAAACTACTGCAGAAGACAGACCTCACCATGGTTTGTATAAAAAGTAGTACCTGTAGATATAGAAGTCTAAAATTATGAAATGAGCAATAACAATTCCATGAATGATTCCAATACAGCAGTCACTTGGACACCAGCTTGTTGTTGACCAGGTGATATTGGGTTAATCTTGAATAAGACGTACTGTAGCTCAGACTCAAATTGGGCTCTGGACTTCAGACAAGTTTCAGGTATGAGTGATCCTAATAGGGTAGCAGTCTCTGCCTGAGGAAAGAAGACTGAAGCAATTTGTAAAAATGTCTATAAAGAAAACATCTCACTGCATCAGCACTGAAGAAGTAAAAACTGCAGTGTGCCACTGTTAAGAAATGTTATTCTCTGCCTTATTTCTGTCAAGTACCATGTGTGTACATGATACTAAGATTTTAACTTTCAGCATCTGGGTCTTTACTTTGTTCTGGCCCTAACAGTCATACCAGGGAATGTACTTTTACTGAGAAGGCAAACTCTCAGTCAAATTCTTTATATAAATAGAAACAAGATTACATCTGTTTAAAGCACTGCAGAACATAGGATGGAATGCATGAAAAGATAATTATTAACAGATTTTTCAAAGATTAATTTTATGGATGAGACAACCCTAACATAGATTTTTTTTTATTTTAACACATAGAAACATTCTTGACATGAGAATATAGAGTAGCTAAATGTTATGTACTGAATGAGTCTGCAGAATGCATTTATTTTTGTAAGATGATTCCATAGAGACACACTGAAGTGTGCATTCAACATTCATTTAGCTCTGAATTTCTTTTTGTTTACTTGTGATCTGTAACAGGGATTTTAACTTTTTTTCAGAGAAGAACCTTTTAAGAAATAACTTGCAATATTTTAGCGATATTTTAAATTGCAAAATCAAAGTGAGGTCTATCATTTTAATAATGCTCTAATAAATTATTAAAACATTGAAACCAGTGTGATAAGAAAATAAGTTACCACGAGATGGCGAGAGTCTCGGTAAAATGACTTGTTCAAGATGATCAATGTTTCTCCTCACTGAACGTAGTAACCTGAAGCATTCAGGGACTTAAATGATCTGTATGAAGACATTTGTGCAACTTAATTACTACATTGAAATGTGTCGTGTAATTCGGTATGCATTGGGGAATTCTGCACGACGAAGCGATTTTTTAAAGTTCGTTATTTGAAACTACAGTAAGTTAAAACTATATTTTACACATACTGAATGATTTTAGAATGCTTGCCAACAATATACGCCATTTCCACTCACTCTTCGACCCTTCCTACCCTGGTTTAGAGATTGCCTGTTTCTGAACTCCGACCCGAAGACGAAAATAAACTCGAATTTAAAGAATATTGAATGAACTGTTTCCGGCAGTTCTATAGTTCCACACAATTGCATTGAAAAGTATCCACTGTGTATATTGTAAAGAGCCCCAAAAAAGCGGACGAAAGAATATGCTTATAAGCACCACCAGTTGGGCCGTAGTGTTTTTACATCCATTCAGTAGGTATTGCGTTCCATCATTCACATCTTCTAATTTTAACTCTGTATTTTCTAATATCTGCAAGTATAAATTGTAGATTAAACGATAAAGTTGTATGTTTCTTGATAGTGACATGTTCAGTTATTTGCAGTACTTAATAGCAGTTTAAAATAAAGTGAGGACTAGTAAATAGCGCAGTCCTGAACCGCAGGGCTAAGAAAAGTAATGGAGTCATTTTGCATCTGAGCGCAAACACCCGCATTAACCTCTATCTTTGAGTCATGAGAAGAAAATCTTGCAATTTTATTCAAATACTAGAATAAAAAATCGGAAAATACGTTGTTGTATGAAAAATAAGAAGGTTCAACTTTTCTTAATCAGAAACCTATTTTGCGCAATGAAATTATTTCACTGCTTATATCACAGAAAAGCAGGACGTGTTTCCAGTTTGAGATTTTTACCAGAAGAGGGCACCAGAATTTTGTATTTTTCTTTGCAACTCAACACCGCTGTTGGTATAGCAATATATAGAAAATATCCAGTGGCACTTAGCTCCATCGAATATCACAAACCGTATTGAAATGCTGATCCATTTGCTTTTAAAACAACCTAGAAATATTTGTAAAAAGATTCAGACCCTTAACTGGAAGCCCAGGGCGCAAGATGTACTCTCCCATGGATGGGACGCCAGTCTGAATGTGGTTGGTGAAATTGATTTTTTTTGTTTTAATTTGCATATAGAGGGCATCAAAAATTGTATTTTAAAATTTTATTTTTTATTATAAAATCTTGATACATTTCCGACAATAAAATGGTTTATCCTACACAAAAACAGCATGAGAGAATGTTTGACAAAGCAATGGAAACATTTCCCCTGCTTTTTGTTGGAATACACTGTGTTTAGTGTTCAAGAATGATGGATTACTTTTAACTTTTTTTTTAATCAGATTGGAGTACATCAGAGGATGTAATCTCTAATTACCCTTGTTCAGTCCCAGTAATTTGATTTTAGATATTGTCTTCCAAAGCTGAGGTCATTTACAAATGCAATTATCCCCACCGGTAGAAAATACATTCATCTTAAACAGGCTATCCACTCTAAAGTGAGGCTGTTAATTGTATTTTTTTTTAAAAAAAAAAGAACGCCTGCACTCACAGCTTTCTTGTGTTTTTATGTAGCAGCAACACAGTAACTTTTCGTGAGTAATATACAATAAATCCACACACACGCTGAACTGAAGAATGGAAAAGTATTGATCATTCTGTTGTCTGTCCAATTAGCATCACAAGTTCTTCTGTAATAATGTCAGCACACTACACACAATATGGTAATACTCTATTGTCTGATTTGTCTTGCATGCATCCGTTGTAGCACTTGACCAGCACACTAAACTGTGAGGCCATAGACTCCCCATCAGCTCTGCTGTGGCGCAGTTCTGTTTCAGTTTCAGTTTAACGTGTCATAGAAAGGAAGATCAATGTTTGAAGCAACCTGTTCTGGGATCTTCTCCTGCACATCACAACTGCAACATGGAACAAGGTTGGATGTCTGAAAACACAAAGCAACCTGATGATGCAGGCACAGAAATGAATTATTTTATGTGTTTCTGTAAATGACTGAATACAGAGTATTCAATGGTTTATGTTTAACATTTTAATTAATGAATCAAAACAGGGTCTGAATTATTTAATTACATTTGTGCAAGGCATATGGTTAACTGTGTATTCAAGTGAAACATCAGAGTGCATTTATTGTTCTTTTAGAAGACGGATACAGCAGAATTGAAATAGAGCAGCAGCTGTACCAATACTTTATGGAAGCAAGTGTTTTTCTGTTTACATATGAAAGCCCCGGACTCTCAAGTGTCTGACAGGTTGGGTGCAACCCTGCTGGTTGCATTTGAGTGGGCCATACCCCACTTCCAACTGACTCCTGGGGCTTGTTGACGAGACCATTCATCCTTGCTCTTCTGACACCCACTGCTGCGTCTCGCAACATTCAAAATGGTGAAATTTCACAAGAGACGAGTGTGAACAGTACTCATGCCTCCTGTACTGGCACATGGCTTTTAACACGGTGCTCACTCCAGTATGGGAGGAAATAAAGGGGGAAAAAATTAAATCCATACTTTTTGAAGCAGACAGAATTAATACTCTCAGATTTCAAGGCCACCTTAAATACTGTTGAGCATTTGGTTGTTTTGACCAGGAGATCGGAACAGTTCAGTTCAAACCACAGTGGTTTTGTGGTGATCTATAATTTTTCCTCCCCACAAACCACTGTCACATCAGCTTCACCACAGACAACTTCTTTTAATATGTACATGCTTCCTCTTGCGGACGTACTGCTCTGACATAAGGCAGTTCTCAAATCTAACTTCAGATTCTTTCGTCGCAGCTGCCTCAGCTCTAGTATAACAATGGAAACCTGTCAAACACACATAATAATGGAACTCCCTCCAGTTTAACTCTACCAACAGTTATAGCTGGAGGTGCAAATGTTTCTGTTTTCCAAATAAACCCTTTTCTTGTATAGTATGCTGTCTTGTCTTAGCTCCGGTATCAACTATCTTATTCCAAAATCCAGTTTTTTTCTTGTTTCAGACAAACTCAAAACCTCAATGTGTTCCATATGCTGCCACCTGCAATTTTGCATCTATTGGACATCACATACCCATCAGCTCCCTGACAACACCCTAGTGAATGTCCGAATACTGCTGGTGACAGTCTGAATCAGGTGTCTTCAGCTTCAGTACTAGAGGGCTACCTTGTCTTCAGATTTCTATTGGAACTGAGTTTTCTTTCACTTGGTTGAACTAATTATTGATGGGTCCATATTGAACTGGTCTCCATGTATTTGCACCATTCTGCTTTGAGTCCTTCATACACCTTTCCTGAAACACGGGTGCAACAATCTGGGAGAAGTGCCTACTATAATGATAAATTCCAGATGACTGTCATTTCAGCTGCATATAGCTATATTAGTACCATTTTTTAGATCTAGAACTTGTAATATTTGAGGGCAGTATGCTGCTGCCATGCTGCCAGTTCCCTCAGTTCTCTGTCTAGTCTTTTGGAGTGTAAACTGAGAATTATGCTGTACGGTTTAAGCCAATGATAATGTACTCTTCACATTGAATATACACATTGGATCAGAAATGGAAGGTTGTCGAGTTTGGGATGACAGACTTGTATAAATGTACAAAGAAAATGCCAAATTTCACTGCAATCTACATGGGGGAAAAAACAGCTGTGTTTTGAAAGTGCAAATCAAAGCAAGTTTTGACACTACAAGTAATGAGGCTTGCTGTTTCAGCCACAATGAGGTATGGATTTTGCAATATTAACAGATATGCAGAAGCATTTGTTTCTCAGGACCTAATAAGGTTCCATAACACCGAGTGCTAAATGAGATTGTGACAGAATGATGCAGAAGGCAAGGGTGATCCATGGTTTTGAGAACCGCTTAATTTGAATTAGATTTACCTCTTGCCTGGGGATGAATGGGTCTGTGCAGTGGGTGAATTAAAATGAGATTTTATTTATTTTTTGTGGTGCTTGGCATCAAACACTGTCATTACAACCCCGGCTCAGATGATACAACACAAAGACTGATAAAGGGTGCCAGAGGGCAGGAAGTTATTATTAATATTCACCCACCAATGGGCACAGGTTTTAAATATTACATCTATGCCTCAGAGCACACCATTTTATCAGATAGCCTTAAATCAAAGTTGTTTGCAACCCAGAGACAGCTGGCGTACTCTCTCAATCCATCATTGAAGTGACACGTCTAATCTAGCATGTAGCTAAGCCAAAATGCATAGAAAGAATCAATGCAATTGTTGTCTTTGCTGAAAAGTACTTGTCCTTCCTGCAGGAGTGATTTTAAAACCCGGCAGAGTTTCTGTGTGGGGCCATGCAATACTCGTCAGGGATATTTGAAATGCCACTAGTTAAACAGTGTTGGCCTAGTGGAGACGTTCCCGACCATGTGTTGTGACAAAAAAAGTAATGATTTGTTTTTCATGTTGAATTTTAAGCCAGATTTCAATCAAACCTTCACACACTCCAGCAACAAAATTGCTCCACGCTAAATACCCTGCTTAATGGTCCATTAAATAAGGCCGTTTTTGAAGCAATTCAGGCGCATAATTATCCTATAGCCTATAATACTGCCCTTTAAGGTGACGGATTGTTGTCAGTAATTTTGAAATTGAAACATAGGGTTTGTTTGTCATAGTGGGATCAAAGTAAATAAGCAAGTTTCTCATTTGATCATGAAAAAAATTGCATTAGGGAACAGTTTTAAAAACATATTAGCACATTACTATTTCTGATTTGTGTCCCGCACGTCCAAATATGCCTTTTTTTAGTACACTTCTTTGGTCTAAATCCCCCTTATGCTAAACTTTCAAAGACAGTGGATAGCTCCATTGAGGGTTTCATTGCTTTTGTTTTTAATTCATGCACATAATTTAAATGGCCTAGTGCCAGTATCTGGTACAAACAATAAGATAGAAATGACAAGCAGGGGTCTGTAATTATATATAGATATAATTATATTTATTGATTCAAGATATACATATTTTAAATTTCTTAAGTCCAGCCCTTCATCCCTGCTGTCGTACGTAGGAGTGAATAAGGGAGAGGGAGCATCAATAGAGTGATGTACAGAAGAACTCCTCCAATCATGGAACAGTATGTTACTAAAGAGGGCTGTTAGGATTCCTGTCATCTCAGTACTCCTCAGACAGGACAGCAAGGCCTCAACAGCAAAATGGGCAGAAAAAGATGAACCACCTGGAATATCTCAAGAGCTGTTCTAACAGCTGAAAACTGCAGCAGAATAAGATCTCCAACTGTATTCACCTCCACACTATAGAGTCAAAGATGGGTTTTGTGAAGATATGTGTGGAAGCTGATGTGCAAAATTCTCTTTGGTTAAAGATGTGGGGCACAGACACCTGCAGCAGAGAGCAGCATAGTGATGTCTGAAATGTCCTATTCATCAACCAGAGCATGTAGGTTGAGGTAGAAGCCAATTTCAGTCATTTTAGGATCTCCTCTGCTCACCCATTTTAGCAAAGGAGCTTGAAAAGGTTCCCAAATCACAGACTGCCTCATCACTCCTGACTGTATAGCTTCATAAAGAGTGTTCATTTTTCTGCGGTTTAGAAACACAGCAGTGGGGATTGAAATGTGCAATGCGGAACTATCAAGACAATAACCAGAAGGTCACTGCATTTGTGACCTAAGAACTCCTGAGCTATGACATTGACATTACTGCCCCAAGTGTAACCTGATGAGCTGGAGAAGTGCAGGTCAAAGAACATGGAAGTGATTTCTTCTGGAAGAGAAAATCGGAGGAAAAATGTCAGATTCATGGATCTTGGATTTGCCATAGAAAATTTAAACCATCAACCAGCTTCATGTGTTCCCTGATGGAATCAAGAAGCAAATCATGACTCCTGAAATTAGCGGGTAACCAATCGGCCTGCATTAAAGACATTAAAACAAAGGAAGATTTACATGCAAAGATGTACCAAGGTCTTTGAAAAATCTCAAAGGACAAGCTTGTTCTATTTGGAGACTTAAATGGCAAGAAAGAATATGGAATTCCTCTTCTTACCAAAAAGCTTGGAGCAAGGGCTTGGCAGGAAAGCACAGCAAAACATCCCAACAACATCCATGGCCCTAAGACTGGCACCGGATTGTCTTTTATCATTGTCCATACCTGAAATCACAAAGATTTCAATGACAGGTGCTAATAACTTTCGGACCAGTTGTCTTATCTGCTCAATTATTTTAATCAAACTGGCTCACTGGTTAATCAAACATTACCTGCTGAAGAAACAGAACATTTGATTGAAAGATTAAATCAAAAGAGTTTCAAAAGTGCATAATGAATAAGCTCTCAAAACCAAGAACAGAAGAAAGGTGTATTTTTTATCCTTTTGGAAGACAGAATTTTCAATTAATTTTTTAAGCAGGGTGGATATACTGTAAACTAATACTACAACTACATCTACATCTACACTCTTGTCCACCTAAACCAAACTGCTGGTCTGCTAGCTGGGGCTGATTCATTGACAAGATACAGGAGACTTGAATGGACTAGAACCTTTTTGCTGGCAGTTTTACAACTGCACTACTGTCTACTTGAGTGGATCATCCTGCCCTTCCCCAAATCAAGTGGAAGGACACTTGCACCAGCATTATTTTCTTGTAAAAGCAGGTACTAAAAGCATTGAAGCTGTGCACATTCACTATTTCCTCAACTGGAGTGGTTAACGTGTCTGGAGTCAAGGTTCTGTTCACCCTGTTTAGTCATGACAATCGTGCTAGGAGGCCAGAAGGTGCATTTCAAAGTTGTGATAATAGCAAACATTAATGTAACACCTCTGGGGAGATTATGGCACTTGCATGATCCAGATGGAGGAAAAACATTTGGGAAGCAGCCCAGCACTTTGAGACAAAGATATCAGAATGAGGAAGCAAAGTGAGAGCACGAAAGAGAGCTAAGCTTGACCAGATTCCGTGATACATAACCTGATACCCCCTGAGACAACATACTGCCCAGCCTGTCCCAGAGTGTGCAGATCCAGGTTCATGGATCAATCATCCTCGACCACAAGAGTTAACCAATGAATACATTTATTTTTAACTGTCCTGATCTTGTATTTTCAAAAATCATATTACCATTGAATGTCTTGTAGAAATTTTCTGTTCCTGTAGTGGACTACAATAAAACATACTCAGGCTGTCAAATACAGTAATCACTAGCTGCACCTCTGTCTTCTTTTCCTGATACTAATTACTGAATTAAACTAATAATTTAAAAATCCAGGGTAATCCCAATTACTGAAAATACCTGTAAAGCTTTTAAGACTGTCTCAGGGAAACTGCTGTCTAAACCCTAAAACAATTAACCAATATACTGTATACCAGTATCATTTCCAGCTTCAATAAATCAAAGCTGCACAATATGTTCAGGTGATGGTCGATCTCCTGTTTTAACTGCCACATCTTAAACATTTTCTCTCATTCTGAAGTGGTGGTCCTGCTGTTTGTACCTTTGTAAAACTCCAAGGTCTGCCTCCTGAGGCTGTTCTGTAATTGATATGGGAAAAGTCACGTACCATATATGCAAATCCACTTATTAGTATTTCTTGATGTGAAAGTGGAAGGTTTTGACAGGTTTGAAATAAAATCTCTTTGGTGTTTGAATATTAAGCGCTCTTCAGTACAGAACACTGGCTTCACGGAGCATAACCAAGAGTTTCAGGGTCCTAATGAGAACATACTCCCTGATGACTCTTCCTGTGGATGCCGCTGACATGCTCAGACTCCTCCCCTTTGTCTTCCTGTCTGTGCATTCCAGGTTGCACTGACCCCTGAAGTTAAGTACTACTTGGATGTCACCAATTACCAGTAAAGCAAAGTGACATTTTAGGATCTTCAGAGGCTTCTCACACTAGTGCTACAGTCAGGACTACTGCTTTCTGAGGGAATTCATGCTTCAAAAGTATGTCACATGCATATGTATGTACTGTATATTACACTGAAATTGGGACTCTTCTACTGACTCTTACATTCCAGAATGTAATTGTTTCAAATGCCGTTGCTCAATGTCTTTTTACTGTACATCAAATTCGAAGTAGTGCATCCTACATTGTTTTAAAATTAAAAATTTCCATCAACAATCCAATTGTGTTTGATTTTAAATTTGAAACGGTCTCCACATATAAAGTACTATATACTGTAGTAGTTGTTTCCAATGTATTATGAGTATAAAAGGGTTACAGACAAAAGGACCTACACAGTCCATTTAGCTCAATTGTTTGCTAGTAGTTAATTGATCTGAGAATCTCATCTACTGTAGCTGTTGTTGAAAGAACCCAGCATGTTGACTTCAACTCCACGGCTAGGAAGCTTGATCCAGACATCTACTACACTGTGTGCTGAAAGCGCCTTGTTTGCTAATTTTGTTTTCTTTTTTTAATCATTTTGTAGCCTCTCTACCTTTAGGCAACAGATGATTGTACTGACACCTGCTGTTGATTGAAGAAGCATAAAACAGTATTGCTACCTTCCTAGTCCAAAATCATATATTTGTTCAGTTAACTGAGAAACAGATACTGGAAATTCTAATATTGATGTCAAAATACTATTAATGCTGACATTGTTGACTGGTTGAGTTTGGATTCCTTTTCAGTAAATGTTGGTCACTTTTAATTATTTTATTTCTAATCTTTTTCATGTCACTCACAGTCACTGTGTATACATCAGTTACTTGGGAGAGTTGTATGAAACAGAAATGTGTTTGCTGTGCAGCAAATACTAATGGAAAAATGTATTTTTTTTGTCCAGCAAAACTAGGAGTACGGGTGAATGTGGAGGAGTTCCATGTGTCATGTCATCAAAGTATTATTTTAATAATAAGTCATCTTTCCCAGCTTTTTAAGTGTATTTGTAAAGAGAAATATTTACAGTAACTCAAGCTTGAGACCATATTGTTCCTCTGCACTATCTTTATTACTTATTTAATTTAATATAACTTATTTTTATATTAAATTCATTTCGTTAAAGAAAAAGTGAAATTTATAAAATGATTCCACAATAAAAAAAATGATTTAACTGGTAGCCTTGGGTGATATGGAATTGCCGAATTCTCAAGTGGTAAATGAATAAAAAGAGTTTAAAATGCTCACCTGCAGCAAACAACATAGAATCTCAGGCACCTTCATGTTATCTCTGTATTTACGAAAGGCCTTGAAATCCAAAATTAGGCTGACCTAGAAATGACATTGATTCATCTCTGTGAAGCAAAGTTGTTGTTTTCAGCCTTATTTATTTGTCCTTTGTTCAGTCTGCAGCTTCAACAGCTTGACATAATGAAACTTGCCTATTAACATATAGTGTGATAGTTTCTACCCCAGAAATGATGCCTTATTCATGTGAAGTGATATTTCTAACTCCTGCCTGTATGCAATTGGTGATTTCTTATTCTCTTATTCTGAGAACAGCTGAGTTGGCGCAATTACAGTATGTTATGTGGCATTCTTCAATGGTCCAGATCTGTGTTTCAGTGCAATTACCAGTTAACTAAACAATATTTAAAAACAAATGCAAGGGGAAAAGGTTTGCAGATTAAAGATTTTATCAGTGTTGATCAAGAATGTGGTCTTTTTTTTCTTTTCCTTAACAATTAAAGCCTTACAGGCCTGGCTTTATCTGACTGACATCATGTTCTCCCGCTTCTCCCTGACATTCTCCAAACGTCATATGGGGGTGTTTCTCTTTCTCGGTTTTATTTGATATTTTATTTACACCCTGGCAATTTGATCCATTCATATCAACAGTATCTGTAAATACACCTCTTACTGACAATCCCCTGTGTGGTCAAGAGTGTTGGAAGTCCCAGATGTGGTGGCTTGATGAAGGTATCCTGAAATTGACCTGATGGGCCAACACAGTCTATCTTCACTCTTCCGTTTTTAGCTACAAAACAACATCTTACTGGCTATCCTCGTCTTTAGAACCTTCTGATCCATAACAAGCACATCTCTCTGGCCTTACAGTCATGGTTGTAGAACAGGGAGAAGATTCCTTTGCTTTTTAATAACAATACTATGATAGCCAATCAGCTTTAAAACTACTGTTTTCCCAGGATGAGTTAAAATAACTCCCAGCCACCAGTCCTGTTGGCATCTGGCAGATTGTGCCTGGTCACCTGGTGAATCCCTGTCAGCTAATTAAAATGCTTCTAACAGAGCAGCTGTTGCCTGTGTTGGCTTGTGCTGCAGGTGTGCGAGTCAGAGACCAGTCAGGGAGAGAAAAGGTGTAGGGACTTGCACGAGGGAGAGAGAGTAAGACCTGCTGCAGCTATGTTTGATCATCATTTCTCTCCATAAATAGGGAACGAACATGGGAGAAAGGGTCTAATCATTTAATCAGTTTTGGGGTTACAGTTAGATCAGGGAAGAAGTTCAGAATTTCCCATATAGTTTCAGAGAGAAGCAGCATTGCTGTCCAGTATGTTATAAGGTAAGAGAGTTTGCTTTCCCTTATGGTTAATGGATAAAAGGGAGAAAGAGTTAGACTTCCATGAAGGGTGAGGTTACAAGGGAGAAACACAGGACAGTTAGTTACATACTCTCTTACTTTAAAATTAGATTTACAGGGGAATCTGGTGAGGCAAAAGCAAGATCGGGATTATAGGCTCACCAGAAAAGGAGTAAATAACCTACAGTATAAAAGGGGATTCCTGTGTGCTGGTCCTAAACGCCATGTCTCCAGGTCAGGAGGAGTAGCCACAATGCCCACAACGCAGGCCAGAAATGACCTAGGACTTCTAGCCAACCTCAGAAGTGAAAGGATGGGATTTTAATTTCCAATTAGTCTAATTCCTTCACCATTTTCATCTGGAAGTTTGTGTCAGTGTTATTTTTAAATCATAGTCTAAGACTAATGTCTCTGTGTTGGTGATCTTATGGATTTAAATGGCCTTAAAATTCCCCCTCAAAATCTTGATATAGACTGTATTGAATTGTTTCAGATTGTAATCAAATTCTCCTTGTTCATCTAATGTAACGTCAACTTCTTCAGTTCCAACACATACATTTTAGAGAGAAATGCTCTCAAAAGCAGGCAGCGTGGGTAATGCAATGGGAAGTGCTGTTGTCTTACAGAACCCAAGTTCAAACCTTGGTTTTTACAAGTACAGTTGACATGTAAGAACATAAGAAAAGTTACAAACGAGTGGAGGCCATTTGACCCAACTAGCCCATTTGGTAGTGGTCAATTGATCTGAGAATCCTGTCCAGTCGTTTCTTGTAAGAATGCAGGGCATTGACGTCAACTTAATGGCTGGAGAGCTTGTTCCAGACTCACAACCACACCATGTCCTCTTGGTGTTTGCATGGGATTGCTCCAGGGACTCCATTTTCCAGCCCAAACACATGCTGCCCCCTATATACATGTGTGGGTGTGCCTAATGATGGACTGGCATCCTATGTTTGCCCTGGGCTCCAGAAAAAGGATGCTATCAAAGCCAAATCAAGTTTTTTTTTCTTGTATCTGTTTCAAAAAGTGGGCCCCTGCCTCCTTGTGTATTGTCCAGTGTTTAAAGAACAGGACTTACCAAGTTCTTTATCAGAGAGTTACCAAGTTCAAGCCTGGCTCTGTCAATGGATGAGTGGGTGTCACCCTGAGTTACTAGACACCTTTGTGATTCCATTCTTTGGAATTATGTAATTCCAAATTATTAAAGGTGCTGTTGTCAGTGATGGCAGCAGTAGCTTCTCAAGCCGTAGATCACCCTCTGCTTTCTGTATGTCAGTTCATATATACTGTAGGAACTGGCTTAATGACCTATTTTTATTATCTTTAAAGAACCAAAATACATATTTATGAAGTAATTCAAATGACTAAGTATTTTGTTGGCTTTTTTATTATTTTATAATTAAATATATCTTAATTTTTTATACCTTTAATAACTTTTTGTGGTGGTGGCATACAGATAACACAGTGCTGATTAGCAAATAAGGAAATTAATAATAATAATAATAATAATAATAATAATAATTGGTTCCCTTTGCATAAGTATGTCTGGTTATGTGTTTAAAAGCAGTAGCAAAGATTCTAGCTTCATTGCATTATTGCAGTGGTTTTTATTACTGAGAAGTAGTGAGAGCAACTCAAATTTGGAAGGTGATTTTGATTTGTTCTGTCACAATTATGCTAATTATGTTAAATGTATACTACTGTTGTAAGATTTGTATCTTTTTCTTTTATAAGAGAAATTCAAAATCATGACTCATTTTCCCTAAATCAGCTGTTTTAAAGTTAATCTCCAGCTTTAATTGTTTTCCTTATTCAATCTCCTGAATGGAACTTGACAATTAACCAGAGCTTGGTTTTTGGAGAATAAACCGAACTGTCTTCTGCGAGCTTCACCTGCGAAACACCATTTATTTGACTGGACTCACTGTCATAGATCCACACAGACCAGTTCACCTCTTTCCAAACACTAGATCAACCAACAGAAACCACGCAAGTGTCACCTGTGGGTCAGAAGCCATTTATACCAGCTTGTCTATTCAGATACCCAATTCACAGCACAACCCACTACTGGAGTGCCCGCCTGGCTCTGCTTGGCCATGTCCCCCTTGCCTTCAACAGAACAGAAATTGGATTCCCCTTTGGTTTATTTTATTTTAATGCCATACAGTAGTAACGGTAAAAAGAAAAAAGATTTTTAATTGCTGCTGGCATTAAAATAAAATGAACACGTTTTAAAAACAGTTTAAAAATGAGAATCATTGGTTTGTTGTTTTACAGAAGCATAAAAGTCTCACTTTTTACATTGCAGTGGGAGGATTCATTTGGGCAAAGCAATATTGGATACAATTGGAATACAAGCCCATGTTCCCGGGCAGGATTGGCTACACTTTGAATAACATGCTTAAAGCATTTCAGTGGTTCTTTCAAAGAAAGCGATGAGAGTAGAGACTTTTACACACTGGCTCACTGCCAGCCAAAGTCCTGTCCAGCCATTTGGTAAAATTTCAGGTTATGTGGATGATAAAAGTCCTTTAGTCTCTGGATTACTTTCGGGTCAATTTTTGGATGTGTCCTGCCTTTGGTTTTTCCAAGGCAATGGGGCTTGCTGCTCCCCTCTGGCTTCTTCAGGCAGGGAAAGCCCTTAGTCTTGTTGAAGTAAAAATGTTTGTCTGTGATGATCCTCTGGAGGCCCAGGAAGTCCTGAACTTTGCCCAGTTCCCCAGCTGGATCGCTGATCAGCCTCTCTCCGTGGACGAAATGAATCTGAGATGGGGGGAAGTAAGCCAGCCACTTCTCCAGGTGCTGAGCATACATCCCGATCCAAATCGGGCTCCACAGGGCATCAATCTGCCCCATAGTCCTGTTCTTGAAGGTCAGAGTCTCGAAGCTGGGGATGTCCGGAGTTTTGGATATGATCTGAGTATAATCTGAAATAGCCCTCGTAATGGGATCGCGGACCACCACAATCAGCTTGATCTCTTTGGACATGGCATAGATGCGAGCTGGAGTCTCAGCAGTGACAAAGTATCTGGGTGTCTTCTCCATCACAATCTGACCATCGAGAGCCTTAGGCATCATGCTCCTGTAAAGGGAAAAAAATGTACATATTTATTTTTGTGGAAATTTCCACATGCCTTCCAAAATAGAGAATATCAGGGGTGTATTAAGAGTACGATTCTGACACGTTTCTTAAAATTTCAAATGATGGAGTAACAACATACAGTACTGCCTGAGCTTTTTCCAGCAGGTAACAGGTATAAGACAGGGTACATCCTGGAGGGGACACTAGTCCATCACAGGGCACACACAGGCTTAAACACACACTCACTCCAGGGCCAATCTTCCTAGACACCAGTTAACCTACCAATATGTCTATGGACTGTGGTAGGAAACCACAGCACCGACTAGGTAGCTGTGTGAGACTGACTTATCATTCTTATCCCTCTCAAACTTCATTTGATAACTTCCATTTATTGAGGTAATTTAAATATGATAGAGTACACAGTGAAGTTGTTGTATAACAACCTCATACCAAAGATTCTTAGACTTTAGACAGTTAAGTAATTAAAGTACACGCTTTATTTTGAAGACCCGAACACTTTAACTTTAACAGGTCTTGGTACTTGTTAAGAAAAAACTAAATGGACAAGTTACAGTATCTCTATGCCATGTCACTGAGAAATACTGCATTGATCAAGAATGCATTGATCTGTGCCTCACTCAGAAACGATCATGTCCACCTGTTTCCAGGAAACGATCCGTTTATCTTGTGCAGAAGGCATCATGCTCTGCTTGGCTGTTCCTCCAGAGCTGCCACTGCAATGACTTGTATGTTGGAGTCACTGGGCAACAGAAAGAATGTGCTGGTATTTCCGAAGGATGTGGCACTAACTAAAGGCAGACTTTTCCTTGAAATTGATGGCTACTGTTCCAATATAATTACATTCTGACAGTTTTTTGGAGTTGCAAATGTCAGCTTGATTCATTATCGTTCCCTAAGGGTGGGGAAAGGTGTTGAGTGTGACTTGTGCTTTATGATTTACTAACATAGCTGCCAAGGCTCCAGAATACATTAAGACTATTGATGTAACCTACCATGGTACTGTATGTGTTGGCATTGTGGATTCAGGGTGGTGTATAGTACATTCCAAAGGAATTAACCGAAAAGAATCCTTAGGAAATGTTGAATACGCAACCTAAAATGTGAATGTATACTGTATGTATGAACACAGCTCAAATTTTCAGCCTTTGTATGACACAAGGTTACTGTATTGTATTTTTCTGAACTGGTGAGAGCACTGATGAAGCACTTGTAGTAAGTGCTTAGTGGCTGAAACAATGCAAATTTTTAAATTCTATTGTTTTCCTTGATGCACAAATTAGGATTTGACAGCCACTGTGAGAATACATACAGCTTTTTATTAATTAATGTATACAAAGAGCCATTGCAAAGCTGCCTAAGTAACAGGATTTTTTTTTCATAAACAAGTATCACAAATGGGGTTTTCAGAAGGTACGCTGTATACGCTGTAGATAAAAGCTGTTGTGGAGGAAGACTGGGTTTAGCCTTCTCTTATGAAACCTTTTAAACTTCATTTTCTTAAAAAAGCTGCTAATGCAGACAAAGCAGAGTACAACATCAGTACTCTCGCAGCAAAGACTGTTAGCTTCTCTAAACTTTATCCAGACACACAAACACTTGAAGTGGATAAATCAACACTAATTTGTTAGAGAAACATTGCAACACTGACAGAAAATGCTAGGTTTGTACTATCACTAACAATACTAACAAGATCACCAAGGACTACTTTTCTAACACAAGCACAAGCACAAGCAAGACAAGCACAGAATGTAGTAGGTGTATCTTGGGCATTATGTCACTTTTTGGCAGCAAATTAGTAGCAAGTCTTCTAAGTGGTATTTTAAATGTGCATTGGTAATAAGGGCAGCCAGGCAGATGTGCAACCTGCATTAATCACTGCAGGTTACTGACATACAAGGAAAAACAAATGGACTGAGGGGTTACACTGCTCACCTCCAGAACGGCAATGGGCAGCAGATGTGACTAATCTACATTCCGTGGCTTGTGCACAGATGAAGTCTGGTGAATTCTAATAAGCCCTGATGTACACCTGCTCTCCTCTATCTCAAGACTCCTGTAGTTCTCGCTGACCTCACTTAATTTGACTGTCATCCTGTAGATGGGCTTTCTGCAGCTGCTAGTCAAATGCCTTGTGAGCCTCATAATTGTTTGTCAGTGCTCGCCTTTTCCTCATCAGTGCAGTGGTGCTCCCACTGCTGTGAGTGCTCTCTTACTTGGATCGCAGGAAAAGCTTACAGTTTCTTTGTCACACAGACAGTAGATGAGACAAGTGTCTTTGATTTCAAATAAATGATATTTACAACTAAAAATATCTTTAAATTTGATTTAACAGCAAAGATGATCTTTTTGGGAAACATTAATAAATTCAGTTGTATGACTGATCAGGAAGGACTCTGAAATGCTATTTCTGCCGTCAAAGTAAAAACGAGCTTTAGACTTCAAACAACACACAGAACCACATTTAAATATGCAATCTGCCTTTCAAAAAGGCGCATGCATTGTCAGATTCATGCTTTTTAATTATTAATTTATTCCTAAAAAATATTCTGACTTCATAATACAATTCTGTATCTATTTAAAACAGATAAAAACAGCTCAGCACTGGGAATTGTCTGTGGATATATTGTCTGTAAAAGGTCTTGATATAAATCCTTGATATGTTTATTTGATTCTTTTCGATTTCCCAGCTAAAATTAAAACCTCCTGTTTTCAGAATGTTGCTGGTAGGACGAGGTTTCAGTATTTTAGATAAATCTTAGGCAAGATTTTGACAATGTTAAGGGAAGGCATAAACTGGTTATGTGACACACTCAGACATAAATCTGTAGCCATGCTCAAAAACACATAACATTTATATTGCAGGTATGTGTTAGAAGACATTACTTGGGAACTGCAAACAAAAAATTAAACAGCAACACAGATCTTACGGCATCTATACTGAGCTAAAATAACATCTTCAGATAAAACTTTCAACAATGTTGATTAAATTGATTTTAATCAATATTTTACCTCCTACTATCAGATGATAATTCAAACCTGACCTTAGTGACACAATTAAAGAAATATTAGCATTCAACGGCAAATAATTATAAAATAAGGTCGTTTTGCTGGCAGAATATAGCAGAGTGTAAGAACAGAAACCCAGAAAGCTTTTTCAAAATCACAAGAATTTAGCTCTCTTTTAAATCAAGAGTAGGCGAATTCAGAGGAAGGTACTGTAATTCAGAGGAACACTGGGAGGATGTGAATGTCTATAAACAGCTGTGTTTTACCACAGAGGTTAATCTGAGAATAACGCACAGAAATCCCAGATTTTACACAAAGCTGCTCTGATGAGGCTTGTTGAAATCCATTTAAAATGTAATCATGGGCTGGAAAAAAGAATGACTGCAAAAAAAAAAAGAAACATCTACATCAAACTCGACTGTCGTTTTGCAGAGGGAAACTGCAGACAACCACGAGGCAGGCAAACTTGAAAGATGGAGAGCTTAATGGGTTCAGTGTCCTGAGGCACAGTGGCGTCTCACCTTTCAGTTCAGCAAATGCTGTGCAACGTGACCTCATATCGATACTCCTAATCAAGATTAAGCCTTTTGGAACTTCAAGGGGGGGGGGGGGGGGTACAGCAAATCCCTGGCCATTATACATTATCAATTACTTCATCAGACTAAGCACTTATCCAAAAGACTTCCCTGTTTACCTATGCCCATTAGGAAGCCAAAGAGTCTATTAGAAAAGTCCATCAATAATTCACAGATTTCTATTTTGTTGACCAATTTATCCCTACAAGCAGCACTGTTCCTCTCGGCTGATCCCTGTGCGGTGAACTGATGCTGGAGTTTTTCCAGCTGGTATTACTGTTGTGATCAAGCACAGATACATGTGACACAAATGTCGGAAAGGAGCCGCACAGCAGCAGTTGAAAACAAGAAATAAAGGCAAAGGCCATTAGCAAGAACCCTCTCAATCTGGCCGCTGAGCTGTGAACATCGGCCTTGGAGACAAATTCAGTCATCACAGAATATCATGCTTTTCTCTTGCAACAGGGCACTAGAAACAACATCAGCTTGAGTTCCATTTGCACTCAATTCTGTCCCTCACAGCAGTTGTCTATGCATCAGCTCAGAGAAAGCCACACCAGCCGGAATAATGACAAAAAAGCATAACAAAAAGCTCCAGGGTTTGCAGTTATACAATCTTGTGTGTTTCAGGTGGGTTTTATTGAGTTAGGACAACATAAAGAAAGTGCAGTACATTTCACAATGTTCAGCCAATAAAATGCAAGAACTTGTGAGATTGAATATATGGTTGGAAGATTGAATTAAAAGTCATTTCAAAGCTCAACCATACACCTATTGAAAAGTGTATTACTTCATTACTTCATGAAAAAAGTAACAAAAAGCCCTCGGTAACATTCTATGTCAGTCTTGAATGGGTTGTATCTCCAGCAAGAATGATTGGTCCCTGACATCAGCCTTTGCTTTGCTCATTCAATCATTGCTGTTGCAAAGCCTAAGTGAGAATGCCCTGCTATTGACCCCTCTGTTGACAGTCTGCAGGTTAAAAAGAATACTGTTTGTGAATATGGCTTTATTGGATGCCAATTGCCTTGTTTTAGAAATCTGTCTGAAAAGGCTACCAATGGAAACAGATAACCTTCCTATACGGGAAGAGCAAACAAAGAAAGTAGCCACTTCTTACCAAAAGCAATGTGACCTCATCTAAGGCATTCTGGACTGTGCATCATTATACACCAGAAAACCACGTCCTTCTTATCTATTAAAACTGAATCGCTGGTAAAATTCTTATTCCATATTTAAAAACAATTCATTACAAAAGAGAGGCAAAGTAAGAAGAGGCTCGTGGTGTCAAATCTAAATGTATCACTTCAAATCTGCTTTCAGACAAGATGGAAAACACCCACAGTAAACCATCTCTATACAAAAACTGCAAATATGATTGCTTTAATTAATGTGTCAAGAGTATATTTACGTGATGAAGGAGCACTTTGTTTAGAAAACAGAGTTCCCTTCTCCCTCCACCCCTTGCTGTTCCAATGGCTGCCACTCGGAGACAGTAGACAACTTGCATTAATTGAGCCAGGCTGGTCACTGCCGCTCTGTTTTCTCTGAGGTATAGTGAGTGAGCTAAGTGGTCCTCTCGCTCTGCTCTGGGTATTGATCCTGATGGCGGAATGATAATGCAGGGATCAGCTGGCTAACAGGAGGCAGGTGGACTCTGCGCACAGTGTGGAGCCCCATCAGCAGCTTGCTGTGCAGAGGCAGATGTGGGGCAATTACTTCATCTTCCGCGTGAGACAGTAGCAAGAGCAGAGGGACTGAGTTTGCCCCTCTCTCTCTCACACACACATACAGTACTGGGAGAGCATCAGAGGCTGCTCTGAATGGGGCAAGAATGATGCACAATTCAAAATAATCCACTTTTTGCAGAGCAAGGCATTCGTTTGCCTTCTGTACCATTTCTACAATGCAAGCCCTGCAGCTGTTTTAAGAAAATGCATAATATTTTTTGTCAATTCAGCCTTTTACATTTTCATCTGGCCCGTTCATCTCGAATTCCTAATCAGTCCATCTTTTATTTTTTGTGCATCCCCAAAAATCAAGGGGAATACACAATGCTGTAAAAAAAACACAATATAATAGCAAAGAGGAGACAAATATGACTTTATTCACAAATCTATGCTCATTTAAAATGTTCATTTGCAGCATGGGATCTCACACTCCTTAATGAGTCCCTTTTGTCCAAGAAAGCATATAAAAGCAGGCCCTAAAAAGGCACACGACTGTTTTATCATAACTGTTTAAGTGCTTCCAGTTTATAGCTGTGTATTGATTTTAACCAGCTTGATCCAATGTTAGATTAAGCAGTAAAAGTAATGTTATACAATTATACAAAGGAGACGAAGTGTGCCTGTGTACGGGAGGGGGTTACACCCTGCCTTCCATTTGGTTGCACAATGGCCATTAAAAAGCCAGTCAGTTGTAACCATGCCCTGTCCACTTCCAGTACCCATCCATCACTGGGATCCCCTCTGATGGTGCTGCTCCTAATTCCCGGTGGTATGTTAATGAAGATTGAATTAAAAACAGGCTGTCTGGACCTTATGGTGATTTTTATACAGTACAGGATATCATGGGCAATGAGATGCACCTGGCCCCAGTTTACAGAAACCCTGTTTTGACTTCATACAGTAAATCTTTTCTCATCAGGGAAGTCCATTTTGCCTGCGTGTCCCCAGTGATCGACCGAACGGAAACATATGTACATTCTTAAACAAGCCACTCGGTCACACCTGCCTTATCTCGCGGTTTCATGGTTCCTGTTTACACAGTACACTGCTGGGTACTGCAGCTGACAGAGAGAAGTAATCTAAATCACATATTCGTGAAGCTTACTAACAAAGTAATCTGCTCTTATTTGCTTTAAATTCAGCACATACTACAGTTGCCCAGAAATGCAACATACTACTCATGCCCGTTCAAGTTCAAAAAATAAAACTTAAATATTCTAGACATCTCTATATAATCTTAAAATAAGTAGGGTTTTTATTTTCTTAGTACAGACCAAATTGCTGCATTTGTCACCTGATACAAAGTGTTTCACTTTTGTTTTCCTTCAGAATTAAAGGAAATAAAAATTCTATTTAAAAAACAGCATAAGCTTACCAAAAGACAGGCCATTTCCGCAGGAATGATTTGGTTTTCAGAGTGTGTGCTAACCCTTCATGCCTTTGTTCAAGTGTTAAAAAGTAAGAAATGCTCATAAATTACAGGAAGGCCTGCTTTAATAAAAAAACAAGTCAAACAAGTTTTTGATTGTTGTACAACAATATCTACAGGCAACATTACCTGATAGATATACATAAAATATCTGTTTCATATATTTATAATAATATGGTGAGTAAGATGCATTAATAGAATAATGATTCAGCTACAGCCCAGCAATAAAGAGTTAAATAATTTGAGAAAAGTGAAAAAATAGTTTTTTTTTTTATTTGCACAGAAGACTTTCTACCTGGAATTTGTCCAAAGCTCAACTTTTTTAGTGGGACAGAATGCACATATGGCTGTTTGGGAGATGAACTCTGTCCAGTATCCACCTTGACTCTGCAGTCTAAGGTCACTGTTCATTGAAAATCTTCCCTTCCACTTCTATGAAGCCTAGATTCAGAGTTCACAGACATCTTCTACTGATGGAACATTCACATCCCAACAGGATCAGGAAGGGTAAATTCAAAACATGTTTTTCTATACAAGTATGTTATGTTTGTATGTTTTAATATATAAATGTATGTTAAAATATGGATGTTGTAGTTTTTAAATTCCAACTAAAATAGAAAGGATAGCCACCTAAGCCCATTTTAAGACCGATATGACTTATTTAAGAGTCTTAATTCCGTCAAAGAAACCATTGATTGACATTTGCAAAATGATGAACTATGACCAAAAAATGTCAGTAGCAAAGAATTAATTCAATTTGGTCATTGTCCTTTATTCATGATGTACTCCAGTTAATTACCCATGCATTTGTACATGTCACCATTGGAGTTGAGCAGAACTCAGGGTCAGGCTTGCTCTCGCCTATCAATACAACACCAATCGCATCTCTGAAAGTAAAGTTCCTCTCCAATGTACATTTTGATAGCATCACATCAGAAGGCTCCAGCATTCTCCACACATTCCGGGAACTAATCGAAGGAGGTACAGTATGACAAACATTGCAGGTAACCAAAGCTGCCTTCAACAGTAACATGATATTTTTTAAATAAAAGCTAAGCCACCGACGCCCACAAAGAGCATGCTGCAGTTGCCTCTCTGACCTCTTTCATCTTTTCACATGCTCAGCTGACCACACAGCTTATAGTGGCATTTTTTTAACCCATAAAGAAAAAAAAATGTAGACATGTATACTGTATAGATATGCATATATTTAATTGATCCCATTCATGAAACTGGCAATACTTAAAAGTGAAACATGACCCCTCTATCGGTGTGCAAGTATTATGGCTTTGCAGGATAGGGCCCCTTGCTAATTGTAACTGAATCTGTACTGACCAAACCTAACTGCCTTAGTGCTCATATCAACTGAAGGTCAAACTTGGGGGCAATCGATTGAAGACACACTATAAGCACAATACTTGATTCCATCTATTCTCCCCGGCTTGTCAAAGATCTTATCTGAGGTCTGCAATTTACCAGGTCACTGTTTTAAGAGGAAGTCAGATCAAAATGACTTATCCCTTTGATTTATCTTCTGCCTGCGCACTACACTATTCAGAACACCATTTCTAATTTTAGCTTTCACAATACAGTAATCTTACAGGCCTGGGTTGACGGATCAACTAGCTACTAGCTACTGTGGCCAATCACTTTCCTGAAGGTGCAGAGCTCATCAACTAGTCACAGGACATCATTATCTACTATAGAGCAAGTGACCCCAGGTTAAAGGTCAACTGATAGGACCCATAATAATGTCAAGTTGTATGCTGTCTTGTGCAGTCCATCTGGCTCTGTGGCTGTGATAGTGTACAGCCTTTCTCTCAGTACACAGTGTGAGGTGAAACACATTTTAGCCAGCAAAAGGGACGTCATCCTGCATATAAAGGGCCTGCTATTCTGGTAATTATGGTACACTTGACATTATTGATTAGTCAGCCCAATGATTTATGATGCCAGCTTACAAACACACGCATTCTTAGCTTAGCCATATGAAGAAATCCTAGAAATTTATGTTCAAAATCATCCGAAATTTATTACCACTGTCCAAATAGCAAATCATTCGGCCTCTCCCTGCTGATCTCTGAGGTCAAACTGAGCTAGTGATGTGTGAAACAATAACCAAAACCCATCGAAGGAGCAAACATCTTTGTTCTATTGAGGAAAACATGTTTTTCAGCATCAAATTATTAAAAAGCCCAGGAAAAATGTATCAATGTTTAGACATAGAGCTCTACCTAGTTTCTGTTCCTATTTGAAAGTAGAGGTGCTAAATGAGGCACAAACCGCACGATGGCTGTTTTTGTGCAGCTGTGGAAACTAGGGGTGGTCATGTCATTTATCAGTGTTTTATAGAGTATTCAGGAGGTGCGCTGACAGAGCATTAAGTAGCATTTAAATGAACATTTTGCAAACACAAAGAAAGGATAAACTCCACTAAAACTCTCCATGTTAAAAAAAACTTTTTCATGGCATATTTGCACTAGTGAAACCAGGCAATACAAATAGAAACTATGTAAAAGTGCATTTAAAATGAGGCACATTGTTATGCTTAAGGTTTGTAGGAGTAAGGAACAAGCTGCCCAGCCATGCTGTTTAAGCCCATACTCTGTCATGTATAAGGAAACATCTTTTCTTTATGAAATAAGATCCTCATATCAGTTATCTAATAAAAATCAAATGGCCTCCTCTTGTTTTCAAACTTAATAATACTGTTCACAATAATGTTTAAAACCCTTTAACCTGTAATAATCAATAAATTATCATTACATTAAAATCTATAAAGTACATTTGAAAAGAAGTTTCTTCTTCCCTGTAGGATCAAAGAGAGAAGAAAGCCTGGAAGTGCTGTTGTAGCTGCATACTAGGATGTGTGGCTTCAGTCGTAAGACAAAAATCATGTTCTTGTCTATCGAGAGCTCTTAGAAACAGCAGAGCAGAACAAAAACTTGCTTTGCAGCTGAAGGTTTAAACATTAAAACTGTCATGATGAAAGCAGACACACTGTATCTTGATCCTCAAAGTGATTGTTTTGGGAAAAATGGTTCGGTTCAAATGGTTACTTTTGTTATTATTATAAACAGAAAGATTTGTTAGTATTGTTCTGTCCATCCTCAGAAATATCCACAGATTAAAAATAGAAAGATTCCCAGGAATTGGCAAATTTTCTGGATTTTTCCTCAAGTTGCCTTTTCTATACTGTAGCTCTCTTGCAATCCCAAGACCAGCTGTGGTACTGTATACACTGGAGGCCTTCTGGTGTATCATATTGTCTTGACAAGAGCTGCTTACAGAGAGACCTACAGTACAAATATGAAATCCCAGTCTCTTGAATATTTTAACACTACTTGGACAAGTAACTTGACCACATTACATTAACCTACATACAACCTACACTGCTTAGACGATCACTGATGTACTGTATAGGAGAGGCTTCATGGTAAGATACAGGTTGAAAAGAAAAAACTCAGTCCTTTGATTTTCCACAACCTGGTAAATGTTGCTCACATGCTGTTTAATTGTAGATTTTAAAATATCAAAAATGTTAAGAGACGTCTTGGAGTAGTTTGTTGATTGTTAATTGTGTATCATTCATGGTTGAAAAGGTAATCTGAAAAATTAATTTAGAGTTTAACAATGTTTGTTGCTCGTGATCTTTTTTCGAACTATTATTTTCTTTAGTTTGAGCATAGGACTGTCAAGTAAAATATGACAGCAGACACATAACGAAGGTGTTATTTTCGTGTCAAAGCAACAGCTGAGAATTTCATTAAATATTTCTGTAAACACTGTGCAACGGAGATCT
The DNA here is from genome assembly GCF_059453375.1 of Lepisosteus platostomus. Classification (NCBI taxonomy): domain Eukaryota; kingdom Metazoa; phylum Chordata; class Actinopteri; order Semionotiformes; family Lepisosteidae; genus Lepisosteus; species Lepisosteus platostomus. The sequence goes on from NC_142621.1 coordinate 34,148,765, forward strand.
ACACCGCTGCAGTGTAGGCGTGCAGGCACTTCACTGGCAACTGTATCATCAGACAGAACTTCGCCGCTAATTAAACAAGAACTCCTACTACCGGAGCAGCTATTGACAGGCTGAGGACTGTTTGCGTTGTAATGGAGTACTGTATGTAGGTAGAGCTGAACCTCTTGCACAACTTTGTTTTTACTAAATAACACAATTTATGAATCATCATCACAAATAATAACATTAATGTACTCATGCTTCAAAACTAGAACACGTTCTCAAATAATCCACAACGCGGCGCATGTAATACGTTATATCCCAATTCCGTTTAATTTTCAATTATTTTGTGGTAGACCCTCAACGATTTTTTTACTTACTGAACATAAAATAATTGTATTTCAGCCCATTCATGAGCTTGTACAAATTCTCTATATATTGTATATCTATAGATTATTTGCTATATATTACATATGGTAATAAAATGATCAAATCAAATAAGACGTTAATATTATGTTTGCGACAGCGCTTTCACCATTTGTGTACATACCATCAGTGCCTTTACTGTGATTGTGGTAGGCGTAATACAAGTGCAGAAAACATATGGCTGAACATATGGTTGAAAGCTAAGTAGTTTCCACAAGCAGTAAAGATTTAACAATCTATATTCACTTTATTATAAATGCAGTGCTGGTTAGTTCCATCGCTAACTTTTTTTTTACCGATTAACAAGAAAGAAGGGACGCCGTCACATGAGATGGAGCATTGCGATAAAAAGACGCATAAACTTGGTTTACCTGTACCAGTTCAGACCCCGTGCGTAGTGCCTGTCGAAGAAGTGCGGTTCCGATCCCAGCGCCCTGATGTCGGGGTGAAGTCTCAGGAACTCCAGGAGCGCCCGGGTTCCACCTTTCTTCACACCTATGATAAGAGCCTGAGGTAGCCTCCGTGCCGCAGCCCAGTCCTTTCCTGGGCTGCTTGTCTCCAGACTTCTCGCACTGGTACCTACAGCATCCGGCGACCCCGTGGCCAAGCTGGGAGCGTTTATGAAGTTACTATCATATGATACGTTCTTTTCGTGGTATCGCCCTGTGAAGAACAGCTGAGTTGATTGCCCCAAGCCCGTGTTTTCAACAATATCAGTCTCGCAACAGCCGCCCAGAAAGTAAAAAAGTGAAGCGCATATAGTGCAAAGCGACAGCATGACCAGCAGTTTGTGCAGAAGTCTCCGGGTTTCCAGGTAAGGGTGATAAAATATCGCCATCCCTCTAGGAAAAGACAGAAGGCAGCCATTCTATTACTAACGCAATTCTGTGAACTTTAAAAGACGCGAGCATTTTCGGCTAAGGCATTAGCGAGAGATGAGAATGCAGACATGCTGCTAAAACGGTGTCTGTAAATTCCAAAGTCTCAGAAAGTGCACAACGCGCCTACTGCAGATTCACAGCGAAGCGCTAAGAACCCTCCATCTCACTGTGTTCATTTCTTTCCTCGCTTGCGGTGCTTCGCCAGCCCACGCAGAAAGCAGGACAGAAGATGCTGCATTTAATTTTCGAGCGCTGGTTATCTTTCTAAGACTGCCACTTGCCTCTTTATAGGTCTCCAGAGTATTGCTCTCCGGGACCGCTCTCATTCATTCATGAAAATACGCCCATCAGCCAATGTTGCTCACGATACACTTTCATTGGGGGAACCAAAACAGAGGCGGGTTTATTTGACATAAAAAGTATGGGGTCTACCCTACGTACGCGTCGTTTTTAGATAGCCAAGTGTTAATATAATAATATTACGTTAGTATTATGAAAGTATTGTTTGTGTTAGTGGTCAAAAAGAAATCTAGTTTTGATGGTATTTTAATTCAGTATGTTAGTAATGTTAATGCATTTGTCTTAAGCATGGACTCTGTTAAATATAATTGCTTTTTTATTTGTATTTAGCGTAACCCATGCTTAAGAAACGTGCTTCATCATTGCAAACATACTGAATGGACCTAATTCACTAAAGGTTCTTATGTAAAAAGTTGCACCTTATCCAATGATAGTCTTATTCACACTGTTGGTGCAGCCTGACACTTAAGGAGTTTTGTTAAATCGTCTCAATATTCAAAAGTTCTGCAAAGGGCATGCAATCACAGCTCTACATTAGTGCACACCCTCTCACCCACCCATTTTGCTGAATACATTGTAAGCAGCTAAGTGGGCTCCCTTTATTCTTCAGCATCAGGAGCATTGGAACATGAAGGAAACAAAGGTGTAATATGCGTGTAGATTGGGCAAATAACTGTGATCTGAAGACTCAAATATTAACAACCCATATGAGACAATCTGCTTCATCATAAGAAATGAAAGACTGTCATTATAAAAGTGTGACTTGCATTACAGCATTGTGCCAGAAGTAGTAATATCCTAAATTCCTGTGTTCCCTGAGGCGTGTTCTTCGGCAGGTGCAACACGTTTGCTCACAGCTTTTACTGTATAACACTTTCTATCCAGCATAAACAAAGAATTGCAGCTTGATTAGATTGTCATGGAAATACAAGAATGCTTATCCGTGTCTAAAGTCCAAAACACTGTGTTCATGCATTGGTTTCCCTGAGTGTACAAGGAAATGTTCTTTAGGGAAAGTGTGCTTTGTTGGACATGTTTGTTTTCCCTTTTTAAGAAATTCAAGATAGCACGAGCAACAAAGATCAAATCCTCAAGGGAAATGTTGTTTCATAAAGCTAGTGATGAGTGCCAACGCAGTTTGCAGTTGATTAAACACAACCAGGTCTCAAGAATCCTCCAACTTGTTAAGCTTTTAACAACCCAATCTGTTTTCTTTTCCTTCCTCCCCTACACAACATCTACAGTATGTGATTAACTTGGACTGGAATGTCTTCTTAGTGGTAGAACATAAGAGGCATAGTGTAAGAAAGGTTATAAATGAAGTCATTTGGCCCATCTCGCACATTTGGTAGCTAATTGATCCAAGGATCTCATCCATTCATTTCTTGAAAGAAAGGAGGGTATCATCCTCAACAGATTGCTTATCAGTATCTGATGGATGCTGAAGTTGATACATACTGTAGTGCTCTTGCATAGACAGGTGACTGCCTCAGCAAAAGAAAGCCAGAATGTCATTAGTTATTGAGGCAACCCAAGCGATTTGTTAGGCCGGCTGGATTTGGATGCAGTTATATATCATTAATGGGGTGGCATGGTAGTAAGGTAGTTTGCACTGTTGCCTCACAGGTGCAGGAATTGATTCTAGTTTTGAATGCCTGTCTGTATGGAGTTGTTATATTTTCTGCACAGGTGTTGTTTTGTACACCTGTGTTCATCAAGGGTTTTGATGAGTACTCCGGATTCTATCCACCTCCCTGGTTCAAATGCAGGTTTAATTGAGTACTCTAAATTGTCCCTTGCCAGAGAGTGGTTGTTCCCAATATGACTTGTAATGGTTATCTCACTAAAAGAAATAAGTTGGTGAAATGACTTCCTCAGAAGCATGTGGTTAATTAGTACTGATAGTTCAGCAATGTGATCCTGATGGAAAGACTATCCATTCATCCATTTTCTAAACTATATCTAATATAATGCAGGAGCCACAGTCTATCCTGGCAAGCAAGGGGTGCAAGGCAGGATACACCCTGGACGGGACACCAGTCCATTACAGGGCAGACACAGACACACACACCAGGGTCAATTTTCCCAGATGCCAATTAACCCCACTGTATGTCTTTGGATTGTTGGAGGAAACCGGAGTCCCCAGAGGAAACCCACACAAACACAGGGAGAACATACAAAGTCTACTCAGATAGCAGCCCAGGAACTGAACACACGGTCCCAGTGCTGCACAGCAGCAATGCTAACCACTTTTCTTTCTGGTTGTTTTGAGGAACAAAATGGACATGTTTTTACTTCTCTGGACAGATTGTTGTTGTTAACAAATAATTTTGTATTGTTTTGAAACCATGTTGTTGTTTGAAAGTCCTTTTTCTCACTGAGAGGGATACTGCCTTATGCTCTGCACAATGTATTTTTAAACAAATAAAACATATTTTTGAATAAATAAATATGTTAGTCAGACATCTTAGTGTCTGACTATGGCACAAAATGTTAAAATTGAGTAAATTCTTTGAACGAACATGGACCTTCAGCAGATTCTCCGAGTCCTTACTGCAAAAGTTCTGGTGGCAGAAAGTGAACACAGATGCTGTGTTTTATTTGGTTAAAAAGTGAGAGGGAAGCCAGTTTTCTAGAAAACAAATGGGCCAACTGCTACATTGAGAATGCATCTATATTCTCCATGCATTTGGAGAGACTCGTTGAAAAAGGAACAGTGATAAATCATTCGACAGAGCTGTCTGCAGAGGACGAAAGACAGAGAAGAATTTATCTATCTTGTGCTATCAATTTCCTTTTATTTATGTGTATAAACCATTTATAATTTAAACTTAATAAATGACTTCTGTAGAAGAATGTGTGTCAGTGAGAGAGAGAGAGTTCCTTTAGCAATTTCTCTCTGCTCACAAAACTTACACAAATCCCAAAGTCATTGCTATTACAGTGATGTTTTTAAGTCACCCCCTGTGAGTATTCAGACATTAAATGTATTGTACTAAATTAATTTTAAAGCCATTTTTGGAAGTATGTGGATGTTCAGTTAAGTGCAAATGTACTGCTTAGGTGTAGTTGGAATATATTTTTTTGTGCATGAGGGTGCATTGATCTAAAGATAATCCTGGCCAGACCTAAATTTGGGAATATTTTTGCATACCTGCTGTATGTCGAACGTCTGTCTGTTACATGAAGTCAGAATTTAACTGTAGTCTTGAATTTTGTTTTATACTATAGTGTACTATAGTGATTTTGATTATTATTCAAAGTGAATTTTGATCAGGCAATTTTGAGCAGGGACAAAGCTATAAAACACACTTAATATACGGTAAACGAAGCAGATAAATTATTCTCCCTTTCTGCCCCTAAAAGGAACCCACTCTTAATTATCAGCTTGGTTTCCAGGGATTCTGTAACTTTACTCAAGTCTGGGATCGTGGAATCTGGGAGTGTCTTAACTGAGCTCCTTTGTTTCATCTTCTTCTGTTTGACAGAACAATTAAGAAACGTATTGATCACGCTCTGTTGCTATTTAATGTAAACCAAAGGGAGAGACTATTTAAAACCAATGAACGGTGAAATTGTTACTTTACTTACAGTACATACAAATTAAGAAGTGAAGTGTTTTTTTAGATTGACTGTTAATCTGCAATGCAGACGGCAAACAAGGTTTTTCACGCAGATATGCTGAATGTAAATCCGTATGCACACTCAGGTGACAAAATAAAAACAGGAGAAGGATGATTCACATGCAAAATCACAAACGCGGGCCTTCTAAACTGAGGCTGTGATCCAGCATTGCGTGTTTGTGCCTGGGTCATGCCAGCAGCTACGGGTGACCAAGAGTTTCCAGACTGCAGCCCACAGGTGTAATGATATCAGTGGACACTGCACAGCTCCTCCGCTGACTCTCCTGTCAGGCGCTGTAGGGCTCAGAGCACGTCAAGAGATGAGTGGGAAGCTCAAAGGAGCCTGTCCATCTGTCCTCATTGTGTATTGCAGGAGTCGCTGCTTTGAGCTGAGAAGTAAAGAAATGGTGGGCAGTTCCAACCTAGCTGGGTAGGGAATGAAAAATATTAGAAAAATTCATATGAACAAAATAATTACTGAAACTCACTGTTGACCATAATACTGTATTTTGCTAAAAACTCAACACCATGATGCTGGCATGCATAACGTTTGCTGATACACCGCCTTCCTTGAGCTTGTCTTGTCTGAGTAGGGAACATCGATCAAGGGTCACCAAATGGCAGATAATCCAGGTGCATTAATATTTGAATTAAAAGTCCTGACAGAAAAGTAACAAATGGCATTCAGCATTCTGAACCGCATTGAAACGGGGAAGGCAGATTCTGGATTACACTGGAGAGTCATTTATTTGTATTTTTCATCTGAGTGTTGCCCACTTTGTGTGCCTCTGATTTATGTTTCCCTCTCTGCTAGCAGCTCAGAGCAGATGTGTCCTTCGCCCCCAGGCCAAATTTTTCCTGACCATAACGTTAAGTAAGATGAAAATATGCAAAAAAAATTTTTTTAAATGGACCCTGGTAATTGGGTTTCCCTGAGCTAATCACTTTGCTTTCTCATAATAGCCTTCTGCTACTCAGATAGGCTTCACATCCCATTTTTGCATCTTATGAGAATATGTTGAGTGAGTGATTCCTAACAGGAATACATACTGTACAGTAGGAGAAGAGAATAAAAGTTCAGACCAATTTAATGTGCCTCCTGATGATTTTTTTTTGAAGACCCTCTAAAGGATGGTTTTGAATTTTCATCCAAATGGACAAAACTACATCTTGCCAAAAGTCCTCTCACTTGTTATTCAGAATTTCAAAGGTAAAACATGGTCATAAACAAGAGCTGTAGACAATTAAATATTTTTCCGTTTTAATTAATCATTTCAAAATGCTTTGATAAGTCTTAGGGAGTCTTTAATTAGAGAAATGGCTATTGAAGTCATTGCATCATTTTTTAATTGTGTGACAAGCATCCATTACTTTAAACATATTGCCCCATTTTTTTTCTTTCTCAGAAGACAGCTCCTAAATAAATTTACATTATGGATATAAAAATTAATATCAACTGCATTACTCTGATTTATGTAACAACATAATAAATTAACAACACACACAAATCAGAAATGCTAAAGGCTGTTTAATAAGGTGTTTACAATAAATAAAGATAATTCCCTAGCTCTTTGGTTCTTTTTCAGACCTCTGATTTGCTCCTAATTCTATTTAACACTTTCACCACTGTCCTTATATTTTATCTGGATGGTCGTATGTTTTGTTGATTTTGTTTTGGAGATGAGGCATTTTGGTCACAGCTGTGGATGAAACATGTACATTCCTAGCCAATAATAATGACAATATTTAATTGCAATGGTAAATAATTAATACAAAATATTAAAGCAGCACAGCAGCCACATCAAAAATGATGCAGTCTGAGATCTTAGAGCAAACCTATTTTCTTTCAAAAGAATACATTCCATTTTCTTCTGACATGGGGTTGGTCTGCTTTAAAAATACAATTGGGAAACTTATGAGTTCTTCTTTCTCTCTTTCCAATCAAAGGGAAGTGGAAATTGGTTTCAGGATGGCCCAGCTGTTTAAAAAGAGTACCAGGTGTAACAGCTGTGTCTGTCTCAGAAGATATTGTGAAGGTGGCTAATTCTGTCAAGTTATTTATGTCGTAATCAGTCTAATATGTTTACTGCTGCCGTCAGATTCTTGGCCAGGTTATTGGCTGTCTCTCCAAATCTTTTTCCAATAGATGTTGTTCTGCAATGCCATCTGGCATTGTAGGTGCCAAGCAGGGGAATAGCTTCTGATGGGCATTGGCTTAGAAGACTATTAAGGTGATAGCCTGAAAGACTCTTACAAGACACTTCTGTGTTGTTGAAAAAGTGATGTATGTTGGTCCAATCTAAGTAAGGATGAGGCACTATGCTTAGCTTTTAGAGCAGATTTCTGGGACAAATTGTACATTTATCTTCATTAATACCAATTGCTTCTTGTGTTTCAGTAATGGGTTTGTCCAGAATTTGAGTATGTCTGCTCACAGTATGATCCTAGCCAAACCACAGCTGTGTTTAGCCATGGTCACTTGACCCCGAAGTGGACCAGGCAAACCTTAAGCCTTTCAAGGATAGCATGAATCAGCCAGTGCATTTTCAATAAGAATGCAGGGGCATTTCCACCTTACCATTAACAGGATAGAAGCTTTACCTGAAGTGAAAAATACTGCTGTCATATCACTCGAAAATGTTGCTGTTTGGTTTTGATTCTTTGCTAGTTTCTTCCCTTTAGTTAAATAACTTGTTTCCTGGAATCAGATGGCAAGGTCACTCCAGACACTCTGGGCAATTACATGTCTATTGTGTGGAGTCCAAGGGAAGATTGCAAGATGATGAAGTAGCCTTCTATGAGAGAGTGACCCTGAGGTCAGGGGCAGTGAGAAGTAGAAGTGATTTATTAGTCAACAGAAGAAAAGGAAATAAATGCATTCAGAGTGGACAAGGCCACTGCATTGTTACTGTTACATAGGCATCAGAGCAAAATTTCACAGCTCGCAATCCTGAATAGGATGCCCCATTGATATTTACTGCATTCCTCGTTTATTTGTGCTTTGTTTGTTTTATGGCACGTCTTTCAGATGTGTCTCTTGGCCGTTCTAAATCCCTGCCGTTGCCTGTCCTTGTTAGAGTGATGAAGCAGGAGGGATGAGATAAATTGTGTTAAAATGGTTTCAGCCAACTTCCTGGATGGCTCCTAGCATTTATGTAACAAACCAAGGAGCTTTGAGCAATAATGGCTTACTAAGTTATAAGAAACAAAATACATCAGTATGGTGGAATTAAATGCATGACATGGGAATATAGAGATTTACCATTTTTACATCACTTCTTTCTCCTTGAGCGTTAAATGAAATAAAAGGGGCAGAAGAGTTTAGGAATCTCGACTAGGGGGCTCAAACCTTCAGTGAGATGCTGCTCTTGTACCCTTGAGCTAAGTACTTCACTCAGATTAATCCAGTAAGTGCCCTGCTACTGTATGTACGGTGCCCTTTATTTATTCATAACTCCACTGGAATAGAAACAAAAATATATAACATAGTGGTTCTTAACCTTTACTGCAGCCTGCACTTCTCAAAATATGTTTACGCATCCCTTATCAAGAATCGTTGAAGTAAGTGAGTTCTTTAAATCTAAGATACATAATTGTAGAATGAAAGAGAATTGTTCATTTTAATTTTGCAGTGAAATTAACATTACATGAAAATTACACACTTTTTAAATTTACCTTCTAATACCTCGGTTTAAGGAAACAAAGTAGTTGTGCATACATGCCGGTGCTTAATTTGTGATTTCAATGATTTACCTTCTGAAGAAATCTGGCCTGTCTCACATCCCCAGAAAGGGCATCTCATTCCACCGTGGGGTGTGTGCAACCCAGGTTAAAAACCACTGATACAGCAGAATGAGTTATAGATTGAATCATTTGTCTTGCTTACAGATTTCTAATTCTCATCGTACTAGCTTTGCATAAAGCAAAGTTATATGTGTCATAAATACTTAATTCCAGAAAGCATGAGGGTCACATGTATTCCAGCATCAAAGTATTCCTTTAAGAAGAATCCAACAAAATCAAATTTACGATAACATCGTGCTCTTATAAAGTACAGTGGAAGATTCTGGAACTATATAGAAGACTCAGAAGGTTTCCTGTTTCCCTGGGGCATATAAAGACGTAACCCACAGAACATACTCAGTAATAGCATGTATCATCACGTTTAAGGTCAGAGAACTCTTTGACTGCAGGCAAATGGTCATTGTTCTCCAAGTGGAAACCAAAGGCTTTTAGGGACCTAGAGAAATGGTCTAAAACCACAGCTCAAAAGAACCAGAACCTGTCAGCACCCTATCAGAGGAATCTTGTTGGTGTAGTTGGAGAAAATACTACAGTAACTTCAGAGATATGCATAAATGTGAGCCTCATTTGTCCAGAATTAAATTATTTCTGACAAATTCGAGTTTGCTGTTAACATTAAAGTATAACATTTTTATGTTTTAAGCAAGAAACATTATTCGGCTTGGAAATCTATCTGTTATGTGACTGTTTTTTTGTTTTTCTGCAGGGCACTACTGTAAGTAGGTCACCTGGTTGTCATTGTATATGAAAATTTGTCCTCAATCGACCCGAAAAACAGTACTGTAAATACAGAAATTATACTTAAATCCCAAACATATGCAATGTCTGTACTGTACAATACTCACTGTATATTTTCTACATGTGTACTGTAGATATAAAATGTTACTTTGCATCTGGACTCGCTCAGAGTTTGAAGTAATCCAGAACATTTTACCTTATACAAAGTTACTCTGCTACAGCATGGTAAAGCTCAGTAAAGTTCAAAATAAGACATAGATAAAGTGTATTGTGGAAATGCATGACAAAGCACAGTAAATACAAGTTATAAGCATGGTCATAATCATGGGAAAATATTTAGATGACTCACTCACTGTATGAAAGAAAAAAATCAACAGGTTGAATTCCATTTTAGTATCACTGACAGAGGCTCAAGGGCTTTCTAACAATTTTTTGTTTTCTCATTTTTATTTCTTTTCTGGGTGGCTCAGGTGGTTGTGTCATCAAAATATGTCTACTTCCAATCCCTTGGATTTTAGCTTTCATTAGTAAAGGATTTAGTTTTCTCACAAGGACTAGAAAAGAATACAGATGATACTTTTTCAAGACAAATCCATTAAACCTAGTTTTATTGTATCCCAGATCTCCTGGGTAAAATTGTAATGGGGAAAAAAATGGGAATGTGGTCCAGACAAAATTTTTGCAATCACTCATCCCAGTAGGGTGCCACTTCAGAGAGAGATAATTCTGAATAACAAATGAAATTAGTTGGGACTAAATTGCTTTCCAAAAGCAAATGGAACCACGGTAGCTTAAACTGCAGGAGACTGCATACATGCGGCCTTTCAATGCTAAAGTGTTCAATAATAATATTGTGTTTGAACTATATTAGCTAAATAAAATATAACTATTTTATAAAGCACCTTTAAAAGTGGCTTCTCAAAGCACTTTACAGTAAGAAAAAAAAGCACACAATAAGAGGAGACAGCAGAATGACACAATTACATAAGGGTCTGGGATACAGTAGGAAAGCAAAGGGGCAGACAATGAACCAATTCAATAAAAGCCCTTTCAAAGAAGCTGGTTTTCCAGAGTTTGGGGGCGTAGCAAGAGAAGGACCTGTCACCCATAGAGTGTAGATGGGCTTGGAAGACAGACAGGAGACCAGAATTAGACAAACAATAGGACGATAGTAAGTCAAACAGGTACTGAGGAGCCAAGCCATACAGAGCCTTTTAGGTGGGCGTGAGGGTTTTGAAATCAAATTGAAACCTGATAGGAAGCCAGTGAAAGTATCTTTTAGAACGACAAATATTTCTTTCCTGTTACTTCTAATCTAAAACTACACCTTATCCCTTGCTTATTCTTTGATGTGTTTTGCATCACTCTAGTCTCTTTTAAAAGTGGCCTTTCCATATCTACTCCTCAGTCTGAAAAGACCAGTGGAAGGTAAACTGATGTTGCACAGTGTTCTGAGTTACACAGTTCAAAGGCATTGTGTTCTGTGGCCTGTGCCGCACTGAAATTCTTCCCATCCTGATGCGTTTTTCCTATCTAACACGCAGAGTCTTCCAAAGCAGTAAAGGACATGCCAGTAAATAGCCACATAGGCTGAAAGAAGAAGAGATCAAATACACTCTTTACATTCTGTACTGTAGAACAACAGAAGGAAATCGGGCAAGAGAAGTTCAAAGTCATTCCAAAAGGCCACACTTTATAGATATGGAAGTGTTCATAATAAAGCATTGCCTAGTTTGTTTGTATTTTAACGAAACTGTTCTCCAACAAAGAAAAACTAATTCTCACTGCTTTTGCATTAATGTTTTGAAGGGATTGGGGGGGGATGGAAGGCACTCTCAGTGCAGAGTACTCTGTCAGGACTCCCCAAGAGAGTATCGCACGCCTGCACTTGGACTTAATTGGTTTCTAATGGCCTCGTGCAGAGAGCCAACACAAGACTACGACGACTGGACGACTGCCAAAATGGCTGGGGTGCGAATTAGAGAGGAAGGACGAGCTAGTAGCTGCTTTTGAAGGTTGAAATGTTCTGAGTCCAAAATCTAAAGACCAATAGCAGCTCACCTGTTTCGGGATTTGGGGAGGACATTAATTATCGCAAAGGCTTTGTACATGGTTGGGCTGTTCTCTTAGCTCTTTTCGGATTTTTGTCCATGTTTTATTTTTGGCGGTTTTCTCCCCTCGGGACAGTATGAAGAACCTTCCGTGCAGGAAAATGAAGAAGGTGAAGGGAATGCAACCTGTTTTTACACTGTTTTTGTCATCCCTCCAGTCCCAGGTAGTAGGAGTCCCATAACCCTTGCAGCAGGAATCCAGTCATTTCTGTTTCACATCCTAGAGGGTTCTCCTTCAATAGTAATTCAACATTTAATGAGTTTGCAGTTAATTTGAGTGTCTTTCACCAGGTGCACAAAGTCATCACTCTAGCCCAGGTGGAAGTTGAACAATTTGTTAGACTAAATAGAATTGCATGTAAATTAATCTAAAAAGCATCATAACCATTCTCTTACTATAGTCTTGAGCAACATAACAGAGACAGCAGCTCCTACAGTATATACTCCGCTGCGAACATCTGTCTATCTCATCCATTTATTACCAGCCTGTGTTCATCTCTGTTCTTCACTGCTCTGGAACAGCCAATAAATTCTTAATGCTATTTGTCATCAGCATTACATGCAACATGTTTAACATGTTTATAGAAACAAAATCATCTAAAATCAAGGAACCTCAAGTTCATGTCATGTGTGCTGTTGTGCCTCTAGCTGACCACTACACATGGCAGGCCTTGTTAAGGATCACCCAGACTGGTGTGGAGACAGAGCTGCTGATGGGATCCTCACTTAGCCTTCTGAGGTAGCAGTAGTGGTTTTCATTGATTATTGTGCCTCTTCTCCGGCTGGAATTGACTCTAGAGTGTTTCAGTCCCAGACAGCAGTGTGAAAGTAGACGTTTGCTTCAGCAGCATGGGACCAGGATTCCCCTACTGATGGCACACAGATTGCAGGATGTGAGGGTTGTGATTAGTTAGCTAGAGCACTCTGGCATACAGTGACCCCTGTGACTTCCTGAGCCCCTGCAGGTCTGCAGAGACTTTACCTCCAGTCTGCCCTTACTCTCCTGTAGCTGAGCAGCTTTCAGTGTGTCCGAACATGAGTTGGTGGACAGGTGCTTCCCTCTCCCAGTGCACTACAGCTAGGGTTCCTCTGACACAAAGCATTAAAAAACAGGGGATCATTTCAAATAGGATGAGTATACAAAATTAAGAACTGTAATAAAAGAGATCACCTTTACAAGTGTGCTAGGATTCTCACAGCTTGGTTAACTGCATTCAGTGAGATTGAATAACAGTTGAGAGTTCATATTTAGGTACAAAAGATCAAAATAATGGCAAGACTGTAAAACCGCTAATCCAAAAAGAGTTCCTCTGGGTTGTCTGTCTTTTGGGATTGCTCAGCTTTTCTGAAGAGCCTGTGAGCAATGACCTGTACCCTTCCCAGAATCACACGTGCTAGACATTAAGATTTAATCCAGCTTTAATCCAGTTTTAAAGATGATCTGTGTAATTGAACACATGGAAAGAATTTGACATGCAAATGTCTCCTCAAGTATGACTGAATACAGTGAAGAAGAAACAATGGGTGCTGTATAAAACGAACTGCTAGCAACATCCTTAATTTCCCTCTTTTTATACAGTGCAGAATTATATTCTTGGTGTTTTATGTCAACAGTCAATGGCCTCATTGAGTATATGCCATTTTCTATTTTTTATAGTGGTCTGGTAAAAGACAACCCCCATATTATAAAAGAAATATCCAGAGAGGACAGCAACTGAAAAAAATGACAGATGATTTTAGTCAATAAAATGGAGCACAAAAGGTTAATGGATGGATTTCTCAAGTGGGTCAGTCAGTAAAGGCATTACCCATAGAACTCGGGATGAGCTGTGTAGCCCAGACGTTGCTGCTCTGTGGCAGGGCCAAGACAATAGCTGACAGTAACCAATATTCCCCACTCTTCAAGGCAGTGCTGCAGGCCTCTGGGCTTTCTGGAGGAGAATATGCACTGTCTTCGTCATGGCAATGCAGGGGCTGCTGTGCCAAACTGCATGGAGTTTGTATGGGTTTCCTACCACAGTTCACAGACATATGTTAATTGGCTTCTGGGAAAACTGGCCCTGGTGAGAGTGTGTGTGTGTTTGCATCTATGTGTCTGCCCTGCCATGGACTGGCGTCCCATCCAGATTGCATCCTATTAGTCACCCCTGGAGGAGGAAAGAACTGTTTGCAAATTAAAAAGAAATGTAAATGATGGAGACAATGTTTGAAAATATTGCATTTATCATGCATTTTTATTTTTTCTTAGTTTCCTATTCAGCTTACTGCTACAACCCTCACGCTAGCATAGGAGAGATAAAAGAAACTTGCAGATGCCCCTCAAAACAGGCATTATCAGGACATCCGATTCCTTACCACAGTGTCAGCACACAGCTCCAATGACACAGCAAAGGCATCACAAGGAGGGCAGGGGACAAACTCTTTCTAACAGCTCTGCCAGCTCACTCGTTGAACTACGGTATGAGCCTGACGGTTTTTCCACCTTCCCAAAAACAGAATATTATTATTGCTTTCCTGAAATGTACTTGTGTATGAAATTCAAAAGCATTAGAATACTTGAATCCTTTGAGACCTTGCTCATTTCTGTGCCCAATCTGTAGGTTTCAGTATGACCCGGTAATGTTAGCCAGGGGGCTGCTGAGAGTCACGGAGAGGAGCTGAAGCTCGTTAGTGTGCGTTAATGAAAGGATCTGACTCATTACTGCTGAGCCTATCGCCTCTGTGCCTGGCATAATTGAAGTGTGATTGTGTGTTTTTTGCTCTCACTACAGCCTCAGTGGTGCCCAGAACAATTAAAAAGAAAATAGGATTTTATTTTTTCAAATCAGAGTTTATTAGGTTCATTTTACAAGCAAAGTAAAAGCTCTGGCTGCGATCCACCAGCCAGACAAAGAAAGTTATTTTACAATGGAAGAATGGGTCTCCATGCACAATCACAGGTGTAAGTGTCATTGTGGTAAAATGGGCAAGCACAGAGGTGAGTACTATGATCATTCATTTGTTTAGTGACTTTTCTTAATGACAGAAACTTAATGGCCTACCTGTGACGTCCATGCTATCAAATTTAATCTGATGGACCTTCTGGGATTCAGGCATACCTATATTATCACTTTTTATTAGGTATACTTCTCATATCACTTTTAATAACCACTTATCTAGATGATGGTCATGGTGGCCAAGAGCTCATCTCAGGAAGCACCTGGTGCAAGGTGGGATACACCCTGGACAGGATGCCTGAGCATTCCAGGACATGCACAGATACAAACACACACCACAGCCAATTTTTACAGAAGCCAATTAACCTACCACTATGACTTCAGACTCTGGGAGGAAACTGGAGCACCTACAGGAAACCGGCACAAACATTGGGAGAATGTGTAAACTCCACACAGACAAGGATTAAACTAAGGGTCCAACACTGCAAGGAAACAAAACTAACCAGTATACCACAATGCCACCCAGAGCCTTTATTTGTAATGCCCCTAACCAATTTTCAAGTAGTCTCAGTTTCATGTTATCTATCCATGCTGAAACTGCTGCTAGGTAACTTGCTGTATCAGGGCTGCTGTTCCAGCTGGTTTTGGAATCCGTCAGAATTCCCTGCCTCAGAGGGAGATCACAATTTCACTTGACAGGAAATCAGCGAACAGTGAACAGAGAGATGGGTATGAATGTTACTCAGGAAAGGGAACTTATTGAAACCCAAGAGAGATCTGGTTGCTTAATAGATTTATCATCCACCACAGGCATACTCAAAAAAACACACACATTTGCAAAACATAAGCATGTTTCTTCAAGGAGGAATGGGTTTCATACTGACAGCTAAAATGAAAAATGTTTTATACGCTGACAGCAAAAATACAATAGAATGAATAAAGACATATACTGTGTCAGGGACTGAGTATTCAATGAATACAGAGATCCTTTATGACAGAACTGATCAAAAAAACACAATTGTTATCATATATCTCAATAGGTCCAGTTGTTAAGGTACGGGACATGTTACCGGGAGGATCTGGGTTCGGCTCACAAAAGGTTAAGCCTCTCACTGTGTGCCCAATTCAGCACGTTACTGAACTACCTTGTGTTCTATCCTTCTAATGAGACATAAATCTAATTTTGTTGCAGAAGGTTCCTTTATAGTGTTACACAATTCTTTTTTTAATTACATTGCATGTACATCTTACTGTTATTTTCTGACTAGGTGCAATACGTGATCTTCTATGTATTGCAGTCCCCGCTACCATCATACTGTATCATCTACAGAAGCATAACTCTTTTTTATTTTTTTCTTCCCCTTCAATTATCCAGAGCATATGGGTTAGAAAAAGCAGTTTGTTTTCAGCAGATATGTGATAATATAGAACTGCCTGCTCAATATTTATTACAGTGCCTGTCTTTGTTCTGTTGGTGGCTGAACCTGCAGTAAATACATATTGATGTTCAAAGAGCATCGCGAGACAACACTATGGGCATGCTAAAGAGCTAATACCTTTGCCGCCTTGCTTATTGTGTAGTTAGCGGTGTGATTTCTCCAGCAGTTGCATGGTCACTTTGTGGCAGATCAAAGCCAATATTCAGAGCTGCCGGATTATCGGAAGCCTCTAATTAGCCTTTTGTCTTCTTTACACTCCCCCATGCTCCAGTAATCAAATAATAAACAGAGGTGTGCTGATCTGTATTCCAGTCTCACTATGCTGAGATGCTCTTACCCTTATTTCTCCCAATCAGGAATTGACCTCTGAGGAGCAGGTATAAGACGCTTGCATCAATTCATCCAATCAAAAAACTACTTCTTAAAGTTCACTGAGATGCAGCTGTGAGTGAACGTTTGTCCACTTACTGCATATGCCACATTCAGAAGTAAATTTGCTTTATTTATGTTTAGCTTTTCGATTGTTTCCCGCACTTAACCACAACTCTCTTTTTTTCTTAGGACATCACTGTGCTTTACTTTGCTTTTACCATACTTTATCATGACATCACTGTGCTTTACTCTGCTTTTACCATAGTTTACCACTGTGGTTTATTCTGTTTTATCATGGCATACCATGGGTAGGGTGTGTAAAAGGCACGCCGCAAAGATGGGTCAAATAGTGTCGATTTCTGCTCAGATCTTGTTTTATGCTTATGCTTTCCAGCAGGTGTTTAGATTTCCTCTGCCATTGCTGAGCACACTTGTAGGGATTTGACAGAGCTGTGAGACAGACAGCGAGTTAATTCTATGGGTCTTGACTAATTGACACTAATGCTGCCTCAGTGCTAGTGTATCTCTGCTTTGTTCCCATTGTGAAAGGTAATCATCTTACCCTAGCTGGATTGGGACAGGAGAGAACACTTCTCTAGCTAAAATGCAGGATTAACATTGGGGTGATCTTTAAGCTCCCACTTCAAGCAGCTTAT
This sequence comes from Lepisosteus platostomus, assembly GCF_059453375.1. Taxonomy (NCBI): domain Eukaryota; kingdom Metazoa; phylum Chordata; class Actinopteri; order Semionotiformes; family Lepisosteidae; genus Lepisosteus; species Lepisosteus platostomus. Next base: position 34,166,030 of record NC_142621.1, read on the forward strand.
GGAGAGGTTTTTTACAATCCTTAAGAAGTTGGGTGTTTACATTCCAGAGGCTAAAGTTGAACAAGGTCATCTTTCCTCTTCATTTGAGATGAGGATAATGTACATTGTGTTATAAAGTTGCACTTTTCTCCAAGATAGGGATCTCAAATTCCAGGGAAAGGGGGTCAGGTAGGGCAGTATTTGGCATCAGTTCTGTTATCTAAATGGGATTTAATTTTCTTGATTAATTGGATAATTGTAATACTTCCCCGCAGGAATGCAAAATGAATTGGACATGAAATGTTTTAAAGTCATTAGATCTAGATATGTAGATGTATCAATAAACCTGTATTTGTGTAACTGAGAAAAAAAATCTTCTTCTCTTCTTCTACTTCTACTGTAGAAGTGTCTCCTAAAATAAAGAGAGCTCTAGCTAGCAAAATTCTTAATTAACAGATCATTTATTTATTTTCAGAAATTATTAATTTATTTTCATTTGATGCCTTGTACAACAGCCATGTTCAGTTGTCTGATGGTTTGTTCCTTGATGCCCTTTCAGATAATGGTTTTTAAAGGTGCCGTATAGGTTAATATTTTTACCTTTGGTTATGATTATCTCATACACATGACTCATACCCAGGAAAGAGAGCTCGTGGTCTCTGACAGGAATGCTGTGAACTAAGGAAGATCTACTAATAGATATCACATGAACTACACCAGTAAATACCAAAGGGATAATCCCCACCCGGAAGCTCAAGGTCTTAATATTGTGGTGCTTCTCTGATGTTGTTGTTTTTATTATAATAGAGTAAAATCTGCCTTATATAAAAGCAGCCGTGAATTAGCATTTCTAGGTCATCTATTTCACAATTTTTTAGATTTTTATCAGGAAAATTCTATGCTGTGTTGTTTCCCCAACAGTCCTGTTATAGAGTATATTGTGGAATATCAAAGCAAATTTAGAAACTGTGTATGGTTCATTAAAAAAACAATTTATCCACAGTCCTTACTGCTGTTTGAAGCAAGGTACCCAAATATATATATATGGATATGAATGATAAGAACATGGGAATTCTAATTATTGTCTCATAGTGGTAAAAAAAAAACAAAACATTACTTAGTTGTATCCACTTAGATCAAGTGGAAGAGCTCTGAGTTTTATTTTCAATTCACATATAGTTGTGCTGACTGCAGAACTACAGTACATACAATTTAAATTTCATTAGGTTAGCTACAGAAAACAAAATCAAATGTTTTCCTCATTATTGATTAGTTGGCTCAGTGTAACTTGAAGTTAAAAATACCGGTGTGTTAAGACTTCTTCTGAGGTTGTAATAACCTGAACTTTATCCCATGCAGGTACAGACGCCATTGAAAATGCTTCTGATGCTTTTAGCATAGTGTATTAGGTTTCCATGAATGTGAATGAGAGAGGCGCAGACCTGAGCACAGATAGAAAGCATGTTGACTAATGTTGCTTTCGGAAGACAAGAAAGGCCATGGGAATTTGGTGATTTTAAAGAAAGCAATTTCAACTGTAAAAGTTTTTTTTTTTTTAAGTCAATTTACTGGAGTTGAGCAGAGACCTTGCAGAAGTAATATGCCATGTGGATTTAATGTAAATTCAGGCGGCAGATTCCACTTTAAGCACAATGGAATTGCCTCCAAGCGGCTTGTAAATAAAGCATTTTAGTAATGACTTTTGCTAAAGCATACTAGTGTCAGCACCACAGCATCTGAGGAGAAGCACGACAAGACACCCTCTGATGGAGTGTCTCTCACGGAGGCGTGACAAATTAATGCTGCTTCAGCACTGAGAATCAGGAGGAAACACCATGAAAAATCGCAGCCTAAGCTGTTGCATTTTTTGGCAGATTATTGTTTTGCTTTCCGGTAGGCGATAATTTCTCTCTTTTTTAGTGATGAAAAATGAATCAAAACCCTGCCACGAGCAAGTTCTCATTTTATTGTGCATGAATGGGTTTAAAGATTACTGAAGCAATCAAAAAGGTTAACTGCAAGAAAAATGAATCATCTTAAAAGATTGTTTATAAGACCTGAAGAGCTTTAGTGGAGATGTATCAGTCTTCCTCAATATTTATGAAGCGGTGTGGTATGCAATGTGAATTTTGCTAGCTTTTTTTTCCATTCCATTGCTTTGGGCTGCAAGACGTGAGGGAATGTCTAGGAAGGACAGAGGTTGTTTATGTGGAAATCACAGTTTTGCATCTGAATTCTCTTCTTGATTTGCTAGTGTGTAAAACCCCTATAAAGCTTGTGTGATCATTCACGCAGAGAATCTGTGGTCTCGAGGGCTGGTCAGCTCTTCCTGTGACTCGCATAGACCTGCACCACAGATTATTATTACCTGCAGCACGTCTGACCTCGTTTCTGTTGAGCCAACTGCATCTGGTATCAATGTTTAATAAGTCCCTCTGCATTGTAAATATGGGGGATTAAAGATCACTTAAGGAAGGAGAGACATAATGTCAAGCCCGTCTGTTACCACTGGTAATTCTGTCTGTATTTGTTCTCAAAATTTGCTACAGTAGGATTAACAAATGGCACATGTGGCAGTGTAATCTGGGAGCACTGGCTTTCCTAAATTTACCTTCAGTCTGAGAGCACAGAACCAGTCCTTCACTTCCTCCTGTGCTATTACCATAGGAATGGATCTGAAATGGACTTCGGTCATCAAACTCCAGTACCCTGGAGGTGCTGTAGTATATGTGTCTTGACATAAGTAACACCAGAATTGTCGTTATACAAATCAACAAATTTGTAGAGTAAAAAAAGTAAGATTTACATGTAACATTCAGAAAACCCAAGTACTTCATGAGCAAGCTCCAAAAATGATTATGCACCAGTGCCATCAATTGAGACATGACCATAGAAGTAATCTTTTACATAAAGCTGATATTGACAAGGAATCCAACATTGCCTGAAATTGGCAAGTCTAGCCTTTGACCTCTGAAGGAATCATGCGTTTGAGGATTGAGCTCTCTCAGCCAGGTACCAAAAGCATGGAGGAAGAAAGTTCTTAACCAACCAGTTTAATCATGGTGTCATATCCTGTTTCTCTGAGTAGTCACACAGGCTGTGCAATGTAACTGAGGTAAGTACAATAAGGCTCATTGCAGTGATAACAGGATGGACTATTTTTTTTAATAATCACTGGTTCAGTAGCAAATAAAATGCATTATTTCTGTATAACAATCCTGGTAGGTGAGCAGCAAGTCAAAGGCTCCAGGCTAGAGCTCATGACAGTTCTATCCATTAAGACCTCCCATAAAATAATGACCTCATTAGCCTCCAGAGTACTCCCTTACCCCAAACCTCACTCCTTTTCTTTTATCACCCTTATCACACTTCTAGTGAACACCCCTCAGAAACGCCCACAGACAGACAAGACATGATGAAAATGGCAACATTCTTGCATGATCATTCCTGCCACAAACAACATTTAACATTGAATACATTCTCCATTGTGCAAAATAAGAACCAGCGCCTATTCCAGTTCCTATTTCCCTTCATGATTGCCCTGGGCTTTTCATAGTCTATATAGCAAAGTCTCATGTGTATTTAATATTATTCAGTTTGTGAAAGTTTAATATTCTGTGGCAAAGCTCCTATCACAGATAGGAATCACAAGAGAGGAGGACAGAAGAAGCAGCTCAAGGACATGGTAAAAGCAAACATAAAAAATATAACCTTGATATTTCCCGTTGGTATATTATGGTCCTTAACTGAAGTAGGTGGAGGGAGAATATCGGGGTAAGAACCCAACACTTTGAGACCCAGAGGTGTCAGATCAGGGAAGAAAAGCATAGTGGTCAAAAAGAGCTCACTATGACCAGACTGCACAGTGCATGACCAGATATCTCCTGGGACAACACCTTCTCAGCCTGCCAGAGAGTGTTAGTGTTTCCAGTCATGTTCAGGTTCATGGAAGACAATCACCCTTGATAGTGAGGTTCATTCGTTCATTCGTTCTCTCATTCATTCAGTGAATGATTGTGTACAGCTACAGTAGCTTAATAGGATTAATAGATGGATATAAAAGAGATCACAGATAAAGAACGGGTTTTAAACTGTGTGCTTTGCACCTTGGATGGTAAGGTGGCACAGCAGCTCGTGCTGCTGTCTCACAGACCTTGAGTCTTGGATTTAATTCTGCTCTGGGCTGCCTCCCATGCAGACATTGCATGTTCTCACTTTGTTTGCCTGGCTTTTCTCAGTCTAGTTTTCCAGTGTCTCAGCCAAGGAATAGTGCACTGGGTTTGCTGTAAACCTCACAAGATGTAAACAGGTTCTAATATTCATGCACATTGCACAATATGACAGAGAATGCTTTTCATATGCAACAGCTAATTCAAGATGGAGACTGGCTTACTGCATAGGAAATTCCTGGCATCTGCAATAGCTAGGTTTTATAAAACCACCTCTTACAATCTAACAAATCCCAACAAAGCAGCTATAATACTGTATAGCTAGACAGACATCTGTCAACAACTGACACTAATCTACACCAATAAAGAATGAAAGATTCAATAGATATTTACTGAGTTGAGTATTTTGAAAATACAGTACATATGCACAGTATATGAGACACATATATTTGTACAGATGTATATTGTGTAGCATGCAAACAGTCTAGCTTGTAAAAGCCAGGGTTCTTGGATGGATGATGAGGTGAGTGTTCTTTGATTTCAATTGGGAGGGCGGAAGGGGGTTCAATACTCCTCTAATGCATCTGTGGGTTTTAGATCCGCATGTTTGAAAATGTCAGTTTTTGATTTAATTCCGTACTCAGGCTCCTAGAGCTACACTCAGTGGTCACGCTAATGATACCTGTATGAGATAATATTGCAGGAAGTTTGACTATAAACAGCTGTCAAAGCACCTTCAGATGTCGGAAGAACAGGACTTCGCAGTGCAGGTCTGAGGGAAAAGCACAGCCCTGAGATTGGAACATGGTTAGTGAGGAAACAACATTAACTTTACCCCTTAAGACAGGAACTGGGTGAACTGTGATCCTGGGGCAGTGCTGATAAGGTAATTTCATGCTGTGTAATGCCAAATTCCAGCTAAAAGCACAGTTCGGGGTCCCAGTGCCAATGAACCCAGTGCAATTGCAATTATCCATCTGCCCCTTCCTGTGCCTGGGGTCTCAGATTAGTACAAGATAATAATAATAATTGTTTTAGTATTTCTAAGTACTTTTTTTGGGGGAAAAAAACTTCTATTGAATAATCGCACAATTCTACAGTCTCCTGTTCTATAACATACAATGGGCCTTGAAATGAAATGCAAACACCGAGATATTAGGTACCTTTAGTCCCACATTAGGAGAGCGCATAAGTAAATGGAGTGTTGGGGGGATGCACGGTGTTCCATGAATACGATTCATGTAGGTCACCCACGGCAGGGCTGTTTAATTGCCAGGCCCCCTCCCAGAGGCACTGACACCAGCAAATATCTCAAGACTGATGACCCTTTTCATATTGTTCCTCCCCGGGGCTTTTTCTTCATTGTTCTTAATAGGAACTGATCAACGCGCGGTCACTCAGCTGGATCAATCCACATCTCATTTGCTTTACTTTTCTCATCATAATGAGTCAATATAAAACAAAAGCCCAGACAATTACGCCCCCTAAAAAAGCGAAAAGGAGAAACACTTGACGTAGACATTCTTCAGGCAGATAGTGGGGGGCGCAATGGAATCAAAGATAAAAACAACACTTTTTAATCTGCGGGAGCGACGAAATGTATGCGTACTGTATTCTGTAGCGCTTGTATCAGTTTCTGTGCTCCATCTCCTATTGGGGCATCTGATTCGGTGTGCTCATCGTTTAGTAAATAAGCAATTTCCACTTGCCTAGTTTCCTTTCCTTTTGCAAATCCGGGGCTGTTTGTTAGCTTGTTCCTGAGGCTCGTTGCAGCAATGGTTTCGAAAGGTGTTTCTGAGCGAAATGTCAACCTAATTGTAATTCGCAAAGACTTCACTCCTTTCCCCCCGTCGTTGTCGTAAACGGCATTGCTCAAAACCAAACCAGCGGCTTTAAACTGTGAGGAAAAATATTATATCATAGGAGAATTTTAATTATAGTAAAAAATAACGAGACCTAATGGACTATACATAACCCAGGTCAGGTTTTAGACCCTAGGCAGGTGCATCATCTTTGATCACTTTTCCAGACGTGTTTAGAGAGAAACGTAACTTCTGTGTGCAGCAAAGCTGACATGTAGTTCAGGTGGGTAGCTGCGTCAGCATGCATAGGCTGCAAAGGAACAAGTAATAGGTTTATTCCACGCTGAAAAAAAAGAAGAAAGAGAACACAACGTTTCGGCCGTGGAGCCTTCTTCAGGTGTGAGAGAGACAGGGCAGTAAGCAAAGGTAAAGTAGCGGGAGAACAAAGGTTGGGAGGAGGGAGGAGTGAGAGGCGGGAGCAGGGGACAGAAAGAGAGGCCAATCAAGAGGTGTGAAGTCAGAATGTATATACAGTAATATGTATATACATTGATGCATAGAATACACATGAATTGTTAAGATGTATACAGTGTTATAAAGTATACTGTAAAGAATACTGGATATTCCAAAAAGACGTCTGAAGAACTGAACTTGCTTTAACGTTTGAGAAGACAAACTGTATTTCTTACAGCAGCATGCTTATCTCTTGCAGCTGTTACACAAGCTAAACAGTGGATGAATAGGAATTAATATTTATTGCAAAAATAGAAATACAAAATTGACTTCCATTAGGACTGGAATACTAGAAAAAAACACTTCTCCAACAAAGCAGAAATACTTAAATGTCTAAATAACATTTAAAAAATACAATGCGTAAAATCTTATAAATGTTAATTAATTACAAGTGAAGTGTCTAAATTTTTAAGCAACATTTCAACTACACGGACTCCCAGCTGGCTCTTGGATTATCTGTGTTTCTTTTTTCCCAAACTGATATAACTGAGGTTATAGCAATGACCACCAGAATATATGTTTTTCGGCTCATGGCTGAAATCTCTTAACACAAATTGTGCATATCTACATTTTGTCATGAAGGGACTGGGAATGCAAATGATTTTGCTCTGATCTGCAACTCAAGCTCTTAAGGGGAGAAAGTAAAGTAAAAAAGGAGCAGGAAACAATTGTTTATTCCCCTTTTCAGGTAATGCAAGTTAGGAATACATCTATATACATCACTATAGCTACATATGTATAACATCTTATATATCTGCATTTCTTGTGTTAGGAGCGGTACCTCTTGTTGTGCTTATTCTAATCCTTAGAAAACCAGACCTATTCAATACTCACATAACATTTGATAATTGCAAGCAGCGACTACAGAAATGGACTCAAATAACTAAGAATATACTGTATGTGCAAATACAAGTTATGTGAATAATATTCTTTATGTTAAATTCTATTTTATAGCTACTATATTAAGTGTTATAAAGATATTTTTTAGTGTAAGCTGTTTGCATTCATTTATACAAAATACATACAGTACAATGAGCACCCATTGTACCTACATGACAGAGAAGGGCGTTTAATCAAGAAGAGAAGTGCTTTTCAGTGGACACCAGCTGTAGGTAATGTTTCTCCTCAGAGACTCTACACCATCTGACAGTGCAGTGACATATGCTCCTCTTTCCCAAAGGACCCCAGCCTTTCCTCCATGTTTAAAACTCTCCTGTTAGGATCTTCTGTTTGTTTGTGCCTGGCTTTGTTTATTTGTCTGTCACTGTGTAAGCCTTTCATTTTTAATTGGGACACAACATCATCACTTAGTGAAAGCCTGGCCCCAGTGCTGCCTGCCTGTTTTTTCAGCACTGGCCCCTGCACTGATCTCCTTCCTGTGCTCCAAAGGATTCTCTTTGGCTGACTTGGTACCAACACGTCAACCATACACCATGAAAAGATAAGCTACCAAATGGGAACATTCTATTCTAACTAAATTGAACAGCAGCTCTCCTGCCAAATGAAGACAAACGAAAACGAAAAAAATGTTTTCCATTTGCTTGGCATCTTTGAGTTGTAAAAGAAACTCGCTAATGTTCCACAAGAACAAAACACAATTTTCAAATTTTGCTCTGACTTGTCAAGCTTTATTTCCATTTCGTGCTATGGTAAAGTTTTCAATGGTTCAAATTCTACATGTTGTTATAACAAGAAAATCGAAAGAAAATGCAACTGTTAATGGTGGCTATCTAACGCATCACATTCAGAATACTTCATTATCTTAGTCATCGTTTCCCTGTGAAATGCTGAAGGAAACTGAAGCCTTCATATTAAATACTTGGAAGTTGCAAATGAGATATTAATAATGAATGAGACTCAAGCTGCTAGTGGAGAAATGTATTTTAAGAACATTTTTACTTGTAAAAGATTAATGCTAATAACTACTGATAAGGCATGCTAGTAAAAGGCGTTTCACAAACAGTTACACCCTAGAAATGTACAGTAGAAATAGAAAGTGTCATCAAACGGATTTTGTTTAGAAATGTCAAACGTACATCATATCAATTAATACGTTTTCTTTTAAAAGGAAAAATCACCAAATTCGATATTCAGCTTATTAGTATGTCGGGCGACCTTCACTTTTCGTCTTTCGTCACGTTTTCGTCACAAAAATATTTTAACCCACACACAAGAGGCGTCATGGCAAACAGTGTTCCTACTTAATTAAAAAACAGCCTGGTTTCAGGTACAAGGTGCCAACATCTGCAGCTGTGTCATGTCTAAAGTGAAACCTGTGAATACCATTTAAATGTACATAGACAACCTCGAGCATCGAGCAGTCCTTAGCAAAATCGAATAAGTTGAATACCTGGTGCTGCTCTATAACAACCCTGAAACACCTGCAACTTTTACGTGCGACTCCAGCATTGCTTGAAAATGACCGTCACGTGTGTTAATAAAATGCACTGCATATACCGTTTCACATAAAAGACCGTTTCGGGTGAGAATGCCTGACAACTCCCACTTCCCAATCACTTTCAAACACGCATCCTTAATATTGATGAGTTATATTTTCCTTTCTTTAATATCTGACAACGGCGGCGCGCCGAGTCTAAACAATCTCGCAAGCGCTCGCTCCGCTGACAGCTTGTGTGTCGAAAGCCCAGGGGAAGCAACGCTTTCGACTGTTAGTAGGTTTTGTTCTGCGCTGACATGCCCCAGTACTGCCTCTTTATACAGACACTAACAGGTTGTGGATCAGTGATCTGGAAAAGAGCGCGGAGCAACTGTCATCTATTCACTGTCAAACAAAGTTGTAGGTAACGCATCTTCCCCGCATTAATATTGAATGCGAAGTCTTTCATATTCTGTTTTTAAGTATAATGCTCATCTATTATGTATTTCTAAAGAGTAGAATGCATGCACTTCACATGAGGAGGTGAATTTTACTATCATTAGAAGGAACGGACTAGGTATCATAAAGGAAATATCTTGCTGCATTTGTCACCCTACCAGTGGGCAACAGCAAAGAACAGAGTATTGAAGAGTCCAGTGCAACCAAAAATTTGGGCTCATCATAGTCTAATAGACAAAAAGAGAACAAGCATATCAGTATTATACAGTATTGTAAGAATAGTGAAGTAATTTTTGGAACATGGCAAGGCTGTCCCATGAAAATGACTAAATGTTAATCTTATTTTTATCTTATTCCCATGGAAAATAATGGGAAAGAGGTTTTCGGCCTAAGGAGAGATCTTGCACAGAGAACCGCAAGAACACCAGGCAAACACCTCTGGATATTTATATAATGAATATAAAAAATGAAAAAAGATTGTCCATTGTGTGCAATAAAAATAAATAAATGATGCCTGAAATCCAATAAATAAGTAATGACTGGCATGCCATTGTAGCCAGTGGCTTGATTTGTTGTTGAATATTTAGGCTTTGATATCCACTGACAGCCCACTAAATCATGTTCACAGCACAAAATATGGTTAGATATAACACAAACCTGATGTTCAAACAACGGGAACCACGCAGTCAGAACAAGAAGGTTTCATTTGTGTTACCAACAGCACAAACTTTACCCTGTGTTTGAGAAATGAAATGACTCAGCAGCTGTGTTAATTATCAGCACATTGTTTTTCAGTGTATAGTGATAGGGGTGAATTTGTTCTATTAAGAGCACTGTATTAAACAGTGGAGTATTTAATTTCATCACAATATGTTCAAATGTCACCTGCTCAAACGTTGTTTTCTTTAAAATTTAAAAACATGCAGTTCTCTTTGAATTTGACACATGAGTTCAATGTACATAGGCCACTTCTTTCTGCTTGAAGGAATGCTTCTTCTCGGGACTCTTTAACAACATGATCAGGGAGAATTAAAAGTCCTCTCAGAAGTCTCAGAATAAGAAGCTGCTGTGAATGTTAACATGTCCAGTATCTCTGACACCTCTCAAGTCACAAACTTTGCGTCTGAATTCCTTTATTATTACTCCCATCTTTTCAGAAGCGAAGAGGGTTCCATGTCAGGATCTGCTGAAAAAAATATTAACAGAGTTAAAAATGTTTTCTCAATTTTTTCCCCAAATTTTGTCCTTTAATGATGTCTTCATAACACTACTCTTTAATGTGCTTAGAATAACTGTGTCTCAATGCAAAGAACACAGACAGAACATAAATCATTATTAATACCTGTAAGGACAAAACAGAAGTTTCTTAGACTTGATATTGTAAATGTTTGTAGTTAGGTGACAAATAATTGAATATCCAGTGGGTAGCATTACTGACTTTACAGTGCTGGGGCCCTGCATTCAATTCCCTGTGTGCTATCTGTGTGGAGTTTGTACAGTATGTTCTCCCTGTGTTCATGTGGGTTTCGGTTTCCTTCCACAGTCCAAAGACATGCTGATAGATTAATTGTCCCTGGGGTCAGTATGTGCATGTTTGTGTCAGCGCGTGTTCTGTGATGAACTGGCATCCTGTCCAGGATGTATCCTGCCTTGCCCTTGGCCTTGCTTTGCCAGAATAGACTCCGGCTCCCCTGTGACTCTGTATTGGATAAAGTAGTTAGAAAATGCATGGATGAATATTAAGTTATTATCCATGTCAAAGTGTCAAAACAGATTCATAGACTGTTCAATTAGGCTGCGATGTTATTCTTACTGAATAGAAAGTTCTTTGCTATTAAATCTCACATTTCTAAAATCTTTTTATTGTATAAAAAGGAAAAGTGGGTAATTCTGGAAGTCTCACTCCCATCGGTACAGACCAGTATAGTATTGTTCCAAATTGGTCCTGATTGTGACAGTTGAATCTCAGGGCCAGTAGGTGTTCCAAAGGCTCTGCTTCAGGTAGTAGATTGCAAAGTCATGTGCATTACCCAGCCATGCAATATGTGTTCTGTTATTAAACTTTGATTGATTAAAGTCTTCTTGTATCTGTTATATACTGTATATGTCACGCCCTCTGCAGCCAGAGGGCGCTCCTTCTCTGTCCTGTCCCTAGTTTCCGGTCTGCTGTCCTTTCTGTCCCTCTCTTTCCCTTGGGCTATATATTTCCGGGTCTTGCTCTCTATCCTGGCTCAGCATTGACGTTCGGATGTCCTGAGACCCGTCTAGCACCAGGGCGCCCCACGTCCGCTCCCTGAGGGCATAGGTTTCTATACGGCATTCCTGAACTCTTTGCACTAATGAGCCCGGGCCTTTTTCCCGTCTCGCCGCTACGCATATGGGTCTTTTTCCGCTCTCCTGCTCCCCACGGTTAGTCCCTTTGGACGTCCGTGACAGAATGCTGAGCCACCTACTGACCCCGCGAGCGGCGCTTTTTTTTGTCTTGCCGCAGTTTTTTTTTTTCTTGTTCTCTGGGCTGTTTTTTTTTTCAGTTCCTCTATTCTAATCTCTGGATATCACTCCGATCTTCCGTGCCCGTGAGCGGGTCCTGTACCTGGCTTTCCTCGGGTAGATCACTCCGATATCAGTGATTGAATGTTGAGCTGGCTTGCCTATTCTTATTACTGGATATCACTCCGAGCTTCTGTGTCTGGAGCGGGTTCTCGTGCCTGGCTCTTCCTGGTCTTGCTCTCTCCGATATCAGTGATAGAATGGTAAGCTTTCTGCCGTTCCTCCATTCCTTTCGCTGGATATCTCTCCGGGCATCTGTGTCTGTGAGCGGACTTCGGTCTGGCTTTCCTCAGGTTGTCCACTCCGATATCAGCGTTAGAATGTGAACGTGCCCATTGCCCAGTCTGCGGTATTTTTCCCCGGGGTTTTTGTGGTTTTTTGCCTTTTGTTTTGATTTTTTTTTCTTCCTGGTTTCCCCTCCTTTTTGGTCCCCCCTGCTCTCTGTGTCTCGGAACTTTGGTTCCTACCTGTTTGTGGTTCCTATCTGTTTTGTGTGGTTTGTCTCCCTGGTCTTTCCCAGGTTTTTGTCTGTTGTGTTTGTGCTTGTGTACTTTTTTGTTTTAAGTCTCCGGAGCTCTACCCTACCCCCCCTTCCTCCACCCAATAAAGGTTTATACCCCGGAGGAGGGGGTAGCTCTCAGCCGTGGACTCCCGGAGGTTTCCTTTCAGTTAAATGAGGTTTTTCCTCCCCCCAGTGCTGGGCAGCTAATGTATTTTTATGGGCGTCGGGAGCCGCCCATGAAGGGGGGGGTACTGTCACGCCCTCTGCAGCCAGAGGGCGCTCCTTCTCTGTCCTGTCCCTAGTTTCCGGTCTGCTGTCCTTCCTGTCCCTCTCTTTCCCTTGGGCTATATATTTCCGGGTCTTGCTCTCTGTCCTGGCTCAGCATTGACGTTCGGATGTCCTGAGACCTGCCTAGCACCAGGGCGCCCCACATCCGCTCCCTGAGGGCATAGATTTCTATACGCCATTCCTGAACTCTTTGCACTAATGAGCCCGGGCCTTTTTCCCGTCTCGCCGCTACGCATATGGGTCTTTTTCCACTCTCCTGCTCCCCACGGTTAGTCCCTTTGGACGTCCGTGACAATATAGTGATATGAATGATATATATAAAGTTATAAAATAATGGCATTTCAACTGAATCATACAACAAAAGTAAATACAGAAGTGATCAATATTAAATGGAGCAATTAGTGGAGTTTAAGTTTAGATTAGCGAATCAATATGCTCTTAAATCAGTGAAAGCCAAAAGATCGACTGTATTGCTGAGATACAACATATACAGTAGTATGTCTGCCATTGTCTTGAAGCTCAGTATGACTGTAAACCCTACACCTGCATGAACACCTAGCAGTGGAGTTTGGCTGATGACTAACTCTGTGTTCCAAATTACATCTGATGCTGTACAGTCACCACGTGTGAACATGTGAGATGGAGAAGCAACAAGCACAGATGTGAGATGTTCTTGTGTCTTTCATGCTTCTAGACCCCCCGCCTCAGTCTGACCTCAGTCTACACAAGCTTGAATCTAGAACGTCTTTGAAGACATATCTGAGGTCACCCACTTAAAATATGCGCCCTGTGTTTTTTAAGGCCTTCAAATTTGGCTTTTACTCTTCAAACTAAGGTTTTGCAACTTTTAGATGTAGGAATGTTACCCTTATCTGGAGAATCAGGTGCTCACAATACAGTTGTGTGTTAAAATCAAAAGACAATAACACAACATTTTTCTTGCACAACATGGGTGTTTTTACTGCTGGTTTTGCTTCATAGTCTCTAATGGAACTTTTGTGCCACCTATCACACCATAGATATTGGTATTTCCTCCTGTCTTCCCTTTATTTTTCTCCCTGTTGTCACAAAACTGCAGTTCAGTCTGCATATAATAAAATCTATATTTATTTTGGAAACCGTTTATTGCCACCAGTTGTTAAATCCCGCCCCACCAGAGTTATGCATCAGAGCCTTCCTTTGAAGTGTCATTATTACTTGTAATGTGTTCACTATTCACTGCAGTTAAATTCCAGGCCAGCACTGAATCAGCAAAACAGCTTTAAACCACAAGCAAAGCCCTGAAGAATCATTTGAGTTCTGAAAGATCCCTTCGACTTTCAATGGCAGGTATACAGTACAAATTTGTTAAAACAGGGTCTTTCAAAGTGTAAAATAACCATTGTTGAACGTGATGAAGACTTCATTACTTCGTTTTTTTTGGCTTCATTGTTTCCCGGAATGCCATGTGGTTGTTTTTTATTTATGTTTTAACAGCTTCATGAGCAGGAATTAATTTCGTCTTTAATTGCTCACCATATGGCTATCCTGCCCGAATAGCTGCTGCTCATTATTGAGCATTCCTCAAGGCAGAGGGCGTTTTCATGGGCACTGTGCAGGCTGCCTCCTCCCTCCCGGCTGGCGCAATGAGTCTTGGCACGGACACACGGGGCCTGGCTGATTGAGTTGACGTAGGCAGATGCCAGTTCTTCTCACCTGCTCTGCACTGTCACTTCTGCACTGATAATGTCATCAAATCAGGCACTGCCAGTGCACGATTTAATATGCAGATGTTGTTAATGAATGGCATTTTCCAATTCACAAAAGGCAGTCTTCTGTTAACTCCTTCAATCTGATCCTTTAATTAGAGCCCTGATGGTGGTGGCGCTAGGGACACAATTCCATTAAGAACAGACTTTAATAATATTTTGCAAGGCCTGGGGCAATTAATGAAAACCATTGATCTGACCCCCGCCCCCTCCAAAAACATCAATAAACAAGTGTAAAATTAAAATTTCCAGAAATTCTCCTGGGAATTGAATGAAAGGACAAATTTGTACATTTGATGCAAAAGACAAATATGCTAAGATTGGGCCTCTACACAAAATGCCCCAGGAATTCTATACAATTTCTTAGGGGGCCTGAAGAATAGCTTCTCAAAAGGACCAGTTCTCCTTAGGAATTCAGTAGAATCTCAAAGGGATGAATTACAGAAAAAAACACACAACTGAACTTTGTCTGGTGTAATAAAAGCACGTTAGGTCTTTAGAGGTCACTGCTCCAATAATGCCATTTACACCAATCCTTTTGCCCTGGCATGACAAGGAGGCTCGCTGCCCACTATACACTGTAAATCGTCTGTACCCTGGGAATCGAACCTGCTGCTGGAGTGCACCTTCAAAATCAGCCTGTTTGTCACATTAGGAAGGGAACCAAAGAACCGGATGGGTGACTCTAATCCTTTGTAAAGCAGGCAGGGTAACATTTCCCTTGGCACCAGATTATAAAGGGAGAGAAATATGTGCCCACAGTTTGTTGAAACACAACTAGTTTGGCACTTTTCCAAACCCAGGGAGAAAAACCATGGAATTGATTTCATGTTCAAAACAGCTTCCTATACTTCTAGTTACCTTTTTTGAGAAAATAAGCCTTTTGATATTTCTTCAATATAATACTACTTCAAACCGCTCCGATGTGTGACATCCTTAACGAAGCTGCTCCCATGACACCAATTAGCAATCCAGCAACCATTTGCCCATCAGATTTCTGGAAGGAATGAAATCAGATGAGGTCCTCTTCTGTGTATGAACTTTTGGAACAGCAGCTAATCCAAACCTTGGCTCCTCTTCCCATCAGTTCTTAGATCTGAAATCTATTTAACAAAATCAAATGTAGTGCAATCAAGCACAAGTCCTCAGCGCTGGCAAAATAACACAAAATTGAACAGATAGAGCAATAGCAATCTCGCTGATAAAAAGGAGATTTGCTTAGACCTCAAGGGCTAGTTAGACAAACAAACGTAGGACAGATGGTTTGTACGCCGTGCTTTTGGGATAGTTATTTCTGGTTTTGGATGACACATTTGTTTACAAAATACAAAATGCAAAACTTCAAACTTCATTAAATGAGCTCTTTTTTCCAGCTACTCTGTTTTCTCTGTGTTCGAAAGCCTTTTTGTTCTTCTTTTGGAACAAAACAACAGAATTGGTTTTGTAACTACTGCCTCCTCTGATCTGACTCACTGACCACATGTTAATTAAAATGATTCCTTTGGTGCTGGCAGCTTGCCTCTCAGAATTCATGAAGTACTGTTTTTTCAAGACATATAATCCTTAAGGATTTGTTTTCCTCCATTCAATCTTCTCCAGCTCAACAAAATAATTAAAACATAATAATGATTTTATTCAGCGTAATTACTACACCGCTATTTGCCCATCACAAAATCACTGCTTTTCAGCCTTAGCCTGTGAAAAGAACCCACTGAGCGCACCATTTGATCAATATCTAATATCTACTGCTTCCAGTCTCATTTAAACTTCATAAATAACACAGGAAGTAAGAAACAAATAATGTGTATATAAAGAAAATGAAGAATATTTTTAACTGACTCATGCATGTATTTACTCAAGCTTTGCAAATAATGAAATCAATAGTTCTTTAGGTATAATGAATGCAGTGTTGCTATAGGCTAAGGCCATGCATCTGAGTGCAATAAAGACATGTTCCGACACCACTTGGTACAGTGCAATATCACACTCGATGTATACTCATTTTTTTATCTCTTCAGACAGTTGTGGATAGGGGTTGGCTAAGCAATGTTTCAGTCTCGTGCTTGGGATTGATGTTGCAATGCAGGTACGCTTGTCCATTTATCATCAGAAAGCTTGCTCCTTCCTGGTGAGGGAGACAGCCCAGAGCCCATCCCATTGGCTTGAGACAATTCTTTTTTTCTGCTTGACAGCTTAGATGAAAGGCTGCTGATGCACAGCTTTAAGTGGTTGCAAATTTAATCAAGATTATAATTCTGAGTATCATTTTTACATTTATTTTGTGGCAAAGATTTACCGTATTTATTGGCATCCATAACAGTCAAAATATTGTCTGTGTAGAATGTTTTAAAAGTCTGAATATGAAAAGGAGGAGCTATTTGTATGAGTTTATTTTAAAATCTCTGGTGTGTACCCTTAACTTAAAAATCCAGTTATTTGGGCTTTTTGCTCTTGTTTGTGTCTGAAAATGCCAATTATCTGCTTCATACACAAGAGTATCCTACTGGGTACCCAATGCCATTTCTAATTAAGTAATTAATTGTGTTGTCAGTTCTTTGGGATTTACTTTCAGACTTGTGCACCAATAAATCATTACATTAAGCATCATTGAGCATCAGATATAACCTGTTCAAATCAAATGTTGTATTTAAATGGTCATATTTGGTATTTACTAAAACTAGATAAAAATATGAAACAGAACATTTTAGTGGAGACAATAACGTTTAGATGTATTTGTGAAATACAGATAGAAGAGAAACCATTGATGGTAGAATTTGTGACAATATCTCCTAAGATAAGAGAACACAGCTGCCACAGCAGTCCTGTGTGTAACTATGGAAAGGTTTTATACCAAGAGAATTAGATTCTTGGTGCATTCTTCTTTTGTGCGTCCTGAGTCAGCTAATACTTGGAAGCCTGACTCTTAAGCATCGGGCTGTGTTTCCCCCCTGAACTGTGTCCTTGACAGAGCAATAGAAGCCTATTCTCTTGAAACACAGGTGACTGTGTTTTCTGGAGAAATGAAAATCTTTGAAATGGTGATCCACAACAGGCTTCTCCTCTTCTCCTTCTGGACATCTGAATCCTGGAAAGCCTGATGCCAGAGGTCAGGCACAGATGGTGGATCATGCTGTGAATGCCTGCTGTGCTGCTTCAGGCTGAAGGTGCTAGCTTTCCACCAGACGCTGCTCTTTCTACCAGATCCATTGATTTTAAAGACAAAGATTTTTCTGTGCAGGACAGTGGGTTGAAAGTTTTGGGATTTAAAGAGTTTGCAAGAAATAGCAAAATAGAGTTTTTAATGACGGTTCAGTAGGAATGACAGCAACCTAGTTGTCCTTCATCTGTGTTGCTCTAATTTACAATTTTCTGTGACATCACTTCCAGAAGCACTATAAATGCCACATTGAGTCCCTGCCTTCATTGCGTTTATGTTCCTGCATCGCTTCTTCATTCCATCCCTACCCCTTGATTATCTCCTCATTGTGCATGTGGGTTCTAACTCTCCACCATGTGGATTAATTTAAGTAATCTCAATTAATATTCTTAAACACCTTTTCTAATTGAACGTGGTTATTCCTTAGATTATAGTACTTATGCTTAGTGGAAAAAATAATCACGTCCTTTTTTAAATCCACAGAAGAGAACTTAAAAAAATTACATTTAGTTAATGTTGTGGTTTATTTTCTGTTGTATTCACAAGGGCATGATGCTAGGACATATAACTTTAGAACACTTTTCTACTGTACATGGCCAAGACACTGCTTTTAAATAGGTGATTTTGCAGTTATAACACCTGAAAGGTCATAAAAACAAGGCCAGATATAAAAAAACATATACAAGGTATGGGATGTTCTCTGCTGAAATCCATGTTCAGAAAAGTTGTATTGGTGAACCAAAATATGAGAAGAAGACACTCAGAAGTAACATTTTGTGTTTAATTTTTTTCCTTTTGCTGAGGTGTTACCAGACCTCAGAAAATAAAACTGAGGGTCTGCAAGGTAGTTTCTCTGGGAAAAGCGATGAACACCTGGGCTTACAAAGAGAAACCACATCAGGGCCGAAGTGGGGGGTGTGTTGGGGCAGCAGTGTGAGGTGGTCAGTTGACCAACACAGCAGTGAACTGGAGCCAGGGTCAGCACTGCTGGCCTGCAGTAATAGCACAGGGCCATCGAAGAGTCCCATAGCTGCATTTAATTCCCTGTTTACCCAGAGCACCTTCTGTTTCATCAGCACCCCCTCCCACTGCTCATAATCATTAGAATTTAATCTGGGGAAGGTCTCGCTTTGGCTGCGAGTAGTAGAGGCTGCACGCCTGGCATGACATCCTATCTATTCTCCTAAACAGAACCAGGCCTAAATTACCCCTCCGCTGACACCTATATGTTAATATGATTGAATGTTGCTGGTACTGAATCTGTTGTCTTGATATCTGGAGCTGAATGGTTTCGGAGAGCACATTTTCAGAAAGGGTATGGTAAGCATTAGATTAATTTTGTCTAGTTTTTGGGGTTTTCACTCCAGAAGAAATGATTTCTGAGAATTGGTCATTTGGTTGCCAAACTAACATTATTATCAATACACTTAAACCCTGCTACTTTTACAAGAATTTTCAGTGACAAAACATGAAATTATAAGGACAGTAATCAGCAGTATTGCTTAAAAATAAGGATCTTGGATATTTCTTTTACTATGCAATTACTATGTATC
Source organism: Lepisosteus platostomus (assembly GCF_059453375.1). Lineage (NCBI taxonomy): Eukaryota > Metazoa > Chordata > Actinopteri > Semionotiformes > Lepisosteidae > Lepisosteus > Lepisosteus platostomus. The sequence continues at coordinate 34,185,127 of NC_142621.1, forward strand.
TGAAATTCTCAAATACATTGACTCGGGGTTTGAAAACATATGGATTTTTTTTTTCTTGGAGAGTTTTACTGACATTTAACTTCTTTCACTCAAAAAGTGTTCATTCTGAGCTTTCAAGTTATAAAAATATCCACATGTGAAAAATATCCACATTTCATTTGTAATTCAGCAAAAAAACAAGAACATCACTGGAAACAGTGAATATAAAAGTAAAAACATTTGAAAGATGCTGTGGTGTCTGAGGAAACAAAATTATATGGTTCCATCTCTCAACATTCTGAAACTGTAGGAGCTAATTAATATCCACATTCATAAGCTATTGATTCAACCAAGCTATTAAAAAGCAGCATGATGTTATCAGACAAAGTTCATGTCTTTATATGAAACTGTAGGTACCTTTTACCTTTTAGTTTCCGCTAAGTGTCCTTTTTGCAATTGGTTTCTGCAATTTTCCATGTAGTCCCAGTCCTGTCTCGACTGTCATTGTTTCTGAATAAAAAATGTAAATTTTGTTCTGCAGGACTCATCTAAAGCTTAGGTTATGAACTGTTGGCCAGATGACATTGGACATTGGGTACAGATCAATGACATTGATTGATAATAACTTATCACTACTAGGGAATAAGCTGGAACTTTATTAACATCTCCAATTAAGCAAATAGAGATAGAGAAGATCAATACACTAAGTTGTTTAATTAAAGAGAGAATGACACACCAGCAAGAATGACTGGCAGCAGAATTAGAAATGTCTAACTGATTTGGCTTAGTTAACAAATGTTTTAATCAACCCTACCAAATTCCATCATCTGTCTCATTAAAAATGGAAGCATAAGGTATATGCATTTTTTCTTAATACACTCATCACATGCTGGTTTAAAAATATTATGACCTCCATATTTAAAAATTGTGAATAAACATAAAATTTGAACATTCATCTTTTTGGAATATTCAAAATTCACAACAAGTCAAAAGGAGACAGCAGTGTTCAGCAAATACTGTATTGGGTTTGTAGGATGCAGACATCCAGAGAAATATAATCTGTCAAGGCTGTCAGCTGCTCTGAGATCTGTGAGTTTGAGATCCAATGTGTTGGTCTTTGCTGCCCCATAAATTTAGCAAAACTGACTAACCTAACGGCATGGCACTACGGCCCTTGTAGAGCCCTGGCCTCCTCCACCGTCCTCCTCCACGCGTCTCGGTCCTGAGCCAGTCTTCGCCACCTTCTCACTCTCAACTTTCTGAGATCTTCTTCTACATCGTCCATCCATCTCTTGCGGGGACCCCCTTTGAAGCCGTCTTCCTTCCGGCTTTTGACGGAATACTCTCCGTACTCCTCTGGTATCGTCTATCCACTCTAGATGTCCAATCCAGCATAGTTGTGGCGCTCTTACCTCCGCGGTTACTGGGGGATCCTCATACAGCGTGTAGAGCTCGGTGTTGGTTCTTATTCGCCACTCTCCTCCTTCCTGGACTGTCCCGTAGATCTTTCGGAAGATCTTTCTCTCCCACGTGTTAAGGAGTTCCGCATCCTGCTTTGTCGGCACCCATGTCTCGGCTGTGTAGGTAACCACAAGGTGGATAATGGTCCGATATATGACCTTCTTTATTCTCCTCGAAAAAAAATCGATCATCGATTTTCTGCATTGATTCTCTCTCTAATTTCCAGGTTGTTTTCATTTTTCTCGGAGATCAGTTAGCTGCCCTATCACTGCTTTAGTAGAATTCCATTGTCAGCTACATTAAGATTACCCAATACTGATGGTGCTTCTTCCAAAAAATCGGGCATAATATAGATTTCTATTGTAAAACCTGTAGGAAATATACATTTAACACATTTACTATATCTTTATTATCTTTTGTTAATCCCCTATTATCTCAGACATTTAAGTAGTTATTTACTCCAGCATTACAGTTATTTTACTGCATTAGTACTGGAAAAATCATTTCCATTATTTCTAGACTCTAATGCAATATTGTTTTCTATCTTTCCATTAAATCATTAATTAAATTTTTTCTACATCTGGAGTTTATCAATTTAGGGATAAATTCACTTTAAGCCTTTGACATTATATTTGGAAGTTCAAACATTATATTCTATTCTCCCCATCTGTTCCCTGTTCACTTCATTCTTTCATAGTCCGCTTTCCTGCAGTTATAAGCCCCAGTTTGTGACTCACTCTATGAGATTGAAAGCATTCAACAAAAGATACCATATTAAAATCACAATTTCCCAGTGGCACAGACACATTTATTCTTTTAATTATATCATGGTTGTTTGAAAAAAATAAGACAGACAGGCTTAGCTTTCCTAATAGGTACATTTACATTCTAAATTATGAAGCAAGTATTAACCATTTCAACCATACAAATTTCAGCTTCAGCGCTCCCCATAACAATATCCCAATTTAAAATGTACATGGAAAGTTTAAGTCTGGTAATACATTTGCCACCTTTGCTACAGACCTTCCTAAACTCATCATGTAAGGTACTTTGTCCGTATCCAAATTATCTGACTGTAACTATACCTATTATTAAGTCAAATGACATAATAGAAAAGTATAGGGTTACAATTTTATCATCAAATTTAATCATCAAATTAAAGGGCATAGCAAGCCAAATTGCACATTATCCTAAGAGAAAATACTGTACCTGTAAGAGGGCAAGTGTAAGCTGTGGTATTTCAGGGCCATTGCTCTTCCGTGTTTATATCAGTGATGTATATTCTGTTAGAAACTATTAAGGGAATTATAAAAGATTTGATAAAACACGTACTGCGCTTACACTTGAAAAATTAAATTTAGCATTACATCCAACGTGCTATAATAGTGTATTTGGTAACATTTAGTTTTACACAAAAGGTATTAATTTATAAGTTCTTGTATATGCTATATAACCATTTTTCCCTCTGTTTCTACAATTTCCAGTTCTCCGTATAAAAGAAAAATAGATAAACACATAAACACTCAAAAATAAAGATCTTTTTTGGTTAGTGAGAACTAGACCCAATAAACAAGGCACATGCTTTTTAAAGGACAATTATATGAGTGTTCCCAGCTGTGCAAAGGATCTGTGTAAGTACATTCACAGATTGGACTAGCATTTCCTGTGGAATTACAATATTGAAGGTCCATGATTTAGACAGGATGGAGGAAATTGTTCCAGAATGAACAGGTGGCTGTGACCCTACTGGATATTTCTGCTGTGATTCCCAATTATAGTGAGAGCCCAGTGAGAATCTATTGCAGATACTGATTGGAAAAGGTTAGCTTTACTTAAAGAGGATTAGGAATTAGAGTTTTAATGAGAAAGTAAAATAAATCCCAAATATTAAAACAAAATGTTTGTGGCATTTTTATTTGTTTTATTGTTCCACCCAATTTAATTCATTAGAAAATGTAGGAAAAAGCACTTGAGACAGATTATTTTTTATCATCGTGTGCACCCAAAAGCAAAGAGTACTGAAAATTAAAGAAAATAAAGTTCTAGGATTCTGATGCACCGACGCATAAGAAACAAATGTCAGTCCCTAGCCCTGTAAAATCTATGGTCATTCAAATATATCAGTCGAAAATCATTCAATTTGTGACATTTTGTTTTAAATGTCTAAGAATCAATCTTAAATCAAATCTCATTTCAAACTCTTAAAATCCTTCAATTTTAGCCTCTGGAAAAGGGTGTAGTTAGCATTACCTTAAGGATTTTCTTGGGCATTTTTGTGGATAAACGAATCCCAGCCTTCAAATGTCATAATGATACGTCAATATAATTTAAATGTGTGAAAGAAATTTACTTTGTAATTTTTTTTAATGGGGGTCAAAATTTTTCTTGTGTAAACCTTAACCTTTTCCTCTTTCTTCTTTGAGACGGCTGGACAATTATAGCCATAAGGAACAAATAAAGGTTAATTCCATGCCGAAAACTATAAAGAAAAAGCATTTCAAATGAGTGTGAGTCACAGCTGAAGACGGCTCAACAGCCAAGACATTGTTCCTTGTTCCTGCCTTTTGCTCCCCACTCCAACCTCTATTATAGCTATATAATTACTTGACGTTAAATCGAGTTACAGTATTTTAGGATTTATGAGCTTTGTCCTATCTGAGCCCCCTTCCTCTTGAAGGAAGAGTTATCATATGTAACCCACTCTTTACTCATACTGTACACTCTTTTGAATGCTGAGATGATGACAATAAGAATAACCAAGAGGTCTGGGGACTAGAGCAGAGAAATTTAAAAAAGAAAAGTTCTGGCTGTTCTCAAGGTTTGGACAGAACAACTCATCTGCCCACAGTATATGATCTTCTCAATTTGTAAGAATAGGCAACCCCAGCAGGCTGTGCCTGGTCAGAGAAGCATAAGGAAAACCAGGTTGCTGCTGTAAGTGGTATTGGTGGACAAGTAGTTGGCACTCTTCTCTTTGAACCAGATTTTCAATCCAATGCCCCAGTTAGGTGACAGGAGACATTATGCTCTAGGAGATGCTGTTCTTACAGCCATGCACAGTAAATCAGACTACAGGAGGTAAGAAATACAAATATCAAGGCCTCAAACAGCACTGAACTCATTTCTAAGACATGAAAGCATTAAGATTGCAAGGTACAGTACAACTGAAGACACAAACTTAATGAAAGACCATCTTTGTTTTATTTCTAACTCAAGGGTTTAGTTTATTCCTAACAAGAAAGCCTTTTGAATGTCTTCAATCTGTGGTGATGATACAACATTTTGTCTACAATCATGCAGAAGAAGAATATTTATTATATAATAATGATTCATCACATATCTGGAGTTTATTAACTCTGACTGGTAAAAGTATTAGGTACCTCTATTGCCAACACTAATGCACATTGGTCATGTTGAAATGGTTGATGTAGTGCAACATCAACATCTATCCAAACTGAGATAGTTTCATAAGTCACATGAAATACAAATAAGAATTACAGCACAGTAGATGCTAGTGGCCCCGCATGTTACCATTTCATAGACAATGAAAACAAATAGAAAAGCATGTGATCATTTTCACAGGGCTCCTTCCTGGAGTTTCATGGATAAATATTGTTTATGCACCATCCCTGGCCGATCAAAAATTGCAGCACCCCGTGCTAGACCTCGACCCATGAAGATAATTGTCCCGTGATTACAAATCAAAGCCCTTAATGCCACTGTCATTCTGTGGAGAAATCTTTTTAAGAAAAGATTATTCTCTACTCAGTTAGGTTCTACAGGGGATTAAGCAGGCTCTAGCTGCTGGATTAAAGTGTAATCTGCTAAAAACTTCAACCAGTCTTTAAACATGGAGAGGACAACTGATCAAGCACTGTGCTTCACTTTGGATATGTCTTCACAGAAATGTTTTACACCACTTTACAAGATCTAGAAGCCTTCTATTCAATGCTCTATCCACACCTTTCTTTACATGTGGAATATTTAAACCGTCTGCAGGTCAGGAGTACAAATAACACTCAAGTTTAGCTAAATGTATTGTTTTTCTCAAGCATAAATGGAAAAAACAAGAGAATTTAGCACGTAGAAAGAGTGTTTCCAAACTTTTGATTTTTGACCAGTTTTGATTGACAGGAGCTCGCGCGGCCAAGCAAACTGCAAAATTGGGCCTGATTAATTTTTCAAAGAAATAACAAAACAACAGCGTTCCTGCATTTCACATGCGTCCTAGGGCACTCACATTTCCCAGTAAAAAAAAATTCTGTCATTGAGGTTGAATGAATACATATTAAAAAAGGTCAGGAAATTAGACCAGTCTGTCTTAATAGGACTCACTGACGCAGGGAAGGTTACAGAAGGTGACGTCACCTTTCTGGTACCTGGCTAGCACCGGGTTCCTCTGGGATCAGGAACAGCGCAGTTCGTCGCTGTGACTGGGTCACGCACTGCTCTAAAGCTGAAGGTCCCGTGCGCAGCCAAGAGCTCAAGATCTCAAGATCTCATCCCGGCGAGAGGCAGAGCTGCACTTGTCACACGTACAAAAGAGTCATTAACTTGCACTCCACTCAGCTGTCATAAATCATAAAGCCATCAGTCACACAGACCCTATTAACATTAATATCAATATTAATAGGTAGGCGCCGTTTCTTTACACACAATGCAGCACACGTTTCGAGCTAATTAGAAACACGGAAGAGCCTGTCTCACTGCACTCCCAGCACTTCAGGTTGACAAGCCTCTGAAGCAGGCTATCATATCAGGTAACCTTTGTCTTGCAGCAGGGTAAAGCGCCTGGGCTAATATAGTACAGGCGAAAAACCTGATGGAGTATGATGTACAGTTAGAGCTGCCACCTGGCACCGTCATCCCCACATCTTAAGAACAGGACTTGCCTTAAAACACAACTAAATGAATGTGTAAATTTATATTGTTTTTCTGGGAGGCTGGGATGGTGGCACATTGGTTGTCAGTGCTGTTTTGCAGTGCGGGGTCCCTGGGTTCAATTCCAGACTTGGGACGCTCGTGTGGAGTTTGTATGTTCTCTTTGTGTTGCCTTGGGTTTCCTTTGGATGCCCTAATTTTCTCCAACAGTCTGGGAAGTTGGCCCTGGCGTGAATGTGTCTGTGTGCGACCGACCTGCAATGGACTGGCATCCCATCCAGGCTGTATCCTGCCTTGTGCCTGTTGATTTTCAGGATAGACTCCAGCTCCCCCACAACCCTGACTATAACTACTTAGATGAAGTAGTTAGAAAATGGATAGATATTGTTTTTGAATTTATTCTCTATTAACGTTTGTTGTACAGCTCTTTGAGATGATGAGGATACTATGTGAAATAAAGATCATTATTATACATCCAGAAAAGCAAATTATTTATACTGTAGTAATAGTTACTATTAACTGTAACTAAACGAGTAAGTAGGGAAATAGTATGAAGACAATGTAAAGGGTGGATTTTAAACAAGGATTGCTGCAAATGATGGTAGATTCAAATGAAAGAAAAAAAATAAAAAGACTATTATCCATTCCCATGAGGTAATTAAGTTGCAGTACCTATTTAGTAAAGGTGTGGTGCTCACTTTGTACATTGAGTTAATCTTCAGGCAAACTTTAAAAATATGTTATGTCTCCAAGGGTCCGGGGATTCCAGGTCATGTGGCTGCCATGTGGCAGCTCTGAGTACAGTAAATATGATTTCCTACCCTCTGGTGAGCATCTCCTTTTCTTGTCATTTTAGTGCCTCTCACATCGAAGACAGAGATATCAAAGATGAGGTTCATGCCTAAAAGTGCAAATTTGAACTGTGGTTTCATTTGTAAATCTCAGCGTTTCATGTCACAGTTTTGCTCAAAGCAGTGGCTTCTCTTTTTCTTTCTTTCGGAAAGAATAACATGTATCTAAGCATGAAAAAAAGCTGAAACAATTTTAAGTCATTTCATTGTGTCAAGAAGTCTATCATGTCTGCCCTACCTGCATTAAAATACATGCTTCTCTTGAGACAGAAGTGTGAAGCATCCTCATACAGCATGAATCACACAGGCGGGGTAAAAAATGAAAATTTTGATTTACTGGGGAGTGTTTTTCTACCCTTATATACAGGGGATTTCTCACGTTTGTCTTACAAGTAATAACACAGCTCCACATTATGAGTATTAGCTCAATTTAATCTCTGTGGCCAAATTTCCATTATTTCCATTTATCCTGCAATTCTAGTACTGCAGTGCTTTTTTTCTAAAACAGCTGTGGTTGATTGCGAGTTGCAAATAACTAATGTCTCCGTTGCAGGTACGCCTAAGACTGAAGCTAGTATTTAGTTCATTGTCACAGGAAATTTGGCTGTTTGTTGCTATCAAATTAATATGTCTCAGATGGTCAATAAGAACATAAGTAAGATTACAAACTAAAGCTACAGTATTTCTTGAAGGATCCCAGAGTTTGGGCCTCCACATAACTAGGTAGCTTGGTACAGACATTCACTCCTCTTTGTATAAAACTGTTTCCTATTCTCGATGCTATAGAAGTTCCCTCTTAGTTTTCAATTGTCTCCCTATGTTCTTCTTTCGTATTCATTTCTTATTTTTTCCAGCATGGAAAAAAGAGAGGAGAAAAAAAGTAGAGGAATTAACCTCTGCTTACTACTTTGGAACTTCCAAGCTGACACAGCTCAAATGATGCTTGATTAAAAACTAAAAAGTCAAGTCATAATTTCACATGAATATATTTAAAAACTCATTATCCAATTGCAATTGCAATTACCATCACAGCATTATGAGTATCAGTTTCAAATAAAACATTTATTAGTTTCTCAATTAAGACATCCCGTTAATATGGCCATGATCACTTGTATACATATTCTATATTCATAATTCCCAATTAATGTCTTTAATGGAGCTTCTTTTCTAAGTTATTAATGAGCCATTTAGCTCCAATTAGCCAGTAATGGTGCTTAGCAAATGTGCTAAAGTGGCCACATCAAATAGTCTGTCTGAAGATGAAAAAAGAAAATACAGCAGGCCAAGACTGTGCATAAATAGTGCCAATATCCTAAGTAGGAAACCTTAAATGATCAAGATTGTAAGCTTATAAACTAAAGCTTTATAACAGAAACTCAGCACCGCTAACTAGGCCTTTCTGTCACATTTAAACATGTTGAATTATGGAGGGATTAATTCCCAGCGGGGCTAATGAACTGCAGTATTAATAGGCAACGGACAGGCCGCTGCATTTCAGTCAGAACACATCCAATCATCCCACTCTGGATTTACATAACAACAGTATAAAAGAGACTTCATTAAAAGCATCGCAGTCCAGAAAGGCTTTACTGTATTTGGACTCCTTTATACAAGGAATAATGTTGTTAGGCCTTTCACAAAACTTTCACTCCCCCAGAACACCAGTACTCCTATAATCACTCTTTCCTTCCTCTGGTTATGGTTTTTCTAGATGAAACCAGTTTCCGTTTTTCAGTTATCAGCAATGCGTCCTCAGTTAATCTCTGTAAGATATTATAAGGGCAGCTTCTCCTAATCTTCTGTTTTATTTTCCAAGAAAAATAAAATGTTATTTTTAGAAAAATACATTTTAGGTTTATATCGGTTTTTGCAACTACAAAACAATTTGACCAAAGAGAAGCCTGATCACATCTCCCTGTACAAATCTCTCCCCCCTCTCACCAATGGCTTGGTCTTCCTCCTTGCAGCTGAATATTTCTTTATTTTTATATTGAGAAAAATTCACAGTCTTTCACCAGAGTTGTATTCAAAGCATCCTGCTTGCGTTGTATTCTTAAGTGCATCTAAGCTTTAAAAAGTAAAGAAAAAAATGAAGCCATTTTTACTCATTTCAATATTTTCACTTGCTCAAATGTTTAATATTGTAAGAGAAACATGTAAAATAATGTTTATCTCTGTATATAAAATCTCTACTGTTTTCATTAAAACAGCAGCTCTCTTGTGAAATATTTGTAAAGAATCCTTGTTCAATGTATATCTATACAGGCCATGGGCAAGACTGGATGCTATTTAAGGAATACATTCAAATGAAGCTTTTTTAATAGGGGACCTTGGTAGAACAAAGAGCCCTGCAACCTGAGAATACAATTCTCCACTGTGATCACAGACCTGAGCTTCACTGCATCTTTGTCAGACAGCTCTTAAAGGCAAACATCCTAGTGCAGTTTGGCCAGATGTCAGAAAGCAGGGCTGCAACACGTGATTTATTTAGACAAGTGGTCTGCAATGCAATACAACCGTCTGATACAGATGTTTGTAGTGTCAAACACTGCACTGCTTTCAAAATGATTTAATCTGCATATTTTAAAAGATTCAAACAGTTCACTGACAACTGAGTGCTGAAATGGTGAACTGGGGCAATATAATCAAAATTAAGTGCATGCATTATCTTTGAGTTGCTTATTCCCAGTCAGAGTCACAAAGAAACACGGAACCTATCCAACAAGTATTGGGTTCAAGGAGAGACTACGCCCCTCATGTGATGTCAATGCAGTGCATCACGACTACATGCGCCACACAGAGACAGTTTAGAAAGATATCAATTCACCCAGCCAGAAAAAAACTTCCGCACAGAAGGAGCTCCTGTCTGGAATTTGAATCCAGGACTCAAGCGTTGAAAGTGTGGAGGAATGTGACACCCCAGACATTAATCATATCTAATGAAGTAAAGTGGGACCACAAGTCCTGACAGAGCACTAAAGGGCCTGAGATTAAGGCTTCAGAAAAGCAAGGGACGACTCTTCAGAGTTTTATAGCACACACACTGTGTACAGTGGTGAGCATTGCTGCCTTGCAGTGCTGGAGCCCTGGGTTCAGTTCTTGGGGTTCTGTCTGTGTGGCGTTTGTTTTTTCTCCCCATATTCACGTAGGTATTTCTCTGGGTGCTACAGTTTCCTGCCACAGTCCAAAGACATAATGGCAGGTTAATTGGCTTCTGGGAAAATGGGTCTGGTGTGAACGTGTCTGTGTTTTTATATGCATGGTGATGGACTGGCATCCCATCCAGAATGTATCCCACCTTGTACCCGTTGCTTGCTTGGATAGTCTCCAGTTTACACCCAAGAGTCTGAATTGGACAAAGTGGTTAGAAAATGGATGGATGGACTGCCATCTCTCATTCATCATCCCAAACAGGTGCCACTCAGCAAGACAATACTCATTTTAATGACCACATTATAAAGCCATTACATTTCCTGCCATCGGTTCTTATCATTAAGAAGCACAAGTCACTCTCTGGGCCGTTGTAATTAAATCTTTCTTCTTCTCTGGCATCCCTGCCTGAAATTACGTTAGAAAAAAAAGATGATATGTAAAATAAAGTGAGTGCACATGCAGTACACAAAAGCCACCTTTGACAGGAATATTAATAATAATAAAAGATATTTATGAAAGTTAGGAAACTTCAAATGCATTTGAGATAATGACGAATATTGTACAACAGTGCCATCTTCTGGCAAATAAGTGCATGGCTTCAGGGGTCTCTTCTCATTCATGGATTTCCTGGATACAAGAAAGTAAGACATTTTAATAATAATAATAATAATAATATTATATAGCGCTTATATAGCGCTTTTCTGGACACTCCACTCAAAGCGCTTTACAGGTAATGGGGTCTCCCCTCCACCACCACCAATGTGCAGCATCCACCTGGATAATGCGACGGCAGCCATAGTGCGCCAGAACGCTCACCACACATCAGCTATTAGTGGGGAGGAGAGCAGAGAGTAATGAAGCCAATTCATAGATGGGGATTATTAGGAGGCCATGATTGGTTAAGGGCAATGGGAAATTTGGCCAGGACGCCGGGGTTACACCCCTACTCTTTTCAAGAAACGCCCTGGGATTTTTAATGACCACAGAGAGTCAGGACCTCGGTTTTACGTCTCATCCGAAGGACGGCACCTGTTTACAGTATAGTGTCCCCATCACTATACTGGGGCATTAGGACCCACGTGGACCACAGGGTGAGCGCCCCCTGCTGGCCCCACTAACGCCTCTTCCAGCAGCAACCTTAGTTTTTCCCAGGAGGTCTCCCATCCAGGTACTGACCAGGCTCACACCTGCTTAGCTTCAGTGGGTTGCCAGTTGTGAGTTGCAGGGTGATATGGCTGCTGGCTATATTTTAGAGGGCTAATGTGCACGCTCCAGAGTTGTCAGACCCTGACTGTGTTAATTGATGAGTGTCTAGGAAAACCAATGTGGACATTGCTGCTGTTGTCCTCATCAAATGTTCAAGTCTAGGCCCTAGCCTGACATCTCCAAACTGGGCGCCTGTTAATAGACGAGCACCTGTGACAACTGCTACCGTTGGACTAATTAAATAAGAAGGCGGAAGCGTCTAAACATCAGAAGCACTCATAGAGAAAACAGTAAGGGTCAATTGCAATGGACCTTTATATCTAGCACGTACAGTAGCTTCTAAACTGTGGACTAGTTAATACGATGCTACTGTATCTGGAGATCTTCTCCAGCTTTGTGGGTCTGAATGCTGTGTCCTTTCTGTCATTGGCACTGTGGTTGCTCACCTAGTCAAAAGAAACGAGCCAGGATCTGATCTGATGTCCTCAGCATCGCTGTGCTGTGTCTATCAGCTCACTCCTGTGTTCACTAGCATTTTAAACAGGTCTCTTGAGCAGTGTAAAGTTCTTGAATGTTTTTAACCTGCAGTGGTTATTCCAGTGGCAATATTATAAGCCCATGGATCTGCCCAAAGTTATCATGAAAGTTTCTGAGTGACTGCTTTGCAACCACCTGCCCAGTTTCGAGCTGCATCTTTACTGGTTCACATTCCGATCCCATAGGTCTGTAGAGGATGCTGTTTCTTTTTGCCCTCATTCCATTTTGCAGCACCTTGAAGCCCCTGCTATGTATGCACGGTCCTGTTTATCGACTATAACTCAGCATCAAATACGATTGTGCCTCTAAAGCTGTTTGATAAACAGGGGCTGGGCATCAGCCAGTCCCTGTGCCATTGCATCTCCGAATTGCTGTGTGATAGAAAGCGGGTGGTGAAATGGGTAACATTTTTAACAAGGCTGGGTACTGTCACCACTCCTTTACCCATTAGACACAAAGTATTGTGTCTCCTCTTCAGAGTCTGCAAATATAATAAAAATCACAGACGATGCAGCATTAGTAGGTTTAATCACTAAGAATGACAAAACAGCACATGTAAGTGAGATCAGTGCACTGGCCAAGTGGTGTAATAAGAATAAATGGAGCTTAACACTGGTAAGACCAAAGAGCTGGTGGTGAACTTTTGTAGGGGTGGAGGTGATCTGCTACCGCTTGTCATTAATGGGTAGTCTGTGGAGAGAGTGGACACCTTCAAGTTTCTCGGCAAAACCATCTGCCACTCACTGAAGTGGGAAGCTAACTCCAGCCTTACCACGAAGAAAGCCGTTTAAAGGCTGTACTCCCTACAACACTTGAGAAAGTTACAAGTTAATCGAGAAGCAATGACTCACTTCTATTGTTACTGAGATTGAGAGCATGGTCACTTTCTTGATAACAGTGTGGTATGGAAATACAACTGCCCAAGTGCCAGATTAGCTGGAAAGAGTCATTCGCACAGCATCCAAGATCATCAGACTCTGGTAACTCTGTGACAGACGCATCTAATGGAAAGCTAAGAAGGTGTCATAGACCCCTGCCATTCAGCCATCTTTTTTAAACGTCTCCCTTTGGAGAGGAAGTTTCAAAGCTTTAACTGTAGTGCCGCTCAGTTCTGAAATAGCATCCATCTGAAGGTCATCAGGCACCTCAATACATAGATCTTAGATGTTGCACTTATTGAAAAAAATGTACTGTGTATGTGCAATTTGTGTTTTGCTGTTTTGTATCAGGGCTGCTCATTCTAGTCAAGTGTGTTGATGTGCCCGAGTACTGAAGGTAGTAAAAGATTAATGATATGTAAAAGTTGCATGCATCTTTGACAATTGTGGCTTTGGACGCCCTCTGGTGGTACAAGTCAAAAATTGCATCCAATTCTTGCCGCATGTAATGTTAGGATAATTCAAGCTTTACTGTCCCTTGCGGGAGATTTGTTTAACGGCTCTAGACTGAGAGACCAGCACAACAATACACCAAAAACTGACAAACATCACAGACAAAGAATACAGTACAATTGTGTTTCAGGAGATACGTTTATTTTGCATTTTTTGAGAGCAAGATTGAAGAGGGTATGAAAGATTTCCCAGATCTGTTACCTTTACAACTGGGGACACAGAGGCACCTCCTTGATGGTAGAGTAGAGAGAATTAGAGAATTCACAATAGAGGGGGTGAAACACACACTCCATAATGCTCTTAACCCCTTTATGTTTATTAAATTTGTCCCAGTTATTTTGCTGATTATCCTCACTAAGATTACCCACTAAGAAAGATGTTCCCATCCTATTTCAAGTAACAGTACTGATGTTTTCAAAGCAACAAGCGAGACAATATTTTAAAACACTTTCAATAAATGCTTTGGAGAAAAGTGTTAAAATGGTTCTGTAAACCTTAAAGTAGTTGAGTTGGCCTTTTTTTATAAAAAAGACCACCTAACACACCAGGACCTATGTCTTAGAGCAGAAGATCAATCCCCTTCTCCCCATGACCCAAAATTCAGGGGTCCCTTAAAGAGTTAGGTGCACAAAGGACACAGGGGCTGTTGTGGTGTACAGCTTTCAGGCGAAGAAAAACATAAGGGGCAAGTCTGCTGCACCCACTGACAGGATTGCTCCTAATGACCCAGACAAGGGCTTGCTTGCTTCCTTGCCCTGTTGGTGGAGGTAGACCAGCTTGGTACAGGCTTTGGGAGCAAACAAGCCTCACTGCCAAAATAACTGTTCCTTCAGAACCCCAGTTACTACTACACTGGCCTCTACCTCACTGGTGGTCCTGAAGGAGGAGGATCTCCATTGCCTTACTGAGCAGTATATCTTAATGTTAACTTGAGGCTTTACACTTTAATAATAAAAGGTACTGTACGTTTCTGAGTAACTTTTTGCATATTAGGCAGGATTTTACACCCCACCTAATATGCAGACCAATGCAGATCTGGTAAGAGAAAACAATTATATGGAAACAGGAAACCTTCTTTTTTTACTGAATATGGTTAAAAATTAAAGGAGTTTATTTGGAGTTTGAGTCATGGCACATTTTGCACTGGAACACATGCTTTTAAATGTGGTTCTTTACAGAAGATGTTTTCGTACAGTGTATGACGTCAAGAAAGATGTTTATATAAGGTTAAAATAAGCCACTGTTTTGGGACCACTCACAAGTTTTTATTCCACACTGCATCACATTTCTGTGCTTGTAGTCCCTTGTGTCCTAAAATAGAAGGTGCAGTAGATGGGGCTGGAATGCACATACAGCGTGGTAAAAAATAAACCTATTTTTTTCTTCAGCTAGTTCACAGCTTCATCCATTTATAACAGGTTCAAATAAAGGACCAAAACTGTACTGAATGTTTGCTCTGTACCATTCTTTATAAGCGCGCTTTCTCCTATTGTTCCTAGATATTGTTCCTTCTTTACTTATCCATTGGATTTTAATAAAAATTCCTTAAATCCAGATAGAGAGTGCTGGGGAAAGCTAGATTTTTAGCCTTTTACAGACCTTTTGCAGCCTGCTCCCCAGACAGACGCCTAAAATTGCTTCAGTTTGGTTCCTTGCATTCCTTCTGTTCATTCTTAAGAAGACTTCTCCAAAGTAATCTGTGGTTGAATAGTGTTATTCGCAAATGACCATGAAAGAAGAGATTCACATCTAATCATATCACAGACAGGGAAGACACAAAGCAACAGGACACAGGAGAGCGGCACAAACAGCCCCTTCCAGCCTTCTGCTCCTTCCTCTACTGCTTCTCCTCCTCTACCAGGGTGACATCCTTCACTCCGGCCGCCACCACAGCAAAGAAGAGCCCGGGGAAGAAAGAGCGGATGTACAGGGCGGCTCTTGGAACAGGGTTGGCCATGAGGACCTCTTTCTTCTTCCGACTCACGGTTCTTAGTATCTCATCCGCAACTTCCACTGGGTGAACTCCATGGGACAGCTTCCTGAAAAAGACTAGGATCCAAGTGTGTGTTAGTGAGATGGAATGCCTGGCATAGTTCAGGTGTAAAGTTACTTTTTCATTTAAAAACAACTTACTACAGTTTCCACGTTTACAATTTCAATTGCATGGACTTTTTTTTTCTTGGAAAATGTGGTTTTCCATGTAACTGTAATTGAAATGGTGGTTTAAAAATGTAATGTGATCTTGGTAAAAATGTAGTTGTGATCTCTGAAAGGGCATTTAAACTTAATTTGCACACAGTGACACAGTCGTTCAGTTCTGGACCTGGGGTGCTTTCTAGGGTTTGTATGTTCTCCCTGTTCTCATGTGGGGTTCCTCTGGGTGCTCTGAGTTTCTTCTCACAGTCCAAAGATAAGTTGGTAGGTTAACTGGCTTCTGGAAAAAGTGTCCCTGGTGTGTTGTGAGAGAGTGTGTGTCTGTGTCTGTGTTTGATCCTGTCTGCCCTGCAATGGACTGGCCAGGGCGTACCCTGCCTTTCAGCCATTGCTTGCAAGGACAGGCTCCAGCTTCCCCCGCAACTCTCAATTGGCAGAAGCAGTTAGAAAATGGATGGATGAAATTTACTAGCTGTAGAAACAGGCTGCCACTAGAGGTCACTACAGTGCCAAACCCAAGGATATTGTGAATGGTTCACCTCACTTTGCCTATTGGTTTAGTTAACGGAACTAAAACTCTAATATTGCTAATGTGTCTTTGAAAATGAAGGTCTTAGTTCACTTGGAATGCGTAGAGTTCTCTAAGATGAAGTAGTGTTGGCAGCCGCTCCCTGACTAGGCTTGAGTTGAGAGAAGAGTTTATTTTGAAATCTTTTGTTTTGCTCTCATCTTGTATAAACACTTTAAAATAAAGTCAGGATCAGTTCCAGAACCTTTGACCAGCATCTGTGTTTGCAGTTTCCCGTGCGAAGGAGCCCCAGGCATGAAGAAGTTATTATGTGGACACTGTGAAGTCACCGTGTTCCATACAGATGACCTTCACACACCACACACAGTTAACCTGCCATCCGCATCACGCGCTGTCTCCAGGCACCCGTCATTTAATCAAGGAACTGCACATAGGGGCAGCAAAGACAGTGTGACGCCTGTCCCCAACGTGAGTCTTGCCAAGTTCAGCTTACATTTCCAGATGTTCTTCTCCCAGTTGGCTTGCTCGGGCTGCAGGTGGTAGGATCGGATGAAAGTGGGACTGATGGTGCTCACCGAGATCCCGTACTCCTCGACCTCGGCTCGGAGGCAGTCGAAGAAGGCCTGCGCAGCGTGTTTGGAGGCGGCGTCTGAAAAAGAGCACAGCTTCTCATGGGGCTCTGTAGCAGTGTTCATTTCTGAATCCTCCTTTAATGAGCACAGCACAGAGTGGACATGCAAAGCATTACTACAATGGTAGCAAAGCACTAGCATGCAAAATGCTAGCACACTGTTAACACAGAGTTAGCATGTACAGGGTTAGTACAATGTTAGCAGAGAGCTGACATGCACAGAGGTAGCAAACTTCAGCACTAATATGAAGCTAGCATGCACAGAGTTAGCATGCACTACCAGCATTATCATGTGCAACGTTAGCATGGAGTGAGTATGCACCGTGTTAGCATAGTATTAACACAGAGCTAGCATGTACAGTGCTGTGTGAGAGATTGCAGTCTCTCGCAAAAGAAGAGACTTCTTCTTAAAGAAGGCATATTCCTTCTGAAAAGCCAAGATAAATACTTTGTGTCAAAGTTAAATGGAAATCTGTGTACAGATGGTCTATTTAATAAAAACTCTCTAAAAAGAAGTGCAATAGCACTGAAAATTTCACAAACATAAACATCTACTGTGCTGCAGTAGTACCTTATACAGACATTTGGAAGAAACTGGTACAGTATGTATATATGATTTGTTTTGAAAAAAGGGATCCTTCTAATAAGGTAGATTTTTTTCACATTATCTCGAAAAGATATAGACTAATCAAGATGAAATGAGCAGTAAACCAGTCATAGAAGTGAGCAGCTTTGGCAGGAGGACAAACGGGCAACATAGAACCTTTCCCACATGAATGCCAGCAGTTTATCTTTCATTGAGATTTTAGGCTTTTTAGCCAAATAAATCCAGCTTTGCTGTTAGTAGCTAGCTCTCCAGAGGTACTTACAGGCTGTGCGAAAGGGCATGGCAAGTTTTCCTTGAATGCTGTTTACCAACACCAAGTGTCCTGTCCGCCTGGAGGTCATCGAAGGAAGGAGACCTGCAAACAAGGACATATCTGGGCTCGAGAGAGTCCAAGACAGCTGGAAGATCTTGTTGAAGAAATCTGTGGATCCCAAATTGAATTGCTGTCTAGAATTCTAACAAGTAGGGCTTCTGTAATAATTCTGTAATAAATCAGGGTATTTATAGAGCAGTCAAAACAGATTCCTTTTGCAAACTTGTTGACACCCTGGTTAGTATCTGAGGACTCCTAGGTGTCACCAGACCTCCAGCACTACAGTAAATATACATATGGGGGCTTTTTGAGACCGTAATGCTCTAATGTACAACACACAGTATGTCCACATAGTCTCAGGGAACAAGTTCTGCAGGCCTGCAAGTTTGATTGAGGACTGAAAGTCCTAAACATCTATGGGTTTGGAAACAACAGCGACGAGGATATCATATGCAATTAACCACTTAAGACCTGACATGGAAAAAAATGACATGCTGAAACCCATGTTCACAGAATTAATTATAATCTTTCTGAAAAAAACATGCTTTCTACATTCAACATACAGTATTTCACAGTACCTTTGGTTAAGGTAATCGGTCCAAAGTAATTTGTGTCCATGATCTTTTTATCCATTTCAAGTGACAATGTTTGCACTGGTGCTTTGACTTTCATACTGGCATTGCTGATCAGCACGTCCACACACCCATAGCACTCCAGGATCTCTCTGGTCACCTCCGGAATACCGTTGATGTCGCTGAGGTCCAGGAGTACCAGCTTCGGTGTGAAAGTCTCCAGCAATGAACAACGAGAAACGTGTTACTCTTGTTCTTGGTGGATACGTATTTCATTGTTCAATGCCACATGTTTGGTTGGGATCAATAATCTTAAGCACCCACCCAGTCTAATTTTAACAATCCATGTTGAAGTGTTTACTGAAAAAGGATTTGGTAAGAACATAAGAGAGATGAGGCTGTTCTACCAAGCAAGCACTTTTGGTTGCAAGTTGCTAACACATCTGAAATCATAGTATCCTCTGAGGACCCCAGAGACGCTTCTTTAAGAATACAGGGTTTCTGGGTAGCTTGTGCAATCCTTCCTGAAAATAACTGTTCCCTATTCCCATTTCTAATGTGCAGTACGTCTGCTCTTTCATCCAGCTCTACACACACTGGCTACAATGTGTTTTAGGTGTTGCAACAGTTCTTTTCACATTGCATTTTCCTTTGTAATGTTTGTAAACTCCATATGTTAACGTTAAACTGCAGTCTGGTCAGGAAGGGAAACAACTTATCTTTATCATGTAACCATGAAGCATGTACAACCACTGTAAATAAGGGTTAATTTCCCCCAATTACAAATGCCTAATTCTAGACTGTCACAGCTTCCAAACACAGCATGCTTGTGTTGTTCTGGCCCTTCTTTGACAGAGATTGCCACAGAAATACCAGCAATAAATTATTTTTTTTTAATCTGCTGGCAATACGTCGGAATTTTTTTTTTCGTGGGAGATTTTTCAAGACAAGGGATTTTCTGGCCCAGAGCCTGGTACATGTGCTAAAAGATCACTGTCTGTGTTCCTGCACTCACAGTTTACAGTATATGTGGACGTTTAAGGCTTGTATATACAATGAAGGCCTGGGATGCGTCATTTAACCTTTCGTCCAAACAAAACCTTCCCCACGGATGTTTTGAAATTTCTCACCCACTTCCCAAATGATCTCTTTACTCTGCCTTACTAAAGAAATGTACTATTACAGCTTAATGGTGAAAAAAGAAACTGCTCTTCCTGCTCTGCAGTGAATCTATTGCACAAGGGGTTTGTCTCTCTGTCTATCTGTGTTTATCAGTTAAGAAAGAGGTAACAGTCGACAGTCAATCAACAAACAGGAAATCCTGCCTTTGTCTATTGGATGAAAAGGAAACGTTTAGGGTAACTTGGGACAGGCTAAAGCTTTTAAATTTGAATTGAAATAAACCTTGATGATCATGTACAGAGTGACTGAATGCTTTTCATTAGTATAACTAATTTCACACAAGAAATGGAAGATGTGATAGTGGCAGATTAGGAGGTGGAGGCAAAATTAAGGTTTCTTAATGTTCTTATAGACTAGCAGTCAACTTCATGAAACAGGGCCATAAAATAGTATATTACTGTCACTGCCTCAACTTCCAGAACAGGGTGGTTCTTGGACAGGTCTTGAGTTTTGGACATGAAGTCATTCATCGTGTTGCCTGTCCCCCAGTGAACTCACCACACTCGGGTCTGCTACACTGTTCAGGGCATCATAGAGGGCTTCTAACTTCTCCCAGCTTTTCCCACACAGGATCAGCCTGGCTCCTCCCATATGAAACACCCTGGAACACTCTGTGTAGACAGAGAGCTATTTACTGTATTGAGTCACATGAAGCAATTGGCTTAAAAAATATCAACTGCAGTCTTGTTCCACACAGTTGACAGCTGCATACAGATGACCTGCTGCGGTCTGCTGCATCTCCCCAACACTCTCTCTCTTTCCATTGTGCTTACATTTTAAAAGACTGTGCGTTCAAAGAGGCCATTACAGTGTCATTTTACCAACTGCTGATAAGACAAGGTCACGGCCCTTGATAAGGATCTTGGATTCAGACACTGCTTGGCAACACGCCATGAGAGGGGGAGGCCAGGCTGGGCACTGCCAACGTTCTGCCTGTGTGCCTGCAGCTGTAATGTGCCTGGGGGGGCGTGGCTGGAATTAACAGAATGGCTCCAGCCATGTGCCAGCATGCCACTGCCTCCCCACCCACCGCCAGCCTGTTCTGCCTCATCCTATTTAATCTGTATAACCAAACATAAATACCAGAAGCAAATCCACTACAGATCCCGTTTTTTGGACCAATTACTCCACCTCGCATTGCCTTGGATTTTAAATCTCGTGCTGAGTCACAACAAGACAGCCAACTCTGCAAGTCTGTTGTGGGATAACACAGCAAAAATGAATACGTTTTAGCAAATATAAGAAGTATAAAATGAGCTGCTCTGCTTTAATATTCCAAAACCAGAGCTAGATATTTTTAGATTTTGTTGTAATATAAATTGCAAGGCTCAGTGAAGGGGGAATTCTACTGCACAAACAGGCTGCACAGCCTGCCTGATGTACATGCAATCAGTTCTTTTCATTTTCTTACTCAGGCTGTCAGCATGACATACTCAGCCTCCTGCTCTGTTCATTTTGTGCACAAGGTGTATCCCGAATAAGTGGCAAGTCGTCTGTATTTGTCTATGTGGGAGAGCAATTTATTTTCTATTTTTATGCAGGTGCGGCATGTTGCAACATTTAATTATATCAAGGTCAAAGGTACCCCTTTCAATTACAGCTATGAAAATGTAATGGCCCCACAATTTAGGATTAGTCAAAAAGTGAACGTGAATAACATCTGACGCTGATGTCTGAAATAACTTGCGTCAGTCAACAGGATGTTAAAAAGAGAATTACCCTTCCCCAGTCCAGACACTGCATCCGTTATCACCACCACTTTGTTCCGCACCACTGACTTGGACATGAACTTGACTATTTCATTGTAGAGGTAATACATCCCAGCCACCAGCACCACCAACACCGGCAAAATGAAAACAGATGTGAACCCCATGTCCTGGAAGAAAAGAACAGAGGAACGAAAAAGGACAGGACACGCTGTTGATCAAACTGTCTTGTGCTCAACATGAAAGAATGTAGTCATCTGAAGGAATTTTGTAGCAGAGCTCCAAGGAACATTCTCGAGGGAAATTTTCTCCGTTGGGCCTTAAGTGGTTTACATTAAAAATAAATGGGGTAATAATTTGAATATTTCTGTCCTTAATTTAAACAAAAGTTACATCATTCTGGTTCCTCAGCTATCAGGAATAATGTAAACTGTATTTTTAGACAAACTGCACCCCAGTTCGCAGAAAAAAAACAAAGGTTTCCTTTTCTAACACAGCATAAGGGCTCAGGCTGTCAGCTTTACACTTACTACTTTCTGCTCTGTACGTCTATATGGAACACAGACCTTGCTGGCATCAGCATCACCACCTTATAGCATGATTTAATCACATCTCAGAAGCTAAGACAGGCCGGGGCTTCTCAGCACGGAGATGGGAAGCCTTCAAGAAAAAGCAGGATGCTCCAGCAGGAGGCTCTTTTTTAGAATTAGACTAGATTTTTTAATCCCATGCCCCAATTTGGTGCCCAGGGACAGTGTACTGTAGGAGGTTCTAAATTAGATGTTAACGTGGAGTGGAGCTGCAGGCACAGAATGGCTATTTGTATATATTGCATAACTCAGGTGAGAACTGTAGTTTAGTAGTGGATGAAGTGGGTCTACCATGTGGGAAGAGTTATACAATCGCAAGCAATAATTAAACAAATTACTGTAAATAACATAGTAACAAGTAACTGTTGCTATGGATTTCTTGTTAAGGGTAATTTTTCACAGGAAGTCATCATGTGGCATAATTACAGAATGTAAATTTCCTGTTTAAATTTCAAGTAGAACTCTCTGGGTATGGAACACATCATGCACCTATAGCCTTGGTGGTGGCTTGTCAGTTATACAGCACATCCTGTTAAAAGCTGCCCTGAAACTGCTATTATTGATTTCTTGTCATTTTAAAGTTTGTTTTTCAAGGTATTCTCTACTCGGGCTGTAATGATCACATACCTCCCACATAAGCAGAGTAATTCCAACATGGGCAACTGCTGTATTCATTTATCCTCATTGTTTCCTGGTTTTAGTATGATGTTATTCTTGGAATCGTTTAGGATCTCTTCACAGAAGAGATGCCCTTGTTAAAGTGTTTTGGTCTTATTCAAAACGTTCATGTTCCCTCCCACACATGTAGGGGCCATCAGTTGCATGCAGTTACTGTATATCTTATAGCTTCATATTTAACCATCTGCAGGTTCACAAATGAGCTCAAATCTCAGAACACCAAGCTATGCGCTTTGACTTGGCATTCCCAATAGCTATTCACATTCGACTGCAAGTGAACTCAAGACAGATAAATGTTGAAGCACATCAAAAATCTGTTTTATTGCTTGTTTTGAGCAGCGTCAAGTTATGCAGGCTGAGGCCATTAGGATTTAGATGTTTTTTGCAATTCAAGTCATCTTGAACACCTTGACCTTTCTAGCTCCTGCATTTCTCGCTGTGCTTCGTGAATGCTTCAGCGCATAAAATGGAGGATAGATGAAGACTTAAATCTGCCTTCCGGGTTATTGTTTTGGAAACTTGTAGATTAAGGCTTATGCTTCTCTGGCTCTTTTTCACAGTTCAAGACCAAATTAAAAATAAGCAAATAATCTTGAATTAAAAAAAAATCATTTGTTGATGCATTGAAGTGTGTTATTCTGCATGAAAACTAAAAATATCAGTTTTTGTTAATTATGTCTGGTTGCAGGATTGGTGGGTCCTTTATTGAATTCTGAAGTTTATTAAAACTTTTCATTCAGATGTCAGAAGTTTCTCCAGTCTGGATTTTCAAACTTGATTGAAAAAAGTAAACCTAGTTCTTGTTCTGTGAAACCTATTTTTACATCTACAGTATGCTTTATCTAGGCCCTGCTGCAACACACAATGTCAATGTGTCATTTATGTATGGTGTTGTTTCTATAGAGTTTAAATGTGCTGTCATTTCGTTAAGAAAGCATAACTTGGATGCTATGTTGCCCTGCAGTTTTTGACCTGTTTTTAATTAACTATTTTTGGCAAAGATCCTGGAACATATTGTTGCACTTCAGTTACAAAATCCTCTATGCGCTAACAATCTCCTTTGCAGTGCGGTTTCAGGTCAGCAGTTTCAGTACAGATGCTGGTCTTTTCAGAGTTCTCAATAATTTACTCATGAATGCTGATTCTGTCTTCATACTAATCAGATGTTTACACTGACTTTGAAACTGTCGGTCATGCTATCCAGCCAAGCGGACTGGAAAGGTCTTGTAGGTGTTACCAGACATGAGCTTTTTTGGTATAAATCCTGTTTAATTGAGATGGAAGAGTTTGCATAAACTGGAAATTGTTCATCTCTAAGAAAATGATTTTATCAGGTGATCCTCAGGGATTAGTTCTGCTGCCTTATCACACTGTCTGGGTTATATCAGAATTGGACACAGCACATGTTTTTACAACTGATTAGAATGCAGTATTGCTGAGTGTTTCTTGATATCAGCTCCATAAATGTACGTTAATGGAAATGAGATTCAGCCTAGAAGTAAAATAAAGAATCTGAGTGTTTTTTGAAGCAAATATTTGACATGCTGATAGTACTAACATTTTTTAGCCTACATAACATTGCTTGCTTTTGTTTTCGTCTGTCCTAGGTGGATGCAATGAAGCAGTTTCATTCTTTTGTATTTTCTCACATAGAATACTGCAATGTTTGGAAAACTGGTGTTTTAAAAAATGTCCTGAATAAGATGCCTAAATGCAGCAAATGTGTACAAAGTGCTGCAGCTCAAATTTTAACTAAAACTAAAACCCCAAAGGATCCTAAACTGCTTTACATATAGGAAGGGACCCACTTCATCCCCAACTGAAGTGTAGTCTTCACCCAGTGGGTGGCACTGAAGTCATTCCAACACCAGCAGCCCCACTACAGGGACAGATCAGGTGGAGAAGTGAGAACCCACTTCTAATTGAATTAATGGGAAACTTTAGGGAAGCCAGATTATCCAAACACTCCATTAATGATCGCATTGTCATCCCAATGACCTCACCTGAAGATCCTATAGCTGAGTGTCCTCAGTTACCTAAGAAAGCCTAAGAAAGCCTACATACTGGGGCTTTATTTTGTAAATATTGGTCCATTGAGAGGAGCGCCACCTACTGGTCTACCAATACCATGTAGAGCTGCATCCAAGCTTTGCTAGGTCACCCATCCCAGTACTTCCCAGGTCTAGCCTTGATCAGGCTTCAAGAAGGCACAACTGCTGTTATCAGTCTATTAATCATCAATTTTCTAACAGCTGAGGTTGTACAACATGTTAATATATCATCAGCAGCTACTCAGAAGTGATGAAGGTTCAGGATAGGCTTGATTTTAGAGTCAAGTATGTTCATCTGTACATGCTTTCTTAACAGGCTCAGTTAATAGTAAATTGACTATTAACAGAATATCTTATAAATGCTTATTTATACAATTTATACCGCATTATAATACAAATTTAACTGCAATGCTATGCCTAAAATTGAATCAAAACCTACTGTCGCATTCAAATTCAAAATTCTTCTTCTAACAATTAGGTGCTGAATGGTTTTACACCAGATTACATTTGTGGTTTCCTTTAATCAAATACTCATCTGTTCAATCCTCAGTCTCTTGACCTCTGGCTGGTTCTGTGACATAAACAATCATTAATAATTTTTTGGCTACTGTGCAGTTTGTTGCTTAGTAAATTGACAGTGGAACAACATTCCAAATGAATCAGCAACACTGATTGCACTTTTTAAACAAAATTGAAAACTGTTTTTTTTACAGTCTGATATATTTTTGTTGTTTATTTTACCATATTGCTAGACATGGTTTTGTAGTGAATTATTTTGGACAGCCTGAGTAAGATATACTTGTGATATTGGAAGAGCAATTTCATAAACCATTTCATAGTTTTCTAGTTCAGAATTAATGTAATACATTACACACAATCGTACTGTACATCGTATCCAATCTGTATTTGCTCAAATCAGGGCACCATACCTAACTTGATTAAAATAAATTGTATTTCTATTGTTAGGGCTTTTGTTTATTCAGATTTTGCTGGTTTAGTGGATTCTTCTGTGTGAAGAAGAAGAAAAGTCTCAAATTACGCATTTCTTACTGAAATTCACTTCCAAATGTAAATCGACTCAGTTTAAAATATCTAAAAAACATTCCCAAAAACATTTTAAAAAGCTTTGCCATCTTGTGAATAAGAACTAGCTTTCAGCTCTAAACTAAGTCATTGCAATGAACCCCAACATTAAATTATGACGTCCTGGACATATTCATTTTTATCCGTACATCCAAAGGAAATTATAATACGTGGTGACAGGCTGTATTCCATTCTTTTGTGAGTGCTCTTTTCGGAGAACTCCTTATTTGGAGATTATGTAACCTCAGAATGCCAAAACAAAGTGTATATTTCTCCGAGGAAAAGTATTATGGCTGTCCGTGTGGTCTGTCTGAGAACAATTTCTAAATATACACAAGCACCAGTGTGTTTGTTACAGACAGTCTAGTATTTGGGATTCAAAGTTTTCAACCCCTTGTTGCTCTTAAAAAAGAGACGAAAATTAAATTGCCTTCTAGGTTCATGCTGTTAACAGAATAATCATCATGCCGCAACAGAATAACAAAGCGGTGTACACTTGAAAATGAGCATGCATTGTTACAATGGGCGGTTTTTTTTCAAGGGTAAATTGTAACCCTGTCATAGCGCTATTATAAGGCTTGACGTCGTGACACGCCCAAATCCGTTTAGATACATTTCGGATTAACATCTGTGTACACCTGCAATGAAGTTTTGTTTTTTAGGATCACTTACAGTGTGCGTAAGGAACTAAAGCTGGTGCCGATAAAGGCCGTTGTTTTCCAGGGATAACTTGTTAATCAGAAGCTTTTCTCTCTGCCCATTAGCAGACCCGAACGGTAGCTTGACCGGCTCACAGAGGATTGGTAAGCTTTTTTTAACTTGGAGCTGAGTCAGTCCTTTTCCAAGCACTTGGGTGTCGTGTTCCATGGATCATTACTAATAATAGGGCTACGTTTGTTACAGCAGTACAGTATACGATTAGACATTGTACAAGTTACGTACAGATACAAGTTTTACAATGGACCACTGCACTAACAAGCTGGCATACTTGTAAATGCACAGGAGGAAAGGCAGCTTTTCTGCAAGTAAATCAACGATTGACCTAACCCATGCAAATACTGCATATTTTGGGGATACATTAGGAATACTGTATATGAACAATGAATGATTAAGCGAATATCTATTTACATTCGTAAAAAATGACATTTTGAAATTTCAGGGATGAAGACACTCTTTTATAAATAATGCCTTTTTTTCCGTGACTGTGAGCTAAAACAGAAGGCACATATCATCCGCCGTACCTGGGCGATAATTATACGGTATTATTCCAGGGGTTTACAGGACACCCATCAAGGGAAGTGACGTTTAAGAGCTGCGGTATCCACGCTTGTGATTGGCCTCGGGTAATCGTCGCTCTTCACACTGAAACCTGACTCGGAGCGCCAGACTCGGAAGAAATCGGAGATAGTGGGGTGACCCCAAAATCTAAGCCAACTATCTCCCCATGTAGCATTGAGAGAATCGTGGAAAAAATGTCTGATTTCGAGGAGTTCGAGAAACAGCTGAGCGAAAACCGGCAGGGTGAGTTTGAAAGGATAGGTTTAATGGCTAGAGCCTGGTTTTGATCGCAAGCAAAAATAATTTGCTTTCTATTAGACCCATGTATACCCAGGTTTCAAGACATACACTAGTTCAGATTTAATATTGCTTCGAATCTGTTAAATGTTAGCAATGCCCCCCCCAAACAATGTGCTTTCGTTACTGCACCATTTCCATGCTTTAGGGAGTATGATGTTTATTTAGACTGGCTGTCCAGATGTGCTGAATGCCTTTTTGGATTGACGCTGGATCTGAAATAATTTCGATTCCACGGTAAAGTGCCTTTTGTAGGTAAACCATGCATTATGAATTATTGGTGTATCATATTATTTATATATATATTATGGTTTTATAGTAGACTGTGGTAATATATGAAAATAATTGATTTTAACATTATATTTTATCCTTTTGTTTATCAAAATGTATTTAAATTACGTTGGAAGGTAGATGTAGAATAAAATATAGATTATTCTTGTCTGCCAAGAGGAGTTCAAGCTAATTTCTCTTCTGCAGAGTGAAGGCTCTGGTTTTGATAGGTGTCACAATGTTTTTCAAACAGGAGTGTATTCAGTACTGTTCCTATTCCTCCCATCGTTTGTCATCGCTTGAGTACGTCCAATTTTTTTGACCTGTTTCGGATTCTAATACCATATCCAGTTCACTTCATTGTGAGGTAATCCTGCAAACTATTATGTGTTGCATTGCAAAGCACAGATCAGAAAACTGAAAGCTTTTATTGTGTGCAACTCTGAGGGCATTGAAATGATCAATTTATGCACACATCATTCATTAGTTGTAACTTTAAAGTTCTCGGTTACATCATCTTCACAATACCTTTGGATAACCACTTATCCAATTCACAGTGACTCAGAGCCTATCCTGGCAAGCAATGGGCACAAGTTGAGATACTCCCTGGACAGGATGCCAGGCCATCACAGGGCACACACAGACACAAACACACTCACACCAGGGCCAGATTTACAGAAACCAGTTAACCTACCTGAACGTCTTTGAAATGCGGGAGGGAACCTTCATGAACATGGGAAGAACATGCAAACTCCACAGAGATAGCACCCCAGGAATTGAACTCAGAGCCCAAGTGCTGTGAGACAGCAATGCTAACCACTGTGCCATCCTAAAGCTCTGTTAAGGATATTCCAAATTTCATCTCGGCCACTGGGCCAGACCTGCAGTGCAGTTTGCAGTTCTGTGTTTAGTGCAGAATAAGAATACGACTGTCTGGCTTTGTTTGCTAGCAACCCCAAGACAAGAGGGCCATGTGGCCTCTTTCCCATGCTGCCTGATGAGTGTTCAGCTCAGGCAGCCTCAGCGCCGGCCTGGGAGCATTTGAGGGAAAGTGCGGACTGCCTCCTGCTGTATTTCTTTTTCTTTCCCCCCTGTTTTCTCTCTGCCCGGCTTCTTTAGAAAGGGAAAAAGAGAGGCACAAAAAGCGGAGCCGGAGCAGGTCGCGCAGCCGGAGCGAGAAGCACCGGAGCTGGAGCAAAGACAGAGGCAGCCGAGACAAGAGGAGCCGGAGCCGCGATCGCCAGAGCAAGAGCCGGGACCGGAGGAGCGGGTCTCACGAGCACAAGAAGCACAGGTACCCCGGGGTGCAGCTGTCTGCAGCCAGCGAAGGGTTCCTTTCTGGAGCAGATTTGACCATTTCCGAGACTGCAGAATGTCAGCAGTCCTCCACTGAGGTGCTTTTGATGCAGTAAACCCACAGGCAGGAGGAAAGGTGTTTAGTGCAAGGATTTGGTGTCCGTATATCAGTAGTGACAAAAGACCAAAGGTTATCATTGAAAAGAACGTCCGCCACGATTGTTTGTAGCTGTAAGTTGGCATTTGGTTCCTTATTCCTGTTAAACACCACACCCATCCATTTGAGGTCAACCTCAAAATGTCTAGAGCCCACATGTATTCAAACTAGTACCCCCTGTCCCCTTCATCTCTTTTGCCTGATTCTGTAGTGTAGCAACTCAGAGTATTTCTACTATAGGGGAATCCTTCAAAACCACAGTCAAGTGCCCATTTGGACAAATTCTTGTGGTGATAGTGAACAGATAACATCTGAGTTAGTTAGCTTGATATGAGAATTCTTTATTTCCCATAATCTTGTAGGAGTCTTGTAGAAATCTAGAAAGACACTGCCTGGTCACCCAGAGGCACACATGACTACATCTCTGCTTGCTCTGAACTGTTGAGTGACTTGTGATATTTGAACTCACTGCAGTTACTCTCCCCGGAGGACGCGCAAGAAAAGGACCTGCAGGTACTGGGATGTGCCTCCTCCAGGCTTCGAGCACATCACCCCATTGCAGTACAAAGCCATGCAAGGTACTGTCTGAGTTCCACTGCAGGTGTGGAGACAGAAGAGAAGGAAAATGAATTTGATGTACAGGAAAGGGGTGATTCAGCAATGTCTATTTTTGTTCTGCAGCACTAGTTTACGATACTGAAATCTTTGCAGGTCTGTGGATCATGATCAAGCCTGCATGTTCTGGTTCTTAGCTGAAGGAGCATAATTAGAACCAGATCTGAAAGGTTTGCCCTTTCATTCCAATTCATTGTTTTAACAGATATGAAGGCTGTGACTTCTAAAGTAAGGCAATTTTGTAATTTGTAATAACTCTCTCTGATCTTAAATTGGTTTATTCTACCTGTTGGATCCAGTAAGACGTATAACCTCAAAAATGTTTGGCTGGCCAGAAGCTCAAGCTGTTCGGAAGGCTAGCCGTGTTTTGCTAGTGGGGTTGTTGGTCTTTTGTGCTACATGTTATCTTCTGAAGTTTCTCGGAAGACCTAAATCTTTTCTTGCAGCCGCGGGGCAGATCCCCACCATAGCCCTGCTGGCAACTTCAACAACCAGTGGAGTGGCCATAACGCCTACCCAGGTGCCCATAGTTGGCAGCCAGATG
Source organism: Lepisosteus platostomus (assembly GCF_059453375.1). Taxonomy (NCBI): domain Eukaryota; kingdom Metazoa; phylum Chordata; class Actinopteri; order Semionotiformes; family Lepisosteidae; genus Lepisosteus; species Lepisosteus platostomus. The sequence continues at coordinate 34,215,139 of NC_142621.1, forward strand.
ACCAGACAGGCCAGACGGCTCTACGTCGGCAATATTCCCTTTGGTGTGACTGAGGTGCGTGCCACAGGAAGTCTAAACTGTTGTGATCAAGGTTCACAGTGAATCAGTTGACAACATTTTTAGTCAGTGGGCCTCGTTGATACTGGGATGGGAAGCCTCAAAGGAAAACCAGATTGCTAATGTACGTGCTGTTGGTGGACTAGTAGGTGGCGCTCTTTGCTCTGCACCAGATTTTCCACATCCATGCCACAGCATGATGACCACTTTTGCTGTATTTTGCTGTATCTGACAGCATTTGAATAAGATGTTAAACTGAGGTCTGGAATACTAGTAAGAGTCCCATTTCACAGTGTGTAAAATAAGGGTGTTAACCCTGGTGTCAAGCATGAAATCCGTTCTGGGCCTGCATATTCTAGCCTCCCTAAAGTTCCCCCTTAATCTAACTGGTGCATCAGTGTCTGACATTTCCACCTGATCTTCTATAATGAGGCTGCTGGCGTCACTCAGACAGGTGGTGCCCATTGGTGGTGGATTAAGTGGGTCTTTTCCTATGTGTGCTTTGGAATACTTTGCGATGGAAAGCGTTATGTTAATCCAAGGAATTATCATCCTTAATTATTAACATTTTTTTACATGGCATTGATTTCCTGGGAAATCCAGTGTTAAGTCTGATTTACAAGGGAGAGATACAGATATGCAAAAATGATCCTTAGGAGTTAAGATTGAGAAAGCTGTTCCTCGACTACATTATTCAAAGTGTGACCTGTTGTATCAAAGCTTTTTTGTGCTTAGATAGAAATCGATGCTGGGCCTGGAATGGAGTGCTGAGTTTTTCTGCCTCAGTTAAACAAATGTCTGAAGAACATTTGATTCTGTGTAGGAAGCCATGGCGGATTTCTTCAATGCTCAGATGCGTCTCGCAGGGCTGTCACAGGCTCCAAGCAACCCAGTGCTCGCCGTCCAGATAAACCAGGATAAAAATTTTGCTTTCCTCGAGGTAAACCAACTTCTATCGCTCTCGTGATCCGCTGGGGGTCAGCAGCTGCCAAAGACCAAATCCTCAGATTCTTTTTTAGAAAGGTGGGGTGGGGGAGGGATGTGTACTTTGTTCTTATTCTAACTTTGAAACTACTGTGAATTGGAGTTGCAGATTCCTTAGCAACTGCTGCATCTGTCAGTGTCTCCCATTCTCTTTTCTCCACTTCTTTCCCTTCTGTTCCCCTCATCTTCCACTGGCAGTTTATTTGTTCCGACTCTTCGCTCCTACTTCTCACTCTCAGTCTCCTCTCCTGCACTCCTGCACTCCTGTGGAGGAACCAGATATCTAGACACTCCAGGACTGCACCTTTCCTGATCACCTGTTAGCGCCTTCAGACCTGCCTGCCCCTGCTGTACCTTCAAATTCAGGGATTACCATGGTCTTTTATAACTTTGTTAGTTTATTTCGGATTTTATCTTTAAAGCTTGTGATTTGTCTCTGTATTGCCGTGTCTATACCCTGTATTATGTATGCCCAGTTATTGTATTATTATTTTAATGTTTTTATTTGATTTATACACACTCCAGTCACATTGTAGAGATCATTGATTTTTTGGAAACATTATGCACAACAGAATTTCACAGTGTCCCAGACTTGAACCACTAACTTATTGGTGCACATTGCAACCGCTGTCAGTTTGTGGCATCCTTCAGAATAAGTGTCATATCGAGTGGTGCTTTCATTTTGTCGGTGCAGTTCTAGTACTTGCCATTCATTTGTCGACTTTCGAATTCTGTTTCCCAGTTTCGCTCAGTTGATGAAACCACACAGGCCATGGCTTTCGATGGGATAATATTCCAGGGTCAGTCCTTAAAAATAAGGAGACCTCACGATTACAGACCTCTTCCTGGCATTTCAGAGCAGCCATCTTTTCATGTCCCAGGTATGTGAGGTGCATCAATCTAATGATTGTGTATGTGTCGACCTGGGCTACAACAAAGACCATCTGTCAGCCCCAAGAAGGTGCCCTTCAGTCCATCATGCTCTTTGTATTGCATGTAGCTGAATGCTCTAAGAATTTTGTCCATATGAATCAATAGGATAATTTCAACCTTGAAATTGAATCAGCTTCAACCACATTACTTGGAAGCAGGTTGCAAACCTGCAATTTCGGGCCTGATGCAAAAATCTAATGTATTTTTTTACTTAAATTCAACTTGGAATTGCCATTTATTTTGTATACCAACCAAATCTGGACAGGATATTTTTAAGATATTTTATAAGAATTTTTGTTCTTATATATGCAATACCTGTACTGCACGTGGCTGCCAGTGAATTGGAGACATGCCTCTCTGACATGCTCAGCTCATTTTTAGACGTGGTGCCCGTTCCACAGAGCCCTGCAGGAGTGTCAGTCTCTCACTGACATTACTGCAGGAAGCCTGCAGCTGCCTGACAAGTTGCAGGAAAGCCACACAGGTCCTGGCTGAGCAACAGTCGCTCGAACCCAGTGGTGCTCAGCCAGCTGGCTAGTGCTGCTTGAGGAACCCTAGTTGCAATCCACTACTGGTCTGACTGGAGAGCGAACCAGCAGTGTCTGGGATATACAGTAGAGTGTAGAGAGCCAGAAAAGCCTGACCAATTATCTTGCTAAAAAAACTGTGATTTTTCATTAGGAATGTTTTTAATAAGTTAGATGCTCATGACACACCCAGACAGTAGAAACCCCTAATGCCCACTCCTTCTCTTTCAGGTGTAGTTTCCACAGTTGTGCCAGATTCCCCACACAAGCTGTTTATTGGAGGGTTACCCAACTATCTCAATGACGATCAGGTACTTATTAGTGTTGTGAAAAGTTGACATGATTATGTGTATCTTCACTCACTTTCTCACCTGAGACCACTCAAGTATACAGCAGGGCGTCCCAGTCCGGGTCTTCGTGACCCAAGCAGCTGCTGGATTTCTTACTGAATGTGCGTAGTTCAGCCCTTTGCTGAAGAAACTGTGAGATTAAGAGATCTTTTGAATTGTTTTGTTCTCAAAAAAGTTGCAGTTTTCAAGTTACTCACAAATAATAATATCTAAATTTAAAATCTCTTTAACATTTGAGAGCCTGGAAACAATAAGTACATGTTTAAGTAAATGAGGAGTTCAGGTCAATAAATGAGCTCAGCTGGAACAGAAAATGGTAAATACAGGCGTAGCGAGGAGCTGGACTGTGAGGCTGCTGTATTCTAAAGTCCAGAATATGTCTAAAAAGTACAGTGTATGTGCTTGTGCTTTTATGATTTTTTTATGTCTTCTTGTGTGTTTTGCATGACCATTCATTATGTACATCATGCTCAGCTTGGAGAAGTAGACATGACAGTTCCAAATACATTTCAGAATACAGTTTGACTGCTTGAAGAACATCATATAGTCCCATAACAGGTGCTTGAACTATTGTTTGTTGTTGCCCTGGTCCAGTTATGTGAAAAGAAAACTGTTGATCTGTAACATGTAAGCAGGGGTGCCTACTGATCCAGCTGGTTCCTGACATCTGTAGCACAATCCCACCGAGTGGGTGTGAGGATGTGTGACAGGTTAATCCATTAGCCTGTAAACTCCGGAGCCCTGAATTCAAATACAGAGCCGAACGATGAACTAATCATCTCACGGATCCCCAGTGTACATTTAGAAATGAACCAGTTTCAGAAATGTTTCCAAGAGGAACTGGGTGAAAAGAAATTAATTGACAGACCTTATTTTTGTAACATTCCATTAGCGTATTACTAAAAACGACCTGCTCAAATGTACAGTAGCTGTAGGTTTGAATTCATTTAAGTGATACTTTTTCAAATGCTTTTGTGAGAAAAAATGCATTTTAGCTCCCAAACAATCTAGTTGGTGGGGTTTTAAATTAATTGTCCATTGTTTTAAAGTGTCACAAGTTCCAAGTGATAGCAAACATATTCTGTACACTAGAGTCAGAAAAAGCATAGATAACTTCAGCAGTTTTTGAAGTTAAAAGCCTTCAAAGACAAGAATCTTGAGGTTCTAGCACACTTCTGTGTTGTGCACTGAACATTCAGGACCTATTTAAAGAGACACTTAAGAGCACTTATATGACTAAAGTAATAAAACCGTATTCACTGTTGGCTGTGTTATCATACAATAATTTAATTCCATGAGAACTGGGCGTCCAATATAAAAATACAGATAGTTTTTGTTATGTTATTTCCTGCCTTATAACTAGGCTTGATCCTTTTTATGTATATATTATATCACCACAAAACTCTAGCCTTTTAATTTGAACTGTTTATTATATTTCTTATTTAAAATTAGCTGTCTAACACATCTGACGTTACTGAACAAATTACAATTAGTTTTTCACCTTTTATAACCAAACCAACATAGCAGCCAAGCATTAAGAAACCTGTAAAGTCCATGTGAGTGTTCAGTTGGTAAGCATCTCCCTATCCTTGGAACTAAGTAGCTCATCACAAAACTTAAATAATTTGGCTGTTGTCCCAGTTTGACAAGGCAAAGTGATTCATGGCTGTGGCAGTGAGGATCAAAGCAATTCTGTTTAGAAACAGAGGATTGTTTCTTAATTATTTGTAGGTTAAGTATTTGGCTGGACCAAGATAAGAGTTACCATTAACAGACAGGCATCAAAGTTAGTTTTAAGCAAAACTGTAAATTTTAAAAGGTGAGCAAAGGTGAACCAAAAAAACAGTTTAAAACTTGTATCCAAAACAGGCACTGACTCTATGAGGTAAGAGAATAATGTTTTTCATTTTTATTAACGGAATGTGCTGGAAATGTCTGATTCTTTGGGCAATACCAATATGTTTAAATTGTACTGTATATTGCAAGGTTGAGAAATAAACAAAAGAAAAGCACTTAGGTACAGCAGAACCCAAGCATGGCTCCATCCCTAAAGAGAAGGCATTTCTGTTCAAAGGGGAAAAGGGTGCGACTGTGTTTGTGGTGTGTGATAAACCTGGGTTCTGATCCAAGTCAATGTTAAATCTACAGTGAGATGAAATGGAAACCGTATGATTGTACCCTGGTGTTTTTTTGTTTTTTTTGCAGTCCTTGTTACTGCCTGATACTCACAGCTCTTTCATTTTTTGTTCCCCCACTTTGTCCCCAGCTAGGGGCCTGTAAGATCGTTAAGTCTTCGCTCATAATTTGTTCAGTAGTACTGATCTACTGCTGCCATGCCAACATGTAACACAAGGCAAGTAAGAGACCCTGACCCTCACATGGATACCCCTCTCTTGGTCAGCTGTTCTCCCTCACAGGTTCTGTCTCTCCAACCTCTTCTCTGGAGCTTTGCCTGGCTCTGAGATTAGCCCGGAAGGGACTGAATTCTCATTTGAAAAAAAAGAGTTTAAAAATAGGGAGAAAAACTCCTGCAATTTTTTTTCTGGTATTGGGGTTTAGCTCTGGCAAAGATATTTACAGAAAATGTTCTAAAGGTAAGATATGAATGTCCATCTGGTATTGCCTGTTTATAAAGGTACGGGAAATGAGCATTCACTGGTTCTGGTCAGGATCATTTTTGTGAAATTCTGGGGTGAAAGCTTTTCTTTTCCTGCTTCACTGCATCTTCAATGCCAGTCCTTTGTTGTAATAGGAAATTCCATCTATTTTAGTGCAAACATTATTTTAAAAAAAGGAAAAAAAAATTTTTGCAACCAATGAGTTGTGCTCTTAAGGAGTGTTTTTTTTTCAAGTCATTCAGAATATAGAAGCGAGTTGCAGAGAAAACATGCAAAAAGGCACATGATTGTCATTACTGTCATGATGAATTACTGTCATCCTGTCAGATGAAGTCTTTTCTAGTTACCTGCTACTGCAGCATTGCATTTTTCTACAAGGAGTAGAAACAGTATGTTCAGAGTATTTTGTCTTTGCTCCCAGTTTTAGAAACTGAATATTGAATTAATATACAGTACACTGAATTTATTTATTGGCTGTTGTTTTATTTAACTACTACATATACTTTCATGACAATTGTTATGTACACACCTATCACACAAAACAGGCCAGGCTGAATACCTTCCTCATACTCTGTACTCTCCTTCACTTGCTTGATTCCCTGAAATGTAGCAAGAATGGGTTGTCTTGTTTTATTTTGGGGGGATATTTGTTCAGTTTAGTTTTCATATCTGTTTTTAAGAAATAGTTTTGGGAAACAAAAATAAGGTCCTGGGTTGAACATCACATTGGTCAAAATGTGCTGATAAAGTAGCCTTTTTGTTGTAGTTTTATAATTTTGTAATTTATAATTTTATATATTTGTATAAATTGTGTTGTAATTTTGTAATTTGTTGTAGTTGAATTGTCTGGTGCAATTGGTATTTAGCACATTGTGTATTTCTTTGGACTGTACTGTGTAGATTTTTGTTGAATAGAACTGGAATCATGTTTATCTGATGTAAGGTATATTATTTATTGAATTCTGAGTTATGATTTGAGTGAATTTCTTGTGCTACTGGGGGTTAGACAGCAAGCACATTTATTAGCAGAATAATCCTGCTTTTTGTGCGAATAAGGATTGAAGAGTTACAGATAAATACAAAAATGTTTCAACTTTTTACACGTTTTTTCACTAGAGCTAGTTTCTAGTTTCCAGAATGACAAACCTGCGCAGCTGTTTGTCTGTACTGTGGTGTTGCTAAGGTCGTGCTAGACACAGCCTTGATTCTGTCACACAGCAGGTGCAAGACTCCTACTTCTTGACCTTTGAGAGAGAGATTGTATCGTAATTGTCAGATTGAGCTGGGCATCTATGTCAGGGAGACTTCCTCATGTTTCCTTTCTAATAGGGGGTTTAGAAAATCAGGATACTGAGGTAACTGTACCGTCAGAATTTTGGTAACAAATCCCCAAACAATTTTTTTTGTTCTCTGATAAAAATGCAATCTGTGGTACAGGAAGGGGAGATGGTCTGTAGAAGCAAGTCTCATTGTGTCTAGGAAGGAACAAGCAGTTTACTTATTGAAAAGTAAATCTGACCATAATGGGCCCTGAATGTTTCTGGCTTCATTGATCTGGTTAAACATTACCCTTTTGAAATTCACCAGAGTATGAGTAGACATTGGATATAATTGTAGCATTGCTTTAAGGAGAACAATTAATGTATTTTTTGTTTTTTTTAACACTTAAAGGTATTTCACCTAATCTCGTCAATGCCATTGTGTTGTATCAAAGTATTTTAACATGACTTTCATCAGTATGTGGAAAAAAGCCTTATAAAATACTGGTCACAGCTAGAATCTGAGGAATCTGTTGCAGTTCTCCATTGGGAATGTCATTGCTTTGTTTTGCTGTTTGTTGTACAGGTAAAGGAGCTCCTGACATCATTTGGCCCTCTAAAGGCTTTCAACCTAGTGAAGGACAGCGCCACCTCACTGTCTAAAGGTTATGCCTTTTGTGAATATGTCGATGTCAGTGTTACTGACCAGGTAGGACTGGAGGTATTGAATTGCATTTCATTCGTTATACAGGGGGTCCCTTTGAATAGTGCATTGTGTATGTTCAGTACACATGAAGATGAAAGCAACACAGAATAATACTTTCAAATCCACCTTTGATGTACCGTATAAGTTATTCTATTATTTTAGTATTGTTCTGGTAATAATAATTATAATTAAATATTATAATAATTCATAAAGTTACATTAAATAGTGAGCATATGATAAATGTAAAGTTGGAGAATGTATGTATATGTCCGAGGTCAGAACAAGTCAATGGCGTAAAAGCGGGGATGCCTGTCCATTGATTATCCTGATACTGCGAACCTGTTCTTCATATCTGAAAAGAATATCAGAAATCTACTGTAGCAATGACTATTGTTTTGTTCATGTGTAGGGTGTTATACCAAAGTGTCATTCATTTTTACAGTCGCAGATGGGTGGGGTTTTGTCTTGTGTGCTGCTGTCCCACCTGAGTTAAAACACAGGGTGGTTTCTAGCTGTAGACTTAAAAAACTGAAATCTCAATCCTATCTAAGACTTTGTAGGCTGTGATACTGGCTTCTCACAGATAAAGTAAAAAAAGATTTTTGTTCTAAAGCCAGAACATGAACATTAAGGGCTTAAAAGAGTTCTTTATAGCCTCTTAAGACAGGAAAGTTTTCTGAAAGACAGGTAGGTGTTTGGTTTTGAAACGACGGAGCAGACTAGATTCAAAATATACTAAGTTTTTGTTGTGATATTTTCTCCTGTAAGGCACGAACACCTTCACATTTGCACCTTCAACACCTTCACCTGTGACCAACTCATTTTACAAAAGCATCACTGAGCACCAGCCCGATTTCTTCCGCACTGCCTTGTGTTCCCAGGCTGTGGCAGGACTGAATGGCATGCAGCTGGGAGACAAAAAACTCATCGTTCAGAGGGCCAGCGTAGGGGCGAAAAATGCGAATCCAGTAAGTGTTGCATATCTGCACCATCTGAAAAAACGAAGTGCGAAAAAATAACCACACTTGCTTTATTTGCATATGAGACAGTTTAGATTTGCAAATAAAAACAGAATATTTTAGGTTTGGAACTTGGGGGCTTTCATTTAAACATAAGTGAGAAATAAACTGAAAAGAAAGCCTCTTCTGGGTGCATCAGCTTTTGAATTTGCACACCATGTCAGTTATATTTTGTTTGTTTTTTTCATTATTTTTTTTCTAATGCAAACAAACAGCACTTTGACTGCCCCTATTATTTACAATACTTATCGTTCTTGTATACTGATGGAAGCAGCTAATGGAGGTGAGCATGAGAAGGAACAAGCTCTATGGCAGTAATAGCACCTAGGGCCATTACGGGTAATACAAAATTAGTAAAAAAAAAACTAAAATACATTCTGAAATTTCCCAGCGTGTTTTGGGCAGCACAGATAATACCAAATCAGCTTCCCTGTACCACGTCATGGTAAATATCTATTAAAGTTAAAATGCCTTCTGAAAACAGTCGCTCAGTGCAAGGAAGTGGTCAGGTAAAGCAAATTAGTGGGGCAAGCATTTTGAAAAACTTTATGGTGACTGGTATAGAAGCCATACTCTCTCCTTTGGCTTCTTGAAGTATTTTGCTTGTTTTCCAGTAAACATTGCATTAATTGTTGATGCAATTACAGTTTCTTTCCCACAGTACATCTCCTTTTATGAAGTGCCACAGTGCCCATTTTTCCGATATCTTTCACTAGGGGTAACATGCTCTTAACAACGTATATCAGAAATCTTTCTAACAATAGCAGACAATTTGAATTGAATCCCGAATGCAACGGCTACCTCTCTAAATTTGTCTGACGCTCCGTCTTGATGGCTTACGTACGTATGAAAATACGGGCGTCTCTGCAGGACAATCTGCAGCCGCCATCTGTATGACATCTGCCATCTCGGACTCTGACTGCTGCAGCCGGCTGGCATTTCTGACACAAAGAAATCATCCACAAGAGTCAGAGGGCTGAAAGCCGAACTCTTGAAGTAATCTGGTTCATGCTGCTTGCATAGTCATGGCATCGAAAGATCTTTAGATTTTTATTGATGCCATGACTAAATGGGCCTGTAGGATTTGTGATGCAGGGGTTACTACCCATGGCACACACTAATGCAGACAGTGAGACAGCATGGAATGGTGTAGGGTGGGCAAAACAGATTGAGCCCAGCTGTTGACCTGTAAAAGCGTGGCTCTAACACTGCTTGGCGGGGCTGGCTCCGCTACTCCATTGCAGTCTGCCATCATCGAGGCCCCAGTGACCCTGCAAGTGCCCGGCCTGCAGGCCCTGCAGAACACAGGGATCCCCACGGAGGTGCTCTGCCTGCTCAACATGGTGATGCCGGAGGAGCTGGTGGACGACGAAGACTACGAGGAGATCCTGGAGGACATCCGCGAAGAGTGCTGCAAGTACGGCAGTGTGCGCTCGATCGAGATCCCTCGCCCAGTGGATGGCCTGGAAGTGCCAGGGTGTGGAAAGGTGAGGTGTTGGCGTTGCTGTCCAGCATTTGCATGTATGGTTCAGAGCTGCACGGCTCCACGGAGGTTAGGGCAGCTGTCTCATAGCTCTTGGGTCCCTGGGATTGCCTAGGGCACCTTCTGTGAGAAGTTTGCATGTTTCCCCCATGCCCATGTGCGTCTTCTCTGGGTGCTCCAGTGTCTTCTCAAGTTTCAAAGACATGATTTTCATGTTCATTACCATGATGTACAGTAGTCTGCTGAAACTTAAAAAAGTCAGGAGTGTTTTTTTTCCCTTTGTGTCTTAAGTACGTAGTTACAAAACATGCTTTGCACTTGAATTTCCTTCATCTTAAAATCCCACGTGGGAGGATTGGCAAACACTGTAGAAGGAGCAACTCAAATTTAAAAAAAAGTTTTAGGTGAAATTTGAGACATTTTGGGAAGATGACTGGGCAGAAGACAGAGGATCAGGATCACACACCTGAGTGCTTGCCTTCAGATAGTAGCTGCAACAGCTACCCCAGCTTGAGAGACAAGGGGGCTAATGGCGGCCATACAGGATACAGATGATGAAAATAATGTTGTAATGTAATGAAATGAGGGTTGAAGCGTCCACACTTGAACACTTGGATGATTGAGGTATAAAAAATATTTACCATGCTAACCAACTATGCAGACAAAAAAGCTTCTTGAAAGACTTCTTAGAAATTAGTACCGGGAAGTGCAGAGGGGGGCGAATAAAAAGACTTGGTCTCACTCCTTTGGCCAGTTATTAAAATAGAATGCCTGAACACTCACTGCTGCCTCAAGGCATTTCCTCTCATTAGTCTTTGAACAGAGTGCTATGGAACGGGTTCGTTAACATGACAGTGGTTTAGGCTAAAATAAGAACAGATGTATCAGGTAGAGCTGCTGCCTCACAGCTCTTAGCTCCCCTAAATTCATGTTTGCTCTGGAACACCTTCAGTGTGTAGTTTGCATGTTCTCCTCAGTTTCATGTGCGTTTTCTCCAGGTACTGTATTGTACTCCCATTCCTTCACATAGTGCAGTGGACTGGTGCTCTGTCCAGGGTGTGTTTGTGCCCTGCAGTGGGCTGGTGCTCTGGGGTGTGTGTGTGCCCTGCAGTGGGCTGGCGCTCTGGGGTGTGTGTGTGATCTGCAGTGGACTGGTGCTCTGTCCAGGGTGTGTTTGTCCCCTGCAGTGGGCTGGTGCTCTGGGGTGTGTGTGATCTGCAGTGGGCTGGTGCTCTGGGGTGTTTGTGCCCTGCAGTGGGCTGGCACTCTGGGGTGTTTGTGCCCTGCAGTGGGCTGGCGCTCTGGAGTGTGTGCGTGATCTGCAGTGGGCTGATGCTCTGGAGTGTGTGCGTGATCTGCATTGGGCTGTGCTCTGGGGTGTGTGTGCCCTGCAGTGGGCTGGCACTCTGTCCGGTGTGTGTACACTTAGGATGTGTCGTCCCATCTTGCAGCCTGTGCCTGCTGTCCAGCTCACTGTGAGCCTGTGACAGAAACGCTGGTACTGAAAATGAATGAACAGATGGAAAAGTACAGAGAGTCTCTCCAACAAATCTGATATGAATCATGAACAAATTAAAACCTTAATGATTCATATAATATTTTTTACCTTTAAAAAAGTATTACACCATGTTGTGAGGATGAAATGACCTCAGCAGAGCTACATAATTCCTGCTTTTTTTCTTTTTTTCCTGCAGATCTTTGTGGAGTACGTGTCAGTGTCAGAGTGCCAGAAGGCCATGCAGGCGCTAACCGGACGGAAGTTTGCTAACAGAGTGGTTGTTACAAAGTACTACGATCCAGATATGTATCACAGACATGAGTTCTGATCGCAGTGGGAAGGAACTGAAAGGCTGCTATTGAGATCTCAGCTCCTCCCAAAGAGTAAACTGGGGATTGCAAGTAGTACAAACTTAACCATTTCCTTGTGCAGTCTTCCTCTTTACAGTACAGCACAGTACATTATACAGATAGATATACAGATTTTAAAAAGGGAATTATTATCTACTTTTCCCTTTCTCCTGATATCCAACATTTGATCTACAGGCAATATCGTTTATGTGCAGTTAATGACTTGTAATAAACAAGATTATTAATCTTTCTAAGGACATTATGTTGAAATGTTGTTTCATGTTGCAATAAGTAGGATCATATTTGCTTGGAATAAAGTTGACCCTTGGTGTTTTCTTCCATAAAAAAAGTGTTAATGTTTTGCATAACGAGAGTGACTAATCTTTACAAAGAGAAGTATTTAAAGAAACTGAAGTACTGCAGATTCCATCTCTCTCCAACACAAGCTGAACGTCCTGTATTAACTTTATTCTTTTTAGCTTTTTGAGTAGAACACTTATTTATACATAGAAATGCAAGAAATCATGAAATTTGTTTTTTGCACTAGTTTAAGTAAACTAACCTTTTAGTTGACTGTACAGCTATTACAATAAAGCATGGTACAGCCGCAATTTCTAAACAAAGTTCATGCAAATTTTATCAAAATAACTGTGTAGCTCTTAGACACTTGTCCACTGAACCAGTCTGCTTTGTTTTCACAGTACAGAGAAACATGTCTTTGATTGCAAATGAAGGGGGGCTGTGTTTTAGCACAGCCTTGACTCATCCGGCCCAATAACATACAGTACTGTACCTGTGGAAATGAACGAAATGGTTCTGTCGTGTTGAGCCTTGAAGATAAACTGTAGTACTTGGCGGTTGGTTCTGTTTTGCTATTTGCCATACCACTCGTCGCCACTAGGGGATGTGGAAGTGACGTTCAGACAAAAGGCACCTTTTTTCAGATGTTGAAGAAGTAATAGTCATTGATACTTCTTTAAATAAAATTGTAAGTGTATGTTTTTTTTTAATATGAGTGGATATTAGATGATCTTCGCTTTTTCTAACTCTTAACCTGTCACTGCCATGCCTTCAATAAATTATTGCATATTTATAATGTTTTGGTGATTTTTTTTTCTTCGTTTTCGATGCCAAACTGTATCTTATTTTTTCTAAGTAAAAAACTGGACTGATGCTCATCCGTTGGTTATTGTGTCCCCTTGTTTATTTTTGTAGGACACGTTATGTTATATTGCGTTGATGTATATTTTGTTCAATGACCTTTGAGCAATTAAGTCTTTCGTCTTTATGTGAGCTGTATGACACCATTACAGTTGAGTTATATTAAAGGTTCTATTAACCTTTTCAGGCGTACGACTTCACTCTTAGAATACTGTTCTATTTATTGTGCGTAACTAGGTCAGGTCTTCATATAGGTTCAGCGTAACCAAAAAGGACCGTTTTCCTGCACCAAGAAAAATACATTACCATGCCGTAAATACTTTTAAATAATTCCACGGAGAATAGGAACAGGTGGATTTTAAGATTTTTTTTAAAAAGTTTGCAATGTTTAAATTTATTCTAAACATAACACCTCAAATTCCCTTCGGGATCAATAAAGTTATCTACAGTATTTAACCGTGCCGCACGGTGTACATTTTTTACATTACGCAATATTCAGGCCCCTTCTCTGAGATGCTTTTACAGTCTGTGATATCTTGCAACCAGATGGGAAATTAGTACAGAGGTGTTAATTTACGATGTTCTTTTTTTGCTATTTCAGACACATTATTCTTTGTATCAAAATACTACACCTTGTTTATCATTTATGTGGCATACTAGTTTCCCAATGGTTTGTTTAGCATTTATTCTACCGTCTATGCACTAAATGGATTGCATCCCCTACGTATCCTTAAAACTGCTGGGTGTGCTTTTTTACGTCCGCTTCGCCGGTGGCATTATAGATTACCGAGGGGTGTAAACTGACTTCAGCGGGGCTGTTGCAGAGGCCAGTAGTGTTTGTCGGCCAGCCCTGGGTGAGAGCCGGGACGTAGGAGTCACATGGCCTCCCTAATTAGCTCCAGCTCCTCTCTCCAATCGCCCTGACCTCTGTCATTAGCAAGATGGCGTTCTGGAACACTCTCGCGAGATGCCATGAAATTCCAGCAGCAAATCTGTGAGCCTGCGACCCTCCTCCATTGGGAAAGGGGGAAAAAAAGGGAAGACAGGGCTTGGGACGTAGTAACGGAAACAAAAACAACGAAAAAAGCCTCTACATATCAATATAATCAAATCATCGGGCGAGAGCCCACGCCTCCGCTTTGCAGTTCTCAGCAATGGTTCAGCGGGAGAAGACGAATACCCCAAGAAGGATCCGAATTGCTGAAGAACAAGCCCTTAAATAGCAGATTTCGGGGAGTGTGGATTTGAATAAGAAGAGGCAGGGAAAACTTCATTAACGAGTGCCACTGACTGGATCCCCCCCTCCCAGCCGCTCTTTCTCTGGGTCGGTAGTACCAATGGGATCGGTGTATCCGGTGGGGGGAACCGCAACGACTCGGGATTGCAAGAAACGATAAGCAACTGTATGTGTTCACTGGTAGCCGAGTAACATAATTCAGTGGACCACACGATCGTACGTAACGCTGTCGGCTGGTGGAGGCAGGCCATGGATTGAGCTGAGAGCAGCCGCAGGTAACTGGCAAGCGAGAGCAGAGGACCCTGTCAAAGCCGCCCAGAGCCCGTGGAAATCCGGCTGGCTGGAACAAGTGAAGTCCGGTCGGCATTTGGATCATGCATCGGATTGCAAGGCCCTTGTTCCAAGTTGGATAAAGCGTATTTCGGAAAGGGGGCGAGAAAGAAGAATATATCGATTTTGTTTTCAGTTCTTGTGATTCCATTTTAAGTATTGCGTGAATTTTTCGTTGGGGGGCATCGGGAACAAAACAACATGTCTGGAGTCAAGGAAACCCCTTGCAGGAAGTTTCAGGCGAACATTTTTAACAAAAGCAAATGTCAGAACTGCTTCAAGCCGCGGGAGCTTCACCTCTTGACCGATCAAGATTTGAATCAGGTAATTCATTTGGTTTACAATGGAAATAAATGAGTTTGCCGTCAGGTGCTGGAACAAATGGGTTTTGTACAGACTTGAGCCTCTCCGTACAACAAAGCTGTCAGCGCAGCGGAATAAAGTCGCTGTCATCTGCAGCTGCTGGTAATAGTAAAGGTTTGTAGGTTAATGGTGTCAGATTGATGGGGCTCGACTGGACTGTCTTGTCTCCGATAAACCCTTCGTTGGAAGTTTCTGTTAGTTGTTTAAAAAGTGTTGAATCTTGCACCAGATCAGGCGCGGGGACTGTTACTGTCAACGTAATGTCTAGTAATAAAATCTTGTATTTTATTTTAATCCAGCGGTGCAAATTTCGATTCCTTTTGGCGCCGTGAAACCAATATGAGCGAGATCCCGGTATCGGGCAGGGACGTGCTGGCTGAGCAATTCGGACACGTGTAGCGAAGAGACAGGCTTGAGAAATACAGATGTTACCGGTTGTAGCTACTTCACGCAGCTGTCTTCCCTGAGAGCAAAGAAGCGTTCGAGACGGTGGCAAAGACATTACATTTTTGAAGTGTGCGTGACAACATTATAAGGTTGTTTTATGTTTAAAGACTCCACTGTGATGTTTACTCGTACAGAAAGAGGCCACATATATAGCGTTGTATTGAATGTTAAGCTTTTTTACGAGTCTCTTTTCTATTGTTAAGTGGTATCTTAAACAGCTGTATTTATAGTTCCATGTTAATACCGGTTTAACTGGAGATCGATACTGCCTAATCGGTCATTATTTTTATTTTATCCGAGGGAGCGGATAATCGTGCGACAGCCTAGGGAGCGGTTTCTTGACTTACCGTAGCCCTTGTTCCTCTAATATAAAATGAGTGACCCACATTGACTGGACATCCTCTGTAAATACCGAAGGATTTTTACTTGTCACAACATGGTTCATTTCTAGTTCATTACACCCCTAGTTCTGCACTGTGCCGAGTCTTTGAATTTAGGGATGACAAGGGCCAGATGGAATAGGCAATGCTCTTGCGCACAGCTACCTAAAACACTAAGTCAAAATGGAAAGATAACATACGGTTTCCCATTTCAGTTGTCTGAATAAGTAGTTTATTTGGAAGTAAAAACGCCCAAGCATGTTTATTAAGATTTTCATTTCATTCCATTTTTTTCTGACATTTTGTACAAGTCCCAGAACAGTCAGATGACTTTAGCTGGGACACATTCAAAATGATAGCCAGGTTACTAATATAATGCACGTTTTTGCGATCCCTTAGTCTCTATGCTGTGAAATCTTACTGGAAATCTTAAAATTGCTCATACAGTATATACCATTACCTTTGGTCAATTACAAGACAAATGTACAGTAAGTCTTAGCTTAATTACAAAGTTATGATATGGAAAATTGATGTCTTTTTTAAAAACAACCAACATGGCTTTCTTAAACCATCCCATAAAATAAAGTGTTAAGCAGTTATACTTCACAGTATGTCTGTTAAATATGTTCAGAGGTGTGACAGTTGTTTTGAGCAGAGGCGTTTTTGAAAAAGAGGATTAATTGGAAGACTCTGTAAACATCCTCAAAGATAATTTGTTCTTCAAATGCCCAACATGACTAGTGCTTCATGTAGGAATAAAAAAACAACACAGACTGCACAGTATGTGGTAGAGCTCTTACTTTCAGTGATCTCATCCTTTTGATTAAGTGAAACAGAGAGAAGGAGCCAGTATACTACTGTGTACAGTATATTACTGTAGAAAAATAGTCATCTTTATCATCACTTTCAATGACTGCTGATTCGATTCAGGCAACTAGCATCTTTGGGAAGCATTAGATACAAGGCAGCATATCCCCTGGATGGGCTGCTAGTTCATTACAGGGTACACACTGACACAAAACATGCATACCTTCGCACCAAATTTCCCATAAGTCAGTTAATCTACTAATATGTCTTTACACTGTGGGAGGAAACTGGAGCCGCTGGACGAAACCCAAACAAGCAACATACTGTACAAACTCCTTGCAGATAGCTCCGCAGGAACAGAACCCAGAGCCCCAGCACTGCTAGTCAGAAATGCTAACCACGGCGCTACCGTGCTGTCCCCGTAGTTGTAATAATAAATTTTATTTTATGTAGCACCTTTTAAAAGCAGAACAGTGCCAGACATAACTAGCAAAATCTGAAGAAACTTGCTCTTTTATTTAGCCTTGTGTCCTGTGCTTTTGGAATTACTGGCCTGTACCAGTCATTTCCAAGTCAGTCCAGCAGCAGATCCTCTCTACAGTGCTCTGTTGCTAGATGTGGAGTCACATCTTCCCTACTTCTGTTGGAATGGCAGGCGTGCAGTGCACTACTGTGTCCTGTATACAGCAGATACAAGCGCTGTATCTGTGTGTGCAACCTGTCTCTTCTCTTGTCTTGTTAGTTTCTACTGTAGTAAGAACACAGCTTAGATTATTGGTGCTAAATGACAAGATAAGAGGTAAAGTGTAATAATAGGGGTATGAATTCTTTTTAAGGGGAAAACAAAGGTGGAAACAAGATATCCATTAACACAATTTCAAGGTTTTACGGCATTTTATGTTTTTACCATGTTGCTTTTTAGTATTATTTGGAAACACCTCACTTTCCATATTCTCCCACCATTTTTTAGATTGTGATTACAGAGTGGTGTCTTCAAAGCTTGTGTGATTTAGTTTCATTTTTTCCCCATTTTCTTCTTTTTTATTTTTCTCCCTGCCTCTCTTCCATTTTTTTTTCTTTCATCAAATCTCTTTCCTGCAGGAACGCCTCTATTGCCTAAAGCCAGCAAACAAACAGAATTGGTAAAGCTGGCAAACTAATGCATTTTAGTCAGAAGTGCCTGCTTAAAATCTGTTTTTTAAAAAAAAGCCTAACGAACTAACACAGAGAAACTATTTACATCTTGAGGTAATGAAAGTTTTGAATGCCAGGAAGCTGTTCAGCCCATTAGTGCCTGTTGTAGTTCCCTCTAATTGATCCCACAGCTTAATCCAGACAGTCCTGTGAAGGATCCCCCAGTAGGCAAGGAGTGCATGCCCTTAGCCCCCTGTGGCAACGTCAGCATCCTGCATCTGTGGAGCACTCCGGGTGTGAGTATCAAGAATAACCCTTTCCTAGCCAGTTCAGGAGTAGTGCTTCAGTGCTCACAGTGCAGTCTCTGTGTGGGATGCAGTATCAGAACGGGAAGAAAAAAAAACAGCTCTGAATGAGGATAAGAAACCAGATGAGGATAAAAGGGTTGCCAGGTTTCTTCTGGCCGTCTTGAGTACTGCATTTGATGGGCAACTCTTCCATCCATCGATTAGTAATAGAGCTGCCGTTCCTCACCCGGGTCACGGCAAGCCAGTATCTTTCTCAGACGTACGCAGCAAAATGGTGAACTGAGACCACAGGGCTTTGACAGGATAGCAGTCGAGTGCAGGACTGACACAGCCTTGCTTAGGTCAGTCTGCTCTGTGAGGAAAAGAATGAAACAGGTTATGATTTTGCCTTTCTGTGAAAAAGACAATTTATGGAGGTGAATACTTAGCCCATTAAAAACAATTCTGGTACAATTGTGTTTGAGTTCACTGTTCTGAGCAGTACTTTCCATATCTATGCTTTTATTTATAACATTTATAAAAGAAGCCCTCTTACCTAATAAGGCTTATTTTACCTTCTAGGTCACCATGTTTTACAGTGTTCTAGCACATTTGCTCTTGGGGTTGTGACTGCAATTTTAAGAATGAGTGCCTTTAGCCATGTTTTGGCTATACTTGCTCTCCTTGCTGAACAAGGCTTTTGGGAATCTTGAGCAAGCTACCCAGCCATGTGGTTGAAACTCTGGCTTCTTTCAGGACACGGCTGGACAGGATCCTTTGGATCAATCGCCTGCTTCCTACCAAACCAGCTAGATGGGCGAGTCTCCTCATCTCGTTTGTAATCTTCCTTATGTTCTCATAACAGGGAGTGAAAGGATGAATCATTACGTTGAGGCTGAGGTCATGTCTGCAGAAATCACAAAACACACATCACATAAAAAATCTGAAGTCTGGTGAAAAAACTTGTCTTCATATTTGCTGTGGACTTAGGGCTCCTGTGTTTTACAGTGGTTTCCAGGCATTGTAGGACTGTATTTCCAATGTAGTAATCGTACAGAATAATACTTATTATTCCCAATGTGTACAGGCTTTGGGAAGTCTGCCCACTTCCTAGTAAGAAAATTAGATGGGCAATTTAGCCACAGTTTCTCTACCGGGAAAATTACCTAATTGTCCCTGAAGAGATAAGAGCACTGCTGTTTTTCAAGATATAGCATTCATGTTTTTTGCTGTTTTCACACTGGATTTTGGAAATGCCAACATTTTGTAAGCCTGCTCATTTTTTAAGTCTGGGTATTACCTGAAGTTTGAGCTTCCATGATTGTGGTAGTTAGCTACAAAAGAAAATGTCAAATTACAGAAAAGCAGAAGATCTGTAACATTCTTTATGTGTTAGTACAACGCAATTAGCACTGCAGAGAACAATGAGCAGAATTCACATGCATAAGCAACAGTCGTCAGGCGCAGAGTGTTAAGTATAGGTAGCAAAACAAACTGTAATTATCAGGTGAGAAGTGTAGATGTTGAAGAAGTTGTAAAAAAAAGACTTTGGTGTTCATGTAAATACATTTTCCTGAAGTCTAGACAATGTGGAAAAGCAATAAAAAAGGGAAAACGAAATGTTAGGAAATGGTTAAAAGTGTAGAATATAAGTGAAAGGAATGTTGTATACAATTTTGTTCACCGTTACAAAAAGGTTTGCTGCTGTGTTCAAAGTCAGTAGTGAAACACACACCAGACAGAGGTGGAACCTATGTGGCAGTGCACTTAAAACCGAGAACAGGAGGCACTTTTTTCAGAAAGCATTGTGGGGGATATGGAATATACTAACCAGCCATGGTTTTGAAGGTAATGCCCTGGCTTCTTTCAAGAGACAGCAGGCTCAGATCCCGGGATCAATAAGCTTCTAGCAACCAAATGACCTAGATGGGCAGAATGGCCTTCTCCCATTTGTAACCTTTCTTGTGTTCAGTAAATAATGGTCATAGATACTGTTTGTGTTCACTAATTGTCCCTTATGAAGAAGGTGAAAAACCTGTCTGATAAGCTCTTACTTAATGGGGGAGTCTACACACCTGTTCTACATTTGCTGTATGTACTCAGGACCAGTAGCCCAAATTTGCATCATTAGCATAACCTTTGAAATGTCAAGGGAGGTGCTGAATGAGAAGAGATATGTTGAGATGGCCACTCATCCTGGCAGAAGATCTCGCAATGAACATACACACTCAGTCCTACATTGTGAACAAACAGGAAAAGAAATCCTTCAGCACTAAAAAGTCAGATGTGCACGACATTGTACATGCCTACTGGTTGCACTGGTATGTAATAGATTGACAGCTTCAACTGTGCATCAGGTTTAATTATTGTGCTGTGTAGTTAAGTCACAAAAAGGCATTTGTTTTTGCTTCCGATTCCTTGTTAGTATGACTTGAGGGCAATTTGTAATTTTATGTTACAGGTTTTAAATCTACTGTTACGTTTTTCAGGGAATGATACTGTTTTCATCGCTTTGGTGACAGATGTATTACCTTGTTTTTAAATCCAAGAAGTCCCACAGTACAATAATAACCCTAAAGGTGTCTTAGCTGTTTCTGCCTGCTGATTACAATGCAGGTGTTGACAGACATATTCGGAATCTGTATTGGAGAGTAACAAGCAAGTCCACAAAGAAGGGCTATTCAGGAGGTAAAACAGGACTACCAAGCAACAGTGAGCCTTCTGATTTGCACTTTTCAAAAACTACATTGTGTCGATGACCAAAGAATTATAAAACTGGCTTTAAGTTATGTTGACATAACTTTGAGCTATATTTGTTTTGAGTTTTTAATAACTTGATCTTAGAGTCCAGAAAGAAAACCTTTTTCCTTTGAATTTTTTGGTTGTCCATACGTGAATTCATGAGGGTGCAAGATGTACAATTAAAAAAGAAAAACCCAAATGAGCCCAAATGTTGTTTTTTTTTACATTTTTAATCTAATGGCTGGATAAGTTGCCATCCAGGTCTCATTTTCAGATTGTTAGTGAAACCGTGTTTCTCAAAGAAGAGTTCAGGGTCCCATGTAGGTCCTTAGAGCATATGAATCTGTATAATGAACACTTTCAAACTTTGAATGTGCTTTATCAGCACGTCCAGTGTTTCCTGACAAGCAGTTCCTCTGTAATACTTAATTAATACACCTTATTAGTTATGATTACCTTTGGTTTTAATTTGAATTATATACCGTTTAAAATGCAGCACTTTGCTAGACGTGATTTCTTGAAAAGTGGTCCTTTTGCCATGTGAAATTTAGAGACCCTGGTTTAGTATGGCGGCATTATTTTATTTTTGAGTAAAAACACAAAGTTAAACAAGAAATCCAGTATTTTTTTTTAAATTCAGGAACTGACTTGTGGACCAATTAACAGTTTGTTTTACATTTTGTAAAAAGGGTTTTGAACCATTTCCTTAGAAGGTTCAATTGTTGCCAGCTTTCCTGAAACATGAAACACTGCTATGATTGCAGTAGTGTGTGTAAAATGTTCAGAATGCCCCTTCAGTGGGTTTTCCTTTTCTATTCAAGGCTCAGTCAGTTAGCATTAGAATTTGTTTTGGACATAAACCATTACTTATGTAGATACGCATGTCAACTAAACAGCTTGTCACACTGTCTGGCTGTGCCCTGCCACACACTGTGTTTTTGTGACACCAATATGTGCCATTGCAATGTTTTTTTCTCCTGTCATGTTACAGCTAAAGCCTTTGAAGAGCCATGCAGTGCTAAACCAGTCCTTTGGAATGTATACATCAGTGATGTTTCACTGACCAAAACTATGATAGGTACTCATGAAAAATCACTGTGAAAGAAAATTCCTGCTTTGGGAAGGTGCCTTTCTAATTCATGAGCAGTGTTACTGTGAAAGGGTACATTATGAGGAACACTTTTGCTGTCACACTTGGAGAAAAGCAAATGAGCGTTTGGAAACTTTTCTTTCTAGTTTTTGTCAGAATTTTTAGAATTCCAATTGTTACGCAAGAAAAACTGGTCTGGATTGTAAAAAGGTGGGAGTTTTGTAGGTTGGTGATCTTGAATTTTCACCATGACAACGTCTGATCTGCGAATTTATGATTTATTGCGTGCATTTATTTGCTCAGTTTAGACCAAAACAAATCACTGAAAAGTGTAGCCACTGCTAAATGTCATTTCACTAGGCTAAGCACTTTATCAACATGGAATGTGTGATGATTCAGAGTTTGCATTTTTTTATTTAAACCTTGTGCCTTTTCAAAAATTTTGTAAAGTGTTTCTTCATCATCCAATAAAAGCATCAAATGACTTTTAGTTTAATCACTGCATTTTCTAAACATTCCTTCAGAATCCACAATGCATATGTACTGTATCTGGAGTGGATCAAGGTTACCTCTGTCTTCGAATCACTTTTGTCTCTTTCTTATCTGGGATTTGCGCCTGTAAAGCAGAAAGAGAAAGAATACTCCCATTGTACAGGCGAGATTCAAGGCTTTGGTTCTGACATAATCGTTAGGCACTGGAGGCACCATTTATTAAAGGCCCCTTCAATTAAACAGAGGTAGGCCTGCACATAATGACTGGAACACATTGAAAGGGACTATCCAAGTTGCAGTGAATATCCTGAAAGCCCAGTAATGGTAGTTTTACGTATTCTTGCTTGAATAAAGCATTTGACGTCTTAAATTGAACCCAGTTCCCACTTTTAGAGAGGTGTTTTATATAAATGTCATTTTTCTTGAATACATATATCTTTGCCTCTTTTCTCTCATTTTGTTTTATCCTCTTTTGAAACCTCTCCATTTACAGCAAAGAAAAAGCTTCCTGAATTCTTCTCAAAGGAGAGAGTGATGAAGAAATGCATGTGTTGCTACACACAATGCTTATTTGCTAATCCCCTCTGCAGATCCTGGCACCAGTCTTCCCGAAATCTTTTCAGAAGACAATTTTGCAAAAATTGCCCCCAGAATGAGCCTTTCGAACCCAGCCACGACTCAGACAGAAACAACATGGGAGACTCTTGTAATACAGATGTCTTAACAATAACTGTGACATCTCAGATAGGAAATGCAGTAGCTTTTTCTTGCAAGTAAAATATAAACATACTCCATTCATTCCAAGCCTTAGACAGATACTGGTTCACTCTGATTTTTGGTGTAGTACAGTCCACTTCTCCACAAATCTTCATTTGATGTTGAAACTGTTGCACTGCAGGGTGGGTTTTGTATTGTGAATGCTGGGCATTATAGAGAACTTGGCACCCTCACCAGGTTTGACTTGGCCTGCTGGGAAGTGTTTGTACCCATCCTGTCCTCCACATCCGCTCCACATTAAACGGATTTGTTTTTCCTCTTTCCTTCTCTTTTCTGTCTGAGTTTCTGTCATCTTCACACAGGGATTAGTATGATTTTGGCTTGGACAGCTAATAACTCTTCTAACTAACCAACCAAATGGACTCATTTCTCATGATAACCTGCATCACAAAGCTTTGCTGTGCTGTGCTTTTAAAGAGAGTGTTCTTTAATGTTCTTTATACTTTGTGGATTATGAGAAATGCACAGTAAAAGTGAGGTGGAATTTTAAATATAATTTCAAAACATTTGAATGATCTAGCCTTTTCATGAATTATTTCCTTTTTTAGTTCTTTAAACTTTTAATTATTGTATTCAATCACATTTTCTGTTTAATACTGTATTCATAAATCTTATATTTAGGTTTTTATTTTATGTAAAGAGATTTGAATTGCTTTGTCATGAAAGGTGCTATATAAGGTGATAATGTATTAACTGTTCTTGGTCTAGTATTTCAATAGGTTACAAATTGTCCTTACATGTAAAAACTTTTTTTTTCAAAAATGCATTGCTGTCATGGCCTACATGGGCAGTCCTGCAGTCATTTCCTAATGAAAAGCTTTTATCGGGTTTGTGTCTAAGCACAAGTCTCGAGGCGATTCAGAACTGGAGTGAAAACAACAAGCCGAAGAACGTGCTTCGGTGAAGAGGGCGATAGTCCTGGAAGTGGCAGTGAAGGCTTGGAAACCAGCCATGTGGGCTGATACACGGCGTTTAAATGCACCAGATGCTTACAGTGCATTTAATCAGAAGAGCACTAGAAGGGTCTGCAAGTGAGAGGGAGCCATTTGGCCCGTCTTGCTCATTTGGTAGTTTAGTAGCTGAGTGAATCTCAAATTGCTTCCTGCCATTTCTAAAAGGTGCCTGCAGTTTGGACCTCAAGCACCTGTCTGGGAAGCCTGTTCCAGACCCCCACCACTCTTTGAGTAAAGACGTGTTTCCAGTTATACCCCGTGTCCTTTTATCACTACTGAATGTGAAACAATCTCCTAAATTGAACCGATCTAGCCCTAAAGATTTTGTATGATTGGATCAGATATCTTAGTCTCCTCTTTCCTAGACTGAAGACCCTTTACCTCAACCTTCAACCTCTTTGTATACAACAGTCCCTTGAGACCAGCAGTGACTCCTGTTGCTCTTCTTTCACCTCTTTCTAAGGTCATAATATTTTGTCTTTAGACAAAACAGATCTATCCTGGTGTGGTAAACATCGCAGATGAGGTCTTCCAAGTGCATTGTAGAGCTTAAGCATAACTTCCCTGATTTGAAATCCACACTTTTTGCTACATGCTTTACCCAAGCATTCTGTTTGCTTTTTTAATAAATGTACATAAACACCCAGATTGCTGCAGCTCACAATCATCCATGTGATGTGTACAGCATGTGTTCCTGCTACCACTGTGGATCACTTTGCACTTATCAGTGTCAAAGTTTTTGTGTTTGCCTCTCCTGCTACTTCAATATCAAAAGATTTGACTAGTTTCCTAAATATACCAGAATCTAGTTGGTATTTGTTAATATACATCAGGAAGAGCAGCAGCCCTGAAACAGATACCTGTGATCCACCCCTTAAGATACCATGCCATTTCCTGTTCATTAACTGCTTCTCATTCCACGTACGTGCATTAACTTGGATTCTTATGGGTTTTCATTTGAGAATCAACCTTTTATGTTGGATCTCATCAGTGCTTTCTGGAAATCAAAATGTATCATGTCATAGAGTAGATAGAGTTAGTGCTATCTCATTAATTTGGTTTCTGATATCTTTGTTGGTTGTTCAAATAATTTTATCAGGTTAGTCAGACAAGACCTTTCCTTTCTAAACCTGTGTTGGCTGTCTGTTATAGTGTCCTCGTTTCCTAACTATTCTAATTGGCCCTATCATTTCCAGTCCTTTACCAGTAACAGAAGTAAGGCTAGTTGGTCTATAGTGAACTGGTTCAGTTCTGTCTTCTTTTTTGTGGACTGGAGTTACATTTGTGATTTTCCTAATGTACTGTATGGGAGAATGTAGTACTGTAGGTACTGCTCCCATTCTAACTGAAAGTTGAAATAGTCTGTTCAGTCTAAGGGTCAGTGAATAACATCCCTCATTTCCTTAAGTTTGACTGAGAAAATACCAACAGGCCCCATTGATTAATTTTGTTTTCACCATCCTAGCCCCTCTAGAATCTCAGTATCCGTTCTGCTAAAATTACTCAGTACTGCAGGAGTTTGATATACAACATGGGGCACGTTATTGGTGTCTTCTATTGTCAACACCTGTGTGAAATATTCAGCAGCCTTTCTTTCACAAGACTCAAATGTAGAATGTCTGAAAGACAGGTCGGTTTTTCTTGTGGCCCTACGTAAATACATTAAAGTTAGTCATTTTGTTTTAAATTTGGGGTGCATTATTGGTTGCACATGCATTGTGCAACCTCAAAAACAGTGCAAAATTGAACGCTAAAAAGCCATATAAACCATATAAAATAGCAGTTGTACTCAGAATCTCAAACGTTGTCTTTTTATATTTTGTTTCAATGTCTGAGTTCTCCATAAAAGAGCATCTCATTCATTTATTACAGTGCATTCTGCTGTACATGTACATTTCTAATACTTAATGATGTATACAGTTTTTAATTACATTACACAATTTGCACTTAGGCTTCAAGGTGCAAAAGTAAGGGAGTTGAGCGTTTTGTGCTGGTGTGGTTTCAGTTTTTTTGGTGGTATACAGTATAAGTTTAGTTTGAGATGTCACTCATGCTTGTGCTTTCCTTGCTCTTCTTCCCAGTTTCAGAAAAAAACATATCCATAATAGATATAAAGCCTAATATTTCTCCTGCTCTGCTGCCCCTGTGTAATAATTGCCTCGTGCTTTTAAGATGTGTAATGACTGCTGTAGCACTGAGGTACTGCAAAGGTAGGATAAGCTTTAAATTATTGATCTAAGATGCATTCCAGTGCTCGTCAAGAGCGTGCATTTCTCCTCTGCTTGTGACAGAGAGGCTGTGGAATGTGCTATTACACATGACTGATCGTTGGCAGGTGAGGCTCAGTGATCTGGTCGAATGGCTTGCTGGTTCTTGAAGTTTGGTTAACTGTAGGGAGAGGCTGTCTCCCCTTCTCCAGCCTTGCATCACAGCTTTCTGATGCTGTGTCACACTCAGCAGGACTCAGAGTTGAGCGCTTACTTTCTGTGCTCACGATCAGACTTCTCACTGTATTGCTACCACTGTGCCACTCAGCCCAAGCAGGGATCATTTTCTGGGGCCAGGGAGTTAGGGATCATCCACTGGGGGTAAGGGGGTGGGGGGTGGGATGGCGGCCAGCTCTGGGTCTGCTTTTCAGTCTGTGGAGCTGGCAGAGGATCAGAGCCGCACTGCTCCTCAAAGGATGCGCTGCATCTAGAAACAAGAAAAGGGCCTTATTGTTTTTTTTCCCAGCTTTGAGACGAGACTCCTATCTGCAGGACATCGCGTTGGTCACTGCAGGATTGGATTTGAAGTGTCTTAGTCCTGCTTCATATCTGTCTAAGCAGAAGCTTAGAAAAAGGGCGTCTTTTATTTCAGGAAAAGGGTCAGTGACTTCCCAGTGTAAAATGTATGGCTTGGGAATAAATTAACTTAAGGTACATGTTAGAAAATTGGTAATTATAAAATACAGTATACACTATGCAGCTATGTTTCACTATTAAGGTGTGTGATTGAGACTTATATTGAAGGCTGTCTGGCTTTCAAATGATGTTGAAAGGAAGAAAGAAGTGCACAGTACAGATTTATGGCCTCTATGGTCACTAAACTAGTGACAATTCAGTTTCTTCCTTCAAGTCAATTCTTTCACTAGATCACAGCCTTTTCCCAATTCCGGTTCATTACCAGTCATACTGAATTGCATTTAAATTGGAAATGATTCTGACTCTGACTCTGACTCTTGTACAAACTTTACATTTCTTTAAATTCACTTTTTTTTGTTTGTCAGGAGGCCTTTATTTATTTCTCATTGCTTCATGCATTGGAAAGGTTGAGCTACTATAATTGAATACTGAAGAGTTCAAAATCAAATCCTTTCTGACCAGTAAAATAACCTCAGAACATCTGGTAAAGTATTAACTTGTGAGGAGGGGATAATAAGTCCTTCTTGTTTCATGTGTAAGGTAGCGCAAGACCCACAGTGAAAGGCTGGATCTTCATAAACTTTTTATTAGATGGCGTGAAAATGTCTGCAGTGATTATTTGGGATTTTCATCAGAAGGAAAATACTTTCTCTGCGACCTCTGCCTTCAGCATGTTTGTGGAGGAGTTTGTCTTACTCAAGCTTCTCCTGTGAAGACTTGTTTCTCTTTGTCCTGCATGCATTGGAAGCTGTTCTTTTGTACCAATACAGTTATTTTTGTAACTCATGCTGCTTTAAATTTTGTTTGCAGAATTGACTTAATTAAACCCTTGTGATGCTGGTGTTGGTACAGTACAGTCAGGAATGCTCAGTTAAAGGTGAAATGATAGAGGGTTCCAGGGTTGCAGGTTTGTGCAGCTGTGGTATAACATAGCCAGGGGACGCAACATATTTGATAGCAGACGGGTAAAGGCCTGAAGAAGACAGATGTGCCCTGCATTAATACTCATTATTGACAAAAGATATAGAAGAGAGCTCTATCACATTACAGAAATCAATACAGTTTGGAATGTCTGTCCATTATCCCAGTCTTTAGTATGGTGCTGATATTTCGGATGCATGTGTTGTTTTTACATTAACTACGTTCTGGGGAAAGCAGGTCAGGTATTGGGTATCTTGATTCTTAATGTGGCAAGCCACAATCTGTGGCACAATCTGCCAAGAGCCACTTTCACGGGAAATATTAACCTTCTCAAAGCAGATTGTCTTCTGTCTTAAATTTGACCTAATTTTCCCTAAATTGTTATTTTATACATACTGTATAGCATACAAAATGCGCATGTATAAAATAGTGGGGCTGTGATGATCAGGATTACTTCCACTTTATCTTGCTTGAGCATTACTTCTGATGGTGCTATTGAGTAATACAGTAAATGTGTGGCTAGTGCTGTCAGTAAGAGAAAGTCATGCACAAAAACTAGAGTTTGGAGCATGCGTTTAGCATATAACCACATATAACGGATATTTTAGTCACTGTTTCACTGCAGAAATCCATTGTGCTCTCAGCCTGACCTTTGCTTTAGGCACAGTATCATAAGCCCCAGTAGAAAGTGCAGGACCACAGCTCTTTTTCCATGTGTTGTATAGAACATATAACAGCTTGGTTCTGTTCAAATTGACAGACGCAGGAGGACTGTGGGAAAATTGGCTAGTTCCTCTGTGTTGGGGTAGCTCTCTTTTTGTTTAGGCATGTCTGTAGCTATATTGGGGTACGACTGTGAACAAAAAGCATTTAAAATCCTTAGCCTTGGGCTACGCAGCATCTAAGGGCCTCGATGTATTCTCTGTGGGAGGGTGTGTGGTGCTGGGGGAGGGCTTGTGAAAGGAAGTGTGAGATGGGAAGCTGGGAAAGAGCTTCCAGAGGTCATTCTTCCCTGTTTAATTCCACTGCCGGAGGCCCAGCGTTGGCGAGGCCTGGAGAGAGCATCCAGGGGTGAGCCGACACCATCGGAATTAGGCTGTGGGGAGCGAGAAGAGCCCCGGGTTCAACCAGGGAGGAAATTGAAAGTTGAGCCTGCTGAGGGGGCAGCGCTGGGGGAGAGGAAGGTGGCTCGCAGGGGGGATAGGAAAAGTGAAGGGTGTGCCTGCCGTGTGAGGGCACCTCCTCTTCTGAGCATCGCACATGCAGTTGTCGCAGCTGGGCCTCTGCTGTACTCGTCCCGGAGGCTAATAGCTGAAGCCTGTGCTGTCCTCGTCCCAGAGGCCGAGGCCTGTGCTTTCCCCTCTCGGAGGCCGAGAGTTGAGGCCTGTGCTGTCCTCGTCCCGGAAGTTGAGAGTAGAGCCGAGTGCTCGCAAGCAGTAGAACCTGTCTTTAATATGAGAGTTCAGCTTTTTTCATTTTAAACAGCAGTCATTCAATGTTTAGAATTTGATGTTTTAGCAACAACAGCCTTGAAAGTAGATGAATTATTTACTAAGTGTATATACTGTATAACCTTCTTTGTCCCATTAATTAACCAAAAAACATTTACCCTCTGTACTCATTGAGCAGATTTGGCAATAAAGTCAGAATATTTTGTAAACATTCAATTTTCAGAACATACCAGCACTGCTGGATTGTGTGATTGATCGAGCCCTAAATTCATGCTTTTGACATGGGTGAAATGACACGTGCCACGGGAACTGATATCTCTTGTGAAATTTAGTGTTTAAGTTGAAAAAGAAGAACTCAGCTCGGGAGATCTAAAACCATTCTTTTTACACTATGCATTTTGTGTTTAACATGTAAAACGTCAATGTCCTGGAAGCGTGATAAATAGAAGCTGTGTATATGATAGGATCATGTCCTGTTAATGATAACTGTTGCAGTGAAACTGAATATTTTCAACACAGTATAACTGACGTGTGTATATGTATGTTGCAAGTACAATATGGTGAACTAACTAGATTATTCATATTTCACTTTTGAAGGCCTGTGAGATATTCAGTGAAAAATGGGCTCCACCACTTGAGTCTGACCCATGTACTGTATTGTAGGATTTGACCCACAGGGCACCGCTGTGTTGTAAAGGCTCAGATACTTTGTTTAAATTTACACATGTACGCAAATAAGAATGAGTCTCTGTACCTTAAGCAAAATGGAACGGAATGAATGTTTTGAAAACAAAACCACGAGACCTCAGACAATCAGGTTGTGTGGGGAACATGTTTCCTAGTGGTGGACAGTTGTTTGTAGCATACAAATCCCTTTTAAATAAAGGCTGTTGTGGGAAGAATATGTAGAGAGCAGGGATTAATGGTTGTGGGAGGACACTCTTCCAGTACCGGGAGAAGTCAGGATGGGCTGAGGAGTTGTGTGGGTTCAGCAAATGGATTAGAACTCGGGACCGGAGACACAGCTGACTGGAGGTGGGACGACGTAGGGGAAAAACATCTGTCTCTGATAAGAGCAAAGGCTGTTAATTAAAATATAAAGATCTCTGAAGTGAAATAGTTTTTTTTAAGGTCCCGGTTCCTACACAGTACGTGATAAAGGATTTTTGCTTTACCTGTCAAAATACTGGCTTCTCGGCCTTGCTGAACATAAGAAGAGTCTACAGGCTTAGACAAGCAACAGTTTAATTTATGATGAACCTGTACTGGCTTGGGTGAAGTATTGATATGAGCACAGACATAAAATATGATGTGACAGGTCTGAAATGCAGGGCAGAAGATCTAACAGATATTTTTCCTCCCTTTGTCTTACATTGATCAAATTTCAGCAGCTGCATTACAACTTGAATGTTTTGTTAGCCGTTCTATAAAGGTATTGAATCATTTAAAGTCTTTGCTACGCTGCTACTGTATGGGTAAAGGTTTTGGACATGTCTGACTGTCTGTTGCTTCCTGACATTATATTGTGGTTTTTAAATGGCTTGGTCCCAAAATATGAGAGCGCCCTTTTTTTAGAGCTTCTTTATAAACCAGGTCACTGTAAATGGCTGAAACAAGAACTTTTAGACTTGGCTGTACCCTGAAGTCATCCTCTTTGTTTAATGTACTCCTGGTGCTGTCCAGGAAAGATAGACCTCAAGGCTGTCAGTTGCTTCTCAGGAGCACATTAAAGGTCTTATAGACATTTCCATGAAACCTAAAATGGAATACCTGCCATTTTTGCTAATTTGGTAGAGCTTGTGGACCTTTTCACCTCTGGAGTCTGAATTTTGCTTGGTTTACAAATATGAAAATGCATCTGACTGAGGAAGCACTGCAAAATGGCTTTCAGCAGGAGTCAGTCTGCATTGCAGACCAGGACTGAAGATGTCCGGAAGTCTATCGGACCTTTAAGATATCGACAGCTGCTTGTCGTACGCTGTTTGATGGCTATTTTGGCATTCAGCCTCCCTCCTGGTGTTCTCTTCTTGTTTCATGTTGAACAAGCACTTCTTAAAATGGGTCTCGTCCCTGGTGACACATTTCTAGAACACTTGAAAGAAAGTTTTCAATATAAGCATTGTGCTCTTACACACGGTAATTAAAATCATTCCTTCTATGCAGCTCACAAGATATATTTACATCACTCAGTACAGTCTGTTATAGGTTATTTCTTCAGTTGTGTAGTGAATGCTGTTCTCTCACTATGCTCTCAGAGGCTAACCTGAATTATACCTGAAGTGGCCGTCTGCAT
This sequence comes from Lepisosteus platostomus, assembly GCF_059453375.1. Taxonomy (NCBI): domain Eukaryota; kingdom Metazoa; phylum Chordata; class Actinopteri; order Semionotiformes; family Lepisosteidae; genus Lepisosteus; species Lepisosteus platostomus. The sequence continues at coordinate 34,246,691 of NC_142621.1, forward strand.
TTTAGAGGAGAGAAAAGGAAATTAAGAGTGAATATGGGGGCCTGAATTATCTTTCCTGGGATGGTGCTCAGAGCTCTTGAATTAAGTTTTTTACTGTTCTGAATACCCCCTGTCCATATGGACCTCAAAGGGGTTTCTTTCTTCCTTGATTTTTTTTAATGATTACCTAATTTGTCCTGGTTTCTCCTTGCAGGCCAAACCTATTTATGGCGGCTGGCTGTGTCTGGCACCCGAGGGAACAGACTTCGACAATCCGATGCAGAGATCAAGGGTGAGAGCACGTTGAGGAATCCGGGAGAGGGAACGTTCCGCCTGCTGCACCGCGGGCAGTCCGCGAGCAATCGGAGGGGCGAAGGAGCGCGCCCGTAAAAGCGCTGCATACCGGGATTCTGAACCTCATTAAAGATTAACTGCAGAAACCAAGCATTGTTTTAACTTCCAGGCTCTTTGTAATTGGGTTGAGTGGTAGAGCTTTAATTTAAAGCATAAGGACACAAGGGGGGGGGGGGGGGGCGGGAAAGTACACATTGGGAAGTTCTATCCTTTGGCCATTTTAGCTGCTGAAGGTCAAACGCTTAAAGCACACGAACAACAAAAAGCTAATGACTTGACCTTAATAAATGACTGCTTTTAAGTCATATTATTATGGCCTCCAATAGCAAGATTTGTTTACAGTTCTACATGTTAATGTTGGTCCTTTTCTGGTATTTTACTTTCTTCCATTTAGTGTATGACGTACCATATGCACACATTTCTGTATGTATTAGAGTTATCATATCTTTTTGTCTCTTTTTTTGTCTTTACCTCTTCAACGCCCGGTGTGACAACACAGTCTTTGTGTTCTCTTGTAGAAGTGGCAGAGAAGATTCTTCGTTCTCTATGAACATGGCTGCTTGCGATTTGCTTTGGATGAATCGGTAAGCTTTTAAGGCTTTGTTCCTCAGACCGTTTTTTTAATGACAATGACAAAGCCATTTTGGTGTCATTTGTCCGGTATGTTTTTTTAAATATCCACAAAATTCAGCACTGTGCCTCTGCGGTGATCAAAGGCCCGATGATGTGGTCTGTCCCTGTCGATGCAAGCAGACCTGTCGGACAGTCAGGGTGCTGAGAATGGCTACGTCAGCTGTCAGCTGTGAAACGTGCAAACAGCAGGCCGAGCCGTCCAGAAAGGCGAATCTGATATTTTGATTGGCCGCGAGGCACATTCTGTTTTCCAAATGTGGAAGTTTTGGCTTTGTGAGGCAAGAGGGAAGTTTTGTCTCAAGACTTGCTATCCTCATTGTGGAACTTTTTTTTTCCCTTTTCTGCTTTGAAAGGGGGTTCCTGTTGTTGGGACTCCTTAACAGTCCTCCACGACCATGGTCAATGCTCTGTGCTTTTTTTTTTCTTAATGTTCATCTCAGAAAAAATAAAGCAAATATTTTCATCATTAGTTATTTTAAGAACTTGCCAGAGTGAAGTCAAAATACGTGCAAGCACGCAAATACAAGACATTCTTTTTTCCAAATGTACCAAAGCCACCAGACTGTGTTTGTTTCCATGCAAAACCCAAAACCTCACATGGGACAGAATGAGGAAGTGCAGGCAGACTTCACCTCCCACCCACCTTCAAGCTGGTCATCTTTTAACACATGGCAGTCAACACAGCCTTGTACCACGGGTTAAGCTCAGATTGGAGGAGAGGTGCGTCTCTCACTAACAGCACTGCAAGCCTGCAGGCCCCCATTAGCTGGCCAGCTAATACCACTCTGCCCATTGCCTTGGTTGGCTGAATGCACCCTTGTGGGAAATCCTGGTTAGTGATGTGGCCCATGCTAACAGACCTCAACCTGTACTTGAGTGAGCTGCTCAGGAGAAACCTGAAAAGTATGTATGCTTGAGAACTTAACAGGATGTGACCCCCAGAGCTAGAACTAGCTCTGCTGGAGAGCCACAATGTCATCATCTGATCTGCATAGTGTCTCAGCGGTTATTGAATCTGTTGTTGATTGAGCTGAATGACTCTTGTTTCCTAATCCTTATCCACTGCCCATTCTCAGCAAGGCCGTGTCTTTAAAGCCCGTGGATGTCAGTGCCTTGTCTACTGCTGTCCTTATGTATTGGGGTGCAACAGTAGTTCAGAACCAACTGAACCAACCAACTGTGAAAACAGAAGGCACTATACTCAAAGCATTACGGGGTTGTGGTACGTACTGCCTGGTTGTGTAGTCTAATTGGATCTCTCCAAGAAATAGCAGGACAAGATCCTTGGATTTGCAAGTAACTCTTAACAAAATGCATAAGATGATCTGTACAGTATGTCCTGCTCTCATTTGTATTCGTTGTTTTTATCAAGAGCAGAATTCTTTTTTTTTAGCCATTGGCAAATGGAAAAAACGGTTCTCACATTGTAACACCAGTCCTCAAAAACTCCTCGCCCATTAGTAGTTCTTCACCGCAGATGTGTTGCGTGTCAGTGGTGCCTTACAGTCGAGTCCAATCCAGACAGTTCCACATCAACGAGCCAGAGGAGTTCTCTGACCCTTCAGCAGATGAAGCCGTGTATGAATGTAAACACTCCAGCCTCATGGTGGCAGGCTGTCGGAAAGGCTTGTGCTTCACATCTGGAAAGGGGCTGCTCATTCTCAAGCAGGAGTAATAAAGCCTGTGTCGCTGCAATACAACTCTTCCTTCGATTGTAAAGGCTATTAAAGCCCGTCAGCTGCATTGTTTCTGTGGCCTTTTCATCTGTTCTGGGAACCTGTAGAGGAAAACAGGGAAATTGGGTCAGGGAGATCACCCTTTTGTGTCCCCAGAAATAGAAAACGTGTGCCGACTGAGAAAACACGCTGCATTTAGTTTGCATGTGCTAGCAACAAAAAGAAAAATTAAAGTACATAAAATGAAATTTGACTTGTTTATTTATGTAAAGTGTGTCTTCCACAAGTAAACGTGTCTGGGCTTTTCTCTTTGCTCGTGGGAACTGTTTTCCTCTTGTGACTATTTAGGGTTTTCACCTCACTGAAACTTAAATGTGTGCCTGGCTCCCCCTCATTGGTGTTTTGGTCTCCTTGCTTGATTGTCATGTTGCGTTGATGTTTACAACTGGATCTTCCAGTTCAGTACTTATCTTTTGACGCAGGGTACACCGTTTCTTTGGTTAGTAAGGTCAGAATCAAGTCATTGCTGGCAAATCCACTTTAAAATCTTACAAGGATTTCACTCTGCACACTTCTTCGAAGGAGTGCTCTTTTTGCAGAATGAGTTAATTGAGTGATTATGGGACAGTTTAAGACCTACTTCAGAAGAGAGTGACCCTCCAGTTGTAAAAATGAGGGTATGACTCGTGTTCCTCTAATGTGCCCATATTTGGTGAAGCTTAGGGGTCTGCTGGTGACTGCACTATACTTTGTGAAAATTAGCCTAGATTCATAAAACCACAGGAAAATGTAAAATATGCTTGTGATTTACATTCCAGAGCCTGTCTGCTCTGCTGTAGTATCTATTTCTGAAAACTGGATAAGATGAAATAAAAAGGGCTGAGGTACAATTTTTGCGTATTATTAATGGAATGGATAACTTAATCTTAGAGTTTATAGAGACACGGTTGAGACCCATGAGTGCTAGCAGAGCTGTAGCTCATTTTAGCTGCCATATTTGTCTGCCAGATGCTGAGTAAGATCTGATTTTTTTCGTTCTGGATATAATTTTTAGTCTGGGAAGTAAGTTGTTGTGGGGGGGTGTCAAGAATGTAGTAGGGCTTTTTTGCTTTAAAACCATTTTTTATGTGTGCGAGCACTCTTATTATAAATGCTGACATGCTCAGGCATGTACGAAATGGAGATACCTGAGCAAATCATTTTCATGCTCTAAAATTATTTCATCTGATGTGAAAAATCCCCCATCTTTGAATTGAGAAACATTTAGTGTCAGTGTTTTATAAGACCCTGTTTTTTTTCTTGATTCATGACAAATAATACAGATACAGGAATATGAAAAGCCTGGGAATGCATTGTGATTTAATGTGATAGAAGAAGTTAACACCAGATATTTTTAACACTAATCCCTTAAAAATCATTACAAATTTCCTGATTTAAAATCAGTAGTGTATACATGTTTTATGTTTTAGACTTTTGCATTTTTTATTGTTATTTTTCCATTTTGCGTGTCTTTGTATTTTGCAATGCAGTAGTGGGAGGCTAGAGGTTTCTGTGTCTATTTTAATATACCGTGTGGAATGTGTTGTTCCCTCAAAAAATGATTAAGCTTTAAAGATTAAAGATAAAGAAAAGAGCTTATCGATTACCTGAGCTGTGAAACAACATTCTGGTGTGCTATCTGTTTCCAAAAAACACTTTGCCAACACTAAACTTGCACATACAGTTTCTTTCTACCGTCTGCAGTTCAGCAATGGCTTTCTCTCCCTGAGAAGTAGGTTATTTTTAATCTTAACCTCTTTCTGACTTATTAATAGCAGCCCATAAAATCTAAAACAATTTGAGGATACGGGGCTTGATTTGCACTGCAGAATTAATCCACAGTAATACAGAATGTATGAATGGCAAACATTTGGCAGCACAATCGCTTTTATTCAAATGCCAGGTTTAGAATGGGCACACGAGCTGTAGTATAGAGCTGGTTTCTGTGGGCACACGAGCTGTCGTATAGAGCTGGTTTCTGTGGGTTCACGTGCTGTAGTATAGAGCTGGTTTCTGTGGGCACACGAGCTGTAGTATAGAGCTGATTTCTGTGGGTTCACGTGCTGTAGTATAGAGCTGGTTTCTGTGGGCACACGAGCTGTAGTATAGAGCTGGTTTCTGTGGGAACACGTGCTGTAGTATAGAGCTGGTTTCTATGGGCACACGAGCTGTAATATAGAGCTGGGATTCTGTGGGCACAGGAGCTGTAGTATAGAGCTGCGTTTCTGTGGGCACAGGAGCTGTAGTATAGAGCTGGGTTTCTGTGGGCACAGGAGCTGTAGTATAGAGCTGGTTTCTATGGGCACACGAGCTGTAATATAGAGCTGGGATTCTGTGGGCACACGAGCTGTAGTATTGAGCTGGGTTTCTGTGGGCACAGGAGCTGTAGTATAGAGCTGGTTTCTATGGGTATACGAGCTGTAGTATAGAGCTGGGATTCTGTGGGCACACGAGCTGTAGTATAGAGCTGGGATTCTGTGGGCACACGAGCTGTAGTATTGAGCTGGGTTTCTATGGGCGCACGAGCTGTCATATATGCTACAGCTGAGTTTCACCTGAGTCTAATTATCTTACAAGCTCAAATTGATATAGGATGTAGAAAGCTTTAAAAGGATAGGAAAAGGCATGCTTCCTTTAACATCCGAATGTTGTTCTTTCTGGTAAAACAACTTTCTTAAGCAACCTTTCATTTTATTTTGTGTCATTACACACCCCTTTAGAATCCTGCCAAGAAACATGTGCATTACATAAACAAGTAGGCCTCTACAGTATTTACAACTCACAATTGTGTAACCTTTGAGTAAGAGCATAAAGAACTTTTGACTCTTTTTAAAAAAAGGTTTTGACGTGCAACTTAGTCAATGAAGACAAATGGCTGATAAACAAAGACTAAGCTAAATAGCCTGACACTGTGTTGAGACTTCATTTGGGATTGTTATTTCTCAAACCCAAACAAAGCCCCAGTCCTGATTGCCTATCTCCTCTTGGCGGCGAGTGGCGTTTCTTCAGTACAGCGCAGAAAGAGTTCTTCGTGGCCCTTCTCGAAAGAAGTGTCGACCATGCTTCTTTCAGATCGCCACCGCTTCCTCCGAGTCCCCAGACAGCCCAGCTCGAACCAGAAAGATTGCCAGCATAAATTCAATCGTGCTCTTTTTTTCACAGAAATAGTTGTACAAATATGCCAGTTTTTTTTAAGTGATGTTACAAAATGTCTGGGCTGAGGTATGAAGAGCTAAAGGTCTTGCATCTCTTTTTTTTTTTACGAGGTTCAAAAGCCTTTGCAGTTTATTACTATGATACACTATAATTGCTATATTTGGCAGCCCCTAGGGTCTACTGGCAGCTTTTAATAAAGCAGGATCACAGAAATGCCCATAAAAGGCATGAGGAAAAAGAACGCACCTGTTTTATATCTCAGAAACAGCAGCATGTCTGATAAAGGCTCAAACATAGATTGCTGCTGCATTGGAAAGTCTCCGAACCATTAGCTGTGAATAAAGCAAACAAGAACTTGTGTAATATCCATCTTTGTGGTATATGGGATAGATCCTGTACCATGAGTTGCAGAAGTGAGTAGCGAATCAGAGGGTGTGAGCTAGTTGATACTCCTCCTCAGGCTTCTAACACTCATCCATTGTAAATACTGGAAACTATTCAGCGTTTGCTTAGTTAAATGGGATAGGTTGCTCTCCATGTTTGTTTTCAGAATTTAAACAGGAACTGGGAAACACACCATGCCGAGAGGCCCAGGAGCCTTCTGGTGGTGGTGGGGGGGGTATTTTTTTTCCTTCCTTTCTTGGGCCGTCAGTGATTGTTCAGTTGGTTCTCCTGCGTCAAAACAAAAAGACCCTGAGCAGAGGGATTTTAGTCTGTCGGCCTCTTACATTCAGCAGAAAAGCTGTGGAGCGAAAGATTTTTTTTGCTGTTGCCATGGAAATGAATTTTTTCATTACCATGCAGTCACCCTACAGGAAGGGCAAGCCAGAAAAGTTTCATGTTGGAACTGTTACCCTTTTTAGTGGAATAGCTGGAAAAGACCAGTTAGAATTGCACTGGTAGTTTGCCTTCCTCAGTAAACAGGCCTGTAATACATCCATTTTACATAAAAATTGAAAGCTCTCCATTTTGTGCCTGCTATGTAGGGGTTTTGCATGAAACCCAAAATGTTGACCCCTTTCACTTCTGTGAAATGCTGCCATAAATCTGTTTGTCAAGATTCACAGTATAAATTTGTCTCATTATGATCCTGTCCTGTAAGGTTTTTCTCTGTCTGTGTTTTAAGAAACTGAAGCGAAAGCAGACAACACTGCTTTAACAGCTGTTGCAATCTGTATAGTTTCTAGAGGTCGTGCACCTCGTTGAAGCGAAAGGTCCTGCATGAACCGAGTTTCTCTCAGTTACGCAACACTGTGCGGAACAGGCCTCTTGGTTTCTATAGGGCTGGTGACCCTGCAACTAATCCTGATGCTCAGATAAATATAAATAGATTGAATTTAAGAAAGTTAGAGATGAAAAACCCTGATGTCTTGAACAGAAACACAATTAAAGGGGGAATGTCCTGTCTCTTTGACCTGCGCTCTATTTAAGCTGTCATGGCAGGGTTGCTGACCCCTTGTGTATACAGAGCATGCAAAGTGGAAGAAATGAAGGAAAAGTTCTATGCTGGTGTATGTGTGTTATGTGCATATGATACAGCACAGCATTGTCAATATTTTTCCATACAATAAGGAGCCTGTGCTTAGAATATTCAAAATTCTGTTGAAGGTTTTAAATTTTGCTTAGACAACTTTTAGATTCCACAAGTATTCAATTTTATACCTGTGAGAACAGAAAACCAACTTCCTTTGAAAGCTGGAGGAAGTACCCAACAACCAGCAGGCCAGAAGGTTAGGCTCCAGGCTGTATGATTGGTCGGCTGCGCAGTGTTTGATGGGATTGGTCCTTGGCCTCCTGCGTAGTTCCAGCTGCATTGTTTCCATTCTGATGTCACAGCGCGAAGTGAGGCGAGGAGTGGAAAACAAAGGCTGATTTCAGGCTCCTTCCATCGGTCGTCCTGCAGGATTGTGATTTTTTTTTTGTTCACGTCAGTAGTCGTTCTTTGCTCAGCTATTGTTATGGCAATTCTCCAGTTTTTGTGAAAGTGTTATTGAGAGTTTTTGTAAAGCAATTTTCGTTGTTTTTTTTTTTCATTCCCGAGAGAAATAAAACATACAGTCTCTCACCCCCCCCCCCCACCCCACTTTGTGGTACTTCCTCCAAATTTCCCAAAGGACCCTCGCAATAAAAAAAAGTCGGGGCAGCTGTGATAGCAGTACCTGGCAAGGTTGAAGGTGACCGCGTCACTCCAGCCCCCACTGTAGGCCCCCTAGCACCACAGGACAGGTGTATAGACGGGTCCAGATCCAGCGGTGCCAGAGGAGAAAATGCAGAGGCTCCCAACATTTTTGTGCCTGGGGAGCTGAGACCAGCCAACCAGATAGGTTTCTGCATCTGCAGAATGCCAGGATTGAATTAATCATTTAGCTAGAATTACTAGTTGAGATCAGGCCATTTTTTAAATAATGAACAAATGAGAGGGTACATCTTAATATCTCCATGCTGCATGGATGTCATGAACCATTGACAAAATCCATTGGCCCAAACTGAAAACAGGTAAATTGTACCAGAATGGGTATTTAATATTGATAGCTGCTTGTTCCTGCGATGACATTTACCAGCAGTCAGCAGCCTGCTGATAATAAATGGAACAATGAAATTGCTTTCTTATGTGCTGGCAAGTGAATTTATGCTGTGTCAAAATGGAAACGATTAAGTTTGTCTTATTAGTCTTGTGCTCATTCTTCCTTGTGTTCCAGCCAAGTACTCTGCCACAGGGAACAGTGAACATGAATCAGTGCACCGATGTCATTGATGCTGAGCCTAAGACTGGACAAAAGAACGCACTGTGCATCATAACACCAGAACAGGAGTACTTCATCCGCGGTGAAAACAAAGAGATTATCAATGGGTAAGTAGAAACAGGCCCTCTGATGCTACAGTCCTACTAACATTACGATGTTGTTCATGGGAAAAGACTCTGGTTTATTTTAAGATCCCATGACATAACTTTCTTCTTTCATAAAGTTGCTCTGTTAAGAGACCTGGAGAGAAGGGTACAGTATCCGACTTGCTGTTGCAGGCTGCATGAATGTGTTGCTGATTATTTCTTGGGCGCACTTGTTATTTCTTTCACTTTTCAAGAACGTATTTTGAATAGCATTGCAATGTGTTGAATGTCTGTGTAGAATCAAAGAAACATCTTGCAGAATCCTGCAGCTGTTACCCAGCCTGAGTCTCGTCAGTGTGGCCAGTGTGCTCCATCGGGGGTGATTCTGCGAGTAGAGAGGCAGCAGAGAAAATGATTTTCCTTGGAGGAAGGCTTCGAAATCATATGCGGCGTGGCACTTAACTGTTCAGCACTGTCCCAGCTAAACGAACTCATGATTCATATGTTGACTCGTAGATTAGTTTCAAGGCATATAATCTGGCCCCTCCTGTTCTGCTGTTCAGAAACTCAGTGTTGTGTAATCAAAGAACGATCCTTTTCACAGCTGCTTAAAGCCTTTTCACCTTGCCAGTTCCCTCCTGTTGTACTCTTCCTAAGGTGTCTCGATCCTGTGTCCTGGGACTCTGGTCACAGTCTTGTCTCGGATTTTTAAGGAATTAGATGTGGGCCTGGGCCTTTCCAAATTCCCAGTGAAGCGGATGGACATGACCTTTGTTTTTACTCTTCCTCTCGAGAAAAAAACTATTTTCTTTCTGAAATTGAAATATATTGAGATTACTTTATAAAATATATTCTCATTTATGTGGTTCTGAATGTCACATACGACAAGAAAGAGAAAATTTAAAGTCTGGGTGTTCTGAATAAATGACAGTTTATGGTGATTAAAATGCTGGAATACTGTATTTATTTTTACTATTTATTTAAATTCTGTGCTTATAGTGGAAAATTAAAGTGCATTACCACATTGCTTGTCTCTTTTTAACAAGACTGCATTTGAACAGCATCCTAGCAATTGACAGTAAAAAACCCACCTTTTGTACTTCGATACCTGGAAATGAGCTTGTTTATTGTTGTTTGAGTTGTCTGAAGCCTTCAGATTCCAGTATAATTATTGTTCACCCTTACAGGATGAAACAGTGGAGCAGTGCGTGAAAATGCTTTGTGATGCATCACTGTTCAGAAATGTAATCATACATTCCACCTGGTTGTCAGCAGCCTCTGTTGCAACAGCCTGTCCATTTACATCTCTTCTGACCCAATGTTCAAATGTGTTTATCTGATGTTAATAAATATCCAAGCCTCTCCGATCGCTGTTGTCATCCTGCCAAATTAGCGTGTCTGATCGTGACTGTTTTCGTAATTACCAGGTGGCACGAACAACTCATTGTTTACCCAAAGACCAATAAGCACAACCAGAAGAAGAAACGCAAAGTGGAGCACACAACTTCACAGGTGACGTCCTCCGAGTATCCTTATTGACAGGAAGAAACAGCTGTCCTTCCCTCTGACGCAGGAAAGCTGTTTCTATTTGTGTTAAATTGGGGAGGTGGCAGAACTCTTGAAAATGGCAATGTGTAGTCCCAGATTGAGATGTCATGATTAAAACTATCAATTAGAAGATTTTCGGGGGATCTGGTAGAGCGTGAGCTTGGTATCTTTCATGAAATGATCTGAAAGTAGAGCAGTGAAAAGGGCCAGTCTCTTATTTGTTTTGCAGCTAGGATTTCCGTTCAGCAAAGACTGGGACTGTGCTTTGTAACGTCAAATAAAGCCAAACGAGAGCTGCCCTTTATAGGAGCTTTGAAATCCCCCATTATTTTGTTTCCTTATTATTCCCCTTTTCATCATTTTCTTCAACTTTGTTATGTCAGTCTTCAGATGTTTGTTTTCTGTCCAAAAGCAACAGGAAGCATCGTCCTTGATTGTGCAGTAAAAATAAATGTCTGCCTTTGTTCAGGAGCCCGGCCCGGCAAAGGTGCCTGTGACAGGTTCTGGGATTCCAGATGCCGAGAAGGTCCCTGATTCTCGGTCAGGCATATGGCAGGAAGAGCTCCACACCGGGGAGGCCGAAGCAGTGCAGGGCTGGCCGCCATCCGACAGCGGCTTGCTCGGCCCCGCGCTGCCCCTGGGGGGTACGTAGGAAGAGCCTTCGCAGCCACAGGCTTTCATGTCTGACTTTCTCGCTCGGTTTCCCGTTTCAGTGTCGCACTGTCTCGACAAATGTTTTCAAAAGATAATGAGCTACAATAATAAAACAGAAATACCGCTCTCACGCAGGAATTAGTTCTGCGGTATTCTGTGGGAAACATCATATTTATTTCTTTATTTATCTTCACATTGAGGTTTCTCCCCCTGAGCCCTCACCATTCTAAAAATTTAGTCTTGGTTATTTGTTGTTTTTTTTGAGGGCTTGCAGTGAGCACAGTTTGGTTTTTTTTCTTTACCTAAACTCTTTGAAAGGAGTCTAAAGCTGATAGGATTTCTTCAAGGTCTTTCTTTAACATTCTTGCTCTCAACGACAAAGAAACACATGTCGATGAGCAGCACGCAGTGTGCTTATTAAATGAAAACCGCTCAAGGCTCCTTACGAATATGGTCGGAGAATAAAAGCATCCAGGTACAGCATCGGATTCTGGATGTGTGTTGAATACATTTACCCTGTGGTGGCCAGTGTATAAAGGAAACCTATTCAGTATTGTATTTTCAAAGCATTCAGTGATGATTAGCAGTGTATTTTTTTTGCCACAAACTAGTACAACTATAAGCTCCATATGACATTTTTATACAGATGTGGTTACAGTGAACTTTTTTATAATAAAGATAATTTTAATCTTTAAAACTCGAATCAGTCCTAGCTAGGACTATCCAGATTATTCACAAAACCGTTTGTGAACGTCTGCTGGCATTGTTGTGGAAAAAAAACCTGCAATAAAGATCTGTGACAGTTCCTGTTTTCAAAGACTGTATGAACTGAGGAAATATGCAATTGTATTCAAGCGTATTTTGTCTCCATTTCCAGGGAGTGTTAGATTGTCATCTACAGCTGTGCAAATCCTCTCTTACATGTTTTTGAAAGGCATTATACTGTATGTGTTGGTGTTCAGCAAATGCACCTTCGTCCTTATCTGTGTACATTTCAGTTGCTGTCTTAGTGGTGCTCTGTGATGAAGAGTATAGATAAACCTGTGTAGTATAGGGTCTGGTGTTGGCAGTGACATTGAATCGGCCAGGTTCTTTTGTAAACACAGTTGCTTTGCAGCATCTGAGGTATGTTGTTAAGGTGGGATTTGATTATATTACAGGATTCCTATGGCTACCCTGCCATTTTGAAGGCTTACTTTGAACACTTCCTTCAGAAAGGTTTACTGTGGCATGAGGTGGTAAAGTCAGAGTACAGCATAGTAAAGCACAACCTGTCACAATATCAGAAGCCACAGCAAAGCAGAGTATATAATTGTACACGGTGAAGGTTTGGCAAGGTTGTGCATATTTAATCTGTTATCACATAAAGGATCACCATCGTTGGTCTTCTAAATACTCATTTACTCTTTCCATTTATGCTGGTTTAATCTTCAACTTTTGGTGTGCACAGTGAACGACTTGCTTACTGTATTATATGAATCACTTAAGTATGTTTTAGTGTGGCCGACAAGGAATGGCAGAAAGCGGTCTAGTGGTTTTGTGTTGTATTGCAAGTAAAGCCTGAGTGCTTGGCTTGGTCCTCTCTGCTTTACTGCAGAGTAGGTTGTGCCTTTATTACACGGAAATGAATGGTGAGTTGATTCCTGTATAAACCTACCACATGACCTGTTTCCTAAAGAACAGGATTCTAGTATGAGGTATCCTGCCTAGTCTCTACAGACCAATGATCAGCTGAACTTGAAGCAAAGCACGACGTGCAGCCTGTTTCCCATGAGCAAGCAATTCCTTTGAAGAAACAGCTGTGAAATGTACCTCAACAAATGTGTGTATGAAGTGACTGAATAAAACTCCCAGATCCTGCCAGGCCCTTAAGAGCTTCTTCAACAGGGTAGATTTGAGGGACAGAACACTGCGGTTTGGCTTCCATGTGTCTTACTCAACCCAAGCAGCTTAGCCCATTTTCCAAAATGTTCATGTTCTGCAGCTTGTCCTGCGAATACTGGAACTGGGAGGAAAAATTGATCTTGAGAAGCTAAGCGAAAATTCTTACATGGCTGTTTTGAACTCCCCCTATGTTCTTCATAGTTTCCTTTGTGATAATACTGGTTTTCCTTTTTCTGAGTGACTTCTCTATATTGATGTATATTGCACATCTGTGCGTTTTTCCCATCAAGGAAGAGTTTATCCAGGCACAGCAAGTATGCTACACCTGAAGTGGCACATTAAAGATGATTTCTCCAAGGTAAAGAGATTTTTGAGCACAAGACTCTACATAATCCCTTGTAAGTGGTACCAGTTTGTGCTTAAAATTTAGGTCAAAGAAATGTGATGAAACATACAGCAGTGTCTACACACATACCTTTGACCCCGCAGTAATGGTCCAGAGCCGTATCCGCTGCTCCTTGCTGCCAGAAGGACAGACACTTTTACGCCCAGTTGCGGTTCTAAGCTCTCCTGTTGGTATCTTGACAGGAGAGGTGACTGCAGCAGAGCTCCACTCTGACCATGGCTCTGTGAATGGCGATGAGGTGGACCGGGGTGGAATCTCCTTCCACGCACCCCCAAGACATGACACGCAGGTTCTGTCCCCCACGGGCAGCACGTCCAGCAGGCACAGCGCCGAGCTCGGGGGCATCCCCCGGTGCCCCTCCCCCGCGCAGAGCGACCCGTTCCCCTCCGGCAGCAGCCTGCTCTCCAACGGCTCCCACATCAGCGGCTCCATGAGCTCGCTGGACTCGGATGCCAGCGGGAGCACGGTCACCAGCACGGACAGTCACCATGGCGACCTGAGGGCACAGAGGACCTCGGCCCTGCTGGAGGCCTCTCGGTCCCGGAGGCATGAGGCGGAGTCCCGAAAGACAGAGAAGCGCAGAGTGCGCAGCCCAGAACAGCCAGAAGGAGAGCCAGAGAAGAGGTAACGCCAAAAACTCAGTTTCTTGAACACTGCTTGGCATGGATTCGCTTGGCAACTGTGTTCACTGTGTTTGCTTCACGCGGAGCGGTGGCTCTGTGGCTAAGGATCTGCGCCTGTGACTGGAAGGTTGCCGGTTCAAATCCTGCGGCCGGCAGAGGAATCCTACTCCGTTGGGTCCCTGAGCAAGGCCCTTAACCCTAACTGCTCCAGGGGCGCCGTACAATGGCAGACCCTGCGCTCTGACCCCAAGCTTCTCTCCCTTTCTGTGTGTCTGTGTCTCCATGGAGAAAAGCTGGGGTATGTGAAAAGACGAATTCCTAATGCAAGAAATTGTATAGGGCTAATAAAGAAACATTACATTACATTACATTACATTAATTCAGTGTGCAACGTGTTCAGTGTGCTCACTAATTCAGTGTGCAACGTGTTCAGTGTGCGCACAGCATATTCATGGGAAAAGAATGAATATGCTGTGCATAAAGACACTGAATCATAAAGACACTGAAGAAAGACTGATGACTTGATACATGCTAAAAGCAGATTTGCAGAGGCAAGACTTTTTATTAATTAATCGGCTCTGTGGGAAGACGAACTGATTCATATGGCAAGAGAAAGGGATACTCCTCTGAGAGGATCGTTGTTTCAGGTTTTGTTGATCCTGATAATTCCAATGCATTTTAATTAAAATGGCCATTTTCTCTTGATTCCACAATTGCAAAAGTCTGGTATAGTAAGTCACACACAGGAAAATTGGGACATAAATCTGCTGTTTCAACTCTTCGTGGCAAACTGAACAATGAATTGTTTCAAGGAACTCTTTCAAAGAGGTACTCAACAAAGGGAAAGTGTTATTCCAGTTGGAGGGTAGTCCATGTAAAAAGACATTTGTGCTTTCACCTCAGTAAAACCCAGTATGAGGTTGTGTTTCTCAATCAGAAAAAAATAGTTGAAGGAAGTATCCACTTTGTCTGAGGCACGTAACTGTTGCAGACTCCACAGGAAAGATGGAAAACTGTGGTAAACTGTAAATCTCAAATTTCACAGTGTATTAAATGTGCACTTCCTCTGGGAAATGTAGGATGGGTTTTTATTTTCTGGAGGGGGCATGGACAATTTTAACTGTGCGACAATTATATTCAGTAATGGTTTTCACCATTTAGCATGTTTAGGTCTGACAGCATTGCTCCTATCCTGAAATTTGCTGGATACAGTGCTGACTTGTCAGGAATTCACAGGAACAATTTGCAGTGACCATGTCAGTATACAGATGTCATCCAGTGAGATTCACCACTGTTGTTTAAATTGATTGTAGGGTGATGAATCCACTAATAATATTTATTATTATCAGCATTAGTACTATTAAATACTATTGTATTGTTTAAAAAATGACAAGTTTAAAAGTTAGTTGCTATTGTTACCAGATTTGATATTTGACCTTCTTTTGGAGAAACAGATACATAATCAGGTGCAGCTTCATCGATAATTAGGTCAGGCTGCATCACAGATTCCACTTTACATCATTAATTGGCCATTTACATGCAACAGCTGTATCTGCTTAACAGACCAGAGTTGTGGTGAATAAACAATTGAACAATTATTCGGCTTTTTGTAATATGTTTTCTTCTATCCTCATGGTTGTTTTTTAAAGACCTCTGACCCATTAATTGTAAACATATCATATGCTTATAGTTTATTAATCTCATGAAGCAAAGACGGCACACATTCTGTTGATTTAAACATTCTTTGCGTGCACTCAGGATCCATGAGGCTTTCAGTTTAAGGAGCTCTTTGCATTAAGGTCAGGCAGAATACTCTATTTTTTAGGGGATGCTTCAAAGAGAGCTTGAGGAGAATCTGGGGTTTATCTTTCTTAAACTAAATCCAGAATTGCAGTTAGACTTCTGGGTTCTCCCTAAGTTGTTCTTCTCTCTGTTCCTCTACTTCAGCTGAGTGGAATGCATATAAGTATCGAATTAAGAGTGGTCGTCTAAACCTGGCTAATAAGAGAGAGAATCAGTTCATTTGTGTTAATTTTAGTTTGTGGAAGCCGTGCCATTTCAGTACCCGGCAGGCAGTAAGGAGCTGGCAGTCATGTGAGATAAATACCTCTCTGACTGTCTCGCTCGCTGCCTTTTAAGGAAGCACTGACACTGCATTGGATTCCCCAAATAAGGTCAAAAATTCAAAAAGTAATTTAATATTTCCAAGTGACTCTCAGTAAACTGGATTCTTCACTTGCTTAAGAACAGCCTTAATTAAAGCAACAGTCTCTGTGTAGCGTTGCAGACTTCTGTCATGAATGATTACAAACGCTAAACACGCAAACACAAATATATCAAGGCTACTGACTTGGTTTAGTTAGCTGTTACCGGACCGGCAATATCTTACTCCATTGCTATAATCCACAATTCATAATCTCAGTACTGTTAACTCTGACTGTGGCTCATCTGAAAAATAAGACTGTGGTCTCTCAGATCTAAACTGATGTGTGGGTTGTTCATGTTTTGAAAGACATTCGTCTGGCTAACAGCAGGGTTTTCAGAATAATAAATAAAACTCGTCTTCTGAGAAATCCTGCAACTGACAATCATGACGTGACAAAAAAGCTGGGAGAACTGAGCCATGAAGTCTTCTGTGCGTGTTTGAGGATGTCGCTGTTTTTTCAGTAAACATGGCTGCTCATTCAAACCTCCCTCCTTCTCCAGACAATGGCCTGACCAGTGTTTGCCTTGCAGCCGGTCCACCGTGATCGCGAAGCTGGAAGCGCTGGAGCTGGAGAACGCGGAGAGGATGGAGGTGGAGGAGGAATCGGGCCGCAGCGCAGCCAGGCAGGGCAGGAGTGAGACCAGGCGGTGCCCAAGAGAGGTGAGAGCTCTGAATTGAGGCAGAACCCTAGATTCAGTACTGCTTTATCCTATATCATCTAACCGCAGAAAATACAGTAACGCTTAAGCAGTTATAGACCGTGAGGTACTTGATTTAAGATACTGAAAGTTTACTTTCCTTTAAGATTTAGTTCCTGACGATGTTCCTTTTGGTCATATTGTCAAGAAAAGACATTGTAAATCTGTTCGTGCTGCACACAGCTAGGGCGCATGGCTTCTGCTTGTTTTCTTCCTCATTTTCAAACTGGGAGTCGTAATGTGGGCTTGAGCACCAAACAGAGGTTTGATGTTTAGAACAGCAGAATGCGTTAAAAATGAAAAACAAAAGTTAAGCTTTTCTTCCTTTATACGATAACTTTATTGCAAAGATCTCCCACCCTGTACCAGATCAGTAACGGAAATGTGTTCCTGGTATTTCTGAAGTGGTAGCTTAGAATGACCTGCAAGAGTTTCTGGAGTGGCATTCACCAGAACTGGAGTGGGAAGAAGAGAAGAGAAAGACAAGGGAAGCACTAAGACATTCTGTGAATTTTTACTCTTTGGAAAAAGTCTGCCAGTATGAGCATACATAAGGTGGAACCAATTTCAACAACAAACTTCTAGAGGACTGGGCTCCAGTTCTGGGTGCCTGATTCCTATAGGAAGGCGGCTCAGCAGTGTAGGTGTGAGATACGTGGAAGACAGGCCTGATAACTGGTGCTGCCAGTGAAACAGGCTATCTTATCGACCACACAAGGGTGAGAGGAATCTGCTTATTAGGCAAACAGCCTCAGTGGCAGTACTGACCAACAGTCATAAGTCTGGAAGTGGTCCTTGAGGTAGTTTATGGCCTTGAAGCCAGCAATTCAGGTCATTTTATTTTATTTAATCTGAACTCAGTCGATCAAGTTTTTGCCAGCCACTGCCCCATCAATTTCTCCTCGTTCCATCCTCACCCTCAGGGGCGGGTCTGCTGAAGGAGGTCCTAACATTCTCCCCAGTCATGTATCCGAACCTCTAGACTGTCTTTAAACCTAGACTGTGACACAGAATGAACTCCTCTTGCTGCCCTTCATTTCCTCTTGACCTTGATTTATGAAGGATGCAATCTTCTTTTGCTCAGGGAAGAAGTACTTGAGTGAGTGTTCACCCATAGACCATTTTCACCAGAATGTGGTGGATTTACTATTGGCAGTCACAGATTTTAAGCATCTGAAACAAGGTGATGAAATAGTGTACTAAGTCAAATAACCATGTACAGTAGTATTTGTTGAACTGTGCTTATTTGTCAAGGAAACAACAGTCAAAGATGTTTTAGCCCTCCTTGTGAAACAGGTGGTTCCTTTGTTTTTGCATAATGCCTTCAAAGGAACTCCACTGTCTTTTTGTTCCATCCTACTGTTTCCAATCTATGGTTGGCATCAAATATAACAGTGCAGTAAACAAGACCCTCTGAAAAAAAAATTAATGTGCGTTGAAGCATATTATACTGTTTTGTTATAAAATGGTCTGGGATACTCAATTCTGAGATTGCAGACAAAGGTAATTACACACAGCTTACCAGCGTACATATAATGCCTGTGTTCATGGGCACTTTTTCTTTTCTTGTAATTGTAAGGTTGTTTTTGAATTAGACATTTAAATGAAATGATTTAGATAATCGCTACTTGAATTAATAAAACACTTGAGCCATCAGGCAGTTGTAGGTCCAAGGCTGTATTGCAGTGTGAAAAACTCCCAGCCTTGGATGTTATCGTGTAGTTGACAACTACAGTCATGGTGACTGATGGTAATACAAATTCTATAGACATAAATACAAGTTACAGATTTTTTACAATTAAAAATGCAATGCATATGCAGAAGAATCCATCTTACAGATTTACAACTTAAAACATTCTATTTTACAGAAATACAACATGCAAAGAAACAAAATATATTATTGCACTTCAGCAGAATAATAAAAAGTCACCCCACATTTAAAAATAAGATCTAGTTTACATCAATTATGATTGTAATGGCTGCTGCTATTGAGTTTAAAGTGTTAAAGCAGATGTGCAGACCGACAGATGCTCCATTAGCACTGTCATAGCAGAGTGAGAGCTGATTTTCCATGCTCTTGTGCTGGACCCCACACTCCCAGGTTGAAGGCCAGTAAATTAAATAAATGAAGCTACAAGTATTTTAAAGTCTCTTCAGCCCTTCCTGGCTCTCAGGGGCCCTGCAGAGCCTGATGGCTGGTAATAGCAGGAGCTCTGCTTCCGTTTGTGTTTGTGGTTTTCAGTGGAGGTCAAAGTTGTGCATTGAATTAATTTCCATTCTCCTTTCTGTGGTCGAATTCCCCTGATAGTCCCACTTCCTTTTCCCACCCTATCCTGGGGAAAGCGCTTCTTCAGAAAACAAAAAAAGCCTGTTTGAAGTACTTTAAATTTGGCTTGTTTAAAGGACAGAGACAAGGGTTCATGGGGGTGTCAGAACATTCCCTCCCTCACTCTCCTGGTTGAAGAGGGCAGAGAGCAATAACTGCGAGTCCGCGCTGCCTGTAGCCTCCTGTCCACTGTCGGACAGGGCCTGAGGTCATTCATGCCACAAAACACCAAACCTGAAATTACAGTCAACTTAACCAAGCTTAGCCAATTCTAAGCACTGAATGATACAGTAGTGGAAAGGGAGGCCTGTCTCTGTGGGCTATTTTCCGAACCATTAGCAATCACAGTTGCCGTTTAGTGTTTAAAAATCCTTTTTGATGCTCCATGAACCTGGTTTATTTCTTGCCTTGTATAGAGTTGAGTCTCGTTCATCTAGAGATCTTGTATAGTCTCAGTTGTTGAACCGTGCCAACAGTTAACCAAAATCTAGTGCTACCAGCTCTGCCAGCAGTTGTTTTCTGCTGACTTAAGACATTGACTTAGCACCAACCTGGAATGGAAGGATGTAGACAAATTTGCCCAGGTTTTTGTAGGTTCTCAACCTGTCTGTTGTAATTCTTTATAAAAGTCTTGTGCTCTTGTCTCTGATTGTATCACCCCAGTGATTAAGGCTTTTAAATTGGTTACCATGGGGTTTCTGAATTTTAAAGAACCAACAATTACTTGTGAAGCCCTTCATGGATCGGGGCCTTTAAGAGCTACTCGTTCCAGATGATCCTCCTCATTCACAGAGATCGGAAATCGTAGATTTACCAGTTGTACCCAGACACCATCTTTAATCAGTTGAGTTCAGGACTTTGAACTGCTGCGCTTCATTTCTGGAAGCAGATTTCAATTTGTACGTTTCTTCAAGGTTTACCTTTTAAGTAATCGTTGGTGACTGGAATTGGATATGCCGATAGTTTGTTTTTGATTTTGTGCAGCGCTCTGAGATGCCCCAGTACGAAGGGGTCTACACAAGAACACATCTGCACTGTGCTTGGTTATCAGTAGAGCACTGAGGCCTGAGAGTGCAGAGGAGGATTGGAGCTTGTTTATGGGATTCCCATGCGCAGCTCAGCTCAGGCCTGACAGACAGCTGACCGCTGATTAACAACCTCTATATGTACAGTAAATTGTATGTCTCGCCTGTTGCCAACAGCAAAGGAGTCGTTCATTCTGCCTTTCATGTTTCGTTTCTTTCTTGAAATACCTGCCAATACCAAGGCCCTGATGATTGTAGGATTTTGTTTTGTATAGGTGCTATGTTTATTAATCGTGTAGCATTTTTGTGTTATTATTTTCAGTGAATGGATAAAAAAACCCTTCAAATTCACTGTTAACATTTTGAGTTGAAATTTAACTACGCATCTTTCAGCCTTCCCCGGTCAAAATGTTTTTGCTGCATGTGAGGAAGGAGCTGGTGAAAGGTGGTGAAAAGACCATTTTCATCACTATTTTCTCTCTGTTCCAACTGGCAGCACTACTGAATTTATGGCCCCATTAAAAGCACCTCAGTACCCACCTCTCAACGTCTAATCCTGGGGTTCTGCAAAGAACCGGACGAACAGGATCCAGTTTCTTGAGCTGTGAGCTTAGGGAGCCTGCAGCCCAGAGCAGGAACTGGTTTCAGGAGTTTAACAAATCCAGCACCTCTCCATATCCTGCTGTCGTCAGTCGCTGTGTTTGTGTATCCCAGGGAATTCCAATTTGTGTTTCTCATTCAGCCGCTGTCTCATAGTATCTGGGTTTTAACTAACTGTCTTCTTCTAGGTCTGAATTAGGCTAAGAAGAGAGTCTGTGTTCTGTTAGACGTAAGACAGCAGAACGTAACTACATTTTACTTACATTTTTAAGTATTGAGGGAACTAGAATAAGGAAAGACCTGCCAGATATTAACAAAATTAAACTAAATAACATCTTAAGAATAAATGCTAAAACTTACACCAGGGGGATACAAGTGGCAATGAAGAGGAGCGTTAGATACTGACAACAAGAGTCACAGGGTTCCAGGAAGGATTGTGTGTGTCAGGGACAAGTTACCCCACCATGCTGGGTTAAAGAAGATGCGCTGGGATGCTTCAAAAAATGGATCCAAGAGATCCTCAGGTCTCCTGACAGCCAGAAAGAAACTAGTCTGGCCAAAATCCCTCTTCTCATTTGTCACCATTCTAAAGGTCTTAGTAATAGCAGTGGGACAAAAGCAGGAAGCAGGATTACACTAACTTTTGGGCCAAACATTAAAACCACTTCTCACTTTTTCGATTCCTCTTCGCTGCTGTCACTTTTCCTAAGGAAGGTGAAGGAGGCACTGTCTTTGCACAGTCTTAACACATACAAGAAAAAAGTGGTTGACATTTTGTTACGGATTTGTTGGGACTGATGTTCATTTATGTTAAAAGATTTAGTCGTTTTTGGTCATTCACAAGGCAAATTTAGGATATTATAAATTGCATTGCTGAAGATGTACTATAATTGGAAAACAATTTCTAGGAGATGTCTGAAGGCTTGGGATTTGAGAAATCTTCCTTAAAATGTAGTCATTGCAGACTTCTGCTTATGGAATTAATGAGAAAAGTATTTTCCTGTAGGCAGAACAGTAGTGTAGGGGTTAACACTATCTGGTTGGAGTTCGTATTTTCTCCCCATTTTGTGTCGGTTTTCTCCCACAGTCCAAATACATATTTGTGGATTAATTTGTTTCTGAGTAAACTGGTCCTGATGGGAGTTTATGAGCGTGTCTGTGTCTGTTTGTCTGCCCTACGATGTACTGGCGTCATGCCCAGGGTGTGCCCTGCCTTGCGTCCATTGGTTGCCAGTATAAACTCCGGCTTGCCTGCGACACTTAATTTGGATGAAACAGCTAGAAATTGGTTGGAGGTTTCCCTGTCCTTCATTTGCTTGAACTGTTATTTCAAATATAGATCTTCATGTCATTCTCTGTAATTTATTCTGTGATTGAGTAGCTGCAGTGATTGGCTTTTTGCAAATGTGTCAAATTGTAAATAACCTTGAAGAATAATGGTACATTTTAAATTAATTTTCTCTTCCTTTGTGTGTAAGAGATCGCATTGTTTTTCCTTTTCTGTATTTACAGATATGTGCTGTATACTGTATGTGTGTATACAAAATTCACTCTCTATTCCTATTTGACGAAAATGCAGGTGCATAGGCCAAGGCATAGCAGGAATATCTAAATCTCTACATCTCTTGATCTCTTTTCCTTGACTATTTTTAAAAGACTGCATAGCAACATTGTCAAGTAATCAAAAATCTTGCGTTAGTGCAAATGTTCTTATGGAACACAAACCTCAGAAGAACTGATAGCGTTATTGTATTGCAGCAACAAGGTGCTTATTCTTATTGTTATACTGCATAGATGGTTACTTTACAGAAAAAAAAAACTGCCAGTTCACAGCTCTCTGGTACCTCGCTGTGAGTTTGTAAGATAGGCTCTGAATTGCTGAATTGTCCCTTTCAGTTTGAAATTTCAAGTGTCCTTTTCAATATGCTTCTCATTTAGGAGCAAAAGAGAGACTCTACAAGAGGGCTTAATTTCCATCATTCCACGATTCCTCCACTGAGAAGAGCAAAATCACTCGACAGAAGGACAACGGAATCTGTAATGACGGTAGGTCTGCTCTTTACAGTTACTGCTTGAGGCTTCCTGGTCTTGGATCTGTCCTGAGTACAGAAGGCACCGTGAGGCTATCCGAAGAAGACAGCAGCAGCTGTAGGGACTGTATAAAATTTCCAGCCCCTCCAGAGAGCTAATATGAGCTTGTTAACGTATAACCAGGTGTTGCAGAGGCAGGTCTGAGGGTGATATTCCTGTATTATATAGGAATGGCACAGAGCAGAGCTGCTCTGGCTTCAGATTTGTTTTAGATTTTTTTAGGTGACTCAGAGATTGTCAACCTTTTGTTTTTCTAGTAACATTTTCATGGATAAAAGAAACAGATTTTTGTTTTTATTTTGCCACTAGCTTTTGAAAGAGTCCCTCACAAAGCTACAGGGGGTCCATTGAAGCCTTTTCCTCTGCTTGAGCTCACTGATGCTTTCATCCAATTCAAGATGTCTAGAGTATGATATTTCTTTCAAGGAGATATTTAGTCATTTTTATTTACCCCTTCACTGTATTTAATGTTGCCAAGTGTTTTTCTTCACCTCTTAGCCTTTGATGAGCTATTGCTTACATTGGCCTCATCATTTTGAAAATTGCAAGCTCAAGTCTCCCAGATGATACTTGTTTTCCAGCTTGTCTTACACTCATTGTGGCATCATTTTGTATCCATAGTTTTTCCATAGAGACATAGGCACAGCTCAGCTCAGTTTTAACCGCTTCAGGTTAAATAATAATCTGCAGGCCAATCAAGGACAGCAGGACTAAATAAATATCTCTGTGTTCCGGAGTGATGTTGTGGCTGTGGGGTCTCTGTTTTCTGGAGTGACGCTGTGAGGTCTCCGTGTACCAGAGTGACGCTGTGGGCTGTGGGGTCTCTGTGTTCTTGTGTGACGCTTTGGGGTCTCTGTGTTCCTGAGTGATGCTGTGTCTGTGGGGTCTCTGTGTGCCGGAGTGACGCTGTGTCTGTGGGGTCTCTGTGTACCGGAGTGATGCTGTGGCTGTGGGGTCTCTGTGTGCCGGAGTGGTCTTCTGGCTGTGGGGTCTCTGTGTGCCGGAGTGGTCTTCTGGCTGTGGGGTCTCTGTGTACCGGAGTGATGCTGTGGCTGTGGGGTCTCTGTGTGCCGGAGTGATGCTGTGGCTGTGGGGTCTCTGTGTTCCGGAGTGATGCTGTGGCTGTGGGGTCTCTGTGTTCTGGAGTGACGCTGTGGGGTCTCCGTGTACCAGAGTGACGCCGTGGCTGTGGGGTCTCTGTGTACCGGAGTGGCGCTGTGGCTGTGGGGTCTCTGTGTACCGGAGTGATGCTGTGGCTGTGGGGTCTCTGTGTACCGGAGTGATGCTGTGGCTGTGGGGTCTCTGTGTACCGGAGTGATGCTGTGGCTGTGGGGTCTCTGTGTGCTGGAGTGGTCTTCTGGCTGTGGGGTCTCTGTGTACCGGAGTGATGCTGTGGCTGTGTGGTTTTCCGATTACAAGTGCAGAACCCTGACTACAGTGCCACACTGCAGCCAAATACTTATGTTACTGGCTGGACCAGACTGCATGACACCATACATAGAAAAAGTGCTTAGTGTGACCTCTAGCTTAACAGCTTATTTTAATTTAAAGTATAGATTCTTCCTCTCTCCCTTCTTGTTGAGCAGGCAAAGCTTATCGGAGCTATGAAATATCAAAAGCAGTTATGTAGGTATTGTCAACACCATAGAATATGTTATTTTTTGTAATCTGTGATGTTAATTATACTAAGCAGTATATGAGATATTCTTAAGTTAGCTCGAGGTTATATATCACTTGCATTTGAATTTTTGATGTTATTAAAATATTTAATAACTAATCAGTTAAAAGTGATAAATATTTTTTCAATTTATTTGTACGGGTTTGTTGCTGCCCACAACCATGATGAATTTAAAGTCAACAGACCAAATATTTCACTTGTGCAAATAGTCAGAAACCAGCATCTGCTAAATAAAGATGCATCATCTGTCCCATAGGGATAGTTGAACAAGAATAGGCCAGTGTTTTATGGCTTAGTCAAGCAGGGCAGTGGGGACTCATTTGATCTGCCCTTTTTATATTTTAACTGCCAAGATTGGATTTTTGAATGAAAGAGCCACACTGTGTTACATGACACCCATATTTGACTGGTCTACAGTTTCTTCTTGGTTCTGCAATGGAATAACCAACATCTATTCTTAAGAACATGGGACCCCTAAAATCCTTCTACATGCCGGAGGGTGCTGTACAAATCTCTCTCCCAGGTCATTTCCGCATCCTTCATCTTTTTGTTCATAATTCCGTGCCTTGTTGAGTCTGACAGTGTGTCAGTGGGTATGCTTGTGTGGCAGTTTCTTTGCTTTAACGAATTTACACTTCACTTTACAAGTTCACTTTAACTCACAATCAACCCAGCAAATTCAGGGACCTGTTCATGTTACGTCCACTGGAAGCTGCATTATGTTGTGATGACACTACTGAATGACACCAGCAAATTGGATTGTGGATTGGAGTGGAAACCGAATGGTTTGGCATGCTGAGTGGTTTTCGTATTACTTTTATACTTTTTTCTCAAGGCATCAGCCAGCTCACTACAGTTTATTTCACCTGTTTGTTCCTGCTGTTTCTCAGGTGCTCCTTTTCTGTTTTGATTTGTGTGCCTTATTGTATAGCTGTTCCAGGAAATGTATGGGAGGGAGCTCAGTAGCATTGCACTTAGTTCTGATTCTGACGTTCTCATGTGCAGAACAGTTCTCCCCCCAACATTTCTTCTGAAGCCTTGAAGAGTGTTTGGAGTTAAACAGTGATGTCAATCTACATGCACACAGAGACTCACCCAAAACATACATGTTATGCAACAGGTTGTAATTCAAAGAGCTGGCAGGTACAGGTATAAGTCCCCCGCAGGCTCTTTTGTTTCCTTTTAAATCTAATTTTTATGTTATGGTTTTGGTTGAACATGCAATGTAGAATTATTATTTTTAAACCAAATTTCATTTGAACTAAGGTGAGTGTTGTTGGGGGGAAGCAAATAAGAGCAAACAGTCTGCTTTTAGGTTTAACATGTCTCTCTTATGTGCCTACCAGTTAACAAAATGTTTCAGGTTTCTAGATTCAATGTTTCTCTTATATACAGTACTTACAGAAGAGCATCTGTTTACTGATTGGCCATTATTATTAAAAGTCCTTGTTTTAATTCCATTTTCATATTGCTGTTATTTAATTTAGGAGGTGGTGTTCGTAGTAGAGTTTAATATGGAACATTTAAAAATCTGGTCGTATGTTTTTGTTAATTGACTTATTTCAGACTCCATGCATTTCTGCTTTATTTAAAGTCTTTGCACAATGCCAGCGCTTCTTTTCGTACAGAACTGTTAGAGCTGCACTGCTGCAGTATCAGTCCTATGTATTGGCACCCTGTATTTGAAACAAAGTTACAAATTCTTTGGAACTCGCCTTCTTTGAGCATCTGATTTATTGAAACATAATTCATACTATTAAGTGGGAGTCTTGTTCTAGTGAATTAATTTATGATACAGGGGACCAGTACTATGGTTACATCTGCATGGCATTAATGAGTTAAATGTTTCAAATTCAGGGAAGCTGCAGTGTGCTCCTGTTGCATGGTATGTCTGAATGGGATGAGAACATTTTCATAAGGGAATGTCGGTAGCAGAAGGTATTGATCTGATCTGTTCTTTTTGTGTAGCCTGACCTGCTCAACTTCAAGAAAGGCTGGATGGTGAAGCTGGATGACCAGGGCCAGGTGAGTTACAATGGTGGGAGCAGAAAGGGTTGAAAGTCTTCTTCTGTGCTTTAGCTACTGATGCACTTTATCAAGTTTTACCCAAGTTTCTGTCACTGTGGGGCCCAGTGTATGGGCAGTGTCACTGTGGGGCCCAGTGTGTGGGCTCTCTCATTGTTGGGGAATGTCACTGTGGGGCCCAGTGTGTGGGCTCTCTCACTGTGGGGTTCTGTCACTGAGGGACCCAGTGTGTGAGCTCTGTCACTGATGGTATCCATCACTGTGGGGCCCAGTGTTGTAGCCTATTCAAATATCTCTCATTTTCTGTGCATTGGATTTCCTAAGTTCTGGTTACATTCTTCAGGGAACCATTTTAAATCGGATATTTTATATCTAAAGGAAACTTTTACTTAATTGTTTCACAGAAGGAATCTCTAGAAAGAAGAAGTCGTGCAAAGGTGCACGTGCACTACATGAGCGTTTTTATGTTAAACAAATTATTTTTATATTTCAGTCTCACTTTTGGGATTGATGTAACAACATTGAGTTTGGAGTTGGCCCTATTTCTCTGGGTTTGATCAAATCAATTCCTGCTTTGTTTTAAAAAACTGATACAGTGGCTTACTGTTTTAATCCCAGATAGCTGGTATGATCACTGTTTTCACACTCAGTGTGTTTGTTTCACATTTTGCTGCAAATCAAACAGTGCTAGGTTTGATTTTAAGTGCAGTTCTACTGCTCTTATTTTAATAAGCTAGCTTGAAGCACACCTTAGTATGTTCCTTTGAAACTATAATAATGTGGGTAAAAGTGCTAATGCAATATGCAGTTATATAGTGTAATTCAGTGTTTAGGCTTTGTAACAGAATTATGAAGAATTGCAAGACATGGCTTTGCAACTTAAGCTCCGATACAGTATTGTCTGACCTGCTGTTCTTGAATGTTGTCAGGTTGATGTTGTATTTGACTGATGTGCAATTGCCTTAAGGCTGTCAAACAGGTCATCAAAGTAAAGATAGGAGTTTTGGTCTCTGCTGAAAGAGCACCCACATCAACAGGCTTTGAGCTGTGTGTCTTTAAAGTGGAAGGATCATCTTTGATTCTGGGGGTCAGCAGGTAGGAGTTAAAAGGATAAAGCTTGATTTTTTTCCACGGTGACCTTTGTTCAAAAACACTCTGCCAAATGGCAGCTTTCGTGAGCGGGAATCTGGTTTCAACCCTGGAAGGACTTCATCTGGTTCGCACTGTAACGGCGGGAGAGGAGTTCTGTTACAGCTGCTGAACATTTCCAGTTCTGGAGTGTGTTGGAATTTTGCTTTTTATGACAGATGGTTAACAACAGCTAAGCAAATGAGATGCATTAAATCTTAGAACCATTTTATATCGCAAAGCAAAAAGCCCTTTAGCCTTTTATTTCACATGTGCAAAGTAACAGTAACTCATACTATTGTTATTGTGTTTTATGCAGTAATTAGTAACATTTGTGTCTGATATGTATTAGCAGTCTTTAAATGCTGTGGGAAAAACTCCTGTTAGATCCCCTAGGGAAGGCATGTTGTGTGTTCTAGTAAATCTGCCATCCTGTGTTGCAGATCTAATACTTCAAATGTAGTACACTGTGTAGGCCCCTACAGGAACACTGAAGTCACATTCATTTGTAAAGTCGTTTTTTTAATTTTATGATTAATTTTATATTAATCCCTTTATTTTCAGTTTTTGTTATATTATCATTTAAGTTCCAGTTAGCCTTGTAACAATGATTTCCAAATTTATAAGGGTAAATAAAGGCATAAGGAAATATGGGCAACACACCTTCCCATCACCTCCATAGCAACCTATGGGAGTGTGTCACATCAGGCCGGCAGATGCCTGGCGAGTTGCAGAAGTTCCTGTTCTGTTGAAGTTCAGAAGCCTGGCCTACCAACACCCTCAAGAAATATGAATAAAGAAATTTCATATATCTTCTTAAAGCTCCCCAGAGATTGACCTCCTCTACTGGCTGTGAAAGTCTGTTTCAGACATGCGCAATACTGAAGTGTAAAAACGTTTCCTATTTTCCATCCTGAATTAATTTCCTTTTGGTTCCCACTTTTGACTCCATTTCCTTGTTTCTCTAGTGAGTCTGAAGTAGTCCCCTGGATTGACATTATCCATATCCATTATCCATATTTTGTAGACTTAGATCGATGTTCTGTCTCCTTTGTTAAATACTGGAGATTGAACTCTTTTAACAATCCTCTGAGGCCAGAAGTGATCTTCTTGCTGTTCTTCTAGCTCTTTCTAATATTCTTTCCTCATGTGGTGACCAAAACTGAACACAGTATTCTAATTCGTGTCTTCCCTTGATTTAAAATGTTGCTGTATGTACCCAAGCCTTCTGTTTGTTTGTTTTTATTGCTGCCCCTCACTGTCATCTTTCTAGGTTTGGACATACGGTATTTTAGGAATGAATTTGTTTTCAGCTTAGAACATCGTTGTGCAACTATGAATCCTTCTGTTCCCAGATCACAGTTTGTAAGCTCTGCCTTATTCCTGCACTTTCTGCTTTTCCAAAATTATAACCACTTATGTTAGACTTTAGAAATTTAAAGTGCGTGTCAGAAGCTACCATTTCCAAGAGATTCTATCAAATTAATTCATTAATTATGAAATGAGTAGGTCAATATACACATCTGTCCCAGTTGGTGCCTTTACATAGTGCCTTAATAAGTAATCATTATCCATTTGAACTTTACCAGTTTCAGCTTTGTATTCCCCAACACGGTATCCAAAGTTATATGTGAAAAACTGAATCTCCTAATAATATGACCTTTCCTATATACCTACTGTAAGTTACTTGTACCCTTACCGAGTTGGTCCTTGTTAAGATTCTTGTGAAACCCTTAGAACCTCTCCCGCCAAGTGACCCATCTGTTAAAGGCGCTTGAGTTTAGCTCTGTGATTTCAAATTTAACCAGGTTTGTATCACTAACTGAGCCCGATATTCCCACAAAGACGTGTGTACACTGTATGTGTACATGTGATTCTGATGTGTGTAACCTTATTTTCTACCCTGTTTTTCAAGTGGAAGAAGTACTGGTTTGTCCTGACTGACCACAGTCTACGATACTATAAGGATTCCATTGCTGAAGAGGTCAGTAGCAACATGAAGTTTAAAAAAAAAGAGGTAAACCAGGTGATCTTTGAAACTGTTAACTGTCTGTTAAGGTATTAATAGGGATAAGATGTAGATTTCCTTATCTATAGCTTTCCCAATTGTGAAATGGTATGAAATCTATCACACATGCTTGACACAAAGATCAATATGTTTAGGACCGCACCCCCAGGAATAGCTTGGAAAAAGCTGAAGTCTTGAGATCTACAGAATAGTGAAGGAGGTGATTGGGGATAGGTGACTTATTTGTCCTTCTGTTCCTTATGTTGTAATTGAAGTTGACTGACTGTTCTTATGTGCATTGGGTACACCAAAGTATTTCATGGTATAAAATACTCCCTTCTGATTTGTTACTTTCCTAGGCAGCAGTTACATTTTTCAGCTGCTTTAGGTTTTCATTGATATTTTCGGTGAATAAGATTAGCACTAGGGTGACATGATGGCGCAGTGGTTATCAATGTTGCCTTGTAGCACTGAGTTTCACTCAGTTGTGTTATGTGCATGGAGTTTCAGTCCAAAGACATACTGGTAAGTTAATTGGCTTCAGAGAAAATTGGCCCTAGAGTGAGTGTGTGCCCTGCGATGATCTGGTTTACCATCCAGGGTGTATCTCGTCTTGCTAAGATAGGCTCTAACTCCCCTCTCACCCTGTACTGAATTGAGAGGTTAGAATTGATGGGATGGAACATTAACACTTTCCAACAGCTGTTAAATGACTATTTGTTATACGTTCTACTTTTCATCCACACTGATGCACAAATCTGGTGGTTCCATAACATTTATCCAAAATTATTTTTGTCATCAGCTGTCCAAGTTTAACAAGTTAGAATATTATTAAAAGTATGAAGTATTGTAGCTATCACCTGAAAGCTGTGTTAGCTTGTTAATGGTATACTAGCCCTTAGAAAATAATAGATAACCACTGTATTAATGGTGGCTAGATGCCTATTACCTGCTGTCACTAATGAATAACTACATCATCTACAGTATATGTTTCACTACTGAGGCCTGTATTATGAATGTATTAGTCAAATGGTAGCACAAAGTAAGCTGTATTTCAGAAATATTGTCTCATTTACACACATCATAACAGAGCAGATGAGAGTTAATACAGGACCTGTGAAGGTGTGCATGGCTTTTTTCGATTCCCTATCTTTTCCTTGATTTTCAAAGTTTACTTTGCATCAATACCATTGATCATTGAGGAGCAAAGCATCTCCTGACAATCCAGAATCTTCCTTGTTACAAAGAAGGCTGTCTGGTTTGTTTCCATTAAATGTACTTCATGACTGGGATAATTTGTGCTGGTATGCAGCAGCTGTACTGAATAGAACCACATCTTTGCATTTTAATATAGAAGAACATAATTTGCTGACTCCACAATAGTGTGTGTTGAGTCAAATACCACAGAGGCATGATGAGCAGAGAGCCTGTAAAACAGTGGGTTGTGCGATGTGGTCTGTCAGAGGATACATTCCTCCACACCCATCAGTGGTACTGAAAAAACATGTGGATTGAAAACTGAGGATTGCAAGGACTTGATAAATCTGCGCCTGCCTCCTATGGCGAGCTGCCACTCTCTTTAGACCTCATATTTTTCCTGGTGTTTTTCAGGCCTCTGACCTTGATGGAGAAATAGATTTGACCACCTGCTACAGTGTCACAGAGTACCAGGTTCAGAGGAACTACGGCTTTCAGATCCATGTAAGAAAACCATCACTGAAAACCCCCATCAGCAGGAAACAGTAGGCTGTTCTACTGGTCGGCATTCTCTGTAAATTATAAAATCAAATTTAAAATGTTCTTTTATGGAGCCAATAGGTTGTAGGTGTTTGGGAGACCAATTCCAACCACCCTGAAGTGTAGTCCCCACCTGGGGGACATGTAGCAACCCTTTTAAGCCAGGAACCCCAATGAACAGTAGATCTTGTGCAGGAGTAAGAGATAGCCTCATAAGCTGAATAAAGGGGGAACTTTTAGGAAGGCCAGACTGCAGCCAGAGTGCAATTTAGCCGGTGGTCAACACCATTACACAAGCACTAAAACCTTTAATGACCAAGTAGCCAGGAACTCATTGTATGATCTTATCTAATGCTCAGAACCTCTTCCAGCACAGTATCTCTGCTCACCATACTGGGGCACTAGTTTGGAAATTGTGCTCCAGAGGAAAAGTGCCTGGTCCACCAACACCACTTGCATAGAAACCTGGTTTTTCTTCGAGGTCTCTCTGCCCAGTTCTGACCTGTACTGACCTAGGCCTATTTAAGCTTTTGAGATCTGTTGAGAACAGCCTACAGGGTGACAATGCTGCCCTCGTGTAGGCCAGAGTTTCACCTCCTTTAATATGACAATAATATGTAGGAACTGAGAAGTAAAGACGCATGGAAGAACAGCCATAGTTTTCGTGGGCTGTCCTACCATTATTTTTTCTCAGTGTTGGTGGGTTGTAGGAGCTCAGAGAAGAAGAACTTCAGCAGTGCTAGTGGGGTGAAGGAGTTGTCATGACAAGGCCTTTTGTAGTTTCTTTCTGTGCTTCACTGACATATGAATATTTGGGGGCACTCATGTGGCTACTTAATAATTTTGCTGCCTAACTTAATCTAACATTTTTTCATGCAAGAGGTAGTCAAGGTGTTGTGGTGAACAAGTTTAACACTTGCTCTGTAAATATTCTTTTACCATTTTTTTTCAGACTCAAGAAGCTGTGTACACACTGTCCGCTATGACTGCAGGAATAAGGCGAAACTGGATCCAGGCAGTTATGAAGAATGTGCGCCCCTCCACTGCTCCAGATGTGGCTAGGTCAGGTTTATTCCTCTACAACATTTTTTGTTTTTTCACTTACAAGGATCTTTCTGAAAGGTTCCAAACAGCTTGTTTGGGAGTTAGTAGTTAATTGTTCCAAGGATCTCATCTGACCGTTCTTAGTTGAAGCCTGGGTATCAGCTTCAACAACATGGCTGGGTAGGTTGTTCCATGATCCCACAACCTTTTGTGCTTGTCTTGGTTTTTCCATATAGTTTCCACTTGTGTGCTCCGGTTCCATTTTTAATGATATCCACTGAGTTGACTTTTGTCATTCCCTTAGAAGATTTTTTAAATAGAATTTCAATAAAAACTAAATTGGAAGTATTCCTAGACTGTATAAATACAATTATTATTGGTAGTGTTGGTTGTTTTTGACTGGTACAGTTGTGTCAAAGGCAGTAGCATCCCTTTTATACAGATGGACGTTTTTCAGGAGCTGTGAGTCAGTCAGAGCTCTTCTGATATGGAGTAGAGCAGGCTTCACTCAGACATGGATTGCTTGCCACCAATCACCCTAGGACCTGACATCTGCAGGGAACCTGCAAGCCTGCAGTGACATCAGAAAGGTTACAGACAAGAGGAGGCCATTCAGCCCATCTTGTAAACGTCTTGCCGTCATTGAGATACATGCCACTCCACCAGCTCCACTGTGGTGCCTGGAGCAAGTCGAATGATGAAGGGCAACAGGTTCTGGGAGAGTGTGTCCAAAAGTTATTTCACACAAATATAAAATAAACAGTAATTAGTGGTTCTAATCTTAAAAAAAGAAGTCAATCTGTTGTTTATGCAGCCTTCCTGATGACTGTGGCTCCATCACGCCCCTGGACTCGCTGCTGAAGCCCGACGTCACGCATGACTCCCCCTCCTCCGAGGCCTCATCCGCGGAGAGGGACCCCGGGCAGAAAAGGAGCCGGGCCCGGGAGAGGAGACGAGAGGGGCGGTCCAAAACGTTCGACTGGGCCGAATTCAGGCCCATTGCTCAGGCCATGGCGAAGCAGCGGACCTGCGAAGTGGACGCGTTGCAGTTGGATCCGACCGACTTGGAGCGGACGAAGAGGCGGGAGGAGCGCAGGAAGAGGTACGAGGTGGTGACCGGCACCCTGGAGCCCACGGCCGGCCCTGCCGCCGACCCCAGCCACATGGACGTGGAGGGCTGTGGCGCCTCGTCCGCGCTGGAGAGGCAGCGGAAAGTGCAGGACGAGATCGAGCAGCACTGGCAGCAGGTGGAGAAGACCCCCATAAGGGAGGAGCGGCGTGTGCCACTGGCCTCTGCCTTGCAAGCTAAAGAGACAGTAGAGCTTGAGAGACTGCTGGACAGTTACAAGAAAGGGGTAAGTCTTCCAGCCACACCCTGGACTGCTTTATATTCCAGCTCAGAAGAATAATGGGGAATCATCTCTGATGCTTGGCTCTTATTATTCCTATCTCCAGTTTTTCCAAACCTGATTTAATCATTAATCGCAGATACTTATTGAGGGTTAACATTCTTTCCGATTTGCATACTATGAGCAAGAGAATTAGTAGTCCCTTTTATTCATTAAAACTTATGAGCCTTCTCGAGCAGAGCTAGAGGGAGGTGAAAGTGAGGTCTTTAACTGAAAAAGTTAAAATTCAAGGTCTTTGATCACTGCTGCCTGACCTTACACTAATCAGTCACAGAATTGGTGATGCAGGTACATGTAAGAGACTTCAAGAAGTCCAAGAAAGCATACTTCCAAAGTAGTAAACTAAAAGGGCCCCAGCACAAAATGACATGATAATGCTACTTTAACACTTTGAAAGGGAGTTGCCTTGGTGAGAGTTCCAGAGATAGGGCAAACAGGTACAGGAATAGACGGACCACTTTATCTGAGCTCAAGAGAACAAAGCCCATCCTCAAGCTGGATGTGGAATCGAATGCACTTTGACCTGGCTGTTGCTTCGTAGGTAGAAGAGCTGAGAGCTCAGCTGGAGAGCTGTCACCAGCAGCTGGCTGATTCCCATTACCGCAAGCTGGAACTGGAAGCCCAGCTGAGCTCAGCGCTGGAGCGCGAGCAGCACGTTCGCTCTGGTTACATTTCGCCGGTAAGCTCATTTCTCCCAACCGCTTCCTGTTACACAAAAGGAGGAAAGAGGTGGGGGGGGGGGGTGGCATTCTTTTCCATTAAACAGTCTTTGCATGTTTTATTAAAAAGAATAACTGACAACTGACCAAAAAAATAAATAAACAGCTTGCATGGGACAGCTGCATGTTTCAGGAACAGAGGTGGAATAATACATTTTGAGCATCTGGCTCCTCTTTGTTAATTTCCTCTTTTCATGTTCAGCAATGAAATACAGAGGACAAGCGTTTGTATGGCAGCAGTTAAATCTACATGCTACATACAATTATTAACATGAGGATTTACATGGATCATGGGACTG
Source organism: Lepisosteus platostomus (assembly GCF_059453375.1). Classification (NCBI taxonomy): domain Eukaryota; kingdom Metazoa; phylum Chordata; class Actinopteri; order Semionotiformes; family Lepisosteidae; genus Lepisosteus; species Lepisosteus platostomus. Next base: position 34,281,466 of record NC_142621.1, read on the forward strand.
GTTCTTCTAACGCTTGGTAGCTGAACAAGCATGATTTTGTTCTGATTACTCCCTGTGGGAGTTGCTGTCATGCTAGAGACTATTTCTGAAGTGTTTTGTAAAAAAGTGACGTGTATTTTGTTCTTATGTCGTGTGCATGCTGTTCGAAGGATTCATGATGTATTAACAACTAAAGTAGACAAGATAATTTATATTTTCACATTTAAGGTGAAGAATAGTTACTCTTCATGACTAAGAATAAGTAGTTAACATTTCATACATATTGTGAATTACTGTTTATTGTTTTTATTTAAAGTAAAGCCTATTCTCCATTTCTGTCAGGTCTTCCTAGCTTGTTATAGTTTATTGGTGGAAATTGACTGAGATTGCCTGAACGGAGAGGCTAAAATTCATTCTAAGCTTGTTAGCACAAAGTTTGATATTTGTGGTGTCTAGGTCTTTAGTATGGATTATGCCGTTTGCCTGGGTTTTATTTGGAATGCTCATATACTCGTTTTCTAGTATGCCTTTGTTGTTCAAATATTCTTAATTCAGATATTGCGTTTATATAGTTATTTTTCCATAGTGAAATGTGCTACTGTAAATGAACCATAATGACTATAGAGGTTTTTAACACCTTAAACGACAAAGACAGTGACACTCAAATAGAAGTCCTCTTTTCTTTGTTGCCATTCTCAAATGACCGTGTTTTTATTGAGTGATTTCACATTTTCACATACTTAGTGTGCTGTAGATTCTTCCTTTCCCAGAGTTTGGAGTTCATGTCAAGAGCATTAAGAATGAATCCACTGAAATCCAAGGTTAAGTTCACAAGTTACTTTTTAATAAAAGAATTTGTGTGCAGTGTTTATTTAGAGCCACATTTTTTAATTAAAACTTTCAGTTTAAACTTATATTTAAATGTTTTACAAACTAATGTTTCTAGTGAAGATTTTTTTGTTATTCAAATTACAATTACATTAGAAAAATAGTTTGGAGGATTATGTTCTTTGTTGATTCAATAATTCTAATATTCTGTACAAATATTCTAAAAAGCAGAAGCTAGAAAATACTGTAACAATTGCTACAATATGCTTTCTATTCCAAAGTCAACTACTTAGTACTAATTTTGCATTACTTACTTCATAAAATAACTCTTAACCATTTTTATGTGCATGTTCAGTTGTGATTTACTAACTACATCATTAAATCTCCTTTTTTCCAATTCTGTCTCTTGTGTTTTGCTTCATTTACACAAAGAATTTGGAAGTGTCTTCCTTTTAACCGGCAGAGTTTAATTTCTCAGACATGTTGTTTTTTGCATTGACGTTCATAGCACAGTATCTTGTTAATGTTATTTTTTCCAAAATTAGAATCTCAAAAAGAATCTACAGTTAATGAGCTTGTGACATCTGCTGAATGTTAACCACTATCTGGTCCCCTTTTCCAAGCTGGAGTCCCCACTGGGTCTCGAGGCTGAGCTTGAGTCCCAGAAGAAGAGGCAAGAGCTGATCAGTTCTCAAGCTCAGAACCTAAAAAAGAAGTACCAAGAAACCAAAGAGCTCCTGCAGCAGCAAGAGGTCAAAAAACGCAGCATGCAAGCACAACTGGGTCTTTCTCTCTCAGAGCTGTCAGCACGAGAATTGTCCCCTGCCAAATCTCTGAATACCTTCATCTCTGAAACCCAGGGCATCACAGATGTGCCTGGGGAGCTGACACAGACAGCCAAGAGGTTGAGTATAGTACTGCAAGACACCGAGGAGAAACTGGAGGAACTGCAGAGCCTGATCTCAAGTTCCCCCCTGACTGTAAACGACCTTGTGCGGTTGTTAGCCACTTACATGGGAGATGAACACAGGACTCCTGGAAGTAAGACATGCTGTCAAAAGCTGTACGACAGCCTGAAACAACAGCAGGACCTGGAACATGAGGCCCTGAAACAGAATCTGGCCAAGGCAGGGGAGAGTGTCAGAGAGTATGAAGCGCGTCTGCAAAGCATGGAGGGCATGCTGGGAAGGGTGCAGAGGCAAAAGCTAGATAATCTGAAGAGCTGTGCGGCGCTCAGGCAGATGGAAGAGCACGTGGAGCTAAGCGAGGCCACGGTCAAACGACTGGCCCAGGAGGTCGAGTTGTTAACTAACGAAAACGAGGTGCTGAATCAGCGTTATCAGGAAATCGTGAATCAGCTGACAGAAGCAGATAGGGAGATAGAGAGGCTAAAGATAGAGCTTTTTAATCAGCAGGGAGGACAGCAGTACCTGCAGGTGGTTGAAGAACTAAACAAGCTGAAGACAAAGCTGGCAGAGAAGGAAGCAGACTTTATAGATAAGGATTTCTATGAGCAGGAGCTGAGCAAGAAATCCCAGAAGCTGCAGGATGCCTTGATGAAGTTAGAAGTGTTGGGGAGCAGCCTGAAGGAAACGGAGAGGAAGCTGCATCTGAAGGAGGCTACTCTGAAGGGCCTGGGCTTCCAGATGACTGAAGACAATGATGCACAGCTACTTCTAGAGGAAAAGGAATGTCTTCTCAAACAGCTGGCAGGTGCCGAGGCCAGGATCGTAGATCAGGAGAAGCAGCTCGAGGTCTTAGAACAGTCCCGAGAGGAATTTGAGTCCCAGTATAGGGAGCTCAAATTGAAAAGGGCAGAGTCGGAAAGCATGTACAGCCAAAAGCTTTTAGAGGCAGAAGGTAAGATTAGAGAGCTAGAGGAGGAGATTGAGGGCTTGAGGAGGTCAGTGAGTGGGCATGGTTGCACAGAAAAGAAAGAAGGTCTTGCAAGTAGTTTAACGGATGAAGAGCGGATTGAGCAAGTAGTGGAAAAGATTAAGCTAAAGTCGGCAGCCCTTAGTAAAGTGTCCGAAGTGTTAGAGAAGGTGGATATTCGGGTGGGAAAGGTGGTGAGTGAATTGAAGAGATACGTACAGAGTAGCAGCTCCAGTTTAGAGCTATCAGAGAAAGAGAGTCCAGAAGAACATCAGTTAGTTCTGAGAAAGTTACTGTTAGAAGGGGAATTTTGGGGAAATATGTTGAACATTTCTGAGGCCAACCTGGAGGAACTGAAAGCAAACGAGCTTACTGGTAGTTTCTTATGTGAAATGGCAGAGAACGCATTCGTGGAAAAGAAAATGTTGCTTTTAGCACACGGTCTCATCCATCTGTCTGGGGCACAGCAGCCTGAGATGGGCTTGGAACTTGTTAACGATCTTAACAGAGCTTCTGCAGTAGATGAGGTAGGGAAGAAACAGAAAGGAAATCATGGGAAGGAGGAAACCATGCACAATTATCAGGGAGACACGGAAGTGAAAAATAAGGAAGACCTTTTAAATTTGTATAATTGGCTTGATAATGACACGGATAACGTAGTAAGGAAGGGTCTTATCCAGATTCTGCAGAGAAAAGTTTCTCTGTTGACCCACATTGCCTCCGCCATTCAGTCCTCTTCAGATGACGAGCTTGTGGCTCTGGGTTTGAGACTGTTTGATGGCTTAGACTTCAGAAGCCAAAAGGAGCCTTGGCTGGCCAGTCTTCAGGATGCTGTCTTGCAGGCCCAATTGTCCTATCTAATCTGTAGGTTAGATGTTCAGCATGACAGGGAACTTTCCAAGTTAGAAGAAACTGAGCCAGGAGCTGGGAGGACGAATGAAACGGACTGCAAAAACTGTGCTGAAATAAAAAGGCAAAATGAGGACTTCAAGATTAAAGTGGACAGCCTGCACAAGGAGATTGCAGACCTGAGAAGCCCAATGGGTGTAGAGAACATGCCAGTGACACGCATCCAGATTGAGGGCGAGCCTATCGATTCTCTTGACAAGGCCATACAGCTGCAGGACATGGCAGCCAAACACAAGCGAGAACTCCGCGAAGTCAAGGACGCCTACGAGCTGGAAGCGGAGAAGCTCCGGCAGGAGATCGGGAAAGCGGGAGAAATCCTAAGGCTGAAATCGGAGGAGAACGTCAAGGAGATCGACTCCTTGACCGTCTGCATGGAGAACCTGAAAACGAAGCATGAGACAGAGCTGAAGAGGCAGCAGGAGAAGAGCTTGGCTGACAGGCATAGCCTGGAACAGCGGTTTGAGAGCGAGATGGAGAAGCTGAAGGCGGAGCTGCACGGCAGTGGCAGCGCTGAAGAGAACAAGCCCCGCTCCGTGGTGCTTCTGAAGGAACGGATCCAGGAGCTTGAGTCTCAGGTTACCGCCATGAAGGCCGAAATGGAGGACCGCAAACGTGAAGGAGACGTGTCATCTCTTCAGCAGAAATACGAGAAAGATCTGGAAAACCTGAAGGTGGAAATCTTATTGTTTCTGCTTTCTCCGTGTTGCCTTGTAACTCCGTGTGGCCCCACCTGATGTAGCTCTGCTTTCGTAACCAACAGTCCTGTAGTGTTGCATGGTGTTAACCCTGTATCTGCATGTAGTCCTTGACGTGTTTTAATGTGCACTGAGGAACCCATTTGCTCTCTCGCGTCACCACAATAAGTGTTATTCTTCCAGGTTTCCTCATCTGCAGTGGCTCGTCAAACAGAGTCCAGCTGTAGGTGCTCTTTATGAGTGTGCTTTCACTTCAGTAAGCAGGAGAGCAGGAGAAAGAAACACATATGTATGATCTTCCACACCACGCACACTGACTGCTCTTTTTAAAGCGTCCTTCTGTCCAAGGAGAGCTGCAGCTGAATTCATAGCTGCATTCAAGCACAAAATCCTCTGTTGTTCATGAAATGGGTTCCACAGAAACGATCTAGTATGCTTCCTAGCCTTACTTGTTGTACACCTGATGACCTTATGAGATCATAAAAAGTATACAGCTGAACCCAGATTCAGCAACACCAGCGAAAGGAATTTAATCCTTTAAGTGAGAGGTCCAGAACTTTTTGTCTCCATTTTGTCTGCACTATTAGTGATCTCATTGAATCCATTACTGACTTAATTTTCCCAGTTTAACAGTATTGCTTGATATGTAGCCCTAAAGGACACCATACGTTACTAAAAGTGATCCTGCCAGGTCCAGGAATTAATGAAACTACTCTAAATCAGAATTCCACCATTCCATCTTTTTAAAATGCAATTGCAGACATTATATTGTGGTGTTTGGCTGTAACAAATGTTTTGGGTTCAGTTGTGTACCTTTTGAGTTGCTGTCTTTTACTAAAAAACATATGCTACCTTTAAACTCATCTTGTCTTCTAGCAGTTGTCTGCCTGTCATTAACTTGAAGACTATTAACAGAAATGCAATGGACTCACTGCAAGGTCTAACATGAAGCTTAGTACTAACTGCAGTGGCTGAACTAGCACTGAATCAAAGCTCGTTAAGTGCTGAAATTTAAAGAAATGCAAAACCATATCCAAAGATGGCACTTACTGTACAACACTGAATTATTTAACACCTTCAATCATGAGTTTGTCTAGTAGTCCATAGCTATTCTAGGCTCTTTTTCACAAATGAGAAAAGGAGATGAAGTTTCTGAAAGGTTTTTGCTGCTTCTTTTTGCAGTAGGTCAGTCGTGGGGAACACAAAACTACTTTTGAACATAACAATGAGAGTCTTTTTATTTGTAAAATTTTATTGATGTTTTTATGTTTTAATATTCTTCATAGACAAGTAGAATACTTTCCACTGTCAAGTACAGAACAAGTTTTCATTTAATTCTGAATGGAGTGTTGAAGGGTTTTTTTGGCCTAGTTTCTTTTTAACACACTGACGCTTTGGTTAAAAAGGATGTCTTATTGATGCAAAGAGGTTTGCCAACTGCCCAGATGTGGAGATGCATCACTTTCAGGTGTGACTGAAATACTGTCACATCACCTCTTTACCTCTATGAAGTTCACATCTGTGACCTCTGTAGGTTTGGGCAACAGCAGATGACGTCAGATTTGCAGTAGTCCACTATCCAGTTTTTGATCATATGCCCTGTGGTAATGCCATTTAGCTCGGATGGTCATAACCTTAAAATGCTCAGAATGTAGCCCGTTTTTTCTGTAGCCTGTGCCGATTCCCCTGTTTCAGGTGTCATGAAAACAAAAGGGCACACTTTTCCAAAATATCCCTTAAGGAGTACAGCAGCTGAGCTTTACTGTGGCTTTTAACTGCATTTTTTAAGACTACAAAATACTGCTTCCCTTTAGTCGTGCATTTTTGATTTTCAGGCACTAGTTTCAGATATATATACGTGAGTTTCTGCCTCTTTACATATAGCTTACTTATGCGACGGTGAGCTGTTTATTTCAGCTTACGAGATGGAAGTGAATTCTTTAGGTTCAGGTGTTAAGGGTGGTGGGAGTGTGGAGTATGCTCCCAAGCCATGTTGTAGAACCCGATACCCTGGCTTCTTTCAAGAAATATCTTAACATGATGCTTATGTCAATTAGCTGCTCATAACTAAAATAGATCAACTGAACTTTCTTCTCTTATTTGTATCCTATCTAATGGTTAATTTGTTATTGTTGAAAGTCCGAAGTTGACCTAAATTGCAGTGAAATCACTATTCTACAGGTATGTTGTGATTTGTACTGTCTATGCTGTAGTTCATTGGTTTCCAGTGGTTTCTCAGGCAGTTTGCTAACATAGTGTTTTCTAGAAGGGTGGAGTATTGTTATTGATTGAGCTGTATTGGTTGTGAAATAATACTTATGTGTATTGCTGTTAAAATCAATTCAGAGTGAGGTGCTCATAATTGTCTGGTTGGGAGGGGTTAGTGGATGAAATTATTATTTTTTTCTATTGTGTCCGAAACATATTCTGTGTAATCAGAAGTCTGTCGGTTCTCTGTGAGCTTTTAAGAGCTTTGCAGCGCAGATGTGGTTCTGTGAGAAGCAACAGGTGTCACAATGCTGGTCAGATGGGAGAGAGGGTAGCTCGTAAAAAGAATCATACATGCATGCATTCCCAAACCTGGCCAAACTGTCAGAGCATAGATCAGATGCTTGTTTTGTCACATTCATGAAGAGTTCGGTTATGTTGTTTGGGATCAGATGACAAGAGACGTCGTGTGGACCTGCTTCCGTTTCATTGTACCCATTTCAAGGACCTTGGAAATAATTCTTAAACCGAAACATGTAATTGGAATTTAATGTTTCCCAGTGCAAGCTTGTTCGTAATTAAAAGGCTGATCTTTTTAATGACGTAGTTTCTTTCCTGACTCCAATTTGTTGTGCTGTACAAAATGGGTATTATAGTTTGGTAGAACATTTCAGTGAAGTCTTTCTGGTTGCCTGAAGCCAACTACAGTCCAGGAAGCAAAGGGCAGTGCAATGAAAAAAGAAAAGTAGTGCATAAAAGGGAAACGTTTCTCTCACTAAAGCTGCAAGTGAGCTCTATATTTTGTGTTGCATATCAGCGACATTTCGTTTGTAGATTTCTTGGTTGGATTCCTCGTTAGGAATCGTTTCTGAGTTCAGGCAGGGTTACAGGGTGGTTATGAAGTCTTACCCTCTGAGGTAAATGTCCTTCGGCCCATCCAGTGGAATTCAAGTAAACTGGATGAGACGATATTTTTGTGAGCCTGAGAATGGTAGCTTGGCACAGTTAGACTCTACATTGTTGTCAATTTTTTTTCTCAGAGCTGATGGCAACCATCTTGTGCTCCTTGGAAAGACTACAAAGTACACACCTGTGACACACACATATTTCAATAGGCATCTTTGTAACTGAATTCCTTAGCTTTTTGTAGTAGGTGAATAAAAAAACATCTGAGTGTCCTCCCACAGCTTAACCCTCTCAGTGTCTGCGTTGTGGATTTTGTGGAGTTGTTTTTTTTTTGTCAAGGCCATGTTTTCACGTCGGCACAGTGCGCATTAGTCGTGGTGTTTTTCTGTGGGCGCACAGCAGCAGATGTTGCCTTGAACCGGAGTGTGGTGCTGTCATCCCATGCAGGCCACGTGTGAGCGGGGCTTCGCCGCCATGGAGGAGTCCCACCAGAAGGTGATTGAAGAGCTGCAGAGGAAGCACCAGCGCGAGCTGGAGAATCTGAAGGAGGAGAAGGAGAGGCTGCTGGCAGAGGAGACGGCCGCCACAATTGCCGGTGAGGGCTCCCAGCACTTACAGTGGTGCTAGAAAGCTGGTGAACCCTTTAGAATTTTCTGACTTTCTGCATAAATCTGACCTAAAATGTGATCAGATCTTCATCTAAGTCATAAAAAATGGATGAATAGAACCCAATAAAACAAACAAAACACAAAAGGATATGCTTTTTCATTCATTCATTACATCAGAATGATCCAACATTAAATGTCTCTCAAACTTTCTAGCACCACTGTAGTTCCCTCAGTGCCATGCTTCCTGATTCCTTCGTAGTTCTTTCTCTGGAGTTTGAGACTTCAGTCCTGTGTTTTATTGCTCTTTCTTTCTAAAAATGACTACTCTTGTGTGAAGAAGCAAAGTACAGGGCTAAACCACCGCACAGACAGGCAAAGACAGGCATCATAGCCAACATAAAACAGCTGCTTGCTATCTGAAGCTCAAGCACAGGTCCTCTGTTTCACAGCTGTTCAGCTTTGGTTTACAATATTGTAATGTTTATTTTTGAAAAAAGGGAAAGATAACAGAGCTGCAAACATGACCCTGTGGCCAAGTAATAGTTACAGATGATTGATTAGAGCGATTGTCCTGTGATTTTCATGTGAACTGGCTGTCAAAGTGAGAGCTGTGCAAGGAAATGAAAATGGCTTTTAACTACAGACAAATCTGTGGCTGATTATGGCCCATGGGTAACATCTGACATCTAGATGGTATTTAGAATCCCTTTCTTCTCTCTGCGCAGGTGTATCCCTCTTTTTCCTCACCACAAAGGGCTAATGAATCAATAATTGATGTAATTTTACCTGTTCTTTGGTTTTCAGTGTTTACCATCTCTGGCAATGTCATTCTAAAATTAGCATTTTAAACTGCTCTGGTAATATTGTTTTTCTAGCCCCACAGTAATACCCACTGTGTATTGAGATCTTAAAAAGAGCTGGTTAAGTGGGTACATTCTCTTAAATCTGATTAACTTGAAGTTCAGGGTATTTGTATCTCATCTTGATTTGAACACTGTGTTTCAAGGAATAAAATAAAACTAGTCATCTTCAAACAGTGCAACAATAAATAGTTCCAGGGGTTTGAAGAATGTCTATTAAGTCAAACCTCTAGTCTATTTCATGGGAAGCACCTTTATCGGGGACATTCTTGCCCTGTGGGGTAATGTACCTCTTTAAAGGCCTTGGCAATACATGAATGCATGAACCCCGAGAGTATCCTAAACCAACAGGTGGTTGCCATTCTCAGCAAGCTGTTTTCTCTTTTCCATTACAGCAATCGAAGCAATGAAAAACGCACACCGCACTGAGCTTGAGAGAGAGTTAGATAAAGCACGTAAAGCCAACAGCAACACAGAAAATGCCGACATCGAAGAGATCCGCCTACAGCACGAGTAAGTATCTTCAGTAATTTCATCGTGCAGACTTGTATAGTCATTTCAAGCTCAATTCCCTAAGTCTCATGATTGCGGCACTGAATTCCTATTTCATATAAAAGTAGAGATTATTCTCTTAATTGCTCGTGATGAGCGTATCTCGACAAGCAACGGTCACAAGGCAGGATACACCCTGTCCATCACAGGGCAGACACACACGCACACACTAACATCATGGCCAGTTTTCCAGAAAGCAACTAACCGACAAGTATGTCTTTGGACTATGGGAGGGAACTGGAACACCTGTAGTAAACCCGTGCAAAGAGTGAACATACAAACTGCATGCAAATAGCACCCCAGAAATTGAACCAGGGCCCCAGCAATGCTAACCACTGTGGCACTGTGCTGCCTATGGTCAAGATCATTCAAGTAAATGTGTGTGGCTTTTTATGTCTGATCAGGTCACTTATGCTGTAGTTTCCAAGGTCTCATTTTGAGTAGTTTGAAGTTTGAATACTTTGAAATTGAAACCTTGAATTGTTTGACAAATCAGACTATTATTTCATAAATGAATCTACTATCGTTCTTTTACTAGTGTATTCCTGGAGACAAATGTAGTTATTTCAGCAGCTTAACAGAAGCAGTGAATATTACATCCAACTGCTCTGAACATGTTCTGTCATGTACTGAAGGATATTTTTGACGTATCTCAAAGTCAAGAGAGGATGCATAGAAACACTGGAATTTTCTACTATTGTTTCCCGTTTCAACAAAAATAAGATGTAAGTTACCAAGACATCTGGTAATCATAAGTAAATCAACACAATTTTTTGCCCAGGAACAAAATTCTTATTTCCTTTTGTTCCAAGAAACTTTTAGTTTATTTTTCGTCTTCTCTTTTTCCCAGAGCTTCTATGGTATCCTAGCAACATATCAAATGACAGTACAGCCATACAGTACTGTGTCCAACTAAGCAGGTTTCCGAGCAAGATACATATAAAAGCTAAGCAGTGATTTTGAAAAGTTTATGAATGCTAAATTAAGGTAATCACTTAACTCGATGGAGTGGTAAGCATTTAAGAGTGCTTCAAGTAAGAAAATTTATAAATACAGGCCTGGGAGCCTAAATTTTTATTTCCATATGGTAGTATTTTATAACAATTACTGCATGATTTTTCCATCTGGAGCTGCAGGGTTGAAGTAGATTAGCACCCAGGATCTGAACGTGAGGAGGTATCTGTTACTGAAGTGCATCTTGGTCTTTCAGCAGTGATGGGCACAGATGCCTGTCTTGCAACTTAATCCCATGTACGAGTCATATTTTACATGTGCATAAACTGACCTGGTGGTCAAATTATGGAAGTAAAGCTGAGTGGCCTCAGGGAGTGGGCCAGACGTGGGCCTGAATTCTGGCTGCACCTGGTGAGAACGGGGGTATTGTAGCCAAATCTCATTATCATTGTTATCGTAAAATGTCAGAGGAAACTTCTGCTAGATACTTTGTGGAGTTGAAGTCAGATTGAATGAGAGGATTCAGGCAAAAGGACGAACCTGGTGATTGAGTGTTAACTGTTTTTGTAGCGCCAGTTTTAATAAACTAGAGCTCATGGGTGCACTTGACTGCCCTGATAGTGCAAAGCCAGAGTTTCATGCTGAAACAACACTCTTGGCTCTAGCACTGTCTAGCCAAGGTGTCTGAACTCTGCTCCTCATTAGTAGTTGAATAATGCACTGAAAAGGAGACACCCAGGGGCTGTAAGACCATTTTAGCAACGTGACTGTGAAGTTGAATGGATGAGGCGGTTTTTCTGTAGATCAGTGGTAAGATTCCTCTCAGATGGATGTCAAAGATATGAAAAATGTCAAAGGTGCTAACAATAGCAAAGTTATCAAATCATTGCACCCATCGAGCATTGAAAGTGGGACAGCTGTTTTTTTCCTAAATTTCCTTTTAAGTATCGTGTTTAAGGGTGTCTAGTGAGCCTAGGGGCATGTTGGGACACAGGTTTGGCCCCTGACATTGCTTGTGTTGCCCAGTACTTCATGAGGGAGTTGTTAATTCTGTACAGAAGATGATTAAGTCTGAATTTTTCTCACCTTTTGTTCGGTGTCCGCTGGAATCTGTAACCACTGTATGTTGTGATTGTAGCATCTTCCTCAATGTGCCCCATAAAATATGAGGGAGTCTTGTGAAACCAGGCCTCTGACTCTCCAGTTACATCACCTTTAAATGTGCAAGTATTCTGCACTCTCAGTGTGAAGCAGATGAGTGTTAAGAGCTGAAAGAAATCCACTACCCTCTCTCAAATTCTTTTTCCTACTCTTTGCCGGCTGTTCCTCAACAGCTTTCTTCCTTCTCAAAACCATTAATCGGCTATTAAACCATTAATGTTGATTGCAGCATGATGACTGTTAACAGAAATAATACCACATTTTAACAACTTTAAGTGTAACTGGTAGAATCTATAGTGTATGGCTGAACCATGTTTGGACAGTTGAATTTCATTTTAAGCCTAAAGAACAGTGTTTTGTGTTTTGAAGTAAAACCACAGCATTCATTTTTAATAATCCTACAACATTATGATTATTGCAATATTCAGAACCTTCTATATGTTCATTTTTTTACGTTTAACACAAGGGCTATATAAGTGCTCTCTGTTCTTGGCTTCCAGGGAGGAGTTGGCATCTTTCCAGCGAGAGATTGAGGTCCTGTCAGAGCAGTATTCCCAGAAGTGCCTGGAGAATGCCCATCTTGCCCAGGCCTTAGAGGCCGAGCGCCAGGCCCTGAGACAGTGCCAGCGGGAGAACCAGGAGCTAAACGCACACAATCAGGTATGCATTGCTCTGGAGACTGCTGTGGACACAGTCATGATATTCTCTGTTTAAAGCCTCCCGGAACACTTGAAAAATCGGCAAGAACACATATTGGGCCAAACAGACCTTTCTCATGATAATTCTAGTTAATAGTTTTCCTTCAGCTATCTGGCAGGCCTCATTCCCTTTTGTCCCTTACTGTGAAGTTTTTGTGTCTAACTTTTTCATTTCTGATAGCTGTGCCTGCCTTTACATCTGCAGTTCACCCTCATTTTCTCATCTGTGGTTTCCTATCCTAGGTAATGTCTCAGTTTGAAGAGCTGGTTTTGCTTTTATTTGCACAGTGCCCATTTGATGAAAACATTCAGTTGGTGTCGCCATGTTTTTATTCCAAATATAATAGTCATATAAGAGAAGTCAAGACAAAACAGATTGCATTAATGGCTTTTTCTAAAACAGAGAGATTGGCATTTGTACTCAGACTAGAGCCTTCTTCTGTGCAATGAAAGGCTCCTTCTTGCAAAGGAATAAAATTAAGACCCATTGATCACCAATTCTTAGGTTTAATCAAATAATAGAATTGGGTTAGAATCTGTTAGAACATTAATGAGTAGATCAGTGTGTGCTACTGGCCGACAGGCACAACTGCAGGCGGCCTCTCTGCTCAGCCCCTGCCCACGAGTGGAAAAAACACAGAATAACATGGAAAAACTCTACCGAAGTGCACAGTTCTTTCCGGAGGTTTCCTGGGGTTTAAAATAAAACGTCGGATGTTGCAGGAGCTGAATAATCGCCTGGCAGCGGAGATAACCAAGCTGAGGTCGATGGTGACCAGCGAGGACGGCGGCGACAGCTGTACGCTTATACACGGCAAGGAGGTGTACGAGCTGGAGGTGAGAGGCATTCTGCTTTCCTGCACATCTGAACACACTGCTGTCTGTTTGTGCCAGAATTGAATTCAGTCAATTTCAGTCTTTTTTTTAATATACAATTAAACATAATCTATTTTTATTTCAGGGTAGCTTGATCACACTGTTTTACAATTATTTCAGTTTAAATCCCAAAAAGCCAGCACACTGCTTGCTGTTATTTCCTGGAGAGCAGGAAGTGCACTCAGAACAGTGTGGGTTGGCTCAAGCCCGAGCACAGGCAGAGCTCTGTGATTGTGGGTTCGAGCCTGGGTTGTGTCGCAAGCTGACTGTGACTACGCTTTCCTCTGCGGTGGCGCAAACTTGGGTGAGCCCCGCCAAGGGGTAGGGCAGGATTCATCAGCCATGGATTTGGGATCTGTCACACAGCCACCCCCGAGACCTCCTGGGCACTTGCAGGCATGCAGTGCTGTGAGTGAGGAATGTGCTGCTAATCCTGTCGACACTGAACCTATGTGACTTGTTAAGAGGCAAGTGTCTCAAAGACCGGCGGGTGGGAGGAGTCGGCCCAGACCTGAAAAACACAATTGGCTGTTCTGGCTGAAAAGGAAAAGAAAACTGTGGATGACAAATCTCCCTCTGCTCAGCCCAGCTAAGTGTGTCAGACTGAACATGTTATTGAGCACTGTCTTAGTGGAGTTCCTGAATCACAGCCACAACTGAGCAGCCCTCCCCAGAACTGGCTAATGTTTTCAGAAACACACAGGCAGGAAACACAGGAATGATTGTGTATAAAAGCAGGCTTTACACAAACAAATCCAGGGTGTTTTTGAAAGTGTTTAGTATTTTTCTTCCTAAATCTATCGGTTTATGTTCAAAAAACCCATTGGGGGATAAATGTAGGACTGTCTAATGTGTTTCACGCTGATGGGTATACGAGAATGTTAGGATTTGATATGTACTCTACTGCAGTAGCTATGTTTTAGTCATTTTTACATATAGAATACACAAAATACATATAGAAACAAAGTTCTTTATTTAAGCACAGCAGTTGCAGAAGTATTTGAAAGGACAGGAGGTTTTAAGAGGTTCTTGTCTGGTTCCTAGAAACCAGCCACTAGATGTCAGCCTTTATCAGTGTTGTGAGACCTGCGTGTGGCTCTCGGAGACTGCCTCAGTGAACACAGATCCACTTCCCTGTGTTTGTGTCAGCCTTTGTTCTATTCAACCGTCCATCCATTTTCTAACTGCTTCTTCCCATTCAGGGTCTCTGTCGGGGGAGCCAGAGAAGCAGGCACAAGGCGGGCTACACCCAGGACAGGACACCAGTCATATAGGCGGCACGCACAGACACGCATACACTCACAGCAGGGCCAGGGTTCCCAAAAGACGGTTACCCTATCAGTATGCCTCTGGAATGTGTAAGGAAACTGGAAAACCAGAGGAAACCCATGCAAATCTGGGAAGAACATACAAACTCCACACACATAACACCCCAGTAATTGAACTCATCTCAACCCATTTGTCAGAATATCATGTATCCTGGTGAGAGGTTTGGCACACCAGAGCGTATTCCAGACGCCACGAGAGCCATCAAGACAGTGAAGACTGAGGACACATTACAGCTCTTGTCCTGCATGTTACATCCAGTGCATTGCTGGTCCAGGAGCAAAGTAAAATGACCAATCAAATGTTGCGAACATTTTGGGGGGGATGGGAGGAAGCTTGAGCACCCAGTCAAAACCTGTGTGAACTCGGGGAGAACATGCAAACTCCACATAGAGGTCTGGTCAGGAAGCAAACCCAGGACACTGGCACTGTGAGCCAACAGCTCTAATTGTTACGTCCCAGTGTGTGCTTCGTCTTTGTTGGTTGGTGCAGTGTGGAACATAACAAAAAAAACACACACAGACCACACACTGGGACGTAACAGAAATGTAACCTCAGGCATGTTTATTATTAAAAGATGTGAACAGTTGTCTCTTATTCCCCTTTCACCTGAGACCATCCCTTTTTTTCAAAAATACACCGCTATAGACCCGTCACATTTGTTGAAATCCATTCGGTACAAATACCCAACAAATACATTTCACCCCACCGTTGCATGAAAAAATAATTATGACTTTGTTTTTCTTTTATTTTCTTCTTTCCTTGGTTTTCTTTTTCAGGTCATGCTGCGGGTAAAGGAATCTGAAGTCCAATACCTGAAGCAGGAGATCAACTCCCTCAAGGATGAGCTACAGACAGCACAGAGAGTGAGTACCCGCAAAAAGGAATAGATTGTGCGTGCGGTGGACATGTTTATTCTGAGTCTGCTGTGGCAGCTCTTGTCTCTGCTGCTCCCTGATGCCTTCTCTTGTGGGTGTGCAGGATCAGCAAGCTAGCATCCTTCAAGCAGTTATCTCCTTAAATAAAGCTGGAGGGATCAATGGAAATACAATTCTCTCCAGTCCATCAGTAAAGAGAAATCACAAATCTGCTTATCCAATTACATGAAGGCTTTTAGTTTGTCGACACCACAATGGAAAAATTTAATCTTACAGTAGAGATATATATATACAGTACTTAGTCTTTTCATGGTACTGTGTTGTTAGGTATCAAGGTACCGAAATTAATCTTGACAAAAAAACAATTACCTGGGGAAAGACCAGTGATTGCTAGAATGGGTTAGAAGCTCTTCACAGTGCTGTTCATTGTTCATTGTGTCTGTTGACATGCTAGTTAATAAAAGCTCAAAATTAAAATGGAAAGGTAATTCTCCTGCCTTTTCAAGCATTGTTGAATTTTCTCCCTCCTCTTCCAAGGATAAGAAGTACGCCACCGATAAGTACAAAGACATCTACACGGAGCTCAGTATTGTGAAGGCCAAGGCGGAGAGGGACATCGGGCGGCTCCGGGACCAGCTGCAACAGGCCCACGAGGCCCTGGGCGAGCCCTCCTTGGAGGACACGGAGCGCAGTGGCTATGGTAGGGTTAGGAGCGCCGCCTGGTGGTAGTAACAAGTAGTGGTAGCTCTTCCTAAAGAAAGGAGCCTGTGGTTGGATAGATACTTTATTGTCCACTGCTGTGTAAATTTGTCAAACTTTAAGCCAAACCTTACCACTCCAGCTTTCTAGTTTGCAGGGGTAAAGTTTCGATTTAAACTGTTCCCTGCATCCCAATTACTTAATTTGAAAATTCCTTTTACTTGTATACATTTGAGATACATTTGACATTTTTGCCGGATTCACAGCCTTCATATCTCATAATACTAGATATGTGATAAAGCTTCTGTAATCTTTGTATTGGTAATTAGTGTTCACCTTTTTAAACTTGATGATCTCATCATTATCTCAGATTGTATTTTTCTCAGCAGTGTCTGATTTAGTTGGGCTTTCTCCTTAGATATCATGAAGTCAAAAAGTAACCCGGACATTCTCAAGATGGCTGCCGCAGCTGCTAAGCGGTCAGAACGGACACTGAGGTCAAAGGTAAGCATTTGCCATGAAAGGATTGTATTTTTCAGCTTTTTTAATGAATGAGTTTAATAAAAAGTGGTCAGAGTTTTGTTTTCCACTGAATTAGGCATTCATAACAGTAACAGTATTATTTTCTTTTGTAAGAGGTGTCTAACTGCACAGAAGGCAGGCAAAGAGAACCTTTGATAGCCTACTGAAAGCTACAGCATACCAATCCATAGTGTATCACCAGGGCTGCACTTCAGATCTCCCAGTGAGGGCTACACACTCCAGATCACCCAGTGAGGGCTGTACACTCCAGATCCGCTCTGTAGCATTGAACTGTGCCAGGCTGCTGAATGTTAACACATGAGATCTTAGTCATTCAGTAATGCTCAAACTGAGAACAGCATAGAATCTTGCAAATTTGTAGCCTTTGTGTGTATAGGTGTGACCACTGTGCATCTAGAGAAATTCCTGGCTTTGCGTCTCCTTTTTATTATATTGAAATGCGAATAGAATTTTAATTGCACCTTTCATGTGCCCCGAAATCCCTAGAGATCTTTAAAGAATTAAGAATAAGCATGCAGAGCTCATACATGCTATATACTCCAGTTACTAGGTTATGTCAAAGGCCAACCAGGTGGATCAATTTTGATTTTAGCCTCAGAGTTTCAGCTTTCTCAATGTCGGAGAGAATGAGTTTCACACACAGGGAGCACCCTATCCTGGAGGCTTTTAGTCCCAACAGATTGGAGATTGCAGATGATGATTTCTAATTCTTTGCCGTTTGTAGTCTTAAAGAACAATTTAATACTCTTGCCATTTTTCTGACATACTGCTTTGATTTTCTCGAGGTTTACTTCAGTTTACTTCAGTTAAACATACTTACAGGACCTCCTTGAGTTTAGGATGTTTGTTTTATCTTTTTCATGAACCAGCTCTCTTAAACGTCTTGCAAGATTATGCACTACGATAACTGTAAAATATGTTCAATATCTACATTTTTGGGGATATGATGAAGATAATATTGAAAATGATTTAAAAGCAGACTAACCTTTTAAATCTGTTCTAGTAGTTCAATTAAGCTGAACAGAAATCTAGCAGATAAATTATAACTCCGAGCCCACACAATTAGCACAGGTTATAGGAAGATGGAGGCAGCACAGGTGAGTGAAAGCCTACATCACCACTCTTGAGTACCTTCACTATTCTGCTGTTCTTCATTGCTGTGGAAGTGTGCTTTTCAAAAGACAGCATACTGTAGGTACAGATATTAGTGAGGCCAATGCAAAATCCTTACCTTAGTCACCCGTTGGAAACTCTTAAAACTGGTACACCTTCATTCTTGCTATAGTCATTCTGTTCCATGAGGAAAAACAAATATGCATCTACTGTATGTATTTTTATTTATGTGAGAGCTTACTTCCATTTGGGCCAAATGGTGACTCTTTTCTGACTAAACAAAAACTTTTTATGAGCTGTATTTGGGACGTTACCAAAACGTATATCAACAAGAAAAAAAGGAGCATTTTTGGTGTTGGCCTTAAGACTAATTTCTAAACATTCCCTGTTAGAAGTAGTACATCTTATAACAGATACTAAAATCACTACAGTATATCAAGTTTGGAGCAAATTTTTGCGGACTGATATATTGTAATGCATCAGTCCTTTACATTTTTTAACTGCGTTGACTACGTTTTTCAAAATATAACTTAATATTATCAAGTCCAGTTTAAAGGGGAGAGGTGGCCATTTGGCCCCTGTAGCATATTTGCTTGCTAGTAGATAACACTGAGCTGAGGATCTCATCCAGCTGTTTCTGGCGAGAAACTCCCCCAACCATTTGCGTAAAGAAATGTCTCCCTTTTCTATATAAAATTCCACATAGCTGTTAACAGACCTTTCTTAAAAACCGTAATTGAGCTAGCTTTTCTACCTGGGAATCTCTCATTTGAGTAATGACTATGTTCCTGAACATAATCAGTACTCTACCTTAAATACAGTATCTTGTTTGCCTTGATGGGCTGAACATCCAAGAATCCTGCAAGGTAACTCATGAAATGTCTTGTTTCCTCACAGACTTCCTCTGACATTATAGGCTACACTGCCATACCAAGCATAGCAGAGGAGAATGTGCACTGAGTTTGGGAAAACAACAGCAAAGCATTGTCATACTGTAGTAGTAAATGGCCCTGCAACATTCCAAGCCTTCACCTGTAATTTCTGATGGCATGCTGAAGTCTTGGGCTGTAGATAAATGTTCTCCCGCCGAGACTAGATGTGACATCTGCACAAATTATCCAGCTTTCTCATTTTCTGAGGAGAAAACTTATGGAATACACTATTTTAATCACTTAAGCAGGATCATTTGTTCCTATAAGCTTTCCCTGCAAGCGAAAATCGTAGCTCGGGCTTGACGTTTGCTGTATCTTAAACTTGGAGGGCTGCAAAACACCAGCATCAGATTCGTGGTTGTCAGATGTTACATTTAAAGCTACATTCTTTGCACTGAAGTTCAGAACCCATTAATTATTCAGTTACTATCCTTTGTTTTCCACATTGTAATACTACTTAGTATCCATAAAGCAGCTTACCTCAGCTCATGCCATGAACATTTTTGCATTTTATGTTGATCAAAATGACTTACAGTAACACAAAGACCCATGAATATTAACTAAGAGGCATACATTTGAGGATATTGGGACTTACATTTCTAAAGAAATTGCCAAATAATGATCAATAGGCTAGTACAGTCTGTAAGATAAAGCATAATTATTTGGTGTTGATCAGAATGTATTGATTTGGTTTCATATAACCATAAGATGGGAAGAACGTTTGGTTGGTGCTAGTGAAGACATGTGACTATGCTTCAAAACTGCATCGTTTTCAGTTCATAGTCATTACATTTGTGTGTAGATTTTACAGAAACTACTTAGCTCAAGCTTGTTAAATGCAATGAAGCCTGTTTGTTCCCAGTGCGGCTGTTTGCCTTGATTCTTAACACGCATTGGTACGTTTCCTCCCTCTGTCTTCAGTCTGTGAGTCGTGACATGCCCTGGGATAGCTAAAGCCGCCTGAAGACCCTAATGACACCTTCTTTAGGTAAAGCCCCTGTGCAGACACATTGCTGTTGGACGATCCACGCTTTCCCTTGCTTCTAAAGTGTGTACTTTGCTTCCCCCAAAAGCTGCTGGCTTTCTTCTCTTTCTTTTTGTCATCCACAAACGTCATGGAGATAACAGTTCAGTTTCGAAATGGGCTGGAATATGTTTTTTTTATAACAACCGCCAAAATGAACACCTAAATCATCACCCTGGCTGATTTAGATCAGGAGTATCCAATTCCCAGTCCTAGAGGGCTAGAACCACAAGTCTGCGCGTTTTCAGTCGAACTCTGCACTTAACTAAACTAAACCAGCTGGTAACTGTAACTCCACTGGACAATTTTAGCAGTTCCCCTTGCTCTGGCAGTACTGCTGTTTTAAAGAAATCTGGTAAACCTGCAGATACACCAGCCCTCCAGGACTAGGACTGAACACCCCCTGGTTTAGATCATTTGGGAATCAGCTGAATATTTTTAAAGTTAATCAGAGGAGCTAGATGATAGTAAACATAGAATTTTTTTACATGTAGATAACATGTAAGAATTATGTCTTCCCACAACAAATGCACACTCATGCATTTTTAGGAATGGTAATTTATATTAACATAATCTCAATTTACTCCTCATGGGCAGAAGGATTAGCAGATCTGATCATGCAGTTAATAGAGATATTATGTAAGTAAGGTACAGTCCACTGAAAATCCCTCCTATGTCTTTAAAAGAGGCTGCATGCCATTGAAGGCATCTTATTCCAGTACTGCGTTTTTATCTTCAGCAAGGGGTTTTCCTTGTAGTTTCCTGAGGGTTCAGGCAGTTGGGGCACCATTTAACCTTTTTCAGGTGTTTCTCTGTGCTTCCTTCCTTTGCATTCCCCGAGTAGACATCTTCGAGTCTTCAACAATGTACTGTGCTAGAACACAAGAGAGTTAATCTTGGTGACCTGGCTAAAATTCACTCTGCACAATTCGGCCTCCCTAAAGTCCCACCTTAAATTCAACTTAATTCAAGTTACTTCTCTCTTTGTAGTGTAGATCTGCTGTATAGCGCGCTTACACTTCAGTGGTGGATGAAGTGGGTCCTCTCCTATATGTGAAGCTCTATGAAAAGTACTATTTAAATGCAAGTAATTAATTCCAAGCTTGGCGCTATCCCAAATGCAACACCAGGTCAGCTGGGTCAAAACCGCCGAGTCCCATTTCTAATTCTAAACCTTTGTTATAATTAGAAACAAACATTTTGTTCCTGGTCAAATTTCAACGCAAGTATAAGAAAATGTGAACAAGCCAATATTCCTTGTTGAAGATGAAACGATGATCTGTGTGGGGAATCGTGTGTATTTTTGGGGCACAAGGATTTGGTGTGGTAACAGGTCCTCCTGACACCCCCAAGTTTTAACTAACTGCACTACCTGCAAGAGAACAACACTCATGCTTTAGAAGTGTCATTGTTTACTTCTTTAGGAAACATGAGAAAAGAGAGAGAGAAAAGGTAAGGTCCTGCTGTTCTACCACAAATAAGCCAGGCCGACATGTTATTTGTTGTTAAAAGTCAAAGAAGCCAAAAATATTTTGAAAGGAGGGGCTAAAAAAGTAACCTAGTTAATCAGACATGATAAAAATTGAATAATCTTTGTTGACTGTTGAGAAATTGCTCCTGATGTGCATTCATAAATCATCCCACCTCAGCCAAAGTTTTTTTTTTTTGCTGAAACACTGCTGCTCATTTGATTACGACGCAGGAAATTAGCAGAGAACATGTTCTCCAGCTCCAGCTGGCTGTAGGAAAAGCATGTGCTTGCTGTTCTCGCTAGGCATCCTCTACGTTTCAGGGTAGAGCACGCCTCTGCTCTGATTTTTTTTTTTGTTTGCAGTGCTGTCCCTCTTTTCACCAAGACCTGATGTGGTGAAATGCTGGCAGCCACTCAGTCTTGTGAATAGTCTCTTCTATAGCTGAGCAAGTATTTATATGTGTGGTGTGCGCAGCTCCTTTTATTCCACAGGTATGGAAGCAATTAGACAAAGCGCTTACAGAAGCATTCTTCCATGTGCCAGCTAGCCTCCAGATTTCCCTGGGTAACTGTGGTGTGCATGATTCCATCCACTTCAAAGATGCTAGGATCATGTGCAAATCAGTTGTTTCCATCAATAAAGAAGAGAACATTAAATCAGAAGCAATATTACAACTGAGCCATTTCCTTATTCCATTGTATAGTGTAAAGTTCCAAAGGCAGTAATACTCACAGATAGAAGGCAGTTCCTGTATGCATGATAGTAGACCCACATGAATCGTGCAGTGATTTTAATGGGATTGCCTACTGCAGAACACCAGTATGTACTGCAGAATTGGTAGAGTTGGAACTGATTTTAGAGGTTATAGTGAAAAGCAAATTAATGTCTAAATTGTAGCATACAAGCATGTGAAAAACAAAATATTTCAAACTGGCTGCTATTTATGTCTTAATGCTAATACATTGTTAGAATGACATGGCTTCCAAAACCTGTTTTAAAAAAATAATTTTGTTTTTTCCAATATACTACCCATTAGTTAATAAATAACATTTATTAAATATAGCTCAGTTATTATTTCCAACTCTTATTGTACTAAAAAAGACTTGAGTATAATTATTGAGCATGCTTCACGTTATTCTTAGTTTTTATTTTGCTGTTCAAAAGTAGGCAGGTGATTATTTTAAGAATGATATTCACTCCAACCACAACTTGAACAAAGGGTTGTTCTCTGATTCACATACAGCTATGAATTCTGCAGTTTGCATTACGCTTATACCTGCTGCCTACAACAGAGGCGGTGTATTCTGTGCCCCTTTGTCCTTCTCTCCAAAATCACTACTGAACAAAAGTAGTGCCCTTGCATAGAACAGAAAACAATGTTAGATTTGGAATCTGTGACCATCACAGGTGATATGTACAGGTCCTGGCTGTTAGCCCCCGGCAGACCGGGGTTAAGAAACACTGCTTTGGCACAACCAACAGAGAACTGGTCCTTCATTTAAAACACAATGGCAGATCACTGACAAGCTGCTTTTTTTCCTTTTTTTTCCCCCTAGAGCCTCAAGGAAGGTCTGACTGCTGAGCAGAGACTCCACCTGTTCGACAACAAAGAAACCAAGGAGTTTTAATGTTGTGAAGTCCACAAGCCTTGCTGCATGTTTAGAAAGACAATATATTTTAGCCCAGTAATTAATCATCTAGAGATGCAATGCTACACTGGTTACACACGTCTTATATTTAACATGTTATTATATTTTAATTTTGTGTCTAGAAAACTGCATTCCATGCACTACAGTTACTGTGACTACATTGCTACATCTTTCTGTAAATATTTGTTGTTTTTTATGGAGCATCTATCGTGCTTATTCTAAACACTACTGTACAAGCTACTATTTTAAACCTGCTCATAGTATCTGTAAATAGCTAAAGGAATATGTCCAAGTGATAAGGTGTAACATCACAGCTCAATGATTGAATATTGTTTCACAGCGACAGTAGCAATGTTGTAGCCTCCAAGGCCTGTGTGCGATGTTGCGTTTGGTTGATTATGCACACATTTTAAAAGTGTCCATCCTTTTCCCCAGACCATTTCAATGCAAATGTTTGCTTGCTTATAAACAAGTGAAAGTTAACATTTGCCTCCATCATTTTACAAATTAAAACCTAGCTTGGCTTAACCTGCCTGTTAGCCTGTATAGTTCTGGTTTTTGTAAAATGGCATGTTGGCATCTCACAAAGTTTTAAAAAAAAAAATGAATTTTAAGGACCAATGAAGGCAGTGGCTGAATTCACAAGGATGGAAGTGGCTGGTATTATATATGTATTTTCTTTATGTAATCATAATGGTTCGCTCAGCTGTATGGGAGTACAAATATTTTTCAGTTTGTTTCTTTTTGTAGTGTTGTTGCGTGGCAGTTTCCTCTGTATTTATTTAAATGTTCAGACTATTATGTCTCACGTTTCATTTCCCCATGCTCTGTCTTTGTAAATATAAAGCAAATGTACACCAACTGACTCCAGGTTTATTAGCAATAAATATTTTTGCACCATGTCTGATTTGTGTTGTCTTTGTAGTTTTTTTTTCCTTTTCTGCTGTTGATAGAAAAGGCCTTGAACTTCATTTCCCTTGAGCACCCTTGGTCTGACAATGTTCCACTCTTTCATGAGCTCAGTGTGGCTTACCGACCCATTTCTGTTGTGTGGTACCGAGTACACGACTCCCTGAAATGGAGTATAAGAATACATTACATTCTTATACTTATACTTATTACATGACGTACATGAAAGAAAGCTTTAAGGCCTATCTCGATTATTTGGATTCTAGCAGTTATTGAATCCAAGGATCTCAACCAGATGTTTCTTGAACAGCATGGCTTGGCTGACATTACTCTTGTTTTGAGTCTTAATGCATTTCCCCTTAGTTTCCACTAAGTTTCCACCTCTGGTCTGTGTATAATTTGTCCTGAAGAAGTTCTTTGGATGCAGTTTGTCATTATGCATGAGGATTTTGAAAAACGAAATCAAGTCCCTTTGTGGGTTTTCCTTTCCATGACTAAAGAGATTAAGTTTCCTTTATCAGTTTGGAATGAATGAGCAGATTCAGGTAAGATGGCAACTCTGGCCTGAAGTACACTCCCCAGGAATCTGTGGGGGATGCCCTGTTGCTCTCAGTCACCTGGCCAGTGGTTAGTGACAATTGGTTAGGTGACCATTTAAAAAACAGAAGGCTACAAGTTATCAGCTATTGGTCATTATCTGCTATCTTAGGAAGAGAACAGATCCTCTGTTGTATAAAAGAAGCGATAGTATGTGAGTGTCTTTCTGACATGCAGTGAGACTGTCGACACTCGTGTCTGGGTTTGTTGTTGGCAAGCAGCTTGGATAATGTAATTTGCAAGAAGGCTTTTTGTTAATGAAGTGCAGTTAGAAGCACAACAACAAGCTTAGGCTTTTGGCTGTTGTTGGTTTCTGGTTTTATCTGCACTGTAAAAAGTATTTTACCTTTACGCCTACATTTGTCTGTTTTCCTTTCCTTTTGAAAGATCCCGTTACAGTACCCCACCCTTCGATGTGTCACGCGGCAGAGGGTATAGTGTTTATCTTATTTGAACAGTTTCTAGAGCAATACAATATGCTGTAATACATCAGTATTGCATTCCATAACCTTATGCAGGTGTCCTCATTTACATATCCACAATGACTAAAGCAGGCACTTAGTAAAAATACAGCACTTTGCTCAAGGACACAAGAGTAGTGTCTGCATTGAGGACTCAAGCCCATCTTCCTCTGGGAGCAGACAAAACCAGCAGTAAGTCACTCATGTGCACAGAGTGACAATACAATTCCAAGCATCTCCTCAGCACTGCATTTCAGGGGATGAGAGCTGACGGGAGATGCCCAGCTGTACTGTACCTGTCAGCAGTGAGCTCTGAAAACTGGAGGAGGGTCTGATGTGATGAGATAAGATCTCTGACACTGGCCTTTACAGGAGTGAACTGGCGTCTCTTTTATTTAATGAGTGACTAGTTCAAAGTGATATATTATGTGGTAAAAGTATAATTGAAATTAATGGGGAAAATGACTTTATGTGTGAACAATATGACTCCTCTATGAGGACAAAACCAATATAGAGGAAGGTATCTGGGTGGATTAATCTGTGAGTCATTGCAGGTATGTTGCTCTCAGATCAGTCAGATCAGAATACCACGAAGTCCATTATGAAGAACAGCTGTTGGGCCAAATATTTAGTAATTGCATTTTGATAGCCTGTCCAACAAAACTAAAGATAGGAGTCCTGAGAATAGGACTTGTGGACAAGTCATCCTACCTCAAGACAGACAGACTTAAGGTTTTGAAGGGGTCAATATTTATGGAGACATCCAATTTCTTTTCCAAATGCTTCTGCATCATGTGTCGAACTGTTTGCTATATGGAAGCCAGGTAAACTACATGAAAGTGCAGTTAAAGCCAAGTGCAGGAGAAACATCTCCTTTACACAAAGGGTTGTGGAAGCATAGAACAAGTCACGCAGCTATGCTGGTGAGGCTGATACACAGTTTTTTTTTCAAGAAGCAACCGTATGGGATTCTAGGATCGATTAACTGCATAACTACCAAATGAGCTCATTAGGCCTCCTCTTGTTAGTAACCGTTCATGCGTATTTATGAAGCTGATAATGCAGACACAATGCTGAGTAGCTGGATTGCACAAGATTGAGCTGAGCCCTAGAGGTTCCCACTAGCCTGCCACCGCACTGCTTCATACCGAAGACAGAAGACAACCAGTAACATGCATCACCAGGCTTTTCATGCCAGCTCACGTGCTGGGCTCTTCAGGGTATCCTGGGCACTCACAGGGAAAAGCTATTGTGCCATGCTGGACTGGAAAAGCCACAATTGTTTTTCAAAGGTGAGTCATTGCATTGAATAGCATTATACTTCCAGGCTTGACAACTGAAGAGCCTTTAGCCCATTCATTTATTTTTCTCTTTCCTCTTATCAGTCGAGAACACAACTCTTTTCTGTGCATTTATAAAAAATGATGGCAATCATTTCACTAGTGGAGAGCTCAGCTATTCCAGGGACCTAATATACTAACGGCCCCTAGGCAGATGACAGCCTCTATTTCGGAGTGTGAAATTGCAGTATTTTTTCGAGAGTCCTGGCATCAGCTGCCCACACATTGGAAGCCTGGGTTTAGGTGCCACGTGAAAACAAAACCTGTGCTGCTGCACATTGCTTTCGTTATTACATCTCCCTCTCTGCATTATGATTCATCCCAGTTTTAAACTAGTTTTTAGAAGTGCTGTTTCTGCCCTTCTCACCCTTCAGGCATCTCAAGGCTTTGTGGTCAAAGAGTGGCCAAAAAACGCCCACGAAAGAGACATATTTCAATTTGACTTTATTTTCTCAAACATTAAGACATTTTGTTGTTGAACTGAAAACAAGAAAGTTACCCAATTTTACAGGGGTTTTATTTTTGCAGAATATTTTTGGTTGAGGTACAGCACCAGGCCAGAGCCTGCACAAAACACAGCTTGAAGCCTGGAAACGGGGGACACAATTAGGATGAAGCCAGAGGTAGTTTCCTTTGCTTTTAATTGGAAATGAGCAAAACTACTTTTTATACCCTCCCCCTGCCCCCAAGACTACTGTACATCTTGTAATCTGCTCAAGATTGAAGAGACTCAAGCTCAAAGAAACAAAGCTCCTTAGCCTTGATTCTGATTCTGATGGGTAAGTATTGAAATAATTGAAATATATTGCACAAACCCAGTGTGCCACTGGAAGTGATGAAGAAGTGTCCCAGCAGCTGTTGTTGCAGTGAAAGCCAGGTATGTCCAATCCCTACTAAAACCACACAACACCAGCTGCACTTTGCCAGCTGTGAGCCAGTCCTAGAGGAATCCCTCTCACGGCCTTCTACTAACATAATAAATAATAAAGAATGAATATGCTCTGGAACTGGTGTGGTATCATTTAATCTGCAGTCTTTCTCAGTGTAACAAGGAAGTTCAGATATTTCTTTCAAGTGTTTTGCAATCTGAATTCTTTGAAGCAGAAAATTAAGGCCCTTAGACAAAAAAAACAACGCTACCAGCTGCAATGCAGATTTTTCTGTTCCGTTGAAAGGTCCTTGGAAAAAAGGAATGATTTAAGCATAATTCACCCTTATAAACTGATTTTGTTTAAAGAGGGTTTTGGAATGTACCGCTAATTTTATGTTTCCTAAATTAATCATTGCAATTAACTTTGGTTGAGTATAGTGTGTAGAGGCATGGCAACATGTCAGTTAGCACAGCTTTCTCACTCCTGGGTAACCTTCTGTACGGAGCTTGCATGTTCTTTCCTGGATGCACTTGTTTCTTCCCACGTCCCAGAGGCATGCTGGCTTGGCTACATTGCCTGATATCTGATGAGTACAGTATGTGTGTGCTACAATGGACTGACATCCTTTCCATGGTGTTGTTCCAGCTCGCCACAACCCTGACATGGTGTAAACTGCATTATGGATGATACACAGTAAGGCTCCAGTACACCTGCTCCCTGGGAAATGTGTTCAAAGGCAACAGGTATGAAGCTGCTCTCTGTGACCATCTCAACTAAGAAGGTTTTACTAAGAAGATAAAATATTTTAAAGGTTCATTCTCTGTGTCTCTCCTTAACATCATGCAGGACTACCTCATTAACATGGATTTAAATTACTCACACTCCGCTATTATAACATAGGCAATAAAAACATAAAAACAGGAGAGAGGTTACAAAGGACAGGCCATTTGGCTCAGGCAGCCCATTCAGTAGGTAGCAGTTAATTGATCCAATTATCTCATCCAGCCATTTCTTGCATGAAGCCAAAGTATTCATACAAAGGCTTCAGTCACATAACTGGGTAACATCAATACTCTCACAATCCTTTGGGTAAAAAAGTGCCTCGTATCTCCATTCCACACTTCCACGTAGTTTCAACTACTGCCCTCTGGTTTGTGTTTCACTGGTGATTCTGAAGAAATCCCCTGGGCTGACATTTTCAACGCCTTTGAGAATTTTAAATACCTGCATCAGGTCCCATTGTAATCTTATCTGTTCAAGACTAAAAATGTTCACTTCTTTCAGCCTGTCAGTGCAGGACATTCACCGGATGGATGCTGTTTCTCTACTCCGGAGTGATTACAGAACAGAAGTATCTTTTTTTGGAACATGTTAAACACGGTAGGGAGGAGCTGTGGCACAGTGGTTAGCATTGCTGTATCACCGGGCTGGCTTCAATTATGGACCTGGCGTTTATGTTCTCAGTGTGTTTGGATTCCCTCCGGGTGCTCCAGTTTCCTCCCACAATCAAACTTATACTGATAGGTTAATACTGATGGGAATATGCATGTCTCTGTGTCTGTGTGTACCCTGCAATGGACTGGTGTCCCATCCAGGGTGTATCCTGCCTTGCATCTTTTGTTTGCCAAGATAGGCTCCGGCTCCCCCGCATCCCTGAATTGGATGGAGCCAACGGATGGATACTGTAGATGTTTGCAAAGTAATCTAAATGAGGCCTAAGTAGAGTCTATACTTATACTCACTGTAAAGCCTGACGTTTAGTTTGCCTTTTTTATTGCCATCATACATTGTCTGGAAGCTGTAAATGATGTGTCAACATAAACGCCCAAGACCTTTTCACAATTAAGCCCTTCTAACTCAGCGTTTCTCAATTAGTATATAGAGTTTACACAGTGTTTTTCTACTGTCATGTCACTTGTCTATATTAAATGGCATTTGCTAGGTATTTGCCCAGTCTTAAA
Organism: Lepisosteus platostomus; assembly: GCF_059453375.1. Classification (NCBI taxonomy): domain Eukaryota; kingdom Metazoa; phylum Chordata; class Actinopteri; order Semionotiformes; family Lepisosteidae; genus Lepisosteus; species Lepisosteus platostomus. The sequence goes on from NC_142621.1 coordinate 34,310,351, forward strand.
TTTTATCTAATTTTTTTTTTTAATTTGCTCAATCAACTTCAATTTGCCAAGTGTCTGCAAAGTCCTTGACTTTGCTTACTTAATGTCCTTGCTGCTGTGTCTGTGTTTGTCATTTCATTTCACAGGGTATACAATGCCTGAATCTGACTTTGCCTGTATGTAACTGGAAGAGGGAACCGTGTTAAAAATGCAGTCATTGTTTCAGATGGGCAGCTCTCCCTGCGCCTGCTGGAATTCGATCACACTTACTCACAGGATCAGCACACACAGTGCCACTCCCTAAACAGCAGTGAACAGCGCCGCAGGAGAATTCTGCACAGTAGCCATGACAAGTGCAGCTCTGCTCTGCCCCTGCTAGGATTTAATCACAGCCGGTACTGGGAACAGATGCACAGAATGTTTATTTTTATATGATCTGTAATATAATGTATTCTACAGATCTTAGAAGCTCAGCAAGGCTTGGGGCTGGTCAGTACTGGAATGGAGGACCTCTGCAGAAGCCCATGTTGTTGCTGTAAGTGGTTTTAGTGGATTGATGGGTGGCACTCCTCCCTCTGGAACAGAATTCAAACCAATGTCCCACTGTGGTGGTAGATGAAGCGACACTATGCTATAGGAGATGCGTGATGTGATAAACCAATGGATGAGACGTTGATCCTGACTAATCAGTTGTTAAAGATCATATGGCAATAGAAAGTTTAGATGTTTTGCACCACACATTTCACCAGCAGCTACATCACCCTGCAACACATAACTGGTAACACACTCACACTGCTAACCAGGAGTGAGCCTGGCCAGTACCTGGATGGGAGGCCTCCTGAGAGAAACTAAGGTTGCTGCTAGAAGAAGTCCTAGTGGAACCAGTAGGGAGCGCTCACCCTGCGGTCTGTGTGTTTCCTAATGGCCTTGTATAGTGATGGGGACACTGCACTACAAAAACTGTGCCGTCCTTTGGAGGAGACTTAGAACCGAGGTCCTGACTCACTGTGGTTATTAAAAATTCCAGGGTGTTTCTCAAAAATAGTAGAGGTGTCACCCTGGTGTCCTGGCCAAATTTCCCCCCTGGCCTTCACCAATCACGGCCTCCTAATAACCCCCATCTCTGAATTGTCTTCATTACTCTGTTTTCCTCTCTATTGATACTGTAGTAGAGCGTACTGGTGCACTTTAGCTGACATGGCATCATCAAGGTGGATGTTGCACATTGTTGGTGGTGGAGGGGAGTCCCCATTACCTGTAAAGAGCTTTGAGTGGAGTGTCCAGAAACGTGCTATATAAGTGTAAGCAATTATTATGATTATCCCAAGGGATCACAGAGCACTTTCCATATAGGTGGAGATTCCCTTCACTTTTCTCTTAATGCAGTACCCACCCGGTAGATGTGTGGCAAGTGATATACACAAGCAGCCACACAACAAAAAAGATCAGGTGAAGAAGTAAGAAATTACATCACCAGTTGTATTGGTGTACACCAATAACTTGAAATAATCTTTCAAAATATACCATGGGACCTTTTTTGGCACTTCCTAGAGCCAATATTAAGGCACTTGTATTTTGATCAAAGGAGAAGAGATCCATCCACTGGCAACATTTGCAGCAGCCTTTCCTTGGAGATCTTCCATCCCAGTACTGACCAGCCCGTCTAGCGTTCACAGTTGTTTATAAGATCTACAATTATTAAAAAGACTGGGGAACGAGGCTAAATGTCTCATTTACAAAATGACTTGTTCTTAGTGGGTTTTATATTCTACAGTATGTATCCATGAGGAAATGTAACCGAACCGTGACATATAATACAGCATGTTTAATGCCTTAAATACTGAACAGACGTGACACTAAACAACTGATATGTTCAACAGCTATGTGTATTTTTGTTCCATTTGTATCTGATCCATCCGAATGCATGACTGTAGTAAGCACCAAGGAACATCCACACTAAATTAATAAAACCTCGTTTCGCTCAGATCCCACCCCTCTTTGTGTGTCTGTCCCATCATGCCCCGCTGTGGCTACACCAGCTGACTGTGCTCGGAGTGCAGCAGCTCACGCGAAGGGGGGTTGTATGCAATCTGTTTTTTTTTTACAGAAGTACGGCTTTTTCCCCCTCATCTTTTTTTCTCTTTTTCCGGAGCACAGAGATCTTGCGATCCAAGAGCTGCGGTGTGCGGATCGTCAGGAAGAGAGAGAACCGGGAGCGAGATGTGGGCTGCCGCTGAATCCTGTTTAAATTGTACGTTTTAACCCCCCACCCCCCTCCTCTCCCCTGTTCTGTCTCCCCCTCTCTCTCTCTCCCCTTATCGTTTCGGTAAGTTTCTCGTTCAGACAACACACGCTCTGTCTGCTTCTTTTGTTTCAGCCGCGGAGGGCCTAGTGTAGCCCTGGCCTAGCTCGCGACAGACCGGCGATAAGGCGCAGACAGAAGCGTTTAGGTCTCCGTCCTGCCTCCGTGAAGTCCGCGGTGTTCCCAACAGTTTGTATATCTCCATGTCAGAATTCGGGGTCGCCTGGCCGCTTTTGAACCTAGCGCACACTTTGTCCAGGAAGCCCTACCGCTGAAGAGCCGGGACTGATGCTGGGTTTTTAAACAGCCCCACACTGTTCCCACGCCGCTGTCAGCAGCCCGAGTGTCCGGCAGCCGCGCCGGGTGCAACAGAGAGGTGTCTGCTACGTCTTTATTTTTATTGTCAAGAATTAAAACACGACCCACTAGGTTCGTCACGGCTTTACTAGGGCAGATAGCTCATGATGCTGTACTACCGCCAGTTATTTAACTGCGAACGTGTCTCCCTCCGTCTTTTTAACGTTTACTTCAAGTAGGATAAGAAGGTATCAGACGGATGTGCTTCCCTTTTTAAGATAATTACTATTTTGTTGATGTTCCCCTGAGAAGTGTGACACAGCTCGTCTGAACTGGAGAGAAGTAGTCGCTTTTGTGTGATGAGCGTGACCGCATATACTGTTCTATGTCTATTAATCGTAGTTTTTAACCGAAGTATTATCTTGATTTCCGTACAGAATAGCCTAATAGGCCTTTGATGAGAGATTTTATTCAGATTCGTAGTGAGATTCCTGTCGCGTATTTTTGTCGGATATATTGCTGTTTCTTTGTAATAGCTGCACCGGGACATGTTATGTAGGCCTGTTCCACAAGAACAAAACGTTTAATTATTCATAAGCTCGAATCGAGTGTGATATTTCAGAAATAACCACGGTTTGTAGGATACCTCGTTGTAAGTAATTTTTCTGGCGCTTTGTTGATTAATCTTCCTCCTTGTCTCCCTACTACCTACCCGTTCATTAAATGCCTGAGCTGTAGTACTCTGCAGTTGTAATCATCCTGGGAACTTTTTTCAGGTTCTTAATTAAAAAAAAAAAGTAATAACACTGTTTTCTAGAGCTAACCTCTAAGCCCAGGATTTCACTTTTGTCAAAAAAATTTGAATCAATGTTCTAATTGTTTTAGAGAAATTCACTGGCAACAATTGTCTGTATCTTGTGTAATTTAGCTAAATGCTTCATATTTATGAGCACTGGTGATGAAAGAGGACTTTTTAAAATTATACCAGTTGTGGGACAAATGGGTATAAATTATATTTTTTAATGCAAGATTTGTAAAGTAGGTGTACATCAGGTTTTTGGCCACTGAAGATGTTTTTGGGCCGTATGTCTGTGTTTATAGATGTGTATATCTTGTTTCAGAGCTGATATGGACCCCCCTCCTTCCAGCCAGTCAGATGGTTTACATCCTCAGCAAGACCTGGCCCCCTGCAGTATCTCTACGGTCTATGACCTGACGATGAAACACAAAGACAGCCTGTTGAAGAACAGCCCAATGGAAGCCTTACACGTGGTCAGTGCTCCCAGCTGGTACAGCATCAATTCAGGCAGCAAAGGGGTCTTCCAGGAAAACAGCTCCGAGCGTGCGCCGCACCCAAGCGATCAAATCCAGCCCGACGATGCCTTTTCGAACACCACGGTCACGCTGTCGTACGTGAGCCGGTCTCACGTGTTTACCCCTCGCGATTCTCTGTCGCCCCTTCCCCAGCTGCGCGGCCCTCCGGTCCACCAGAAGCTTTCCTGTCTCTCTCCCAAGTGTGAACCCGGGGCTCTGGTCTCGCAGGGCGAGGCGGACTCTAAGGAAGACTGGGAGGCCGACGGCCGCCTCTGTGCGGCGGGTGAATGCCAGGTTCTGCAGAACAGCGCGAGGCCGGCGGGTGGAGCTCAGGTAGAGCAGACCACCGGGGCGGCGACAGACACTCCTGCGCATGAGTGTGGAAAGGGCGCTGCCCCCACGGAGCTGGCGCGTGGGCAGAACGGGAGGATGGACGTGGGGCCGTTGGACGTGGCAGAGCTCCAGCCACAGCTTGGAGACCGCTGCCCCGAGGGCACGCTGTCCCCGAAAAAAGATGAGGGTGGCCACATGCACAATGGTACTGACAGTGCGTCACCGGATGTAGGGATCTGTGAGGAAAAGGTGGAAGAGATCCAAGCTGGAGTGCACATGAAGGGGGAGAAAAACCTGTGCAACTCTGAGGTGTTAGTTGTGATTTCAAGGACTGAAGAGCCTGTAGTTTCGCAAGATAGTCCGAGCTGTAGAAATGTGTTGCGTAGTCCTGCAAATGGGGAATACCATAGTCCTTTAGAAGAAGACTGGTCCCCTGCTACCTCTCAGGATAAGATGGAAGATATTACTGTCTTTCCCCAGACGCTGAATTCTCCCAGCTTTGAGAATTCATCAGTGGACGGAGCTGCTGACACAGTGGAGGAGAGTGTAGGAGAAGGGGAGTTGAGTGCTGATCCTGCTGAGACTGAATCTACTGTAGCCTGTGTGGAGAGCTTGACTGCTGCGCAGGACAGATGTAGCAAGAAAAGTGAAGTGACTGAAGATCTGGCCATCGCTAATGGGGTACAGGCGCTGCCAGACAGTATAGCGGAGCTGCCTGGGGAGCTGTCGAACCTTTGCGGTGAGCCGTCAGAAATTAGTTCTGAAAGCGAGGGAAAGGGGTGTGTTAATCAGCAAACATCTGGAGAGTTCTTGCTGAATGGCAACGTCTTGGCCGAGGAGAGATTGTTCGCGAGGAAAAAACTTCCTCCTCGTTCCCAGAGGGGAAGAAGGTTGGAGGAGATTGTGCAAAACATTACCCCATCGAGGCATAAAGCATCTGCTAACTTCCATTCCACTAAAAAAAATTCCGGTTCAAAACCTCTGACCACAGAAACACATCAGGAAGACCAGGTAAGTTTACATGAGGATGTCTTGGAATCTGACACGAGCCAAGATGGCCAAGAGAAGTTACCTGGCCCAGAAGAAGAGCCCTGTCTAAATGCAGCAGCCTCACAGAAGGACAGTCCTGACAAAGCTGGTGCAGACAGGCTCAAAAGCAAGAAGTCTACCTCAGATCAGAAACACCGAAATGTCTCCATATCTCTGCGCAGTGGTGTGAATTCACACGAGTCCCCTGCTCACACGCCCAAAGCAGTGAGGGAAAGGAGGGGTCAATTCGATCGTACACACTCCCCCGAAAAACAGAACCTCAGAGCCTTGCCTAAGCTGAAGGCATGTCAGAAGAATCCCCCAGTGCTCCCTAAAAATTCACCGGGCAACAAGAAAACGGCTTCTGCAAGGAAAACGCGCGTCACCAAGCGGAAGAGGAAGAAACGCAAAATGGGGCAGTCCTCCATGTTTTCTCCAAAAGAGCCTGAGATCAAGCTGAAGTACGTTAACTATAAAGAGGAGAAAAGGGACGTGAAAACGGACAGTTTCTCTCCTTATATACGGCTGGAATTCAAAGAATATGCCATGTGCACAGTCATCAACTACCCCGAGGAGGAGAAAGTGCGGCTTAAGAAAGGAAGAGCGCAGACAGGGCCGGCTTTCATGTCTGGCGCTGTTCCCACCACCTCTTGCCTGCTCTTGGGCCGTTTGAACAGTGACTGGAAGTGGCGCAGCCACCTGGTCTGCTGCCTGTGCGGCAAATCTGCCAACGCGATGGACCTGGGAGATCTGCACGGACCCTACTACCCCGAGGGCTTCAAACCGTCCCCAAAGCCCCGCGCCGGGCTGCAGAGCCTCAAGGATGACGACCTCAGCGACTCGGACTCCTCGTGCAGCGCCAGGGGAAGGAAGCGGAGCCAGGCTGCCGAATCCTCAACCGCCAGGCTCCTCCGAGGGGCTCAGTCCTCGAAGCGCCGCAGGTGGGCTAGCGACGGCGACTGCGTGCGCAGCCCAGTGGCAAAAAAGCCAAAGACGGACTCCAGCGCCGAAGACTGGTACAGCCCTCCTGTGGTCCCGTTGGACACCCGCGAGTACTGGCTTCACGAGGACTGTGGGATATGGGCCGCGGGCGTCTACCTGGTGAAAGGAAAGCTCTATGGGTTAGAAGAGGCTGCAAAGCTCGCGCAAGAAACGGTAAGATCCGCTCGTAGTGTAGGTGGCAGGTTTCATGTCGCTTTTCAATGTGCAAGTCGGTTGAGGAAGATGGAGTTGGTTTGCACGTGGGGAGGTAAGTGATCCAAAATTAAATGCTGCACGTGAAACATCTTGGTTCAGTATTATTGTTTGAGTCTGAGAGAAAGTGTAATTGTGTGCACAGTTACAGGAATTTTGCTCTCCATAAGCTCTTCAGGTTTCTGGGTAAAAATTAATTTCAGTTTCCCAGTTAGTCACTTTATAATTTGGTAACATTTTTCTGTTTCAGTCCTGGTTTGTGATGTCTGTCGCAGTCATAAATTGCTGCAGCTGTTGATGCTCTTTATGTCTCGGATAGCTGTTCTGAAAGTTTGCGGTCCCTCTCACATTTTAGTTATGTCCCCTCCTCAGAAAGAAAAGTGACAGTGTTTTAGAGTGGTGAATCAGAGCCTTATGGGGGATTGCTAATGTTCACTTTTCAGAAATCTGTAATTTGTCTGGCCTGGTCCAGTTGTGACTGAAATAGGACTAAGCTTTGCTTATGTTAATTTAAAACATTTGATCATTCTAAATGATCTTAATGGACCTTGTTTTCTTATTGTCCTTATCTGAGGTTCATGTTCTGGTAAGGGTGTATTGTGTTCTTAGCCATTTGTGTATCGTAAAAAAAATGGATGGGCTGTTTTAGTTTTGTACTCCTTGGTAGCACATCTGCTTTTTCACTCTTACGAAATGCTCACGCCAGAAAGTTACTGTCTTGCATTTTAGCATATTTACTGAAGCCACAGTGGAGGCCCACTGTACTGTGGCTCCATTAAATATTAGTACACCATGTGTAAAGGTACCAGGGACAGAGATTACAGGGACACAGACTCCTGTTGCACAGTATTTGTGTTCTGTGTCACAGTTTCCAGGTTACAACCTCTTGTTCTTTAGAGGCAGTGTGGACTGTGTACAACTGCCCAGCAATGCTGGGATCTGTCAAGATCCATCTTGAAAATGCTCAGCTCAATAGTGTGATAACATTCAAATGAGCAAATGTTGTTGAATAGCATACTCTCACTTGTAACCTTTGTTCTTACTGTGTACAATCCAGCTAAATGTCATCTTATTAGGAATGAATCTGCATAGATGTATTAGTCATATAGTCAGTAATATAGTTTTTGTTTTGTTGACTCCCAGCGTGTGTTAATATGTGTTTTCTTTAATGAAAATAATGCTGCTGGAAGACATTTTCTGCATAGCTAACAAAGCTTAATTTCCCATTAGCTAAAAAAAGGCAAGATGCTTTTAACTCTGAGCTGACAAAACCATGGTTTTTCAGAGCGCTGCATGTGAGCATTTACTACAGTTCACTTCAGGGTTTATAAAAGGGGAAAAAAGTTTTTGAAATTGCATTCAACTCTTTCACAGTGTCAGTTAGCAAAAAGGCCTTTTTGTTTTTTAGGAATGGAATCTTTGATAGCATACTGCAGCTACTTCAGTCTAATTTTTCATTAACTACTTTCTTTATTAATTCAACTGCTTAAGTTGCTGCTTAAAGAATGGAGATGACGAATTACCCTAAGGCCTGTGTTTTTAGATGCCTTAGACTTAACCAGCCTCCTTTTCAGTCTTTGAAGATTTCATGTCTACCTTGAATACTTATCTTAGAACAGGAAGTGGCGCCTGATTCACATTATAAGGTGTTAAATGAATGAGACATCAATGTTCGGATGTGTGTCAAAAATCACTTTCCACTTGGCTTTTGTGTACTTTGCTTTATCTCAATGCAATCTGTTGTTCATGTTGCAGAACTACATGGCTGCATGAGCTACCAATAGAGTGATCAAATGTTTGCTTAATCCAGCGTTGATTAAAAAAAACATCCCTTTGCTTTGCATAAGGCTTTCCCCTAACCAAAAAGAACGATTTTATTGCTTATCTAAATTAAAGCTGTATTACACAGTTTATTAAGAAGAGTACTGTGTGTATATCACCAAGATATATAATGCCGGCCCTTATGTGGATGCAGGAACAGATGCTGTATTGTAATTTACAGCCTTTTCTGAAAACAAAAATTTTTAGGTTAAATATGGAGTCCCATATTTAAAAAAAAATCACTGTTCTCTTTTGTTACTTTTATTTTAAACCTGAGTTAATCCACTTTTACTGACTTGGCCCAAGAAAGTAGTAGTAAAGATGTTGTGCATTAAGGTAAGGTACAGGTTGCCATCTGATGTGTAAGGTGAAATGAACTGTACGATATTTTTTCAATACTGGTTTAGTAACGTTTTGTGTTTTATAGTTAACTGTCCTTTTGTAATAAGTGATTATTTCATATTAACCTCTAATATAATATTTGTAATATCCCCTAGTTTGTCTATCTCCTCGTAAGACTTGGTTACATATTGAAACATTTATAGTTGCAGTTTTGTAAATGCTTAATTCAGAACAAAAAGGTGTGAATCACTATTAGAACAGTTTTGCAATGATGCAAAAAGTTGCTTTTATGTGTTTTTATTCCCCAGTTGCTTTTATGTGTTTTTATTCCCCAAAGGGGCAATCTCTCCCTATAAAGAAATCAAAAGAGGCCAGAAATGAGCACAAACTAAGAACGTCTTATAAATTAATATTTTGGGTGGAGATTACTATGACCTGTCTACTCCAGTATGTAATGCCTATTTTCTATTTCCCAGGTGGTTCCTGGTCTCTTGTCTGTCAGTGTCCTTAATTATTGAGTTTGTCAATTCTTTGCCTGGCGGTATATTCTTGTTTAAAACCTATTATTGTCTCATATGACATTTTTTGAAGGTGTCCCTTCAGAGTTATGCATGGTAGGTGGGGCACACAACTGGTGGAGCGCCACCAAAGGTAGGCTGACAACCCTCTGCAGGGCTCTCTCAGCTCTTAGTGCCACAGTCAGCCCTGCCACCAGGAGGCACACAAGCCGTTGGTGTGGTGCATGCCCCTTCTCCAGTTCTTGTCTGGGGCTGTGCAGACTGATGTTTTAGAATGAGTGTTTCCCAAACATGGGCAGGTCAGAGGAGTCTGCCTACACTTCCTCATTTTCATTCAGTTGAAAAAAACGCTATTGGCTATTTCAGATGGGGAGAGTGTGATGAAATACTTAATGGTAAGCTGATGAGTCCCATCTGCGGGACTCCCAAGTTATCTGGTTCTTGGAGGGTAATTTGAAAAGGAGACTAAAACTGTTCTTAAGTCACACTGGCACAAGTACTCCAGGGGACAGTGGATTCTAACAGTGTCCCCGAGTGGGTTAATCCCGGCCTTAGTCCCATTGCTTTACAGTGTTCAGTGGCCAGTGAATCTGGTCATATACCATATATATCTTGTGATTAATGCTGCTTTAGTTGTTGGTTGTCGAGTGTTGCTTTCCACTGCTCCTAATGGTAGATGGTTTGAATTGTCATTATTTAGGTGTGTTCCTTATGCCATCGAACAGGCGCCACCTTGGGCTGCTTCTTCAAAGGGTGTCCGAGCAAATATCACTACACTTGTGCAGCTCAGTCAGGTAAGTGTGGTGGGCAAGAGAGATGAATGAACAGTAAAGCCATACGAACATTTGCTCCTGTGTTTGTTTTTCAGTGTTCATTCAGGAAAAGGGGACAGTTTCAATGGAAGAGCAGTTTTGCATTGGAAAGGACAGGGGTTTTCATGAATCCAGTCTTCACATTTTCATTCTGGAAGCTACTTAATTCATCATTGCATTAATTATTTGTGTAATTAAACAAGTATTCAAATAGATAATTACAATATTTAACCAAAAACACAGGACTTGGTAGAAGAAGAATTGTTGAATAATTAAAATGAGCTCAATCAAGTAAATTAGGTGGTCAGCTCTGTAGAAACCAACAAACAGACATGCTAAGGTGGGGTGTCTTGGGTGAGGAACTGCTTTTCTCTCTTGCCAGTTGAATATTTCTTTTCATTTTTTCTGCATAGAGAGCTCATTGAGTAGTCAATAATGTTCTTCCTCTTTAGCAAAACAAAGCGTTTTTGTGCAGCTCAAATGTAAATAGATATCCAGTATAAGTCTCGTTCTGGAGAAGGTTCTGATACACATGCACAGCCGCACTTCCAGGACCCTTAAGTTTGAAATGCTTGAGACAAGCCTGGTGATTAATAAGTCTCAGGAAAGTAGTTGAGGAGGACACACCTTCGCAGTTGATGTAAGACATGATCTCTTAACAGCTGCACTGAGTAATGTTTGAGAAAGGTACAGCAAACACGTTTGAGCCTGCACCTGTGGTGCGGAAGGGTACAGATCTAGTTTAAACAGACTGAACCTGTTTTTTTCTTTTTGCAAGTCAGACCTGAGTTTCCTGTCATACCTTTGCTCTGCTGTTGTGACCTACCAAGGTGACATGCTCAGTTGATGCCGGTTTGTGTTCTTCAGCGTGAGAAGGTCAGCCTTCCACTGATGCAATCTGTGCTGAAACGTTACCAGTGTTTCCTAATTCTCTTCCTGGTTTTTTTCCTGTCTTCCCAGATTGTGTTCTCAACGAAGAAAACTTCTCAATGAAATGTACAAAGCACAAGGTAATATCAATACCACTTGTGAATTATCAGGTTTTCCATTACTGATATTGTACAATTAGCCACATTATTATAGTGAAATTTGTGGTTCCATCTCTGTGACTGATTGCTTAAACTGTCCAAGAAACACAGTCCTTAAGGTGCTTATTAACAATATGGGGGAGGGCCAGAGTGCAGAAGTGGAAATATTACTGTTTGCTTTTTGTCTTCGGAGTATCTTAAAATCTCTGTTTGAGGTTAGACAGCTATATCAGCCCAACCCAGATTTTTTTCCATGATGTAATCAGTCATTATTTTTACTGTTGCAGAAAATTGGATCTGTAGATTAAAATGTTGCACCATTTTCTTGAGTCTCTTGAAATTCTTTCTTGTTGGTATTTTGAGAGCCCTGTCTGATGTGTTTTTTCAGTGCTAGATTTTGACCATTTTTATTAATCTCTTCATATGTAACAAGACACCTGTTTAACTCTACATTATAGCGATTATCTTGAATAATTATGAAATTGTGAACTCCTTTGGAACTTTGGTGTGAATTTTCAGTGCAAATGTGTACACATTTGTATGTATGTTCCTTTAGTGTACTTTGAAGAGCTTTTATTTTGCTTTTCTGAAAACAATAAAAATTCTGAAAATGCTATTCTGAAAGTAATTTTAGTGTTGATGTTTCTTTCACTTCATTTCCTAACCTAGTAGAGAGTTTGTGAAACTTTTTTTTTTGCTTTGAGTTAAAACAAAGCTTGTGTTCCGGTACCTTGATAATTATCGTTGATTTGCTTGTGGGACCTTCTAAATTAGCCAAGTGCACCACGCACTCTTTTCTAACGAGTGCAGTTTCGCAACAGGAAAGCCTGATTCGGCATGCAGATTGCATTATAACAGGTGGACAAAATGTTGCCTGATCGGAATTCTGGCATGATGCAATTTATTCTGCACTCCTAAATTCGACAACTAAACTTAATGTTACAGTATTTTTTTAGGCTTAAAGTAGTTTAGATTGTTTGCCAAATACATGTTAAATAGCAGGAAAGACATCATGCTTGCCGAGACGAGATCCATTTGATGTGGCTTTTAACTGCGTCTTTTTTTTTCCCTCACCAGAACAAATCCTTCAAAGGGTCTGCTTCTGTGAACAGACTGGAAAGCAGGTGATGAAGTCAAGCAAAGGAGAAGCTATGCAAGGTCAGCTAATAGAATCACAGGGAATATATTTACTCATAACCTCAGAAAAGCACACCACAAAGACGATGAAAAACGGTGGCTGCTGTTTGGGGAATTTCAGTGCATGCTATTCCACATCTTCCAAAGTGACACTGAAGAGCAAGTGTTCAGTAATGAAATGAGATTCTGTGGTCTCCATGGTAGGCTGAAAGCTTTGGTAGAGAAAAAAATATTAGAAGTCATTTTATTTGATCTTCATCCTATAGGTACTGTAGGTAGATATTTATTCCTTTATTTGTAAATTTGTGGTCAGCGAAACCCTCCTGCAAGTAAAAAAAATTTGACTTCCTGGTTTCTCCAAATTGTCCAAATTAATGGCTTGTCAGTCTGCCATTTGGAATTGATTTTGTGAATTGGCACACCTCGCTGCTGTGAGCCTCACACTGGCACAAGAGAGATGATGCCTACCAGAGATGGTGGCACTCTTCCCTCTGGAGTGGAATTTCTAAACCTTTGTCCCGATATGGGTACTTGGCACACTGTGCTGCAGGAGGTGCTGTGCTTTGAATGAGGTGTTAAACTGAGCTTCTCACTCCTCGTTCATTAAAGACCCCATGGCAGTGTTCTTATGATTACAGGTGTTAACTGCGGTATCTTAGTTAGAAGTTCTATCTGGGGTTCATGCAGTCTAGCCTCAGTAATCATCTACTTGAGTTCATCTAGTGAAGCAGTTTCTCACTTCTCCACCTGATCTGCTGTGAAGAGGGGCAGCTGGCACATTACCCAGCGGGGAATTGCATTTAAGGGTAGATGGTTCTAGGTTTCTTTCTCATGTCTAAGTGTTATGGGATCCTTAGTGATGGAGAGCAGGGTGTTATGTATTATTCTGAAGGTGATGTTCTCCATGCTATCCTTTATTTTGAATGTGTTTCAGTAGCATTGTTTAAGTCGCAATCTAAATAAAAACCTAATGGCACATTATTAAGTTTTATCTCTTCCCCATCTTTATTTTGCATTTTATCACAGAGTGACTATCGTAATACTGTTGTACTTTATGCAATTAAATAGATTTATTTGAAATAGAAGATGCTCATCTAAGGGCAGAGCTATACATGGGGTGGTGGCGTGTAGATAGTATGTTATCTAATGTACTCAGTCACAGCTGTGTGTGAAGTTTGGAAAAAGATTAAACTGAGAACCGTAACGTAATGGTTGTCACAAGTGAGATCAAGACCAGATGCCTTCAGGAGACTCCTTTTATGCCTCCTGCCTACTCAGCTCCAGCTATTGGCCACCTGAGCTCTGTCCCCTTGGGACTTCTACTTACAGTCTGCTTAGGGCCTTGTCTGGACTCACGCTGGTCAGTGCTCTCAGCCTGACTTCTGAATGAGTACCATTATTGGGCAGGCAGCTTGGAAGTGCTCAACGGGCGACAGGCTGATTTGTCTGCTGCGGAAGCTTTTGAAAAATTACTTTTTTGTTATTTCTAAGCCACCATCATGGTTCCGCCATTGAACCTTGCCGTGTCTGCTTTTCTTCTTTTTTAGCTTGCGGAGAAATCCTTTCGCCTTCTGCCTGTTTAATAAGTAATTTCCTCTGTCTCTTTCTCAGATAAACTCCATCTCTGTGACAGTCTGCAGGCGACGTCCTCTCCAGTGGCTGCCAATGAATTTGACAGTATAGAAAGAATGTTCTTAGGTTGGGTTGCGAGGGTTTGGTTGAATGCAAACACCTACAGACCTTAATTCAGACTTTTTCCCTTCACGGCTGGCTACTCGAACAGGGCGAACGTGGCTTTTGGAATTGTCTCCAGCCTTCGGAGAAGTCGACTTTCCTGAATGATAACTTTTCCAAAAATAAATTGGTGGTACATTTCCTTTGGGTGGGTGGTGGATTTTGTTCCCAGTTTTGAAATGAACTGAAAAGAAGGGAATATATGCTGCCCAAACATCAGTTGTTAAAATTGATATATTAAGTCCTTGGATTTTGAATACTGCCTGAAAAAAGTTAAGGCACCATGAATGATAAGATGCTTGGCCCAGGCAGACATCATGCACAATGCTTTTTAAATTTAGCTCTTTATTTTGTGTTAGTAGACATGCTGTCATATGAAATTGCTGTAAGAGCTGTAAATAATCCCTCTCCGAGATTTCTTAAGCTGAAATGTATTTTAATTAAAGGAAAATCACTTAGCTCTGGATATTAGTAAGTCTGATGTAGAATTATTTATTAGGTTTATTTATGTTTTTTTATTTGTGTCCTTAATTTGCAGTGATAGGTTAAATGTACAAGTTTAAAAGCGGGTTTTCTTTTTTAAAAAAAAGACTGAAACCGAGAATATTTCTTTGAACTGATTTGGACTCTCCATTGTTACAGTGTAAAACCTGGTTATAATATCAGAGTTGTTTCCTGCTGCTTAATATGAAAACTATGAATTTCAGCCCTTCCAATAGCCTTAGTGCAATTGTGCCTTGACTCTTTACTCAGATAGGTGTCATTCTGATATGTCACTGTTGAAATGTATTGCCTCAGATTCCTTAGAGATAGAGGTTAGAGTTTTAGCTCTTAGGCATGTTTATATTTTGAGTGTTTCTTTTAGCATTTATGGAAGTTTGTAAAGCTAAGTGCTGTAGTAAACATTGGGATGTTTGTTCTTAATTAATAGGAAATCTACCTCTTCACCTGCAGGTAGAAATATAGATCAGTGTTAACACGGTCAATCAGGAGACTGTAAATTGGACATTTAATAATTTGGATATTATACATCCCATTCTTCTTTTTCTAATAAGCTTTTTTACTTAAAACTTACAACAAAGACAAATGGTGCTGAACTGCAAGAAAAACTTGTTGAATGTCTTAGGACACCCTGCAGAAGAAATAATTGCTTTAAATAGGAGAAATATTTAGGAATTTTGACATGGTTATATAGCCCAATTTCCCTGTCAGATATTTTTTAGATTATTTTTCCCTGTCAATTTCCCTGCATCTGATGGGGAAAGCAACCTGGGTTTTAACTACACTGACAATGGGAGGTATTTGGCCTGAAGTGCTGGATGTTGGTTCTCTCCGTAGGGAAGGTCTCCCATAAGTTTTGTATTATTTCTTATAATTGCCCTTTAGAAATAGTCGCTTCCATCTTTGCCTCTCCACTTTTGCTATGGATGTGTGAGAGATGTCAGGAATCTTTACTACAAGAGGCTAGCTAGCTGCAGCCCTCTTTTTAATAACTTATCATATGCAAAAGGATCGAAAACATTGATGTCACACTAATTTAGACATTAGATCTTACCATGATTTCATAATTAGAATTATGTTTTTCTTAGGAAATTAATATAGTTGAATGAAAATGTTTAGATTACCAAATTGCAAAGCCCAGTGATAAGATGGTAGGTTTTATTTTGGCAGAAGGTCAAAGCCCTGATGGAAACTGAGTTAGCAACCATTACGGTGTGTGTCAATTACAAATAGTGTGCAGATTCTAAATTGGATTTAATCCATTCCTGTTTCAGCGGGAATTCTCTGAAAGGGATTTTTTATATTAAAGAAAATCTTGGTTGGAAAGCTCTGCTTTGGTTTTGCTACCTTAGCTGCTTTGGTGCTTTCAAGCACCCCTTATTTCCACTAGCCACTGACAATGAACTTAAAACAGTCTGGATCCTGTTTTTGAAGAACATTAGAGCGCTTTTGTATCAACACTGACCATGAATTGTGTTTCTCAGTCTGTAAGTTGAACATGGTACAGCATGTCACTAGTTTTCACCACATGCTGTACTGATTACTGGCAGGACTTACTTTTGTTTTCTCTTGTGAGCACATCTTTAAAAAAAAAAATGATTGCCAGCAGGTCTGTATTGTATTCAAAACTTTTTGTAGCATAGGGGATTCTCTGAAAGCCAGCAACCAGTTCTGGGAGTTGAAATCAGATCACTCAGCCTGGGTGGCAGATGGAAACAGGACAGTACTGTGCAAAATAAATTTTTCTTTCTGTAATTCTCAATGCCGTTTTATTTGATTTTTCCTTTGTGCACAGTGATGTCAATACATCCATCCATCAGGTGGAAACACTGCAACGCCGGGTTGGAAGAAGGGGTGTACAGCAGTAATTCTGCTCTGTTTACCAAGGACAAATTGAAAGTTAGCTGCAGTTCTCAGTGTCCTGTAACTGAGACGTCTGCAGCCTTACAGAATAATTTCGATTTTGTTCACTCACCCCAGTGAAAGCTGTAAACAACTGGTGCGGCTGCCATTTTTGCTAATATTTTTGTAAGCATGCACTTGAGCTCTGCTAGTGTAGGTAAACGGTGGTGGGGACTAGCCCCTATGAGCTGTAGCTGAGCATTTCTGCTGTGGCCCCAGGAGTACAAGCCATGTGAATTTTCCAGTTGTAAATAAGTGGTTTACATGCAGAGCAATGTCTACAAAGCCCAAAGAAAACATTCAGAGCCACTGTGGAGTTGTTGCGGTAATGTTTCTGATATTACTGCTTTTATAAAAGTCTTGCAGTTTCTAGTGGTGTCAGGAGGTTTTCTCTCTAAAGCGTAACTCGTAGTTTGTTTTTGACCCCTTATAATGTACTTCTGAGTCCATCACTTACACCTAAAACCTGGTCAGTGCTCAGCCACAGACGTGGATTGCTAGCCTACTTATTTGGTCCTCTTAGAATTGGTTCTGCCTGTGGACAGTCAGGGGGTGTTTGCAGGCTGGCTGCTATTAGTCACAGATCATTCATTCATGCTGCAGCACCTGTTTCTGCAGGACTTGATGATAACTTCACAATTGTTTTTAATCGTGTAAGGAGGTTAGCTAGAACATGTCAATCAGTAAAATAACACTTGAAGTAATTTGGCCTATGCTTGAAAGATGAAAAAATACATAGATATGGCGGTTGTCTTTTTATTTTTCACCCTTGATGGGGTTATCAATTTTACAGTACTGTGCAGAAGTTTGGGAAATTTCATTAAATGTATAAATGTGCTTTAAACAGAATAGCAGAATAATGGTGTCAGATGTGGTGAAAAGCTGTTTAAAGTGCAGAGTGGAAACTGGGATTCTAAAAGAGCTGGAGTGAATGTGGTTGAGGCCAGTGGAAGTACCTGGAGTTTGAAAGAAGAAAGAGGCGTCTTAACAGCCCAGACATCCTAGTGGGATAAGTAGTTCAAGTAGACACACACCAGAAGAAGGCTCCACAGCCAAAACATTGTTTCCTTTCTTCTCTTTTCAGCATGGAATAAACCTTTCACTTGATCCTAGTGGGATACTGTACAGCAAGTTAAGTGTAAGATTAAGTATAAAATAAGATGGAGGCAATCACACAGAAAAACAGGTGGACTTACAAAGCACTAAGCACAACTGTTGTGCTGTTTTAGCAGTCTGTAACCATTACAAATTGTCACCATAACATGTTACATATAATACTTGGAAAGCACAAAAACATTATAAATAGAATAACATTTGCACAATACAACATATCGGAATCCATTCTGGGACAAGATGGCACAAACAGATTTACATTTACGTTTGGTGTTATTTGAAGTGTTGGAAAGGAAGTATCCATTTTTAGTATTATGTCATTTCTTTTCATTTGTTGTTCAAATGGAAGTTATTTCAGATAATTTATTTTAGGGCCTGGGTAGTTTTCTTCATTGGAAACAACAGGAATATCTTCAGCTTCGTATCCCATTCAGTCCACCTGGTGCCTGGGCTCAGCATCCCCTCACAGATACTAGTTTTATCTGGTTTAGGGAAAAATGAACCTTTGTGTGCTACATCTCAAGATCTGAGAAGTAGCTGGCAGGTCAATGTAGTTTCTAGTTTTCATAGAATCATGCCTTATCCAGAATGTACTAAACTGTCAAGAGAGACAGGACAAAGGTGTGATGACTTCAAAAGTAGAAGGCACTTCAATTTAAGGACCCTTATAATCTAGATGAGACTGCTTTCTCAGTACAGTGCAAAACCAGGAAACCATCTTTGGCTTCTTGGAAAACTTTTATGAAGAAACATGACTGTTGTTGTTCCCAGCTCTATGCATAGGGTTATGGTGGTTGTCAATATTTGTTCCTGCTGTATCTGTGAAAGCAGCACATACAGGTACCGATAGATGGGCAGCAGGACCCCCTTTCATCTGTATCTGTAACTCTTTTAATTGTTTCAGTTTTGCATTGCTTCAAACAGTGAAAAAAAACTACATTAACCCACTGTTGCCCTCCTAATTAATTATTAATGGAGTCCATTATCACTAACTGGCTTTTGTGCTGCACATTTTGAAGGGGTGAAAAACTGATTAACAGTTTGGATTATAAAGGATTTCAGGTATTATGAGGAAGCTCGGCCAATGCAGTTGAATTACTAAGCATTAAGCACCAAATATGGAGGAGGTAAAATGCATGAACTGCCCATGACAGTTCCAATTGATTGCAGCTTATTTTTTATGAGCAGGCCTCTGTTTATGAAATGTATGAATCACTTGGTGAGGGATATGTCACTGGAGCGTTCATGAAGTAGGTAAAGATTATATGATTCTGTAGCTTCTGTTCAGTTTTGTTTAGGAAGTCTTAATTTATTCAATAGCTGTCTTTTTCTCATTACAAGTTGGGTAGTTTTTTATTTTTAGTGAAGCACTAAAGAATTGACAGCCAACGGTTCTAGTTGTCTCTCAAGTTCCTCGCTCTTTTTATGTGGTCTTACAAGGCCTTGCCAGGTGTTTAACAGTCTTTTCTTGTGAGAATCTGAAGGTTGAGCCCCATAGAACAAAGGTAATTTTGGCACCTTGTGTAACTTCTCAATCTATTTTTTATTCTGAGATATTGCTGAATGTTCTTCAATAAGAGGATTCAACGAAGCAGTTTTATTCTAACTGCACACTGGAATTTTCCCCTTTAAAAAAAGCTTGAGAATTTGCCGTTCAAAAGCTTTTTTTTCTGTCTGTATATATATTTTTTTCAGTGTCCTTTTGACTTGCATAATCGTTGTGCAATGTTTGTATTGAAATGTTGAAGATGTTGAGCACTTATTCAGGTTTTTATATTCTCAGATTTGAGTTTAAGAAGTGCTCTGACCTCAAAGGTGTCAGTTCTGCTACCTTCTCTGTTGTGATCATGTCCCTCTTTCATCTTGTGGTCAAATGGAGGGATTTGAAATAAAAGCAGAAATTTTGAAGAATCTAATTTTAAGGATCTTACCCAGCTTTGCCAGAAGAGTTGAACTGATTTGTGTAAACCCATTTTTTGCCAACACGTTGCTCAAGATGTTCTAGTTCAATTTAGTAGATTTTTGGTTTTATATTAGTTTGGTTTATCAAAGCAATATGAAATCTTAGTAAAACCCACAATCAACCTGTATAAGAAATTAAAACTGTTTCTCAGTGAAATTGAACTGACAGGTTAAAGATGAACTAGACTTTAAAATATTGTCAACTCCTGACTGTTCTGGATTTTAAATTGTTAGATAACAAAATGGTTATTCCCTAATTCAAATGAATGCCTACTCATCAAGGGAATTGAGCTTGTATTTATTCTCCCTACTGACGCTCTTCATCAAATCAAACTGTATTGATAGTAATGTGGGATAAAAGGGATTGTTTAATTTTTTTTCCTCCTGATTATTTTGATTTAAACAGAGAGAGAGTACAGGAGGAATGGACATGGAATGGCATAACCATCAGTCTGCAAGCTCTTAGTATGGCTCAGCCTGACAATTCTAGCCAAGCAGAATTTGTCATTTTCAGCTGCATTTCATTCCTGCTCGTTAGCCATCCTCTCTAGCAGTGCCTCAAGGGCAATGTCTGTATAATACAAAAGGTGACCAAGCTTTTTATGTTCATGATACCAGAATTGCAGACCTAAGATACTGTGTTTTGTTTCTTCTGTATTTTTGTTTTAAAGAAAGCATGGAATGGACAACTTGTGACCTGAGAGTAAATTGGTTCCTGAGAACTTCCTTAATTTATTCCACACTTTCTAGTGATGGACAGGCAAATTGTTTATCTGGATTTGGTGTTTGCAGAGTGTTTTACATTCATTAAGAAATAACTGAGAATAGTGGTTGAATTATTTTATTTTTCTTTTAAATCATGTTTTAATGACTTAATGTTGCATATTGAAATGCAACAAAGTCCTCTAAAATGAATATGAAGATTTAAAGAATCCCATTATTGTATTAAAACCATGGACTGCCTTTCATTGACGGCGCTGTGGTGACTTTCAGCTCAGTGGCAATCCATAAGCTGTAATAGAACAATGGAATACAGGAGTCGCTGTAATTGTGATGTTTTGTTAAAAAAAAAAGTTTTGCTCACTCAGCCCTAGATATGTTTCATGGCAAACCAGAGAGCAACCCTTCAGTTTGCAATTAAAAGAACCGACTGAGCCCCTGCTTGGCCGATGGCCTTTGTATGCCCATCAGCCTTTAGGATGCGATGTCTTGGGTAATCATGGATCATGGAGACATGTAGGAATGCTACTAACGCTGAAAATTGGAACCCAAAGATCACACTGCCCTAATGTTCTGCCAGCTCTCCTTGTTGATTTCTGTCCTCTATGTGACATTTCCATTTTGAATGGATATTTTTTTTTTTTACTCTTTCTTTCAGTCTCCTCCACATTCCTTTAAGCAGGAGAACTCTATAGAACACTGTGTTGTTCATTAGAAACTGACAGATGCTAGGAGAACATGCTGAAAGTGAAAGCATCTGGGCAAAAAAAGGAAAAATCATAACCCTTTTTATATTGTAACTGTGTATAACTGAAACCACTTGGAGAATCACTTTACACATTGTATTTTATGGCTTTTTATTTTTTTTAAGTAATTATTATTGTACTGTTAAATAAAGTGTTTATCTTCAGTCTGTTTTCCCAGTTTGTGGTATAGACGTAAGGCACACAAGTCCATGAACTAATGTTCTCAAGATTTGTTAAAACATTACATAACAAAGGGCTGTTTTGTAGATAATTTTAAGCTTTGGATCTGGTTTTGTGATCTTCTCTGTTTCCGATTTGTGAGTGGACGTCTTTTGTACTGTTGCATACATTGAGGATGACTGAAAACAGCCTCAGTGAGACACCTATTCAGACTGAAAGCTACTGCCGGACATTTATCTGCTGTGATCACCTGTAAACGTGTGAGTGGGGGCAAAAATCAATTTAATTTTGATTTCCAAATGCTTTCCAGCTGTGCCAATGTCAATTTACACAGATGGTTTGAAGCATTGCTTAAATGTGCACACATTAATATTATTAAATGGCTAACGATAGTCTGTTCTCTCACAGGATGAAGGTCTCCTTGCTGAGAGACTTAGTCATAATGCCTCACAGTGGCTGCGGGAGCAGCAGATAACACCTATTGAATTTTTACATTATGCTATTAGAAATGTCAAAACTGTTTAGGAACCGTAGCTCCTACAAAATTCAAGGGTTTATATCTTCTGCATAATTACAGTACTTTTCTGTTGATCACAGTGAGCATCCAACCTTTTTACATGGAAGGTAATGGTGTCCTAGCCCAGGCTTGCTCGCACAAAACGGGATGGGGACAACAGTTAGGCCTTGACAATCAAAGTAGATGCTACAGATTTCTTTTGATCTGTTACTGAACAATGCTAGGATCTGTGACAAGACCAGGGTAAAGTAGCTTTTGGACAATGATCTTCGCTCTTCTCTCATAACAGACTCTTGCCTGTTGGCACAGTATGTCCTCCTCACTTTATTTTCCTGCGGGACTTGAATCATCAATCAAAAGTCAAGAAAATGATCCTGTTTCCCTACTTAATCTTCCCTGACAGCAAAACACCCATTACCGCTACTTAGGATATTTGAGCTTCCATCCCTAACAGATTCAGCAAGTCAAGCAATTGCAAACTTGATTGATTTTCCAGGGGGCTGTTGCATAGCAACAGATGTGCTCTAGAGTCTCTCAGTCCTGTTATTTTTTAATCTAAATTTACAACATGGAAAGCATGAATATTCATCCTAACACCATAGATTGATGTAGTCTTTTGAAACTTTGTTCATTAACATACTGTACAAGGTCAAGATCTGAATAGCCTTAACACTGAAAAGTATCACAGGAGTTGTATATATTAGTCTTATGTACATACAGTATGTATGGAAGCACAAAACTCACTTGACGTGATGCAGTTTTATCTCCAAAACTTCTAAAATCACTTCCACAAATCACATCCATCATCCACAAGTTGATGAAGTGCAATAGTTAAACCATACTCACTCGATGACAACTTCAAGCTTTTTGATCACTCAGTCATCCTTACATGCCCTGATTAAGAATTCCTGCTGAATTAGTATGCTGTGAAATGTGCTGTTTAAAGTTTCCTTGAGTAGTTAATCCCAAAGCCCCATGATGCCGTTGAGATACCTGAATATTTTGGTAATCTGATTTTTCGGCCTTCTGCAACATTTCTGCCTGAACATCTTGTAGCCCAGGCAGCTGCTGAATCTCTTCTGAGACCATTTCTTCGTTGCAGCCTTATTTTATGTCAAACTAGTGGGCACTTTTGATTTAAACTTTGATTTTGTAAATCACTCCATAGTTGGCGCCTGTGAAGTCCTTGTGTTCCATTATCCTTTACAATCTCCTGAAAGAATAAGGGAGATCAGGGCAGAACATGTGAGCACAGATGTGTAACTCCAGGACTCCAGTGTTAGACCAGGACACACAATAACATCTGCTCTTCCCAAATACCTTGATTTGGATTGGATGCTTAATATCCACACAGCTGTTAAGCTGTTGTTTCGTTGTGTTCCGTGAAAGAGGGCACAGCCTAGCCCAGAGGAGAAAGCAATTTGCTATGGTTTGCAGCCCAGGGGAAAGTGCACCATCTATTGGTCCATTGTAAAGCATGTAAAGGTGTCCACTAGTTATCAGAAAGTTCCCCAGTTCATGCCCAGGCTCCGATACTGACTTGTCTCTCTGAATGGCTTTTCAATTCTCCTTGTGCTGTATCTTTCAAAAGAGAGGAAAGGTTTTATCAGATACATCATAGCAGCAGAGTGTAATATATCATTCATTTTCTAGTCTCTCTAGGAAATACGGGCTACTGATAGTGGACTCTTTTTAATAGTGTGCACTATCCCAAGGGCTACATACCTGCAGCGAACTCAAGTCTAGTTATTTCTTGCTGTGCTTATTTTACTAATTGCCTATGATACCTTGGTATGCTCTCCTGTTCTTGGGGTTTCCCATAAGGAGGCAATTCTGTGTTCTGGCCACTACACCTGGCTTTCTGAGTGGTCATGGTAACTAGCAGCCAATCAGTGAACTCTAGCTACAGATGATGGTGTTTGTGCCCAGCAGTTCATGAATCAGTATAACTGCATAATAAATGTTTTGAAGAAATACTGTTGATGGGGTGTACCATTATGAATAAACTGCTAGACCCCTAACAATCATGTTGACTCCTTTAATTCAGAATATGGGTATGCAGTATATCCATTACATTTGTGGAAGATATTTGTTTAGCTTTCAAAATCCAGTATTCATTCATTAGCTGTAGGAAGAATAACAGCTTCAAAATGACCGCATTTCAGCTACAAGAAAAGGACATGGCCAGCAATCCAGCAGGAGGGAGGTTCCAGGGAAATTTATTTGCTGAGGATCTTCTATGACATCCCACACTCAGATGCGTTTTGAAATAAAGTTCTAGCTGTGGCACAAGAGTGCTGTACATGTACAGTATTTAACTGCCACATTTACCCCCTGAGCTCTGGGTACCTCTTGTTAATTGTTACAAAATAACAGGCAAGAAGTAATCGAGTCTTACATGGCAGGGGACTTCTGTTCTCCAGCACAGCCCTGCTGAAGTCTATCGGACTCATTGACAGGACACACAAATACATGTTAACAATAAATAACACAATTATCCAATAGGCACAGCAGTTACACTACAGTCAGCTATTTACAATCGGTAGCTTCCTGAGTTATAATTCCTACAGACCTGTGAAACAGAATTCTGCCACTGTAGACCAAAAGCACAAAAACACCATCTTCAACAAGCCAGAAAAAAATGCTTCTTCTTAAAACTGGACTCTATTCTGTACAAGTCTTTCTTTAACATTCTAAAAGTTATTTTTCTAACCTGTAGTTGCAGTTCATTAAACTGTTTCTTTAACTGAATCCTTTTAATTTTTAATTATTTTATAAGTGCTTTCTTTCTGCTTTGATTTTTCTTGATTTAGTGAAGTGTATGGACCACTGCTTTCTAGACTTTAATTTGACTTTTTTGCGGTGTGATTCTGTTGTGTGCTTCAAACAGAATATCTTTAAATTCTTGCCATTCATTCGATGCTGGTGCTATATCTATATTATATCAAAATGCTTTTCTTAACATCTCATTCCTTTATAATCTGTTTACCTGAAATTATTATTTTTTTTGTGTACCTGTACAGTTTTAAAATAAATTTGAAGGCATACAATATCCTAGTGATACCTTTCCTTACTCTTGCTCCTGTTTGAAAAGATTTGATCACTGCTGGCATTATCTCTATGAGGTCATCTGATGAAGTAAGAAATCACTAGCTTTTCTGTTTCAGTGGCTGATATCCAATCTATGTGAGCAGAATTAAAATCTCCCATGAGATTCCACTTCTTCCTCTACATACATTCTTTGTTTCATTATACAGTGTTGAATTGCAATTGATCTGAATACTTTAGTGACCCATAGCACACTCCTAACAATATGCTTTGGAATATTCATAACTGATACATACAGATTCTAAAATCCTTGATTCATCTAGATTAAGTTCCTGTATCTAATCTATGCTATTTTTGCTGTACAGTGCTACACCTCCACTTCTTCTATTTTTTCTCTCTCTCTCAAGAACACTATATGCTATTGCTACTGTATATTCATCACCATCACTCCTTCAGCCATATTTCTGTTATTCCTGTTACATCATAATCACATAAGATAATATAGTAGCTGTTATCTCTGGCATTCGTTTAACTTTCATTTTGTTCTTAATATTCCTAACATTTACAGTAGTTGTAAGCGTTTAATTTCCTGGACATTTGGTGTTTTGTTTCTCCTTAGGTTCTCTTTTCAGCCCTGCTCTTTTTCATTCACCAGTAAAGCAGCTTACATATCAAGGTTTTAATCTCTCTGATAGCCTGGATTTACCCCCTTCAAAGGCATATTATTATAAACTGGTGTGGCACAAGTGGTCTTTTTCATATTAAACTGCCAAAACCATATTATGGAAGAGTCTAGTATTCCCAAGTGCACAAGAAGTTTGTGATTCCTTGAAATGCAAGATACCCTGTAATTTTCAAGCAAAATTCTGTTTGTTCGTGTTAAAGGGAGTCATGGAGCATTGTTTGAATTCTGTTTTATTCTAATCTATACTTCCCATGGTTTTAAGGGGAGATCATGCTTAAGATTTAAAATGATGGCCCATCAGCGAAGGAGGAAGAAATGGCTTTCAAAATCTAATCCTTGTGAGTCAAATTCTGATATCTTTCTAGCTACTGCATGTCAAGAATAATTATTAACGTTTTCCTTTATTTATTGATTGCTGCTCATTTCATTTATGCATTTATTCCCTTGGAAATCCTGTTTTATTATCAACTCTGATGTGACTGTAAAATAAAAGCTATTAAAATAGGTATTAAAAGCTCTTAAAATAGTCAAATATTAAATACCCTTATGTTTGTTTGTCAGGAATACTGAAATCTAGCAGCAAGCACAGAGGCAAAGCCACAAAAAATAGCATACATAAGACACTTTTCAGTGCAAACTGAAGGTGGGATTCCATTGTGAACAAATTTGAACCAAATCATCTTTGAAAATCAGTTCTGTTTCTGTCATACATATATCAAAACTCATTTGTTGAGTTTTTAATCCCTTTCAGTACATGTACTGCATATGTGTACATTATATACTGTATATATACTGACCTCCCAAAGTACTGGGACAAAGACCTTACTGCAGCCATTTTGAGTTCATGCCTATGCTTGAGGTGTTTGGACTTCAGTTTTTCTTCACCACACAAAATGATTACTTGATTGGATATAACTCTGGAGATTGACTTGACTGGTCTTAAAATTTACACTTTTCATTGTCATCGTCTTGCTGCATGGTGAAGCACTGCCAATATGTATAGAAGCGTTTTCTTCTACTTAAACAGGCAAAATGTATCTGTAGACTTCAGAATTAATTCTGGTGATGTCAACATTAGTTACATCATCGATAAGACAAGGGAATCAGTTTCAGAGGTGGGCAAACATGACCAGACCATTATCTCCATCATGCCACACAGATGAGCTGGTATTCTTCGGACCAAAATGCAGCTGCTTTCTTACCCCACTCTTTAAACTTTCTATCATTTTGGTGTCATCTATAAGAAAACATTTCCAAAACAAACCTGACTCATCTTTGTACTTCCAAAATAATTATTTTCTGACTTTTCTGTTCTTGGCACTGATGAGGGGTTAACATTTTGTGTTGTAGTCTTTGTGAGTCTGCTGTCTTGGTCTTCTGTGAACTGTGGATTTTGATACCTTAACCCCCTTGGATATTGGAGGTTGTTGGTGGATTCGCTGACAGTTATTTAAGCTTTTTTTCTTGACAGCTCTGTCAATTTATTTTTCAGCTGCAGATGTTTTCTTTGATGACCTGATCTTGGTGGACTGGAAAGTATACCTGTGATTTCTTTTTTGTCAGTATACAGTGATGTGAAAAATAAAGTACACCCCCTTATGAATCTATAGTTTTACACATTTAAGACATATCTGACCTTCATCCAGTCCACACCAAGTCCTAACAGTAGATAAATCTTACCTCATGTGACAGATAATACACACAAATTTTACATTGTAATTATTCATTAAACAAAAAAAAATCTACCAATATTCAGTAGCCTAGCATTCAGTATTATCAAGATGTATTATTAACAGATACTCTCTTCTTGAGTATCTGTTGATTTTGGTACGCCCTATATCTGTGCCATGTTGGGGATAAAATTTTTCTTTCAGCTTTAAAACTGCTTCAGAAGTTGTTCTTTAATAGAAAGTTCTTTGATTTTCTTTTTTACTTTTGGCCTTGGACTTCAAACACTGAAGTCAAAGTGAGATAGCATTTTCACATCTCTTAAATGAGCATAATTACCCAACAACCAAGAACTGAACAAAAGGAAACCCCTGACAGTTCCACTTTTTTCCTAAAAAAATGAATTTCAATTTTACCAATACGTTTAACTGACCTAGGAACTGAATACTTTATTAAATAGGAGCTACCCAATCATATTTTATATTAGAAACAATTATTATTAGAGATCATTGTAAAAATCCCAGTTAAAACTTCATGGTCCCAATATTTTTTTTTGGGGGGTACTATATCAAACGTTAAAAAAAAACAATAGTCTGGAGAGTTTAGTTTCCAATCCAACTTCTCCAAGAGTTCTGGGCAAAGACTATAGTTGCCACATTTTCCAAGATTCAGGTTAGGCTTAGGGTAAAGGTTACTGCTTAATTGTTTTACTGGATATGGGCAAGCACTGAAAAAGTAAATTTTGTGACAAAAAACAATTTTGGGATTTACTCAGAAGTCCTTGGAGAAACCAGAATTGCCCAAGCAAAATAAAATAGACAACCAGATGTGGCCTGTAACGCATATATACTGTATATCAAGAAAACAAGGTGCTTATGAAGTCAATTGTAAATTGGTCTACAGTATATTACTTCAGCTGTGTTCTGAGTAGTGTGCACAGTAGATCATTCAAATTTCACACATACAAATGGCACCATGGGGAATGTTCTCGACATGAACATGAGAAAACAGACTCCATCACCTGAATGTGGCCACCAGTTCTGTACCTGACTGTTTACTGTATGTACTGCTTAACTGCAGCTCTGTGGTAAGAGGTGACATTGACGCTGCAGTTTCCAAAAACACACATTACAAGTACGGTATTATATCAAATGCTTGGGACTAAAGGAACTAATCTGTGAAAAAAGCATTACTAATGACTGAATATTTGAAATCATGGATCCCCTTCTTTTAAAGCAGAAGAGATTTGTCACAGCTGTTTAACGGTGCTCAGCAGCCAACGTGCATCCTCCTTTCTGTCAAGGACATGGTGATTAAAATCAGACCTGTCTGGCAAATGCTCTGGCTGAAGCCATGCTTCATGCTAAGAGAGGGGAGGTGACTCATCTTGCTTGTTTTTCTGCAATATTAAAGGGGAGAGGGGAAACAAGCTGTTCCGGGCTTGTTTTATATTGCCTGGTTGTGCTGCGCTATTTTATGCTTGCAGCTGCCATCACGCTCGTTTTGCATACATGCGTGCCCGACGGTTCAATTATTTTGCCTGCCAAATTGTGACAGCCAGCTCTTCCATGCCCACAACCATCATGGTAGTCATGAATCCGCAGCACTTATTTAACTGGTAAGTTATTTGTAAGTTATTTCAGGTTTTAAAAAAACTGAAAACAGCCTGAAAAATAAGTCCTGTCCACCTCTTCCTGGTAAAAAAAAAATGTCTTGATCTCAATAAGGGTAGCACAGTGGTTAGCATAGTTTCCTTACAGCGCAGGGGCCCTGGGTTCAAGGCTGTACTTTGGCTGGTATCTCCGTGAAATATGTATGTTTTTCCCATGTTCATGCGGGTTTCCTCTGGGTGCTCCAGTTTCTTCCCACAGTTCAAAGACCTACTGGTAGGTTAATTGGCTTCAGGGAAAGTTGGGTGTGTATGTGCTTGTGTCTGTGTTTGCCTTGCGATGTACTTTGCCCATCTTTGGTCCCAAGAAGACTCCTGTAGTTTCTATTTGGTTTCTACTTTTAAATTGAATGATTATTGCCTCAATTGTCTATCATTTGTCTATTTGTCAAACAATTTGTGTTTGGTAAGATCTCTTTCAATAACCTTACAATCTGTTCTATCAAACCTGGTCCGGTTTGGGAAATATAAAGACTGAATTTCGTAGAAACTGAGAAAAGTGACTCTGCAAATCAGAATTCTAGAAAATATGCAGAACACTATCGATGTATTAGGACATCGTGGACAGCAGTACAGGGAGGAGTTGACAGACACTTCAGCAGATTCCTGCCAGCGGAAGATGGGCAAGAGGCTACGACCAGTCCCATGTTTCTTCTGGGGTTCTCTGGACTCCATCTTGTAACATTTCTCAGCTCTGTTGAGAGCAGAGATAAGAGAGAACGAGAATCTTCTTTCTTCACCCTCGGCTGCTCGTAAATTGTCTCTGACTGCTGCTGCCCAGTAGAGCAAATCATGTCATTTGACAACCCAGAAATCAGATCAGTTTCAGCCACAGTATGGTTTTCCCCCCACCAACCACCATTGAACAAGCACACCCCTTACAGGCAATGGTTTAAACAGTCCTACAGTATATTCCTTGATACTACTGCATCTTTCTAACAGGAAACACATTGGTAATGAGGAGGGACCACATGTTATTATCTTCATTTCTTACCACACTTTTGATCTATCCAAGGCCTATTATGCATGTCTGAATTGGAAGGGTTACATTCTACAATATGCCCATAAATGAGGAAACAAAAGAAAAATCCTATTTGCCACAGTTTGGATGGAGGTTAATTTTCTCTATGCAAAGGAATGGGAGATCTCTGAAACAAATCGGGTTGCTGTTGGATCAGCAAATGGTGCTCTTTTCTCTGGACCACAATTTACAGACTAGTGCCCCAGAATGGTGACCTGGGACACAATGTTGTAAGAGGTGCCTTTCTTCAACATTTCTTCAGATGTTGATCCCAAGTCCTAATTACTTGGCAGTAAAGGTTCCAGGGCACATTTTAAAAAGAGTAGCAGTGTTAAATCAGGTGTCTCTGGGCTTCCCTTAAGCTCCCTCTTTATTCCACTAGTGAAGCAACTTCTCCTTTCTCATCAGAGAGAAGTTTTCACAGCTCCTTTTCACAGGTGATCTGCTGTGTAGTGAGGTTGTTGGAGCACAATGAATGCCATGTGTCACTCAGGTGGGAGAGCTATATTTCAGGGTGAATGAATATATATATAAAAAGTTTGTATATACATACAAAACATTTTATGACTGGCATGGCGTCTTTCTCAAAGGAAGCAGCACTGGAGGCGTTTACAGGCAAGCAATAACACCTGTATTCAAAGTGCAGTTGACACGTTTCTTACAGATAGTACCTAATGTCAAAGATCCTATTCCTTCTTCATTATTATCATCATCATGATTAAAATGTGGCTTTTCAATCAGAGATTCAACTCATATTTAGAACATACTGCAAATTAATTATTTTTTATAATCCGCTCCTTATGATACACTTCAAGTATTAGACTTTATTTCTGTCTAAATTAATTCATTAGTGCCATCAACTTACTTTTTACAGTGCAGTAGAAAAACAGTTCGATTCACCATCTGCGGAGATGAGAGAAGCTCATGGAAAGTGTATTCTTTGGCAAGGATGTGCTCAACATTATTCTAGAGATGTATTTCACCAGAGCTCGCTCGCTCGCTCTCCCCCCTCAATCTCTTCTCTTACTTTTCCTCTAATAAGCATGACTTCGGCATTCATAATCCCTGTTAAAAACTCATTTTCTCAATTTCATGTCATAATAACTCAAGACAGCAGAGTGCAGCACAACAGGCATTTCATTTGTCCAAATCTTTGCTCTGGCCTTGGAGGTAAATTGAATCTGTGGAGTCCCTACAGAAGCCATTAAAATAAAGTCTGGTTTAATAAAAACATTTGTAGGACAGTCAAACGATTGACAAATATGACTAACATCCGTTCCAATTCTCCCAGTTGAACCTGTGGTGGGTAGGAGGTGTATGACCTTGGAATACTCAACCACTTCATGCAACTTTTGTTCTGCCATTGTTGTTGCTATGGCAGCCTTTTCTATTTCCTCTTCAGGAGCAAACAGGATTATAATTGGTTAATTAGCAGGAAAATATGCAATAGATATTTTTACGCTTATAGATCTTTGCCTTTTATTTTCCTTTGCACTAGTGACAACTGTGTAATATAAATATGACCTCGAAGAATGACTGGGGTGTGAATCGCCTCAGGGTAATTTGTATGCAGCACGCGTGGCGTTCAGTGAATGTTCTTGGCTATGAAGGGATTCAGTGAGTTCCATTCTGCTGTAGCTGCTGATTAGAAAACAGAAACCTATTGGCCAAGACTGTGAAACAAAGAGCTGGGTGCTGCTCCACTCGACAGTTTACAGAGGCTGACAAGAAGGAAAACACTGCTTTAAGACCAGAGGGGACAAGTGCAGCTGTTTCCAATTTACAGTACCTTTTTTCAGCCCACTTTGCAAAGCTGTTTGTTTGAACCAATAAGGATGACAATTCAATGTAAATATCATTAATGAGACAGGGTCGATTTTTTTTTCTAAATCAGTGGAGGTGTTTAACCAAGAAAATCATAATTTGGTGATTTTCCAGGCTATGAAACTTTTAGCAGTTGAGGTTTGTGTTTAGATTGAATCATCCTACTGTTTACACTTCTTATTTCAACCAGCAGGCATCAGATTTCGGAGAACGAATTGTGACCAGTGGGAATCTAACCCATTTCCTACTAAATGTCTGCTACTGACTCCTTCACACACCACACTCTTACAAGGTCACAAGAATATCTTACACTTACAGAAGTGACTGTACAAATGCCAGTACCGTTTCATTTTTTTTTCATTTTTAATTAAATTGTAAGTAAATTACAGGAAGACAATTGTATTGCAATGACTGAATCAGACACGAGTTCTAGTGTCATGTCCCTATGGGCTAAAACTCCACTAGAAACATTGGTGCATCAAAGTACGTCACGTATACAGATAGACAAAGAATTTCCATTACATTACCGGCAACACATTACATTATGACAGTGTGCTAAACCACTATGTCCAACATTTTCATGTTTTGGCAATGACTAAGGAAATCGGACAACCTGGATTGCTTAGCAGTCAGGCTGGGCAGCTGTCGTTGCCAAAATGATCTGCCTCTTTTAAGTTAGAGCACAATAAGATCAGGATAAATATATTTGTCACAAAGTGCAGTATTCCTTTTGCTTCAGGTTGAATTCTCTGCATCGGAGAAATGAACAAGAAAAAGCTCAGCTGGTCACCAATGTGGGAAAGATGAAAAAGTAGCAAGTCATTTTCAGATGGTTTCCATGGTAATTCTTTAACTCGCACTCTGAATGTCTGCAGCTTACTTGAAGAGGCAGGTAAAGGGATACTGCAGCTTGCAACTGAAGAGAGTTTCACAATGTATTTCCAGAACAACATCTTAA
Organism: Lepisosteus platostomus; assembly: GCF_059453375.1. NCBI lineage: Eukaryota > Metazoa > Chordata > Actinopteri > Semionotiformes > Lepisosteidae > Lepisosteus > Lepisosteus platostomus. The sequence goes on from NC_142621.1 coordinate 34,342,705, forward strand.
GTTCATGCAAATGTGTCTAGAAAACATAAAACACACATATTCCATCCAAAATGTCCCTTTTTTGTGTTTTATCTTTTTTAAAAAGGCAAATGTCACGCTTGCAGCAGTAAATTGACACTGCTTTCAACCGAAGTCCAACTGTTATCTGCTCCTGCTGGGAATTAATGTTGATCAGTTTGTTTACATTTTCAGTCTTGAAAAACTATGAACCATTTTCGCTTGAAAATGAAACCCGACAGATTTCTCTCCAGTTAATAAAATAACATTGAAAATAAAAATAAAAAAGCAATCTGACTTCAGGACATGGAGTGCTGGTTGCATCATGTTGTAAAAGAAACAACAGTCTTTTCTTTAATACCCAGATAAATCAGAAAGCTGAGGTTTAATCAAGTAACACTTCACTATCAACGCCAGTTATTTTCCACATGGTCTCCCTTGATTTGGTTTAACAGTATTACAAATACTACAGTATATACAAATACAACACAGTAAATAAAAACTAACTTTTTTCTTTGTAGCCCTAGTTTGTTTCAATAAGTCTTCACAGCAATCCTCACTCGGGAACACTACACAAAAAATTGTGCTACAGTGAAATTTCACCACAATGATCATTACATAGCTTTTACAAATACAGTTCAGTACTAATTTTGTAGGATATGTTTAAAACATACCATTTTGTTTTTTACTTGCCCTTTTATACAGTATATCTTACTTGGCATTTTTGCTGAATTCTGACTATTTAATTCAAAACTGCAAAAATGTAATCAAAAGTGAATTTCTTTACAAAACTGCATAAAGGGAATTAACTCCCTTTACAAACTACATGAACAGACCATTAAGTCATAACTAAGAACTAGTTAACCTAGTGCAACTTTCCAAGCTTAAGACCTGCCATAGAAATTAATATCCACCAGTTTTTTGCCAAAGATATGCCACAAGTTGAATTTTGTGCCCTCTAAAAATGGACAGAATGCAAACTAAAGCCTCACAAAAATCCACTGTATACAAATTTCTGAACAAACTGAAAATCAAGACTACTGAAAGTCAAATAATAAAGGCCGAACCTACAGGACATTCACGCTGCCATGAAGTAAGAAGAAGAGCTATAGTCGATAAAACGTGAAACAGTTCCTTTAGGCTATCCCTTTGCTGACAGCAGCACACTCTCGCTTTTAAATGGTGCTGAAAATGATGTGAAGAAGAATGCTCTATTCGATCAAAGTCCCTAAAAATCAGAAACGCTCTTTTCCCTGTGGATTATGCTGTAGGTTCGGGGTCCATCACTGCTTTTCAGGATTTTTTGCTACATTTACTCCATTCAAAAGCATAAGCTGTTTCTGTATTTCGCATCTAACAGATAAAAGATGACATTTGGCAGGAACTCTGCCAGATGAGACAGAACAATTGCAACTGCACTCTGGGAAACAAAACCCCTCCACCGGGCCCTCCTGTAGACTTCACAGAAGAAGTCAACAAGCACTTATGCTTTCCCCTGTCCTAAAAGCTCCGGCCTCTACACAAGAAATGTTTTCAACTGCAGTGGCAAATTAATCCACTATAAAAAAAACAGATCTCTAAAAACTCAAAACATGTACTTGATAACTGTTTTCAAAGTGTTTTCAAAGATTACATTCTGGATGCTCTCCATCCGTCTCTCATGAAAGACACTTATATGTATTTTTATATATGAAACTGAGCGAATGAAATCACTGTAAAAAGCTGTAGTCAAACTGAAGTCTAAAATCTACTTGTGCCTATCCCTAAGACTAATATATAGAGAACAGCATTATGCAAGATCTGCCAACAAACTGATTTGGAAACAATAGGAATCTTGCATCTTCTGCAAGGTTATCTCTATCTTACATTGTTGCTTCAAGGTATAAATATCTGCAACTAGTAGTGAAAACATACTGTAGGCAAATCCAGTCATTTCCTATCATAACTAGCATTTTGATCAACAGCATCGGCGCCAATATAACTTTAAGGTACAGACAGAAACAGTAGATGGCCTCGTGCTATAAACACGATCGTATCTAGATCTTGAACAAGAGACTTAATATAAAATGGATCACCAGGAATAGTCCTGCAGCCCTTACTGAGTACAACTGCAGGAGGTTCGATGATAGAAAATAAATTTGACATTCTTAGAGCTCAGAGCTTAAGAAGCCATGCAGAATATGTGTATCACCACACCCCTGGTAAGGAAACTGCAACGGGCAAGTTATATTTCTCAGGGAGCAGTCCAGAATAAAATTCTATCTAAAAGCACTGAGAAGCAGCCAATATATCTGATGCCTGTAATGACTGGGACACCAGGTAAATACGTGACTTCTGTACAAAATGCTGCTTTATGGTGATTGCATGTGTAATTTTTCTCTGCCTTAAAAGGTTTGAAATATCTTGGAGGCCATAAATGCAGACACATATGGATTTCTCTCGGTTCAATGTCCCATGGGACAATCTCAGGAGCAGATAATCTGTTTGATATAAAGGTCCACGACGGATTAATTTCTAAACTCCACATATTCATAAATGTGTGACATCTGGATTTACACATGCATGCATTTTACATCATTACATACAAGACCCTGAAATCTGGCTTCTGCGTCATTTCTGTTCCATTCAAATAAATATTGCACTACAAAGCCAATCATCTGATTATTTTCTGTAGTACGGTCTGGATTATAAAATCAGCAAGCAGGAAAAAAGAAGGTTGTCACAATGAACAAATTATATTGCCTTTGCATAGAGGCTAAAATGACAGAACACCAAAGATATTATGAGTACTTCTTCTGATAAGGGGCTGAAGTGCAGGTATGGCCAATTGCAAGAGACTGCGCAATGCCAAGAGGCATTTGGCACTAGAACATTAGCAAACCATAGTATTAAAATAAATCAAAGAGCTGGCACTAACGATGCCTCTACAAAATAAATAGCAAAAATATATTTCTGAGAATTCAAGAATCAAGTAAATTAAGTAAATAAAGGCAAAAACCTTTGTATCTATACTACTGAAAACTCAGTTCATACACACACAAGCCACACACAAACATACACACTAATACAGTACCATAGTTAACGTAGCATGTACACTAATGATCACCACAATGCAAGTTCCCCTTTCCTGGAAACATTCTCCATTATTTTCTTTTTTTTTGCTGTCATTTTGAACAGCTTCGATAATTAAAAGAAAATTAAAAAAGTCACATTTGTCTTTCTTAACTCTTCATTCTGTGCAAAACTGACACTTGTTCCACCTACGAGAGCCATGCGCCAGCTGGCTTCAGCCATAGCATTCTCTTCTTTTTTGCAGGAAAACGTAACGTATTGCTTTAAGAAATGAAGATTTGGTCATCGGTAACAATACCAGTTACAAGCATATCTGAGCTTGCTCTTCTGACTTTGTGTTTCTTTTCAATGTGACGTGGTGAAATGTGTGAAAAAGGTGACAGATGTGATTGTTCGAGATGTCTCCTCAGTGAGGTAATTGTTCTGTTAGAGGAAGCTGTCAGGGTTGTGTTTTGAAAACCTTTAGATGGCAGCCCCCCTTTGAAAATTTGCCTGTTCGTTTTTTGAAAAAATGTTTGGCGGCATTTCGTAAGGTCCGCATGTCTGGAGGCTCGGAAGAAAAGCGAACACCAGCTACCACCAACTTCCACTTGCGCATCGAAGATTCTGGAACCCTCTTCAGCGAAACCCGACGACCGCTCTGCGTAGGATACCGACAAGCTTCTACACGCAGATCTCAATGGGCGTCGCCACCAAAATCCGACTGCTGGAGGTATCCCGAGAGACTCGGTCGTAGCTGTTCGTGGAGGACAGCGAGCTGGTGGTCGACAGCGAGGAGAAGTGCGGCGCTGTCTCCATGACAACGGTGGTTTTGTTGACGTTGCAGACGGGGGACAAGGTCTGCTGCTTCATGCGGTCCACCAGGTCCTCTTCGGAGGAGGAGGAGCTGATTTCGGCAAGGTGGCCCCCATTCTCATTGTCCAGCATCCAGCAGTGGCTGAAGTAGCCAAAGACCTCCTTGACGGTGCAGCGCCTCTCCTGCTCTATGGACAGCAGCTTGCGGAACATACGCAGGGCCTCGTCGGTGAAGCGGCGCCACTGGGACGGGATCGTGCCAGTTCTGCGTCTCTGCCACCGCACAAACTCCTCGTAGAACGTGTCGGAGGGCAGGGCCTTCTCCCAAGGGAAGTTCCCAGTTAGCATGCAGAAGAGGAGCACGCCAAAGGCCCAGACGTCAGTGCTGTAGTCCACGCAGAAGCCTTCGTGCTTGGAGTTGTCGCACAGCTCTGGGGCCGTGTAAGGGATGGTCCCGCTCACCCGTTTCACAGGAGAACCAGCTCTGCGGGTCATCCCAAAGTCGGACAGTTTGACCTTTCGGCACTCCTTGTCGAATATCAGAATGTTTTCTGGTTTAATGTCACGGTGTACCAGTTTCTTACAGTGCAGGTAGTCTAGGGCCAGAGCCACCTGGTGTACACAGCGCTTGGCTACAGTCTCTGGTAGACCCACCTAGAGGCGATAAAGAACAGCTTGATTAAGCACAACACAGCGATACATAGATTCAAATGATCAGGTCATTCCAGGTGAACTACAGATTGCTTAATGCCACATAGTTAACAGAAAACTCTCTCGATTTTGGACAGCCTGAGGGATTTTCTGACAAGGGTCAGGTAATAGAGCATTTACAGTGCATGAGCTTGATTGCTCGACAGCGCAGAAGTGCTATTTTGTGAAGAAACCATCCAAATCATCCCAAGTCATGGCAAACCATGAGAAGAACAGAAACCAGAATTCTCGCATCTTCTTATTTTCATTGAAAAACATTCAATCTGTCCCCCAACAAGGAAGCTTTGTTTTTCTGCAGAGAATTAAAATGGAGCAATTGTAAACTTGATTCAATTAATCAACTTAAGATCAAGGTAAAATCAATCCTACTAATCTTTTTTTCTTTTCCTTGTGGGCTTGTATGTATAAATAAGGGGTCCCAGCTCATAACTCCAACTTATGCTCCACAAGTGACTTCACTCCAGAGTGTAAAATAGCTGACCACCATGAAAGCAGTAACAGTAAGTAATTTACATAATTTGAAATGTTAAGCAACTGAAAGATTAATCTCAAATCCCACGACTGAGAGAAATGCACACTTTGTGTGCTCACTGTGTACCGTGTACAAGATTTACATGAAGATTTACAGAAGCAAACTGAAGGTTTTGATGGTGTACCTGGGGTGGAATGATGTCGAAGAGGTCACCAGCCAGAGCATACTCCTGGGCAAACACATAGTATTCGTCTGTCTCGAAGGCTATCCCAAACATGTTGATGATGAAGGGACAGGGAGACAGGTAGAGGGAGATGCTGTACTCTCGGAGAAAGCTCTTGAGCTTGGTGGTTTTTTTCCGGAGGAATTTCAGGGCCATCTTTGTGCCTGTTTCCAACAAAACATATTTAACAATCATGATATCTATTCATTCATATGTCCTAAAACCTGTGATGGCACTATTTCATTCTAAAGGATTTACCATCCTGGATTTATCACCTCTTACTATACAAAACAATCTCTGCCCATCAAGGTCTAAATGTCTAATATATTTCAGCCTCTGATAGACAGTTTCCAGCAGTAGAAATGCCACAGTTTCAGTATTAAAAAATAATGTTCCAGAAGCTACTTGGCAGAGATACAGGCACCGACAAGGAGTGGTCATGACTTTCTGTATGTTCACATCAACCACTTCCTAGAGAACAGGTCACAAAATCTCGCAGGCCTGCCAGTAATCCCTTCAAACTTCATATATAATGTAGGGGCTCCAGCACCACAAAACAGCTGGTGCAGACTGGAGGGAGCTCACCACAGTAATCAGAAGGAAGTAGCAAGGGCCCCCAACCGTAAGTTTGTGCACAGAGAGAGAACAGTTCAAATTAGCAGACAAAGACTTCAGAAAAAGTGTCTTCATATCCTGTGGAAAATTACCAGATGCATGGTTTAATAACGGACACAGCTTAAATATTAAAAAACCAAGCAGCTTAACCCCACATTTTGTGCTATTTGCAATAGCTGTTAAGTGGATGCTTTAAAAAAACGCAGTTGTATTGCTGCAATAATTATTTCAGAACTTCTTTCAGCAATTACTGTATATCAGACATGTGGAAGCTTCCATTGACTCAGTGCAAGAAATATCTTGCAGAGGTTAATAATAAGCACTTCACAATGCTTTAAATTGATTGGAAAACATTATTTTAACTTTCCAGTTGAAACTGATTGCGCAATTTTACATTGATGAAGCCCTTCAGGCCATACATTTTCTGTACAAAACACGCCTTTCGTTTAATATGCAAAACCTTGTGTTCTTGGATTGGTACCGTATTTTGATACTGTGTCTAAATGGATATTTTGCATGAATCAGATGAATGCCATCTGCCATGATTCTGTATCTCTTGCCACTTATATCATTGTACAAAGTTTATGAACAGCACATTTAATGGTGAAATATGAATGATGGCATTTAAAAATAATTTATAGCAGTATCTTCCCCTGGTGATTTGTTTTAGCAGTTCAGATTGGTTACAGTAATACATTTTTTCTCTGCTACCTGAGCCTTATGAAGGTATGCCATGCTAACATTTGCAAGCTGAACACTAATACAATATAGCAGACTGCTGTCTATGAAAAAGCACCATGTTCCTCAACAGCAAAGGAAACCCAGTAGGGAATTCTGGAGTCAGGTATATGAAGGTTCTCCTGCTATTCAGCGGTCTTCCTCTGATTCAGAGTGGGAACACCTGTCTTGGGTTTCTCAGTCTGTAATTTATACAGTAGAAGTGATCAAAGCTGGCGGGCCTCTAAGATGTTGTGTGACCAGATGGTCTGTAGTTTGACTGTTCCTTCCAAACATGGTGGGACAGGCTTGCATTGAGTCTTTGCCAGGTGACAACAAGTTGAAACCAGTCATTTGCTCTTTCCTAGTATAGTTCAGAATCCCATTTAAAAGGAAACAAATTAATAAGTAAAAAAATAGTTTTCAAACTTCTTAATGGAATCATCTGAGGTCTTTTTTATGTTAAGGATGGAGAAATTAGCTTTTGTGGATCTTGATCCTCTTTTACTGTCTATTGCATACCCATCCACACCTGCCAAATGGTTCCTATATTATACTAAGCTTTTTTATTAAGCATGTTAATAGCCTATTTCAGCAAGAGTCTCTAAGTGAGTGGTCTTTTAAACAGTGGTTGTCCATGCCATTATTGGAAGATGATCACCATAAATGGCCTCCTGAAGGAAAGGTAGTTAAACACTGAAAAGTCTGTACCGGTTCTCAAAGACTACAAATGTCTATTTTTTTCTGTCTGCGTTTCTTGTCCATACTAATGAAACTTCTTGGAGCTTTTTGGCATTGAACTCAGAAAAGTGCTTTACCTCACAATAAAAGTAACCGTGAGGTCTACACAAATGCAAAAGTGAAATAAGGATCACAGGCTGGATATTTGGATTTCATGCAAATATTCAGTATTTCATGCAAAGAGCGAAAGAGGTCTATAACAAACTTCCAAGCCTTGTTGCTGAAGAATATATTTCAAGTAATGGTTGCGGGAAATTTTTAGATTAATTATGTATCCATCCATCCATTTTCTAACTGCTTTATCCAATTCAGGGGAGCTGAAGCTTACCCTGCAAAGCAACTAGCAGGAAACATCCTATATGGGACACCAGTTCATCACAGGTCACACACACACTCACACCAGGGCCAATTTTCCTAGAAGCCAATTAACTTACCTGTATATCTTCGAACGGTGGGAGGAAACCCATACAAACACAAGAGCATACAAACATTGATCAGATATCAGTAACCAAATTATTATGTTCTACAGTATTTGTGTAGCAGATCCTATATGCAGGGTGGTGACTTGAATAACATCCACAAAGTTTTCCAATCAAATAAATAAGATGAGTCAACATGGCCTCCTCTCATTCGTAATGCATATGATCACGCCTCATGAGAGTGCTGTACCTTCAAATTCGGGGTTCAGGGTCATTACCCTGGTCCCCCTGTAATGCAGACCCTGCGGTTGTTGAACAGGCATGCTCATTGAAAGGATGATGGCAGGCTTCTCACCTCGGAGTTTATGGATGACCAGATCAACTTTGCCATATGTGCCTTTCCCCAGCTCCCGAATCACCTCGTAGTACTTGTTAACCTCCAGCTTCTCCAGGTTCTGAGCCGCAATGAGCTGCAGCTCCTCCAAGATGTCTATGGAGGCTCGGGAGACCAGCGGGGAGGAGCTCATTCTGCTTCTTGGGGAGCCGCTTAGACGTGGGGGCGGAGGGAGAGATCTTCTGGGCGCTCTTTCTATAAAAAAATTTTCAGTACAAAATGAGTTTTTTGTTAACAAAGCACCACTTAAATGTTGAAAACCAGAAATCGGCACCTCTGAGCCCAACCAGTTTTGAACAGACAGAGAAAAAAGAAATCAAGTCAAAACAAGGCTTAAGAGACCAAAAGAGACCAACACCAATGTATATCTGGTACAAAAAAAGACAACTCATTGCTGCCTCAGTGCTACAGAAATACAGTTTCAGAATTGCTGGCGTGTATTCTTGTTATGGCTCGGAAACTTTACCCAAACCCTCTGTTACACTGCTTTTTTCAGTCATCAAGTAAGAAGTGTTTTGGAGTGAAATTACACAGGGCAGGGGGCACTGCAGGATAATACCTAGAAAGATCCTATTGTTGTTGTGTCCATGAGAAACTTATTTTACCCAGACTGCTCCAGTTCACGTTTGAATTGATAAGACTGCCTGTGACCCTACAATTGATCTGCTTCCCATCATCATGCACTGGGGAAATCATGTCCATTTAATGCTACAGGATTTTGTCTGACGAGCCGCCAGGCTGTGGTATTTTGCTGCACTGAAAGTACAAGTTGCCATCCTGCAGTTCCTTTTCTCTCCATCTCTGTACCTTGGTAGGTTTTCAGAGGCAAGAAAGCTATACTGGAAATGATGCTCACTTTGGCAGAAATCTGACAGCAGCTGTCAGCTATTTGCCTTGTATTTATTCACTGTCTGCAAACACAACTGGGCAAGAGGCTCCAGAGCGGAATGACACACCGTGAAAAAAAGACCATGTCTACAGTATGTCTGTTGCCCAGTGAAGTTTCAAAAAATGCCAAAAAGATTAAAAGGCATCATACACAGAGTTTGTAAGACAGTATATAGTTGATATGGGAAAAGAGCATTGTATTCTCCTTCATATGTGAGGCAGACCCAGGAAAGTTGTCTTGGTTCCAATTGAAAACATTTTCATGTAAAAAATATTTATTGTATTTTAGAATTGTTCTTGTTTCTGCACTGTTAAAGAGAAAATATTTTTAGATTTAGAGAAGTCTGATATGCTGTGTACTGGTGCCCTAATTTATTAGTCAGTGTTGTGCTTTATGTTTAAATGCATATTTATGTGAAATGACAAAAAGTAGTCTTGCATTATATAACAGCAAATGCTGAATGCACTGAAAGCTTGTCCGAGATTAATTTTTCTTTTCTTCCATTAGCACTGCAGCACAAAATCTAGCAAATGTATTTTCGTCTCTTGATGCTGTTGATGAACACTTCTGTAACAATGAATAAACAGGAGCTCCACTCTCTTAATTAAGAGTTCAGAATTACATAATCCTGGAACCCTGCAGGGAGCCCACGTGTAACATTCTTTAAGCAGAAATACTTCAAACGCAGAACACAGCCAGCATCTATTTTTTTTAGTTCAAGCACAATCCCAAAGATTTCAAACTCCAGAAAAGGAACAAAAGGAAAAAGCCTGGCCCTTAGTGCAGAAAGTCAGTTGGCTTGTTTGGCAGTTTCCAAAACTCTCTTTCACTTCACTGTTAGTCTTGAGCTAGCTGGTTACATAAGGCCATTTATCACAGGCTGATTGCAAAATATGAGTCCAACTGTAATTTCAAGTGATGCACCTCGCTGGTTTTAAAGAGCACTGGCTGCAGATGCCTGCTGCCTTTCCAGAGGATTCCAATGTTTGGATCACTTAGGCCGTTCCTGGCTGCTATGAACAGTCAAGACAGTTTGTTCTCGATGATGATCACAGCTGCTCACGCTGCAGCAGGGGTTACTGTACATGGCAGCTGTGTTGGCGTTGGGTTTTTTAAAAATAATTTATCTTCTTCTAACACATTATAGCTAGCATTTACATGGACTGATGACAAGATTTTTTATTTCTGTACACGATCACACAAGGTGTAGGCGTTATTTTAAAAGAGCTTCAATCGCCTGTTGTGAAGGGTCATAAAGTTTTAGTGTTTTCACCGTTGTATGATCGTTTTTCCTCATTCCCATTCATGCTAGTTTTTGGTTCGGCAGACAGGCAGTAGGTCTCAAGCCAAGTTTTTACCTTTCTTTTACAAAATGGATGCAACTATTGCAAAAACACACCTGCAGTGCTCTTAACAGAATGCAGAATTTGAACTCTCTGCAACAAAAAACAGGTAGTTTAATTGTTGATAAAGAAAATCTGTGTTGAAAAACGATAAAACCTCATTCCTTAATTACAAAGGAAGTGTTTGGGAGGGGGAAGAACTCACTTCATCGGAACCCATGTCACAGAATGTGTTAAAAAAGAAGCTGGTATGACAGTTAGACTTTGTGTTCCCCTGCAAACCAGCTCACTGATGCAGCTCACAGAAGCTGATGGCTGTTTTCGTAATATTAATTTCACTACAGTCCTCAACAGGGTTGTAGAACTATTATGCTTTACAGTGAGAGTCACTCATCAACGGTAGAGCATTTTACTCAATCAGATCTCTCACACTTGCCTCCTACCCTACCAACAGCCTTGTTTCCTTGTCTAAATGTATTTTAATTGATACCCCAAGCAAGACACAGAGTACATCATTTTTCCCCAAGAGAGGCATGGCCCAGTACACATAGGCATTTGGCTGTATGTGTTTTGAGGAATCTATTGTGCGCCATCACCTTGTCAGTGCTGGACAGACAGCAGTTAAAACCCTATGATCGATGCCCCTGAGGGGAATAAAACAATCTCTCTGCACAGGATAATACAATTCTTTGTTTTCCATGTGTAGGTATTCTCACAAAGAAAATAGCACTCTGTCGTTGACTGGATTCTGAGCTTTACTCAGTTTATTTTTAATTAATATGCAGTAGCGGAGAGGTACATCAAACATCCCTTAACATCTGTGAGCCCTTCAATTATAGCGTTACAGAAACCGTTGCTGGATGGGGGAGGGGGATTTCGGAACTTTTCTTCTCGAGTTTTTTTCCAGTGAGGAGGTACTCCTGCAATGTTAACCTCTAAGAATTTAGGCACCATTGCAACATATCCAGTTCTATCCAGGAATATTCAAATAACTACATCTACATAACTCTGTACACAGTAGTACACAGTAGTTTCAGTAACCACTGTTTTGACATAATGCATGCAGCACTGCACCCAAAGAGTAAAGCCAGCACAAATCCAATAAAGAAATGGACAAGGGTTCTGAAGGTAAAGGGGGGCAGTATTGCTGGCCAAAAGAAAATCATTGCAACCTGAAAATCAATGTGGAAATATAAATTTGAGATCAGGAGGTTCTTATTTACACAAAAGGTTGTGGCTCCCTGCCACGTTGTTGAACCTGGTAACAAGCTTAATATGACAAATAGCCTCGTCTCGTATGTTACAGTTCTTAGGTTCTCATGGGGGGGGGGGGGGTGACTATTTTTTACTATCTGATCACACATTTGTGGTTTAAGATTGACTGCAGAAGACGTTTACTTCCTTCTCTCCCTATTGCTACTGCTGTGTTTAGCGCTACAACATGACCAGCTCTCAGGGAGCAGGATGTACATGACTGCTGTGTTTTCAAAGCTCCTTGAACAGCGACATGCAATAATACATCCTGGAACGTGCACAGTTTAAATTCACCCACCCAAAAAGTTCAATGTTTGGATTTTTTACTCTGTGACAATATGATAAAGTCAAGGCTCATTCTTGCTTGCTTAGTAAAACAGATGGTAGCTAGGGAAGACGTCTTTAATCATCAGTGGTTTTAACTCTGTTTCTGAAAGTCATTTATGTCAAGTTCCATTTAATAGGATCAGGCTGTGCTTGTCATCTGTTTACGGCCTCGGTGAACATCCAGAGTATGCCGTTGATATAGGAGCAGACTTAAGTTTGATTTTTACTTCAGTGCTGGGGCACCTCTTCTCCAAGTGGTCCCTGCGCATTCCTTCAGAGTCTTACTGTTTTCAAACCTCACAACAAGGTTTAAAAGGACCTGGTACTCTTTTTGAATGAGGAAAAGAATGGGATTTTCTATTGTTTTCATGCAGGCATGTATTGATTACTATGTGCTTCTATTTCTCTCCTTCATGCTGCAGAACAGCATGTCCACTGATCCACTGTCATATCTGATCATGGTCTGGTTATGTACTCATCTGATGTGGTTGCAGAAATCAGTGCTGGCCAATGCTGCCATTTTGTTCTTATTTGAGAAAGAGGCCTCCAGAGAGCTTCTTTTGGGGCTCTCTGGGGCCATAAATCAGCCTTAATTCTTGGAGAGAGGTTACACATCCTTTATTGGGAATGGTTGTAAAGTTTTTGCTTCTACTCTGAACAAAAAAATGCAATGAGCTGTTTAGTTGTCTCATCTGGAAAAGTCAATTCTACAGTTGAGTGGAAAACAAAATTGAAACTTCATGAGGAGTAAGGCTATAGTCCGGCTGCTCTGAAAACTGAATTTAAAAACTTCACCATAGCACAATTCCTAACACACAAGACAACATCTTGACTACAATTAAAGCAGGTTTAATTAAATCTTCTCCTTTACAGTTTACACTATGTGGTAGGATTTCAATTTGAGAAATTCACATACTTTCTTGTACCAATGTCTTATTAATGATGACACCTATTTCACTGCCACTACAATGCCCAGAACAAATACATTCTAGTATAATCAGTTTAATTTAGACAGGAAGTAACCAAAAGCAAGGAAGATAATCTTATAAATGTACCTAATTCTAAATGATACTTGTGGGTTTTTAATTTGAAGGTATTTTAAACATGGCTGAATTCCAGAAAATCAGGCTAATCATGCCCAAGTGAGAAATCTTAAATACTAATACGACTGCAGGATTTTTTATTTTCTGCTCTCCAGGCAGGACAATGTGTCTTTGAAATGGACCAATGTATTATAAATTCACTGGTGCCTCTTACTAGGCAGACCCCTGAAATGTCCTAAACTTCCAAAGATCTGGGATAGTTTCCTCAAATGGATTCTCAACCCATTCCATACTCACCCTAGTCTTGTCTACAAGGAATACTTTTAGGTGACTTGATGAGAACATCTTGCATCTAAGGGAGCCTCACTCCTTGCCTGAGTTTTCCCATTTCGGCGAGTCCACTTCAGAATTATTGCCAAAATGATGCCATGGGCCACTGACCTACCCCCCTGAAACAGTGGCTGATCTGATCATTTTACCTTGTCACTACAAGTGTCTAGTCCCTTCCCCAGATGACTTCTGTTTTCTGACCTAAACTCAGTCCCTTCCCATTTTTTTTAAATGGGATTGAGAACTAGAGAAGCTGGATGGTGGTTCCAAATGGGATGCAGTCTAGGACAGGACTTTCTCATCCTCTGAAAGCCTAACACACTAGCCAGTCTATTTTAAACTTGTAGACATAATGCATGCAGCACTCCATCCAAATGAAGGCTGTTGACTACCTGCACATATGAGGGGAGTGTCCGGTGACAGAAAAATGTACCTCTGCATCCTTCCTTACTTTCTTGCCCCAATTATAATGGCCTGAAGCCCCCCATTCTTGTGAAAGCCTTTTTTTTCTTTTACAATTCTTCTCCTTTTTAACATATTTTAAACTAAATATTTAACAATAGATACAAAGTACAAAATACTAAGTCTTTTGGAGCACATATTACTGTAGGTCTTCAGGGAGGAAAGAGAGGCCAGATGGGTGAGTCGCCTGTCCTTTTTCAAAGCTGTATCTTTTGCTTTTGGGCTTACTTTGGGGTGCCCGATGCGTTTAATTAGACCCATCTGAGCCAACTGTAGAGCTCACATTCCCAAGGCTGATTAACCACACGGCTGTGACAAATTAAAACATTAACAGTTTAGCGTGCAGTGCAGTGGGAATCTGGATTACCTCTCTGCGTCGGGACGCTCATCTGCGGTTGATGTTATCCATATAAAGTTCTCCGGCTCTTCAGTAAAATACTGTAGCAGGGTGGTTGTCCAAGCTGATTCAATGCTGTGGTATTTACATGCACTAACAGTGCGCTTAAAAAATAAAGGCAGCTCAGAAACGAGAGCGTTCTATTGTTCCAAGTGGATATGTGCACTGTTTAAGCACTGTTCTAACTCTTGGTTTAAGCACACTGTTCCACAGAGATATCTTACCATAGCAACCACAGTATAAATGTCTATGTTTTGAATTCACTTGTGAGGCTATAATAAGGGAAGCTAGTTTTCGACACAAATTCATAATGCTAAGAAAACACAGTAGAGGAAATCCCAATGCTTAAAATGCTTGTTTTCTCTCTACAGACAAACTGGGGGGCAAATTATTCACCCTGTATTACATACAGTAAGCTATTAGTGATATTCCCGCATGTTTTCCACAAGACAAATCAAATAAAAATTACACAAGTTACTATAGACAAAAAGGCTCCCTATAGCCGTTTATGTATTCATTATGTGGAAAGTGTACTTTAAAAAAACACTAACCCAAAAACTAAGTGAAACAAAAATTATTTACTATAGGCTTGTATTCTCTATTTTAATAATTAATTATATATAATTTATTATTATTATTGACAACTACAACAATAATAAAAATCTTATAAGCTTTTTGGATTACATTTTCAGTTTGAAGCGTCAGGGATAGGATTTTTGACACAAACCCCCTTTTTTTTCTTGCTTGGTGTCGCAATTACTGTATATTAATGGAGATGTTGTACATCATATCTTTGGAAATTGATTTTTGCCACCAATAGTAACTGACACGTCTTTGACCAGCTTTGGGAAGTCTCATTGGAATCAGTGAACAATAGATGGTCCTGAGGCACATCTAACCATTGTGCATGTGTGCCAAATACCCAATGGTGCATATGCAGTCCTCAAATACCTTTAAGGTGCACCTCCACTCTAATGTCTGTCAGCGTTTGTTTAAAACATGCCAGTGCAGGAGGAGCCCTCCTTTGTGTCCTCGTTCTAGTAAACTGCCATCAATATACTGTATGATGGCAAAGTCAGCGTTCAAGAAGCACTCCACAGGCAGAAAAACGAGGATCAAGAAGGCTGTGATACTGAACCCTGCGTAAGATGGAGAAAAGGACTGTTGGGCCACTGTCAACCCTCTTCTAGTCTGTGGTCTATCCCTCAAAGAAATGGGATACAAATCCAGCACAACCTGTGGGTATGGACACATAAAACCACTGTGTAATTAAGATCTGTAATTAAGGGACAGAGTGACAGTGATGGGTTGTGCATGGTGCTGCAATCACCCAGCCCTGGGGAGTGGTCCTCATCTGTCCCCAGTAAGAGCTGGGCACCACAACGCACTACCTGCCCCAGTGTAGACTGGCTGTGCTCTCTCCCTCCCCAGTGACCAGAAATGGGTCCAGTGGGGAAACAGTCCAATGAAAAACAATGGGTATAGACTGAAGTGTAATCTTAAAGACTTAACAAGAATCTGACTCTAACAAAATAAAAAATAGCTTGTGAATGGAGATGGGATTAAAACCCCTTACTTCTCGAATAATGTACAGTCTTTTGATGGGACTAGTAAGAAATTTTGATTTTGAAAAAAAATGCTATGCCTCACATTCAAAAAAGGCAACAATAACAAAGCTGTCTGGCATGGTAGTAAAGTCCTCCAACATAGTTTCCCAATAAAATAATACAGCCATAGCTGAGTCATTACAGCCTAAACACCTGAACCAATTCATACAGTAGGATGAAAAATGTGGTGATCAAGTAAATACAAAAGTAATGCAAATATCAGTTCTCTTGTAAGCAATCAGCAATATAGTTGGGTATCTGGTTCCACACTCCAACTCTTTGTGTAAGGGCATCTAATTTCTGTGATCAGTTCAATCGGTTGACATGATTTCAGGAGAAATACAGATGTTTTTCGTATGTCTATATTAGCTCCTTCAGTTGACAGTACACGTCAAAGGAGAACCTCCCATCTGACCAAGGAGCTTCTGTACAACTCCATGATAGAATTGTGAGGAGACACATAGAGGGGTATAAAAACATACCGAGGATACTGAAAATTCTCAGGAGCACAGTCCTGTCCATCATTAGGAAATGGAAAGAATACAGAACCACCCAAATTCTTCCAAGACCTGGCCATCCCCATAAACTGAGTCACCAGGAAAGGAGGACCTTGGTCAGAGAAGTGACTAAGAACCCAATGACCATTCTGCCAGGACTACAGAGTTCCATGGCTGAGATGAAAGAACCTGTCAAGAGGACAAAAATGTCTGAAGCAGTACACAGATTCAGTCTCAATGAGAGAGTGGCTAGATGGAAACCATACCTAAGGAAACATAACAGGACACCTGGAGTCTGCAAGAAGACAGCTGCAGCACACGAAACATGGGGCAAAATATTCTCTAGGTCTGATGAAACAAAAACTCTTTGGCCTGAATGTAAAGCTCTATGCCTGGGGCAAACCAAACCATGAAGCATAGGACTGGCAGCATTGTCTTACGGGGATGCTTTTCAAAGGCAGGGACTGGGGAATTGTCAGGATACAGGGAACAACCAACAGAACCAAATACAGGCTCCACTGAGGAGAACTCGCTTCAGTCAGCACAGGACCTTAGACTGGGTTGTCTGTTTGGTTTGTTTGGTATATTGTATGAATCAAAGGGAAAAATATTATTTCAATTAATTAAACATTCTGGTCATAATGCAATGATATTATTGATTGTTTGGGAGAGGGTGGATACTTTCTGGAGGCACTGTATAAAAATGCTTGGACATTCATATTCCAGTCTCCCCATGAACATCTGCACTACGCTGTGGTCTTATCTTTCCCTTTACAGAAAAATAGAAAAAATCCTCCTTGCACACAGTGATGGCTTCACTGTTTTGTTCCTTCCTTAGCATTAATCCTCTTGCCTTGCTCTATTTCCATTTTGTGCAAGCAAAGCAATGCTATTTGCATCTCAATAAAGTGTTATGTTTGTGCTTGAAGTGAAGTTGGTTTGTTTAAGATTCAGTAAGACACAAAGTTCACCTGGCAGGTTTTTACTTTCCATTAGTCATCTAATGTGAAATATAATACATTTAACTTTATTTTGGCTTTGTAGCAGCTGGTAGCAAAAAGTCCTGCTTTAGCTCTCTGAGTGTTAATTTTTCTAACAGATACCTACTGTACTAAAAAACATTAACATTAGTCTCCAAATCCATAGCTACAAAACATGAACAATTATTTGACCAAAAGGCATAACAGTCTTTTGAGCTACCAGCTCAATAGTCTTTATTATTCACTCTGACTTTTGTCCAGGTGTAAAGTAAGCTTTACCATCTTTATAAAGGGGTTTAACAACATTAGAGCTTCTTTTAGTTTGTCTCCTGTCTTTTACCGTGGCATGCAAAAGTATAACTTGACTGTTGTCAGATCCTGATTTGAGCTCCCTCGTCAAAGCCCATTGCTAATTAAGCACAGACTCCAATCTACGGAGCCTGAATCTCTTCAGCTTCCAAGACCAGGCTGCAACAACACTGCCAGCCACTGGCTCTCTGCTCCAGCAATTCCTGTCATGACTTCTGGAGCACATCAAAGATACAGAGACTGGGCACCACTTCAGTAGCAGGGCAGGGATACCAGTGGGGATTCAGTGCTCCCTCCTGGGAGTGAAGAAAGGATCTATCTTGTCTAGACGGAGGCACAGCTTGTCAGTAGGCTTTCCTTCTTGGGGTGGAGGTGCAGGGGGTAGGGGGGCAGTTAGGTACCCACCAAGTTGTAAATCAAAAGGCACAGATTTCCTTTTTTTAAAAAAACAATGCATTGCTCCTTTTAAACAAAATTTGTTGTTTTGTCCATCACAGGGAGCATCTACATCTGGATAACTCTCCCACTCCCCTCCTTAATTTCTAAAATGAATGGAGCCTGCAAACACACTTGCAGCCATTACGTCTGCTGAGACATTCTTCAGAGGAGCACACAATAGCCAGCGGAAGGTTAACCACTTGTTTCACTTCATGCTGTAGCAAGTGGTGCCCAGCCCGACTGCACGTCCTGCCCTGACAGGTGAAAGACAGAGCCCCTTTCACAGGTTTGCAGACCTGACTGCTTTTTACAGCCCCTTCCTCGGCTGTCTTCCTCAGCACATTTTGAGTCTTTGCACAAGAGCCAAGACAGCAGTGAGAACAACTCCCACAAGGAGAGGTGTGTCAGCTTTTTTCCCCACAGCTGATCCAGCAGGGCGGATGCAAGACATCACACAAGCAAAAAGGGACAGCACCCGCTGTAAGGGTGCAGAATTCTGCCACGCTCTATGCACAATACATGGTAAACACAAACCACATTGACTGTTTATGACAAGTGGGTATGAAGGGGCAGATAACATGATGCCTACAGCAGTCAGAGAATAAATATTTACTGCATGTACAGTATGTACAGTAGGTGTTTGTGTGTACATGTTATGTCAGGTTATTAGAGGGACACTGCCGTGCACAATCTTTGTAGTATTACCACAGAATAATCCGCACTTGCTCCGTGTTTGTGCGCGCACATAAACATGCGCAAACGTCTTCACGCACACCGCATACTGGTACACTGTACCCCTGCGCCACTAGAACATCTCTAGAAATAAACAAACCCTTTCTCCTCGCATTGGAGCGACAGAAAACCCGACAGCATCAAACGTAGTGTGAACCGTATGCAAACAAATAATTAGACACAATCAGGAAAGGTCACAAGTCAGCCAATAACGCATCTAGGCGTTGCTGTGCTACCGACTGTCTCCTGCCCTGCCTTAGTTACTGTGCTATTAACGAAGAAACGTAAAAAAAACCACAATTACGGATTTCCAAAGGCAATAGAGCAACTACGTTTGTAAGGCATACCTTTTAACATCAAATTCTAACATACTATGCAACAAGATGCAGAAGCAGTGCCACTTCAGAAATACTGTGGTAAGACAAAAAAAAATACTAATGGGACCTGTAGACAATATCCATTGTCATTCACTTACCTTTTGAATTTACAATGCATGCAAAGGCTTTCACCGTCTCTCCGTTTAAAAGCAAAAACTTAAGCAAACGGGGGGGAAAGCACCTTGGTTTCGCGATGACGGAAGTTTCTTTTTCCCTTGGAGCGGCAGAAGCCTTTATTTTCCGGAGCTTTGCTATCGATTCACGTACTGTAATGTATAGCGCAATTTCACCTTGCTCGGGAAGCAGGAGCGGACTGCTGCTCTCTTCGCCCTATTGTCTCCCGCATCAGTCCCGGATGAAACTGCGAAAAGCCCAACCCTCTGCAGTCACCGTCCAATCGCCGAACACACCGAGGCTGGAACAAACCCAAGCCTGCCTTAAGAACAGTCGTCTGTCTCCGTACAGATTCTTGCCGTTCAGCAATTGGGGATGTATGAGGAATAAAGAATATAGCTTCTTGTCATTGAAAAGAAAAGGTTACCGATACGACGATGCTTACTACCTACCTTGTGTGCGTTTATTGTAACCCAAGGTACTTTAAAATACTACCCAAAACTATTAAAACGGTTAATATTAGGGATTTCATTTGGTTTGCATGCGGTTTAGTCCCTCCAGAGCGAGATCAATGTCACACATAGACTGAGCACAGCATAAAAAGTTACACATCACTCCCCTCACTAAAACTTCATGGCTAAAAGGGGCACGTTGTCGACATTCAAGCATGGAAGTAGAATACATTATTTCATTTTTTTTCAATCCATCACCAGGGTGAAAGACAACATTTCACCACCTGGACGGCGTAAAACGCATCAGGGAGAGGACAGATGATTCTGCAACTGAGACATGACATTTCACTTGCACATCTGCACATTTGATGTTTGCAAAGAGGCGATGCTAGGGTCACCTGTCGAGATATCGCCACAATGTACTGTATAAGACCCGGCCCAGGGCAATAATCAATGATGAGCGACTGACAGTTCATATTCTTGGATTGAAGGAACTGGACCGTGAACTCACGGGTTTGCGTCAGAAGTTTACATGAATGAGATTTAAGGTGGAACTGCAGTGGTACCGCACTAAATGTACACATTTCCTGAGCCGTGCGACTCCCCGATAAACCGTTCGAAAATTGTTACGAAAACAACAAAAGCTCTCGAGATTCATACAGACCTACGAAAGAGTATGCATTTTAATGTTGTTTTATGTTAAAAATACTAGTAGTATGTCACTGTGTAATTGCTGTTGTAATCATGTATTCTAATTATTATTGAAAACATACTGAAAATGTAGAATTGTGTATATTCAGAAATATAAAGGGCACAAGAAGGTTAATTTTTAATTGACCACGCTAGGCTAATCTGCATTGAAATCACATATACAGTAGAGTACATGCAGAGATATATAAACTTTTTTGCAGGACGTAGTATTGCTCATTTACTTTATCATAACGGAAACAGAAACGATAGTTTGAGAACTCTGCAGTGATTAATCATAGAATAAAATGTAAGTCATAAAAGTGTAAAATAGCATTTAATATTTAATCAGTGAAACATTCACTACTCTAGTCCTCCTGTTGCGTATTTCATTGTTTTATTTTACAAAGACCAGTATTTCCAACGTTTCTCTACCCTGCATGGTAGTAACTTTCATGCAAAACAGCACACACAAATATGAGCATCTTATCTCCTATACACAAGCGTGTTCAGTGTATATGTCGCGTGCAATATTTGCACCCAGTATATGCAGAGAGCATCTGTCTGAGGAGAGAAGAAGCTGCGCGTTATGACTCAGCCCTCCGCGTACGAGTGCCTCTAGAGATGACAAACTCCTTAAATGACCGACTCTTGCTTGCATTGCAGCTGGTAGGTTTGGTGTCTGTACGGGTCGTACTGAATGAAAACAGACTCAGAGTATGGAAGAAAAACATTTCACTGGGTTACAATCTGACATTTTTAAGTCGGATCTTCCTACTGCGCTTGCTTAAAGATCTCCACGTTTTCAATCAAAACACGGAGGCTAAATGGACCTACAGTCTAGTAACTGCCAAAATCTTTAATAAAAATGGTCTGCCTTAATACGACGGCTGGCATCCCCACAAAAGAGGAATGCACAAATGCAGAAAACAACAAACAAGCAATTGTTTTCGATTTCAGATCACAAACAATGATCTCAACAACCTCCTGGACTGAAACGTGACTAAACTTCTAAGAGAGGCACAACAGGCAAGCGCTCGTTCTTTCCTCTTCAAGAGAGAGATTTCGTTTATACTTACTTTCCAACTTAAAATGTCAGATGTTGCATCTGCAAACAGTTCATCCCAAGAGGTGGCTCGGCGGCTTTGTGCGGAAGGGTATAAATTGCGTTCTTCATATCAAATTCGTCTTCATCTTTCCATTCAGCCCTCTCAGACGCAGGACCTGCGTCATTGCACTAGTTTGGTATTCAGCTAGTAACAGGACTGGTTTCAGGACAGATCAGGCACTGTGATTATTTTTCAGGGCTGAAAGGAGTCAGAGAGAGACTGCAAGGAATGTAGATAGACGAAAGTAGACTGTGCCCACAAATGTAAAGGGAAATACGAGGTTATCCTACTGACTTAAAGTGTCATGTTAAGTACACGAGGCTCTTCTAATTACTTCAGAGATTTGTAATAGGATTGTCATGTTTTGACAAAATTACAGATGTACACATGTGCAGGGGACATGACCAGACAAGGTTGTAATACAGTCATAATGCTCCAGCAAGGATTTCAGAACTGTCAGTCCCAGAAGAAAAACTGATAATACATATTCATTCTGTGTTCATTGCAATGCAACCGTGCTGCTGCAGGCTTCAGAATGGACCTCATTTCTACAGGTTAGCCGTAAAGGGAACTTGATGTCCCACAGCGTGGCATAGCTTAGAATAATACCTCTGATTAAACTAGCAATCATACCACAGGCTTTTAAGAAAAAGGAGACTTAATGGTCTCTTTCTTTACAGATATACTGTACAATTTTTTAATACAGTAACTCCAGAACTGGCTTTCACACTGGTTTAGTAATCTGATGTGTATACCGAGCATCGTAATAAATGTATCGCTGCTTATGCGTGTATATTTAGAAAAACAATTGTATACAGATCTTGGATATTGCTTAAATATTTTGGTATGATTTTGAGACTCGCTGTGAAATACAGTACAGTACTAGTGATTTTCACTGTTCCTTGTGCACTAAATCACCTGTGAGAAATTTTAGTCAAATTATGAAGTAGTTTAATGTGCTGAATATCCATCCTGTGAAAATTAGGAAGGAAAAACACAGAAAGGATCCACTACTCCCCACGTATCAAAAGAAAGCTTTTGTGCAGTCATTATGTTGGATGCTGGACTAAGACAGCAATCTATTGCTCGATGTCTGGGATGTTCACAGGCTGTAATTTGTACCTTGTTAATCATTACAGTCAATCCCAGTCTGTCAATGATAGGCCATGATCTGGGTGACCATGAGTCAAGGCATCTCTCCAAGATTGACACATCATGGATCCTTATTCTAGGGGACTTTAATATACACATTGATTCAAGGTCTTCCAGTCTGGCTAAAGATTTCCTTTCTCTATCGGGATGTTTTGATCTTACTCAGTTTGTTTGTACCCCTACACATAACAAAGGACACACCCTAGATCTAATCATTGCAAACGACTCTTTTGTCTCCCACTGCTCTTCCCTCGATCTAGGCCTCTCTGACCACTTCGGTATTTTCAATCTGGAATTACCTGTTTCTAAAACTTCCCCCTCATGCTCTGTAAATTTCCACAACTGGCAATCAATTGATCACCCAAGGTTTGCAAATTCTGTTCTGTCCTCCTTATCTTCTTTCTCTTCCTCTGACCCTTTAGAGGACAAAATACAGTTACTTGACAGTTCTCTTTTATCTACCCTCGACACTTTTGCTCCTTTAAGAACTCGAACCATCTCCTTCTCTTGCTCTGCCCCCTGGTACAATGACCATCTGCGATCTATGAAGGCTGTCTCCCATAAACGTGAGCGTAGGTGGCGTCTTTCTGGCCTAAATGTACATTATCAGGCTTAGAGAGATTACTTGTCTGAATACAATGTTACAATAGAGTCTGCTAGATCCACCTACTTCTCTCACATCATTGAAAATCACCATAACAACCCCAGACATCTTTTCTCCACCATCAACACCTTGCTAAAGCCAAACCGTCCCACCACATTACCTGCCTCATCACAACTTTGCAACACATTCTTAGATTTCTTTAGCTCCAAGATCGACAACATCTGGCATCACATTCTCTCCACTACGCATATAATTTCCATACCTCCTCCCTCCTTATTTAACTTTTCTGGTTCCCTTCTCTCCCAACTTCTCTCTTCTTGGCTCAGCATCCCTCAATAAACTAGTTACACACATGAAACCCACATCTATTTTAGATCCCATTCCCACCACTTTATTTCAGTCCTGTTTCTCTTCTCCCTGTCCCATGGTCCTCAATATTATAAATGAATCCTTGAGCACTGGCGTTGAACCAACAGTCCTCAGAACTGCTGCCATTACCCCCATGCCAAAAAAGCCTAACATGGCTCTCAACAATCTTAACAATTTTGACCCCATCTCCAACTTACCCTTTCTTGCAAAAATTCTAGAACGTGCTGTCACATTTCAGTTACATAACCACTTCATGACAAATAACCTTTTCGAACCCCTCCAATCTGGCTTCCGTTAACTTCACAGCACAGAAACTGTCCTGATCAAAGTCACTAATGATCTTCTAATAGCTTCCGGTGCTTCTGGTTCTCTCTCTATACTCATCCTTCTTGATCTCAGTGCTGCTTTTGACACTGTTGACCATAACATCTTACTTTCTCGTCTTGAGACTATGTTTGGAGTTTCTGATGTTGTTCTCAAATGGTTCAAGTCTTACCTCATTGATTGCTGTCACTTTGTCTTTCTTAATGGGTATAGGTCTGAAACTGGTCTTGATAAGTCTGGTGTTCCTCAGGGCTCAATACTGGGCCCCTTGCTCTTCAGCATTTACATGTTTCCACTTGGTCAGCTTTTAAGATCACATGGCCTCAGCTATCATTTCTATGCTGATGATACTCAAATATACATCCATAACAAACCTGACACTGTTGTGTCTGTCTCTATTCTAATTGCATCTCGGACATAAAAACTTGGATGACTCAGAATTTCCTTCATTTTAACTGTGACAAAACTGAAGTCATGCTTATTGGCTACCCCCATCAACTTCGTAAAACCAATCCTGTAACCCAATCTGTAGATGGTTCTATACTTGAGCTTCAGTCTAAATTGAAGAACCTTGGCGTCATATTCGATTCTGGCTTAACATTCGACCCACATGTGCAGCATATTGTCAAAAGATATTTTATTCACAGATATGAAGAGTGACACTCTAGTTTGTGTGTACAATATGGTGATCATCAGGGGAACCCTGTATGATGGTCTGTGGAGGAGTATCTTGTCAGAAATCCGAGTAGTGACTTATGGAAACCTCTTAGCATGGAACTGTATTATGCATGGGTACCCACTGGAGAGCACAGGAACAGTTACAAACAAGAGGTTGTTTGGTGCTGCAGCAGTAGCTAAGGATCTCATCCAGGGTATAAAAATCTTTCTATCTTGAATTAAAAATGAACCTGATACAACTTAGCTCCTTTGAATCACATTCATAGAAAAGCTGGGAAGATGGACTCCGAGAAGAAGAATGTGTTGGGACTCTATCTCAAACCAGGACATCACTAATTGGGCTAGTTGTGACATGATCAGTGGTGAACTGGCTAAACAGGTGTCTCGTTGCCTACAATTCCAAGAGGGATGGACATATGGACTAAAACCCTACTTGGAGATGCACTGACAGGGCTGGGATAATCCACTAATGAGGAACCTCATCAAGGTAGAGAAGAATACTACACCTGATGATATCATGACCAATCAGCACTCTAAAAACTAAACTATGATGACTAAAAACCGCATAACTGATAAGTGCTTTCTAAACCTCTGAGACTTGTAAGACAGAATTCTGTCAGAGACTTTTTCTGCAACAAGAAAAAGAGCTCCCCAATTGTAATTTCCTTCTGATAAACATAACTTTTTTAGCTTGTCCCCGTTTAAAATCGAACTTTCCAGGTTGCAAGAACACAGAGCACAGACTCAGCGAACAAGCCTTGGACATTGCAACCAGATTCAGCACTCCTCTCCCTACTGGACTGTTAAACTCTCCCCAGAACATCCTGGCCAAGCTTTCTGATTTAGATGAGTATACTTTCAGTGTTCACATTATAATCATTTGATAGATTTTAATATTCAGTAACTGAATATTTACTTGTCTCTCAAGTGTGTGAATGCTGAATTATGAGACTTATTTAAAATTAAGTGGGTGGGCACAATAACAAGTATTTTTTATTTTAATTCTGTATCCTGGCAGATTCACAATTATTTCTACTGTTGTATAGTTTTGATTTGTTGTGCAGATTTTATTATTGCTTTAATAACATTTGTATATTGTAAGCTTTGAACTCTTGTGTATATGTTACAATTTGTCATGACTTAGCCATGATGCCATAAAGAACTCAGAAAAGTAGTTCAGTAAATTCAAATCATCATCACTACATGCCCTTCCTGAAGGCTTATCCTGATGTAAGGTACAGTAGAAACATCTTTCTATACTGATTACTGCTGTGTCAGGGGCAGACGTTTTGCAGGTTCCCAGGCCAAACAGGATAGGCTGATTCTGGTAGGGGTATAGAAACAGGGAAAGCAGAATGGCTGAATGGCTGAGAACCCAATTTAAGAAATAATAGTGTTATGAACATAGGTCCTCCAGTCCACACTGCACAAGTAGCAGGATCAACTAGACTATGTGAAACTAAAATTTCATACTGCCATTTCTTAAAAGTACCATGAGACTGGGCTTCTGCACTCTGGAAAGTGCTCTATTAGTAAAAGGAATGAATATTATTGATTTCCTTTTAGTTTTCAGTTGTGATCCCCACATCCATGTTTTGCTAGTGTGAAATATACCATTGTGTTGGCCTTACCTATACCACTTAGAATCTTATATACTTGAATCTAATTTCTCATTTTTTCTAGACTGAAGAGATCTATCTTTTTTAACTATATATTAGTCTACATTGCTACAAGGGCTGGAGACATTCTTGATGTTCTTTGAAATCTTTCAGCTATAATGTCCTTATTGTGAAACAGCTATACTGAACACAGAGTTCTAAGTGAGGTCTTAGCACACTGTAAAGCTTAACTCCCTTGGATTTGAATTCCATACTTTTTGCTAAAGACCCATTTTGTGCGTAGCTTTCTGCAGCTCAAAGCACCCATGTAATATTTAAAGGGTATGAACCTATTCTCAGTGTTACATTTGCAATGTGAAACTTCAAATAATGAATTTATTTGTGTCATGTCTATCAAATAAAATACCAGTGCACCTGCTTCATAAAGATTCCATTTGCCTGAAACTTTAAGAATTTGCTGCAGTTAAAAGACTTATTCTTTATTAATGCACAGTATATTTCTATAAAGACTTTTGTCATTCGTAGGCATAAATTATCTATGATGTGGTAGAATCTTATCTGCCAACTGAGCATTTCTAACTATCCATCTAAACCAATTTTTAACTTCTACTCCTCTCCCTGTATTGAGTGCTGTAATGATTACCTATTTTTTCCATTTGTGTGAAGTACGTTCTGGGAACTCACAATAGCCACAAATCTTAAAACGTTTTATAGTATTGTGCATATTTGTATTGTATTGTGCAAGATTCTTCTGTGCATGTCATGTGTGGAATGAAATTGAAAGAGCATTTCTCTGAGGCTTAAATATCTTCAGTAAGGCAAAAACAAAAAGCCTCATAATCTGACTTGAGATAGACCAATAATTAAGATTTAGCTATTATGAATACAATTGTTTGCGTGAATGAATGCACATGAGATGAGCAGGTTAGATCCTCGTGATGTGGATTCCATAGCTATGCGAAAGCTAGCCTGGAGAATCTGAGCTCCAAAGTGAAGGCTAATTGAGATTAGGACAGAACAACAGCACATTCTTTCCACTGCTGATGTAACAGGGGCTTGGTGAGCTTGTTACAAGGTGATGTAATCCTCTAGGAAAACCAAATAGAGATTTCTCCTGTGGCTGAAGAGCCGGACTTTTGTGAAGAGAACTGATTGCAATCTGAGGAGGGACTGAGACGCTTGGAGATTGGAGATACATGAGAAACATCACATCATCTTAAACTTGACTAAAAATAATTATACAATTACATATGAAGCCCATGGGATCTGAATGAATTAAATAGTAGTGCTTCTGAAGTAGGAGTTATTGCAGTATAAGCAGGAAAAAAACAGCTACTGATGAGGCACTTGAGTTGTAGGAGTCTGAAACAAGCTACCTAGTCACAATGTTGAAGCAGAATCCCCATGGTCCTTAAAGAAATATCTGCATATTCTTGGATAAACAAGCTAACAGCACCCAAATGAACTAGATTGCACAGCTGGCAAACACACAGCACATTTCTTGCTATCAGATGAAATACTGTAAATAAGAGAACACAATTTGGCAGCAACAACTTGTTTGGTTAGTAGAGGTTCAGTGATCTGAGGATGTCATCTAGCTGTTTCTTGAATAAAGCCAGGAGATTAAATTGATCAGTATGGAACCTTTCATGACGTTTTGTGAAGATAAAGAACAAGAAGACATTTTTTTAGAAAGAAAATTGTGACCAATTGAGGAAAAAGAGGTCAAGCATGAATGTTGTCCAAAGGAATAGATACCATCCACAGCACAATGCCTTGCTGATATCCAATAAGAACCAGGTTTGAAATTCAGTGCATCACAATCAGTCATTAAAAAAAAATCAATTTCTTGCAGTACTTTGAGCACAGTTTAATTTTTGTTTGGTGAATGGTATAGTTCCAAAGTTACAAATGGGTGGAACCTGATCCTATAGCCATGGTGAATGAATGCACAATTCAAATAACAATCAAAGCATGAGGTCTACTGTATTGTATCGATGGCGTATAGTTAAGGCCCATGCCATGTTACTGTTATGTTACTGTTAAAATGCTTATAAAAGCTGCACATACCTGTATACTGTATATCAATAAAAACAGAGTATAAAACAGAGTTTTAGCACTCTGGATGAAATAAAAATTAAGATCTATCATCCAGGCAAAACCTGATCATAGGTTCTTGCCTGTTGACACAATTATTGTGGAATCTTGGTTTAGTTATACTACACATGACATTACACATTTAAAAACACAATTGTCACATAAAAAGAGCTAAACCTACAGAAATCAATTGCCCAATAAAATATAAAATCAGTAACAGCACTGAACTTCAGTGCATTTTTAGTTACTCTGCACCCTGTACGATTTTCAGATGAAATAATAGATTGAACAACTCTTATATTTGTTCCTTTTATACACTTAAAAAGGTCTCTGGTCATATAGGCACTACACAAACAGGAACAACTCCAGTTCCTTGGCATGGAGCTTCTGGGCTAAATTTTTAATTCGGCACAGACGGGCATTCTCCACGTCCCCGGCATTGTACACCCTGTAGATGTGGTACCGATCCTTCTCCTTCAGCGCCAGGCTCAGCTCGTTGGCTGACAGGTGCAGCAGGCTTCTCTCTGCCTTCACGGTGGCCTTGACCTCGATGAAGACCACAGACGGGCCGTTGCTCGCGGTGCCGAAGGTGACTTTGAAATCGTACGGATGGCCGCTCTCTCCGTCTTGGTTGCTCCAGATGATGTCCACGGGCCCATCGGGGCTTCCACTGTCCTTCCAGTTCATTAGGAAACTGTAGACATAGCGCTCCCCCCACTCTCCGACGGCCACTGAGCTCGTGCTCTCGTCCGGTAGAGCCACTGTCTTAGGCCTGGAAACAGTGTTGTCGATGACCAGGTCCTCCAGCACGGCCTGGTGTGGCTTCTCTTTCGCCCAGACTGGGCTGTCCAGGGGAATGGGTGGACGCTGGATGTCTGTGCCCTGGAATGTGGTGGAATCTGCTTCCAGCACTGGAGGGGGCTGGAGGCTCCTAAATGGATAGAGAGAGGGGGCAGAAATCAGCCAGCAGGAATAAAAACAAACTTTAGTAGAAATACTAAAGGGCCACAGTACCTCAGACTGCAACACCACCTGCTTTTTTAAACCATGCAATCCTGGTGAATGCGAAACAGAATACCTGGGCCCAGACTGGAATCTGTGACTTTCCCGAGACCATGTACCACAGGAGTAGCAATCTCTCACCCCCCATCTCCCCCACAAAGTACAAAGACACGGAGTTTATAATTAAGGGATCACAACAGCCAAGTTCAATCAACCATAACTGTCAGTGATTTCTAATCATTCCTGACATAATTGTCTCCCATAAAAAGCTATTAAAGCTAAAGAAATGCTATAAGTAATACATTCTCTCTCCCTTGCATACATCTTTTGCATCTCTCCACAACCCCTCACTACATGTGGGGGTCCTAGCCCACTCGTCCTGTGACCAGGAGGTTGTCCCTCAGCCCAGCAGGTGAAGCAAAATTTACTGCGTCTAAAAGACTCTATAAACCTTTTTAATATGCTTAAATCTTGGGTGTTGTTATTCCTTGTGAAATCAAATAGTTTTACTGTAAGTCTTAAAACCTATAAAACTCAATCTTCTTTCAGAAGAATAAAACTCTGCACTACAAAAGTGTGAGATGAGAAAGAAATCTTTGGGATGAATGCTATTAAAGGCATGATATATAAACATTAAAGTTTATTAATCCACATTAAGACGTGACATAAATGACATATTGGTGCCACTTTTCAAATAAATCATTCAAACTGATTTAATAAAACTCAGTAAATCACTCTGCAAAATACACAGGAGACCCAATCTTCTTTTGTTGGGCCAACAACAGAAGTCAAAAGCAGGATCGAAGCCCCATACTTACATGTTCGAAGGTTCTGAGGGGTTTGGTTCAGCAGCTACAGCGTCTTCAGCTACAGGCTGCCCGGAATCAGGACTGGTTCTGCTTTTGCCGGGTTTCGGCTGAGTGTCAACAGGCCTCTGCCCGCTAAATGCGCCATCAAGATCTAAAATTAAAGGGAAAAAAAATCAATCTGAAGCTTTAGAATAAGCAGGCAAACCTCTCACTCCTGAAAGAAAAGTAGCCGTATTCACGTCCTTTTCAGGTCACAAATCTTTCTCTACTCATGAGCTGCTGTAATGGCTTCCTCAGGTGGAGGTCGTAGCTCTGCAGGGGTTTAGCTAGAGCAAATGCAAACCTATTTCTTTCAAATGCATGTTGAGCCAGACAGAACTATGTAAATCAGTAGCTACTTCCAATGACTATTCCCTGTGTTTAAAGAGAGAAAGGAATTGATGGCACAAGTGGGAAATTCAAACTGCCAATACTGGCTTCTCAGTCTTGTCTTTCTGCTTTACTGTAGCTCTCAGCTACTCTGGTCACAGTTTAACTGCACAAATTAAAACTATTTCCAGTTCTGGACAAATCACAGGCCCCTATAGAACTTGTCATGAGCTTGTTCTCAGTGATTGAAGCTGACAGGATGGCTAACCTGTTAATGTCTCTAATTTTAGCTGTGAAAACTAAGAGGGAACATCAGTACGCTGTACTTTCTAAGCTGCACAGTTTGCTTTATTGTTAAAGCCAGCTGTTACCGTTAATAAGCCTCACTGGATAAGGACATAAGAAAGGTTACCAATGAGAAGAGGTCATTCAGACCATCTGGCTCATTTGGATACCTCTTTATCCACCTTTAACAAAATTTAATTTGACTAGAAATGCTGGATATTTTAGTAAAAGAACTGAACTGTGAGATTAGTAAAATGACAGTTTCTCCATTTGTTTCCCTAATGCACCTGTTTTAAGTCAATTCAAGTGCGGAAACCATATTTCTACAAACAGTATTGGTTCCAAGATAACAGGCCGAGAACACTGAAAGGAGACAAACCCAGAGGGTGCCATGCGGTGACTCCGCTGGGCTGGTCTCCATGGAGGTCTGGGTGCTTGTTCTCCTTCACTTCAGCTGCAGCCTCACTGGCCCTGGCCCCGTGGGTTTTAAAGCTCATAGCTGGGCCCCTTAGGTCTGAGGGGGAAGGTTCGGCTGGGGGGGGCCACATCTTCATCACTGCTTCTGCTGCCTGCCCTGCAAGCAACACAAACCAGACCACTTTCTGAAGCAGCTGCATTCACATCAGCAAGGCCCTGTCAGCAACTTTCACAACAATTCCCCACCCCAGCCGCATAAACACTCTTGAGGAAAGCACAGACATCCCTTCATATACTCCTAACACAGGAATTGTAAATGAAACTAAAAATCCTATCCAGTCTTTGGCAATGGAATATATAATCCTCTTGTAAACATCCTGTTATGAAAAGGTCTGCTGTTCAAATTTTGAGATTTATTTTGTAATGCATCTGCTTTTTATTCCAACTGTTATCAGAACATTTTTTTAACAATTCTTGCCAGTTAATAGACTGTACAAAGGCATTCAAAGGCCCACCTGCCTGCTCTGCTGGAGCACAGAGAAGACTGCCAGGAACACAGTTGCCCCTGGCAACTAGTGATCTCTGTATCAACAAAAATGGCAGCCCTGTGTTAAATGGCTACCCAGTCCTTATCAATCTTAGAAAGCAAATTGTGATGTTATAGCATCTCTAAAGCTAAATAAATCTAAGGCAGAAGTGCAATTGGATGATCAAAATCTCATGTTTTAAAGAAATCTGACTCTTTCCTTCTGTTTAGCTCTTTAAGAAGTGTGAGTATTTTCAAGTGGCTAGCTGATGCAGTGTTTGTGTTACAATGTTCAACAACATCCAGCTGCACAAAAACAGTTTGGCCAAGGTGCTTGTAGACAAGGCTCAACCCAAACCTTCTTGAAAGAGCAAATATGGAGCTGTTTCTCAGAGATAAAGAAATACAACTGATATTTAGACAGAGGAAGAGAATGGAAATTGGGACTAGGCTCCCTGACGGAAGTATCAGTTTCTAGTGACGGGCACCTAGGACAATGCTTTAAGCTGGATAACACCAAACAAGATTAGGTGCCAAATTCATTCGGCGTGCAAGTTTTAGCTTCATGACTTGAAAGCTACTTGTGAAGCTAAGCATCTTTGAGCTGATCAACGTGCAGTCTCTAATCTACCCTGACCTTACCTGTGTAGTTGCTCGTGGCTCCATGCAAGGATGACTTTGGTGGCCAACATGCCAGTGTCTTCTCCCCGTCCTCAACACCCCCTCTCCTCTCCTCCTCTGTGGTGCTGGCTGACTTGCTGATGTGGTCTTCTGAATGGATTGCTGCAGGTGAGGCGAGGTGCACCGAAATAAACAGCAGAGAGACATACCGTCAACACTCCAGCTCTACAGCACCACGAACTACTCTCACCAAAATGCTGCTGCAGTCTCTCAGCACACCTGCATTCATTCATCATTTCTTAGGAAAAGACTAAAACATATGTTTACCTCTTTAACCATCAAGATATTAGCCATGCATTATAAAATGGGTTACAATAGCATTGCATAATTTTAGCATCATTGACAATTATATTCTAGCGGGACGTGGATGGCAAAAAATTACGTTTTTTTTAACATTTATAATTCAGGAAAAGATGAACATACAGTACATAGAGATTCAGCAAGGATATTTCAACTCTCCCTTAGAATGGGACTTACAGACTTAAAAAAATGCAATTGTAGCATCAATTAATAAAAACCTGAACCAGAAAATTACAGACAAATCTCTTTTACATCCAGTCACTGGAAAAGTTATGGAAAAAACTGAGCAAAATAAGGAAAAATACTAAACACTGTTATTGGAACAGACAACTAACATGGATTTAGACAAAGAATGCTTGGTTTAACTGACTTATAATAGTCCATCAAACAAGCCTTAGAACCTTTAACGCTTGGGCATATGATATGAGATTTTCAAACCTCTATTTTTGCAAATGTAAGCAGTGGAGTGCCAAAAGGATCTGTCTGAGGACTCTTGCACTCCCTGATCTATATTAATGATTTAGATTCTGATATGGTCAAATTTGCTACAAAAAATAGGGGAAGTGACAAATAAAAGCAACAAATTACAATATATCAAACAAAATCATGGATATAAACTTGGCAAACGAATTTTAAGGATGATGAGTGGCAAAGTGATCCACACAGCTAGTAGGAACATATTGAATGGCGCAGGTATACTTAAATCTGAAGTTGCTTTTAATCTGTCGAAATGGTTAAATGGGCCAAATTCCGTGAATAGTTCAGTTCAGTAATTAGGAGCTCAGGTAGACTGAAAATCAGTTCACCTTGTAGTTGTCAACGAGTGATGCTGAGCTAAATGTTTGGAATGGCCATTTCTGAGGAGCACTCCAGTGAGGTGTTTACAAATTGTTTGAAACATGCTGTTTTTTTTAGGAAAAATTATTTCCAGCATCATAATTAAGTAAGTAGGGGAGGCGTGGTGTGGAAGTGGTTAGCAAAGCAATGCTTGGGTTCAATTCCAGGGGTGGTATCTGGAATTTGTGCGTACGCTCAGCATTTTCCTCCGGGTGCACCGGTTTCCTTCCACAGTCCAAACATATACTGGCAGGTTAATTGACTTCTGTAAAAACTGTCCATGATGTGAATACTGTATGTGCCTGTGTTTGTATCTGTCTGCCCTGCAATACACTGGCATCCTACTGTATACTGCATGTATCCCAACCTTGTGCCCATTGCTTGCCAAGATAGGCATTTAGAAAATGGATGGATGGATAATTAAGTAAATAATTGGTACAATTAAGGGAATAGTTACAACTAAAAACAGAAGACACTGCAGTCCTGAGGACCAGAACTAGAAAGATCCATTATAAAGCCAGATACGTTGAACAACTGTACAGAATGACAATGCAGGAACCTCACAAGAGGTGTAGTGCTATATTCTAAGTGGTTCTGTTAGTCCTGTGATGAAAGCTTTCACAAAAACCCAAGAAAGCTCTGCAGCCCAGTCTACAGCATGTTACAGATCATTAACACGATGACGTGATACCGAATTTCACCACAATCAAAAGTCTCCACTGTAAAAAGGAAGGTTTTTTTCTTTGTACCACATGGCTTGAGATATAAATAACTTTAAGGCCCTCATCCCGATTCCAGATTCCAGTATGTATTTTCTAAGGGAGTGAGTAAATTCCCATGTCCCGTTCTGCATCTCCATAGTAGCAGAAACACGGGGCTTCTAGTTATTTGGCTCATTCCAATGCTCATTCGCACAGCACGGCAGCCAGACCTCATGTCGTGCTGCTTTCAGACAGAGCGCAAAGTCCTGCTCAGCCTAGAAAACGAAGAGTCTGATCTTCCAGAATAATGGACAATGGGATGGCCTAGTTTTTGTGCAACAGTTTCTGATTCCTGTTTAGCTGAGAAGTGCTTAGAAATGGCACCTGCAGTGCTCATCAATCAGAGCAGATGGGGGATATGACTGATGGCGAGATGAAGGAAGAAGGAATGAAGCATCAGTCATTGTAATTTATTTATTTGTTCAGATCTAGAGTCATTAGCAGTTTTGATGATTAGCTCGGATGTTTTTCAATACATACCAAGGAGGCTGTAGACCAGTTAAGGGTAAGAGTTAAATGACCTGGAGTACAAGTGCTACCAACAATGGGGACTTAGCTCACTTTCCTGTGAATTGTACTAATTGTAGTAGAATTGCACCTTCGTTCATCTAAACTGAAACAAAACATAAGGCATAATTTTTGCACTAGCAAAATGTAATCTTGCCCTTCTTTGTTTATGACGGCGTCGAATGAAAGTGAGATCTAAGGTTACCTCATTCTCTGGCAGAATTATTTAGGGGCAGATTTTTTAGCAGCAATTCAGACCAGCCAGAAAATGTTGTAAATGTGCAGCTCAAAAGAAAAAAGAAAAAGAAGGCTATTTATTGCCTGTGGGGTTTACTGTGGTGTCACACAGCAAAGGCAAAGTTTAGCAAGACATCGAAAAATCAAATCACAGTAAAGCGTAACAGCGTATGGGAAAGCTTGAGGAAATACAGTAATCACAAGGCTTAAACGAGAGGAAATGGTGAAAATACTATTTAAATATACACTGCTACTGGCAAAGCGCATCTTGGAGGTGTGGCCCAATCAGACAGTGTTAATAAGAAACACTGATGAAACCATCTTTGTGCAAAAAAGAGAGTAGGATTATCTGTATTAAGAGAAATTGGAAAGAAAAAAAGTCTTGTTTGTCAGTTGGATTTTGCTCTGTAATTACTAACCTGTCATGTTTAATACACCATCTCCAGAATTCAGACCTTACTTGTGAAAAGCTGAAGCAGTAGCTGCTTTGTAACTAATAAACTGGCTGCACCTCATTAGTTTTCCCTCCTTTCTTTGCCAACTAGGAAAGCTGCATCATTCTAACTCGTAGACCCAGCGACAGCATCTCTTTCATGTTACAAAGCCGAAGAGCTAACAAACCTGAATTATCATAAGCAGGATCCCTTGGGTGGATGTGCGAGTGCAGCGCACGGAGAAAACACTAATTAGGAAACGGTAGAGATAGCCAATGGCTGGGCTCAGCTCAGCCGCAGAAGGTGAACCCCTGACCTCGCTCATAAAAAACACTCTTGGGGGTGGCTAAGAGCAAAATCAGCCCAAACGAAAACAAACAAGTTAAGGGATATGACACAGTAGGGCTATGGACATAGACTGCAGATATATTATTCCAGCACCAGCGAGGCCAAGGGGAAAAAACACCAAAATGAAACTACCTGGGTCCTTTAATGGGGAAAACTAAGGGCATTAAAATTGCCTCTTTGTAAATAAAACAGACAATGTCCTCACAAGTTATCTGCAAGGGATTCTGAGATACACACAAAGGAGACCGAGATGACAATTTCCCAGCAAGTACAGCTCTTTCTTTCTGAAGGCTCTAGGAGGCTACAGAAAAACGAGGGTTCTGCTTACCTCTGGGCTCCAGCCTTATCTCCACAGGTTCTGGAACCTCCCATAGCTCCTCAGTGCTCGGAATTTCACGGATGTCCTCTGTTTTCAGGAATCTCGTCAACGCTGCTTCGTCCTGAAAGACACCATCGTAATAATTTGTGACCCACATAATCAGGGGACCCCAGAACAGACCCATGACTTACTGCACTTCCTAATGGGAGAACTTGACTTTATTAAAATAAAGCGGATGGACATTCTGATAATGTTTGCTATCAGAAATAATAATCCATGTTGCAGAGCAGAACAATGATCACTATTTGATTTTTTCCCATAAAACTTAATGTGGATTAATATTTAATTAAAATAAAGGGCAATTCAATTCACAGCTAGGGAAGATGAGATACTATAGCCCAGTTTGCTGTAATGTTATCCTTTAACAAACTACCCAGGTTAATAAGGCATTTCAAATAATTTGTATTCTTAATTTAGGGGATATCTTTATCTGCAGAGAATTAGAAACCATGAGTACTACAATATTAAACAGTAAAGAGGGACATTGGAAAGAAATGAGGTGAAAATACAATAAAGGCAAATAATAACATGAACAAAATAAAGAGGCCAAAAATTAAAATATGAATCTCTAAAAGCACAATCCAGAAAAACTGATGATAAATATATCTAATCTTCCCTGTTGTCATTAAACAGTACAGTACACTGTATCTTATATTAATTTCCCAGAAATCCCTAACTACTGTACCAGCCCACAGGATACGTGTCCGATCAATAAACCTAGCAGAGATATTACTTATAAAATTATTTTGTCTGCAACTGTATTTCCATAACACAAAATTCTTCTCAGACACATTCTCTCACAGGACATCGATCTGTTACACACTCTCATGTGTAGAAGCGAACAGCTGTTGTAAGGGAAAATAAAATGCACAAAACACTTTTGTGCTCAACTTTGAGAAATCGTTACACAAACATCAGGAGCCATCTTTTAAGTCCGTTACTTGAAGTTTTGCCTGATTTCCTCTAATTACAGAGTTGTTTACCTAATTACCATTCCCTGTTAGAACGCATTGTTTGATCAATTCCCCTGAAATCCAATAATTAGATCCCTAGGTTCTTTCTTGAAAGCATACATGCAGAGGAACAACAATGCCAATGAGCTTGTGTTTGGTGTGTCGCAAGAAGACAGGCTACATATCAACAGTTTCCTGTGCATCAGTAATCCTGAAGTTTTGAAAACTGCAACACAAGTGGGGCCCAGCTGCCCACATGTCATCTGGGCCTGGAGCCACTCTCTCAGTGCTGTTTGGAGAGTAAAGGTATTCAGTGTTCTTAATCCCAGGAGAGAAATCCATTCGGTAGGTGTAGCCTCTGGTGGAATGACAGTTTCTATCATTTTTTACACCCGGTGCTGGATTTTGGGGCCCAAGTGAACTTTAGGACGAGTTATAGTTTGTCCCTATCTTCAACTTTTTTTTCGGACACTTTTTGCTGCTCATATTGTATATTGCACTGTTCAGTAATTGTACTCCAAAATTGAGTCACATCAAAAGTTGTAAGATAACCTGTTCTTCTGTGCAAACTCTCTTAATTTTATCATTTAAAGTGCAATTAGAAGCATATCTGCAATCAACATTTAATGGTTCTTCTAACCCTAACCCTACTCTGGCCTGAAATTTGGACTCTTTCTGCTGCTCATATTTTACTGTAAATCATTTGTTTTAAGAATTCCTACTGAAGCCTACAGACATTGATGCCTTTTTAAAGATGCCTCCTAGCTTTTCTCCTTGGGGCTGTATAGACTCACAAAAGCCCACAGTTCCTTCAAATGCTCCAATACTCACATCCAGACAGGACATCAGCCCTTGCAGAAAGCGTTCCAGCTCCTTCATATACTTGTCCTTGGTACTGAAGAGCTTCACAATCTCTCTACAAAAAAAGAGGCTGTTTCACTTCTGCAAATTCACGTGTACAGGGAGAGGCAAAACAAATCTACACTTTTTGCAGTGCCAAGAACACCAAAGAACAGGAATATAGAAATTAAGCAAAAACAGGAAAGGAAAACAACCAGAGGCAGCTGAACAAACCTTTAGAAACCTCACTTCTAAACTTGGGAAGTGGAACGTGTAGCTTTGGACCATAAAGCTGGAAATGCTAAAGATTAAAAATTGGCCCCTTGTCTGAACAGAGTCAAGGCTTTGACAGCTGCATGGCTTGAATATTACAGCAGCATTTTTGTAGCTGTTTACCCATGTACTGTAACTAACGGAATTTACCAAATCTTAGGCCTAGCATATAACAGGCCACAATTAATGTTTCATTCCTATCATACTGTATGTCACATCTGCATTTCTCTGCAAATTATGTTTCTCAAGACATTTATAAATCAGCACAAAGATATCTACAGCACTACCTAAAACCTGCTATAGGGAAAGTAATAATCTTTTGGCTCAATATGGACAAGTAGGGATACTCCAGAACAGTGCAGGCAAGGTTTTGCTAGAAATAAATTTGCAAGCCTTACCAAAACATTGTGTGTTTCAGCTTAGTGTTTATTAAAATGAAACAAATTTATTCCGGGTTGATAATACACATTCCAGGGCTGGATCAATTCCATTCCCGTTGATTGAAATGGAGTTTTGTGAAGCACAAAAAGAGGAAGTCTTCATTACATTACTTTTGTGCAATCTATCAAGTTAGCATCCTCTTGCACCAAAGGTGAGACCCCCCTGAGCAATATAATACAGCCAGTATAGAGTATGTTACCTCTACTGTCAACACACAGCTTCACTTTTCTTACCTGCAAATATCCAGTTTGGAGGCGATGTGGTCTTTTTGGATATAAAGTTCTTTGTTGTCCTTTAAAAGGCATATCACATCCTCTCTTTCATACAAAGGCTCCTCATCAGGCAAGTTTAGCTGATACTGTATGTATAGTTTACCCACCTACATCATTACAGATCCAAAACAAAGAGAAGAGAAAAAAAGGTTTATAGCTCATGTTGATCCAAAACCTCTCTAGTAATGTATTCCTGTGCTCAGCTGCACTGCAATAAACCCGTCCTGTATACATGAGAAAAGCAGCTGATACCACTGGTTGTGTTATGCTTAAGAGAGACTACAATATGAATGGGACCTTTAATCACTGTTACCGAACAGTGGGTATCTTCATGAAATGGGCCACTCACAGTGGACAGATCTTTGTGAAAGAAGTTACATTTATCAAATATCCACAATTTCAATTAAAGGGGGTCTCTCAGCCACGATTGAATTCCTATGGTGTTGGGAAGGATTTTGTTTCATCTGTCCAACTCAGTGTGCTTCTAAAAGATCAAAAGGATAGATAAAAGAACCTTTGCCAGCAGATTAAAAGTGTATATTATTAAAGCAGTGGTACCACATCTGATTAGTTTGCGTGAAAGGGGGCTGAGTCAGGTCGGTAATCACAGCCAGCAGGGCAAAAGGCCTTTCCTTCCTTGTCAAAGAAAGACACGGCTGGCCAGGGTTCGCAGCACAAAACATAATAACATGGAACAGTTTGTATCCACTTAACAGCAAAATTCTTAAAGGTTTATAAAAAAATAACTTACTAAGAAGAAAAAGAACGCTGGTGATTACAACAGCCTTTTGAGACTTCCGTACTTCAGCTGTTGTTTACTCTAACAATACTTTATTTTGTTTACATCTAGTCACTACACTGCTATGAGTATGGTGAAAACCAACACACTCGCGATCGTAAATATTGATATATGTAATGTTTCTTTGATGTGTGCAATGATGTTACAAGGAATCTAAAAAGTCTTGATTGAATTATTTTGATGTTGCTGACATTAAAGGGGTACTGTTTATCCCTTCCAAGACATTCCGTTTCTGATAACACCGTGACTATCTCATACACCCCTGAGAAGGAATTACTGAGCCTTCTTCCACATTAGTTTGACATTCTGGTAGAGGTTTTTCTCTGCACATCTGAGGGATAGTCATACAGAGTTTTCTGTGAACAGAGCCGTTTCTGTCTCAGAGTATACGTAGCTTAGACTTTTTTGATGTACATTAATTTTCCCACTTTACTACTCTGCTGGTATTTTGCAGATTCCAAAGGCAAGGGAAGAGAAGAATTGATAGATTTCTTTTGCCAGGCTCCAACGCGTTTGCACGCATCTGACACTGCTGTGCTGTAAAACTGAAGGGGCAGGAGGATAAGCAGCCATCTCCTGGAGAAACAGCTCTCGCTCTTACAGAGAGTGGAAGACACACGTGCTCTTAAAGGGTGGGCTGAATGTGTGCACGTGGAGAAGATAACGGCTTCACCTGGCCCGCTGCAACCACATTGCCACATCGCATGTTGCCTTGGTAATGTGCTGCAGTGTGAACACAGAGCGCAGAATATTTGTGTGCTGCGACACTCTAGAAGCTGACCACGGCTAATTCATATTCATCCCTTCATCTGTTCATTCATTGTTAAAGGCCTGCTTAACGCGGTGAAGGGTGCGGCAAGCTGAGCTGCTCTCAGACCCACAGGGCTCAAGGTGTGACAGAGAACCCACAGCCACTCTCCCCTAGACAGGACACTTGTCCATCGCAGGACCACAGAGCCAGGAATAATGTAGAGCAGACCATAAAACTCAAAAAGCATGTCTCTGGAAGACAGGTGGACACTGGAAAACCTGGTAAGTACCCACAGGTCAACTCCTCACAGAGGTTAGTCTAGCCCAAAATCAAACCTGAGTCCCATGAGTGGTGAGGCAGCAGCTCTATTCATATTGAACGAAGGAAGTACAGTCTCTTGAAAACATGTGGAACATGTGATGGACACACACATAGTATATATGGATTCAACATCAAATCATTCTTCACACCAGTAATAAGTTCACTAAAATTACAGACCTTTTGCCCTTTGGCTGCTGCAAATATCAATGAAGTAGTTATACTTCAGATCAACCCATGTTGTTTATACTTTATCACATTTCACATCGCATGTCACCTCCGTGACCAGTATTCGAAAGTATCACTGACATTTTAAGCTTTCAGCTTTAATTCATTTGCTGCGTTGCACACAGGAATTTAAAAAAAGGAAAAAAAAACAGGCTCATTCTGAACTAGAAAAGAAAATATTTACCAGCTTTGCAATGATCTTTTGCTTATCACAAAGAACTAAACCTGAAGAATAAAAGAAGACCAGTATGTCTCACCTCCTGTCATCATTTGTACACAGATTTATAGTATTTGACCATGAAACCATGACTACTCACAAAATGCAGATTTTTAAAAAGTAAGCAATCTTTACCTGACCAAAAGACAGTGCCTTGATTTTCTGAGCAATGTTTCTTTCCTGGAGGTCTTCATAAATGTTTCCAAGTTCGTCATGATAGTACAGAAATTTCTGAATGTAGGGCACCACCTTCCGGATCAGGGCCTGCACCGGGGGACAGGGTCTGTAGTTTTCAGTCTGGGCCTGGGTAGTCACGCACTCGGAGAGTTTCTTTATCCCACAGATTTCCAGGAAGAGAGCTCTGTCCTTCTCATTGAATGTCAAGTTCTTGTCATTCAT
Organism: Lepisosteus platostomus; assembly: GCF_059453375.1. Lineage (NCBI taxonomy): Eukaryota > Metazoa > Chordata > Actinopteri > Semionotiformes > Lepisosteidae > Lepisosteus > Lepisosteus platostomus. Next base: position 34,384,434 of record NC_142621.1, read on the forward strand.
AATCCTTTTCCCTGTGGGTAGTCAAAAAAAACCTTCATTCTGACTCAGAAAATTCAAAATAGTATTTACTAAAAAGTAATTACTTGAGCAGCACAATTTTGATGTTTGAATTTTTTCATTTTTTTTTAATTAGTCTCCAATTGCTTCACTTTGTAATCCCTCTCACTGCCCAGTTTAGAGTTCTTAATTTATTAGCTTAAACAGCCAGGCTCACTGCTATGTTCCGGATGGCTAAATGAGGAAGCTGACAACACACACTGTCCTCCGCAAGCTTGAGTAACCTCACTCTAACAACGGGACAGCTCTTGAATTATTTAGATTCCTGTTCATTCCATTTCGGAACCCCTGAATCTCAGAACCTCTGAACATTCCTCAAGACACATTCCCCTTTTTTCCAAATTTTTTTATTTGATCTAACTAGGAATTTAATTTTTAGGTTTCTGGAAAATTATATTCTGAACTATGACTTTTTGAATCAGCTTTCCACGTGTATGGTAGTGTTTTTTGATTTCCCTGTCAATGTGCTGAAACCTTTTGGCAGTGCTGCTGAAATAAAGTAAGCTATTCATAAAAGCAGTCCTGGGTTTCAGAGCCACACAAACTCTGGGTCCTGACAAGAGCAATAAATGGATATTGGCATACCCTCGGAAATACAGAATTGGCAATTATTTTTACAAAGTGTGTTAACTTTAGCTTTTACTGGTTAGAGAGGATGACAGTTGAAACTAACACTGCAAGTATTTACACATTTAATGCTAAAACACGGATGGGGATATTTTAAACTCTGAGAGAATATTTCGCTTTCCGCAGTCCATCTGCGTGTGAGGTGATATGGAAATGCATGCATAGAGGCCAAAAACAAAATTTATAAGAGGCTGGCTGTACCAAGCAGCACAGGAAGAGAGGCTGTAATGTAAATAAGCACCATACAGTAATAATACTGTGACTGGCACAGCTGCACTTTGGGAGATTAAAAAACAAATCTTCCATCTTCTGACCTTAAGAAATCCGCAAGGAATTCAAGACAGAATATTAACTTGTCCTATTTAACATAAAAAAGCAAGCTCGGTCTCAATGTCTGTAAGCTATTTGGGGATTATTAATGCTTGGCTTCTAGTACATATACAAAACTGAGAGGAAAGATAACACCATTCACAGAGCTGTGCTATTTTTAATTCACTCTTTCACTAAGTGCAGATTATCTTACATCTGTTGGCCTGGCACAAATGAGCTAGAACGATAAAACTCATTAAGATAAAACTAGGTATCTCCTTATCCATTCATACACTGTGTAGGCACCTGCTTCACTCTGTTTTAATTTTACCTTGCTTTAAGTCTGTTTTGGCCCTGGAAGGCTTCACCTCTGCAGGCGGAAGACTGAGCAGACACACTTGACTGTGGGATTTGAAAACCTTTTCCAGAGTCTTGTTGTCTGGAATGAGAGGTCTTCTTGCCAGTGTCACCCAGCAGGTATCCTTGGTTGGAAAGACTTTCTTGTCACTTAACATTTCTACAAGCATAAAAGAAGAAAAGAAAAATGCTTATCCTTGAATTTCAAATTACACAAGGAGCCATTAAGGAACTCAGTCTAAATAATCAATAACATTTTACAACAATTCTTCTAAGAAAAAAGTTAGATTGTTGACCTATTTTTAAATAATGGGGAAAAAAGGAGGGATTTTTTATTAAAAAGGGAAATATATACAACCTTTAATTTAGGGGTATCTACAGTACAGAACAGCTGATGTCCCATGTGTGCTTTAAATATCCCTTCAGATACTGGGTTGTCAAGATTCATTTTGTCAATTGCATATTGATGGATGGCCAAAAATCTGGGCAATTAAAATGTCAAATAAAATGTGTACACTGTTTTTTAAACATTTCAAACACACAACTATAAGGTATAGGCCACATGATATTAGTCCATAAATCTGTTTAACACAGACTGAGGATGTGCAGAAAATTATTCTAAAGAAGATCTTGCTCTGTTATCTTCCAATACATAAAAGTGAAGGTCAGGTGTCTGCAGCTTCTGGGTCACAACTCCTTCTTTCTTTATCTGTCTATCTCCTGTTTGTTCTTGAAACAACCACTCTTAACCTCCAAGACTTCACCACTACTCACCTTTCAGAAAAACGCAGCGATTTCTGTCCAGCTGAAGTTCGCTCTCCTGGTCCTCTGGGGTTTTACACTTGTCAGCTGGAAACAAAAAAAAAAGATGATGTCTTGGATTCAAGTGACCTTCGATGTAAATCGATTGAATTAATCTGAGACTTCATCAGGGAAGCTCCTGTGTAGTTCGCTTCTAAAGCTGTCCAAATGCAATGTGAGAAGCCAGTTTGAATCCAGCCAGTTTGAATTGTCATTAACCAAACAGGCCAGAAGACCCCAGGCAGCTGTGCAATATCAGTCAAGCACTGAATGGGCTTGGCGAGTTCCCATTGCCCAAGGTGTCCTTTGGTTTGCCAAACAAAAGCAAATTACAGCAGATCACGCTGTGGCCTACCAGGTGCCTGTGAGCACATAGTGTTATCAGTGAGAGAGCTGCCAGTGTCTGTTTGGATGCCCTCTCTCTCCTGAGGGCCCTGGACACTTGAATTCTCTAAAGAAACAGATGAGCACATGTTTCAAAGGACATTGCATGTTGTGTTCTCTCCTGATAAGAAACTTGGTTACTTTAGAAGAATAAAAAGCCACCCAGTCCGCCTTCGCAAGCACAGGTTCTAAACAACTGGTTTAATCCAAGAATCTCATCAGGTCATCTTTGGAAGGAACCTGGCTTGGGAGGTATTTATTTTTGACACAGAACCTCAACACCTCTTTAAAGAAAAACTTCTCCTTTTCTCAGCACTGAGGGGTCCTGCACATAACCCAGAACTGTAAGGGAGCTTCTCTCCCAAAACCTGTCTCTAGAAGGCTAATTCTTAAAATTTATGCTTTTGTTCTTTATACTTACATTATAAAGCCATATCAGTAAAACAGTAAAGACTGTGGACATGATTCCATGATGACCACAAAGGACAACAATGAAACTGTATCCTGCCTTGCTGTTTAGACAGTGATATACAACTGTCTCTTTCAAAAATAGCCGTTGAGAGGCACACTACCAAATGATGCAGACTAATTTGCTTTAACTTGTTTAATGGGGCATCGGGCATATACACTCTATAAAAGCCTTGCGGAAATATTTACTTAAAAGTGCTGTTTTAGAGATTATGGGGGGAAATTGTTTTATTTCCAAAACTGCATTTACGAATTATGTTAAAAAAGTATATTCAATGACATGCAAGGATCATTCTGAAAGCAAAGATCTCTGCTGAAGATTCATACACAGCATATTTACATAATGAATAATGTTTCTTGCTTAAGAAAATCTACACTTTTATGCTGTAATCTTAATAGCACTGAAACAAAGTCATATCTGACATAAATACATTCCAGAAAACAAAAGGCTCCCATTTATTCACATTCCCCTGTAGTGGGTATTTTGTTAATCATCCTCTGGCAGGGATTACTCTGACTAGATGTCTTCTGTCGTGTGCAATGATGTTCTAGCACTTCAAAAGGGAAAGTTATGATCATTCCTCCATGTACAATTGCTCTAAGTCCTTCAGACCCTTTGGTTTCCATTAGTGAACTGTCATCTTGAGTAAGAATCACAATTGTTCAACTGGATTGAAGTATGGAGGTTGAGATGGCCAGTCAAGAACATTTATTTTGTAGGCAATTATCCATTTTTTTCAATTTGTGTGCATGTGAATCATTGTCATGATGGAATGTGCATTACCAGCAAAGCTTTAGTTTCATGGCAGAAAGGGCCAGGTGTGGCCAAAATGTTCAAGCAGACGCTGGTGTTCAGATACGAAAGAATCCCAAAACAGAAAAGATCCCCCCTACAAAAGTTAACATTGCGTGTGAGTGTTTTTTCAACATGAGCTTCAACTTTTACATGAAACATAAGCTGATGAACATGTCCAAAACCTCCATTTTCATTTGATCTGACCATAAGACTTCCAAGTTTCAGTCTGCTCTTTTGTGGTTCTCTCTGACTCTCTGACCTTAACCATGAGGCTCCTGCTACTACTGAATATTTCTTGAGTGTTACAGTATGTCCCTTTATACTCCAAGGAAACAAGAAACTTAAGAGGCCTCTATATACTGTAGTTCTGGCTGCTTCCATTGCATTTCCAGAGGGTGGAATGCTACTGCAATTTGTTGTTGTTTTAATTTTTTTTAAAGCAATAAATGTGACCCTCTTATATTTATGTTATGACAAATATGACTTTGCTCTCTGCAATATTATTTTGAATACAACAGAACATTATTAGAATGTTCTAAATGAAACACATTATCCAGTACATAACTCAATAACATGCTATAAGATGGTTTTTGTTCTGATTTTATCAGGGGTATGAATACATCTGAAGGGCACTGTATATGCTTATACTTACACACAATTGTTAGAAATCACAGCTTTTATGGAATCCCTTCATACTAAAACATGGATTTCTTGTATTACCATAAATATTTAATACATTCTTAAAATTCCTAGGTTCACCTTCTTGCTGTAACATGCATGAAATGAACGGGTTATATAGTGATATAACAGTATTTAATAAGTTGATATTATTCTCTGATCTAAGCAGCATAGTGACTTCGACCCCATAAGACAAATGCAAATGTCTAAATCCCCCAATAAAGAAGACCATGACAGCAGGATACACATAATACTGAATTATCTTTGTGGTAAAGAAGTGTTTATTTCTTTAAAAAAAAATGGAATTGTAGCCGATGCAAGAACTAGTTTAGGATAACAAATGAAGCATTAATGTATTATGTTTAAGAGTGTGGTCTGTATAACTAACAATTCTACTTTATATTGCCATTGTCATGTGACCTAGTATTATGGCACTATTTTCAGTGACACAGACAGTTAAGCCACACCTTTCACACATGCTATGATAGAAACATACCTCATATCCTCAATGACTGACTGGATCATGTTGGATCGTTCTAAACTGTGAGTGCAACTGATTGTGCAAATACTACCTACTTAAGAAGAATGTACAGCAGTGCAACTGGACATAGAATTGCTCTATTTTGGAATATCTTGCAATTTTCCCTTTATGTACTTTTTTAGAGCCTGACAGGAAAACATACTCAGCTGTGAGAGCTGTTCTATGTTTGGGAGGGCAGGGCACATGGTTGCTGTCACTCTACATAGGATGCCAGTGATTTCAGCCACCTCACAAGACGATAGAAAATAATTTTGTAGTGACATAGAAAGCTGAAATCACAAGTAAAAGCCACACTCTTTCTACCACAGATGAACACCAAGGATTAGGAAGGACAGAAACGATGCAGACATGGCATTTGGGTATCTGTAAACCGTGCCAATGCAACATGTTACTGTTGCAGCTTTTTGCCAGTCCATGTTGAGCTGCAGATTTATGCTTTGTGTTAACTCACAGGGGACTCCAGCCCTCTCCCTGGAGCAGTAATTTATGACAGCCATGACAGAGTCGCAGTGCGATTGCACCAGGATGGTAGCGACTGTAATTTCCCTCTTACTTATTCTGCAGTGACTGAATGGATTAAATAAACCTCAGAGGCCTACAGTATGTCACAGGCCAGTCAGAAGAGAAAGCACTGGCTTGCGAGATTCCACAGCGTTTATTCATTATATAACTCACCTAGTTTTGCATAAATGATGGAAACATCCTGCAGAATTTCTCCAGTGGGCAGTAACTTCAGGCTGCAAATTAGCTCCAGAAGGTCCACATACTGTTTCATTGAAGGATTGGGTTCCACATCTAAACACTAGAGGCAAGCAAATCGGCAATTGGAAAAGTTATGTTTACTTTTAAAATGTACCCGATGCAATCTGTCTCTACTTTGTGCACACAGTGAAACACAAACCCTCTGTAGTGTCTTCCATGTGTCCTTAGGCTCATGCACGAATTTAAGAGAAGCAGCGCTCACCTATCCCTTGCTTGACTGGGATAAAGACTTACCACTCCATTCTGTCACAGGCCAAAACTTTAAAAGACTTTAAACCAGGGGAAATTGATCATAAAAAATGTATACACATGTAAAGAGGGTTATTGGCTTATATCCAAGCAATGAGATGCCTCGCACCTTACAGAATAAATCCTTCATGTTCTGTAACTGGCCGTAAAATGGAGCCAGAATGCGTGGCTCCTGCACACAGCCATCTGACTTTCGGATCTGATCCTTGTACCGCAGGAACATTTCGGTAGGATCATTCCAGCAGACTTCCTTTTTCAAGTAGAACCTCCCAGAGCACATTTCTTCCGTTCTATAATTCAAGAGGAGACAGCAAAGTTAATTACCTGAGTAAAATATGTGGAATTTCAAAACATGGCATTATTAACAAGAAGGAAGCTAATGCACCATACCTTTCATAGGCTATGAAAACAGCAGGTGTGTGCAGAAACAAGTCTTTTAGCTGAGTCGGATTGCAGTTTTCGTAGAGGTACGTGTAGACATTGTGCAAGTGCTGTACACTGGTTGTAAAATCAGCTCCTTCGATTTCTTCAGATGAGCCACCCGATTTCTTTGTGCACCACGACTTCAAGTGCGTGATCACTTCTTCAATGGAAACAGAATGTTTCATTCCTGGCAGAACACAAACGTTGTGCGAAAGAAGTCAAAAGCTGCCATCAGTACATAACAGATCAGAAAAAGACATTCAAAATGCTGTGAGTCGACCAAAGTTCATGTTTCAGAATCATCAGTAATAAAAACCAGAAACGCTGACAGCTGTAAGCAGCATATAACCCAAGGGGACACTGAGAGGAAGGCAATTCTGTGCACAGAGAATTTTTGTGAGGTGTGAAGTGTGTTGAAGCTGAGGCCTCAGAAACTTCTGAGAAATATTTCAATTCTGATTGTCAAATCAATAAGTTACTAAAACAAACAATCAAGATGGTGAATGGCCTACTCCCATTTGTAACTTATGTTACTATAATCTTAACACTCGGTAATGCACAAGGCCAGGATGTGCTAGTTGTCAAAATGGACAAACTCTCACACTTCTAACTTACCATTATTACAATGACTCAACCAATAATTTAACTTTCAGTCTAATTTTTGGTTCAAAGTTCACCTAGAGCTGAAAGGCAGCAGTTGTATTGCTTTTGTGTACCTAAGAGCACTCGTTAGTTATGAATAAAGAAATAGGTCTTACCAATTGAGTTAGTAAATTCACTGGGACTCATGTCAACATAATTGACATGAACTCCCAAGAGACTGAAGACCCCGGCAGAATACAGGTACACCTTGCTAGGGCACATGTACTCCACAGTGTGCTGATCATAGCTGCCCAGGTCTGCTCTGAACGCTGGAACCCAAGGCAATGTGGTCAGGTAATGGGTGAAAGAGGACCTGGCATCTTTCAGCTTGTGTCCCTGGCTGTTAAACACCTGAGCCTGCTTGTACTGAGAGTAGTGGTCCCTGTAACGACACAATCAAAGCACATTCCATTTTCTTCAGTTCTGACAGTTAATCTGATGCTTAAGGTAAGATATGAACAAAGATAAATGAGATTACTACAGAATCGGCAGCAACTGTATAGTGGGCTGAATTGAAAAAAATGGCGCACGATTTATGGCAGTTAACAGATAACACAAGACAACACTTTGATCACATACTGGGGTAACAGGAATGAAAAATGAGAGCAAGTGATGAGATGGCATGGCAATATCCTTCATTGTTTCAAAAATAAAAATCAACAAAGTTTTTCAAAACAAGTCACTGTGAACTCCCTGGGCTGTTGTACTGCGGTGTCTTTGTGGCTCACTGACCAGTATCTCTTTCTTTCATTCAGCCATGGGGCTTTCCTGCAGAGCCCTAGTGTGTGGTGTCTCACTTTTTAAATAGTTTAAATAGAGAGGAGCACATTTGTCAGGTATCAGGATCGTAAGGACTGACAGCTGCCTTCTCTAGACGGTGATTGGGCTGACTGCCTGTCTCAACAGGTTAGTAACTCCTTGTATAAAAAATAAAACCCCTCATTTGTACATAAATATATCCTCAGAACTGTAAATATGGATTAATATGGATTTTTTACTTAACACATTAATCTTAATTTCAGGATGTCAACAGCTGATGTCTCGATGCAACGTAGAAGTGTGAAAGTATGCATTTAAAGGTACAGATGTGTACAGCACTTCAGTTTTAACTGTTAATAGTACCTGAAACTGCATTGCAATTCATTGCACAGAAAGCAATGCTTGACCTCATCAATAGTTATTTTGCTGAGGCAATGATGAAGAACTCAATTCAGATGTTCTAAACGGCTGTCTGAGAGTCTAACATTTCTGAAGCATGTTGGGGCCTAGCATTCAATTCTGGACCTGGGGTGTGCGGAGTTTGTGTGTTCTCTCCGTGATCGCATGGGCTTCCTCCAGGCACTCCAGTTTGCTCCTGCATACTGGTAGGTTATTTAGCTTCTCGGTAAAAAATGGAAAATTCCAGGATGGTTTATAGGGTTGGTGACCCCAAAAAACGAGGAGAAATTATAATCTAGTCCTGCAAAATCCCCCCCTAAAATTTCTGCTTTATTCAATCGATATCTCTCTTCTTCACTTGAGCTGCTATGTAGTGGGGCTGCTGGTGCAGAAACATTACAGCGCCACACCATGGTGGAGCCGTACCTTAGCAGTGAGTAACATAGATCCCCCCTATTTGTGAAGCTATTGGATGAAACTGCTAAAAAATGTAAGTAGAAGTACTGTTTTTTTAAATTCAGTGGAGTCATAAAAAATATGCATCTACGCCCAGAGACCTGCTCTTTTCGGAGATTTAAAATATCCTTCAGAACTCAAGGCAAGGTATTCAGAAGACAGAACTAAAGGTAAGTTTGGCACAGAGAGCTGCAGAAAGGCTGCAGCCCTGCATCAAGTACAAGCCTGCTCATCATGCAGGACACATCACCTGTGTCCACATCACCACTGTGTCAGAGCTGCTGAACTGAAAACCCCAGTGCTTTGGGTCTTATGTTAAAACCGTAACATGCAGCACAGCGTTCAAACATCAAAGGAGTTTTTTCCATTCAAAAGTTTCACTGAAAACGATCCATAGAAAAGAAGATTAGCTTTAAAACCCTCCTCCCCAGAAGACAGAGAGATTGGCCTGCCATTCTGTCAGACAGCACACCACGGAAAACCAAACTGTGTTTAAACTGACTCTGAAATGAACTCACCCAGTAACCCAGTTTTTGTTGAGCAGACCCAGGAGTTCCCGCCTCTGTTCCAGTTTCTGTTTCTTGTCGAGCTGATCCGCTGTTACAAGGGCGTGGAACTCGTCACACTGGTGATCTTCAATGACGTACACGCTGTCTGAAGCCCTGGGCCACAGCTCACAGTCGAGAGCCCATGGGCCCGAGGCCTGAGAGAGAATCAGGAGAGCTGTAATTAAGGTGCCAACACAACTTTGGGGGCACTAACGGATCAAAACCCACCAGTTCAGTGAAGGAGGCCTACAGTGCTTTTCTGTGGTGTCTTGGAAAGACGAGAGACACAGTGTTTAATCAGATACTGTTAAGCACTTTAGAATGAAGACCTCGGACATAACATAAAAATAAGTTTCTATCTGAAACAAAACTATTTTTCACAAAAACATTCATATAGAAAATTTCCAAAGCACTAAATAAATACATAAGGCCTCAGATCATTTCTCCTATAAAACCTAGCACCCTTAGAGTGCTAGACAGTTTAGACATTTTTATTTTTCCTTATGAAACCTGAAAACGTCTACTGTGAATATTTACCCTTTCATATTTCATATATTCATATTTACCCTTTCATACAGAATTCAAAATCATGTTTGTTATATTTTACTGAATATGTATACTGAGTACAGTACAAAACATCACCACAGTTATCCATTGAAACCCAAGAAGGCGATGTGTCAGGTGTTTGACAAAGAACACAGGTTTCATTCACTCATCGCCAAATTCACAATGCAGAAAAGCAATACAATTTCATTGTGCTGCACTTGTACATGACTTACTACCGGCAGAAATGCTACCACAGGCAAGCCGTGATGATTGAGGCCTACAGTTCAACAGGTTCCCATGTCTATTCAAGGACACTTTCAAGCAGTATTACTTTTATGAAGACTGTACATCCAGAGCTCGTAGATGGAAACTAGATTTGTTTTCACTCCATTTTTAAAATAGCATCTCTGGATTTCATTTTATGCTTTTAAATATGGCTATATGTCTGTTTGCTTTTTCAATTGCTACTCCACTCTCTTGGTCATCATCTGGTGAAGAACACAACAAGACAGACACGGAGAGCAGCAGTTTTCCAAAAAACATACAACACCCCAGTGCAGAGTTTGAAACACTTTCTGAAAGGCCAGGTACTGGATGAGAGGGGACACTGGATCAGTCTCTGTCCTCAGGGGGAAAACAGGATGAGAGTGAAATGACAGCGCCGTGTTGAGGAAATCAGGATGTACTCAGTATAAGGGGTAAGTCCGAATGTGTGAAATTAGTATTACTGAAACTCTTCCAATTCTGCCAAAAAAACGTCGTTGTCAATGAGCTTTGAATAGCTCAGTCTTTCTCTCCACGTTGTTAGCATAAGGGTTAATACAGATGTCCTGAAATCAAATAAATCATAAGTCCATTGGCAGACTCAAGATTAAATAAAACTTGGCTATAAACAACCTGGAGGATAATCAGTTCTCTTGCATGGGGGAGAGCTATCAAAGCTGCTTTTGGCTCCAGCTGCCTTCAGAGCCACCCTAATCAGTCACAGATCTATCGTGCTCCTGATTTAGCTGTGACAAGGGGGGCAGCCTTAGGATTGGGCCCGCATGACAACACTTGCACCAGGGAGCTCATTCTGAGAAACCCTTGTTAGAACAGCCCTGCGCAAACTCACACTGGTTTTAAATAAGGATAATGAACCTCTCGGGAATAACAAAAATGTAAAAAAAAATGTAACAGATATCACCTGAACTAACCTCTTTTGTTTGCTGGTCTGAAAACAAGTAGCAATACTGTCTAGTCACACTGAGCTTTACCACAGAGGACAGTCTAATCTGGGGAGGTCTTCTCTGTTCACTAATTTGGTTTGGATTTCTTGATGCTAATTTCCCTATAGCAAACAGAACAGGTGTCACTGGAGTTTGGTGCCCGGAATTGCTCTTAGTGGGATTAAAAGCAATAAGTACTGAAGCTAATATGATTGGAAAGAGGGAAATACTTAACTTTCTAATGCACAGCTGTCAATGTAGAAAAGCCTATGTAGAAATACAATTCCTATAGAAATCTATTTGCAGAGGCAGCATGCATTTCATGGGAATTATCAAAATGTTCCGGTACATCGGAAGGCATGTAATTTTTACCACATGCAGTGCTATGATAGAGAATCTTCAAGAGTATTTATAATGCACCATGATTAAACAAACCTATAAGTTGCAGGAATAAAGGCAGTGTATTAATTTTTATGTGGGAATAACGACATGTTTTTACAGTACAATAAACACATTTTATCATAATTTGGACCAAGCAAGACAATGCAAGGTTCGAAACTATTGGAAAAAAAGGCAAAGTGCAAGAAAGCACTTATTTGGTACTGTAACACCTGAAAATACTGTTTTTTGCTATTACAAAGGATCAACCAAAATGATTCCCTTTTACGCTATCAGTTCTAAATTAAATAAGGGGAAAATAATCACAAAATAAGAGTAAGAAAACTTAGGCTCAAAAAAGAAAGATGGCTGAAATAAACTGAGTATGAAAAGTGATTCACATTCCTTCGCATTTCCCCACTGTAAGCGTAGAACCTATTCACCGTTTTGTCTTGTGGCTTCCATAGCCTTTAAGCAGCAGTCTCAGTTTTTTGGGGAACAATTGCTAAGAATCCCTGATGTGAATCTCGACTTGCAGACAGGATACACTTGTGGGCACGGTTGGAGGCAGCCCCAGAGCCGTCATTAAAACTGATTGCCAGACACCAACAAGTTCACAAGCTCCTCTTTTAGATTCTCCTTCCACTGCCTGGTGTTCTGTAATATTTCTCTCTCTACGAGGAAGCACTGTCTCTCTATATGGAACAGTGATCTCAATCTAAGATTTACGAACAATCTCTTCCTGAAGAAGAAAGCACTTGCATGTTTAATTAAACAACTCAGTCAAGTACAGAGAGCGCTGCAGTTATATAAGGCACAGTGACCTTGATTTCTCACATTGACAGCTTTTCTTTAAGAGCAGGTTTAATTTTTTGCATTGGTCTTCTCCTAAATGTTCTAACAGATACGCGTGGGTTCTGTGTCTTAACTATTTTAACTATTTTTATACTTTCCATACCTCTGCATATAGAAATTGCAGTTCTCTGGGGTATACACATTTTGAACACTCTGTCACATTTTTTTATTGTTTGATATTCCACATTTTTTAAATCTATCATACATAAACATATAACATGTATACACAACTAAGGTATAAAATGAAGACTGATTGACAGACATGAAAATGCAGATACCTTTGGAAAAATAGGACAAATGCAGAAATATGACTATGTAAAGAAATGAAGTGTCCATTATGCAGGTGTAGGGTGGCAGGGTGGTGTGGCAGTTAAAATTATTGCCTCACACCCCTTTAGTCCTGGATTCACAGACTCCCTCTGTGTGGAGCCTGCATGTTCACCTGGGTTTGCTCTGTGTCGTCTGTGCTAGATAGATAGCTTTCTCCTTTCCCTGTGTTTCAAGGAGATGCACTGTGGTTCCAGAACCACTGCCAGGAGTAACTGCTTCTATGCAGTTATTCTATTTCAAATGGACGACTGGGTCTCCACTAACACCATCTTCCCAGTGTACAAGAAGTCAACCCATCAAAGTGGGGATAAAGTCCTGGGTGTCTTACCAGTTCGTTCAGCGTCAGGGAACGCTTTGTCTTTTTGAAGATGAACAAATCCTGAACGCCTAAAGCACTGAAGAACTCTCTCCAGCCACTGGGATCCAGGTCTGCTTTCAAATAGCAGCTGTGCAGCAACACCCAGTCCACCCCTGAAACACCAAAGGACACGATCCACACTTAAACATCTAATTGCCAAGTCAGCGATGAAGCAAATCTCCCAACTTTATTTCTCCGAATCTTTCTGCAACTTATAAAATAATATGTTTCCAGTGAGCCCTGGATGTCACGAGCTACAGTGAGCAACCTGGACACTCACAGGGGATATAAAGGTAAAAACTATGTTAACAAGAGGTTCTGAACACACTTGAAAAGATGTGCTAAGGGAGTAAACATCAGCAAGGTCATTCTTATCATCTATGATTTTCACAGCACTGGATCGAAATTCTAGTACTTATCCTTCAGGGATGTCAGCAGCACAGAATGCATCACGTGGATGTGCCGGATTCCCACTATTCTACCACAGACAATGCTTCCAAAGAGTTTTACCCTCACAGCATTTTCTACTCCAGATACTTTGCTTTAAAGAATTAAAGTGGGGGGAGTGTTTAAAAAAACAGTGGCCAAAATAGCCTTCTATTGTTAAGGCAGAATTCACAGGCAGGACCTTTAAAATGGGTCTTTTTGCACTGAAAGCATTTATAATATTAATAGCGCAGAGCTTCAGAAATTTCAGTTCACAAATCCAAAGATTTTTTTTTGTCCAGTGAGATGCTTCATTCAGCAGTCTTAATCGAGACTAGTACAGATTTAGCCTGCGGACAAGAAACGTTTAGATAAATAACAGGAGATTTTGTTAATATCCATCAGTGAGAAAAGGCTATTTTAAAGACTAAGTTCAAAATCCAGCAGGGAATTCTTTTCATCTAACTTGGCAGATTTTTACAAGATAAAAAACGCAGACATTTAAAAGTGGTTGTATAAAGACAAAACAGAGGTAATCCACTTTGTTACCTGGAAGCTTTGATGGCAGGTCAATGTTTCCATACTCCTTTGAAAACTGCACCTTGGTTTCTCTGGGACACACAAAACCTTTGTTTGTGAAAACTGGGATTGCTGCATTCAATTTCACATAGTCTCGACCGCACGAATGCTGCTTGATGAACACAAGGTAGCTGATAACAATGTCTTCAGGCTTGACCTAGAAAACAAATGCCATAGCAGAGACGAATAAAGCAATATACAGTATATATATAATGAATACTTTAAACTGCATAGGTCTTGACAGTCTACTGTATTTCTGGCACACCAAACCCAGGCTGCAATTCTGTCCTATTGTAGAATTTTGCTATATAGTCACATTCATTGCACCCAAACTTTCAGCCAGTAATCAATGATATTTTTTTTCTTGCACTGTGATAATCAGATGGCCCAGGCTTTTTAGGTTTCTGTTGGTCAGAGAGCATGCTGGTGTAAAATACTACCTGGTTGCACTCTGATATTAGGGGATTTATGGTTAAAGAAACACTCAATAAAGGTCTTAGAATTACACTGTCAAGCAAATATAAACTTTAGTTGCATCATATTGGGTACCTAGAAAGATTTAAGATCCTATTTGTGGGCTTTTTTATGTTCTCAAACTTGGCTTTGGTTAATTTAAAAAACCCTCTATATATTTCAGTCTCACAGGACTCTCTTCCACATGACTTGTAGCCTGGACCCTTTATTCATCACTGTTTTTCTTTCACTTCAGGTCACAGCTACTGTAACTTACTACTCTGGGTCCTGGGGAAAGTGGGAATAGTTACCTTCCATGTGCCGCTCTTCAGAATGGGATAAATGTGCTCCTGGAGGACTTTCTCTGGCTCCAGCTCATGCACTTCCAGTCTCTTCAGCAGCTCTCTTACTTGAGAGTTACCCAGGGGATCAAGGCACTCCAGCAGCCTGGGGTTCACTATACTAAGATCCTTATAAATGGCTTCCCGGCCTGAATGGTACACAGAAACAGGAAAATCTGACCCAAAACTGGATGAACCCATCGATGAGAGAGCTATTTTATTAAAAAAGACCATGCTCTACATTTATAGACTCAAATTCACTTCAGACAGTCTTCAAAGCCACCCTAATTCTATCATTACAAATCTGTTTGTCCAGAAATTTCAAACATTTTTAAAGCACTGTTTCCTGTAAGGTGCATTTTACTTCATGTACTATAAACAGCTATACCATATTTAAAAACAATGGTAAAGGATATTTTTGTACACAATGCAGTAAAAAGCTTAGGACCTTAGAGGAAATCCTAACAATACATCACATAAAAAATGATATTTTTTTGGTTAGGAAGATCTCTGGATGCACTGTTTCTTAAGCTGAGGTTCTCTGTCTTGATATGACACTTTTCAACTGGATTTCTTCTGCTTCAAGGAAACTTATTTTGACAACAGCAAAGAGATTAAGCTTTGTAGCATCTTGTACAGCTTTTGAGACTGCTGTCATTCAATTATCTGTAAGCCTGACAAAGACTTCATAAGCCTCAGTAACATTTCACTCCACAAAACAAAAAAAGTGAAATAAATTAATTTTGTATCCTCTTGAATAAAAACAACACATTATTTTATTTATCAGCTTTGCAGTTTCTGATGTTTAAGCTCTTAAGTACAGTATTTTAATTAATAAAAGCATCGTTCTGTATTTCTAGAACAGTAACTTACATGAATTGATATAATATACGTCATTGAATCATGTCCTGTTCATGTCAGTACTATATTATTAATATCGAGAAAGTTGTTTTTGCTCATACAGATTCATATACAGTATGTCTGTAGTCAGTGGACAGAAAATGGGTTTAAGAGACTGGAAGAAAGTGCAGGCCTTCTCTGGACTGAACAGCAGCATCAATAGTCTTGTTCTGGTTAATAATGCAGGAGTCTAGGCTATGCTATAGATCACAACAGAGGAATGTAAAATAAATTTTTAATTTTCCCTAGCACTTATACTTGACCTCTCAGTGCTCAGTGCCTCTAAAGTGCTGGTGTAACTAAGTAACTTCTTTAAATTCTCTGGCTCTGTGATTCTGGTAACTCATTTGTACTCGAGAGGGATAATGACTTATGGATGGAAATACAAGGAGAAATCTAAAATAATGAATAGAAGCCTTTGGACTGCATGTATTACATATGTGTATGGAAGAAAGTTATTCATTTAAAAAACTAACATGTCTCAAAATCACTAAATAGGTTTTATTTTGGGGAGGGGAAGGCATATCAACCATGCTAATACGGGACTAAATAAATTTATACAGTACTTAAAAAATATTTATTTTTTGCATTGTCTAAATATATATTTGGAAGTGCTGAAGGTATACTTGTAAAAAAAGAAAGTAACAAACACAGGGAGCTTGTAAAATGAGTCAGTCTGCTCATACAAACTGTGCACACACAAATGGGACTATTGAGCGCATGTTCTTGGGCAAAGTACACACCAGGGGGCGCTATGCTTGTGTCCATGATAGCAGGACACAACATTCCTGCCCCACAGGAGACAGCTGGCTCAGGATACACGTGTCTAAATTTGCCAAAAAGGTTTATAAACAGTATCCAGTGTAAGTAAACATCTTAGAACTTTTCATCTTACTGCACAAAAATGAAAACATCTTTAGGGTACAGTAAGTGCTCCATGCAAATAAAGGATTTAATCACCACATTGGGGGGAGAAAAGGGCTATCCACAAAACCAAGCAGAGACATGTAATTTCATATTAATTGACATCGGCAGCAATCTAGCACTGAAATTTCTCTTTAATTCAGGCCATTGATTTCCTCGTCAAGCGCTGATTGAGGTGCTGCATTCAAATGCTAAATTCCTGCTGCTTGAAAGGCCTGGTTATCCTAAGGCTTTGTCAAAAAAAGCAATCTGGACACATTATTAACTACACCTAGAGCTGTCGCTAAAGGAAGACTGACAAAGGCACTGCTTTGAAAGAACTAACCGAGTCGCACAAAGGGCTTGAACCTGTTCAAATAAGAAACAGGTACTTCTCTGTGCAAATCAAGAAATTTAACCTCCATGCCACAAACTACACACAGTTATCAAAGACTATTAGAAAAAGGAAACCGCAATCCTCACAGGCCAGTGGGGACATCTAGACACATGGCAATCATGTAAACCAAAACACAAGGAAACAAAGAAAAAGGTACATTTCCACACTGGGTGACTGTAGAATCAAAAAGTAAATAATATTGAAAAAAAAATAAAAAGCAGCAAACATTCTGGCTTTCCTTTCTTCTTTTTGCCAAACAAGTGTATGTCTTGTCATGTTTAGGGTTCAAGGCACAAAAATCATTCTGTGTCAGTAAGCAGAAAGTGCAATGGATAAGCAGAGCCCAGAGGGCACAGATACCTGTCTGGACACTGTGAGGGTCGCTGAGGGGGAAGAAGACGCCCACTCCATCCAGAGCCACCATGCGGCCATCAGCCAGGGGGATGATGGGAATCTTTCGGAGGGCCTGTAACATGGCGTCGGCCTCCTGGTACTCGTGCTCCAGGGTGCGGAAGTTACACACCAGCAGCTTGGCCACCTTTTTCAGGGACTCACCTGAAAGGCAGGGCCCCAGATGTCACACAACAAAATACGTGACAGATCCTTATGGCACACACCAGTACTTTCTAATCAAATCTGCTGGCAAACCATGCACACCATTGCAGCTCCCATACCAGACTCCTGTCAGGAAAATGATTTATGATTTAATGTCTTACAGATTACTATGGTGAAGCACTGGAAAACTGGAGTGAACTATAGAGAGTGAGACATTCACAACACGCAAAACCATGACAAAGGAAATGACAGGCTGAATACAAATTGCTAAAAGGCAGAATATACAGTGAAAATCCTGAAAAATTTGCTTAATGGAAGAAAACGTTCCAAAAAAACTCTTTGGTTCAGCGTACGTGATTCCTAAATCATACGGCAGCTGCCAACAATAAAACAAGCACAATGTAAGAACATGACTCATTCCCGTTACTGGGACTCCAGCTGTCCACGTTGCCAGTGGTTTGGTGACTTTCTGATTTACCGCTGTGTGCGCTGTGCTCCCGGAGGAGCTCCTGAGCCATGGCACTGGTGATGGCGGTGATGTCGGAGCCCCTAAGGCGGTGTACCCCCAGGGCGGTGATCAGGGAGGGGGGAAGGGCAGACTGCAAGGCGGGGTGCAGGTAGGACAGGTTCAGGTGCCGCTGCAGCAGCTCTGGACTAATCACCTCCTGGATCAGCACGTCCTGGGACACGGCAATCTGGGAGGGCAGCTTGAACTCCACATTGCCCTCTGGAAGACACAGTGCGTTACTGGAAATGACGGGCAGTCACTACAGATTTCATCTTGGCCTCAATGGAGCTCAGCTTCATTAAAATACAATGTCCTTCGCAGTTGGAGGCTAGCAACAAAAAGCAACCTTCCTTGTTCCTACAGGACCAGTGCCTTTCCTTTTTATTTTAATGGTTATCATTCTTTAAGATCATAAAAGCCCTTCAAAACACACAACCATTGATGCCCATCGTATTAGCAGGTTCGTAATTGCAATTTAAAAGTCCTACAGTCACTGTGACATGCATTTTGTTACTGTATGTTCTACCATTACCTTGTGAAGGACTCTTCTCAGGTTGCCCAAATTTACAGGAAGAGGAAAAAATAGCTCTATTATTTACGATAGAGAGAGGTCTCTGTCTCAAGACAGATGAAGAGACGGACCTTTATCCTCCTTTGTGGGCAGACAAGCTTTTCCTTTGAGGAGCTGGATGATCTTTCCAGCCACAGGATTGAAGAAGTCCAGAATTTCATCTGGAAGGGGGATAAACTGCAGGAACTGACAGAGACCTTGCAGGCCACTGAATTCTGGATGTTCCTACAAAAAAAGAAAGAGAATAACGTCTATAAAAACTGGGAAAGTCCTTAACAATTCTTAGAGATACTCTCAATAAATCTGCAGCTGATTGTCTCACTAAGGAAATACCTGGATAAGAGAGAGACTTGGATTGACAGATAAACTTTTGTTTGAAATAAAAAAAAGAGCTTGAATTTTGATTTCATCTGTGAACGTATTTTAACCTTGAAGTGTCTTGTGAAAGGTTTGTCTAAACTATGTTTTTAAGGATCACAGTGTGCATAGAAATCACCGCAGTCTGCTTTCTTTCATACCCAACACTTTTACATCTTTAGTTTTCTCTCAGGAGTGTTATGACTGAATGCTTATCAAAGGCTTTGATGCACTACAGTGCACCACATGCACTGCAGGTACGCTTTCAAAAAAAAAATACCCAAAACAGCAGCAGAGAAATGTTCCAGAATTCATCTTAGTATACATTATACTGTGGACTTAGAAAATCCACCCTTAATTCATTTGGCAAAGTTATTTCTCATTTCAAAAGCTAATCTAGTGGGGCATGATGGCTGCTATGTGTCATCCAGGTGGGTGCTGTACTTCAGAAGTGGATGAAGAGGGTCCCTCCTACAAGTGAAACACTTTGGAATCCTTGGGAATGAAAATCATTACACAGGCATAAGCAATGAATAGGGACATTCAAACAGGAATTTATACAGGAACAGTTTGCATGCAGCAAGTCCAATTTAAGGAACGGAAACAATTGAAAAAATAACACCTGTCTTTGCAATGTATCAACAAATTATTTGCACTATTCTAATATCTTATACATGATTACTCTGAAAAAGAATAATCAGTTTTTAGAGCAATTTAAGAATGCAGCGCATCCACTAATCACATTTGTAGAGGAATTTGAACTACTGAATCTGCTTTGACTTTAGAATCCAAGGCAGCCACCACATCTCCTTCGACACAGCTCCTCCTCTTACCGTGAAGATGTCCATGGCGTGAAGGAAGAGCTGAGGGATTTCTGAACGGAGCCACTGATTCCATGGGCTGTCACGATCCACGTCTTCTCTGGAGGACGGAATGTCAAAGTCCCCTGCGGAAAAGACAACAATCAGATACTACACACTCCCGCTACAGTATAAGAGCGTCATTGGTACCCAAATTTACAGTCACAGGCCAAAAGCGAGACCTAATTTGCATTAAAATACACATAGAAGTCTCAACTTAATTCCAAGTGCTCATTACTGGACATAAACTAGTTGAGATTAGGTACTTTTCTGATGTATTTCCATAATTTGGCACCATAAATTGCTAAGTGTACAGTTGCCACGGTGGCGCTCAGTTAGCATTACTGCCTTGCAGTCCTGAGACCCTGGGCTAAGTTCCTGCGGTGCTACAGTATGTATGTGTAGTTTGTATGCTCTCCACTTGCTTGCATGGCTTCCCAGCCCTGGTCAATTTTTTGGATTTGGGGAACATTCGCATTGATGTGTGTGTTTGTGTCTAAGTGTGCCCTGCGATGGACTGTTATCCAATCCAGGGTGCATCCTGCCTTGCACCCATTGCTTGCTGGTTACTTGCCAGTACCCCTGCATCAGAGAATGGATAGATGGATGTTACAACAAATAGAATTTAACAACACATTGTTGTGTTTCAATGTATTATGAAGCAGTTGTATGGAGGACTACAAATTGCATACAGTAATCTCTATAGCATACATGAACAATAAATATGAATGCTGAACTAATCAAAATTCCTTAGTAAACAAAAATGGCTCATTATGTTAGTTAATAAATCTTGTGCAGTCAAAAACAGAATGAAATCTATTACTGTACAAATAATATAGAGCATCAGGCTATCTGGCAATATGGATTATTTGGTATGCTTTCATAAAGTCTAGCTCCTCTATATTTATGTGAAGTACCAACAACAAAGTCCAAGCAGAGCATTGTGGTCTGAAGATGGTGGTTGCCTAGCAATTCAAAGAATCTCTGAAATAACTTTTATCAGCCTTGGGATGACCTCTCAAAGTTACACTTCAACAGGCTTTAATTTAAAATTTCTTTACTGTTTTTCTTAGTTTATACTCTAATTGGGTTGCAAATGTTCAGAGCGTGTTATATCTTTTCATTTATCTCAGTCTGCGGTGTTCTGCCCAGTTACTGTAACAAGAGTTTCCCCTGTTTTCATATTCCCACTACTGGAATCACTGCACTGGGTCCTGCCATTGAGCAAATTCTCTGACAGCTTAAAACCTGGAATGCTAGGCCCAAGATCACAGACCAAGAAAATTCTCAGCTCCAAAACTGACCTTACCTACTATAAATACACCTGGCAACCTTTAACATCCCATTATCTGGGTTCCAGTCCTGGGATCAGATGAAGAGACCCATGTTCTCAATTTACCCTGTGGAACGTCTTTTGGATAACCCTAACAAAAGGCCCAGGACAGCAGGATCCCTACTCTTGAGGCGGCAGAGATTGTCTATAATGCATCGTAATTTGTATACCACAAATCCGTATCCGGGAGGAGCTTAATATTGTCAACTGCTGTGTCATTCAAGCTCTGTAGAAAAATGCAGTAAAGGGTTCTACAGCATGTACAGACTGATCCGATAGGTGCACCCAAAAGACAGAAAAGAACATGTACCTTGAATGATGAAGCGAAACCCAAAGCTTCTCAAGGGCAGAAAGGCAAAGACAGGCTGCTTCTCTGGCTGCATGGTCAGGCCTTGACAGTCATCCCCATTGCTGAGTTTAAAGGCCAGTGCTATTTCAGTGGACTCCACGTTGTCCTTGATCTGCAGAAGCACAAAATAAAAATGAATTCTGCCGGAATCAGGTCTGAGTGCAATTAGTTGGACAGCCTCCTCTCGGCTTTCTAGTTTCATGCGGGCTTGAGGTGACATCAGCGAGTGTCGCTCCTCTCCTCCAATCAGATCTTATTCTCCTGTCTGGCATGTCTGCGCAGCTCACAGGATGTCACATGACAGATGGCTGTGCAGGTGGGTGTGGCTGTGAAGCACATCTGCACCTCTCATTAATATTGTTAATACCCTGTATTCCAAAAACAAATACTGAACTGATTTTTTTATAAGTAGTGATTTTAAATTTGGCTACAAGCCAGGCTGGCAATAAGCAAACACAGAACTAGAAAAGCTACAGTATGCAGATATGTCAGACTTCCTTATGCTATTTATTCAGCTAAGGCTGTCATTTTTAGGGACAGAACAACATGTACTGTAAATTAAAGATAAAATCCAAGTCACACAGTAACAAACAGACATGGTTGCAGCAGTCAGTGCTTGACCTGATTCTCAACACACTGGAATTTAAATGAGCCTCTATCCTACATAAAAATGTTGTGTCCAGAAAACAACATTCTCCAAACACTCAACTGCCTTTACTCATGTCACCCAGCTTCATTAGTATTGTACACAGTTGCCTACATTTTTTCTTAACGCAGACTGGTCCTGTTACAGTATGTGCAGTGTGAGAACAAATGCTAATTGGAAAGGGGTCTTCTGTCTCCCCTGAAATTAAAGTCTGGATACAGGAGAAAAAAGAGGGTTTTTCAACTGGATCCAGTGTTGCCAGCAACAATATCTTATCTAGCAGCCAGCAGCTTTATTTAGTTTATTACTTTAGTAATTCTTTGCCTTGCTCCCTGTGTTTGCACAGAGACACTCGGAGTTCTGAAAATTAATTCACTACACCCTGTTAATAAGGCCTCTGTCATTAAGTTTAAATGAGACAAGAGCGAAAAGTGGCTTTGTTCTGAAGAGTGAAAGCTGTACAATGATTATATAACCCAGAAAAAAAAAATGCAGTACAGAAGCCTGGAAAAATGTCCAAAAATGTGAGCTTCGCTGTTTTAAATACAATGTTCACTCTCTTCTTTAGAAACTTGCATGCAGAGATTAGTGTGGGATAGTTGGGGGTAGGTCAATACATATTGCCATATAAAAATACTGTGCACTGTATTAATCTATTTTGAGTAATTTTTTACCCTCTGTACCAGGAGTCCTTAATCCTGCAGTTGTTTGGTTGATGTGTTGGCAGATTTTCTAGGTGCCTTTCAAGCAAGATCACATGAAGAGGCGAGAGAAGCTACTGTACTGAACGGGTCCAATTAAGCCAATAATGAGATGGTTTAGGTCCTTATGGGTCCAGGTGAATAAAATATATGCAGACCTACTGGCCCACCAGGCTCAGGACTGGAGTTCTCTGCTCTGTGGCTCCAGACTTTTTGTTAGATACTAGAAGGACGTTTCTCTCCGCGAGTAATGAAAAGTTTCATTAACAGTGAAAGATTTAATCAACATTTCTGACGCTGATCAGAGCACTCTCCAGACTTCCATCTGGGACCTCATCCTCACCTGTTAAGGTTGCACTAGGAGGTGCCACCACCAGTCTCAGCGCTGGGGCCCTGGTTCAATTCAGGACCTGTAGTGATTTCTAGAGTACATGGAGATTGTATGTCCTCCCTGTGTTTGTGTGGATTTTCTCTAGGTGCTCCAATTTCCTCTCACAGTCTGACGACATGCTGGTAGTTTAATTGGCTTCTGGGAAAACTGGCCCTGGTGTGAACGTGTGCCTATCTGTGTTTGTGTTTGTCCTGCAATGCACTGGTGTCCCATCCGGGGTGTACTCTGCCTTGCACCCGTTGCTTGCTGGGTTAGGCTCTGGCTCCCAGGCGACCCTGAGTTGGATCAAGTGGTTAGAACATGGAGGAATATAAACACAGAATGGCAAATGGATGTCCACGAGATTACAGGGTTGTATTGAAATATAATTATGAATCTCGGGGCTTTAGAAGATTTTTCCTGTTATGCAGCACTTTCAGAAATCAAAATCAAAGTCTACAGCCAAACTTGGTTAACTTGAGATCTGTAAGGAGGCAGCCATTGACAGAGTGTCACACAGGAAACCTCAATGAATCTCACTTGCCTTCTTGGCGCACAGAGTGCGTTTCAGGACCAGCCACCGCTCGGTGCCATCTGTGTGCTGCACCTCTAGGACATTGCCGGCCAGATCTCTCCTAGTCATTGATATGACACGGTTCTCACTCTGAGAGAGGGAGAATAAAAAAAACAAATTAGTGAGAGGTGAGAAGCTCTTTTCTACAATTAAGGCAGTCAGCTGCTGTGGAGGAGCTCAGAGCGACAATGATTCCACACTACACACAGAGAGGCACAGTCTGGCAATTCCCTTCGTGTGAATCTACTGCTAAGCTAATTAACAAATGCTAATTCTTGAATGAAAATGGGAACAGTTTGTTTATTTAAAAAATGTTCCAAGTCTTTCAGGAGCCTTAAGCTCACAGGGCCAAAATAAGCCCTTATTCCTATAGCAGAAAGTGGACTCCAGTCCAAAATCATACAGCAAAGTGGACGCCAGTACAATACGTGCCTCCCCATCCCCCAGGGCAGTCTCCTCCAGCATGGTTAGCTATAATGGGTCAAAAACAATTGCAACCAAATATTCCCAGAGCATCAAGGTTGCACTACAATGCGGTTGATTATTGAAATGGCTTCCATTGTGCTGTAGCTCTGAGCACAAAATCGAGTTCCATTTCTCGAATATGCTCTCTGAATGCCATTCCCAGGCGGCACTGTCATACTCCCAATGTTGCAGTCCACGCTTAAGTGAGTGAGTGCATTTATTATCGATGAAGTAAATAAAACACAAAGGATGCATTATTCAGCTAGCACGTTGGCACAATAGTTAGCAATGCTGCCTCGCAGTGATTAGTTCCTGGGTTTCATTCCGGACACAGGGTGCTATCTGCGTGGAGTTTGCATAGATAAGATAAGGCCACTTTATTGGCCATACACAATTTCTTGTATTAGGAATTTGTCTTTTCATATACCCCAACTTGCTCTCCATGAGACACTCAGACAGGGAGAGAAGCTTGGGGTCAGAGAGCAGGGCCAGCCATTTATACTGCTGGGGTTAAGGGCCTTGCTCAGGGGCCCAAAGGAGTAGGATTCCTCTGCTGGCCGAGGGATCCGAACCGGCAACCTTCCAGCCACAGGCGCAGATCCTTAGCCACAGAGCCACGGCACCGCTCCTGTTCATTTTATTGCAGTATACTGTCTAGTCAGACACTAGTGACATGATATGCTTCTCAGCCAGCAAGTAGGAGCTGGAATCTCAGAGACCCGCTGACCTGGTTGACGATGGTGATGGAACGCAGCCTGTGGAGGAACAGCAGCAGCGATGGGTGAACGTCGTGGAAGAGGTTCCGCGTCTGGTAGCTCTCACACCGGAGAGGCAAGATTATCTTCGTGGTCCAACTGCTTGGAAAGAGAACCAGCAGATATGAGACAAAACTCACCGGTATATTATATAGAATATGCAGACTCCATACCACAGTGAACAAGAAAGCTTTGCCTTTTGCTTTTTTGCCTTTTGAAACAAAAACAACAAGTCCTGGGATGTTGATCTACATCCGTTTTAGTTTAATCCAGATCTCCATCAAAACTCATGTACTCAAAACCCAACTGTATTTTAATAAATGAGAAACTTGTAGGGCTGCACAGCTTTTTAAGTGGAGCAATATTTCACAAGAAGGCAAAAAAAATGAAACAGCTTAACCACCCTTCACTTTCCCCCATCCAAAAATGGAAGCTCAAGAAAGGCTGTTCAGACCAAAGCAGAATGACGACCATGAGGTCTGGCATGTTGAAAGAGGTTTTGAATATTAGAAGAAGCACCGGACTTATTGTTTGAAAAATGTACCTGTTTAATTTCAGTTCCTCTGCCACAGGTAGGGGTCTCTCTGTTTCGAGCCAGTGTGGCAGTATGTAGCCCATCGGCCCACTGTTCTTGTCAAAGCAGATGTGGAAACCGTTGGAGTGAATCTCTGGACAGTCGGTCACTTTGAAAACGGACTTGAAGCCAATGCCCTTCTGGCCTATGAGGAGACATGGAAAAGGTTACAAACAAGAGAAGACCATTCTCCTGAGAGGCTCACCCAGCTCATGCATAGAAGACAGGCTACTGCTGTTACTCTACCATTATTCTCCATTCTATTAGTTTCATCATTTGAGGTCAAACTCAGATCTAAGAAGCAGTGGGGTCAAGGAAGGCCTTGGATTTGACACAAGTTGGTCTATCAAACAAGTAAAGAAAGAATCCTTTGGTACAGTACTTTGAGAACATTCAGAGAAAAGGAAACACATTTTACTGGAGAGTTGAAGCAGATGACTGTATTAAAATAAACAAGAGAATGAGATTTTCCAAAACGATTTTGAAGCACATCATCACCATGGGTAGATTTTGAAAGTTTGTACAGCAAAAGCACTAGCCAGACTTTTGTGCACGGGAGGCTTCAAAAGAGGATAGTTTTATTTTTAATTGACCATAATTCTCACTGGGAACCCTTTTATAAAGTAATATCCCCACTCCCTGAAAGAGGAATGAATTGGCTTGGAATTATCTAATGGGACAGAGCACGTCTTTTTATTATACTGCTGGGAGAGATGTGCAGTGAAAATGACACAGCCCGTAAAAGAGAGAAAATGGAACAAATTACGAGGCAGCCACTCGACAGCACTAGTGCCACTCAGACTGTGCATAATTGAATCCTTTCCTCAATTTGACAACCTGAGTTATAGCACAGGTAAAAAAGCACAAAGGCCTGTGATTTAAATATTTATTTTCAGGGAACCAATTTACTTGCCTCAGTAATACAAACACAGATAAAACCGCTATCTTGACTGTCTCCAGCCCATTTCCGTGTCAGTATTATACAATTGGCTACAGCATTCCCAACTACATTACTACAGGCCTCTGAAGTGAATATAATTCTTCCCAATGCAGACTCTGTGTATACTTTGAAAGACAACCTAACACTGGGGAATACAACCATGAAGACTGAGTTCACGATTTAAATAAGAAGGCTATTTGCCATGGTGGAGCAATGGATAGTATTGCTGTCTTGCAGCACTGGGGCCCTGGGTTCAGTTCAGGACCTGAGGTGATATTTATGTGGAGTTTGTATGTTCTCCTCAAGTCTGTGTTTCTGTCTGTCCTATAATACACTGGCGTCCAGTGCGTCTTGCTGCTTGCTGAGAACTATGGCTCCCCTGAATTGACTAAAGCAGTTAGAAAATGGATGGATGGAAGGTTTTTTTTATTTTGGACTCAATGGTGTTGAATGTCAGGACTGCTGTTTGTAGATTATGGGTCAATACCGTCT
Organism: Lepisosteus platostomus; assembly: GCF_059453375.1. Taxonomy (NCBI): domain Eukaryota; kingdom Metazoa; phylum Chordata; class Actinopteri; order Semionotiformes; family Lepisosteidae; genus Lepisosteus; species Lepisosteus platostomus. The sequence continues at coordinate 34,411,414 of NC_142621.1, forward strand.
TCCCATTTAAAAGTGACAAGGGTCTATACAGTACATGGTAAAAGCAACAGGAATTGTTACTAAAAGCTGTTATGAAAAGTGCCAGGCCAGCAGCAATGAAGACAGTGGTCCACCAGAGGTCATTTAGTCCTGTATTGCTTGTTTACAGGCTCACATGTGGTGCACTGAGTTTATTAGTTAATTGGAGAGAGCCACATTCTCACATGGGGTTAATTTAGACTAGTGTGGGACTCGCCGTGATAGCTGGTGTTGGGCTACTTCAGAGTATGTTTTTCTGTTGTAAATAAACAGTACAGTATTTCAGCTGTCCATCACGATCTGTTCATGTGCTCAGGCTTCATGAGCCACCTGCTAAGACATGCCAGTCACAATCTGCAAACTGATCCTTCTAGTAGTGTAAAAACAACCATCTTTTACTAGTGAACACAGCAGAAACAAAACTCTGCTAAAAACTAATTATCAGAGTGAAGCTGCGCTTGTTTGGTTTTGTACCTATGTAGCCGTATTTGTGTTTCCCTTTTGTGCTTCTGCCCACATCACAGACGGCACGAATGTTCCTCTCCTCGAAGCCGCACTCGTTGTTAAGGATGGAGATGCAGTCCTTCTCCACCATGAATGTCAGAGCTGGCTGCAGGCCCCCATCAGCAGGGTAGCTGTTGTCATCGGCATTCTGAAAGCACACACCGGACATGGTTAGAGACCTGGGCTTCTGCTTCAGAACTGCTGCCTTCTCTACTGTATTCTCACCTTGTACCTTGTACCTTATTTCCATGCATGTCCTGTGCTACACTACTCCAGTTTTAAGCGATTTAATCTAAAGAACTCTTCACATGGACCCCTTTATGTGTATAACACTATAAGTAATAATAATAATAATAATAATAATCATAATAATAATAATAAACTTTATTTTATATAGCGCCTTTAAAGGTGGCTTCTCAAAGCGCTTTACAGGATGACAATAACAATAAATAAGAAGACTACAACAATAAATAAGAAAAATTTCACAAGACAGGACACAATTATAATTACAGCAATACAACAATAACAATAGAGGAGACCGTGGAAGATGGTATTAAGAAGAGCAGAGGGGTGAAGAATGGAACCAGTTAAGTAAAGGCTTTTCTGAAAAGGAGGGTTTTGAGTCTGGATTTGAAGGAGTTTAGAGAAGGTGACTCTCTAATATCCTTGGGCAAGGAGTTCCAGAGCTTGGGGGCATAGCAGGAGAAGGCCCTGTCGCCCATACAATGTAGACGGGCTTGGGGGACAGTAAGGAGGGCAGAATTTGAAGAGCGGAGGTTGCGAGGTGGGGAGTAGGGCGATAAAAGTTCAGACAGGTATTGAGGTGCCAAGCCATGTAAAGCCTTGTAGGTGAGCATGAGGATTTTAAAGTCTACGCGGAATTTGACCGGAAGCCAGTGCAAGGACTCCAGGATAGGAGTAATGTGAACACTTGCACTAGATCTGGTCAGGATTCTGGCTGCTGAATTTTGGACATACTGCAGCTTGTTCAGAGTAGATTTAGATACCCCAGGGAGCAGAGCATTGCAGTAGTCAATTCGAGAGAATACAAATATGTTGATCAGCTTTTCAGCCACAGTTAATGATAGCATAGGGCGTAGTCTTGCGATATTTCTAAGGTGAAAAAAAGATGTTTTGACAGTATGCTGTACATGTGGGTCGAATGTTAAGCCAGAATCGAATATAACCCCAAGGTTTTTCAATTTTGATTGGAGCTCAAGTACAGAGCCATCTACAGACAGGGTTACAGGACTGGCTTTGCGAAGTTGATGGGGGGTACCAATAAGCATGACTTCAGTCTTGTCACAGTTAAGATGAAGGAAGTTTTGAGTCATCCAAATTTTTATGTCAGAGATGCAATTAGATAGAATAGAGACAGCCACATAAGTAACTGTTGTACTGTACGTTACTTAGAATAAAGCTATCATCCAGATTAGTACACATGACTACAATTATTACTAATAACAACAATTATAATCATCATTATCATAATCTGCCACAGGAAGATGTGCTTTCTGAACAGCTCACAGAAAAAGAGTAATACCTTTTCTACCATACACTATATGCTTTAGGAAATGTTTTTAAAAGCAATTGATCAAAATATGCTCAGCCAGTATTTCAACAGCCCAATTGTCTGATGAGGAGTATTTCTGAATAACTCAACGGTGCTTGGACTCTCTGAAGGACTGTTCTGAAAACTCTCATAAAAAAAATAAAATAAAGCCATTCCTAACAGAAGATTATTTCCCTCTTTAAGTTGGAAAGTTCCAATGTTCTATTTCTAGAACACCCACTGCAGCCACAGAACTAGAATAGCTGGAACTGAGGAAGGTCATGCCTTTCACCTGCCAGAGAACACATTTTACACTTCAGGACACTCCAGAGACATTGAGGAGAACGACGATGACCCACAGTAACATCCCTGCAAGCTCACAGGCGATAGGAAAACCTGGCAGAGAGCCGAGGACACTTCAAGCCCAAATGGAGGCCTTTTGAGTAGTCAAGGAGGAAGTCAGTGACCCTGGAGAGCCCCAAGTGCGTCGAGGTTCATAGCATCCGCAATTAACTGTTAAAGACTTTCTGAATAGAAAAATGGCAGCTGGTTCCATTACATCTGAGAGAGCAGGGATGGAATAAAAGACAGAAGACCCTGTAGCTCTCCAGGAGCAGTGCTGGAGACGTGTCCCACCAGCTTCAAGACTCAACTGCCCCCAAACAGCAAGGAGGCTGCTCTGACCTGGATCAGCTCTAGCACGAAGTGCGTGTCCTTGCTGTACAGCTCAGTGGACAGTCTGTCCAGGCTTCGGCCAAGCCGCTCCTGATGGACCTTCATCAGGTTCCTGCCCTCTTCGTTCAAGTCCACCCCGATGCCAAATTCAGTTTTTCTAAATATGCACATTGAGAAAGAAAGAGGTAAAACTGTTAAGGTCAGAACAAAATTAAACATAAATATTATATAGCAAATGCTACAAATGATCTAGATTAATAGCAAAATTATCACACAGGCTCTTAAAACAGCAGGTGCTTTGATAACATATTACAAGAAAAAGCCTGAAATTAACTGTTGGCAAAGCCTGATGGGACATATTGATATTGCTGACTTACATCTATCCATTTTCTAACTGCTTTATTCAATACAGGGTCATTGGAGATCCACCGTCTATCTCAGCAGGTGCAAGGTAGGATACAGTACAGTATATCCTGAACAGAATGCCAGTCATCGCAAGGTACAAACAGACTCACACACACACACACACACACACACACACACACACACACACACACACACACACACACACAGGGCTCATTTTCCCAGAAGCCAATTAAGTATGTATTTTGACTGTGGAAGAAAACCAAGGCACCCTGAGGAAATCCATGTGAACACAGGGATAACTTACAACATACAATCTCCACAGCCCAGGAATTGTACCCAAGGCCTCAGTGCTGTGAGGCAACAGTCCTAACCACTGCTCCACTGTGCCAGTGGAATGTTAAATCACAGCATCATGTAAGCATGCTACATACCGTTTTACATCATTGACGTTTTGCACTCGAGTTTGCATTCAAAGGGGTTCAGATTTACGGCTTCTTTGCCTGAGCAGCTGATGCATCAATTTGACACAGAAGAAAAATTATTTCTGAACATCCCAGCAAGCTGCCTGTTTCTCACTACTCCCAAGCATGTTGAAGTGAGAACTGATTTGTCCTCAATTAAGAAGTGGCATATATTCCTGAGGTGCATTAAACTAACAACGCACAAATTAAGAGTGCATAAATTTTTCCCCACCCTCTTTCCCAGTGGCCACCACCGCAATCCAGAATTCATCTCATCCTACGGACTAACAGGTCTACCAACAGCCAGTTGCTGCTAAGTTAACCCACACACAACTGCTGAGTGAATCACATCCTCTATGAGAAAGAAGGACAGGTGTGGCTCCAGCTGATGTGAGCTCTATAGCTGTTCATGTCACTGTAATCAGCTGTCACTGCTCTTTTCTGTTCAGCTCAGAATTCCAATGTAAGAGTTATCTCCAGACCTAATATCGTCGATGATAGCTTTGCACTGGTTCACTCTTTCCTCGGCCAGGCTTTTCCCCAAGTCTTCGGATCCCTGTCCGTCCATCTCCGCCGGGTCTGCATTCACAGCCCCAGAACTCAGGCCCTGGCTCTCAGAGGTGTTGGAGACCTGGCTGTTTTGTTCTGAGGTAAGTTCATAATTCTGCTCCTCGTCATCTGCAAGAAACAGCACAACACCAGCCTTAACATTAAAAGCAATGGCAAATTCCATTACAAAACTGCTCTAAGACACTAGGCAAAGTTAAAGCACATTCTGCTTTGTGTCCCGGCATGTCATGACGGCTCTTTGCGTGTCTGGGCCTTTTTGCCTTGAGCTTGAGAGCTGTGATAGTAACATACAGATCATAAGAACATAAGATAGATTACAGGTTTTTGGGCCATCTAGCACTTTTGGTAGTTGGAGGCGAATTTATCCCAGGATCTCATCCAGCTGTTTCTTGAAAGAAGTATCTTCAACAAGTCAGAGTATCAGCTTCAACAACATAGCTGGGAGCTTGTTCCACATTCCCACCACCCTTTGTGTAGAGAGCCTCCCACTGTCAGTTTTAAATGCAGTTCCACTTAGCTTCCAATGGTGTCTTGATGAATGGTAATGAATGGCGGATAGAAAGCAGGTTTTGATTTAGGTCTATACTAGAGTGGGAGAATGCTCACAACATGTGCATACGGTGAGCTAGAGAAAATTACCTCAACCTGAATATTTTGTCTCTTGAACTCGAAACAAAATGTAGATTTATATACTGTATATGTACATATTTAGCACATATACAATGCATATATATCTGTAAATGCATTCCACATAATGTAAACTTGGTATATACTGTAATTTGTCCTGGATAGGGCAGCTATTTATCCTTTAATTAATTACCTACTTAAATAAATAACTAATAATAAAAAATATTCATATTCAGAGCATACATAGCAATGAAAAGAAGGAGTCTGTGTGCACAAAGAATTTTCTGGGCCCGGGCCTAAAACATCATTATAATTAAACAAAATTGACTGCAGATTTTCTGGTACAAATGTCAGCATCAGCCTTTTGAAAGAAATTCTCTTTACCAGAGATCTGCGATGAGGAGGTGTCTTCATGCTCTGAATCAGACTCCAGCTCGGGTTCCTCATCACTGAAGTCAGCCACCAGCGACTTGCTACTCTGGGACATAGAGTCAGCAGATCTAGCCTGGGAAGAGATACGCGAGGATCAGTCACCAATCACTCACTGCCACAGTTATACACCCTGTGTACAAACCGTTAAGATTGAATAGCGGCCTGTCTGGCTTGGTTTACCACTACCATTCTCACAGCAGCAAGGTGGGGATACAGACCATATATACCATGGAGCCATCAGCAATAACATGCCCTGTAGCACTGATTGGAAGACCAACAACATCTACACATAAAGCTGAAAATCTTACAGGGATTTCTGCTGTGCTGCTGCCCTAGGATATGACCTCAGTCATAGTCAGCTAATAACACTATGCAGGCTAGGACTTCATTCCTTTCCATGACTTTCCCCTTGGAATCCAGTGTTCCAGTGGGTTTTTTTCTAGTGCGCCAGTAACCCCCACTAGGCAAGGACATGAAAGTCAAGTTTAATTGGCTACTTTAAAACCGTCCTGTTCCAGGGGACTTAATATAGTACATACGAATTGTTAGTTCCCAGTACTGCAGGGGATACATGACATTACAGTGCAGTTCAGCACAGTTTTCAAACAAGACTAATTTGTTATAAAAAATGCCATTTCCTGGAGAAAACCCAAGGAGACACACAAAGTGCACAGAGTCCTCCTGTACTCTGAATTTAATCATTTTCAGGAAGGTCTTATACTGTAATCTGAGTACAGCCCCTGGTACACTCTAGTGTTACCACGAATGAGTGTTTAGAAGTGACTGCATATGCATTAGAACCTACACAAAGATTTGAACGAAAGGTTTTGTGGTTATCTCCACTCAGTTATTCAGTTATTCTCAAATGTCACATACAACAGAAGTCTGTCTCCCTACATTTAGAATGAACCCCAGGTTGCACAGTACAATGGGCTGAAAGACCCCTTCTCATTTGTGGTCTTTTTAACATTCTGGATTACAGAGCTCACCCATGATCTGAAAGTACCTCCTTTACTGGACTGGAGGAACCACATGGGAAGCCTTTCCAACATTTGGTCTGCAAGAGTTAAAGGGAATTGCACTTCTCTATTCCTGTTAAATAGTGTATTCTCCATTCATAAAAGTTTAACAGCACCAAAGAACATGTGATAAACAGATCTTACATTTTTCTCCCAGCTTCCGAGTGCTGTGCCTCTATTTCATACAGTAATTTCCCATTTTACATTCATATTACCGGCGTAAGCGCTTGTATCCGAGTAGAAATCTGAGTAGAAATACTCAGAGCATGTTTTTCAGCTTGCCAAGTGGAAATAAAGAATGAGCCCAGAAGTTCAATCTTGCGAGAGAAACACCTCATAATTACACCCCGTTCAAAAAATGCAGTCTTCTGTAGAAATCCTATTATTATTATGAGCCTCCATCAGTCGGGGTCGACCATGGGTGTTGTGCCCCAGTTATTGGTCACTCTGCGTCTGGAACAGCAGTGGGAGTGGTTGATGAGGCCAATGTGGGAGTGACAGTCTCTGTTGCAGTGGGCATCTGTAGGCCGTCTCCGTGTACCTGGTGGTATGGCGCTCCTTTCAATGACTTCTTCTTTCTTCGGCCTGCCTGAGGATCCTTTCTTCTCCTATCTTGAGCTGATGCCAAAGAACACCTCTCCAGCTGACACGGTCACCTGCAGTGTCCTCCCAGCACACAGTGTCAGTGCGTAGAGCTCTCATGACTCGCAGACATCCTTGAAGCGCAGTTGCGGGCGACCAACAGTCCTCTTACCAGATGCAATTTCGCCATAAAGGATATCTTTGGGTGTTCGTCCATCCTCCATCCGGTGTACACGGCCCAGCAAGCGTAGCCTCCTTTGTCCGAGCAGGGTGTACACGGTGGGGAGGTCAGCACGCGAAAGGACCTCGCTGTTCAGAACTTTGTCCCTCCAAGAGATCCCGAGGATGCGGCAAAGGCAACGCAGATGGAAGCTATTCAGTTTCTTCTCTTGCTTTGCGTATGTTGTCCAGGTCTCGCTGCCATAGAGAAGTGTGTTGATGACGCACGCATTGTAACACTGCTGTCTTGGCCTTGACAATGAGCTTCGTGTTCTCCCAGACACGAGTACTAAGCTGAGCAAGAGTGGTGACAGCTTTTCCGAAGCGTTTGCTGATTTCAGCATCCAAGGAGAGGTTGTCACTGATAGTGGACCCCAGGTATATAAACTGATGGAAGACTTCCAGTTTGTAGTTGTCGATTATGATGGCAGGAGATATTTCCACGTCCTGACACAGTACCTTCGTCTTTTTAGGCTACTGGTCAGTCTGAAGTCTGTACTGGCCTGAGAGAGAAATCCTAACTGCAGCATAATAGGTAGGTAACGTAATCAAGAAAAAAATGTTTTTTAAAAAATGGAGATCTTTTGGGTCAATATACTGTACTATTCTCATCATCTATGATTGTAAAAACATTTTGCCATTTGATATGGGCTCCCAAAATACCCTTCAGAACAGCTTAGTGCAATACTTGACAATATCCCAAATGCAATACAGCATGGTGTAAAGACAGCAACATGATATAAACTGTAATAAACCATGGCAAATCAAGAGGACTGTGATGTAAAAATGATAAAATTGAAAATATCATTTAGATGTACAGCAGCACAGCTTCTTCAGGGGAAGAACGTGCCCTTAAAGTATGCAGTGAAGAAATGCAGCCCAAACCTTTGAGATCTTGGACGGTACCACAGGCAGCTGGGGTGAGCTCAGCTTGGTCTGAAAGTCTTTCACCCACTCCGTCAGACCCAGCAGCAGGCCCATCTGGTGCAGCCTGTTCTTGTAGCGGCGGTCCAATCGGGCTGCCTGTAAAAGAACCGCCTTGGACTTGGCCTGCCCCAGCACCTTGGAGAACGGCTCAAGGAAGACCTGAAACAAGAAGACAAGTATGTGTTACTTTCGAGGGGGTCTGTCAATCATGTGCTCCCTGACTGGAACCACTGCAGAATAAGATGGTTTAAATGCAGCCTTGTAGTTAGTCTGAATAAAGCAGTGCAATACACATTTTATACATTATTTTCCAAAGGTCGTATACTGTACAACACAAAGATATTGAAAGTCTTTTTTTTAGCCTATGTAACAATGATTATTCATCCTAGTGAGCAGCAATAATGATAGCTGTGGAGTTGCAGCTATCGTTACAGACATTGTTGCAGACATTTTAAATTACCCTTAGTACCTGCTACTGTCTCTGGGATCGACCGTTCATGAATGTAATTTATAAAGCAATACATATAAACTAAAGGAATAGGTAAATAAATGTTTCAAATGAATAACGATACAATTTATTTTCAGTGACTGGTATATGTTGAGCCCAGGCATAATTTATAACACACTGAGCTCAGAATTCACTGTCAAATCAATGACACTTTTCATTCCAGATGCCGTGACATTACAGCTCCACAATGAAAGGTTGCTTTCTACTTCCCCAAGAGGAAATTCAGAGCCACTTATTTTGCCATACTCGATTTGGCTAACATGACTAAATGCAAAGGCCTTTTTAATGTTGTTTTCTTGTTTTTGGTACCTGCAAGTTTTAAAAAAACATTTCTAACAGAAGAAGAGACACAAAGAGCTAAGGTCTTTTTGAAATACCACTTTCGAACTGGAATCATTTTATTGATTTGGAAAAAAAAAAGATACGTAATAAATAATTCAGAATTTGCGTTGCCAGCTGCTCCGACCCACAGTTGAGTTGTTTTCCCTCTTCGACGGACTGAAATGGAAGAGAAACGTTGCGCCAAGACATCTTCATCTCCTGGGTTTTATGAATGAAAAGCTTTGAAGTAACTTTTAGAACTTGCCATCTAATATCTTAAGGCTGCAGACTTGGTCTCAGCGACACCGAGGTGAGAAGCAAGCTTTTAAACACTGATCCACACAGCACTAAAGAATCAGGGTTCAGAGCTGACAGATCCACAGAGAAGCCAAACTCAAAACCTTTATACTTCTGCCAAAGAGTGGAAAAGCTGAGTGGCATCTACACTCACTTCTTACCACAAAGTTGAAAGGGAAAAATACACAGAAAATTGAAATTAACTCCTTATCACTCTCAATATACTCCAGCAGATGCTGGAATATTATTATGAAAATAAAAATAGAACCCTACCTGCTTAATTAGGGATTTGCAAATTTTTGTTGGTATTCGAATGAGACAGTCAAGGACAAACTTGGCAGTTGTGTTCAGTGAAAGTGCTTCTTCAGGCTGTGAAAAATCTGACCAAAACAAACATTTCATTAGTTAAATCTCAATAGCCTCACCTGGACTTCTTAATAAAAAAATATTGACTGCATACAGTACAATATTGTGTCATTATACGTTATGCTTTGAAGTATATTTCAAATCTGTACAGGTAGAGTTCAAAACAAAGGTTTGCAATTTTAGGAAAGCAGACTATGAAGGAATGAGACAGAGTTTAAGAGCAGTAGAATGGACTCAAGTGGATATTCTGCTTGAAGAGCAGAACAGATTCATCTTACAAATCAAATCAAAGACTAGAAAGCAATGTCTCAGATGGGCTAATTAAGAAAAATAAAAAAAACACTTTATAAAAATTATTTAAAAAGAACAGCATCTAGTGAAAGAAAAGATGCACTGAGAAAAGCAAGCTGAGGTAAATAAGGATATTAATATAACAATAAAAAAAGAAAACAATATTGCTATGGAGACTACAATTGTGTTTTTCAGTATTACAACAGGAAAAATGCCATTACATGGTAAAGTATAAATAATAATGAAAAAAACAGACAATGAAAGGGAAAAGGCTAATGTTTTAAATGAAAATTCCACTTGGGTACTTTCCAAGGAAGAAATTGAAAACATGCCTCAGACAGAGGAAAAACAAGACCCTGTATTTAATAATATTATCTTAAAAACATGCAAAAGTGTTGCAGTTACTAGAGGTGTTTAAGAGAAACACATCTCCAGGGACTGTTGGTATTTCAACAGTGTACTTAAGGAAACAAGAGAAGCCATTCATACACTGTACCACTACTACTTGCCAATAAATTATAGACCAAGTAGTCTTGCACCTTTTACTTGTAAGATTACAGAGATGATACTTTAAACTATTCTCAAATGTCATCTGTATGGAAGCAGAATTCATGGGGCTAGTCAATGTAGATTTAGAAAAGATACTGTAGGTGTTGCTTAACTGACATGTTAGAGTTCAACTAGCAAGAAAATCCACCAATTGTCACTGTACAATGTTCATTAACCACTCAGTGCCCACTTGGCTTCATTCACAATTAAAAATAGTACTGTGTCACACAATATTACAGATGGCAGGCATTCATGGTACTGGTTCTGGATTGTGAACTGATTAATCAATAAAAAACAGACCACTTACAGTATAAGGAGTAATGCTGGGATTGTGTTGACATTACTAGTTGTCCACTAACACAACTGTTGTTGGTTTTCTTTCATTAGAATCGCTAGCACAAATTCAGTTCCAGGACAAGCAGGTAGTTGAAACAAATTAGAAATATAATAACTATAATAAAATACACTGGAAAACACTTAAGTGTTTATGTACCATAGTTGTTTTCATTAGACAATATGTGGAAGCAATGAATATTGGAAAACAGTTAGGACTAGCAGTGGAATTCTTCAAAAGAGAAACACAAATCAGAGTATACAAGTAGAAGCTATAGCGACGTGTATATAAAACTGAGAACCCTCTCTTCTTTCACGAAACGGTTGTTTGAGATTCTTGGATCAATAGGCTACTATGTACCAAATAGGCAAGAGGGTCTGAATTCCATCCCATCCTTTGTCCCAAATGTTAAGTCAACTCAATTTAATTTTTCAAACTCCACAGTAAGACTTAAACTAGAGGATACTACTGTGGAAGCAAAACTACATTTGAAACAGAACAGGGGGCAATTTGTTTATTTTACACAAAGGATTGTTGGAGTATGGAACACACTGCTAAGCAAATATGGTTAATATTGTTGAAACTGATACCCTGATTTCGTTCAAGGATGAAGTAAATGAAATCCTTGAATCAGGTAGGTACAAAAAACCAAAAGAGCTAAATGGGCCAAATATCCTCATTTCATAGGCAACATTTTTATGTTATATTTAAAGGGAATTAAATCTTTAACAGAAGCTTCACCATAAATGATAAGGATTTTGCTAAGGCATAGATGCATCCCAGAGGCAGTCTGCATCAAAGCAGATGAGACTTGAAAGTTTAATTAGCTGCTCATGGATCAAAATTAGCTAATCCATATTGTGGTCTGTGAGGGGTGCAGACTCACAACTGAATCACTTATCCATTTCTTTATAGATTGAGCTGTGCTGCATTTGCCACATAGTCCTTATCATAATTCTGTAGTAAAATAGAAACGTATCAATTTTAGCTGACACAGAATAAGGGCTATAGCAAAGATCTGCTTTGTGCTACAAAGACACTGCTATACCTACCTTCTTGGACCATAGCAGCAGCGAGGGAGCTTTCCATGTGATTGGCCAACAGAGCTATAGGTGCATTAGCAATCCCATCAGCCAGCACTACGGACACCAGATGCCCAGCAGTGTCAATGGGGTCCAGTGCCGTTGCTGCCTCTGCAAACAGCTGAGGGCTGGTGAAATTTGTGACTCTAAGCAAGATTCCTGGCTTCACCTCTAGAGCTACCAGGTCACCTACAACAGCTGTGCCCATTTGAAAGAGAGAGAAAAAAGAAAACAGCTCAAAACCAAACTACTCAAAAATGAAAAGTAGTAGAAGCACATACTGTACTGTACACAAGATGTATTACATGTTTATTTGAGAGCTAGTAGATAACTAATCATTTCCATTCCATTGCTCCAAATAAATTACTACAGCTGTAGTCTTCCCCATTCTTTTGCCAGCCAGCAACTACAAAAAATAAATTATTTACACTGATACTGTACTGTTCAACAGCTGATGCCCTATTGAGCAGCCCTTATTGTAATGTTGGTAGACATACTTTCTCCTGCCAGCTGGGTGATTTTCTTTCCAGCGTTCTTCTCTATGAAATCCTTAAGGTTTCCATGCTCGGGTTCAAACACCAGCTCCCACTGCGACCACTCTGACAGGTCCTCCAGCAGGGGAGCGCTCAGGAGACAGGCCAGGGCGTTTCCTATGCTCTGTGGCCCCAACAGGCCTACCGACTCATTTGCCTCAGTCCAGGAGCTCCTTTAAAAGCAACACAGTTTGAAACACACTGTAGTTACCATTGGATTAGAGAACAAGTAAAAGTTAAATTCATGCTGAAAAGACAAGAGACACAACGTTTTGGCCGTGGAGTTTTCTTCAGGTGTGAAGAATAAAAACATAGTTTTTCAGCTTAAATCACTGTGAAAAATAGTGCAGAGCCAGGTTTCATAGTTACAGCTATAGCCTAGTTTAACAACCTATAGAATTTTCTCATATACAATTAGGTAGCTGTGTCAGTTTGCGTAAGCTCCAAGGAACAAGTAAAGGTTTATTCCATGCTGAAAAGAAAAGAGACATAGTGTTTCAGTTGTGGAGCCTTCTGAAGAAACCTGGCTCGTCACTATTTTTCACAATGATTTAAGCTAAAAATCTCTGTTTTTATTCTTTTTGAGCATGTTAAATTAAACTATGATAGTAATCCGCTAAAGTTTATTTTTACTTCAATAAATGCCCCCATATTGCAAGCAGGTTTATGAACACTTCCATTTATGAACACTTCCAAATCTTGGTCGTGGAGGATCAGCAAAAGAGATCTAACCTTGCTTCCCTGGCAAACAGCGGCGCTTCGTAACGCACAGGGCTGGCGTGAATCCCATTGCTCTGCTGCTTCTGGCGCTGAACAAGGACGACGAGAGTAGACAAGGACCCGTACCCCAGCTCCCGACTGTCTCTCACTTTGTAGTGATTTCTTAAGGCGGATTCGATGGCAGGAAGCTATAACGTTGATTGTGAAAAAAGAAAAGGGGTCAGCAGGACAGCAAGACAGACCACGCTGCTGTCTCTATCATCATGGGACTTTGGTCCTATTCTAGCCTTGGGGAATTCTGTTTGAAGACAGCACTGTCTCTCTGTGTTCATGTGTGTTTTTGCTGGGTCCTCCATTTTTCTCTCATCTCCTAATGACCAGCTTTGATTGGCTAACTCTTCTAAACTCTTTCTCCACTTCCATGATGGACTGATGTCCATTTAAGGGAGGGAAGGAGTCATGTACTCTCCTGTTGTGTGACCTAATGTATAGACAACCTCATCAGGGTAAGTAGCTTTCTGATGGTGGATATATGGCTGCTATCTGGGACACAGAACTTGCAAACAAATTACAGGATGTTGAGCAGCTTAAAGGCTGCAAGCAGAGATAGTGTTAATGAGCAGCCTGTGACCATGGTTTGCCAGTCACTGCCTGTCTGAACACTCCAGGGATGGGGCTGGCTCTAACCAGCCAAGACAGCCACAGCTGGGTGAGCAGCAGCATCTCCTGGGGCCCTGCAGTGTTATCAGAATGAGAGCTGTGTCTGCTCCTCATCTGAGGCCAACTCCACTCTGGGCTCTGTGCAGCTCGCAGTTTGAGGGTAACCCAATGGCTTTCCAGTGTGTGTGGTCTCCACAGCTCTTGTGCTAACAGGAGTGTGAATGAAGATGCGGGTAGACAGGAAGAGCTCTCTTTGGATTTTACACATGATGATGCTGCTATTACTGAATGCTTTCCATTTGTTACTGCCTTCAACCCCAGGGAACTTTCTGAAGCCTCTAGATAGTTCTGGAAGCTTCCTTTTAACTTCCAGAGAGCACAATTTCACTGCAGACTTAGTTTTAAATGTTACTTACAGGAATATTTCAAGATGTGAATAAATGCCTTTTGTTTTTGGCATTAAATTAAGTATGTCAAATACAGCTTTTCACCCTGTAATGCTATTATGATTACAGTACTGTATGGTATTATGATTTTTTGAAGTGAGACACAATATCCAGTCCATAACTTATGCTGCACTATTAATTATTTTGTTCCTATTTCTTTAGGGTATGAATAAATCTGGATGGCACTGTACTTAAACTGAGTTGTAGGATACTATTCATGCACAATGTGCAGGAAGGCAGAAGAGTAGATGTGACACCGAGCTTCAGCAGTGGCAGAAGCATGATCCTGTGCATGTCAGCCACATTAAAGTCTATGTCAAGTTAAAGCTGCACTGAAATAGCAACTGCATACGCTGCCTTGTGTAGAAATACTGTTGAATGCATGAACTATACCCTATACCCTACAACATAAAAACAAAGAATTCTAAGGATTGGGTTGATGCATCTTTTTATCAATCAATCACTTCAGGCATTCTACAAATAACACATTTAAAGACTGACAGCTTAGCCAGACAAATACGTTTGAGATCTTTTCTTGACAATATTCTACAATATAGTCTACAATATAAATACACTTGGGTGCTTTGTCTTTTCAAGGCCTGTAGGGTCCAGTCAGCATCACTAGATGGCAGCCTAAACACTTCCATTCCTCACTCACTCTGTCTTGGCCTTCAACTCCACACTGTTTGAGGAACTCGAAGACATCCTGCTGGCTGGGTCTGAAGCCACACGCCCTGGAGTCCCAACTGCTGAGTGGGAGAGCCCCTACACCAGCCTCCTTCAGAATCTGTGCCGAGAACAAACCCAGTAAACCCCATCAACCACAGTGGGCACCCTTACAACAGATCAGACACACAATGGCCAGGAAACACAGTTAGGAGCTCAGGTCTGATTTTCCCATGGGATGGGATGCAGATTATTCACAGTAAAGTAATTTACTGCTCAAAGGACAGTTTGTCCAATTTGTCCGCGGTGAGGGGGGGAGAGAAGAGGAGCAAAATACTTGAACAAATCAGAACACACATTTGAAGAAATTTCCTTTCCCAGTTAAAACAGGCTTCTCTCTCCCTATCCGTCTGTCTGTGTGTCTCTTGGAGAGCAAGCTGGGATATGTGAAAAGACAAATTCCTAATGCAAGAAATTGTATGGGGCTAATAAAGTGATCTTATCTTATCTTATAAAACAAGCAAAATGGAGAAAAGAGCAACGAGTTGAAGGGAGAGATTAGCAGAATGAAAGAAGCGGTCCAGAAAGGCTCTTGCCTGAGACTGTTTCACCAGGAACTCCAAGAAGGTGCCGTGTTCCATATGGGCAAACTCTTTAAACTTAAAATGATTAACCATAGCCTTCTCCAGCTTGGACAGGTAGGACAGGTCAGGCAACCCATTGAATTTGGAAATTTTCTCCTGGAAATACTGCTTCACGGAAGCTAGAGGTAAAACGGTACAAAAAGGCAAATGTCAGCTAGGGATCAACTAAAAAAAACACAAAGAAGACTCTTTTCCCTACAGTTTCCCCAAACCATTTATCCCCAAACCATAAAACCGTCATTTTTTTTAGTCTTATCAGTTTGCAGTCTAAAGTGACTTAATGTGGGTAGCACTGTTATTATTGTTTTAACTCAAGAATTAGATGTGAGTGTTATGTATTGAAAAAGGGGCCAATAACATGAATATATACTTCTAGGGCTTCACCTGTTTTTATATTTATTAACATTACAGAGAATCACCAAAGGGCTGTGTCTTATCACCCACACTGTGCATTTTGTACACTAATAATTGTAAGAGCAAATACACAGACATCTCATTGAGTTTGCTGATGACAGAGCCCTGGACAGCTTATTAAAGGACCCAGAAAATCACCATGGTCCCATTCTGAGTGATTTTACTTAATAGTGTGATGAATTCTCTTCAAAGGTACAGTAAAAGTAAAAAAACAGAAGATAAAAAAGGAGCTGATCACTGATTTTAGGAAAGATGCAAGACCCCTCCAACGTCAGTAATTAATGGTCTGTAGAAACCGTGGAGGTTTTTCAATGACTAGAAGTACTTAGGAGTGGACATAGTCAAAATTTGAGGTAGGACAAATAGGACACCACTTATGAAAAAGGCCAACAGAGTCTTTTTGTTCTTAAGAAATTCAGCGGCTGTACTTTAATGTAGACAGGGCTATTTAACACTTTTCTACAAATCATTTTCTAATTTAAAATACTGTCAAATGTGTCAGTTTGGCAACATCAGTACTGTTAATTGTAATAGGTTGGGGAAATTAGTAAGGATAAGCAGCAAAATAACTGGTGGAAATCAAATCAACCTAAATAAATAAACAGAAGGGGAAAAGCATTATGGAGTGTGTGGCTCACCCCCTCCACTGTGAATTTACACTACCCCCATCTGAGAAGCACCTCTGTGTCTCCAGGTGCAATGGTAACAGTCTCAGGAAATCTTTCATCCCCTTCACAATCTCCCGCTCAAACATACTGTAGGTCACCATATAAAAAAATAATTCAGTATTGCAAAAACAACAAGGTCCTGGGTTGAATTTTGGACCTGAGGTACTATCTTCATGGAATTTGTACATTCTCCATGTGTTTGTGCTGGTTTCCTCCGGGTGCTCCGGTTTCCTCCCACTCTCTAAAAACATTCTGGCACATTAATACGCTTCTGGGAAAATTGCCCCTCGTGTGAGTGTGTCTGTGTTGTCTGCAACGGACTGGTATCCCATCCATCCTTGAGACTCCAGCTTGCCCATGACCCTAAAATGAATTAAAGCAGCTAGGAAATGGATGGATGGATATTAAGCAACACAAGGGACATGAACGCAAACACCTGTCTGGAGTGACTAGCTTCAATACTGAAAGTTGTGAGATTGCTCTGTGAAAGTACACTACAACCATCTGTGAGAGACCTCTGTGTCTCCAGGTGTAACATTGCTCATTAGTGTTTAATGACGGACAGAACCCCTACCCTCGCTAGGAGTTTCTACAGCTGCTTTCTGTTCCCTGGTCTCCTTATCCTGGGTGGGCTTGTGGGTCTTCTCTTTGGCCACCAAGTCCGTGGGCACCTCCAGAGAGCCGCCACAGATGGCCAGTTGGAACAATGCAGTGGACAACCGGTCACCTGACACCCGGAGCAAAAAATCCTGAACATGCTGGAGAAAATAAAAAAAAAGAAGAATCCAAACAATTTTACAACTAAACACAATGGGCCTGCCTGTCACACAGACATCTGACTGTGGAGAATCGGCTGATTTTGTGCCGTTGCAGTGCTTATCACATTTTTACACCATGTATTTACTTTGTCTTATTACCACGATTTCACTAAGTTTTAGAAGGTAGCAAAAGAATTGAAGCAAGTCTCCCTTTTCATGGTAGTATAATGGCAAAAGGATTTTACATAATAAAAGAAAATAATCCTACAAAAACAGTGAGTATACAGCTGTCACCAGGCAATGAAATATAAGAAAAAAATATATAAAACATTAATAAACATAATTTTAGCACAGGCTTGGATTAGTAGATGCCAAGCATGACAATGTATAATGAGCAAAGGATTTAGAAAATCCCGATCCCTTTATTAAGCTTGGCTATAACCTTTCTTACCCGAAACGCCAGCTTACATGATTTTCGAAGCAGCTCTGCATCACATGTTTTATTACAAAACATCTAGACACAGCCAAGAGATGTAACACCAAGCTTCTGTTCTGATGTCAAAGATGCACTACTAGGAGGCTTGTGGTTCAGTGCTTAAGATAAAGGGCTTGCTACCAGGGGGATCCAAGTTCAAGTCCCAGCTGTGCCTCTGACCCCCTGTGACACAAGCCGTTGCACCTCCTCAACCTTCAGCTTTTCAATGTATAACACCGAGATTGTATTGTAAGTGACTGTATATGAGATCCTTTGGCATGAAATACAATTAATTACTTTGATAGCCTTTTCCAGCAAACTGGAAGCCAACTATGCAGCACGGTGGGGCAGTGGTTAGTGTTGCCACCTCATAGCACTGTGGCCCTGGGTTCAATTCCTGGGGTGCTCTCTGCATGGATTTTTGTATGTTCTCCCTGTATTCGTGTGGGATTCCTCCAGGTGCTCCAGTTTTCTCCCACAGTCCAAATATATAATGGTAAGTTAATCGCCTTATGTAAAATCAGCACTTGTTTAATGTTTTAATGTCTGCATGCTGCATGTTTCTGTCTGAGTGTGCCCTGCGATGGGCGTCCCATCCAGGGTGTATCCTGCCTCGCGCCTGTTGCTTCCTGGGAGATGCTCCAGGCCTCCATGACCCCTAACAGAATAATCAGTCATTGAAAGTGGGTAGAAGTGAATTTCGCTCAGAAGCATTAATCTTTAAAAATTCCTTCTCTATTTCAAAACCAAACTTAGCAACATCAAGAAACCTTTCAGTATTTTAAAGATTTTTCAAAATGCTGGCAACCTTGACTCACCACATGCCATCACCCCCTGCCTAAAAGCATCCCCCTTGCTGCAATTTAGTACCTTGGTCATCCTGGTGCTGAACACCCCCTCTGTGTTCTTGAAGACTTCTAGCACGGCCTCCGCTGCAGTCAGGGAAGTGTACTTCTTCCTCAGCTCCCTACTGCCCCCCGAAGAGAAAAGCTCAGGCCCCTGAGCTGGCTCCATCAGGGTTCTCTTGATCTTTCTCATCCTGCTTTCCACCTCTTCCATGATTTCCCTCTGAATGGTGGCCCTGGCTTTGTCCATAGACTCATGCTCGGATTTCACAGCTTTCCTCAGTGTCTGGCAAAGCCCAAGGAGAGAGGGGGTCAACAGTCCAGTCTCTGAAGAGAAATGCATGCACTTTATCTTGTCAAACACACACCAGCTTTGGAGCTCACCTTCCATTCATCCCTTGTGCTTTGTGGCATAATGGAAAGGACCTAGTCCAAACAGAGTTTTAATTCTCAACAGGTGACACTTCAGAGCTTAGACCCTGATACTGCAGCACAGACTGAAGTGCATCTGGGAGAATAGGGCGTCACGCTTTCCCAAAGTCTTACCGAAATGGAAAGAGCGATGCTCTGGATTCTGACTCCCAGCTCGTAGGGCGACTCGCAGTTATACTGATCTGCCAGGTGTTTCATGAAATCAGCCAGGTCCACTTTGGAGCGGTTGAGGTTGTACTCTTTCATGAAGACACGCAGACTCTGCAAACATCAAGGAAAAACAATGGCCAGAGGCACAAGTTCATGTATGTGGAACATGTTACAGGACAGCTAAGGAAAAAACATTGAATGACAGAAAGCTGCCTCTTCCTTGTCCTGGTAACAATAAACTAGCACAGTGGAGTGAACGAAATTACCTGAATTTTAATTTGTTTGGTAATTAGGAGGGTGGTGTGGCGGCACAGTGGCTAGCATTGCTACTAGAGCCCTGAGTTTAATGCCAGACCAGGGGTGGAATCATAGTCCAAAGACATACTGGAAGGTTAAATCGCTTCTGGGAAAACTGGCCCTGGTGTGTGCATGTTTGTTTGTGTCTGTGTGTGCCTGTGCTGGACTGGTGTCCCATCCAAGGGAATCCTTCTTTGTGCCTGTTGCTGACTGGGATAGACTTTGGCTCCCCCATGACCCTAAACTGTATAAAGTAGTTAGAAAATAGATGGGTGGTATTTAGGAGGAAACGGTTCTGATTTTTCTCCTGCAAATCAAGTCAGGGTCAAGCTCTGTTATGAAATTCCTAATTATTAGGAAAACTAATGATTAGGATTAAATTCCAATTTCAGTTCTTAGTTACCTGAACTGGTCTAGTTATTTGCTTTTCGTCAATATGCTTTCATTTTTTTCCCCAGAGCTTTCACAGCTGATCATTTAAAAGATGCCATTATTCCAATAAATTATTATTTTTAATAAATTAATTTGTTTGGGTTCCAACAAATAACCAAATCTCAATTGTCTGAAGAGCTTGAACAGAAGAAAAGCCAAATGTCAGAAGTTGAGATTTCCCCCTTACTTCAGTTTAGTGTGGTAATACTGTAGTAAAGTCTAATGTAGAATGGTGAAATTACGAAATTAGAGCAGAGCATGCATATCAGGACTCGCTTCTTTACAGAGAGGTTTTTAGGGTCTGGAGAAAACAGGCCTAGCCCCGCTGTTGAAGCCGATTCCTTGGGCTCCTTGAAAAAACAGCTGGAATAAATCCTTGAATCAAGAAATTACCGGCATTCAAAACAGCAAGATGGGACAAACAGCCTTTTCTCATTTGTACCTCTTATGTTCTTGTGAAACAAAACAGTGGGAACATGACATGAAAATATATGCAAAGCATAAGCAATGTAAAACATTAGGACAATTGGAAAATGACCATGCAAATTTTCTCCAAACGACCTTTAGGAAATGAGCCTGACATCATGGGCCCTAGGAGTGTTCAAAGGTGATCATTAAAGGAGGGTGTCCTCAGGGGAGATCTCAGATGGGGGCGTCCTCAGAGGGGATGTCTGAGGGGGGTTTCGCTCAGAGGTGATCTCTGAGGGGGGGTGTTTGAAGGTGAACTCTGAGGGGCTGTGCTCGGAGGTGATCTCTCTGGGACAAAGTGTGACAATCACAATCACCTTTATGATGTCCACAGTTTCGATCTCACGTATGTCATCGTCCTTCCACGTGCGATCCACTTTAAACATTCTGTGGATCAGAGGAATCTTGCACAGGGGGCCCAAACTCAGCTCCTCAAAATGCTTCTTGTTTTTCAGGGCTGCCAAGCTCTGGCCGAGTTCGTAGAGGGTGCACACTGTGCGCACTCCTTCCACCGACTACGAGAGAAGACACACAAGAAACAGATCTCTTATCCAGGACAGTGACACAGTTGCTAACTGCCTTCACTTTTCACACGACTACCTTCAGCAGATACATCAGTAGACAGGTCTTTTCTGTAGCAACTCAGGGAGCCACTACCTAAATGCCTGCTGACACAGTAAAGGAAGTGACTTCAATGAAATTGAAATTGAAATTCAATGAAATTATCCATAAGAATGTAAAAAGGTTTGGTAGATAAATTCACAGATCACTATAAATAAAAAGCGGATTTACAAACAAAATCACATTTGTTATAGAAGTGAGTCATTTCTTCAAAGAAGCAGCTAATAACTATTAGCAAAAACACTGCATGAATGCATTCTTTGATCCCCTTTAAAAGATGTCAGTATTAGTGTCAATAGCAGTTTTCCATCCAAGGCGGCTCAATAGTCTACAAGTACAGTATGTTACGTGTTATGTAGGACTGATATCAATTTTTAAGACAACCTATGGAAAATATTAAAACACTGGTGTAAATTATTTCAGTTAATCCATACCTAAAATGGTCATACTAAAATAGCTTTCTGGATCTTTCCTAATTCTAATTCAGTCATTAGTGGCCCTGTAGGTGATCCCTCTGAACCTGAATTTCTACATCAATGCCAAAGTATGCCGATAAGGACATGTGCAACTACAGTAGAAGCATCCTTTGAATTAGATGTTAAACTGGAATCCTGACTATTCGGTCATTAAAGATTCTAATACAGATTTAGAGAGCCATTATTGAGAGCATTCTGACTGCCTCTATAACTGCTTGGTTTGGCAATGCGTCTGCCGCTCCAAAGTAGAGTAGAGTAGTGTAGTTTATTGCCATATGTACACGTACATTGGAATTCTTAATCGCGCTGATCTCTCAGGACATACACAGTACAACAGACAACACTACACAATGTAGACAACAGGAACAATAAACAAAAATAAATATGTAGTGAGACTAAGAAAAAAAAGGGTTAGACTATATAAACAGTGCAGAGTGCAGATGTGTACTGAGTCTGAGGCCCTGCAGTTAGCTGTTGTTGAGGATGCACACCGGCAAACTGCAGTGTGTTGTTCGCTCTGTGAAGAGGGTCATTGGCTGTCATTCATTCCGATTTGTACAATTCCAGAGCAAACGAACAGGCAGGAAAGATTGCTGGTGACCTCTCCCACCCAGGTCGCCGCCTGTAACAGCTTCTTTCCTAGGGCTGTCTTTTTTCTTAACCCGAATTCCTAGTTAGTGTATATGTGCACTGTCTTAATGATGTATATTATCTTCTTGTGTATGGTATATAGGGAATGCTTTAGCAGCACCAAGTACACCAGAGTAAATTCCTTGTACATGAAATGTACTTGGTGAATAAAGGTCATTCTTTATCTCTTGGTCATAAGGTTCCACCTCAATTCAAGTCATGAAGTAACTTATTGCGTCTCCTTTAAATCTGCCGTTACAGAAACATTCAGGTAATGGATGGATATATTCCTTTCTAAAGGTAAAGTGCTTAAAATGGGGATTCTTGGCTGGACCACATTCCCCAGAATGCTGTGGGGAATGGGCTGCTGCCCTTGGTCACCTAACCAGTTGGTGATAGACAATGGGTCAGACGACAATTTTAAAAGCAAGAAGATCAGGCTTCCAACTGTTGCTCAATCTGTTACCTGGGAACAGAGGGCAGATCCCAGAAGTAATGAAGAAGGAGGTGACTGACCAAATAACAGAGAAACTAAGATACCTGTAAGTATGAAAATTCACATCTTCAAAGTTCCTGTTTCATAACATCCTGCACAAGGGTGCGGTGCAGATCCTTTTTGGTGAAACACACTATATACAGTATATACAGTATCTAAGCAACTACTGTAATTAACAAATTTTACTCTTACTGTATAGTATATTGTGAATAACAATTGGTGCTCTACTTTATATAGAAATTTCTACCTCACTGTTAACTCTTCCAAAGCTTTCCAATTTCAAAAGCACAACAGAAGGAGAAACGGGGCTCACCTCAATAAAACTATTTATCTCCCTGAGGGTTCTCTGAAGCTCCTTCACAGCAGTTAGATCTCGCACAGCAACAATTTGTATACTATGCAGGGACTTAATTCGTAAATGTCTGCAGATTCGGGAGTCAACCTATGAAAATTAAGAAAAGAAAATTACTGCATAATTACACAAGTTTTTTATTGCCATACCTTGGAGACAAAACAAAGCTAAAACTTATTTTCTGCATTCAGTTCTTTGCTGTTTCAGTCCATATACTGTACATGTAAAATTATTCATCAGTTACTTGCGACTGGCTGCTGCCTACTGACACACATCTCTGTGACAAAAACAAAAGATTTTGTGCTTTTAAAGACTGAAAATGTTATTTTTCAATTGTGAAAGCAATTTTGTCCTGCTGTGCATCCAGGCTGCTGTTTTTGAGGAAGACAATGAATTTTTTATTTTTGTAAGACAGCAAGATAACACTTTAAAATACTCAAAAAATGGAATTGATTTATGATCAATCAAGTGTGATTCAACACCATGCTGAGTGACTTCTGTGTCTGTCAGTTTTTTTCCCTTCTCCATTGGTCAGACACTGATCTTAATAGGAAACAAAGTAATGATTAGGAGAAAAATATCATAGCTACTTCTGAAGAAAGTAACAGTTGTGACTCCAGAAAAGAGTGCCCCATAGCACCAGCAATTGACTGCCCAACAATCAGAAATAACCAATTGCACATACAGTATATACAGTATATACACTTCCTAAGGATCAACAATCCACAAGGACAAGGAGACATACTGTAAGTGGAAATTGGGAGCAAGTGTTTTTAAACCTGAGAAAACTTCCCTATGACCCTTCAATAAGGTGGTGGCTAAATAAAAGCCTTAAATCAAGACGTTAATAACACACAAACAAGCAATGAAAGGATCAAGTAGCCTCAGCTAACGTACTGTATAAACTCTGAATGTTCTTATAAACACTTTAAAAACTATACAGAATGTTAGTAAGAAACTTAAGTCATAAACAGATGTGAACAGAGAAGAAGAGTGCAATCAAACTGTTTGTCTTAATGACAATTATGCTCATGTTGCAGTTGTACACATTACAGCTACTTTGTTTGTATTCCAATTGCTCCCTCTTCAAAAACCATTCCAAAGGAAACCATGATTACTTTAAGTACCTTCTGAAAACAATAAACCAAACCTAACCTAACTGAACCTAAACCTAACTGAACTTTTCATTGTGGTCACTTTAAGTCTACTAAACTCTTATTAAATAACTGTGACCACAAATCTGATTTGGACTTCAACAACAGGATTTGCTCCTTCTAGTGACGTGTGCTCATAAAAACTTTTCATTTTGGGCCATTTGGTTCACCAGCTTCCTTTCCTTGTTAGTTTCTTCCTTTTATTAATATCCGTATTATTCCCATCTTTGGTAGTGTGCCTCATGGACTTTAGACATGAAAACTCAACCTCAACACAAGTGTTAACCAAAGGCCCAGGCATTATACAGTAGCACTTTTACTCAAAATAACTCGGTGACCATTTTATATACATAAAACCCGTGTGAAAAATCCTCGCTCCACACCTCCACACCTCCACTCAACCACTGGTGTTATATACAAAATGTGAACTGTACAAACATTTATTGCTTGAGGCTGTCTCAATGGAGCTTGAAGGGAATAACTGATAAGTTACAGTGCTGCCTAAGCAAATACAAGTAACAACATTTACAAACATTTACAGGACAAACGTATTCTTGGACATTTATATCCACCAACCTCTTTGCTCGTGACAAGCTCTCCCTCGGCAGCGATGGCACGGATGCAGTCCTGAGCCAGGCTGTTCACCTCTGAAATGGAGAAGTTTCTCCCAGGCCTCCACTCAAAACTGAGACCTTCCAGAACTTCTGCAGCCTGCATGTTTGAATTGTGAATTTCCCTCATCTGGGCATTGTAGGCCTCCTTAAACACTAGGGCACTTGATTTGCTTCTCTCTTTCTGTGCTGTCTCCTCCTGGAGATTCTTCTGCTGGGCTTTAGTCAGCTTGGCTCCCAGAGCTGGGAAGTCGGACTGGGAAACTGCAGAAGCCACAGGAAACGGGACAACAGGTGGCCAGTGAGAGGGCCCTGGGAAGACCGCAGCTGGAGTTACTAACAGGGCTGGTCCCTGAACTGTAGGCTTTGGTGGCTGTGGGGATTCCGCTCTCTGCTTCGCTATTTTCATAGTGCTCTGCTGTATAGCTGCAAGACAAGAACCAGAACCAGCTTATGAGATAGGCAGCAGTTAATCAAAAATGCAGGAGACCAAAAAAGGAACATATAATTACTGTACAGTATATCTCTACAACACTGACCATGAATTACCACAAAATAGAGGAATCTTGGTCTCTCATGGACCCAAATATTGCTTTAGGTCACCACATCACAGAAAAAGCTGAGGCTACAAAATTGAATGAATTTAGTGAAACATCTTAAGGGTTGATGTAGGTTTTCTCCTACTTTGTAAATGTTTTCTGAAATTCAAAATGTTGTGGCACAAGTCCAGTTCTGTCTGTAACCTTTAAAGTGCAGCCCTTGCTTCCTCTTAAGCAGTCATTCAAATCAATTTCCTCATTAGATTAAACGTGGCTGAACCTACTGTTTTGAAATTTCACTTCATTTTTAAGGGTTTGTCCTTTGACCTTTATATTAAACATTTTCAACAGCCCGATCCATTCATAGGTGTTGCTTGGATATCATATGGAGACATTTGATTCCTCAGGTTTTGCTCGCTCTAAAACCTTTGTGTGCCCTTTAGCAATGTAATAAACTTTACCTGATGGTTCAGCCTTGGCAGCCTGAGGCTGAAGTGGCTGTGTGGCCCACTTCATCTCCAGAGGCTTTGATGTCTCTGGACCTGGGAGAACAGAAGTCGCAGAGATTGGCCTGTGGTGAGAATTGTGAAAAACCAAATCTTCTTCTATATGCAAGTCATCCTTCAAAGACTCTATAAAACTGGTGACAGAAGGAAAGCCGAAAGACCTCACAGTCAGGTTCCTCTTGTACTTCTGACTGTAGAAGAGAGCCAGCTTGTTGAGTGGAATACCTTGAGAGTGCTGTTTTAATAGCTCTGTGACTTCCCAGCAAGCCTTCTCCATTTTGCCTGTAAATTAAAATAAAATTGTAAACAGTAAATTTCTTTTGGACAGTGAAACAATAAAAACAAAGATAAATTATAAACAAAACAGTTAACTATGTTGCAATCTTGAAATAAAACATATTACTGCCCCAGAGGAACTGAAGTGATGCAGTTTAAAGTAATGCTTCTTAGATAAAGTTAAGTAACAACAAGCAAGCTCTTAAGTAAATGTCAAATTGGTTTTTAAATCTGTCAGTTATCTAAGGTTTTTTACACCATTTTTTTACATAGATTTTATACACTTCCTATAAAAGCAAAACTCATTCACAGCAGACATAAGTCCTACAGTCAAACCTTGTGTATAACATTAATCCATTAGAATGGTAACTACTGCTTCCTGACAGTGAGCAAATGTTAGATCATGAGTTTATTAAACATACTAAAATAGAGACAAACACTGTCAGAGATGGAAAACCCAAGGCTTACACAGTATCTCTAACACACAAACATGAGCAAGGTTCAGATTTTCACATCATTCAAAACTCTTCAAAAGTACATTTGGACCTGTCCCAGTTATGAATTCAGTGAGATAATTTAAAACTGGGGAACGTGTTGTGTGCAGCACGTAATGATAATATCATGTAGGGATAGCCTTCTGTCACATTCTTTTCATCAGTGAACTTTGTTACATTTTACATTACTTAGCATTTCTAAGCCTTTCTTTGTACACCATCCCAGATGTGTATAATCAGCATTCTTACAATAAATGTATTCACTAGGAGCAATCCAACATTTCTTAAAGAAAAGAGCATGATTTTGACTATGTTTTTCTCTGTATCATAGTCAAATGAATCATTTCCTAAATTTCCACATGCCTTGTATTGGCTAATACATATCTTTCATTACTGGCAAGGCTCTGAGACCAGGAAGACATACACATACATTTCAGTTCTATGCCTGCTCGTCACACAAACCATAACTCAGTGTCTGTGCCCATGGCACCAAATCTGAATCTGCTCACCCAACAAACCTAACGTTGACACTAGAAGCTATTTTGTTTTGATATATACTGTAGTAATATAAGTCACACCCTGTTCCTCAGACTGGCAAGGATTTGGGAAGGAGAGGCACTGCCTCTCAGGCAGTTTTTCCAAAAAGAAGCATTCATTCACCGTTAGAAAGATCAATGTTAGGTGGGAAGGGGCAGCAAAGCAGAGCCTGTCCCAGAAGCATAAAGTGAAAGACAGGACCACACCCTGGGTGGGCAAAACCTCACAGGAACACAGGCACAATAGTTACCAATTAACTAAAGGGAGGTGGGAGGAAACTGGAGCGCTTGAAGAAAACCTCCATGGACATGGGGAGAACACGCAAACTCCACCCAGACTGGAACTGAACCCAGGACCCAAGAACTGTGAGGCAGCCACATGCTGAAAAAGGGTAGTCCTGCATAATGTCCTGGGAAGAACTTAGTGGTTGCCTACAGAGCTCACCATTGAACACAATTCAACTTGTGTTTAGCCTATAAGATGGAGTCAAACACTATTAAGTGTACTTAACAACTTCCTCGTCTTCTTTGTAAAACAAAGTTTAATCAATACATTCTATTCAGACTTGTTTTTCTGTGGAGGTGATCAATCCAGGAATAAATAACATGGCATAACAATTTAACTATTGTTTGGTAATATAGTTCCTACTGAGAGGGATGGAGAAAGTAGCTGTTTTTTTCTTTTTTTGTTTAAAAAAATCAATACAAGAAAAAAGAAGTTAGAATTTGTAAAAGTACTGAAAACACCATAATAAAAATGATAGCACAGTTCAAGCACAGTAAATACAGTTCACAGCAAAAGTGAAAGTTACAGAACAATCTCAGTAAACTGTACCTAGAGAGGAACTAGCCAAAAACTGATACTGATGCACGTACAGTACATCAATATTCACAATGGCATTACTTAAAATGATTTTTTTTGTAAAAAAACCTCCACTGACAAAATTCCGTAGCAACAATCATGGTACAGTTAATTACAATATCACAATATAACACAAAGGTCTCCGTACTAATGCTAATTAAAGACAGTTCCAGGTAAATCCAATCAAGAGAGAGGCAGCTTAAACGAAACCGCTTATTCCAGTTTTTAATTAATCAAAAGTCATTGCTGCTTCCTCATTCCTGTGATAAGACAATAACCGAAAATTAAGCTAATACAACAATGGCAGAGAGCAACACTGGAATATACAGTACAGCCCTAGAATTCAAACAGATCCTAAGTGATGTCTTACTCTATAGAAGGAACCTCAAATCTTTCATTTTTCCTGCACTGCATGTACATGTACAGTAGATAAGACATAAACCAACACTCCCCATTCAGTATAAGACTGCAATATCAATCCATTTCTTTCACTGAAGCATCACATCTTTGACTTTTTGTTGGTTCTTCTTAATTAATCCCAGGACAAATCTCCCAGGAGAATCTCAGCGATTTGGTAACCTGAAGCTAACTTGAAAATGACCAAAAAAAGCACATCACTATTTTGTAGCCTTACCAGTGTATATAGATCCTTATAAACTGTATTTCTTTTATAGTCACCTCGGATGCTGCATTTCCTGTGAAGCTGTGAACTGGTAATTCTGTTAACAAGAGGCAGTAGTCCTGCTTATATTACTTCAGTCCCCACACTGTAAAGAGTGCCTCCCCCACGGTTTGATAAAACCCAGACAGCCAATGTGAGCTTACGATGAAACAGAAAGTGAAAGCAAGGAAAGAAGCCTTTTAAACACAGACAGTTTTTTTTTTCAGTTTCATTTCATTTCTCTCTACTTGGTTTTTGGTTTCCATCACTTTCAGAATAAATCACCCTCACATTCAGGATTACCGATATGACAGGAGAAAAATTGAGGATAAGCCTACATCAAGTTTTAAGTTTTGATTTAAAAATATAAAAAGCTTGTTTGCATTATTTTTTAATACTACAGTATCTAGAATTTCCAATACAGTCTGAATCCTGTATCACTTTTAGACTGGACAGAACATAAATATCTTGGATAACAGTACTTTTAACCATTGCCACATTCCTCAGCTGAACATGTATCCTGTGAGCATTTACAGTCAAAAAGGCCTGTTAGCTCTGGCAATACTTCCTTTAAAAGGCGTTTCAGAAGGTATTTGAAAAGGTACAATCTGATGCCATCATTCACAAAGTTTATATCAAAACACATCACTCAAGGTGACCTCATGACTGCTTCTCTACAGAAAAAGCATGAGACAGTAACGCACAGCAAGGCGGAGGAGAGCCAGAGGACTTAGGTTTCACTTTCCTGGCTGAAAACAGTGGTTTCGTTTCTGCTAGTTCACTCAGGGCTCACTCAGGGCTGTTGCATAACAACAGTGCTCTGCCTAGCAACAGCAGCGGAAACTTTTTTTCTATATTTCAGACAATAGCCCCATGGTACAGACAAATGTGAGAGGCCAGCAATTTACTGTTGAACAGAATATTCCTATTTACTTCTATAAATGATAAAGCACACTGACATGGAGACACTGTACACAGCAGCATTCAATATACACCATTAAAGTAACAGTCACAATTCTGTTGCTTTTGTAAACCAGTAAAGCAAAGACCTTTGAGTGGAGTGTCCAGAAAAGTGTGATATAAGTCTAAGGATTATTATTAGTTAAAGACATACTGTATTAAGGGTAACTTTAAGCAATTACATGCTCTTAATCACAATGTAAAGACACAATATTCCCAAAACGATTTGCTGGAACTTCATACGCAAACAATACAAAAGTCAATTATTCTTCCAAACCTTAGAAAATTTGGGCAAAGCCCAAACTGTTTTTCTTATTAGATTTGAACTTAATTCAATATGAATGAATGTAAAGTTTCTACAAGTAGCCAGCTTCAACATACAGGAGTAAAAGTTGGTTCAGGCCTCAGTTGTTACTTTTTACTTTACTTTAGTTGTTACTAAATTTTGTGAGCAGCACAAGGCAACTGCAACAGCAGAGCAAACTTAAAGAAAATACGTATTTAATAAGATGTCTCAATCTCCATTACTTAATCTGCATTTAACAACAAATACAAATACAGGTTTTTGGAAGAGGCTAAATATTTTGATTTCCTTTTAAAAACATTTTTAATGTTTTCTACCCATCCATTTTCTTTTTTTAACAAGTACTTTCATTGTTCTCTAACCCAACAAAAATACATAAGTGACATACTGAAGTAATATTACAGAGCACCTGCAGGGATTTAACAGTGCTTTATTTCAGAATAATATATGAAAAGAAGAACTGCAGAATTTCCAATCCCACACGTTTTCTAAGCACGTTATCTAATACAGGGTCGTGGGGAGCAGGAACCTATTCCAGCGAGCAGCGAGCGTGAAGCAGGATACACCCTGGACGCAACGCCAGTCCATCATACATTGGCTTTTGAGCACAGGTTACTCAAAGGTCATAAGCATCTTTAGACACACCTGAGTTGAAATGCTACAACGACATACCTGAACCCCTCTTGACGGAAGAACTGGCGCTGGCATCCGGGTCCCCCTGCTGACCTGGGGCGCTCCAGTCGAAGTCTCTATCCGCAGGGAGGCCTGCACAGTCGCCCAGGCTCACCGCCTTCACGATATTCTTTCCACCTTCATGCACCATCCGGGCCTCATCTCCGAGCAGCAGCAGCAGCTCCTGCAGGCCCTCCAAGCCATAATCCTTCAGGCGCAGCTTGCGATTGTACATCATTCCATACGTCTTGCGGATTCTGGTCAGTTCTACGCCTTGGGGGAAGCTCTGGAGTAAGGCAATTAACTCCGCTCTCAGCTGTGGTTTCATATCATCTGGAGAAAGGCGACAGGGAGATAAAGAACATTTTCCTTTTTGGAATTGTCAATAATTTATCTGCGCTAGCTATTGTCATGCAGCAAAACTTTCAATGGTTAGGAGCGGATTTTAAATCAAAGAACCTGAAAACTGCCTAGCTGGTTTGCAATGTATTACAAAAAAAAGAACCAACTATATGTGTGAAATACCTTTTGGGGTTTACTGTAAATGTAAAGGACTTCTAAAAACTTCCTCAGTAATGTCATCCTTGTGCTGCTGATATGTTGGAATGGAAGACAAAGACACATACGTCAGAATGCTATTCATTGACTACTACTACTGACTAAAGTGAAAAAACTTTATATAATGATATATATAAATAAAAAAGATAATGTAATCTGTTCCTTTACATACTATTATTATTATTCTCAGAAACTCATAAGGTTTTGTGCCCTGGCTCATTTGGATGATAAAGGCAAATACGTCAGAATGCTATTAATTGATTATGGCTCCATATTCAACACAATAGTTCCTTCCAGACTAGTCAGGAAGCTAAATGACCTGGGCATCAACACCTCTCTGTGCAGGTGGATTATGGATTTCCTGACTGGCAGACCTCAGACTGTGAGGGTAGATGAGAAACTTTCTTCCACACTGACCATCAACATAGGTGCCCCTCAGGGCTGTGTGCTTAGCCCCCCGCTGTTCTCCTTGTTTACCCACAACTGTGTGGCCAGACACAGCTCCAACTCCATCTTCAAATATGCTGATGACACTACCATCATTGGCCAAATCACTGCAAATTAGGAGACAGCCTACAGGGATGAGATCGGGAACCTGGAGGAGTGGTGCCTTGACAATAATCTCTCCTTCAATGATGGCAAAACCATAGACCAAGTCATTGATTTTAGAAAGCAGGGTGGGGACCACACACCTATTCACATCAATGGGGTGGCTGTAGATGGTTAGCAGCTTCAAGTTCCTGGGTACCTTCATTGCTAATGATTTAACGTGGTCCCAGAATGTAACTGGAGCTACAAAGAAGGCACAACAGCGCCTTTACTTTCTCAGACAACTGAAAAAATTTGGACCGTCTTCAACTGTCCTTACCACATTTTAAAGGTGCGCTATCTAAAGTGTGCTCACATGTGGTATACCATTTTGGTTTGGCAGGAGCTTGTTGTCTGACTGGAAGGCATTAGAGTGAATGGTCAGGTCAGCCCAGTCCATCACTGGAGTACAGCTCCCCTCTGTTTCAGACATTTTTACAACTTGCTGTCTCAGGAAGGCTGGAAATATCGCTAAGGATACCAGTCATCCTGGTTCCTCACTTTCCTCTCCTCTTCCCTCTGGTAAGCATTATAGGAGCATAAAGGCACGAACGTCCAGACTCAGAGACAGTTTCTTCCCACAAGCTGTCAGATTACTGAACTCTACCCCTACCTCTGGCTCACACTGATGTGTTCTTTTTTTCTCTAAGATGTATGTTATTTAACTTGTTTTTGCTGCTGCCGCTGTTCTGTGTTTTTGTATTTGGTGTTTCCTTAATGTCTTCTATAGGAGCATACATGCAAATAAGCATTTCATTGCACTTGAGCATATGACAATAAAATAAAGTGAACTGAGAATGAGCACTGTCAAGCCATCTGGCTGTGAAGCTGTTTCAGTGCAGCCTTACCTTTGGGCGTAGCTGCTACAGGCTGAGGCAGAGACACAGCAGGAGATGAACCAGTAAAGGCTGAAACGTCACTGGCACCATCTGTGTCCCACGAGGCTGAGGCGGATTTGCTTCGAATGACATAGCCACTTTCCTGCTTCACCATATCGACTATGTCGCTCATTGATGCCACCAAATCTTTAACTGATTTGAATCCCAACTTTCTCACAGAAAGGGGCTTTTGGTACCTGTAGTAAAAGTTCTTGCTGATCCTATTCACAGGGAAACCTCCTGGATACCTCTTGCACAGCCTTTGCAGCATTTCACGAAAGGCCTCTATTGAGCATTCTGGTGCAAAAGAGCAGAAACCCAAGTCACGCTGCTTCAAACTACTGCATTCTAAACTGTTACAACAATAGTTGTGTCACATAAGAAATCCTAACTGAAGTAGAACAACATATCCACAAAACCCCCACAAAGGTCCTGCCTACAGTATATCAAGGGTAGATCAGTTTATCTGGCTGGTGGAAACTCTTGACAAGCAATTGCTCTCAATTTTAACCTAAAAGCAAACTGAAATGATAAATTACTATGATTGACCACAACTGAAATGTTAAGTTGCTCTTAAGAATGCACGTGTTTTTAAGAGGAATCCGTTACTGGAGTAAAATCAGGTCACAGATAACTACACTGATGTTTTACGCCATAACTGAAGTCATCATTTTTTTTACCCAATACTCTTTGTGACCAGTTAAGTGAATTGAGAGTTAAGTTAACTGCAATGGTACTCTAACCCTATTGGACAGCTGAAGTGCCCTAAGGGCTAGACAGACACCCTACATTAAGAAACAGTAAACTTATTTAGGAAATGATTACAAACCATTTGGATTTTTTTCGCCAGTATGGCATTCTGTAAACTATTCAGAGGAATATGTGGAATTCTGAGTGACAGCGATATGGGGCAGGTGCTGTTTCATCAGAGCAACACTTCTCTAATGGGGTCACCCTACTTCTTGCTACAGTATATAACCACAGTAAAACAGGCGTCTACTGGACCTCACTGTTCAGTACATACCTCCTGCAGAGTCTTCGACTTGAGGCGGGCCAGGCTGTGGTGCTCTCAAATCTGCATGTTGGCTTTCAGGATCGTCAGGGGAAGTTTTGAGCACTGCATCATCACAGGGTTTTCCTATCAGAAGAATCCCACTGTCAGCGGGGACCATATCCCAGACGTCGGTCAGCTGCCCCGCCATCTCCTTCAGAGACTTGAATCCGTATTTCTTCAGGGTGAGGCACTCCTTATACACCTGGTTGTAAGTGTTGCACAGCCTGTGCAGTGGAATGCCAGAGGGGTACAGCCGGAACAGGCTCTGCAGACGCTCCCTGAGTTTGTTCAGAGTTTGACATTCTGGAAAGCCGAGAACAGACGGGTCAGGGTGTGATTCAGGAGTGCCCATGTCTCTAAAAGCTTACTGCAACATTCTAGACGTATCAGATACCGGTGAAGGAAAGCAATTTATTTTAAAACTCAAAATAAAATTCCTAACCTTGCTCACACATGGTACTACAGCATTTTTTTTTCAGTCCTGATGCAATGTCTAATGGATAAAGAGACTTGAGTATTAGTAATCAGTCAGTTTTTAGAAATATGACCAGAATCCTCTAGATCAGTGGTTCTCAAACTGTGGTACGCGTACCGGCAGTGGTACGTGGAGTACCGCCAAGTGGTACGCCAAATGACCCTGGAACTGTGTCGTGTGCGCAGAAAAATCGGGACGGGTTTTCATATTTTTTATTTTAATATGTGTCGAATACGCAACCTACGTACTATGATACAGTGCGCGCTAATACTTCAGTGGACACAAGAGATACTCTGTAATTCTATACCACTCTATAGGAATGCGTGCTACGGATGCAAGTGACCAATTGTATTTAAAAAAAGCTACTGTATCTCCAGCAAATAGGGAGAAAGGAGAATGTGCGTGATTTTGGAACTATGCCAACGTTCTAAACACAGGAATGCATAGAAATACGTGCTACGAACGCAGGTAATCTTGTGAGCACACGAAAGCACGATATCAGAAAAATATTTAAGAACTGTTCTAATTTGAGAAAAATACACAGAGCGTCTCTGTGTTTCGCTCCCATGCGCATGAAATAAAAACTTTAAATAAATACGGAAATAAAAACGGAAACGCGGAAAAATGCAAGCTTGCGTATTGCTAAAGCAGGTAAGCTACACTATTTTTAAAGAACCTTATTTACTGTTGGCAAAAGAGCTGACACGTATTATGTGTAGAGAAAAAGCTGCTAAACAGCTCGACCTGCTGCCCCCCTCCCCCTGAAAGACACAGTCATTCATAGAATTACTGAAATGAAGGATTATATCAAAAGTACACTGATAGAGCGCGTTAAGATGAGCAGATGTTTTTCACTGCAATTAGATGAGTCTGTAGTCGATTTGGCCAATTTGCTCGTTTACGTTAGATACGAGTTTGAGGGCATGTCCCATGAAGACTTTCTGTTCTGTAAACCGCTACCAACAGGAACTACAGGAGAGCACATATTTCAGCTTCTGAATGAATTTATCGAAGAGAATGGCCTCGACTGGATAAAATGCATATGAGTTTGTACAGACGTTGCTTGAGCAATGACAAGCCGACATAACGGTGTAGTTGCACGAATTAGAGAGGTTGCTCCAGAAATTAATGTACGCATTACAACATCCACCGCGAGACCTTTGCCATCAAGAAAATGCCTGACGATTTAATATCTGTTAGACTCGGTTGTGAATTGTATCAAGGCTCGAAAAATTAATTCACATCTGCTTTGCTCAACTAAACAGGCTCACCCCTCTCACTGAAATGGTGCTTTTTTATTAGTTGTTGTTAATGTTTTTTTTTTTCTGTAAAACACTTTGAGAAGCCACCTTTAAAGGCTCTATATCAAATAAAGTTTATTATTATAATATTTATTATATGTATGTGTGAGTGTGTGTGCACGCGCGCTCATGTTGGTCATAGAGAATTTCTGGGGTTCCTATGAGATGATGACTTGTAGGTGGTACTTGGATGCTTCAGTTGGATTAGGGGTGATACGTGGTCCAAAAAGTTTGAGAACCACTGCTCTAGATGCATAATTTGCATGGGTCATTCAATACCAATTATATATGGGTTTCCTGCACAGGCTTTCCTGGTCTTAATCTGGGCTGCTGGGCTGTTATCTGCAGCTCTGTGATCACACAGAGGCAGGCACAACTGGATCAGCACTGCTGATGGGTGGATCTTAGTTCACAAGGCCAATCTCAGCCTGCTGGATAGAGGTAAGATCTAGGAACTCACAGCCCCATCCCTTCCCCTTCTCCTGTTTGCTGTGTGAACGAGAAGGATGATCTGATTAACTAAGGCCTGCTAACAGTAGAGGAATGTTAAGTGGGGATCTGTGAAGCCTGTAAAGAGTAAAACTTGATTTAAAAGCACACTTAAAGTGATTTAAGAGTAAAACTCTAACTTGATTGGCTTGGTGGTGGAATGGCTGCTGGCAACTCAGGTGGACTGGAAAGCAGTGGTGTGAAGTCCTCTGGACTGGACGCGGGCTGTACCCACACCCCTTTCTCATCAAAGTGCAAGGAGACTTTGTCCAGCATCTCCTCAAGAAGGCCTTCCAGAGACCCGAAGCCATGCAGGCCGAGGTCAAGCTGCTTCTTGAAGGTCTGTCTGTAAACCAGTGGGATCTTCAGTATCGGGATACCCTCAGGGTAGCACAAGCAAAGGTGATGGATTTCTTCCTTGAGCTGCTCCATGATGTTAACTAAGTGAATAAAACAAGACAAACATTGAAATAATCCAATCTTTAACTTATACAACTGATCACACACTGCCCACTACAATCATTCTAAAAGCTCTCAGATATGAAGTGAGGTCCCACTCAAGAGAACAACAGTTATACAAAGATTTACGAATAAGTTTCTTTATACAGTCTAAATACTATACATTTAATATAATGTACATTCTACTGATATATTGGCATATGACATTAATCCATAAAGATAAGTGCAATATGTTCTTTTATCTTTCATGGTTAGTGGACAAGGGAGTTGGGAGAGATGTGCTCACTTTTGAATCAGGTACAGATTTAACATCTTTACTTTGTCTTGAGCTACACTGGAACAGGTAAAGGTTCGTTCAATGCTAAGAGGTAAAGAAACAACATTTCGGCTGTAGAACCTTCAGGTGCGAGGCAAAGAGGGGAAAGTAGCAGATAAATGAAGCATAGGAAAAAAAAGACAGAGTAAGTAAGAAGAGACAGGGAGCAGGGAAGAGTCGGGCATAAAGCCGGTGAAAATGAGTGTCCAAATTAAGGAAGAACAGGAGAAGAGTTGTGGAAAGCCTAAATTTGCGAATGAACAGAGAGGGTTTAGAAGGAAATGAGTCGGTCTTTGAGAGAAGGAGAAAGGTATGATCCAAGTTTAGGAATTATTTTGATTTTGGATGTCTTTCTGCAATAGTAGTTCTGAAACTGCTGTGTGAGTGCACAGACAAAGAGAGCAAAAAAATATCTTGATTGTTAAAGGTAAAGGGGGAACTATAGGTCTGGAGAGATCTTTGATCCTCACAGCTCTGACGTGTTGCCTGACGGTCTGCTAGCCTTCTTCCTGTCTCACCAATGTAAATGGCTGGGCATTTTCTGCATGACCTGCAGTGAATGAGGATGTTTGAAACACATGATGTCATCTGGGTGTCATGGAATGGTCCAGATGAGCCATGAATGTGGGTTGTATTGAATATTTGCAGATGATGCAGTGGATTCTGTTGCAAGGAAAAGTGCCTGGTGTGGATGGTTGCTGTGGGTGGTTAAGGGAGCTGTGAACATGAAGGTTGCAAAGATTAGGTGGTTGGCAATATGACATGATGGGGCGGTCAGGAAAGAGGGTTCCAGTGGAAGGGTCCATTTATAAGATGGGGAAGTTGTCATTGATGGTCCTGGGAATAGGAAGGGTGTTGGAGTTGTGAGCCTGGGAATTCTTATTTGGGTTGATGACCCAAGATCAATAACATGTGCTGGATATCCTCTATCAATGAAAAAAGAGTGCATTTTGAGGGCATGGTAATGGAAGACTGTGTCGTCACTGCATAGCCATTAGTGCCTGCAGACCTGCGAAAAAAAGGAAAGAACTTACACTGTGTGTGCAGAGGAAGGGGCTATCTAGCAGATAGCTGTCTGAGTCAGTGGGACTGTAACAGACAGAAGTTGAGAGTTGTGGGCAATTCATGGAGAGGTTCATGTCCAGAAACAGAGGAGTAGTGGAAGATATGATAACTGTAAACTTAAGGGATATGCGAAAGTTTGTCAAGTGATGCAAGAAATGCTCTAATTGGTCCTTAGAGCATATGACAGCACCGACCCAGTCATCAGTGTATCGCCTGTACAGGGGAGTGATAAAGCCGGTATAGGAAGCAAAGAAGGATTCTTCTACCCAGCCGACTAAAATATTTGCATAACTGGGTCCCATCCTCGTGCCCATGGAAACTCCTCTAACCTGCTGGTAAAAGAGGTTATTTGAAAGAAAAGACATTCAGTGTGAGGACCAATTCCAAAAGGTCAATCAAGCCACACTGTCCTATCAAATTATTACAGACAGATACTGTATGCTGCTTAGGAATTACCTATCCTGTCCACAGCAGTGAGAGTGGCACATGTAATATGATTCTTCGGTCTGTAAAGTAGTATCATATCCATCCTTTTCTAGTCAGTGTGAAATGATGCTCATGTACAATACGTGCCTTCACAGAAGTATGCCATTATAGAAGCGATTATAACTGTTAGCATCTGTCCCACATTTCTCAACACCTAGTGGATTCAGTGCTGGGATGTTAGAGCTGCAATTGCCACTAATGACTAATTGGTAGACCAATTTACATTCAGGTGTATTTCTCTGTATTTTGGCATGGAAGTACATATACATGCAAGCATAACAAAACAATTTCTAAAGTACAATTAATGTATTTTTATCATTAGTTACTGGAAACCAGGAATGTGAGGATGGATTTAAAGAAGATAGCTATCTGAGGACTAATATGGAAAACCTGAAGCCAGTATTCTTGCAAGACTGAAATCATATGAGCATGTAATCAATACTGCTAAAAGATCAATACTCTTACACCATGTTTCAGTCATTCTACTGTATGTCTGAGGTCGTGAACATTAAGCCCAGAAGATGTTACTAAAAGAATGGCTGTACTCTGCACAGGTCTGATTTTTAAAATCACTCTCGGATCTCTCGCTGAGTCTG
The DNA here is from genome assembly GCF_059453375.1 of Lepisosteus platostomus. Classification (NCBI taxonomy): domain Eukaryota; kingdom Metazoa; phylum Chordata; class Actinopteri; order Semionotiformes; family Lepisosteidae; genus Lepisosteus; species Lepisosteus platostomus. Next base: position 34,450,137 of record NC_142621.1, read on the forward strand.
TGGCGAAAATAGTTGGCGCCCTGTGTTTAGTTTGTACTTCTACATTACCAGTTTGAGAAACCGATAAAAGAGCATGCCGCTGTTTTCGCAACAGATGTTCTAGAAGTTATTGGTAGTATTTTTTTCGGTTTCCTTTAACATTAAAGGATCATTATATTGATGACCTTAAGGATAATAAACCAGTTTATCTGTGAACATGAAGGCTGCCCTTTTGGATTGGAACTAAAGTCCAACACCGGTTTTACAGTCGGTACTTAAAACATCACATAACTTAAACGTCATTCCACAACCCTTTTCATTACTTTTTCAACGATATTATAAGAACGTCTTCTTTTTGCAAGTAGCGTTTATGTTTTTAATTAAAGATGTCTGTTGCGTTGCACATTGACTATTGTCCTCGGTTAACTGCTAAATAAATCCCACAGCATTAAAAGATACAATTTCAGATTAAAAAAAACTAAGTGCACCGCCACGTGCTTAATATCAAACACTTCAAACCCCCAATTCTCGTATAAAACGATCAGTACTGTAACATCGCGCATCGTGACAATTCATTCTCCTTCCACAGACACAACAGACTAGTGAGATTCTAAATGTCAAGTCTACAGAAAAAAAGGTTTTTCCAGTCACACACAGAGGGGGGCAATTTACAAATGATGTACCTTAATAATCCGGAATGATGTGCACATTAGCTGTTTGCATCTTTATTGCACGAAGAGAGTTGAATTTTCCTTCTTCCTGTTATGTCACGAAGGGGGAGTTACATATATTAGGAGTCGCTATTTTACCCAGCTCTGTTTGGCCAGCAGAGACATGTGGTTAAGAATAGGTGTAGGATGCACAGAAGGCCGAGGCGTAGCTGTCTGTCCCGGAACGAAAAAGTTGGGTTGGGTTGAGTTTGTCAACTCCTCTTGGAGTCAGAATATTTTTGCATTCAAAACAAAAGATTCGGTTCTTTTAGCCGTTCGGTTTACGACTTTTTATTGTACCATTACGTACTGTACATGTTGCTCTTATCCGAACCAGGTCCACAATACCTTTTTCTTTGCAAAAGGACGACCAAACGTGTACACAATATTCTAAATGGGGTGTTCCAGTGTGATCTTTTAATAAAAAAATGGCACAACTTCACTTCATTAACATTCTAAGCTTTTAACCATGTATATAAAGACATTTTATTTATTTCTCCCCCCTTACAGTGCCTAGACTAATCACTTTCATGTTTTTTACAGAAGTAAAAAGCCCAGGGCTTCCCATTTTTTATTTATCATCTACATTTTGCAGCATGTAACACTCAGCACTTCCCTACTTGAAATTTAATCTGCCAGGTTTTAATGAGCAACGTACTAATTTGTTATGAATATAGAATATACAGTAACATATATATATAGCATGAATACATGCAAAACTTAAATGTCCTAATTGAAATAACATGTTATATTTAATTTGTAAACATATTCTAATTACAGGCATTTGTAATATGGCATGTAGAGGACTACCTTAATTAATGAATATTTTTTTACTTTTCTTTTGATTATGAAAATTAAACACAAAACAAGTGGCATACAGTACACTACGATATCATATAAGCTTTCTGGTTTAAAAAAGACATTCATTACATTTACGGTGACAGGTAAAGAATAATGAAAATTTGTCACATGCACCTTATCTGTGTTTGTAAACTGACCTTAAGGACACAATGAAGTCAAGCTCTCATGTGATTCCAATGTACATTAATGGAATAGAACAGCTGAGCAGTTTGCAGGTGTAATAACAAACAAGTTACAGCTTAATTACAATTATTGTGAATTCACAGTCACAAATTCACATACGGTTCACAGACAGTCCAGAAATGTCATTCGGTTTTCTTACTCTGTTCCCTAAAGAATGTATTTCCTCTTTGTCCAGTATTGAGGTCTCTTAATATTTAAGTGTCACTCTGTAGAAGACGTCCTTTATTGGGAATAGCTCCAATTCAGCTTGTGGGTCATAATACACCATGTACTGTAATGTAATGTGTAATGTGAACAAATGGAAAGAATATATTACTTGGGTTTAGGTATAATAGACATGCAGAATGGAGTATTATACTGTATTAGATATATATTAAACAGGTTAGTAGGAAATAATACTTTATATTACAACAGCTAAAGTGTGGATTGCTAACAAGCTTCTGTTCACTGGAATCAGTTATTATTTTCATCCCACATAAACTTGAAATTGACATCCTTCATCTTGTCCTTGTACACAAAGTCAAACAGCTCTGCTTGGGCCACTGTGAAATAGTTCTTCCAATCGCCACATATCCCTGAGAAAGAAACAAGCATTATTCAGTTTTGTTTAGGAGCACTGACAGTTGTTACCTTTGAACTGCTTGTTGAGTGGACAAGCCCAGCACACCAAAACCAGCCTCCCATTGTACAGAATTCGAATGACATTGGGTACCAGGGAAGTGAAACCATCATAACAGTCTCATCTTATTATGGGACCAGGATCTAGCAAGATCTAGCATGTCAACTCCTCCTTATTAAGCAAATAACGGATTTACTTAAGTTCATTCTGTGCTCAGATGGAACACAAATTGTGGCTCTTCAGGACTGGAGTTACAGAGTCTGATTAGCCTTAGGCTGATTCAATCTTATCTAAACATTAGGAAGCCTAAGATCAGTCCTAGGCTGTGTGAAACCATCTCTGAGACCTTGTTTTTATGTTATAAAAACTTGTTTTTATGTTTCATGTATAAGGGCCACACATGGCCATCAAACAGGCCATTTATCTTTCAAGTTCTACCAGTGGCGCATGCACAAAAAGAAATTAGAGATTCGAGCACAAAAGGAAAAACTGAAACGTTTAGAATCCTTTAAATCTTTTATAGAAGATCTAAGATCTCTGATATATGTATTGATGAGAGAAAGGATATTGAGTGAGGTTAATATAATTCTACTGTGGAGTAATTTAGAATTTAGGTCCATGTACTAAGGAAAGATATTGTAACATAACCATGTACAGTACTACTGTATGTGACAGAATTTTCTCCTGATGAGTCTCAAAGCTCAGGTTACCTTTTCTGAGAAACTCCGATTTTTTCTGATTCATGAACTCTTCTGGAACAAGAGAGTAATTTGACATCTTGTTCTGCTTCATGTTCTTGAACGTGCAGTGATCAGCTATCTTCTCAATCAGCTCAGTGCTCAGGGATTTTCCAACGAAATCAGAGATTTTGGAAACAGAGTCCTTCAGATCCTGGGAAGACCAGATCACAGAAAAGGTGTCAGTTGGCCTTTAACTGAAATCTGAGTAGAAATGCAGTACACACAAATGTACTGTTACAATGTGGCATTAGTCAACTGTGATTCTCCAAGGGAAGACAAGTGTTTGACAGTGTCACTGCATAATTTTCACAAAGAAAAGTTTTGGTGAAACATTCTTTGCTTTGTTCTCATCTGTGTTTTTGCAGTGCCATCAGTGAAAGACTCACTGCTCCACCAACTGGCACTACATCTGCTGTTTGGCCAAATGCAGCTCACAGTGTGCTGAAAGATGAACAATCATCTGTGGCAGGAGCTGCCTGCACACTGTTGGAGCTGAACCTCTATGCCCAGGTTTAAACAAGAACCAATTCCAATTTCGGAGGGTAAATAATTTAAAATTGGTCATATCTTAAGGAATTAAAACATAATCTATTATTTATTTTCTACATGTATATCCTACTGCGATTAATTATTCTGTCCATTCTTGAGCATATATTGTAAAACTGGTGACATACCCAAATCATTTCCTCATATGTCATGTACAATATGCGGTCCTTGGCTTCTGCATTAAGCCATCCTTTCACATGATCAAACCATGAGCCAAACATCACTGAAAGAGGGAAGAGAACAGTGGCATCAAGGGTCACTTAGGGATTCATATTATTAAACTAAAAAACTGTATATTAAACTAAAACTTTAAAATAAGTGCAACATCATTTAGTTGATCAGCTCAACATTTATTTTTCTGTTCATTGTTATACTGTATAATACTGGCATCTTAAACTGATTACTGACATCTTAATGAATATCATTTTGGGTCTAGTTTAATGTTTAATTGTTTAAAAGTTATATTTTTCTCCATTTCATAGTTATTTTTCTTTGTGTGAAGAATCATGTCTCTTTTTGAATTTTTGGAGGACTCAAATACACCTGTTAAATCTGCTGGGAGACATTTGTACTCGAGTATAATGAAAATGGTTGGACCAGGTTGAGACTGTCACATGTTAACCCCTAGGGGACTGCCAACTACACACTAACAGTGTGTAGTTTTACACACTGTTAGTTTCATGCTATAAGTTGTAAATAGAATGTGGTACAGTACATGCTGCACCGAAACGTTAATTGTGTCGCTCTTATTAGAGTTGTATCATTAAATGTTACATTACAAAAAGCATAAGTAAATAATAAATAATTAACCAACACCATGTTCTTTGAACCCAGCCAGATGATGCAATTACCTTGATGTAACATTCATGCACAACATTAGCCTTCACAATGGACCCTGCACTCTTTAGATATCACTTATACTGTAGATGTAGGAACTGGTTGTACCAACGAGAACAGACTGTAACAACAGATTGCCTTTAAGCAAAATACAGTACCTTTGGAAAATATTGCATGCCTTTTACATACTATAGCACATGACTAGGAAAGGAAGACTTCTCCCTATATTTTAGAACTCTAATGACTATAACCACAGTCTATACTGCCCCAAAAATGGAAACTATGCATGGAGCAGTAAAGTGCTACAGTATATTACTTAAATACATGACATATACTGCCATAATGATGGCATCACTGTTGCTTTACACATCTTCCAAAACAGTGCAGGTGAATAGCAGTACCTACAGCACTGAAGACCTGAAACAGATCAGCCTGCAATACAGTTGGATTCCTATTTCCACCCCCAAAGCATTCACAGCTCCAACATGGAGCTTGTACTTTTACTGACTCTCTAGATTCTTTTATCTCTTATACTGTATGTTAAGCCTGCATTAAAAAGTCCCAGTTTTACTTCATCACCATTATTGTTTAGTATTAGTTCCTTTCTAATGTGTGACATTTGTATTTCTGTGTTCACTGGACTATCTTTTTATAAATGGATTGTACCTTTTCCATCCAGGAATTTTGTGAGGAACTCATCCCAAGTCCCTGGTTTCACCAGATAAGATGCCATTCCATAATAGTGGTAGGAAGAAGTAAAGACATCCTTTGGGTTTCTCATGACATAAATAACCTGGATTTGTAAAAGAAGAGGTTAGGTTTTCTTTGATAACTTTTGTATGTTGTTCTGTCTAAACAAAGCAGTGGATTTAGACTTTACCAACTTTAGTCTCTTAGCTGTGAATTCAATACAGTTTTATTTAGGGATTATGGATACACACAGTGCTATTGTTGTGCTCCTTACAGACCTTCCCTGAAGTTACATTGAAATGTAGAGTATTCTTTTTATGTATCTTTCTTGACACTTCAGCTGCCTAGCCTACCCAATCATGAGTGAAATTATTTCTACCACTTGAACACAACCATCTAGAGCACACAAACACAAAATCTTTAACACAAAGAGGAGTGTCTGTTTCTTATCTGGACTTTAATTTAAACCAGATAAACCAATTGTTTAGACTTACAGTATATAGTGCTTACAGTATATATATATATGCTGGACACTCCACTCAAAGCGCTTTACAGGTAATGGGGACTCCCCTTCACCACCACAATGGCAGCGTATCACACACTGTATGTTCACCGCACACCAGCTATCAGTGGGAAGGATAACAGAGCCAATTATTAGGGATTATTAAAATAATTATTAGGGATTATTAGGAGGCCATGATGCGTAAATGGCCAATGGGAAATTTAGGCAGGACACCGGGGTTACACCCCTTACTTTTTTCAAGAGACACCCTGGAATTTTTAATGACCACAGAGTGTCAGGACCTCGGTTTAACGTCTCATCCAAAGGATGGTGCCTTTTTACAGTATCGTGTCCCCATCACTATACTGGGGCATTAGGACCCACATACACAACAGGGTGAGCTCCCCCTGCTGGCCCCACTAACACCTCTTCCTACAGCAACCTTAATTTTTCCCAGGAGGTCTCCCATCCAGTTACTGGCCAGGCTCACACCTGCTCAGCTTCAGTGGGTTTCCGGTTGTGAGTTGCGGTCATTGCAATTTAATTTCTTTGTCCCATAACACAGAGACATTTTAATTTTTTTCCAGAGTAGATAAATCCTAGGTTGCATCTACACTTGCAGCAGCAGCACGGCAGTGTCTGAAGGTCTCCTACTGTACCTTAGGCTTGTTCTGGAAGTAGGACTGGGGCATCATACTGTAGTGGAGGTGGGTGGCAAACATGCGTGGTGAGGGCCTGTTCTCCAGGTTCAGGACCATGGCGCGATGCTCCTCCAGCCATGGCACGCGGTCCCAGTTGGGAACGGACTGCACGACCGTGAAGTCCCCCTCACTCACAACCAGTGGCAGGATCTCCTGCATCCATGTAGTGCCTGCGACAAACAGCCACATTCACATGATACCTTCAGTGGATCTGAAGCTTCAGTAATTGTGAACCCTCTTTATAGTTTACAGAATTTCAAATTAAATTACTAAATAGGATAAAACATCTTCAGTCAGAGCCATGATCATCAGTCTCAAATTGATCACCCACAGGTCATCAAAAGGCCAAGCAGTTTCACAATCCACACTGCAAAATATTTTCAAGTGATTTTTTTATCAAGCCCTTTCATATGGAAACCATATTTACAGTACAGTTGTGTTTCGGAGGTGGATGATCATGATGGTGAAGGTATGTGGACATGCAAGCATCTAGAATATTTTATTTGATATAGACAGGAAAAAAATAGTCTTTCAAATTCATTGAGTTGTATTATTCCAGCAAGTACACCCTGAGCTTTGTTAGCAAGTATAAAATGACTGACACATACTTGATCTGCAAAGACAAAGTTGCCATTTTAAATAATTACAGTATTAAACTACATTACAAAATTAAACCCACCCAAAGTAAGATAACTATCTAACACTAACGTCAGTGAGATTGCACAATAGCAGTGAGTGTTCTAGAGCTATTTAACAATATTAATGAGCATCTCATCAAGAAAAAATATATATAATTCTCTATATATTCCATTTTCATTGATGACAGTACTGATTTCTTTGACAGTTTACAGCCTGTGATGTTTTTGAGAGATGTTGATGAAAGCTTGTGAAATGTGCAGTAGACATTTTTTGTTGTCTCACAGAAACACTGGAACAAGTCTGCTGTGGCATTTATTAACACATTTAACCACTGACAGGGCCCCAGCAATGTGAAGTGGGATATTGCACATATCCAGTACTTCAATATTAGTATTCAAGCCTGTTACAGAAGGTATTAGAGTAGTTGCTGAGATCTGTTGACTCAGACCTTACCAAAAACCCCAAAACATAAAACTGGACAAACCCTCAAAGGCTGCAAGCAACACCACAAACAAGTAAACTTCTGTTGCATATCAAAAGACCGGGCAAATGCCCAGTAACATAGGCAACAGAACAAGAAAAACAATTTCTGCTGAATATTAAAGAAAAGGACAGGAAGTACTGTAATTACCTATCAAAGAACAGAACAAGCACTCAAATTGTGAAAAAAAAAACTTATTTCTGCGCCTCTACTGTGAATGAAACCTGAGAAACCCTTGCAGTGTGTTTGTTCTAAGGCACTGCATTATTGTACTTATTGAGCTCAGTTTGCACAAAACTGTCTCCAACTTTTCTTGTGAAGAATTTCCCACAAAACTAATAACAGCAGTGCAATGAAAATGTACAAGACTAAGCAAACAACACTCACTGTGCAGTAAAATTAAGTGTCATTTCCATGGTTGTAAAATGTGTAAACTACAACTGCATAAGGGGCTTTCAGGACAGTTCCATGCTAACTTGAAGGAAAATTAATTCAAATATGGTGACTCCCTTTACTTCCCTCAATTTCCTTGGCAAAGCAGGAAAACTCTTGGTCATGAATCGGAGCCATCTTCAATTACAGCTTGGAAGAACAACAGTTTACTCTCTTGTATCGTACTAAGAACCAGATCAGCGTGTCTCCAGCATTGTCAGATAGATAGTGCCGTACTAGCTACAGTAGTTCACTACCAACACTAGAACGGGCATTCGTGTACATAAAAAAAATATTACTGGTCCCTCATGTTGAGATTATAGCAAACCATTATAGCAAATTTGTGTGTATTTTCTACTGTTTAATGAAGAATGTTTGAAACTTACCAGATTTAGGATAAGTCACAATAATTATGTCGTCGCTACGAAACGTGAAGTCCTCAGCATATTTCAAGCTTTCTGTGGGGTGCAATAGCTTTGGCACATACACCCCCTTGTATACTGAATATAACTCTTTTTCCGTCATCACTTCTGAAAGCAAGAGCTCCAGTCCGTAGGCGAATGCTCCAGCTACTGACAGGAGGGAGGCCTCCCTAGGTTTTGACTGTTTTTGGGCTGTTTTCCAGACGCCTAGGGAAATTCAAGAGTAGGCAGGACCAAAAGGCATTATCTTCCTCCTGGCACTGATTTTAACTGTGAATTTCCATCGAAGTGGTGATAAAGAGCAGCCGTGGGCTGGGTCTGTGAAATACATTTTACTACCTTAGCGACGAGTATCAACAGAGATCTGCTCTTGCAGCGTCCCCGACACTGGCATTTTAAAAACAGGTTAGACAGAGTAGAACAATATCTTAGAAGCTCCCTGTCAGCAGGTGATATAACAACGAATGATGCCGAAGAAATTAAAGACTTCAAAATCCCAGAAGACGTAAGACAGTTTTATATGTTTACATGTAGTTTTAATGTATTATATACCATGTACTGTAAATAAGTCATGTGTCGACTACATGAAATTAACATTTACTTAATTACGTCGTTCTCTTTTACTTAATACGGTAATAAGCTTCACTAGTAAATTGTAATAAATAGCAATTTAAGTTTTATTATTCTTCCTACCACAATAGCTTTGCAGCTCATTGCCTCTGAGTCACAGAAAGCTGCCAACAATGACCCCAGAAACTGTTTTTTTCACATTCAAATTCAGACAAATGTTATTTAGTATATATACTAGTATATATAAAGTATATACTATCAATACAACCCCTACTGACATTTATAATACAAATACAGTGGTGTGAAAAAGTGTTTGCCCCCTTCCTGATTTCTTATTTTTTTGCATGTTTGTCACACTGAAATGTTTCAGATCATCAAACAAATAAAAATATTAGACATAGATAACACAAGTAAACACAAAATGCAGTTTTTAAATGAAGGTTTTTATTATTAAGGGGAAAAAAAAATCCAAACCTACATGGCCCTTTGTGAAAAAGTGATTGTCCCCTAAACCTAATAACTGGTTGGGCCACCGTTAGTAGCAACAACTGCAGTCAAGCGTTTGTGATAACTGGCAATAAGTCTTTTACAGCGCTGTGGAGGAATTTTGGCCCACTCATCTTTGGAGAATTGTTGTAATTCAGCCACATTGGAGGGTTTTCGAGCCTTAACCGCTTTTTTAAGGTCATGCCACAACATCTCAATCGGATTCAGGTCAGAACTTTGACTAGGCCACTCCAAAGTCTTCATTTTGTTTTTCTTAAGCCATTCAGAGGTGGACTTGCTGGTGTGTTTTGGATCATTGTCCTGCTGCAGAACCCAAGTGCGCTTCAGCTCTGAGGTCACGAACAGATGGCTGGACATTCTCCTTCAGGATTTTTTGGTAGACAGCAGAATTCATGGTTCCATTTACCACAGCAAGTCTTCCAGGTCCTGAAGCAGCAAAACAGCCCCAGACCATCACACTACCACCACCATATTTTACTGTTGGTATGATGTTCCTTTTCTGAAATGGTGTGTTACTTTTACGCCAGATGTAATGGGACACACACCTTCCAAAAAGTTCAACATTTGTCTCGTCAGTCCACAGAGTATTTTCCCAAAAGTCTTGGGGATCATCAAGATGTTTTCTGGCAAAACTGAGACGAGCCTGCTCAGCAGTGGTTTTCGTCTTGGAGCTCTGCCATGCAGGCCATTTTTGCCCAGTCTCTTTCTTATGGCGGAGTCATGAACACTGACCTTAACTGAGGCAAGTGAAGCCTGTAGTTCTTTGGATGTTGTTGTGGGGTTTTTTGTGACCTCTTGGATGAGTCGTCGCTGCGCTCTTGGGGTAATTTTGGTCAGCTGGCCACTCCTGGGAAGGTTCACCACTGTTCCATGTTTTCGCCATTTGTGGATAATGGCTCTCACTGTGGTTTGCTGGAGTCCCAAAGCTATAGAAATGGCTTTATAACCTTTTCAAGACTGATAAATCTACTCTGTTTCTCATTTGTTCCTGAATTTCTTTGGATTGCAGCATGATGTTTTTTGAGGAAAAAAACTTTTGAGGATCTTTTGGTCTACTTCACTTTTTTCAGGCAGGTCCTATTTTAGTGATTTCTTGATTGAGAACAAGTGTGGCAGTAATCAGGCCTGGGTGTGGCTAGAGAAATTGAACTCAGCTTTCCAAAGATGTGATAAACCACAGTTGATTTATGTTTTAACAGGGGGGGGCAATCACTTTTTCACACAGGGCCATGTACTGTAGGTTTGGATTTTTTTTCCCCTTAATAATAAAAATCTTCATTTAAAAAATGCGTTTACTTGTGTTATCTTTGTCTAATATTTCAATTTGTTTGATGATCTGAAACATTTCAGTGTTACAAACATGCAAAAAAATAAGAAATCAGGAAGGGGGCAAATACTTTTTCACACCACTGTACATCATAGGACATTTACATAAACTCGATCTAAATGTCCTATGATGTACAAGTTACAGTACAACACGTAGAACGTTACTGAGTGACAGGTTCACTGTTCCTCAGGCTGTGACAGTACATCGCGTACTGTACTGCAAGCTCAATCGAGTTCCCTCCCCCCATCCCAGTACGAGATGTAGTGATTCTGCCTGCTGTATTTGATTCTGGGATTATATTTTGGGGAAGAATGTTTGTCGAATCCCAAAACATTTCTCACAGTGCAGTAGAAAGTACATCTCTGTCTCTGTTTCAGTCAGGTCTGCCTGTGTCGCCCAGTTTCTATTGCGAGATTGTGGTCACTGAGCCTGTACTTTGTCATAGTCTGTTTCTCACACTGGTCAGATATTCAGCTAGTGTGTATGGTCTGTTCAGGGTTCTGTAGTATTCCAGTTTATGTTGTGCTCATGTGTGTGTGTCCCAGTGGGTAAGGTGGTGTTGTCTGGTTTGTGTTGTGATTTGGTTGCTTTTGATTTGTGTTGTCCTGTGCTGTAACCAATATTTGGTTGCTCCCAATTGTATGCTGATTTGTAATGGTTATTGTCCTGATTCGGTATTATTGCATTGTTAGGAGTGTTTCTCTGTACACGGAGGATGTTTTTACAAAACTCCATGCACAGAACTTGTATGGGGTGTCTGTCCCATTTAGTGTAATCTTTGTCTGTGAGTGGATTTCACACTTCACTGCCAGATAGGGCAATGGGTTATATTACACTTTCAAATATTCACAGACAACCACAACCCTGAGTGAAGAATTCTGTCCTTTTGTTACTGATTTTCACTGTGCATTTGTTCTCTGAGTACATTGACTTCATTACGTTGTAGGGTGTGAATGTGGTCAGATGTGTAGCAGTTTGGAAGGAAGTCAATCTGACCGTATCGATCTTAAATATAGCTCATTGGTTTTCTCTACTAATCCAATATTTACATGCTGGACTTCACCTGGAGATGGGGATATGACATCACCCTTTCAACTTATTGGAGATATTCATCCTTTGTCTGTTCTAAGTGTAACACTTATCTAGTCTCACCTCACAACCTACTAACCTTGTGGAATTAACCTTTGTAGTCAATGTGTGCTGACTCAGCACTCCTCTCAAACATAATAAAGAAGAGTAATTGTACCTTGAGGCTGGCACAGTGGTTAGCATTTCTGTCTCATTACACTGAGGCCCCGGGTTCAGTTCCTGGGGTGCTATTTGCATGCAGTTTAAATATTCTCTTTCTGTTTGTGTGGGTTTCTTCTGGGTGCTCTGGTTTCCTTCCAGAATCTACAAACAGACTTTTAGGTTAATTGGCATTTGAGAAGATTGGCCCTGCTGCGAGAGTCTGTGCTTGTGTCTCCCCTGTGATGGACTGGAATCCTATCCAGGGTACTGTATATCCTGTCTTGTGCCTGTCTCTTGTCGGCATAGGTTCCAGCTCCCCTGCAACACTGAATTGGATGAAGTGGTTAGAATATGGATGGAGGTACATTATGTACTGTATATTACAAATGTTTCATACGTCACCCCAGATAAGTGTCTGTTAAGCTCCTGGGAGGGTTTTGTTACTTAAGCTAATGAGCTAATGGTTGACTATAACCCAAACCCAGTTCACAGCCAAGCTTAACACAGATTGGAACCAGAGACAGCTAAGGTATACAGTTTTAAGGTGGATGAATGATCTATTATGATTAAATCTTTTTCATTTCTGACACACCATGAAAATACATGCGAAAACATTAGGTTTGCTTTCTCTGGGAAAGAGTACAGTTTTTATATAGTGCATACTGTGTCATTGTAAAACTGTTAAACTCTGTCTCTGTGTAGTGCAAAAGTAGTGAAATGTACAGTAAGTTGATCACTGTTTGTTGGGGTTTCATTGCATTGTTTTTCCAGAACTACAGTTCTGGATGCTGTAGAAGAACCTCAGACAGCCGAGGGCTTCAGCAGGCCAACTCTCAGACAGCCCAGTGACCAGGGAATTGTGAAGAATAAGAAGAAAAAGAAGCTCAAACTTACTAAAGGGGAAAAGAAACTGGTAATATTCTGAACACCTTTTTTTTAACAAAGACTTTGTATAAAAAAAAACTAAACTGACATAACGTCTAATAATGGGACATAGCAGCTTTGGGTACAAAGCACATAAAAGTTTTATTTCCAAAAGCTGTCTTGACAGCTGACACAATGCATCATGTTAATTTAAAACACAGTCAAACAGCCAAAGCAATGCTGCACAGTTCATTCTTCAATACCTCTCCTAGGTAAAGTTAAAATAAAATATTACAACATCTAATACTATCATTACCGCTGCTACTGATATTAATAATAATGGGAGGCATGGTGGCGTAGTGTTTAGCAGTGTTGACTCACAGCACTAGGGCTCTGGGTTCCTGCTATCTGTGTGGAGTTTTTATGTTTTCCCTGTGTTCATGTGGGTTTCTGCTAGGTGTTCCACTTTCCTCCCACTGTCTGGTCGGTTAATTGGCATCTGGGAAAAGTGGCCCTACTGTGTCCGTGTCTGTGTGTTCAGGGACAGGCAGGGTCAAAACAAGGGTGTGTCCTGCCTTGCTCCCATTGCTTGCCGGGATAGTCTCCAGCTCCCCTGTGACCCTGTGTTGGATAAAGCATTCAAAAATTAATAACAAGAAGAAAAAAGGGTACTGATGAATGCAGTTATTGTGCTTTACAGTAGGTGTTTACTTTACATGTAGGCAAGGCTGGAAAGAGCCTGCAAGGATTTGCAGGCCAAGAGGGATGAATATGAGCAGTTCCTGGATCGCATGAGCTCCTGGCTGCAGCAGCACCACCAGCGTGCAGTGGAGCTCTTCAGCTGTTTCGATAAGAGTGGCACAGGACTGCTGAGTGCTGAGGACTTCCAGCTGGGTAATCACCAATCTCCATCCCCCAATCACCTCCTGTCACTCTCCTGTTCTCTTCACATTGAAAACTCCCAAACTCACATTCCTAAATAAGTCTTATCTGAGAGAAAGTTAATACAATATCCTTGAATATTTTATCCTTTCAATTCCAAAGTAAATAACTAAAACAACACCTTTGACTTATAACTGTATCTGAGATGTTTCTTTCTGTCCATGGTTTTGATACTTATTTTGGACAAAGAGAAGAATTAATATGGCTAAGTATACTGTATCTGAAACAGCCTTAGTCAGTCACATACGGTGGCCCATGACATATTCAGGAGAGCAGGGATAAACAATTAAACCATTCTATCCAGCAGCCTAGGTCTGGGGTTTAATTATTACAGATCCTCATAAACAGGGTTCTAAATTTATCCAAATCCTCCTTACCTCAAATTATTAAATTTCTGAAACTTAAAACACAGTTTGTGATATCTTTTTGAGGATTGTGTCATGTTAGTTATTACTTATATTATTATTAATAATATTATCATATTTAATGATACCATTATATCAATAATGCTATAAACATAATTATTATTCAATAATAATAAAACAAAACCCTACAACTGTATAGTGCTTTTCATCCCAAATGATCCCGAAGCATTTTGCATATAAGTCACCCCACTGGGTGACACCGCACCTGAAGTTAGGTATCATGTCATTGATTCCATGGAAGCTGGAGCACACACACTCAGAGATGGCCCCAGGGTTAACACTTCTGCCTAACACTGCTCGAGCAGGGCTGTGTCCCTGGGCATTACTTGGCTGCATTAGATATTGCAGTCCATAGGGAATTGTGCCACCCAGTGATCCACAATACTACTTTCAATAACAGGTGGGTTTCCTTACAAGTCCTCCCATCCCAGGACTGACCAGGCCAAGATGACTACAAAGCAAGTTTTTTTTAAATTGAATTTTACATTTTCAAAACCATCCCCCCTGCAAATTTAGGCTTACTTCAATTTATGTTGTTATGGCATGGTTCACAGCTCCGTTGTACTGTTCTTTACCATGGTTTAAACAGGATATAATACCAGACTTCACATGGTACCCTACAGCAAACATTAATAAGGGCTGCTCAGCTTCGTCAGCTGGAACAGGTTTCTGCTGTCTGCCTGTCAGGTATGCGGGACCTGGGGATACCCTGTGTGGAGTTCCAGCTCCACCTGTTGGCCAGGCTGCTGGAGAAGGATAACAGTGGGAAGATCGACTACTTTGAAATAAGCACCAGCTTGCAAAGGGCCAGGTAAAGGAGAGACTCCTCTCTGAAGCTCAGGCACACAAATCGGATCCAGTGATGTTCCAAACGTGTTTTTTATATTCATTTCACAAATTGCTGTTTTGAGGTTAAATGGATTTGGCCTTAAATGAAAGAGCACAGTCCAGTGCACCATGGGAGCAACAAAAGGAAAAGCCATTTTCACCACCTTGGCTGCCACACACAACAAACAAAATTAGCAGTAGAATTACCACCTCCTGATCTTGTTAGGTCTCATAAATTCAGCACAGGCATGGTCAGTATAGGCAATGGAGACCAAGGAACAGCAGGTTTGCTGTTGTGATGTTTGTGGATCAGTAGGTGGTGCTCTTCCCTCTTGATCACAATCTCCAAACTTAACACTCCCATATGTAACTGAGAACACTACTGTTGGATGTGCCATCTTTTAGCTGAGACAATAATCTAAGGTCCTTACTACTTGGGTTATTAAAGAGCCCATGACATATTCAGGAGAGCAGGGATGTTAACCCTTGTGTCCTGGCTAATTTTCTATGGTTCATGTCAGTGATGTGCACACTTCCACCTCCTTAATTCAACTGGTGAAGCAGTTTCTCCCTGCTTCCCCTGACCTGCCGTATAGTGAGGCTGCTGTGCTTCACCCAGGTGTGGGCAGTATCTCAGTTCATGAGGAGCGGCTTAAAAGCTTATGGTCATGAAGAGTCACATAAATGCAAGAAATTCTTTTAAACAACTGTACGTAACAACTTCATATTTATTCAAGAAGAATAACAATACAGAATAGTATTCTTATCGAAAAATGTTTCAAGAATGTTTTAGGCAGAGTAAATTTGACTTAACCCACTTGGCTGAGCACCGATCTCCCGGCCACATGGCGGGGAGGCCGGGACCCCTGTGCAGAGATAGGAGTGACCAAGGGGCAGCTGCACAGGTAGAGTTGGGGGTTGGAGGAAGGATGCAAAAGACAAATGCAAAGGAGAGAAGTGGTTCACCTATAGTATTTATAGTTTTTTAAATTGTAGCAAAATGATGTCATGAATTAGTATAATAGGATAGCTGAGGACTGCTGTATCCCTCTCAGACTTTAATTGTAAACTCCATTTATTGAAGGGCACAGATAGAGAGAAGCTCTTGAACATAGAGACATTCATCACAAGGGAAGAAAATCCCCATTTATCCTCTGGGCAAACTGCACTGAATGAATTGGACAGTTTGTCCATGGGGGACTGCAGGTCCTTATACTGGCCTTTATTGTGTATAAAACAGAATAATGACATTTTCAATACTTGAATATTGTTTAAAAAAATCAAACATTTAATACTGTTATCTACCTGGAATTTAAAATTTTATATTTCTGATTTAATATAAGACAGGTCATTTGTTTGTTGCTTCATGAAAGAAAAGTGCATCTCAGACCAATGCTTGCAAGATGGCAAGAATCAAATTCAAAATCACTTTAACACTCTTTTTCAGACTGGCAGATCTGAAACTCAATAAGGAAGAGGAAGGCGACAAAGATGAGGTAGACACCAAAATAGCTGAAGAAGATGAAAAAGAAGAAGCAAGACGACCCGTGTGTGCAGAAGCCGACCACTTGGTGATCACCAGAGAGACGCTGGAACGCTGTCCCGTTTGTCAGCTGGCGCTCTGGAAGCCATCAGCCCCCATCAGAGAGAGGTACTGTACCTATCTGCACAAAACATCATTGCTAGAATAAATGCAGGACATGTACTGGTATGTACTGTCAGTCTACACTTTATCATCATCCTGCAGTTTTACTGAGTGAAACTGAGCATTTAAAACCAGTTCTTAAAACCAGAACACCATTCTTGATTATTTTAGAACAGAACCAGCACTTCACAGAGGTGCTCGGTACATGTGCTCCATCAACATATGACTGCAGTTCTGACATGGACTTTGCACTGTACCTGAGAGGTTAGACAAGAGGTTAGCCAAAGCTGGCAAGTGTTCTGTCCAGTTTTTGATTCATTTCAGTCACAAGATCACATGGCTTGTTGTCTTATCTAAGTTGTTGTCTTATATAAGTTGTCTTATACTGCTGTGTAGAAAGGTCCTCTAATGTGTTTTGTCTTTTGGCTCACACAGGTTCCTTCTCCTGAATCTCAGACTCATAGCTTTCGATGGTGTTCGATCTCACCCAGGGCATTTCGAAGATGTGGTTCCTTCCAGCATCAAAGTATATGGACTAATAAATCGAATACAGGGGCGAGTGGGAATTGGAAGCATCAGGCTGAAGATCTTCAAGGATAATACATACTCGCAGGAGTCCGTCCTCTCTCCTGCCATCTCCCTTGAAGAATCTGGCCTTGTGGGGGGTCCCCCAGAGTCACCCACACAAGCGACACTTTACTACGACTACAGTGTGGAGTTCGCCGACTGCTCCATCATAAACTGTGATCATTATTTCAGGTTAAGGCGTCATTAGGTTTAACATCATCTTAAGTCTCTGCATGTCCTCTTCTTTGGGGTATACAGTCATGATTCATGATAAGTCATGATAAGAGTCATAAGTCTGATTTTTAATTGTTGTAATTAATTTACATAATGTACAAAAGTTAAAATAAGAACAAACTAAGATTAAATGTAAATATTAAACAAACCACTAACCTAAAAACCTAAAAGACAACCCTCACAATCAAACATACAACCAGGAGGAAGAATTAAAACATCATGTGAATTTTATGAAAATATAACTGTTAAAACCACTGAATTATTGGACTACTGTAATCATGTAAAGTATCAATTTACACAGAGAGGCACAGTTATATCAATACTTTTTTTCTTCCATCATTTTATTGGTGGCCTAAGCGGTCCTCCAGTGAGGAGAATCTTAGGGAGTTGGTTCCTGGTACGAGAGACATTTTTTAGAAAGAGGAAAAGAAAAACACCTTACACACTTACCTGTATTCAGCATTACCTTAGCATTTATTATATTGCAAAGGTACAGACACATTTATTCAGTTCTTACTTAGTTTAATGAAAAGACAAATCATATACAGTATAATTAATGTATAACAAAATAATTGTCAATATAAACGTTGTAAAATCACAATCAGAATTTTTCATGAAAACAGATGAAGTAACACTGTCTTACAGGTAACAACAGAAAAATATGAGGTTTGAAAGACAAAACCCAAACTTCAGTCCGACCCGAGCACAGAGTGTACAGGATGAATCAGGACCCAGGGGTTGATACACTGGATACTTCCCCATGTTCGTCTTTTAATAAGAGACATTTCAAACCATAGAGAAAAGGGCAGCCCTTCTGACTAAATACCCATTTTGTCTTTTTCAGCTCAATCAGTCTGATACATCCGCCAGATCTGTCAGGCTGACTACTGATTCAAATCATAATAATAGGATTTTACACTCTGAAACGGTAAATGACTTTTCTGCTTATACTGTATAAAATATTGGCCCTATAAAATTAAGATAGGGTTTTTACATTTTTACATAGTAAAGATAAAAAAGTATATTAAACAGTGATTATTTATGACAAAATGACAGAATTTGGTTGTGTAATGAATACAGATACAGAGAACATCTGAGGCTTGTTGGCTGAAAGACACCTAACAGGTGAATCTGTCCTGTCGGCGCTCTGCACAAAGGCACTATTTCAGTTCTGAACTCTTGACAGCTGCAATTCTTGTGGATCCCCAGGATGAGCAGCGGTCTGTATGATGCTGAATTTGCCAGTTGTGCTGCCAAAAAATGTCATCTGTCTTCAATAAAGACCTAGAACTTTATTTTGTAATCAAGACAAAATTGCAATTCTGGGATTACACTCTTTCACAGAGCCAAAGTTTTCCAGATCTACAACAGACTCCCTGTTAGGTGTCTGTCATTGACTGTGCTAAAACAGTGTTCGAGCACTAAAAACTTGATGGTATATTAAACATATTATAATTAAAAACAATAAACCGTCCACATTCTTGGCCATTTTTTCCAAGCCACCCAGTATCAAACAGCATATTGTTTTTTGAGAATTGTAACATTGTAAAATTGTTTCAGTCTTGAGCAAGTAGATTAAAAAAAACAATCTGAAGAGCAACTCTAGAGCAACGAGTTCCAAAAAAAAACAACACAAAATGCTGCTTCAAACAACAACAAAAAAGACCTAAATTCTTGAAAATCCTTCACATACATCCACCTGACCCAGAGAAGTGCTTTGCACTTTGTAACAGTCACTGTACTTAAATACTATCCTGTTTTTTAAAACAATTCACAAAACAAGAACACATACACTGCATCTGAAGTTCCGGCGCAGTCTCTAAGTGCACGTCCTGGTTAGGGTCTGGCCAGGCAGGTTGACGAATGTCCTGCAGGTCAACAGTTTGTCGGCGAGATGCATGACGATCCTCGCAGCTCCGACTTGGCCACCAGTAATCTCAGCCGGTCGCCCGAAGAGCGAATCAGCTCCCTACCTCTTCAGTGAAAGGGACAGAAAGGTATAAATAAATCAGTTCGCAGCTCTCACCTCCAGTGGCGAAAGGCACAGAGAAGGCTGTCACTAGCTTCCCTCAGCTTCAACACTGCACAGAAAATGTCCTTAGAGTACAGTAGACAGACTCATTGCCGTGTTCAATATCATGAGGCAGTTGTCTAGCACTAGTGAAAGCAGGCACTAGTGAAATCTGGTCACCTTACTCCAACTGACCCCACATGTGAAATAAATGTTTATTAAGGAACTCTAAATAGTAGTCCAGTGATACATTCACTGGCTTTAGGTTAACTATAGCAAATAAGACATTTTCCCATTATTTCCTTTATCTCTTTCTGTTTAGCTGCTGAATAGGTGGAGATCGACAGGGCCAATCCCAGACGCACAAATCTCTTTCCAAAACACTCACATGCTGTAGTCTATTCCCACCAGGCTTGCTCCATTGACAGCCAGAATGCGATCCCCCATGTGCAACTTCTTACACATGGCCGCAGGAGAGTCAGGAATTACAGACCGGATGTAAATTCCACTCATTTTCAGCTGCGTTTTCTGTGAAAAAAACACAACCCAGAATCAGATTTAACCTAAAATAGTATTAGAATGAGCATCCAGATTAGAGTGGGATTAGGGAGCACAGGTTGCAATTAATTATGGGTATGAATTTTAAATACATCTTTGTCCAATCACAGTACAACAGGAGACAGAACTATTCTGACTATTTTTCATTCTGTAAAGTCAAAGTGAGCTCACAAAGCCAGCTCTGTTGCCTCTATTATTTTCACAGAAATGTACTGTACATCAGCATGCCATAGCTAGCTCTGACCAGTAACACAGATGTATATATGTACTGGAAAGAACACCCTTCCAGGATGAACAAGGAGATGCCAGACATTTTGGAAGTATAGTAGAGTTTTGATTGGATAAGTATAGATAGCCAGACAGATACCCAACCATTTTGCTAGAAATAGTTACCTAGGAATTTATTGCCTGTTCAGAATTTATTGCCTGAGTTCAGAAATGCTAGTCACTTTTTATAAGAAATATGTCTCGCAGGTGAATTGTTCTGGCAAAACCTGAGGTGACAGGGCAACAAAATACCCCTTTGTAAGTTGGCACAGAAGGACCAGGACTTTATTATCCAGAAGGAAACTTGCATTAGAAAGCCCCAGCAACATTAAGTAAAGTACTGTAAATGTTAAGTAAAAAAAAATCACAACTTCCATCATAAAATACACATTCTATCAGGTGTTTACACTGTTTCCCAAAGTAGCTTCTAAAGCTCTGACTAGGGTAAATAACGATTTTAATAATTATTTTATTTGGTGTTTGGTATCATAGAATTAATATTTTTATTTTGAACACTCAGACCCCCAAACCAGCTGTAAAAGGTAATAGTAATATTAATAGTCAGTATATATTGTACAACAAGGTCATAAATCAAAATACCATAAATGTGAAAACATTTTTTGTGTGTTTTCTTGGAAATAAAATGTGTGTAATCTTTGCATTCCATTTAAGTCCATAAATCATTGCCATCATTTTCAATTTCCAATCATCATCATCACCATCTTTTGCCATAGGATGTAAACCTATTCTTCTGAAAACCAGTAATCTGAGTTTCATGTTTAAAACAAACATTCACTTTAAACCATTCCTTTAATTTCTAAATGGTAAATTCTACTATTGTTCTGGCAAACGGTCTATTTATAGAAGCAGTACACGCCACTTACTGTCAGAAAAAATGCGGAGACTAAAGAAAGTACCCCCTCATCACCTGAGGAGGGCACCAAATACTCATCCTTCAGCCATCTGGGACTGATTATTACAGTACACGAGTACTTGATTACAACTCCTGTTGGTTACAGCTTTTAAAAATAACACCGAAGTCGGGCTCAAACACACTTCGACCGACACTTCCGAATCTTGTGCTTTATATTAATGCCCTTCTTAATTTAGAATTAAATTCCACTCCTTTCAGTATCTTACATTTAAAAACCATGAAAGTTAACAATTTGGGTTTTGTAAATATTGAATCAGACCTGAGAAATTAACTTCTTGCAGACCTCTGGTGTCTGACATCGCAGGCAGAGTGTTGAGTCAGAACACATGCTATTTTAATGTTTTCCCCCCTTTCAGCTGTTTGCCTTTCTGGAGCTGACAGACATCATAGGGCTTTTTCCACAGGACAATAAAGCAAATTGCAGCATTGATTATTATTATAAAGGAAGTAGAAAAAATCTCTAAAGCTGGAACAGCCTGCTGGAGGTTTTACTTTGTGAACCTGGAAGTCTTCCCTGGGCAACATTTGTCGAGACTGAGACATTCCTTTTCAGAATACCACCACAGTATCTAGAGACCTTTTTGGGTCCAGATGGTTGTGACGCATGTCAAAAAGTAACTTACTCAGTTTATGCCTCGCCCAAAGGAGCACAAAAAGGTTCTTAACTCTCTCAGAGCGACACAGATTCCAGGGCAGAATCAGGGCTTGACCTGGAACTCCCTGGTAACAGTTCATCACACTGAGGAAAACCCATCCTGCTTCATACTGAGGTCATGTGTTTCCTCTGCTCACAAACTTGTCTGCTGTTTTGATGATTGTTAGTGAAGTGGATGTTGCAACATGTATAATGTATTGAATTTTCTGCTAATTTTAGAATGACATCCCTTTAAAATGTAATTAGCAATCAGGGCATCTCACTAGATCTCAATTAATTAAAATATATTCATGCACCAAGGGTGTTGTTTTCTTATCATAATCCATAACAGACACCACCAGAAAGCCATTTGGTCCTGGTAAATGTCTCAGCAGCAAGACACCGTCCCAGAAACACAGGGCACATATCAGGACTATACTCTCCTAGGAATGTCAGGGCTTGCTTGAATAAACCCTTTTTAATCAATCATCCATCCATTTTTAATTTATCCAAAACAAGGTTACTGTGTGCTGAAGCCTATCCCGGCAAGCAACAGGTACAAGGCAGGATACGCCCTGGGTGAGAAAAGTTCATAAGTTAAAAAGATATAAAGTTCAAAAGAAAAGTTGTTTCGAGAAGCCAATGAACCTACAGTACCAGTATCTCTGTGGACAGACGAAGGGAACCAGAGAACCCAGAGGAGACCCAGCTGAACACGGGAAAAACATACTGTATGAACCGGCAAGCCAGCAATGCTAACCACTGCATCACTGTGCCATCCCCTTTTAATAAATATTAATGGTAATTTACATATTGCCAGTATGACTCAAATATTCTTGTGAAAACCATATTGTTGGGTCATCTCATTCAACAACTGGCAAAAATAAATACGCCACTATACATTGATACAATATGTCATACTCAGACACTGCTGGATCAATGTCAGTTTAGAATGGGCTCTGGGATTAGTGGTCATCCTCACCTGTAAACTGAGCCCCAGGGACAGAAACAGGAAAGGAGTCAGTGATCAACACAGCTTAAGTGTTTTTAACTGGGAAACAGAATGAGCCAAAGTGAAGCTGTGTGACAGAAAATAAACATATAAAGCGTGGAAAGCTAAGCATGCAATAATGATTACAGTACAGCTTAGGAAGATGTTGACACAAGTACTCTGGAGTGCTGTAGAGGCTGTGTATACAGATACAGCTTGCAGCGAGTCTGGAAGTCTGCAGCAGTGATCTATTTAAAGGCACTGTGTGCATAACTGATCTCATGAAGCTCAAACACAGACAGATCCACAATCGAGGCATCACAAGAATACATAAGACACAAGGACGAGGTTAGCTGGGTGCTGCTTAGAAAGACACCCTCCTATTTACCTTCATTTTCATTTGAGGATGGCATCTCAAGACACAGAAAGTTACACAAACGTAGCTTTAATTATAATTTTCCAAATGTAATAGTTTCCTATAAACAGTTACACTGAATTGCATAAAGCTTACACTTGCTAAATAGAACGGGGTCATGCTCCTAATATTAATCCTTCTGACCTGCTGTCAGCTGCTCAGCTGACGGAGTTACTGTCTCAATCAGCGGCAGTTATGCAAACATTTCTATTGCACAATAGCAGAAGTCTTTGTAAATTAGAAAGTAGCACACTGTCTCGACAACACAAGAACGAAAACACTGGCAGAAAGAATGGAGACAAATCCACAGCTAATCCTACTCTGTTTTCAGTTAGAGTGAACTTTAAAACACAACAACCCAGTGTTCACTGCAGTCCTATGTATCCCAAAAGTTCTTGCTAATGATTATCTTCACTGTAACCTTTTTGATAAGTGGAAATGTGTTGAAAAAAAGGAGGAGCTTTGAGTTACAGCACAGCTAGGAGTGTTTTAGTCTTGAACTAAAAAAAAAAACATGAGGAAATTTCTATATTTAAGTACCAATTCCTGGACAGTACTGACAAACTACTGCCTTCAAGACCACTGTGGAAAAAAGGACCTGTGTTAGCAAGAGAAGATGAGTGTCCTGTTGCCACTGGGTCCAGGAGATCGGATAGACCTACGCACAATTAATCACCACTTACCTCATTACACACAGGATATTTCAGACTAGTCTCCATTGTCTCCATACTAGTCTCAGCATTCTTGTTCCGTTGTTTAATCTGTGCTTTACTTTCTTTACTCGGCTACAAACTATGCTTTTGCTTTTGACTGTGCCTTTGAAATTCCCTGGAGTTTACTTGTCTTTACTCAGCTACAATTTTTGCTTATTTCTCTGACTATGACTCTGGACTGTGCTGTCTTTTATTCAGCATTTCAGGTGGGGTAGCTGCGTCAGCATGCGTAGGCTGCAAAGGAACAAGTTATATGTTTATTCCATGCTGAAAAGAGAAGAAAGAAAACACAACGTTTCAGCCGTGGAGCCTTCTTCAGGTGTGAGCTCTTTCTTCTTTTTTCAGCATGGAATAAACCTATTACTTGTTCCTTTTGTTCAGTATGCCTGCCTGCTCTGCCCTGCACTTGTGTTCCACTCATGACCTGGGATTGCTGCTCACGTTCGGATTCAAGCAGCGCCGTTACATACAGATTCTACATACAGTACAAAGACTGCATCTCAGAAACAAAAGCACAGACATACTCACCAATCCGTCCACCAAGGCTAGACCCAGTCCATGAGGGCCCCTCTCCAGCTCCACAGTGAACACCTCTTCCTCTTCCTCGGCATTCCTCTGGGCCCCGCAGCCCAGAGAGTGGCTTTCCTCTGGGGATACAAACAACAACAGGCACATTGTGGGGAGGGAAATTGAATCAGGGCCATCGTGTTTCTATAGCAACACTTCCCATGTCTGTAGACCTCATCACCCCTCAGACTAGAGCTGCAGTTGGAGATTGAGTTTATCATACTCATACCATCAGACAAAACTGCTGTGTGCACAAACAGTGCAACAGTACGATGAAAGTACGATACTGCAACAACAGTTTTGCATGGTAAAAAACTGCCTGAAAATCCTCTAGGGAAAACAAATGCAGGTGAGTGGTGTTTCCTTTGCAAAAAACCTTTCCTTCCAAGTGTTTTTTCCTGAAGGGAGTCACTGCTGGGCTGCAGGAGTTTGCAGGAGGATAATAAAATCTGACAAGGGTCTGAGATATGGGGAGGAGACGTCGCTGGTCTAACAGGACAAGAGTAACATTTAAGGTTTATAAATGTGTGGGATATAAAGCTGTGGGATTAGTGGGAGCCTAATATTTAGAAACTGGAAACTGAAGTGAATCCGTCTTTAAAGAAGATTGTCTACATTCCTTAATGTTAGAAATTAACACAGAATCTGAGTAACTCACTGGCTACCATTTTCTATATCTGGCAATGTGGATGCAAGTTTGTGCAGAGAAAGCATTTAGTTTGCAATCTGTATATTCATATGAACATTCTAGTGGGTTTAGGCAGCAATCAAACCCAGTGGGAGTTTTGTCATATCCGTGACTTACTGTATTTGCAAGAAGACTGGGGTGCAAAATGCAATAGTGTTTACAGGATCACCCTGATCAATTAGCTACTGCAATCTCCAATCACACAGCTTACTGCCAGACATCCCCAACACCAGCAATTCCCATCGTGACTTAGATTCCATGCATCAAACCAACTGCAAATTCCCACAGTGGCTCGGTGACAGCTTCTCTACATCACCACTTCACTGGAATTACTGTGCTAGATTAAAGGATTACTCTTGCTACCAAAAGAGGTTTACATATTAGTACTAAATCGCCAAAAGATAACTTTCAAAATGATGAATGTCATATGATCAGGATTGGCCCAGCTTTTTTTGTCAGGACATATTGTAAACGATGCCATCATATCTTTATGAAAGGAAAATGCCATGTATATATAATTTATAGTTGCAAGACAAAAACCCCTCTGTATTTAAAATGAGATTAATTTACAGTACACCATGGATTCTAGAAGATTTGGAAAATAAAAGTATTCATACTTTGCTACTAATGTTTACATGTTTTAGAAGATATTTTAAAAACTAGCAAATTTATAATTTTAGAACATTTATGGTTTAACAATTAAATGTAAAATCAGCTAATAAAAATTCTGGAAATGGAGAGCATCAATAACGAGCATCAATAACGAGGACAGCAAAGACAAACAGATTAGCTTTTAAAATAGTTGGCCAGGCTTTTTGTTGCTGTTGATACCCTGGCTTCTTTCAAGAAATGGCTGAATGAGATCCTTGATCAACTACTAGCGAATAAAACGGGCAAGATGGAATGAAAGCCTGCTCTCGTTAATAACCTTTCTTATGTTCTTTAGTACACAGCCTAGTGCAATTCCTTAATGAAAAATGTGGAGTTATTTGCTTTTGTTATTGAACATGAGTGGATTTTTGCCTGAAATTCCCCTTTTTCTAAGTTATTTATTACTTATCACTGACCTGATTGTGCTTTTAGAGATACGATTGTTGATATTTCAATTTAAACAGATCTGAAAGGTGCAAAAACAGTCATCAGATTAGATTAGATGGAAAGGAAAATGTTTTTTGTTTCTTCCTCACGATACAATTTCACACCCCCACTGAAAAACCACGCAGCTATTAGACTTAGTTACACACTTAGCTTCTTAAACAATTGTACAATAATAGCTTTGAGAACAATGGGGAAATCAGAAAGGAATGTTGAATTGTTTCATAAAAGGTTTTCAAGAAGAAACTGTACACACCCTGCTTTGAACACAGACTCACAAAGAACAGTAAGAGCTAACAAAGGACAACACCTCATTCTTAAGGAAGTTCTCGTGGTTTGACAGTAACAGTATAAGGAGAAACATTTAGACTTCATTTATGTTGTGCTCTCCAGAGATAAACAGAATGTTCTCACAGTCCAGCTATTCTGCTTTGCAAAGGAATTCTTTATTTGTACTGTTCAAGGTTCTTATGATAGTAGGGACCCGTGAGGAGATAGACATTTTTTAACGGGAAGAAAAATAATGTAGCAAAGTTGCAACAGAAAGACAGTGATTGCACATTGGCAGAATCAAAACAAATTTTTAATTTCTCAGATAATGCACTAAGGCATTTTGGTTGATCCAAACACTGGATCAAAAAACGATTTTAGAATTGCGAACAAGGCACACAGTCTGCATGCTGTTTTTGATAGCACAAACTGCAGAAAGACAGACACTCTGTTTTTTATTTGGGTCAATAATTGAAAAAAGGAAATTTTAATAAAAACAGTTTTGAATGATTATATGGTATCTTCATGATGGTGGTTCTTGAGTGTTTCACACTTCTCAGCCAGTCCATTTCTGTCCAATGAGAGGTACTGTTTGTGATGAAACAGATCAAAACAACTGGACTCCTGATTCTGCCAGTGCAAGTTTTGTAAGTAAAACTGCGTACAGTGGCCTAGTTATTTTTCTCCTTCATAAGACGAGAAGAACTACATTTCCAATTTTTTAAAAAGTGCAGTCTCACCCTTAAACCATCCCCATTCTATGAGTGAGCAGTTTACAATTTCAGACTGCATTTATATAACAATTTGCTACTATTACAATTTGTGAGATCATCCAATAACGTCTTACTTCAGCTTGTACAGAAGCATAGCCTTAGCCTTAATAGCCTTAACCTTGGTTCTATATAGAGAGTACTGTATATAGGGAGAATCTCTGGTATGAACTTCTTAGATATTATTAAACTTTTACAATTGGATACAAGTGCACTCGATCTGTTCTGTTTCTCACTGCCTTCATATTCAGGCTTCATGGTAACAAAGCAGCAGGAAACACTAGCTTGACTTATGTGACATGGCCAGCAGCTGTATCACACTGCAGCTCACAATTGGCAATCCACTGAAGCTCAGCAGGTGTGAGCCTGGTCAGTACCTGTATGGGAGCCTGGTGGGAAAAACTAAGGTTGCTGCTGGAAGAGGTGTAAGTGTGCTCACCCTGTGGTCTGTGTGGGTCCTAATGCCCCAGTATAGTGACGGGGACACTATACGCTAAAAAGGTGCTGTCATTCGGATGAGATGTAAAACTTTGTGGTAATTGAATACCCCAGGGCGTTTTCTAGAAAAGAGTAGGGGTGTTACCCTGGCCTCCTGGCCAAATTTCCCATTGGCCTTTATCACTCATGGCCTCCTAATTATCCCCATCTATGAATTGGCTTCATTAATCTGTTCTCCTCCCCACCAATAGCTGATGTGTGGTGAGTGTACTGTCACATGATCCAGATGGTGCTGCACATTGGTTGTGGTGGAGGTCTTCATTACCTGTAAAGCACTTTGAGTGGAGTGTCAAGAGAAGCACTATATAATTGTAAGCAATTATTATTTTTATTATGTGAGACTCACCATCTTCCCTGTCTGGGCTGCTGCCATTTACGATGTGCTTGTAGGTGCCTTCCTGCAGGTCTGCCTCTGCCTCAGCCAGCTCCAGGCCTTGGGGTGTGTTGGGGGGTGTGAGGAGGCAGGAGGGATCCAAGGCCAGTCTCTTGTGGCAGCTGAGGTCTGCCTGACCAGGCAGGCTGCTCTGCAGTTCCAGGTTCTTCAGTTTCTGGGTGAGCACCGCCTCGCAGGAGCTGAGGTCACCGCTGCAGGCGGCGTGTGAAAAACGGCCATGGGGAGGCACTACCGAGGCATCTTTTTCCTTGGACTCTTCTTCAGTCCTGGGTTTTTCGGAGGCCTGCTCACTGCTGCCCTCCTCTGGGGAAGCAGATTCCTCCGTGCCATTTGGAGAGCAGGACACCTTTTTTTCTTCCTCCTCCTCGACTCTAATCTGCTGGCTCTGGAAGGGGAAAAAAAAGAAAGCAGAGAAGCCTATGGTTTTTAAACCAGCAAAACAGGGATGTCTTGAAAATATTTTAAAGGTTTATGCAGCTATTTATTAAAGTGTTTATGCTTGCTTCTAAAATACAAATTCATGCCCCACTGAATTTCTTTAAAAATTTAAAACCCCAGCCCAGCAGTGTCATTGCTGCCTCTGCGCAGTGAGCGCAGGAGTGTTGGTTTCCCCGTGCTGAGGGTCTCTACCTGCTGGGGCTGCGTGGTGCTGGCAGACGGCTCGGTTGCTCTGAGCTGCTGCAGGAAGTCCTTCAGCTGGCTGAGCTGCGACAGCAGACCTGGCTCCTTGACTGGCTTCCCCAGCTCGATGTGGAAACTACTGCTGGGCAGGATCAGGGGAGGGTGATTGTCAAACCCTTCCAGAATATCAGCTACAGACAGTGAAAAGCAATAGGCACAAGTTAAGAATTGAGTATTAAGATTCAATTTTACAAGCCCTTTGACTGGGAATGATCTGTGAAATCACAAATGAAACCTGAAATCAACAAAAGGCAGATGTAGTAGAATCCCTGAAGTTTGGCTGTTCAAAAACAACTCCTCACACCAAATCGCAGATTTATCCCTAGGCTAGGAGTGCCTTCAGTTTCAGGTGTCTGCAGAGTGCTAAATTCTCAGAGGCATGGCAACTGGACTCAATAGATAGAGGCATGGCAACTAGACTCTTTCTTAGTTCCAAGGTTCCACAGCATGATGCTTGTAGATGGTTTATATGCCATTGCCTGACACCCCAACCAGCCCCCTGGACAGGGCAGAAGGACTCCCTGCTTTTTCACTTGTGCAGGGAGAGATAGAAGACCTGACCCTGAAGAACTGAAGAACTGGAAGACCTTCTTGAAGAGATCAAGCTAGTTTACCAAACTAAGGCTTTAAACTGAATCATTTACATTTTGTCATTGCTTATCTACTCCTGCTCATGGAAAATAAATAATTCCAATTAGCACATTACAGTCCTTCAGCTGTTACTTTGCTCATAGTGTATTTTTATCTGAAACAGCAAGCCTTACAGGTGCTGAAAGTACAAGAAAAATAACATTCTTTGTGTAACTAGCAGAAAATTGTTCTAAATTGATCTTTTCCGCCTATTTTTCCTTGGCCTTGCGTGGTTGGGGTGTGTGCTGTTTTGTTTGATTGGTGAGGAGTGGGTTTCTCTCACCTGTTCTCATGGCAGCATCTGCCTCCTCTGCGGCAGGGCTCCAGCCTGCAGGACACGAGCGCCCAGGGTTGTACCCCCGTAGCATGTGGTGCAGCTGAGCAGGGTTGAGGTTGGCAAACTCGCTGCGCAGGGACCGCCAGCTGGCCTGGAGGAGGAACAGCACAGTAACCACACTGAATGACTCTCTGCGTGCCACCAGCTCACTGTCCGCAGTTCCTAGGATTCAACTTTGGTTCCTCATTTTGAAATCATAGCCTGTTGTGTGCAGTCTGAACTTATTTCACCTTGCTGGCTCTTTCGACACAGTGGCTTGAGAGCTGCTGCAGCAACCTCCAGCCTGCAAAGGTTCTCAGAGACGAACAGCAGGAAACCGTGGGGGAGGTATTTGAGTGTAACACTGGAGTGCTTCACGAAATGACACAGGGATAGTGCAGTGACGATTTGCTTCACTTGTAAGCTCATGCTCCCCAGTAAAATAGCTTTATAAATTCCTACTAGGAGCCGGAAAGTTTATAGGGAACATAATAAGAAATGTAGAAGAATGCATGAGGACTAACACCCCCAAAAATAAAGGACTGAAACCACAAGAAAATATAAACAGCTGCCTGAATCTCAATTTCTAGACTGCCACATTAAGAGGATCCTCAATGTACAAGCATCTATTCCAAATCTTAATACACTTCAAAACATAGCATTGTGAATGCATGACTGCACATAATCATTGCTTTATGAGATACTATAAAGAGATGCATATCACAGGACATAACAAAAGCCCTCTGATTACAGTGACTGTGTGCTAAAGAACAAGGAGGTCAGAATTGCAGATTAAGACATATAGTTTGCACAACATGCTCTTCCGGACTGTCTTTTCCTTTCAAAACCATTTTAAATTGATGTCATGTACTCAGTGTAAACCAATCATACTGAAATACCTAAAGTAAGGGCTGATTAGGACCCACATATGCAAGCCTATTCTCAAGGGCATTTTTTGGTCTTTTAGGATACGAGTGTTGTTGTTCAAAGTTTTTAATTTCTAACTAATTGGTCCCAGTGAAATGTGTCAATGTTGAGATGTTTATCTTGATGTGAGAGGTATATTGTCAAAGAGGTGCTAATTGCGACCAGACTCAGCCCTATTTGACTTCACCGCAATGAGGAGATTACAATTGACTAAAATATGTTACACGAATGAAGAGAAAATCTTATCTGTTAAAATAATTGACAGAAACCAAAACATTACTCATTCTTGGCTCCAACAGTTAAAAGTTTGAGCCATGTAGAATGTTTGTTTCTGCTAGCAGGTCTGTCTCTGTATGGATGTGCATTAAATTTAAACCCAATGTGCTTGCATGTATGGACAGTGTGAGTCACCTTTTAGAAATATTATTCTGTGTTAATAAAGGCAAGCTATGTCAACTGCAGTGAGATTAGATGAACAAATACTCTAACATGGGCTATGAACTCAGGGAAAGGGCAGAAAAATATAGTGGCCTATCACCCTTCATCATTACTTAGACTATAAATGACAAGGAACTGAAACTCTCTCGTCATTAGCTTTATTTTTTAACACAGCAGCTAAGAAGTCAAAATATAGAAAACCAAAGCTGTGCTGTGCCAAGTGGTACTGAAAAAATGTGCCAAGTGGTACTGAAAAATTGATTTTATTACTGGGAAAAAAAGATTGTTGTAAGCCAACAATTAATAATCACCATCTCTTGTCAACACCAATAAATAATATGTTATGCCATGAAAACAGTATTATCCATAAGAAGAAAAAAGGCATTTAGCCAAGGCATGAATAATATTTTTATATTTTTTTATAACTTATTTTATAGTTATTATCCTTCTTATGCCATACATAGAAAATAACATTTTAATGGAAAATGTAAATAAGGATTATTAAGTGTGAAAGAGATATGAAATGTGCACATTTTACAGTAAATGAATAAGAAAGCTGTTGGAAAGCTTTGATACCACTGAATGATTTAAGAGGTGAATTGGCTGTGTGAATTCATTTTTTGCATAGTTCAGTTCCCTGAATTGCTATGCTGTACAGCTTTGGGATTTATAGACAGATAAGACATGCTATCATGCAGTTAGTGTTAGCCTTCCACTGTGCTCTTTATCATGAGCACTGGCCTGCCACTGTTGCCCTTATCAGCACATAGTCCTCAGCCTCTTCAAGAAGGTCAAGGCAAGACAGCGTGTTGCCAGCTCCCACTTACTACCCAGCACTTAACTGTGCAGCTCATTAACTACAAATATCAGTTTGGCCCAGTACGAAACTGTCTCTGCAGTCCTTAACTGGCACTGTGTGCCAGTCTAACTGCACGTTTATATTTCCATATGTCACTCCGAAATTCTTTTCACCTGCCAAAAATAAAATGTTCTCCAGATGAATTCTTGATTAAATAAAAGTGCTTTGGCAAAATAATTCCTGCATTATTCTTAATTTGCCCTCTTTAATCTTGCAGTTTAAATAAACATCAAGACCATCATTCTTCTTTCATGCCTGCTTGCTTTTAGTGTATTTACTATTAGATAAACTAATCCAAGCACTTCAGGCATTGATAAATAAACCATTAAAGTGCTACTACATACGTCAGCAGAAAATTGCCAATTCATTCCCTCAAGGTGCACTTCTAATTATTATCTCAATCACTCAACTGCAGGTGCAAAAGCTATTAACATACTGTATATTAATAGTGGAAACAAAAATGGGAGAAGCCACCAGCTGTAGCAGAATACTGATTAATACAGAAGTTTACAGAAATAGACTACAAAGCAGATATTCTAGAATGTGCTCCAGACTAGCAGCTTTCTGCGTTCATCCATTTTCTAACCACTTATCCAATATAGCGTCATGGGGGAGCCAGAGCCTATCCTGATAAACAACAGCCGCAAGGCAGGGTATACCCTCAATGGGACGCCAGTCTATTACAGGGCAGACACACAGACACACTCACTCACACCAGGACCAATTCATTTTATTATCAAATATGACGCATATTTACTGTTGGAAAAAAGAAATGCAACTTTTTCTGGAATGACAAATACTATAGTTATAGCTTATGTACTTTCACAAAAAGTTGTCAATTTGTTTTAAGCCCTCTGACCAGCAATACAGCTTGTGCAGAGAGGCATTGCAACTTGCCAATCACACGAAAGCTCGTTAGGTGTACTTTTACCCAATGAGGTCCAAGTGGAACAATGCCCGATCAGGTCACCTTTAAAAAGCCTTATTTCAAAGCTTAGGTCACTGCAAGAAAAAGGCCACACTTAGTTAGATTTCTGTGCATTCCATAATGCCTCGAATGTCACCAGAAGCCAAAGGAAAAGGCCATTGGCATGCAGCAGGCAGGCATGTCATGTGCCAGCATTGCCAGACACTATGGAGTAAGCCGCTCCACTGTGTCCTGACTGCAGAGAAGGTTTCAGCAGACCAGCAGGACAGATGACCGTCCAAGATCCGGTCGCCCTCAATGACCACATCAGAGCAGGACCGACACATCAGACTGGTCAATCCATTAAAAGACTCCAGCTTTTTAAAATAGCAGCTGTAGAGTGTCCATGTTTCACAACCATAATGAATTGTGGATATATACACTGCCTTATATACTGCCTCTTGGGTGTTTAAGTACAGGTTGCTATTACTGAAGCCCCTTTTTCTCAGCTGTCCATAAGACAATGACGCCTGTTTGATATGGTTCTGGATGTCCTAGTCAATAGTACAGTCCTCAGAGAGGATACTTCCAAGGTAACTGAAGTGAGACACAGTGGTGAGAGTAGAATAAGAGATGTTAAAAGCAGGTAGATCAGTTGGATGACCACTGACACAGAACCTCTATCGTTGCAATAATGACAGACAGCCCTATTCTTCTGACCCTATGCTCGTACAGCTGCTGTGAGTGTAGCTTGCACTGCTTCTGGGGTGTGTGCTACAAAAGCACAATCCTTGGCATACTGAAGCTCAAGCGCATGTTCCGATTTTAGCCTAATACAATGGTAGAGTCACACACTGAGGTCAGTGAGAAAGTTTTCAGGAAGCTTTCAGACAACAGTAAAAGAAATCCTGCAGGATACTGGAGCCAAATGCTTGATTTCTGCACATATCCTGTGGAATACTGCAAGGATGTTAACCTCCAAATCCTGCAGGATTTCTGCATTCATCCTGCAAAATTCACTGCAGGAGAAATGCAGCATTGTTAGGTGTGGCTCATCAGGAACCTTCACAGACAGAGGACAAGGGGGGGGTGGGATGTCCTCAGAGAATCCCCTTTAAATTTCCATTTACGTTGCATCCCGAGGCCAGTGGTCTATTGTGTTCAGCCAGGCTCACAGAAAGGGAAACAGGATAAAACAAGACACAAACTGTTTCATCTCCCGCCTCCGACAGACGCATCCTGTTTGATTTGTTGGTTTGTTGTTTGAAGGAGATGGCGGTTCCCTTCCCCAAGCTGGCTGTCTCCTGAAGTGAACTCTGATACTGTCACACTGGCTCCTGCTCACTGACACAGTGGCCGATGGAGTCTCTTCTTCTGAAGCATGGGTAAGGCACAGTGCTGCAGTTTTTGGCATCCTGCTCAGTTGGTGCTGATCCTTTCTGAGACAAAAACAACTGTTCTGCAGCCCTTTCTGACAAACTGCAGAATGTGACCCAATGTGACAACAAAGTGCTTTGTAAGATATAACTTGATCTCTTGATGAATTACAATGTAGAGGACAGAGATATAGAAGCACAAGGACAAAATGTTCCAATATCTAGCTAATGCAGGGTTTGTTTCAGATATTGTTTTTGGTTCAAGGCTCTGCTAAGTAATGTAAAAAGTAAATGTTGTGGTTTCCACAAACTTTACATTCCACAATTTGGTTCTGTCTGGCTTTGTTGGTTACCTACGCAAAATGAGCCAAGGCAAAGAATTAGGTGTTTGATACCAGACTGCTATACTGGGCTGAAGGGCAAGCGTTGTATAAAGCTCATTTAACTATAGTATCTGGGACTAACGTACTGGGTTCTACTACAGTTCAAGTCTACCCCAACCACCTCCCCACTGTGTGAAGTGGTATAGGTTCAGCTGGAATATACACAATTCCTACCCTGGTTGGTGGGGATCTGATTACAAAGAACATGAAATCTATGTTGTCTTGCTACTTGCTAATTGCAAATTTATTTTTCTCCTAGGGAACAAAGCAGCAATTAATACATGACAGTACTCAATATGTATGTATGTATCAGAGGCACTATGCTGTGTGAATTCCAATTAAATTGCAATTGCAATTAAAATATTTCTGCTGAGAGGCTGTTAAATGTATGATGAAGCATAGTGTCTCTGATACATACATATAGAGTACTGCTTTTACAAAGCCAAAGGTCCTGATATTCTCTATCAACTAAGCATTCACATGTTCAAGAGCTGTAACTCAGGATGGAGATCAAGTTCAGCTAAAGAATACTCACAGAACAAACAAAAGAGCATCACATAAGTCAGGATTTCCACTGTTTCCAGATAAGAGCCACAGTAACAACGGAGACTCCTAAGAGCCAGAGGGTGTTGCTCATGTGAATGTGTTTATACAGGCTGTGCAGTTTAAAACCACACAGGTGATACAACAGCACAGACAATCACCTAGCAACTAAATTCAGTCCTCTCGGATTTTACCAATATTTTCCCAAACACTCAAAACCCATAAAAAGTATATTTCTGAGCTTTGATCTTACGGGTGGGGTCGTTTCAGTTTTCAACACTATCGACATCTTCTACCGTATGTACAAGAAATTGAGATCTCAGTATTCAGAGTTATAGGTAGTTACGGTTTACTGGTTAAACTTGCTTTTGTTCTCTGAGCAATATTGTATTATTTTTCAAGTTTAATCCTGTATCAGAGAGTCCTGGTCCCACAGAGTTTTCTATGTCTCTTTGTGGGATTAACATTTCTACACCAGTGTAAGAGGTATGGCAGTTCAGTCAACGTTATATTAGAGCTACTGAACCCTTCTTTAGTCTTCAACTGTTGGTTATGTAAAAACAGCTGGACCAGAGGCTGGACCACAGTCCTAGAGGGACAGAGGAGGGAACACCTGCACTATGTAATAAGACATTTTTTTTAATCCATTACTTCAGCAATCTTAATCACTTAACGACTTTAAGCTCAGGGTGAAGAAGAAGGATTTTGTGCTGACGTAAACCGTTTGGAAACAACTTTTAATTAGCTACTAAAAAAACAAATGGGCAAGAAGGGCCAAATGGCTTCTCCTCAAGCCTCCTAAGCCTTCTCCTGAAAACTTCTTACTCTCTTTTACAGAGGGCATAAGACTGAAAGGGAACAACTGAGGCAACATTCTGAAGCTGACAAACAGCAGAGATAAGAATGTAATTACTGCATGTCATGTCATTCTGTAGCTGTTACTCTTTTACTGTCAAAAAAGTACAATCAAGAACAGTTTGTAAGGAAGTTCACTCATTAGAAAACATATTTTTCATTAAGAATTAATTCTAATTGTATGAATGTATTTTTATACCTGAATTCCAGAACAATGAAGACCCATTGGACCCAGGTACTGTATTTTCTAAACTGACAGATCAGGTTCTTCTCAGTAATACAACCAGTCTTGTATTTTTTGTATTTACCTGAATGCTGTTCTGAAAATGGCTTATGCTGAAAATCGATGGACTGTGTGGAGCAGAGAAAAGGCAGGGACATTTTTTTAAAGGAACTATTTGATCCACTCCAGTGGGAGCTCTGGAATGACTCTGTGATGAGGTCATGCTGCTCTTCAGTGAGGAGGCCACACTCTTCTGAAGCCGATTTTCTTAATGACCAATGACAAAGAGAGGGTCATTAACCCCCGGCAAACGTAAGATACAGTCACTGTGTGGGCTGGGAGTGTTAATGACAAGTCATTCAAAAAGGAACCACACACTGTCTGAGGCATAATAGGCCTGACATCAGCCTCTTTCCAAAAAACTGGAACCAGGCTGGATTTCAAGCTTCATTAATTTCACAATGAAAACAAGGCTGTATCTTTTAGCTTTTTGTTGCTGGGCTACTTTACTAGTTTCCTTGTTTTATGACCACGCTGGTTTTAACAAGCTACAACTCCCCAGGCATTTAAGAATTCATTACCTTAAGCAAAAAAAATCTTACACAGTTTAAAAAAGGTATGGGGATCACAGATTCTTATAAACGCCTCTGAACCGCAAACATTTCCCCTGCACTGTGTTTTTATTGCTATTGTTAGTATTTGTTACAAGAAAGGTGAAAAAAGTTCAATAAAACTAATTTATATAGTGGCTCACAGGCAAAAATTAATGTTTTAATTTGAGAAGCCTGTAGTAACTTAATGGGATATAAAGGCTGCAAAAGTTTTAACTCTTTTAGGAACAGGTTTGATGGCCTACAGTGGAATCCAGAGAAAAATTAGATTTGAACAATCATGTTTTGGGATCATACCATTTATGTGAAAGCTTGGCATGTTCCAGATTCAAATATCAATACACCATTTCACTCCCCAGCAAAACAAACTTTTCAAATTTGTGCATTCAACTACAGTACGCTGTTGTTTTCACCTGCTCTGAGAGGACTGTAAAAGGGCGATGTTTCCGGAAATTAAATTAAATACTCTACGGCAACAACATTCCTGTTTATCCAGAATTTCACTATGAATCGGTTTTGAAATTATGCCAGCTCTTAACAGAGAGAACTTTCTCAGCTGCAAGAGAAAAGGCCTCTCATGGAAACTCTTTTGTTTTTCAATTATTATTTTTAGCACGACCCTTTACTGAAGTGTAACAACTGTATACAGAAAAAGGCCGAGAGGGTGACAGATCCCAAATACAAGCCAACAGGAGCAAGGCAGGCTGTTGTGAAACGGGATCAGAGGTCAAAGTAGGAATTTGCAGACCTCAGACTACAAAAACCCTGCAGCTTTTCTGCAAGACATGCATGAAAGCCTCCTTTACCACCCTTTTGAAATTTCTGTGCTTGTTTTAATCCTTCCACAGACATTCATTTCTGTAAATCATTCATGAGGGCTGAGGTCTTGCTTAGGTTTCAAAGAGTCTGATTTTTGGAATGGCAGAGCAAAGTAGTCACAACTGGGGTCCAAGGGGGGATACTCACAATTAAGACAAGTCCTCAAAAAAAGGGTCAGAGGTCACCCAAGGCCCTGCAATGGAGTCACTGACCCCACAAAAAACCCAGGACCATTAGCAATGCGAAATTCCATTACAACATTTTTTCAAGTGGCAGAAAAATACTAAAGTACTTAATTACTTTTAAGACCAAAAACACTAACTTGTTTGCAAATTTGATTATTATTATGTTGATGATATGCAGGAATGGCACTAGCAGTAGTACTAGGAACAGTACTACTGTATAGTAGATTTAATCAATTTACTCCATTCTTTCTTTGATACAGTATATTAGTGCCCAATTAGCAGTTACTGTAGTATGTCATAATTTAAGGGCTAAAGCCAACTTGGTTAACTGGTTTCCCAACTAGATGATCACACATCTTTCTAGTAAAGGGCATCAGACAAGTGCTGAAAGATCAACAAAGGGATAAAACAAACCAGCAGCCTCCCTAAGTACGAAAAGAACAGTGCATCTGAGTCATGAAATGCCCACAGCTTTATTCAATACAAAAGGGCAATGTGGAGCTTCCTAACTAAGCACAGGCTTATCTTCAGGTGAGAGTAGATAAACTGCCTTGGCTTCATCTCTTCTAACACCTACACATTTTGCCTTGTGCAATTTGTTAAATTTTAAAACAGGATCCTGCAGTCTTGTCCTAGAATGTTTCGGAATGAATCAGAGCCCGTTGCTGTTGATAAAGTACCGATTGTCAAAACAAATGCTGCTGTGGAAACCTGTTGCTTTCTCTCACAGACACTTCAAGAGGATTCACCACTAAAGCTGGTAAGGCCAGAGGTCAGAAGTGGAAATGATCAGGAAGTGTATTAATGACTCAGAGCAATGTTTTTTACAAAGAGTTGTAGGAGTGGGCAATGAACTACTGTATACAGCCATTACTGAAGCAGATTTTCTGGGGTTGATGAGATGATGGGGAATTCCTAGCATCAGATAGCTTCAATTTACCATGTAGCCTTCTTCTTCTTGGCATCATTCTTATGTTTCTAGAATTGTAGAGAAAACTGTACACAGCAGAGATGAAACAGCCGCATACACAGTCTATTTAGGTGGATTATTTTCTAATAGCATCTGGGATCAAGCAAGGTAGTTTTCATCTATAATAAAATATCTGGACCAGATGCATCATTCTTTGGAAGAACCAACCAAGCAACTTTGCCTGTTCCCAGCTCTGGAGGAATGCTGGTGGCTGTTGGTTTTCATTCCAGCTGCGCCAGTGCTAATTGGGGACCTAATTGATCTGCTTGGTGATTTAGACTTTTTTATTTAACTTGCTTCTTTGGTCAGTCCTGACTGTCAAAATAATCTACTTTAAGGGTACTGTTTCCAACAACATCAGCACACGGAACAGCCTCTCCTCAACTTGCTTGCAGTTGTTTTGACTGAACAGCTCTTATTAACTGACCAACTGCTTGGGTGAAAATAAAACTACAACACTGTACTTGACACACACACACACACAATACTTTTTTCTTTTGTACAGGTCCTCCTGGTTACATTTCAGGTAATACACCTGAATAAGGCCAGTTCTGAGAGAACTCAAAAATTGATGTCAATTTCAAATCCTTTTTGACCTTTTAAGAATTTAAAGCAAATTTACAAATACTGTACTGCACACCCCAGAAAACTGTAATCAATTAGGATGTGATTAAGAACCAGCAGACAGTGCGCCTCCAGGACCAGGGTTATGAACCACATTTTTCCCCAATAGAATATATCCATTACTCCGAAGGGTTTAAAGCAGTCCATTTCAGTGTGCCTGACCTGTAAAAAAACAGCCATTCTTTATTTAGAATTATTTCCCTCAACTGATGTATATGTATGAACACTTCACACTCCTACTCCATCTTCCCCTGCCCTCCTTGGCCTATCCATCACAGCTGACCAGGTCAGAAGGGAGTTGAGGAAATTCCATGCAGGGAAGGCAGCGGGTCCTGACGGTGTTAGCTCTAGGGTGCTAAATATCTGAGCGGACCAACATGGTTCAGTGTTGCAGTACATCTTCAACCTCAGCCTGAGATTAGAAAGGGTTCCGGTGCTCTGGAAAACATCTTGCCTGGTGCCAGTACCCAAAAAGGTGCACCCTAAAATCTTGAATGACTACAGACCAGTGGCACTAACATCACACCTAATGAAAACTCTGGAAAGGCTTATACTGGACCACCTCAGAACCCTGGTGAGTACAGCACTGGGACCCCTTGCAGTTTGCCTACCAGTACCACTT
Organism: Lepisosteus platostomus; assembly: GCF_059453375.1. NCBI lineage: Eukaryota > Metazoa > Chordata > Actinopteri > Semionotiformes > Lepisosteidae > Lepisosteus > Lepisosteus platostomus. Next base: position 34,490,392 of record NC_142621.1, read on the forward strand.
GGGAGTGGAGGATGCAGTCATCTATCTCCTAAACAGAGGTAACTCTCACCTGGAGAAGACGGGGAGCATTGTGAGAGTTTTGTTCTTTGACTTCTCCAGTGCCTTTATCACCATCCATCCACCATTACTGAGAGATAAGCTAAGGGTGGCACAGGTGGACACTCCCCTGGTGTCCTGGATTATAGACAATCTGACCTGCAGGCCACAGTATGTACAGCTACAGAGCTGTGTGTCCGAACAGGTTGTTAGCAGTACTGGGGTTCCACAGGGGACTGTCCTTGCTCCATTCCTGTTTACCTTTTACACCTCTGACTTCAGGTACAACTCTGAGGCATGTCATCTGCAGAAGTTTTCAGATGACTCTGCAACTGTGGGGTGTATTAGAGAGGGAAGGGAAGAGGAGTATAGGAGCTTGATTACCAACTTTGTGGAGTGGTGTCATCTTAACCATCTCCAGCTAAACACCAGCAAGACCAAAGAAATGGTCATGGACATTCGAAGGAATGAGTCTCCGCTGAACCCTGTTTCCATCCAGGGTGAGGACATAGAGGGGGTGTAGTCCTACAAGTACTTAGGGGTACACCCGGATGATAAGCTGGAGTGGTCCGGTAACACTGACGCCCTGTACAAGAAAGGTCACAGCCGACTATTTTCTTAGGAGGCTCAGGTCCTTTGGTGTGTGTAAAACACTGCTACACATTTATTATGAATCAGCAGTGGCAGTGGCCATCTTCTATGCTGTTGTGTGCTGGGGCAGCAGCATCATGACAAGAGATGCAAATAGGCTCAATAAACTTATCAAGAAGGCTGGCTCTGTGTTGGGGCTGAGCCTTGACCCCCTGGAGGTGGTGGCTGAAAGGAGAATGCTGACCAAGCTCACAGCAATCATGAACAACGCGCCTCATCCACTTCATGGGACTGTTATTGGGCAGCGTAGCACTTTTAGCAACAGACTGCTCCAGCTACGGTGTTCAAGGGAACGTTTCCGCAGGTCTTTCCTCCTGGCGTCTGTCAGGGTGTATAACGCTGCCCTAGGCTAGGACTCCTAGCCCTTAATTTGCTCGTCTATAGACAGCATGTTGCTCCATTGTAGTTTTTTTTGGGACACTCAATCTGTATATACCTATGCACATTTTGCACATATTTTATTGTTTTTACAGTGACTATGACCATATTTTGCACACACCTATGTATTTTTATTTAATTATTTTATATTTATTTTGTATTACTGTACATATTTTTGTGTGTCTATTCTGATGTCTGTTTTTTTGTGCTTGTCTTGGGCTGGACTGCTGTAACACATCAATTTCCTTTCGGGATCAATAAAGTCTTATCTAGCTAAAATATGAAACTCATTTTGTTTTCTAGAATTTGTTTTACTGATAAAAGTTTCACCAGCTACACTTTTCAACATTTGCTCTTTTTTTTTGCAACAGCAACCAATTACTATAAGCCTTTGAGAGAAAGTATAATCCTGAGTCCCATGAGTAAGATTAAGCACCGATACAGCTTCAGTGTTTCAATTCATGGGGGCAGGGAGATGCTGAGTACTGCACGAGTGTTCTTGGCTTTCACAGGCCCCTGTCTGACAACAGACAGTATTGTTACTGCTAAAGTCTCAAACTAACAGGAAACAGTTGCTCACTATTGTTACCATCTCTGTTTTATAGTGCTATAAGGTGGCAGTGTTCATCACAAAACAAAATAGGTTAACTACAGTTTTAGTAGGTAGCTGCTTCAGCATGCGTAGGCAGCAAAGGAACAAGTAAAGGTTTATTCCACGCTGAAAAGAGAAAAAAGGAAACAACGTTTCTTCTCTTTTCAGCATGGAATAAACCTTTACTTGTTCCTCTGCTAACTACAGTTTTGTCTGAAACATGAAAAAACATTTTTATTGGGTATTTTTGCAACAGGAGTATTCTCTGGATTATTGACCATTAGCCAAGATTATTTCAAGCAGTTTATGCCTTTGCTAAAACTGGGGAAAAAATAAGATCAATACTGTAAGTGCACAACAAAATTACTTGAATCCAAGATTAAATGAAATATCTGCTTCTTCCCAGAAAATGTAAATAATTAAATGAGAATTGATTTACATTTGCCACCCCTGATTGGCTACATTCATTAGTTTCCAATTTTTAAGCTACTTGACCAGAAATACATTCCTCTGTGTAACACATGTGGTTAGATAAAACCCAAGACCTCTTTCCTCAAAGCTTGAATCCTCTCCAATGTGTTTCCAATCCCTTTAGGCATGTAGAAAGCAATTAAGAGTCTCTAACTGCCTGTCTCCTGCATTGATCCTGATATAGACATATATATGTCATATAGACATAGACAGCTCTGAGGGAGGACAGGAGTGCACCAGTCAGTTAATGGGTCCTACCTGCAGCAGGTTCTCCTTGGGTGTGGCCAGCAGGTTAACAGCCGAGGAGAGCTTCTGAAAGAAGTCCAGAGCCAGGTCCCCCAGCCCGATGCCCTGGATCCAATCAATCAGCAGGTCCAGATTAGCGCGAATCTGCACCCCTTTGGACCACTGATAAAATCCCCCTCCGGAGCCTGACAAGAAACAGACACTCAGACAGCGCCACTACGGAATCAGAAGGAACTTCTCACCTTCCAGACAGAAACACCCCCTCTTTCCTGTGGCCTCAATAAATACTGTCAAGAACACATTTTTAGATCTGTAAGAAAAACAACCATTTTAACCAAAAATGAAACTGCATCCCCCCCCCTTCATTTTCTCTGTAGGTGCGACTGATCTATAGAAAAAATAACAGACCATTCTTATCTCAGCCATGATCTAAGAATCTAACTATCAAAGGATTCCCTGATCTTACGGAAATATTAAAACATTTGCTTCTCACTATTCTACTCTACTCCTAAAACATTAAGGACTTCCTTTTTGTTTTCCCTGTAGTTGGCTGAGGCAGGAGTGCTGTGAATCTGCGTGGGTCAGGGGGCACCCATCCTCACCTCGCTCCATCAGGGCGTTGAAGAGGGAGGCGTTTGTGAAGAAGAAGAGATAGGCGAAGAGCTGCGAGGCGATCTCCGCGTGCAGCTGGTACTGATTGAGCAGCTGCAGGGTCTCCTTCAGGATGTCCAGGATGCTGCTGACCCCCTCCGGGATGCGGAGCTGCCCGCTCTCAGAGAAGGGGTTGCTGTCCAGCAGGCCAGGCAGAGTGGCGTAGAGGGTCTGAGGGGGCAGAGGAGCATGGCACAGAGAGTCAGCATCCCTTTCCGAAACTCTAGGACATCTAAACCCTTCTGACGAACACTAGTGTACAGCCACACAAAACCCCACTTTAAGATAATGCAGGCCACCGTGACTCCTCCATCCTTTGGAAGATTAACGTACTACATTAAACATAAATGCAAGTTTTACTATCCATTTTCTAAGCACTTTACCTAATACAGGGTCACTGGGGAGCTAGAAGCTATTCTGCCAAGCAATAGGCACAAGTTGGGGTACACCCTGTACGGGACGCCAGTCCATAAAGCAGGGTACATAGACCCAGACGCCTTCACACCAGGGCCAATTTTCCCAGAAGCCAACTGACCAACCAGTATGTCTTTGGATTACAGGAGGAAACCAGAGCACCTGAAGGAAACCCATGTGAACATAAAAAGAGGTAGCAAGGCAAACCACTGCACCACTGTGCCACCCTTACTGCATAAGTAAGGTGTTGAAAACCTGTTTTTACTCTTTACTGGCCTGACTTAACATTCCTCTACTTTTACTGGACTTAAGCTAATACGAGGGATTCTGAGAGCTATTTTACGATTTTATAATTCTGTCTTAACTGTCCTGTTAGGAGTTCTGAAATGGTATATAACAATGGGGACTAGGGGTGAAAGATTTGTACAATTCAAAGACAGCTTTTGATTGTTGTTGAAATGTATTCTTTTGAACGTACATGGAGTACATGGTGTGCTGCACCACAGTCCATGATTGCAACTGCAATGACTGTAATCATCATCATCAGCCGTACGTTTTGATTGGATTTTGAATTTTTACTCCAGCAGAGAGCGAAGAACATTCTGTTCCTTTTGACAGGAATGAAACTGCCATGGTAAGAGAGCTTTGCCGACCACACAGCTGGTACAAAGGGTTAATTGAGTTCAAAGTTTCCACTCCTCAAACCAAGCCTGGATACTGTCTTTTTGAGCTGGGTTGTCTGCCATACATCATAAGGGATTTTTTTCAAAGCTCAGATAAGATAATATTACCCACACAGCCCCACTGTTCCCTCTCTGGGCACACAGCTGACTTTACAAATGAAAGTTCTCACCAAAATAAACCCCCTCACACTCTGTTCTGACAAACCACTGCACATCTGGACAGCTGACAAGGCTCTGCAGTGCACTGCTGTGCAAAACAGTCAGACTTTGTACAATTTTACTCTGGCAGTTCATGGAAGTATAGTTTCAGTTGAAATATACACAGGCTCTCCTGATCAGGTTATGAGATTCATACTCTTTTACTCTTTTAATTGGTAACATTTTAAGAAGGTGGTTTGACAAATTTGTTATAGAAGATAATAGCGTCATCTTCAGTCAAACATCTGCAAAATATTGCTTGTACACAATAAACATAAATCAGGATCTCCATAGCCCAAAATGCTTGCTCCAACAGTTTCAGTATACAGTACATCATAAATCTTAATACGAGACACAAACCTTCAACTACTTCAAAACAACCTTATTACAACTGCTGCTCCACCCTCCGAAACACTGAGAAACACTCCCCTGACAGTGAAATGAACTGTTTGGTCAAAACAAAAAAGAAGAGGGAGTAACCTATGACTTTTAAACCTTAAAAGAATTTGTGAATTCACCATACTCACTTTCAGGCGATTTCTTTCATGCCATTTTATTTGTGTCTAAAAAAGGTTTTCACGCAACACTTTAGAGGCTGAGCCCAATTTCATGCACAATAACGAGCTGGACAGGGTGAAAGGCCCACAGTGACTGGACATTCCTGCCGTTTCAATTTAGACAAGCCCACTCTGAATGGAGCTCAGTACAGCACTTCAGCAGCAGTCTGCAAGAGTGGTGCAAAACAAGCTCTTTATGTGAGCAGAGCCTTACAAAACTGGCTTTGTCTGCTGACGTCCTGCTACTTTAACACAGGCAGCCGTTTCACATGGGCTAAGGCCTCACTTGCCAACACAAAGACCTGTCTCTTTACCACATGGACATGCCTTACAAACCTCTGTTTTAATTGACATGATCTTGGTTTCTGTTTTAGAGGAATGCCTTTAAACAAGATCTTGTTAAATGTTATTTTAACTGATCATGTGCTTGATAACATGGATTCAGTACTGAAAAAGTTAAAAATTGATAACACATAGCATTTATCTTAATGTTTTTACAGTCTGTGACCGAGATTACTGTATGAGCACAACTGTCAGCTAATTTGCAGCTAAATGGAAAACATGCTTCTCTTTGTATATTTGCCTTACACTATTATTTTAACAAATTTGTTGAAAATATTTTTTCCAGGTAAAAACATTCATACTCCAAAAAGCTATTAGTTGCATAACTTTTGAGATAAAAACTTTTCAATACGACAAAGTGAAACAAATTATGTAGCAGATAAGGTGCAATACAATAAACATGAATAGCAAACACACAGGTGAATTAAAGATCAACCAAGAGCTGTTTGAAATACGAACGTTTGAAGCCCTGCTGCAGTGACATTGATCACTTCTTACTGCTGTGTCATTAAGAACTGCTGTGGTGATGTGTAATTGCAGGAGCCTTCTTAAATCTCTTCCTTTCCCACTCAGGATTACCAGTCATTCAAGCAACGTTTCTCCAGATGTGACCCACAGAGGTGAAAAGGAATTCAGAAACTAGCATTGGAGCCTGCAGTACATTTCACACTGGAAGGAACAACCAAAACATGCTTTTGTTTGTGGAAACCCTGCAAACAGCTGCTTCCTCTGTGAGCAGATGGAATTGGATGAAATTCCCAGAAAGTACACTCAACTTTTAATCTTTGTTATTTTAGGTTAGCAGTTAGTTAGCCTTTCTCCGACTTGTTTACTTCTGATATAAAATTGCACACAGGGCCGAACAAGTGTAAGCATTTGGGGTCTCAAACGATGTTGTCTTATCTATCTGGGGGGAATTGTGGGATGTGGGAAAGCACAAGGCCCACATGTTAGTTTTAGCCTTATTGATTATTTGAAGTTGTTTTCTATGGAAAAAGACAAGAATAATACATGTTTTCAACAGCAGAAAGTCTAGGTTGTCTAAAAACATGCTCCTCATCCTCGTGATATTAAAAAACAAGCTTCAAGCAAGCCTCAAAGAGTTTTAACAGGATTAAAAAACTTATTTTTAAACAAACATGTTATGGAGGAATAAAAGGTGCAAATATAGTAATAAAAATGTTATTAAATTATATAAAACATAGAAAAGTGTTATGTTGGTCCTCCACTTTTATTTAGTCTCATTGTTGTTTGGAATTGTGGTACTTTTATAAGTACTTCACAAATAAAGAGCAAACCAGCCCTAGAGCAACTCACTACTTCTTTTCACAGAGGGTTGTGGGAGCATGGAAAAAACTACTCTACCTCTACCAGGTTGTTGAAGTTGAAACTTTGGTTTCATTCAAGGAACTGCTGGATGAGATCCTTGGAACAATTAACTACTACCTACCAAATGCCCTTCTTTGCAACCTATCCTCTTATGTTCTTATTTGACTCTCTGCACACTGACACAGTTATTTCACAATTTACATTCATATAGTCTTGCATCATAATAAGGAACATGGGGAGAAACAACTTCAAGAGCCCTCACAGCAGAATAAAACCTAATCCTAATTCTATGTGTTAAAGGATTATTTTAATCTGTAAGAAAACGGAACAAGGACCCAATAAAAGGAGCTGGAATTCAAGAGAGACTAGCAAGTTGCCTCATGTGACGCTCACGCTTTTGTGCTAGCGAGTCAGTATTTGTCTGCCTGGGGATCCGGAGCTGGTGTCAGCAGGGAGCCACACCACACTGAAATCAAGGCCGTTTCTGGACCGGCACAGAGAAAGCCACAGCAAGCCCTCACAAACTGTTCTTGGCAAAGTAAACAACCACATACAGAAATAAACCAACCAGACACTGCCTAATTTAGGTGTTTTTTTGTTCACAGACAAAATAAAGCTCCTAATCTTTCCACAGATGATACACTATGAATAACTTGCTGGATTTTAAAAATGATCAATCAGGACAAAAAAAAAAGGAAAATAAAGTAGGAAAAAAGTGAATTCCCTTCATTGTTTCCAGACTCTCGCCCATACTTCACCGCTGTGAAAAACTTACATAGCTTGCACTCCCTGGGCAGAAACAAACCAGAGTAATCCCTGGGCTTTTCTAAATGTGGATCTGGCCACAGAATCATATCCTTTCACTGCCCTTCAACAGCCAAAGCCTTAATTCTCGGTTTACAATTCTAGTTGTCAAAGATGGACAGACCAGGCCCTGTGTTTTAGGCTATGCATAGGATAGTCACTGTTGTGTCAGGCTGTGAAGTGGATAGTCACTGGTGTGTCAGGCTGTTAAGTGGATAGTCACTGGTGTGTCAGGCTGTGAAGAAGAGACTGATGTGGCAGGGATGACAGCCACACACACAGAGGATGGTCTCCTTAGAGTATACTGCAGTAACCAGTTTGTGTGGTGCTGGCCAGGAAAGAGCAGGCTAACAAACATGCACCCCATGAGTTCACAGCTTGTTCCATGAATCACCACATTCAAGAAAATGATTTACAGTCCTCTTCCAAAACTACTCTAGCAACCCCTGAACACCAGTCTTACCACTCTGCACAACATTTTCTTTAAGTACACCCTAAAGTTCAGTAATTGTTTCGAGAGTCAGAGAGTCATGTTAGATTAAGAGTTGGGTAAATCTATAATTTGTGTCAAAAGGACTTTTATGTTGCCTCTATTTTTTTCGATTCAGTCCTTTCTGTGATGGATAGCTAAGTAAGTAATTGACTCCTTCTGAGTTTGTGGCTCTTTCAGCTTAACTGTATTTGACAGGCATTCCTGTCAAAAACATCTTTGTCTCATGTTTCACTGTTTATTCTATATGAGAACCACCAAATGCAGATTATACAGGTGGAAACTTTATAAAAATGTATTTAAACCTGAACAGCTAGCACTTCTTTATCCAAAGGGTTGTAGGGGCATGGAATAAGCTACTCTGCCACATGGTTGAAGCCGGTACTTTGGCTTCTTTCAAGAAACATCTACATGAGATCTTTTAACTACAAAATAACATTGTTCAAAACAAATCTAATCCAGAATTTCTAATCCAGAGTATCTACTGAAATTTCACCTCAGCACTAGTGGCTAGTGAATGGCATTCTGCAGATCCAATGAGGTACCCTACTCTGTTAAATGCATTTATACTGACAAATACTGGATATACAACGTGCAGAAAACCACAATGTCTGAATGTCAGACTTCAGATAGATTCCTAACTATTAGTTATAAGTAATTAAAAAAATTAGAATATATATACAATTAGGTCCTGGGAAAATTATAGTACTATAAAGAAGCAAAAGGTATCAATAAAATCAATAAAATTTAAAACTGAAACAGTTGTACTTTTAGTTTTTTTGCCTGGAAGGTACTGTAGCTTTTGCCAACACAACATTTATCTTTTAATTGTGTTTGATTACTGGAAAACATTTCTGTCTTTCGCAGTTGACTCACACCTTAGCCTAAGGCTCAATAAAAACAATGACTATCCTCATTTTGAACTGGTCGCGCAACATAACCAGATATGGTGTACTTGACAAATGATTTCTGCTTTGTCCAAAGACACAGAAGTGACAAGCTTAGTGTTTCTGCCTGACACTGGCCCTTGAGCAGTGACTTCTTGGAACTCTTCCAAGTGAAAGTGTTCTGATCCCACCAACGGAGGAAATGTGACACTATATCACTGGTGTCAGGCTCTCTAAAAAACATGACGAGCTACAGAAGGAATTGCAGATGTCAAGGCATGTTATTCACTGCTAACAGAAAGAACGGTAGTGAGTAATGCTGAGTCTTTATGGGGCCGTGCCTTAATTCTGTCACATCTACCACCCATTTGCTGATACATGAAGATAATTGTTCCAATCAGTGAAGTGGCTGCAGCTGCTTTCCTAACGAGATTCCCACCTGATAGAGCAAAGTGCCCTTTATTGCCGTTACGATGGGAAAGGACTTTGGAATCTGCTGTTTATGTTATACAGTATAACATCCGTTATCACAAAGCCATTGATTCCTGGTAAGAGGTAACAAGGCACACACGTACAGAGACAGAGACACCGAGGCAGCATGTCTTTGTGAGGTGGGAGGAGACTGGAGCAGAATAAAAATTCACGGGGACATGGAGAGAGCATGCAAACTCTTCACTGAAGGTGTCACAGATCAGATTTGAATCTGGGACCACTGTAACTGCAAGGGTAAAATATACAGTGCAATCTTCCCTTGCTAAAAACATATGACCACATTAGCTCAGAATGTGTGTCCTTGACGGATGATGAAAATGACAGTTCTTAGATATTAGGCACATTTTGTGTTAAAACAAATATTTCATTTCGACAATCGTATAACAAACTGTCTATTACAACATACTGCTGCTCCTGCAAAAGAGGATTTTTAAGTAGAAAACCAAAGCGTAGTTGGAGATTAATTTTGGGACTGATGGGTCCTTTGGTAACAGAAACTACCGAGGCAGTTGGATTTCAGGAAAAAAACTGTACCAATAATAGTCTGGAATGACAGCTTTACAGTGGCACTTCATCTGTGAGATGAAAAAGATTCATGAACGATGAAGGAATAAGAATAAAACAAAGTGACAAAAATAAAATGATCTTGCAAAATTCCATATGCTGATTCAAGATGAAACTGGAACTGGTGGCCTTTCTCAGGCCTGCTGCCCACTGTGCTGTCATGACATCAGCTCTGCTTGGGTTCACTATTTCTCCAACAGCAAGTCAAGAAAAGATGCCTCAAATCTCCCAATTTCCTATACAAATTCATGTCCAAATTCCAGGACTCCCAGGGGCAGTCTGGGCTTCTGAGTAATGCATTTGACACGGAGACACACCTGGAAACACTGCTGATGAAAATTCCTGTCTCAGATTACTTATTATATCACTGAAACTACACACACAAAATGCAATTGTTTTTGAAAGGGAGATTATGTCAGCAGACTGATTCAGCAATCTGTTCTGACTATTCGAATAATTATGTTACATAAGCTTCCGCGACCCATAATTGAGCTCTGTAATCACATTTGTGTGTGTTGGTGCTAGCACTACTTAACAGCTTTTAATGCTGTCCTACACCAAATTTCCATCAGGATTCAATCAGGAACTGTCATAGCCACTATACTGTATGTCTAATTGAAAGGTCATCCATTTATGTTCCTGTACGTTCATAAAAAGAGGATTTTCATTACACAAATGTTTACGGCAGTGAGGAACAGACAGACAGCAATGTTGTAATAGCCAAAACTTCTTGTGTGCCTCTTAAGGTATGGCAAGCTGAAACAACACAACTATTGCAGAGGAATTTGTAATATTTATGGTGATGGTCATATACTGTACTATTTGTGACAGTTGCTTGTGTTTTACTTGGAGTAAAAAAACATTTTACTTTTCTAAGTCAAGGAAATTTTATTTAATTTCTTTGTTAAACATAAATACTCAAATGTACAGTATGCAGAATTTGCATAGATGAAGTTACAGCCTTGTAACCTTTCTTGAGTCTTATTGACACAATGCTTCTTTGTTGTTTATCTTCTCACCAGAGTAATTTAGTTATTAGCACTTCCAGTTCTACGCAGACACGCACACGAATAAGTAAGAGTGTACTTCCAGACTAAACACCACTGCAAACTGTATGGCAATAGCTGACACAGTGTGGTGCTATCTAGGTCGGAACTGAATTCATAGTTAGAGGTACTGTATTAAGTGTTTTCGGTGCTGGCTATGATCCTGTCGTTATGCTGGCCTGAGCTTTCAACAGCTGACCACAGGCCAACCTCATCCCTGCTCTCCAAGGAGCTTTCCATGCAACCATGGCAACCATGGCTCACTTCCTTTCATCTTCCTCTCAAGGAAACAGGCTGCAGCACCAATATACATCCCCCCAACACACATCTCCTCTCTCTACCACAGCTGCTTCCTGATTGGATGAACTTTTGCCGATAGCTAGGTGAAGTTTCCTTTTCTCTTTGTACTTGTCATTTCCTGCTTAGTATTGTGGAAACGTGTAAAAACGGGGCCTGACCATGTGCAGATTAAGCTTAAAAAGGGTGGATCTTGCCTATATATTAGCTGCTCACATACTGTACCTGAGGCTAAAAGAAAAAATCTGATTTAATGTTTGGTGGAAAGTAAGGCCCTTACCGATGGGTTTTCCCAGCATGGGAGAAAAGTCGTTCAGATAGGCAGAGCTCACGCTCACCTTTCTTAACCAGACGATGGAACTTTAGAACCAGCCAGCTTTCTCCATTCACCCTGACAAACATGCCCAACATGCGCTCAGACATCCTCCCCACAACTGCCTGATGCCTCTCGATGGGAATGCAGGATTTACAAACAAGACTCTCTAACACCTATGCTATTATGCAATAGAGGATTCCACAAAGAGTAAAGCTCTTCATCAGCTGTCACCAAATCCAGGCATAAATTCCTATATTTACCATTGCTTTCTAGTACAGCCTTAATGTTGAAACATTAAGGCTTATTCAGATAAGATTTGCATAGAATTCCCAACAACCTTCAAAAAATGGATGAACGTGACCATCAGATTAGTAATTTACTAGCAATGAGATGATGTAGATGGTCTACCTGGCCTCCATGTATTTCTAACAGTTCTATTACTTTTTAAAACATATAATGTACGAACTTTGTGGAATGCACCAAAATCACCAATTTCCACAGTCCGCCCTTGTACATTTTGTGTCGCATAATTCCCTTTGGCAAAGGTCTTGCGGAATCTCTTGAAAACTTGCTGCTGAGAAAGTGAATGACACTGATGTAGCCAGTTCAATCATTTTTCAATATAAATGCCACTATCTTCCTAAACAAACCTTTTGCGAAACACCACATTCAGCACAAACCCTGTGAGGACTTCTGTTGATTTAGAAACTTTAATCACAAGCGGTCTCTGGTATTTAATTAACATATTTCTTCAGACTTTAAATCATGTTGTTGTCCCTCCCAACCAGCTCCTGCGTGATTTGGAAATAGACCCAAAGAGATCACCGGGCTACAGAATGCATTTGATGTCCACAGCTCCTGGTTTTCAATATCTGCCGTCAGGCTGGCACAGAAGCACAGTCCCACAATGCCTCTGTTGTCTGGCGTCTGATCCGCAGTGGGCCACGGTGTTGTTGTAATAATGCAGCATTTATTCCACTGCTTTACTTGGGAGCTTCTACAAAGGAAACTGCAATAACGCCCTGCTGGGAGTGCCCTCCTGGGGCTCTTTGTGGAAGCAGTAAGCCCCTGATTGTTGTTTGTAGATCTAAGTATCTCAGCTGAACCACCAGCCTGGAGCATACACAATAAAGAGCACTGGCTGCATATTCCCAGGAGCTGCTGAGAAAGGAGGGATTTCACATTGGATTTGAATCCCCCCTGGACACCATAGCCAGTTACACACCGAGCCGTACTGATCCCAGTAAAAAAAAAAGACAGCATTTCTTAAAAGAGTCAGTAGTAACATAAAGCGGCCTTGTGTCCAAGAAAGAGGTACAGTATTTGTACGGCCATATTCTGACCAGAACCGTAACTGCTCTTGTGGTTGGGAAAACACAGATGCAACATCCTGTAGCTGCTTGCCAACTTAATTTCTTGGTTATTTCCCCTGACAGTTGCAGAAAAAAGAAGCCCATTGATAGGTCTTTGCAAATACTTAAGTAATTTAAGAATGTTTCACAAAGACGAATCAGGCCTAAGTCAATCATTTAGCTTAAGGTTATATTGAGATTTATCAAATGAACTTCCAATTCAACTGGGGGTAGAAGAACAACAACCAGCAGGACATTCTCTTTGAAAACTGTCAAAAGTTCTTTCTAAATGCACATGGGAGTCTTGGTCCATTAACCTCTGCCCATTGAACTCTGGTGTCTCTCTAGACAATTATTTTTTAATCCAGTAGCCCTGTAAAGCCCCTTGCACTTCTCCTGCAGATGAGTCCTCAGACTCCTCCTCATTCTTTCTGAGTACAGAGAGACCTCTGCCCCCCTCTTCACAATGCCACCCCCCATAGATCTACATGTATTTCACACTACTGCAACTCTATTATGGCAACTGAAGCACATTCTTTGGTTAGGAAAACTGTTACATACTGTTTAGGGAAATTCTGGGATTTAAAAGTGTATTAGATGTCCAGTTTGTGACTTGATAAGCAATGCTTATTAATCCGTAAAAATGAAAATGGCAAGGAATTGTAAGCATGATCTGTTTTTAAAGTTTTAATTTAGAAATCACTTTAAATTACTTTTGCTCTCATTTAAAACACAATTTGTCATTTGAAACTAAATTTATAATTAGAAAAGAAAGAGAAAAGGTAGGGACTACAGGGGACAGAAAAGGAAAGAGGGCAATTTACTATAATTTTTCCTTCAAAAGCACCACCTGGCCCAATGGAAAAGAAATGGGAAGTTGGTATCTCTGGTAGTCACAGAAGCCACGCGAAGAGTTAAGGCTTTGTCTCACGCATCAATGTCATGAGGAATTTCGTGAGGAGGGCAAGCTCAATATGTGTCCCCTTCTTCAGTGTCCATGTGGAGTGAGTGCAGCAGTGATGCAGCCAGGGCTCTGGGCCTTCTGCCACACACAACAGAGGTCTGTGTCCCAGTGGGAAGGGTCTGGCAGAGGCTCGACTTGGCCCCACCCATCCACAGGCCGCACTGTTTACCCATCGCCGAAGTAACAGAGGGGCCACACGCAGGAGAGCTAGCAGAGCAGGCAACCCAGGGAAAAAAAACACGACCCTCATATTTTAATTGACATTAAGCTTAATTAATAAATGCTTGGAGATGTAAACAAACATCTGTATTAACCTTACTACTTTTCCAGTTTATGGTCATTTTATCAATATTCTGAAGAAAATGCCTGTATGTTGACATTATTAAAATAACTACCGTTGAAAAGAGGTCAAATTCTCTCTGAGAATTTTTTGGCTAATGTTAAAATTCCACTAAAAACATTTGCTAGAAAGTCATGCTCATTTCCTCAGTGCTGATGACTTTCCTGTTTTACAGAGTCATCCCAGATATCCGGATTGAATCCGAGTCTTACCGAGCAGTTGCTGTTATTGAATGTTCAGGTGCTTGGAGAATTCAGACTCCCAAACTCCTTCCCTAAGCCCCCCCCCAATCCCAACTCCCTCAGTGAACATCCCCCAGTGATAGCTTATAGAAAGCAGCTTCTTGGCTGGCTGGATGCTTTTTTTCCCAAGAAGTGTGGGAAAAGTGATGAAACAGTGTAGAATCTATACATTTCCACTGGCACATTTCTGATTTTGTCAGGCATGCTAATTGCATGTTAGACTAACCAGTGTCTGTATTTATAACTTCAGCCTCCTGTTTTGCCTATAGCTGAACATTTGATTTGCATGGGGAAAAAAAAACACTAGCAGAATAGTGCTTACTTTGGTGAGGTAGTAGACAGACTGCTGGAAGGTAAACATAATGACCTCCTCAAGGACTGTCATTGCCTCCTCGCTGGCTGATCTGGTGGCCGACAGCTGAGAATCGGACATTTCTGAAAACAAATCACAGTAGAGACAACAGCATGATCCTTGTTCATGTGTTGAAATGCAAAATAATGAACAGACTAAAATTCTGGAACTTATGCATGAATAACATGCAATTCTTTTTTGTGTGGTCAGATAAGAGTCATGTACAATAACGTAATAATACAACAACCATCTGTCCATTTTCTAACCTCTTTATCCAATACATGTTCATGGGAGGGCCTATCCCAGCAAGCAATGCGCATACTCATACCACAGTCAATTTTCCCAGAAGCCAAATAACAAAGGTCAATTTTAGGTGACAAAGTTTGTGTTTTCAGTTGACATCAATGACCTTAGAAGTATTCCTGACATCCAGTAGGCATGAGGGGAGGTCACTGAATAGTTGTCTTATTTTTGTTTGAGTGGCCCAAAAACAGAATGCAAATCTACAGTGCTTCGATCTCAGTTCAGAATCAAAAGAAGCAGCAGGGAACATCTGCTCATCCCCACCAGCAGACCCAACATCAGGCTGCAGGAATACCAAGGGCAGTCCTGGGAGATACAGACCTGATGCTGACAGATGATAAAGGCTTTAAGCTCTGCTGTCCCGCTATACAAAGCTACAGTATATAACGCTATACACAGAGACATACAAATTAATGTTCCCAGGCTCTTAATTACTTATTTCATGCCCCACTTAATTTCCACATGTATTCTGCCTGTGAAAAGGAAATGCTTGGCTCATATGCAAAATGTCGTGGAGTTGCACCACTTATCTAGAGCTCTTCCTGTCCTGTGGTCACTGTGCACAGTGAGTTCAATCACCTGCGATGTCCTCCTCGCTGTCCCAGTGCAGGAGCTTGGGAACATCCTGCTGGATGAAGTGCAGAAGCTCTATAGAATTGGCCATCCAGAAGACCAGCGGCTGCAGGCCGGGGATGAGCTCCTTGATGCCCAGCAGGCTCAGCTCCTCGGGGTCCGGCTCAGCTCGACTGGAGCCCCTGGAGCGCAGACGAGATCAGATCAGCCAGATCAGCCTTCCCACACTTGTAGGAAAGGACAGCTTCCACTAAAGGACTTCAGCAGCAATCTCTCCAGAGCAACAGGGAGTGAGCCCCTTTAACAGCTGCAGCTCAAATAAAAAACCCTGGCTTAGCAATGCACTTGTCTCCCTCTTATGCTATCCGATGTTTATAAATTGCACTACTTTCCCCGTGTGGCTTGTTCTAAGCGACCCATAGGTCTCTACATTGATATGATCACCACAAAGGTAAGGGTGGTTATATTTCAAGGAAGATAAACTGTTATAGGCTGTAGGGTTTGCTCTGGTGAGCAACAGTACTCTAGTATCCAAAAAAATCATATTAAATGATTTCTAGATTTCAATCCTAGAAAGAATACTGCACGGTAACTGCGCTTGCTCACATAGTGACAAGATGTTCCTACAGTTAGATCATGGACTTACAAACTAAGAGCAGGGTAGATTGTCATACT
Source organism: Lepisosteus platostomus (assembly GCF_059453375.1). Classification (NCBI taxonomy): domain Eukaryota; kingdom Metazoa; phylum Chordata; class Actinopteri; order Semionotiformes; family Lepisosteidae; genus Lepisosteus; species Lepisosteus platostomus. The sequence goes on from NC_142621.1 coordinate 34,506,637, forward strand.
GTACATATATAAATTTTACATCTTTCATTTAAAAAAATGTTATTTTTCCACCACTACAAGACATGCGGTGTTATAAACTGAAGTATTCACACTATGGAGAGTGCTTTTAAACACTAGAAACAGCTTTAATGGGTTTACAAATGGGTTTCTCTCCTAATAGGAGGGACTGTAAGTATCTGTGTTTCCAGCCAATTTAAGTGTTCACACTTTTGGAGAATGAATGGTTCACATGAACAAAACAGCTCAGAATCCATTAAAGAGTATGCCGTAAGGCAGACGATTTAGCAATTAAAATGAGCTAGCTGTGGGTGTGGGAGCATTTCTTAAAATATTATTTTAACGTGAGCAAAGAATTATATAATTCATTTTAAAGTGTTGAGCACATGGATAAAGAAGTGGTCTCACATTTCCAACTGGATGGCAGCAAGCTCCTTAGTCCTTTCCTAAGATACAAAAAGATAAGTCATATTTTTGAAAGCTAGAACAGCCAACATGTGAGCAAGTGCTGTAACAAACAAGTCCTCACATTTCTACTGCAGTAGCATGAAGAACTGCTGTGCTGTCTAATTCTGATCGATTAGTTCTGGTTTCTTCACAAATCAGGGCATTTTCCTTTTTGGGATATAAATTAAGATAAACTTAAGAGGCATAACACTTTAATTAAATATGAGTGATATATATTCATTAAAGAAACATTTTCAAAACACTAAGACACAGACACTTCATCCTTCTTTTACCTATCAAACAACTGAAAAGGAAAAGTGATTTTATTTTCTTTATTCACCCATACTGGGACACAGCATGGGTGTTCTGTATCTTGCAGAAAAGGATTTCCAAGCATTCTTTCACTGCAGGTAGTTAGATCACTTGCTGTCTGCCACAAGAATTATTCATACAGAAACAAAATAAAGCACAGAGCTGTCATTGTTTAAGATGGCAGCAATGAGGCAAGTTGGCAGAACTCTGGACTCCTGACCAGAGGGCTGTGGGTTCAAATCACAGGCGGTAACACAACCCCTATAACCTTGAACTTGAGGCTTTATTCTAGTATTCTATATCTATACTATGTTCTAGTATCCAACAGTATATATGTACCAAAATATATATTCAAAAATCATAATAGGTATTTGTAATCCCAAGAAACAGGTTTGGATTAAAGCATTCTGTCATTTGACATAGAGTTCTCACTACAGTATATGAGAAAAAAAGAATCTTATTTTAAAAAGAACAAAGTTGAATAATTAAGGCCCTAGTGGAGGACAATGTGGTATACATTGATACAGTAGTTCAATTGATACAGTAGTGCAGAGCTTTAGCAATTCAAATGAGTCCCAAGAGAATGTCGAAACGTTTCTGAAATTGCAGAGTGGCGTTTCCAAGCGGACACAACTACGCTTTTCCCCACAGTACTGAGAGGACATCGCCAACTGGTTCTGACAGACTCAGCCCTACAGATACATACCCACATGGCTGTCTGGACCTGGCTGGCTATCCTGAGCAGGAGCCTGCGGATGTCAGCCATCTCCAGGGAAGTGGCTGCATGCTGGATGCAAAGACACAGCAGGAAGGCCGGGGTGAGGCAGGGGTCGCTTCCCTTGGGGTCGGTCAGGTGGATGATCCTCCTGAGCAGCTGGTCCTCGTGCTCGGGGTCATATGGGAGAGAGAGGTCTGCCCCGTCGGGGTCTTTCAGCAGGGGCAGCGATCTCAGATAGGCAGCTTTGGACTTCAGGGCAGAGCCGCACGTTCTGCAGGTGCCCGTCGAGCCAGGGGCGTGCGACATCAGCCACGCGGGTCTCTGGTTGGCGGCAGGGGCAATGGGGTCCTTGAACATGAAGACGTAATGGTCGCCCAGCCCCAGGAGGTCCCCCGGCCGGAGCTCAGCCTCGCCTTTGAGGGGGGCGCCGTTGTGAGTCACGGGGGCGCCGTGGAGCGGCCGCGCCAGTGTCACCGTCCTCTTGGCTCTGTCCCCCTGGCCGGGGGTCTCCAGGCGACGCACACAGCAGTGCTGAGGCAGGACGTCCGGGGCAGAGAGCAGGATGTCCACTTTGAGGTGCTCTACATCCTCCCCGGTTGAGTGCTCGCTGCATCGCCCAAAAATGTGGGTCACCCCGCTCAGTAAGTAAATGACGAAATCCTGGAGAACACAGATGGGACCCACGTCATAAACACACCGACACAGATCAAGACCTTTGGTCTACTCTTGATAGATAAAGCTCTCAGGTTTTACTCTCCTGCTGAACCAGGGTGGTTATCGCTCCTGTGCGAGGGCATTCATGCATCTATTCTGGTCACGCTGAGGCCTACAAATCAGTGCGAGAGCGAAATGGAATGGAATGGTTGAATAATCAAGAGCTGAGCCGGAATAAAATTCTAGGACCAGGTCTGGAATATTCTGATCTAAAGAAACAATCTTGTTTGTGAGCCTTAACAACAACTGTTTGTGATTTTTTAACAACTAAAAATCTGCCCCTTGTATGAAGATGCACCAGAAACCCCAGTTGAGTTTCCTTTGCAATCTTCAGGCTCGAGATGTGAACTCAGTTCTGACATGGACTCTGGAATGCAATTTATTGGACAATACAGCATTAAAAACATCCACCCACCCATTTTCTAAGTGCTTTATCCAATTCAGGGCTGCAAGGGAGCTGGAGCCTATCCCAGCAAGGAACAAGCATATAGCAGGATACATGCCTGGAAGGGAAGCCAATCAATTGCTGGGAACATACACTCACACCAGGGTGAATGTCCCCAGAAGCCAGTTAACCTAACAGTATGTACTTGGACTTTGGGAGGACACCGAAGTTACCAGTGGAAACCCATACAAAAACATTAGAACAAACTGTACAAACTACAATGCTAACCACTACGTCACCATACTGCCCACGCTTCAGACAAATTGAACATAACCTTACAATGGAAGAGCAGCGCGGGCCACATTCTAAGAGAGGCAACCCAATGTTGACACACAGCTCAACAGCTGTGATGGTTAATCCAGGACGCTGAGAGTTTATTCCAGCTCAATGCTTTGATTTGTAGCTCTGAGAGGTTTATGCTTCCTTTCACAACAGGAGGATCAAATGAGACTTTGGCAAAGAGTATGTCACAAATCCTATCCCTAATTTTCTTGCCCAAGAGGTGTGTGTCACCATTTCAAGTTAGTCCAACAGCGAAAGGCTTGGCTGCGGTTCTGGAAGCATTCATTGATTTCTCCTTTCATTTCAATTATGCATTGACCTCCCGCTAACTCTTTTTTCAATCTCTAATGATAATGCCGGCAAACCCTTAGCTTGAATAAAGCTAAAAACCACCATCAGAACACTACACAACACGATAAAACAAGATGCACAAAAACCAGGCTTGTAAAATTTTATTTTCCAAAAGACACCAGGAGCATATCTATTGAGCTGTATCTGCAGAAAGTCTTTAACAGTGTCTTCCCATCATTTTCACCTGAATTCTCCCTCCCTGGAGCTCTGCTCTTATCTTTCACTGAAATAATCACTTTCACTGTCTTGTTATGAATGGTGGCAAATAATGTTGTGCCTGTAGAAACGTCTGTAAAGGATTATGCGTGTTTTTATATTGTGTACTGCAGTGTTTACGAGGGTTTTATTAGCCGCTTTCAAGTAAAGCGATGCTGACAGGTCTACTAGCAACCAGACGAACAAGACTGGTCAATTAGCTTCCTCTCAATTCTGTTATATTATGCTGAAGTACTAGAGAGAGAGCCAAGATGACCAAAGATGTCTGTTTGTCTCTTGCTATTGAAAAAAAAGATCTACTTGTCTCACTCCTCTAGAGACTTAGTCCTTGTTTCACAGAGATTCCCAGCCTGTCCAAACAAGGGCGATTATTGTGTGTGGCATTCATGTCAGTCAAGGTTAGTGGCCTATTCAACAGGGAAAGCTTCAGCATTTAACTTTCAACTAGTGTCAAGGTATGTGTACACAACACATGACAACAGTTTTCACAGCAGTATATATGCCAAAAAGGGGGCATTTAAAATTCAATGAATGAGGCTAGTAGATTTTCACAACACAATGAAGCACATACCAAGAGAAAACTTGGGACTGGGCTCTCTCTAAAGGTTACAATAGAGACTGGAGCTCAAAGCCAGAGTCTGAATAATCTTGGTATCCTGTCTTGTCATTGTGGTTTCTTGTCAAAAGAAGAAAGGTGTGCCAATTCCAAATCCAGGACTGTGCCAGAATCATGGCGCAGCCTGCTTTATGAATCCCGAGACAGGAAAGCTGGGAAGGTGGGATCTGATAAGGTGGCCGGCTGGATACCAACAATATGAGGAACATCTGTCACTCAACTGCTCAGGAAGTGTGGTCATTACAGCCTGTAACACAAATCCCATTCACAGGATGGGCTCTTTTATTCAGCCAAGCTACTACTGACAGAGCAGAGCAGGGCTAATCAGGAGACAGTGGAGCTGTGTATGTTGCTCCAGTGGCTAGAAACAGTTATCTGGGCAGCTCCAAACCAGGACTGCTCTCTGTGGTTAGGATCTGGCTCCACAGCAACAGTTTTTGTCAAGAACTGGAGGGTGCTGAAAACCATAACAAATCAAGAATTGAACTGGCCTGGATTCAGGGTGAGTACTGCTAGTTAACATTCAAATGGAAAAAATTCCACAAGACACATACTGTAGGTGAAGAAGCATTCCAAATTGATTTAGGCAATTTGCTCAACACTGTATCAAAACTACATACTACAATTTTCAGTTACCTCAAGAATGGATTAAACGCCAGAGTTGTTGAGATTACATGCTTGACAATTATAATTCAAAAACTACACAAGCACTGAAAGTGAACATAGATTTCACTTTTTAGTTCATTTGAATGCATCCAAATCAGACAAAAGTGAACAATTCCGCCATATCCACACATGAATGGACACACATTTTAATGCTTAAATATGGCACAACACACCTGCCTTCAGCAAGATACAGGGAGAACCTGCTATATGCTGACACTAAGCATTTTGAACACCAATGTACAAAATCACTACACAGCAATAATTATTAATAACGTCACAGCAGCTACATCTGCGGATTCGGATGACTTGTGATCTGCGACCAGGAAAGGCAGGTTTATCAAAAAATACACACTGCACAAACCTGAAAAACCTGAACCCGAGTAAATCTTCCCCAGAATGCCTTTGTGCTGATTTATGTGTTATAAGTGTGATTGCTGAGGGCAATCCTGGGCCAATCCTATCGCGACAAAAGCACAGGGCACCGCTCATCACTTCCTTCACAAAGGAGCTTCTGGCAAACTTTCAGTGATGTAAGACAAGGAGAACATACTCGCCACAGCAAAATGCACTTGCAAAGTTCAGATGGGCTAAGCCTGCCATTGCAATTAATCTCACTAAGGTCTACTATAAAAGCAAGGCAGACAAAATGAATATTGACCCAGAAAAGTATATAAATGATTTATACTTAAAACACACCTTGCAATTCTATGCTTTACTGAGCTTATGGTCTCAGACAGCTGAAGACGTATAATTCCTATATGCAATGGATTTGGCAAAGTGCTCATTTCAACTTGGCAGTTCCCAGGATGTTCTCTTATACATTAAATCATTATCCGCATTTTCTTTAAGCTTTCTGCAATTTTCCATGAGCTTTAATTCATTCTAACTACTACACACTGTAGAGAGAGAAATTACAGTTAAGCGTTAAGTTTTTTTTTCACCACTGCTTTGCCTGCAAAGTCAAAAGAGGATAAAACAGATCACAGTGCCCTGCCTGAACTGAACTCCCTCCAGATAAAGCTCTGTGCTGTAGGAACAGAAGATAACAGCTCAACTGAAAAACCAGAGGAGCAGAGGAAGACAGACCGTGTTCTTTGATAAGTCCACAGAGGGAAGAAATATCGCTATACTGTAGGACAATGGAAGAAAAACAGAATGAAATCTGATTCAGGTGAAGGGACTTCTGAATGCTTCCCTTGAATGTCACCATTGTTGTTCTGAATTAACTCTGTTTAACTCTTTTGCTGAAGTTTTCTTCAGCAAAAAGACAAATGTAGCATCCCTCAAGTCATGGTTCTAACATTTCTGATCTGGTTAGAACACTTTTTATGTTTTAATCCAGGCCTTATTCTGTGAATGTTCTCGTCAGTGCGCATGAACCTAATACATTTCAAGACAAAGGCTGTCAAGTTTGGATTGTGCTGCTTTGTTAAGTTAGAATAAAGGCATCTAAGGCACGAGCAGACTTCAGCATGCCTAGAATTGACACAATCCACTACAACATAAAAATGACATTAAAATACACATTTTTTTTCAGTTGCAAATGCTCTTCTTGCAAAACAAACCACTTATGTGGGTTTGCATTTGAAAACCATTGAAGTCTATAGAGATGGTATCACAATATAAGGGCTGAACTTTACCTTCCTGGATAGCTTCCACTGACAGGCATATTGCTCCATTTCAGGATCAAGATCCCTTATGTTGTGTGGGATGACAGCAGCTATACACTGCCTCTCAGAACACAATGAACAACCTCTGTTCCATTCAGGTGGATCCCACCCATCGTCTGCAACCATAATCGCAGGGAAATCGCAGACTATTCATGCAAAATCCATGGAGAAATATCTTTCTGTAACCACAATGCTTTTACAATTACCTGCTGCCAAGGGAAAATGTCTGTATGCCCATTAACTTTTAAAGGGCACATTTCAGGTCACAATAAAACATTTCCTGGTCATTCTAATTTCAGTGTATCTCAAATCTTGCTCAATTATAGGGATCACAGTCAATTTTCTCTCTCCACAGAACTCTTTAATGAAAAGTGAAAGATTTATAAAATCTTTCAATCGGCCAACTGGTTTTGCTCAGCTGGAAGCTTTTACCCCTCACCAAAGTGTTTCATTTCTGAATGGTATAAACTACAATATGTATCTAAGACTCAGAGCCCATTTTTCTCCAGCCTAGGTTGTGAAATTCAACTTCCAACACACAGGAAGACATGGAGTTACAATAATTCAGCAGCACATCAGTATTCTGTATGACAAAACCTGAAACAGATCAAACTGCTATGCAGTAGTAGTCACCTCTGCTGCTCCAAATCTGTATTATATGTGTTTAATTAATCAAATCAAAATTGAATCTTCAAGTGAGAGCTGGGAGAGGCAAACACAACGAGACGACATTGTTCATCTTCAACATACTGTATCAGAGTAAAAGGCTGGACTAAACAACACAAAGAATTCTGTCATTTGCAGAGATCCTTGGGTTGCTTACAAACCAAAGACAGCTAAGATTTGATATTTTTATCACCACAGTGGAAAAATGTTCAGGGAATTTTGTCTCTCACTGCCACTTTATACCACAGAAACCTTGCTCTTTCATTATTCCTGGAGTGTAAAAGACACTGGAAATACACAATGTCACCAGCTGAGAACAACTCTCTTGCTATAAGAAACTGGCCGATACACAGATTCTGGTGTTGCTAACTTAGTTTTTAAGAACTAGCAACTTCTGTACAAAGATAAGAAGCTTGGTCTGAAGACCCCTTAAGAGCAACTTTACCCTGGCATGAAGCACCCAGATGAAAGGAATGTTTGAATTAGCCCTGGCCCAGTCTTTTCTAACACCATTGGAATTTAAAACTGACCACATCTTGCTCAGGTATGAAAGTGTTCTTTGGTTTCAAAAGAAAAAACAACAACTATGATGGGGATCGTGCAGTAACTTTGGTTGGTACTGTATGAAGAACAACATTTTTCTCCAGTGTTTGAGGGCACGCAGAGGTACCCCAGTATGCCCTGAGAAACAGTGCCCCAGTGTGTCCCCGCCAGAACAGGGGCTCCTACCTGTCTGTAACTGTAGCCCTGCAGCAGGAGGAAGTAAGGGAAGTCGAAAGGGGGGTGAATGGAGTACTGTGTGGCGTTGTCGTCGCTGCTCTCCGTCTCCTCCTTCTCCATCCGCAGACACTGGGCCTCTTTGTCCGCCTCCGGCTCCGTGTCCTCCAGCAGGAGGGGCTTGGCCTTGTGGGGGTCCTTGGACTTCACAGACAGGTCCATCTCGCTCACACTCCTCCACAGCGCCAGGCTGCTGTTGACGTTGCCGTCGATGAATGCAGAGGTGACCCGGGACCTGATTTTCTGCAGCTTGCGAGCCTGGGCGTTGATGCCTGAGAAATGAGAGAAAGGTACCAGAACTGCTATCTTTCCAACTGATGCTCTAGATTAGGCGCAAGCAGTGCGTTTCAAAGCGCGTGGTTCTGAAGTCCATTCATTCATTTTCAGGAAGCTGCTTAAACCTGGTAAGGGCCATGTAACAGGAGCCAAGAAGGACTACACCCTGGAGGGGAGGGGATGCCTCTAAATTGGGTATTTAAATTATTATATGCACTCACACACACAGACAAATATAAGATACGAATTAACCGAGACACTCGGGTCTATGGGAAGTGGCAGGAAACTGGAACAACCACAGAAAACCCATGTCCTCATGGACAGCGTGCAAACTCCATACAGTTTGTATGGGGAGGAAGGCATCCCAGGGCAGAGTGAAGCCCAGGACTCAAGGGCTGTGAGACAGCAGCTGTAAGTACCAAACCACCCGATACGTTCATTTTAATTATAAAGATAATATATGAAATAGCTGAAATATGTTAAAATTAAAGATGCACAATAACTGCTTATAAGCCCTTTTCCGCAGAGAAGGAACTGAGACTCCTCTTGCTCAGCAGTTTGAACATGAACATGTCCAAGTTGTTCTTCATCTTCAACTTTTTTTTCCCATCATGACACATCATGAAAGAAAAAAGGATCCTCTTCCCAATGTCCAAAAGGAGCCTATGATATTTTACCCTAGTAAATGTGAACGGCACTGGCCCTATAATCCTGTGGCTTACCAAACAACTTTCGTTGTCATGGTTACCAATAGCCTGGATGTTGGCTTACCATACTGCTTTACACCTGTTGTTTCCATACTACATGACTTTCCCCATGCTGCCCTCTCACTTTAACATCCGCTTCCATTCTCCTATCCAATCTCACTCATTTGGTTTCTGTCCAGCAGAAACACCAGAGCGTTCTTGTAGGCTGTTTGAGAAAGGTGGTGAGAAATTCTTTACAAAAGATGTTTAAGACTCCCCTGAGGATCCTAACATTAAAGACAAACTTTTCACCCCCTGCCTAGGAGAGTGCAAAAATGTACATACAGTAGTAGCAGAACTTCTCTCATAGCACTAACGATGATCTGCTAGTGGCTGTTCCAACCTTAATATTTTATTAGAAGTATATCATTCTTAAATTTTAATTTTGGATAGATGTTTTAACTGAAAGCGACCTCTTTTAAACACAGTCCTGCTGACGGGAACTTCTGAGTTGCAAGACTGTCAAGAAATTTCACCTCATACAGACACAATACTCAACTTTCAGTCTGCTTTGGACTAAGTATAAAACAACACAAACTCTGCCATGTTCAAAATAGAGTTAGCTTGCAACCAATTCAATTTCCTTCACTGTGAGGAATTCAATCATGTTCCACAGAGTATCAACTTGTTTGAAAAATTAAACAGAACTCGAGTCATTAAAACATAAACAGATTCAAGTTCAATCCATTATATCTGCCGAGGAATTTACAGGAACCCAGCCTTCAGCCGGTCTCAGTAGGCGTTATCGGCTGTGGAAATGGGTGTTCTCGCATTGTTTTGCCAAAGACATAGGAGCTCATTACTGCTGCTCAGCTCCTCCCCAGCAAAGTCTCACTAAACCCCACTGAACACAACAGGGGTCAGCCAAAGTCAACAGAGTGCACTTCGATGTGCAGGAAGCAAGCCTTGATGGAAAGAAAAACAACTGACAGGTTGACATTTTTCACTTCCTCTGCGAGAGTGAGAGAGTCCTGCTCTTGGGGTGGGGTCTTCAGGAGTCCTGAGCCAGCCAAACCCACGAGCCACTCAGAAAATAAAGACAGCAGATAAAGGGAACCACTCAGGCTGTTTTCACTCTCAGAGAGCCAGCTCTCTGGTTCCTGCTGTTTATCTTAAACCTGCACGTTTCTGTATTCCTTTATCTCCGAAAGACCTCTGACCCCCCTCTCCTGCTGGCGGGTTGGTTACCATGATGAAGATGGATATCATCACCAAATGTGACTGAAAGGACAGTGCCCCCTCTCGAAGGAAAACTGCAGAGTGCCGCTTTTAAACCAGCCGCCTCTCCCCAAAACCCATTGACGTTCTTCACCTGCCTACCTCCCCAACCCCGAAACTGGCATATTTAGCTCGAAAAACTGAGCTCCCCCAAAGCATGAAAAAAATTCCAAATAACTTGGACAGACAATATAGGTTTTGATATTCCTTTCTCCCCTTCCTCTTCAGGGTAAATTTATAGTCAAATAAAACACCTTAAGGATCTTCTAGACTTACTGTCAAGGAGCTATCAGCTACCTCAAGAGGATTAAGTTTCAAAGTTTTCACGCTTTATATGTTATATAAAGACTCTAGACACCAAGATGGGATCAATTCTGGCTTTTCCATGTGAAATCCCTTTCTCAAACCATTTCTCATTCAAATTCCGTTTGTTTTTCTTAAAAGAATTGGAACTGGGAATTAGTTTGAGGCAGGAACACTGGAATTGACCCAAACACTGCTGGGTGGTCATGTCTGCAGCCCCCTCCTCCTTCAAGCAGCTGCGGTCAATATGGTCAACCCAAATGGCATTGAAGAACGGATAAGAGCAGGCCAGAACAGACCAGAACGAACAAGGCGTTGCGGGAATAAGGTACATGGCCATTTTGGTTGCCAATCCAGTAGCAACTACCAACCAAATATGTTCTCATGCACGGTAAAGCCTCCTTTCATTTCTTACCTTTCCTATGTTTCTACATTTGCATGGCAGGGCAGGGTAACAACTGTCATATTTAGAAATTTTCCAAAACTATGCTTGATCAGGTGGAATTTTCAACAACAGCAGTCTTCAATCTACTAGGGAAATGAGTATTTAGTAATGATATTCAATGCTCTCAAAAATGAGTCAAGGAAAGCCTCAGTTTCTGTAAGTTCTCCAATTACCGAACAAGAACATATTCAATTGAATACTGATGGATACCTTTTCTCTTAGTTGGCTATTGACAAACGCACTGAACTGCTAATACATGAATTAGTGGAAATGGAAGTTTGAAATGGACACAGGGGAAACTGGGGACAGAGTGTTACTATACAGTATGTGCAACTTGATGTCAGTACCAGAGTTCTGTTGATTTTATAGGTGTTTGCAGATAATCATGAGATAAATGGGTGTCAATTCTATTAGTATAAGCAAACAATTGAAGCAGTTCAGAATCTTAGTTCTCTACACCCTAAAGACTGCTTCTTGGGACACTGGAATCAGACATCCATGGTACAGACCCTTAGCTATAATTTCTTCTGGAACTTTTTTGTACAATAAATCCCATTTCCAAAATTTCAAAAGAACATTACCTACTGAAAAGCAAGTCAAAATTGGCTAAGATTTATTTCTCTGAATATTCTACACATTATATTTCTCCTGTTAAAGGAACATTTTGCAACCATTGAGGCTTCACACATATAAAATGATTAAAACAAGGAACAACTGAACAATCAAAACTCTGTCATTTGTGTCCTAGAATTTTTTTTTATTCTTCTCATTAGAGAAACTTCCTTAATATAAGCATTACTTCAGTGGCAATGATGTCTTTTAGCACCAACATGTTGACCTCTACCTGCAGTAAGCGTGTCTTTCTCCCTGGCAGTCTTCTCCTCCACACTGGACTTCCTCTGAATCTCAAACCGCCGGGAGAAGCCTTCCTTGGGTTTCCATAGCGACTGCAGCATGAGGGGCTTCTCATGGTCGCCCACCACTCGAAAGCACTCTGTCCTCCACTGGTGGTCCTCCCCAGTCCGTCCAATCACGTCACACAGAACATAGTCCCCACCCTCAGCCTTGTCCAGCGAGTACCTGTTTCAAATTGGAATGGTGTGTGAGGAGGTGCCATTTCGGGGACAACAGAGAACCACTGACAAGGTCAGCTCTATTTCCAAGAAAGCTGCACTGGCAAGACATTCAACATCATCTACCAAAGACTATGCTGATCCATGATCATACAGGAAGGAATGACTGTCCACCTTTTCTCTGCCTTTCATCAAAGCATTTCACCCTACCATACTTCTGACTGCCTGATGACGATGTTCAAAATATACAGAGGCTACATGCATAATAAGACTCATATTACAAGTAATTATTCTGATACTATATTTTGCAAATTAATCAAGGTAAACCTGACCTTGATTTTTTCATTTATTTTAGGTATCAGATGTATAGTATGAAATATGTATACATCTGTAGAAAATATTGACTGATTTGTTTTCTTATAAACACACATTTCTAAGGGATTTGCAAATTATATATTGCTTAATTAAAACTTGTTCTAGTAGAATTAGAGGAATGATACAAACATTTTTCTATGTTACTAGATATAACATTTATCTATAAGTTATTATATTTAACCACTCAATTTGGATTGCTGAAGTATTGCAGATGGTGATTCATTTTTGAGCTGAAACAGAAATGGATCTGACCTCAGCTATTTTTATGTAGAAAATGTAGACTTTTTAGGTAAGTGACAGTCCAAAAAGAGAACACAGATATAACAGTACTTATAACAGAAATACAACATCCTAACGCATAAAACAAAAACAGACATTTTAAAACCTTCCAAACACCTTCCATAGTGCACCAGGAGCTTTCACTGAGAGCATCAGATTTTCCCCCAACAGTGAGGTGAAGGCCAAAAATGTGGTCAGTCTGGAATTTTGTTAAATCCCAGATTGCTGAGGGATTTGGTGCTCAATGATTCAATCAGACAAGGGAGGACACCCTTCTGTCTATTTGCTGAGTGGCTGTTTTTTTTAGCCTCCCCCACACAGGGGATTCATAAGTAATGAGAAAGCCCTGCTTGATATACAGCCCTCTGCTGGAATGCAATACTGTATGTCCTGAAGAGAGTGTGCATGCACAGGTTATCAGATCATACCTCATCCCATGCGAGTCAAGCAAGGACTGCATCTAGACAACTGTTGCCTTCTTCGGGAATGGTATGAGGTCAAACCACAAATCTGCTTACAATGCTCAGTGATAGAGAGCAATAATTTACACAGGGCTTTTTAAAACCTCTAAGCTCTCAACAAACAGAGGACTGCTTCCCCCTCCAGATCTATTATCCTGCACTTTCATTTTGAGAACACAATGTTTCTATAGCATCACTGATATACTACTTACATGTACCTATGTAATTTGTAAACTCTACTGAAAACAGCAACGCAATGGTGTTCACTGTGGTTTGAAAGCCAGTTGCATTTAATCTTCCCCTACAGGATTCAGAACACCTTAAGGAATAACATACATGTCCAGAAAACTAAACAGAATGGAATGCTGTAGGTCACACAATGCAGTTGGTGAGAATGCTGAATTTAATAACAATACAGTTAACCTACTACTGTATATATGTTTTTTTATCAGTTTTTTTTTCCATCCGCAAATTTCAACAAGCAAACTACCCAGGTTCACATCCTGCTTCCTTCACACAAACGTGGAAAGTTTCAAGGCTTTTCAGTTGAACCTCAGTTGAAGAGCATCGGTTACCTCTTCTCCATAACAACATTCTCTCTTCACATACCTGCACTCTTTACAATTTTACATTTGTGTACAGAAAAGCGGGAAGGAAGACGTCAGTTCCTGCATAAGCCCTTTTCCAAACAGCTGCGGTGAGCTCCTGTCTGCTACTCTACAAACAGCAGCCCTCACCTCTCCAGGGCCTCCTTCACCAGCTCCTTGGCGCTGGAGCGCGGAGTGGCCAGCACGCTCTTGTAGTTCGCGCCTTGGCTGATCTCATTGCCAAAGATCTTCAGGACACCGGGGGCGGACACCTGCATGGAGAGCTCCGCTGGGTCGTCCGTCACCTGGATCCCACCCATGACCGCCGAGTCCCCCACTCTCTGGCCGTCCTTCAGGTAGGGGCTCCGGCTGAACACCGTCGACAGCCGGTTGTTGTGCCTTCGGATCTTGTTTTTGGCTGGCTGCCTCACTCCCACGCTTTCGGCCGAGCGGGTGGTAACGCTGGAAGAATTTGACCTTCGGCAGAGACGGGAGAAACAAGTGAGAGCTTGGAGGCACAGGAATCAGCTCACACAGAGACACCGGCCCTGTACCCGGAACCGACATTGCCACCCGTGGGAATACTCCTAGCTGAAAAGCAAAACCCAGTCCCCAACTTCAGAAGTGAAAATTAAGATACACAACTGAGAACCGGGAGATCTTCTTTATGTGGACAGTTGAGGGTGTCTAGACTAAATAAACCAACACATCCTTTAAGAAATGACGCCTCTCTGGGGTCCATAAATAAATGACCAAAATAGGCTAGAGGATCTCTACACCTTTGTAAAAGGTGTCCAAAATCTTAGAATCTAACAGCTGTCACAGAAGATTTCCTCCTAGGTCTGTTGCTGTTAAACCCTGAAGCCAACAGGTTCTCTTTACACACTGAGACAGGAAATGAATTGCTTTAGGAGTACATGACCATGAAGAAGCTGTGCAAGCAAAGTGTTACCAGGGAGAGATACAAAACATAGACAACCTCTTTAATACTGGATCTATAAAACAATTAGAAAAAACGGGGCTGGATGATTTAAAACAGAGCGTTTTACCTGGGAGTGAATGAACAGAAGGATCGTCTTTACATAAAAGATTGTGGCAATCTTGAACAGGCTACCCACCCATATTGAAGAAGATACCCTGGCTTCTTTCAAGAAACAATGAGATCCTCTGCTTATTTAGCTTCTATCTACCAAACTGGCTAGATGTATTAAATGGTTTCCTTTCATCTGTATCCTTTCTTATTTTCAGATCTGTTATAACAAGGTTCTCTCAGAAACAACAAGAAATTTTTCAGCCCCTGTCGAGTTGGGTGTCAAACACAACCATACACAGTGGATCTGCTCTGACAACTTTTTTCTCATTGTGTTTCTACCAAAATACAGACAATCAATCCTTTTGGAACTAAACGGTCTCTTTATCAGCCCTGGAGAGTGTTTTTGTAGAGTGCGGCAACGATTCTTTGTAAGATAAACAGAGTTGGTTGGAAAGGTCGGATATTTTCCAAATATGTTCAGGGAAGGAGGAGCAAGAAGTCCCAGACTTTATAGACAACCAGAAAAATGAACCAAAGGGCCTGTCAGCCTGTGCCTGCGATAAACACAACTTTTCAAAGATGTGCTTCTGCATGAATCTCTATACCTGCAAAAAAAAACGGTGAGGAGAGCTCTCGTGGAATAAAATGTTAATGTTAAAGGAACTGCAACACAAGTAATTGACCAAAAATATTATATAATTACTTAAATGTGACATTGACAAAAAATATTGTAAAACATAAAACACGCTTACAGTAGCTTCGCTGTAAACACTGTAACCTCCAGAAACACTAAGGCCAATGACAAAATAAATAACAAATTAACTTTGGGTTCAGGTTTACTTTTCTTTAAAAAATAAAATGATACAATTTATATATGCATTACTATGCAAAGGTTTTAAAATGTTTGCACTTTTTAGTCTAATACATAAGAAAACTAAAAACTAAAACTTTATAGAATTATAGAAGAAGCTTCATCAGCGTTCGGTAACTTAAGTATTTAAGCATACTTGACAAGTTCAGTGGAGTCTGGATCATCTTAAGTAACAAATCACAGAGGTCTGATAGTATTTTCCCAGTTAACCTGAAGGAAATGAGTAAGTTATCCATACAGTAGATCCCTGGCTAGCATAGTTCTGCGCTCACGTAGAATGGGAGCTATACTCACAAGCTGGAGAACTGCAAATGTAACACCAATTCATAAAACATAGGGGGTCAAAACTAAACCAGGAAACTATAGACCAAACACTTACTTCCGTTACTTGTAAAGTTGTGGAAACAATAGCTAGAGATAAACTACAAGAATACTTACAAAACAATGGCTTTTTAAGACAGAGTCATCTTGGATTAGGAAAAGGGAAAATCTTGTTTGAATTACCAATATTCTTTGAACAAGTAACAATTACAGTTGATACCACTAAACTATACAATGTGATCACTGTAGAGTTCCAGTACGATTTTAGTAGGATTTAGTAGGTTGATTCTCAAAATAAGAGCCATAGAAATCCTGGGCAATGCATGCATATGGATGAAGAACTGGTTAACAAAAAGAAAACAGCATGTCATCGTAAGGGCCCTAACCTCTAATTGAGTATGTGTATGCTGTGGTGTACCACAGTGATCCGTTTTAGACTCAGAGCTCTTCCTTACATACATCAACAATTTAGATTATAATTATCTAGTTAGCAAACTCGATAGATTTGAAAAGGATACAGAAATAGGGGGAGTGAAACAATAGCATGTGTGTCAACACTGTGGATTGGGATGGGCAGATGACATTTAACACAGAGGAGCTCAAAGTGATCCACGTAGGAAGTAGGAATGAGTACCAAACCATAAGGATCTGTGTGTTTATATGGATTTTTCTACTAGTACTCTATGTACTTTTCAAGAAGTTGTGGGGAGGCAATGAAAAAGCAGACAGAATGCAAAATATATTATATTTAAATCCAAAAGAGTTATGATTATGTTTTACAATGCACTATTAGAACATCGGGACCTAGAACAAGGAGATTTTGAGGAGACTTGATCCAATCACACAAAATTCTCAAAGGGTATCGATATAGTCAAGACAGGGGATTACATCACACTCAGTACTGAGGCAAAGACACAGGCTTACAACTGGAAAATAACTGGGAATTTATTTAGGACAAACCTGGGAACCAATTTTTTCACAAAGTGTTGTGGGTGTGTCCAGAACAATCTTCCCAGCCAGGTTGTTGAGGCCCAGACTGTGGGCCCCTTACAGTAATTCTCACTTGCAAGCTTTCGTATGCTTTACCTATTCCCAGAAAGTCTCAGATAACTTCAGTGATACTGATACTAAACTAGGAATCGGGTCCACATTCCTCTTTCTTTTGAAAGTCAGTTTTAATTATTACAGCTGCGACATTCAGACCAATATGTCTTGCACCACTAGAGGCACCATGACAGATTAGAATGAATTTGTGTCTTCCTATAGTCAAAATACCATTCATGGCATATTGTGTTACAACACCACTTGAGGATTTTCTGCCTTCAAACACCAAACACCAGTTCTTGTTCAAGCAAGGCTCCATCCCTCCATTTTCTAACCTCTTGAGTCTCAGAAATTACCTTTATAGTGTTGATGGACAGAAGCCGAGACTTGAAACTGCTGCCTGCAGTTGTCATTTCAGCATTTGCCTCCTTTCTATACAGTATATTAATGATTTTATCTTCCAACAATTGTTCATCCTTGCTAGCTTCTTCCAGTCCTGGGTTTGTCAATTGCAGATGGATGATATCAGTTTCAAATGACAGTTTTGTGATCTGTTTCATTCAGTGTTTTGTGCAGGAAAAAATATTTTGTGAGCTTCTACCTAAATTTTTGAACATTCTGTTTTATGTTGTTACTGAATACTTAAATAGTGTACTACAAAAATAGCCATATAGCTTGACGGATGTGTAGAGAGAGAATGTTCAATAATTAGGAACACCTGCAAAGTCATCACTTGATTGGTAAATGTGAACGATTAGTTACAGCAACAACTCATATTGACTGCTCGTGTACAATAATTTAATTCTCTGTGATATAATTATTTATTAAATAGCAAGCAATGTGTCTTTTAATTCAAATTAAGAGGAATGAATAACACTCAAGGTTATTATAATAGTAAAAAATGTTGGTGGAGGATTTGAAATTGCTGAATCTTTATAACATCCGTACACTAACTCCTTTAAATGTCTTTGTAAAGATTATTTCACACCAGTTAATAAATATTTCTGACAAGGAGCACCCTGCGATTTGTTTATGGAAGCCTTTAAAAAGCATGCAGTTGCTGAGAATTATGGGTATGAATATTAATAACCTCATATCACACTTTCACCCTAATAAGGGTGAAACAGCTGTCTTTGGCTGCTCACTTTGACCCTTAGCCATAGAAGGTAGAGTAACAATGAGATGTTATAAGATGGTGTCATCTCCCAAGTATTGTTATATAGCATGGGTTAGTGTAAACATATACATATGAATTACATATACAATAAATACAATGACATTTATACAGTATATAAATGTCATTAAATACCTCAAATTCAGGCAAAGTGGAATTCCTTTCTCTCTTATGTTACGTCAAGCTGAGACAGCCCATACAGTATGTGACCCTTGATGGAGTAACTGGTTTTAAATGAATAGAATACTCAGACTTCACTACAGTAAGGGCCCTGTCTTGAAAGGTAAACTGTGCTACAGAACAATTGTAATGTCCAGGGTGGATACTGCTGCTGTGTATGGAAGAAATAAAGCCTGCCACAAGATTTTTATTACTATAGGAGAGAGGTGGAGTTTGCAACTAAGGAAACAAGAAGAGCTCTTTAGCCTTCAGGTAGTCCTGTAACTGCACTCTATAATTGTCTGTGCTATTTCAGCAACACAGTGTCACAGGATTAAAATGAGAAAACACCTGCTTGTGATAATTTGAGCTGTGGTCTGGTGCTATTCAAAGGTGCTATACATTCAGCTCCATGTAGCATTACTAAGATATACAGTACCTCAGTTGTGGCTCTACAAGGCTTTAATTGGTTTAGATCAATATTCAAGTTGTTGAAAAGACCAGCTGGACTGAAAACACAGACACACTGGGACCCCAAAACCAGGACTGAGGACCCCTGCTTTAATCTGAAAATCAGCGATGTCAACCACTGTGCAGTGTGTCAATAACTGCAGTGAAGATGTCAAGCAGACATCTAAAAGCTATTACCTCTGCTAAAGATAAAAATATCCTGTTGTCTGCTATTTAA
This sequence comes from Lepisosteus platostomus, assembly GCF_059453375.1. Taxonomy (NCBI): domain Eukaryota; kingdom Metazoa; phylum Chordata; class Actinopteri; order Semionotiformes; family Lepisosteidae; genus Lepisosteus; species Lepisosteus platostomus. The sequence continues at coordinate 34,525,567 of NC_142621.1, forward strand.
TTTTTATCTTCAGGTGGTCTTGAAAATTCTTTAGATTACCATGTGAAATTGCCATCAGTCAAGACAGTTCTTTTAAAGACGCTTTCTGGCCAGAATTTGAGGAGATGCTTCATGCAGTAAAAATGTGATAAAAACCTAGTTCAAGTGATTTCAGTGCAAAATGACACAGAGACAAACTACAATCTCCATCAATTTTGTTAATATATTCTACCAACAGCTGGACATGAGAGAGTGTGGTGCTACTGATAAGAAACATATTTCATGCTAGTGATACATGTACGGTTTGTACGATAATACATATTATCAACATATTGAAACGTTAAGAGGAACAACGCCAAAGCTCAGATAAACTAACAGTTGATTCCTTTCATTTTTGCTTCTCTGACTGGATCTCCGCGTACAGTAAGTCATCAGATCACCGTGTAGCACTGCAGATGGGAACGGACACCCCGTCAATGCACGTGCCCTCCACAGCCGTTACCCTAACTAACCGGATTGCTAATGCAGCTACATCGCCGTCCACACCACACGCGAGACAGATTGCGGCACTCCAGTAATCTCCGTGGGCGGCAGGGCCTGACAGCACTTCTGATCTGAAGCTCTTTCAATCCTCTGAGCAAAGGGCTCCGTTAATCCTCTTGAACTGTCAAGGTTATTTACATCGAAACGACGAATGCCACCTTCTATCAGGCACACCAGGAATTTTACTTGGTGTTCTAAGCCAGTTTAATTAAATATTTCTGATAAGTTCACTACATACCCTCAAGACAACCACGCTAGCAAAGAGCAATTTTACAGAACTTCAGACTTAAGACACTCTTAAGAAACTGCCACAACCACAGTTTAACAAAAAATGTCTTTGGTTTGGAATTTTGCTGTGGACAAATCTTTCAAAAGATTACTAGCACTACATCTACGTCAATTATATCTTAAAAATAACATGTACAAATCCCATACTGTACTTATCTAAAATGTAGACCTGTCATGTTCTTTAGTTGGCAGAAGTCCGTGGCTCCTGCCTATACTAACCCATGAGTTACTGTATCTATTAATTATTTTTTGTTTACGTCAGTCAGGTCTGGTGAATGTTTCACAAGTGAGCCGTCACGATTTTACGACGTGTTAGGGTTTATGATATAATGGTGTGCTAGAATATATTTATCTCAGAAGCTCACCAGACGTCCTGGACTTCGCGTGAGAGTGAAAGGACAACAGCACAGCTCTTCTCCGGTTCCTCAGCAGGATGAACACGAGTGCCCGATTCCCAACCCCGTATTTAAATAAATACCTGGACAGGTGGGGCCGGCTGTCACAACAAACGTACTGTATGACGCCTATGACACAGCGACCAGGAGTTAGCAATCAACATGAACTCCCTCACCCATACTTAAAACAGGAAAATTAAATAAAAAAAACAGACGTATGTGCTTTTATCTTAGTATCTCCAATTGGAAAACTAACGCTAATAGTTGTTTTTTTTCTCGCTAGTGTTTTCAAACCCAAGGAACTGAACTTGCCCTTATAGTAAACTAGACATCCCTAAAGTAAAATTCACAAAGCAATAAAAACACACCACAATCCCCACGAGAAATATGGGCATATAACTCAGCAAAGTTGCTGAATGAGAGAGCGCACTATTAGAATGAAGTTGTTGAATATATCATGGAATAAGCACAAAATATATGTTTTCATTGTGACAGGATTAGCTAAAAGACGCTGTAAGATTTCGGCGATTGATCCCTTCAACTCGATCCATCAGACTCGAACTATAAACGACTACGAACTAAAAGCAAAACTATAATTCCCCCTTGCTCCCCAAGTACAGCAGGTGAACAGGCCACCCCCGCCCGTGTGAATCTGTACAAACCAAGAGGTACAGTACAGCACATGAGAAAAGGGAAAAGGCGCAGGTGCGTATTAACCCGTTACTTACTGCACGGATCCATTGCTGGGTTTCCGGCCCAGTTTAGCTAAGCGTCTCTTTGGCGAGCTGATCAGCAAGCCCACGGGGAAGTTTAAAGCCTGCTTGGCTACGTGATTACTTCGCTCTTCTGAAATCATTTTGACTCCTTTTTGTTTTCTACGTGCTCTCCCGTGTCTCTCAGAGTGTCCCCGAGTGGAGCTGCAAGTCTCTTTTTCGCATTCCAGATAAAGTTCTGAAGTCTCAAGCTGTAAAGAGAGGACTGGATTTGCGAGCAACTACGTCCTTGATTCTTTTGGGTGCCAAGTGCTTTTTTTTTTAATCCACAAGCACACAACGATCCTGTTTCCTGTCACTATGAATTGGCGCTCGGTGCCCCTCAGTGCGGAGATTCTCCCTGTGGCTGGCTCGGAGTAACAGGTCCGAGATGAATAAACAGGCAATCTCATGGGCAGAGACTGACGATTTTCAGCTTTTCAGTCATGCCACACACTCCTCGATTTTCACATTGAAAAAAAGGGAGAAAGTCCACCCCAACGCGTAGGGTTTCAGATGACTCGTCTGAAATCAGGTGTTCACCTCATTTCTCCAATATCGTGCTTCGAAAAGAAAAACGGATCAAAACACCGGTATAAAAAAAAGCCTAATGACTTTTTAAATTCTTTTGTAGCCCCATTTCTTAATTGCTATTCATATGACTAATGTCACAGAGAGGAACCTTAGACAAGTCCAGAAAAAAACTGTGATTTCACACAGATGAATCAAGTACATATTGAGGCAAAAGTCCCAAACGAGAGAGGTTGTTCGATATCGAAATCCCGCTAGGTAGCTCACAATTCGGCAACCAGATTTCGGAGCTGGCGTTCAACTTCACCCATCTCTGTGCGCTCAAGTGTCGGTGCCACAGAGCTCAGTGCGTCGTCAGAGGACAAACACAAAAAGTTGTATTGAATTCCTCCCTTACGTCATCGCTAACTGCAGGATTGGGAGAAACTTCCCCTTCGGACAAGGAAGGGAGGATCGTACTCTTGCTTGTTTGTGTTAAACCGTAAGAGGTTTGTTTCTGTTCAGATATGAGGGCAGCCTGATTTCCTCTTGTGTTTTCACACGCTTGCTTTGCAACTGCTTATAATTACGAAATGGCTAGTCCGCTGATAAATTGATTAAGGAAAATTCTTTAACGGCTTGAGTAGCCGGGTCCTTCTACAAAGCCTGGTGAGATGTTTTTTCAGACACGAATGGATTACAGTACGACGCATCATCTTTTCCTGCAACGTCTCCGGCACTATTGCCAACCTTAACATTTTCGTAGCTTTAAAACTGACTTTCGGGTTTCCCAAACCCGGGTTCAAACTAATTTTTAGTTACGTTAAAATTTAAGCGCTCTCAAATCACCAGCGTTGTTTAATAGAGTCAGGAGTCAACGAAATATATTTGTGCGAGTTGAATTAGATATGCGACAGGATTATGGTCCCAAAAGCAATGTAAAAGCAGAAAACAGTTCATATTCATTTCAGGAACAGTTACCCCGATTCATCCTAAGTATTCTGAATATATATTCTGAATATACTGTAGTTTAAGCTTGCAGATACAAATACAAATATAAAATTCCACACACAACCTCAGTTATCTTTATGAAGTCTGCAAAATGCAAAAAGTCTGTAAAATCAGTTTATTGGGGGGGATCAGATTTCAGATTTCAGCCTGCTCCAGCAGATATGTGAACGAAATCCGAATACAGCTGGATCCTGTGCTGTTTGATACTGTTTAATGTAATTAGAATGACGTCAGCTCTCCCCGAAGTGGAAGAAGGCACAGCTAGTGTTCAGGCTACTGTGGGCGCTGTATCTGCGGTTAACAGGCGGAAAGGGGAATGGTATGGCACACAACGGGAAGGATATTACTTGATTTTTTAAAATATTGACTCGTGTCTTTGCCTCGAAATTCAAAAATGGCCGCCCGTATCCAGACTTGCTGATGATAAACAGAGGTGAAGTGTTTACTGATCGTAAAAAAAATTATTTTTACTGTGAATCAAATGGTATTATTCTGGCACACTTGTTTTTCTTAATCTAGGGGAAATACTTTTTCTGCCTAAAGTCTAATTTGAAAAGTCTAAGTACATGATGGAATTAAAACGTCTCTTAATACACCTTTTCCTTCTTTTTTTATGATGTTCGTAAGAACTAAAAGAAAGTTACAGCCAAGAGGAAAGAAGGCCATATCGCCCATTCTAGTCCATTAAGTTCGAAGTTTATTGATTCAATGACGTCAAAACGAGCTCTCAGTAACAACTGTCAATCAACCGATTAATTGTCATGCCATTAACGAGTCCTTGAAGTGTTTTATAAGTAATGGTAAAACTAATGTTTTGCGTCATCGGTTGTAAAAGACCTTAAAAAATCCATGTATACTGTATCTAAATAATTTGGTTACTCATTGACTTTTCAGTTCTAGGGTTCTCCAGTCTCTATAAATTACCAGCTTCTACAGACTCTTCATAGTGATCAATTAAGCAAGTGATTTGTTCAATTAATTAACTTAGAGGTCTAGTAGGTCCACAGTCTTTTACTTCGTACTTTTCCTCATCTCAATGAACCCATTAATTTAGACAGATTTCTGGTTTAAAGGTTCAGTAATTTACAGGTGTTGCCACTTTTTTGGGAGCAGTAACCTCTACAACTACTACAATATTTTCTGGTGTGCGAGGTGCTCCCCCTGCTTGTGAAAGCGTTAACGTCTCTTGATCCTAATGCGTTGTCGTCCTTTACTTAACTCGGTTTAGAAAACGGTTTAAATACAGGCTGAGAAATGTCATCCACGGTACCACATAGCAAAATTAATCTCTTGGATCTTCCATTTCGTTCCATTACATGACTGAAATTTCACTGAATCGATCTTTATTTGTTATATTATCTCAGGTGCCGAAGGTGCGCCTGTTGCTTGTTGGGATAGACTTCAGCTCCTCCGTGACCCCGCATTGGATAAAGCAGGTAGAAAGTGAATGGATAGATACACCCGTTCTTTAGAATGACTATTTCCTATTTGTTTTGGTCAAAACAACTGTCACCACTCATGTAATCATGTAATTATTGCTTAATAATGTACTGTAATGCGCGGGGATTCCAATTCTGCAGTTTCAATTTTTAAACCCTTTGAAAAAGAGAACAAGAGAATATATCATTTGATAACACTAAATAACCTGGTGTGGGAGAGTGAGGTCAAAGGTTGACAGTCGAAAGATAAGAGACTGTATGCATATACAGTATACAATATGCTAGTAAAAAGGAAAATTAGCCGTTTCTCTTGTAACCTAAGTCCTTTTGATTCCAAGTAACATTTTTTATTGATGATGCTGTGCCACTGAAAGGTTAAGATCAGCTGTAATGTGAAGAAATAATATATTGTAGCTGGTGGTCTTTATAAGTGTGATACGTAAAGAGATAAGCAAGTGTTCACATTATAGTTTCTCCGTTTATAACGGTCTGTGCTGTGGTCAAATTATCCAAGAGCATAATCCAGGTGTATCTCAGTGGCCTCTGTTGGTAACGGTAAGTAATGCACTAACAGCTAGTCCTAATGATCAATGCCACCGATTTGCAACTTTTTGCATTTTTTGCAATAAGTTTTGTGAAGATATAAAGGCTTCTGCTTCGGCTTTAATTACTCTTCATAGAATGACTGGTTTCTAGAATTTTAATGTCTCCTGAAGAGCCCCACCCTGTTGCTATATTGGGTTTCCGGGTGGTGAAGTTGGTCACATATTTTCCATTGTGCAGTAGAATGGTTAGTCCTGCTGGCATTATTGCTGTTGATAAATGTCTTTAAGAATCAGAGGGTATCCAGCGATGCCTAAATCTAATGACAAAATGCAGGATTTTATCATTTAAAGGCTACTAAAATGCAATCTCAACAAAATGGTTAATTGAACGGAATATCGAGAAGAGTTGTCTGTGTTCAGGAATACATGCAGTATGCTGTATACAGTAAGTGAGGCTAGCATGCTGAAAGCAAAGGGCATGAAGTCCAAATCTTATGAAGCACTCAAACAGAAACAAGGGACAGATGCTGGAGAAGACTGCTAGGCCTGGTGCTTCAATAATCCTTAACACTGAGTAGCAGACATGCTGAAATATGCTCCCTCATCAGTCCTGCCTGTTCTGTTCACCTCTCCAGGAGGCTTTGTTTCTTTGTCCCCTGAGGTAGAACCAGCTGCCTGCCAACATCAGGACTCTGGTGACTCAGGAGACCCGTGCCTATCATACTGTCTACTGACTACTGCTGTAGATAAACTACTGTAATAACAAACAGCAGCATTTCTTGGCACTGTGTTATAGATCCATAATCTGTACTAATCACATTATCTACTGACAGCTGTAGTGCTGCTGTTCCTTGCCACTGTGCTATAGATCAAGAGAACTGTGATTAACTCTTGTATCTGACTATGCAAGAACAATAAAACTACTGCATTTTACTATTGCACTTGCATGTTTTAAATTTGAGAGGTGATACAGTGGTACAGTGGTGCAGTAGATAGTATTGCTGCCTTGCAGCGCTGGGGTCCTGGGGTGCTGTTTGTGTGGAAATTGTATGTTTTCCCTGTGTTGGCATGTGTTTCCTCTGGATGCTCCGGTTACCTCCCACAGCCCACAAGCATAGTGATAGATTAATGAGCTTCTGGGGAAATTGGCCCTGGTGTGAGTGTGTTTTTCTCTATGTGTTTGCTCTTTGATGAACTGGCGTACTGCCCAGGGAATACCCTGCCTTGCTCCCATTGTTTGCTGGGATAGGCTCTGTCTTCCCCATGACTCGGTATTGGATGAAGCTGTCAGAAAATGAACGGGTGGAAATAAATTTGAATTTACAACATATTTTTTTTCCATTACAGTCTCTTGAAAAATACTTTTGCAAAGTGATTACAGGATAGAAAGGTTAGGATTCTGGGGGGGTGCATGTTCAAATCCCAGGCAGAGGTGGTAATGCTGTACCCTAAAGCACAGTAATTTACCCAGAATGCTGTGTGAATGTTCACCAAAATGTCTATGGGAAACAAAAAAGACAATTATAGCCCCTTTGCTTTGGATAAAAGTCTCAGCTAAACAAATTGATTCATCCTAATAATGACAAAACTTCATTTCCCACATTCCACAAACATCACAGTACAGTATATCACAACAACAGCTCTCTGTACACCCCACAAAGCAAATAATGTAGTAAACTATTAGCACTGGGCAGCAATTTTAATTCTTTAAGTAATTTTTCTTTATTTTATTTAATCAGCTCCTTAAACAAGCAGTTTCTCAGGTTCACAGAAATTGAGCCTGTAGTCTGAAGTAATATTAATACATTTCATTCTTAATATTTTATATGATAGTCATAAAATATACAGGAGGTGATCTAGCTCAGTGTGAAAGTACAGTATAGCGATTTTGAACTCCTTAAACAAGCAGTTTCTCAGGTTCACAGAAATTGAGCCTTTAGTCTGAAGTAATATTAATACATTTCATTCTTAATATTTTATATGATAGTCATAAAATATACAGGAGGTGATCTAGCTCAGTGTGAAAGTACAATATAGCGATTTTGAACTTCTTTGGTAGAAAAGAAATTTACTGCAGCAGTAGTAAATATATCATATTTCTTATTTGAAGCAAGTCCTTACTTGCATTTAGAATATGTTCCCACTAGAGGGAGCGAGCGATACATTTGTTTTCGTACTGAAGAGCAGTAGATTTACTGAACAATATACAGTACTTCTATGTAAAGTTTAGGTCCTTACATTTCTCAGAGATGTACAGTACTTTCAAGAATTTGTTGAAACTGGTGTCATCCTTTCTGACTTACTGCAGCTGAACCCTTTCCTTTGTGAAAATGTTAACGTGTTAATGAAACAAGTTTGTGTATCTTACAGTATTTTCCATCTTTGTTAGGTAAATATCAAATTTAATTCTCAATCTAAGTGTGAAATTAAATTGTCACATTTGTTTCCCCTATGCCAGGAATGGGCAACTCCAGTCCACGAAGACCATAGGGTCAGAAAACTTTCAGACTTTCAACATTCATTCAGCTTTTGATCTTTATTGCCATTTCATTACTGAACATTTTTCGCATACCTACACTACCTGATTTGGAACAGCTACTGTAGCTGTAGGTTTGTCATGACTCAGCTTGAGTCTATGAACCGGACTGCAGACTGGGGAGGATAAGAATGCAGACAGACTCCTTTGCCCAGTCCACCTTCGAACCACTCCACACTGAACTCATTACAGGCAGCACTGCCCAATCGGAGGAGAGATGTGTCCCTCACCAACAGCTGCACAAGCCTGCAAGTGTCCAGGAGGGGGCCCTGTGTACCTGAGAGCTGGTAGAGCCCAGGCTGACTAATCCCATGTTGCGCCTGGATGTGACCCAGGCATGAAGCCATAACCATTGAGTTCAACCTGTGCTTAGGTGAGCACCTTCACTGGATAAGCCACGCAGAAGACCCCAAATTGTTTTTTAAGACTGGGCTCTCCACAGCTCCTAAGCCCACTCTGGAAAGAATGTGACATTCAGAGAATGAGACACAGGGACATGCTCCTCCAACGCATCCACCTGCTGAGCCATTCACTTTTTGACACTGTGAAGAGGAGGCGCACCAGCTATAGGAAAGGTGCATCTCTCACCGCCCTATCTGCAATCAGCAGGCACCCAGAAAGTCATTGGAGTCACTGTTTTGCCCATTAGCTGACGGAACTCTGGCAGGCTAGTCAGTCACCTGCGCAAAAACTGTCCAAATACCGGTCACAGTCACTAATGGAAAGACTCAGGTAAGAGCTTATGCCAAATGCACTGGGCTGCAGATCTCTCAACCTGCATGCTGAGGTCTGGTACAGGCGGAGCCATTTCGGAGCCCTCTGACTGCTTATAAAGCCAAATTGGCTACATAAGTCAACGTAAGTGAAAAGTACCTGCACAGGCTGCATTTGTCCCATCTTTGCCTTACAAATTAAACAGTTATGCACAGAGCTAAGTAGTGGGCCAACAGGACATGGCTCCCCACAGTGACGTTTCATGAAATAAATCATTTTTCTAGTGGACGTTTACAGTATTTCAACACCATTAAATTGGGGGGATTACAGCTACTCAAAAATGTTTGGAGTTAACCTGAATTCTGTTCTGTTAAAATGCCACAGTTAAAATGATCAATTAAGACTCAAAAATTGTGGTGAGTTTGAGTAATGAAACTCTGCCCTGTATTAAGAATCAATTTTCAACACACAAACAGAAAATCAACTTCTAGGTTCAGAATGCCAAATGGGAGCATTTGAAGTGCCTACAGTATTTGGACTCTTAAATTACAACCATTCATCTATTATCGGAAAGCTGCTCATTCCTGGCCGGAGCAGCCCTAAGCCTGTCTCAGAATCACAGTGAGCAAGGCATGACTCTGTTCTGGACAGTGTGCCAGTCCATCACAAGGCGCACAAACACACAAGAACACAGGGACAATTCAGAGACTTTAATTACTGCCTTGGAAGATATCTGTCACACTATGCAACTAAAGTTTGTTTATTTGTTTGTTTTCTTGTTAGCCAAAAACAAGTTTAAAAGCACAGCTGCTGATGATTAAGGCTATATCCCATAAGACATAAAGCAAGTCTCAACTTTTTATGTCTGCTGATCTGATTTTTGGATGTCTCTTTATCCATTTAGTATGCATTATTAACTTGAAATAAAAATACTATGACATCTGAGTACACTTTTTTTCCAGACTGGCCTTCAGTTCCTTAAAGAGCAATGGTTGTTCCTGTTTTTTTCCATCCTGTGGCCTAGTAGTAGTTTCTTCTTGCTGTTTTTGCTATAGGATTAGCAGTGTTGCTGAACTGGAACCCAGTAGATGAATTTGCATGCAATCACATTTAGAAAAGTTATTGCAAATTGTATCATGTGAGGTGAAGACTTAAGGAATGTGTTTCCTGTTTTAAGTTTCAGTACTTTTGGTAATACTAAACATAGCACACCAAAGCGTAACCATCATGCTGTAGTTATATGGAAATGAAAATGCCAAAGTTTAAAAATCCCCTTGCTGTTGTATGTTTTACAACTTAGATTGATTCTGATATTTTAAGACATGGCTACTGTGTTACAGTGTAAGTGGAGAGAAGGGAGACATCACAAGCACAAAAGCACAAACTAATCATCTTCAAAAGGTTGACCATTTTAATTCTGATGTCCCTTATTTAGAAAATATTGAAAGATTTTCACAGAAATATCAGTGCTACATTTTGTACCTTTCTATTACAGACATAAATATAACAGAACAACTTTAACAAGACTTTCCCTTTGCAAATAAATTATTTTTTTGAGGTTTTTTAGTTTATCTCGAAGTATAATTTCCCCAGCTTTACTAGTAACAAGAGTAATATTGACTACATTTTCATGGTTTAGTTTTGACCTCTCTTTCTTGGAATTTGTATTACTTGCAACTGCCCCACCTACGAGTACAGCTCCCATTCTAAATGAGAGCAGAAATATGCTAACCAGGCATCTATGGATAAAATCCCTCATTTCCTTAAGTATAAAGGGAAAACAACCATGAGGCTTTGGTGATTTGTTAGTTCTTAGCTGATCTATCCCTGTAGAACCTAAATATCAGTTATACTTAGATTACCCAAAACTGATGGAGCTCCTTCTATAATATAGGGTATGCTATTGATTATGTCTGTACAGTATTTCAACACAATTATCTCACTAAATATTTTACTATTTACAGTAATAATCAAACCATTTAGGCCGTATTTTCCTTCAACTTTTGTGCTATAAAAATGAATTTATTTGAACCTTTACAGTCAGCTTTTCAAAACTTATAATCACTAACTTTAAACTCAGACATTGAAGATTTAAAGTGAACTTTGAAAGCTACCATATTATTCTCACCATTTCCAAGTGGTTCTATGAAATCTATACCAGTACTATAATGTCATCTTTGCTACATTTCTTACTAATCAGTTTATACTTTAAACATTGTGCACCAATGTCTGCATTAGGTAGTCTATGGTACAGTATATGCCCTTTGATTAAACACTTTGATTTATTTTCCATTTGAACATAGAAAGATTTTACCTGAACCCTCTTGGTTAACATCTCTAGTTTGTAGTTTTATACTCCCAAAGCAACATCCCTTTCATACAGTCTGTCTTCTCAAATTTGTATATTTTAATAATGTAAATTTTAAAATTGTCATCATTTTCTCCTCACCATGTTTCAGTTACTCCTATAATGTTGTAGTTCCCTGGTAATGTTGTGGCCTTGGATTCTGAGTTGTGTCTGGACATTTAATATCATTACATCTTTATAATAACACCTTTAAAATCAATACCCAAAAAAGAGATATGACAAGATAAACAAATTATCAGTCTGCATATGAACACAAAGCAACCACAAAACAAGTTCCCATAATACAAAGCTTCTGTGGGTGAGTCCCTGATTTCTGCTGGGATGGTATTCCAGAGCTCACAATGTCACCCACAAAGTATAGACGCAGACTAGAACACTTTGTACACCAGAATCAGCTGAAGGTTGTGTAGAGGGAAGTAAAAAGATAACATATCAGCAAGATACTGGCAAGTTGTACCATTTAGATCCTTGAAAGTAAGCAGGAGACATGAATTAGTTAAGCTTGTTCTTAATTCTGCCTGGGATTTTCCTGATCCCACCAGCATTGGTCTATTGTGACCTCCCTGTTCCCCCATTTACAAACTCCTCAACGACTCTACACAAATGCTTCCATATCATACCAGTCCGCCTCTAGTTCAAGTGCATCCTGTCCTGTTCAGACAGAACAACCCCCATTAACCATTAATATGTTAAATCTTATATTTCCCCTAGATTCCCTCAGCATGCACAAAGCACTGGTAGATTTTTTGAAAAGTCCACTTCTGTAAGTTCTGGTTCTAAGCTAAAGAGCTAAATCTTTCAGTTTGTCTTGGAAAGACACTGATTTACCTGCTCCTACTGTATGTCATTTGTTCCAGTAAGGAGCAGATGTTCCAGTGCCTGTCTGGTCACTGGGGGAGGTCTGTAACCTGGGCACTAGGGAAACAGCACTAAACACCCTATCACTTGAGCTCCCTGGGGCCCTGTCATCTTCCAGTTTGGGAAGCATTGGAACACAACAGTCTCTTTGAAATACACACACTGCACATTTCAAAGGCAAGGAATCCTGTGGGATTAGGCTACTTTTATTGAAGAGAAGATGCTACAGAATCTGTCTTACAGTTGAGTGCCAAGACTGTCAGTATAGTGACTGCTGAACAGAAGACGTGGAGGTGGACATACAGTAGTATTAATAACTGTTCCACATGCCCAGACAAGATTCACTACAGATCTACCTTCTCTCTACAAATATGTGCTGTAGGAGAGTAAGGAGAAAGCATGAAGAAATCCTAATTCTCTTTTTTTCCTAGAGTGCAGCTTCATGCAAAAAAGCCTGCCCTCCAATCACTCCAACCTTTCACAGTAGAAATATATTTTGTAATTCTGAATAATTTTAAAACCTAGGAAAATGAAGAATGGTTCATTCAAAAAGGAAAATCATTTACAAACCACTATTCACTCGTGTTCTGTAAAATAAGCCAAAGCTGTGAAAGTACTCGCCTAAAAACCATCAGCAGACTCTCCATTGTCACTAAAATGACATTCAAATAGTGATTTGAAAGCTGTATTATGTCATCTGGATGTTTACCTGAACGACAAGAGCTAGTGGTAAAATAAAATTGCTCTGCATGCTGGTAGAGCGGACCGCACATTTGTGACAAGCTCTTTTTTGAGGTTCAGCATAAAAAATATTCTCAGATATTCAGAATTCATAAAGAAATTCGGAGAGAGAGTTTTTTTTCCCAATCAAAGGCGACGTGCAGTCTTAGATTAAGACGAACAGAAAACCATCAAAGTCATAGCACGGAATGCCGAGATAAAATTATCGTTTTGTAGGCTGTGCACCCCTACTCGAGGCGACGTTGGTTTTATGATTCTTTATCTTGCGACATTAAACTTTTATTGTATTGTCACACACGCAAAACCTCGTCAAGCCACCCGAGAATCTACAGCCAAGTCCGGCTCAGAGGCGGGACAGAGAGCGCGTCGGGGGCGGGGGCTCCTGCTCACAATAAGGAAAGTAAATTGCAGGGCGCACGTCACTCGGCCAAGGGGAAGAAGCAGAGTAGAACTCTGCTTCTTCTAGAGGAAATTGTCCGAGTGTCTGTGTGTGCGATTTGCAAAAACCAAAGAAAAGGCAGATTTTTACTTGTTCAAAAAGCAGGGACCTGCAGAAAGCGAAGCACCATGAAGCATTTCTGTGGACTGAGGAACTCTTCTTTCTGGGTAAGACGCAACAGCTAACTTGACTGTAACACAAATTACGACGTGAAAGGTTATAATTAAACACAGTACTTCACCACGGGCTTGTGGAATATTGTTTGCTTATCAGCTGCTTCCGTTGCACACAAAACGAAGCAAGCTCCCCACGCGCGACCCCTGAAGTCATGCACTGAAGTCAACACGCAGTGCACATGCAGCAGTGCCAGATTTATCATTTTTCTGCGCATCAAAACATCGCCTGGTGTATGTCCACACCTAGGCTATCAGAAAACGCGGATCAAGTCGCGTGGGTGTTAGATGCAATGTTTTAAATGGCTGGGTAACAGTTCTTTATGGCTGGATTTGGGAAAAATGCTTAAGTTGCCGGAACCCAAACTTTGCGAAGAGTGTAGTAAAACTAAAATATCGTCGTTTCGCCTTCATAAGACTTAGAAAGATGCTTAACGTCGCGTACTGCTTTGAGTTTTCTCTGAAAGGTTTGCAAGCTGCAGGGATGTATCAGTCCCTTCCGCGGTATCTGTGATTTGCTCTGCGTGGGGCATCGCAGCGCTGGAGCGAATGGTGCAATACAGGTGCGCCGAACTGGGCGCAGGATTGTCTGCAAAACATACCCCCTTTCGAGCCAAGGTGTGGTACAGGCAGCAGGCACAGCACTGGTGCAGCTTACCAAATTTTACAATAAAGCGCAGTTATTGAAGTCCTGTTGTACAAGCGAGCGACAGAGACTTGGCTAAGTACTGTCCGTGCAAGGCGACCAGCCGCGAGAGTGCTTCACGGTGACACTCGGTGACATTATCTCTACAGATATTTCACCTAACGACAGTGGATTAGTTTTAGTCGTCGGAAAAATAACGCACAGTAAGAAACTTAGTATTTTGTTGAAATTGTTTCACAGGTTATTGACTTTTTGGCCAACACACAGGCAAAGAAAAACGTATAAAGTGATTTAGAAAAGTGAGCTCTGGAAAGGAACAAGTCCAAAAGTAAAAGACAAGACACTGCGCAGAACCTAAGCACGCTAATTTTTTTACTGCTTATGCCGCCGAGGAAGTTTAGTATTGAAGGGGTTATTCTACCCTGCTGATCTCCTCGCTTCCCTCCTGTCAATTGTCTAGAACTTAAACCCCTTTAACTAAGTCTCTCATCCACTACAAAGTTATCTAAGGTAAGACTCCTGAATTGACATTCAATTCGTCATGGTATGTCTGAGGCCTCACATCATGTGTTCTTTTGTTGCAGAATGAGAGAGAGAGTATAAATCTGAGCAGTTTGCCCATAAAGTTGTTCTTGTGTGTTAGCAGTGTCTAAAAAATGTTACCACAAATCTGGTAAAGCTTGTCAACTGTGATGGAGCTCAAAAGCAGAAAGTTACAATAATTTGTTTATGGAATTTTTTAGGATGAGAACAAGAGTTTCTATAAGCTTACTTTACTTCTCTTAGAGAGGTACTGACTGAAGATCTAATGTTTAATTTGGACCTCCCTGCCATCTTCCTTACAGTGCTGTACACTCGATAGGCTGTGCTCTGTAATCCACTTAGGCATGGACAGGGGTTGAAACCAGTGAGAAGCAGATCAGTCAGAATTGGGGAACTTGGTGTGATGATGAGAACTGAGATCAGAAGGCACTTCTTGACACAAAGGGTTTTGGGAGTGTAGTTGAGGCTGATACCCTGGCTTCTTTCAAGAATCACCTGGGTGAGATTCTTGAAATCAAGAAGTTAATAAGTAACAAATGCGCCAGATTTTATAACTATTCTTTTTATAACTATTCTTTTCAGAACGTTTTTCGGATGAACAGCCCTGTTGGGACCACATTTCCCAGAAACCTCTGCTGCTTTCAGTCACCTGGCCAGTTGCAGGAAGACACTTGGTCAGATGACTGCTTAAAAAGTAGGAAACAGAGGTTTCTGGTGTTAGTATGTAAATGTATATCTGCTGTTTGAAGGCCAGACGGTAGAACCCCTCTGTGTGACTTTCACAGGAGGAAAAAAAGACTGAAGATGAAGGAATTTGTGAGTTTTAGGGAAATAAATTTGTGAGTTTTTGGAATTTTCAAAAGGGTTGTTTGTGAAGACTACAGTACTTATGAGAGTTGTGGAGAGAAACTCAGTTGTGAATAATTAGAAATTTTGAGAACAGTCTCAGGGGAAACTGCAAAATTGTTTGTTGAGGCTTGTAAGCTGTTTAGCCACTGTTTGGCTGGGAAATTTAGGGACTTCAAGAAAAAGTAGAAAGGCTTTAATTTTGGTGTTTGGTAGTGATGCGTTTTTTATTTTCCCTGCACTGTGGAGCAAAACGTGCATGTTTGGTGTGTCCATGGCTTGGACCCGCCTAATATAAAAATCCCATTGCTTCATGCTGTCACAAAAAAAACCTGACGTTTAATAGGTGGCTCAGATCTAATAGTGGCACACCTCGAATGAATGGAACTTCTTTAAAGCTGCTGTATCTCACATTTCTTTTCTGTTTCGAATGAAAGAATAAGTCTTTCTGTTATTATTTGTCGACTTGGCTGACCTCTTTATTCAAAGCAACCTGCATATATACAGTACAGCTGGGTAATGTACTGACACAATCTGAGTGCAAAACCTTGTTCAAGGGTACAAGAGATGTGCTCTAACCAGGATTTGAATCCGCAATCCTCCGGCTAAAAGTTTAGTGCCCTCACCATTCCTCAACATTGGTGCCTATATTAATATTTCTTAATATGATATTTATAACTTTTATATTCTTTTAATGAGAGGAGTTCAGAAGGAAAAAAACCTCCAGAGACAGAAAAGGCTTTTCTACATGCTTATAGCCAATGTTTAGGTATGTGCAACAACTTGTTATAAATAAACTTTTTATTCCGTCTTAATACAATTAATAGCAATGTCTTAAAATCTTTGTGCTAACGTGTTTGTCTCTAATGCAGGGTATCAAGGTGTCTGATAATTGTTGAGTGATCCTGTGGGTACAGTGAAAGGAAAGCCATGAAGTAGTTCTAACAAAAATGGCAATTTAATTAAGGCTTTGAAAAAAGCAGGATGATGAATAACACATAGTGATCGGGAAATGTAGTGGGTGGACAGTGAGTCTGACAATGTGCTTTTGTCTAAATTGCATAAAGTTCAAACAGCAACTGATGTGTGGCTGACATATGGTGTTTACCTGGTGTTACCACAGAGGATGAAAGGGTACAGCAGACAGATGTCACTTTGCTTTCCCACCTGCTTTGTATGATAAAAAGAAGGCCTCTTCCTGGACCCTAGCCTCTGTCTGCCGGTAGATGCTGATGTTGGGGATGTTTCACAGGGTCTTCACTAGTCCACTATCATTGACCCTTTCACTGGGCTGAAAAGCAGCAGGAGTTCAGCTGTGCCGTGGGCCTTTTCCTCGAGTTTGCTTAATTATTGCTCAATAAGGCATGGCAGTGCCAAGCCTGTTTAGCTCAGTCTTCCAGTGGGCACAAAGACTTTTCTACAGCTACTCGTAATCAAAGTTAGTACTAATTATAAGCTAATGAGGAACAATTAGGTTAGCATGGAGACACAGTGGTTAGCATTGCGGCCTCAGCGTAAAGACCATCATTCTGGACCTGGGGTGCTGTGTGCGTGAAGTCTGTATGTTCTCCCCGTGTTCATGTGGGTTTCCTCTGGGTGCTCTGGTTCCCTCCCACATTCCAAAGACATACTGTTAGGTTAAGTTGCCTCATGGGAAAATGGGCCCTGATGTGAGTGTATGTCTGCCCTGTAATGGACTGGTTAACCACTGTACCTGCAAGTGGTACCGCACTGCAAGGCTAACCACTGCAGCACCGTGACACTTTTACTGCACAGGTAAGATGGTGAAAACCTGTTTTTTTTACTGTTTATGCACCTCACAGATCCCCCACTTAACATCCCTCTATTGTTACCAGGCCTTATTTAATATGAGGAAACCCAGGTGAAGATGGGGAGAACCTATAAAATCCAAGCAGGCAGCACCTGAATAGAAACCCACGCTCTGAGGCAGCAATGTTAACTACTGCGCCACTGTGCTGCCCTTATGTATTGCACTTATTCCATGTCGTTATGAATCGGTGACTAAGAGGTGACCTGTAAGACCTGCTGTGGGCCACCAGTGGACTAAAACATGATTCCAAACCTCATACTGTAGGTAGCTGGTGAAGACAACCCTAGCGTGCAGGAATGGAGTCATGCTTCCAGCTGTGGATGGCAGTATAAAAGTGATCACATTGCAGTGATTCAGAGTGGGAATGTAGCCCGAGATGTTTAACGTAGCATCCCTGAAGGTTTCTTTATCTGTCTCAGAAACTCTGTCAAGTTTCAAGATGTACAGTATATCTTGGATTACAGAGTGATATGAAAATTGATAAATGCATTCACATGGAGGATAAGCAGGTAATGGAGTAATGAGTTAGCAATGTTATTTCTCTTTTGTTACAGTAATGCATTAAAAAAACTGATTGTGCATTTGCATGCCACGGTGATTACCGTAACATGTACCTCAGTTCAATGCTTGATGCCACAATTACAATATCCTGGTGAATGTAGTGCTGATAGTTTAAAAATTCAGCCTGGTTACCAGTTACCAGTAAAAGGAATGAAGCAATTCTCTCAGCTTGACATGAGGATTGCTTCAGTCCCTGTCTGGGTGTTTCTGATATTATGGATGAATAACCTTTTGTGCACCCGCTGGAGAGACCTATCTGTTCCCTGTAAACAAATTATGCTGCTGGTATTAGTCACGACCGCTGTAACATTGTTTAGTTCTCTCTACGGTTTACTCTATCCCATCCCATTTCTTTTGGCAGGAAATGCACAGAATGTGCCTACAGTCTGACTGAGTTAAATACTGTGTGATTCAATTTTTTTTGGAGTGCTTGTCGATTAGAGTTGGTACTGCCATTTTTCCTGCTGCAGGGGTCATGCGAGGTAACAGTTAGCAAATCTGTGAGCCGATCTCGGTCTGCCAGAGCCCCAGTTTAAGACCCCGCTGTATTAATGGAATTACACTGCCTGTCTGAACAGTACATGCTGTCTGCGTGCTTTATCTATTTTGTCCTAATGTGTAAAGCAGAAAACCTAACACAGTGTTTTATAATGTCTCTGTCTCTTTTGAAAAATAAAAAGATTTCTGTGAAGGAGTAATTTTCTGTGCTCTGTCTGCAGAACATTTTCATCTCCGAAATGTAAGGCCTTTTTTTTTCAAATCGGTTGGAACCCCTTTGATTTTTCGCTCGTATTGTGTTGAAAAATAGTAACATCCATTATGCTGTGGGTCAAATTGACCGTATGGTGCATGTTCTTTTTTACTGCCAGGGAATTGAGGTAGAGGCCAGATCACCAGAGGCCAATGGGCTGTACATTTCTGTCACCTTATCAAGGCTGTCACCCCCTCCTTTGGTGAAATTGTAGTCCAGGATCATTTTTGGTTTCTTATCCTGTCTTGTCTCAGAGAGGCTTCTTTGTGCTTAATACACGCACATTCTTGTTTGTCTTGGGGCAGTATGACATGAAAGTAGTACTTTCTGAGAAAGCGAGTTTTGAGTAATTTACAGCTATGCTCTGCAGCTTCAGAAGTTCATTAGGGAGTTCTGGTATGTTTCCTTTCACTGTTCCCAGCCTAGTCAGGTTCTTCTTTTGTAGCTCAGTTCTAAGTTGGTAGCACGCGAAGAGCTATCACATGTTAATATTATGGCCTTGCAGCTCCTCACTCGTATCCAGCACCACATGCAACCCCTGATTCTTCTCAGGTGCTCCTCTAGCTCGGCTTCCCGTATAAACTTGCATATTCCATGCATCAATAGATTTCTCATCACATGGTGCCCCAAATTTGGTGCTATACCTTGCTGGCGTGTTGGGCATGAACTGCCTGAAAGGACAGTGTTCTCTGAATGGAACAATGCGTTCATCCACTGTAACCTGAGGACCAGCATTGTACACGAGGCAGGATCTCCATCCATTTTGATTTGCAGCCGTGTCACAGTGGCTGTTTCTGATTGCAGCCAGCTTGTCTCTTTCATGTCAAGCAGGCCTAGTGTCACGGTTATTGAAACGAATCACCCTAGAGATGATATGAAATGAGTCCAGTGATGTGGTTGCTGGAAAATGTGCTCTTTCACTCTCTGCATTCCACAGACTAGCAGTTGCTTCTGCTTTTGGTTTGTAAACTCCAGCTAATATCTACAAACCTATGTTTGCATGTAAGTCGGCCTAATCACGTGACTTCTATTTCTCTTGAAATGCATGCCTTCTATCCAAGTGGGTCATCTCACTATTGCTTAAGATATAAGAGTTCAAATGCTGATTGTACATCATGGATTCGATTGCCTGCAAATCCTGTAGGTCCTGGTGCCATTTTGATTATATTGGAAGCTGACTGCCTGCCTTGGGTTTGTTATGGTGATATAGACCATTCTGTTTTCACATCTTTAAATTTCTATATCCTTTCTCTTGAGGATGGTTGTGTTGTCCCATTGTTTTCATTTGATGAAGCCTTGGCAGATACCTCCTCTGAAACCTCATCAGAAGGAAAGACACAATCAGGATCACCAGAATCATCAATGTCTTCTGTCTCTGAAATGTCCTATGTCTGTAAATACTCATTCTCTATGTTACTATCATTACTTATGCAGAACCAGGGAGGAGCTCATTTTTGTCTCTGTTAGACATGTACTGATTCAGCAATAAATCAGGAAAGCTCTTTTGCCAAATGCTTCCAGGAGCACAGGCTGTGGATCAGAATTAACTCCAACACCATCTTTGTGTACAAAGTCTGCACAGTCATTCCAAAACGGATAAAAGAGTCAGAACACTCCATATGTATTCATGACACTAAATGAAAAAAACCCATTCAATTATAGTGAGAAACAGATTAAATAGTAATGCTGTTAAGTTAAAAACTAAAATGAGTCGAATTGACCTGCAACTGAATAGGAGGGTTAAACATGTTTCCTGGCTCGCGGTGAAGTGTGTGTGTACCATTAATTTTTGCAGCACTGGTTTAATAATTGCCTTTGAATTGAGAATAACAGAAACATCACTCTACAAAAGCATGGTTACAGATCCTTTGTGTCACGCAAGGAGGTGTCCTAATGTTTAACTTATTTCACTAAAAATCTGGCAATTTGGGGGAGAGCTTGTACTTGGCTGTTGTATTTTTCATGATTGATTTATGTCTTGTCTCACAGCTTTGGCTCTTTGGACAAAATGCGGACATGCTCCTAATACTTGCTCACCTTGTGATTTTCACATTCTGCATGTTCCATGGGGCTTTATGGGACGTTTAACATGTGCTGGAGGAGTACTGTATCCCTCTGTGACCTCTCTCTGTAGGTGCCTGGGAATCGCTGAAGTTGCCTATTCTGGCCGAAGTGCTAGCTGAATAATCCCAAGATGACCCCTGGCAGGCCTCCACCAGTTGTGCCAGGGGAATTCTATTAGTCACATGGCCCCTAAATGTGACTTTTTAACCTTTCTAACTAAAATGCTTTTCTAGTCATCACAGTATCCTCACCCTAAACACTCATGTGGTCTCCCACTATATTCGCTTCTGTTATGAAAGGGTGCCCATTTGTAGTGCTGCATTCCTACAGCTACTAGGCTTTTCATTTTGTGATGGCTGCAGATCAAGAGAAAGTGACGTTGCAGTTAGCTGTCTTAATAAATGGTGCGGTGGTTTATTATTTAATATGTGGTTTCCATGAGTTTGTCCATGGCAGTATGACAGTATTTTGTCTTTGGACTTCAAGGCTTACCTTTTCTTTTGAATATCCTGCTTCAAATGTGAACATATGAGAAGAGTGGCTGTACCCATCAGACAGGGAAGACATGATGTAGGATTAATTGTTGGATTGGGATTCGGTTTGAAATTTAATTATTCACAGCTGCATGGTGAGATGCTCTAGAATTAAGTCGATCTTAATCATTTGCTGTGATGTTTTTTGCTGGCGGGTCTAAGTCCAGCTAAAATTACTTTCTTGAGACTGGACAGATGCTGAAATATCCTTTGATTGCAATTGGTTTTATTTATTTTCTAATTTAATTTATGTGCTCTAATGGAAAGAAGTACAGGTAGATTGCATGTTGCGAAAAGTGGGGCCAAATAGAATTTCTTATGTTGCCAAAATAACCCTCTTCTTTCTTAGTTTTATTGTAAACTTCCTTCCTTTGCTTTATGTCTTAAAAATTATTAGGCTTTTTTACCCACTTAAAGTAAATGGAACCCCCTAGTATTGCAGTAAAACAGTAATGAAATTAAAAGGTAAATTGAGAAATAGCATCTGACCACACTGTCATTGCACTAGTAGATGTACTTGTCTTGCACTAAAAAATCTAGCCATGCATTTTTTACACAAACTATTTCTGCAAATGAATACAAGGATGTGAGGTATCGAACCATCTCCACCCAGCCACATCAAGCACATTTTTTAAGCGGCTGTTACATCTGCCTGTAATGGACAGCTGTCAGTTGACATTGTGCCAGGAGAATTTCTGAGGTAATTCAGGAATTATCACTGAGTAGGAGAAGGCTTGTGCTCTGCAGCATGGTCACATCTGAAAACACATTAATCACCAATATCTGAAAGGACTCCAATATAGGACATTCCCAAAATACTGTATATGTAGGTACTGTATGTACTAGGTACACCTTCACCTTACCTGTGAAGTGTCAAGTTTAAAACAGACTGGCTGTTGTGTTAGACTTGTAGAGGACCAAGTCCTGTCCTAGACTGCATCTCAATCACAACCACCTTCAAGCCTCTCTAGTTCTTAATCCCATATAACAAATGCGAAGGGGCTTTTAGGGATTTTAGGTGAGTGAATAACTCAAGTAGAGACGTCTAGACCCCTTGCAGTGAGAGGTGGCATGATTAGATCAGCCACTGTTTGTGAGGTTAGGGTAGTGTCCCATAACAGTGTGAAGACAATAAGGCTGGAGTGGATCTGATACATAAAAAATACGAAAACTCATGGCAGGAGTGTCTTTCCCTCAGATAAAGGAAATTCTTTTACAGGAGAGTCACTAGAAAGTATTCCTGGTCGTCCAGGTTGAGTATAAAATGGATTGAGAATCAGTTATTAGAGAATAAAGGTCATCGGGCCAAGGAACTAGACCTCTTGTAGTGACAGTTTAAATTAGTAGATCAAAAGCTGGGTGGGAGTGTACAGATTGGCACTTCATGGACACCAAGGACAAGACCCCAAGTTTGAGAACCATAAAACAGGAAGACCCGGGGGGGTGAGCAGGTTTCTTTCATTTCCTGAAACAGGAGCACTTGCTTCTCATCGAGGATGAAAGATTAAATACTTAAAATAGCTCTTAATAACTATGCATCATGGGTTTCGGCAAACAGTGCATGCATAGTTAAAGATTGAGACTAAACTTTTATTGTTATTCGGTGTTATGGCTAATTATTGTGTACATGCCAGAAAATAAAACTACAGAAGAAAAAGGTTGTGGAACACCTGTTCTGAGGCTATCATTTATATATGAATATATCATTGATTAGGGCTGGTGCCTGTCTGAGATCGCATAATTTTTCTGTTCTTTTATATAATTAATTTTTCAGGACAAAGACTGAAAGTATGCTGTGTACAAGCGAGAAATATCTGCTTTGTTAGCTAGTGTAACTTTCTTCAGTTGTTTAGACTTTGAGGTCCAGCCTTAGTGGAGTAATATTTGCCTGTTTTAACGACATTGGATTGTGTCCATTATCACTGTCCGAGATAGAGGAGCAGTCAGCTTTGATTTCTGAAGACCCTACCTAATGTTTTATGTCCTACTTTACGTAAATGAATGCCTAAAACCTGAAACCAAGAATTATGTATTGCATTATGGCTTGAATATTAGCAGGCAACTTGCTGTGTTTTGTCTGTTTTGTCTTGATGAGCAGTTACAGAACTCGTCTTTCAGGCAACATGCACTGTCCATTGCAAGGGAATTTGACCTGCTCAGAAATGTCAGGACTCTATGGAATGGTTTGATAATGATTAACTAACACAAATTGTTGACAATTAATTCTGATGAAAAATTTACAGTGTCATTTTCTTTGTACCTAACAACTTCGAGGCAGCTGAAGCAGACATCTCTTTCTAACTCACCTTGAAGATTTTTTTTCACACTTTAACAGGTTCTGTTATACAAAACCTTATATGGGTAGAACAATAACTATGTAAAATAACAAGTCCTGCACTCAATAATGACTTGCATTTGACCAACTTGATGGTTGTCTTATTTGCTCATTTAAAGAATGGAAAACCATTTCAACAGCTTTTGGGAAAACCACAGGGTTAGGTTTCACATTGTTTTCTGAAGAGAATTGTTCTAATAGTCATTAGAGGAATTTTATCTCTGTAATGTCATTTCCTTCTGCTTGTTTTTAAGTGGTATGTGAACTAAACCATCACAGTCAGAGGAAAAGCAATGCAAAGCCAATTTAGAGCGATTTCAGCTGATTAATATGGTTCTTCACATGGGATCACATGGAAACTCTCAGAACCCTCCAGTGAAGATGGGGATTTTTAAGATGTAAAAAATGCTTCTTATAAGAAGCATGTAGTGACAGGAAGAAATTCTTTAAGATTAAAATAAAATCTGTTTTTCTTCACAAAGGTAGGGGGAGGAAAGAGTGGGTGATTGATAGTTGTGCAACAACACAGTGGGATTTCTCATTTCCTATGGATGACAAAGCATTCTTATTGAAAACAACAAAAACCAATAACCCACTTTGTGCCTTTGTGATGTTAAACTGAAATGAACTACAGAATTAGGTACTTAATGTCACCTTTAGTCTTAGTCACTTAAGATTTGGCTTAGTTTAGTCGGGTTTCTACCTGAAAGCAGCTCCTAGGGTTATTTATAAGGCATTAAGGGATTGAATTCTTTCTTGAGAACTGGATGGACCGGCTTTGACAGAACAGCCACACATATTGGCAGACTCTCCAGGTATGCTTTTCATACTAAAACATGTTTCAGAGCCCCGAGGTCCTGACTAATTGGTCATTAAAGATCACTTCGTGGATAACATAAAGTGGAATTTTTCCACTTTTCCTCCTCTGTGGAGGAGTAGGGGTGTTAACCCTGGAGTCCTGGCTGAATTACACTTTGGATGTGTACAGTCAGGCCTTTCCTGTTTATTCAGTGTGGAGAAGAACCCATTCACCACTCATATACCGTGTACTGGAGCTGCTGGCACATAATAGCTACTCTGCAATACCCAGGTGGGGCTGCACTCTAGTGATTCATAAAGTGTGTCCCCTGCTGTATGTGAAGTGCTTTGGGGTGTAAACTGCTCTATAAATATAATTGCATTAATTATTTTCCCTTCTTGTAGCTTGTGTAGCTTTTGTGGTAGACCATTGCACTAGTAATGCAAAGCCTTGGGGTACATTATGGCCTTTTTTTCATTAAGGAAACTGACCTTCATATTGCAAAAGGCTTGAATTTAATTTCTAAATAAAAGTGCTTTTTGGGTTTTATTGTAAAAGTGAAATGTATTACGAATACACCACATGGCGGATCTCCACTAGTGAGAGGTTTCTGTTGCTGCCTTGCTGTTTCACATCACTGGGAAAATAAATTGGATGAAATCTTGTAACATTTTGGCTGTCAGCTGAAGGAGAAGGTCATGAAGATGAGCAGCTTCTAATTGGGCTCCAACACTGAGTCCAGGAACGGTGGCTGTTCTCTTACTGAACTAGACAAGCGCTTGTGTTTCCCAGAATAGTGCAGTGTGAATCACTACTGCAGTGCCCTATTTAACACTGACAAACTCTTTAGCACTTTTTTTATTTAAACAATATAAGCCATGTGGATTTTACTCGCTTAAAATGGAATTGTGTTTGTCCAAGCTAGTATAATTAGAGGGGATTTGAAACCCTCATTGGATTTTCCAGGTGGAAAAGATAAAATTGACTTAATGATGATTGCATTTATTCAAACTAAGTAAACCTCAGCGAGGTTAATCCAGGAGGTCTCGTTAATGTGTAAAAGAAGTTGTACTTGGTGCATAGAATTTCATCCATTCATTTTTATACATGTACTTTCAACAAGTCCTTAACAGTCTGATATGTGGTGTATACAGTGCACTAGTGTGTAGTTGGTTACCTGTATTTTCTATACAAAAATCTTTTAATATAGAAAACCTAGGATCCATAAGGAGTTCATAAGCAGTCTCAATCTAGACTTGAAGTAGGAAGATCTGAATATACTTAATCATATTCAATTCGGCCCTGGCTTCAGTTCTGGGCCTGGGATGCTGTCTGCGTGAGGTTCTTTCTGTGTTTGCAGGGGATTTCCTCTGGGTGCTCCAGTTTACTCCCACAGCCCAAAAACATGCTGGCAGGTCAACTGGCTTCTGGGAAAATTGCCCCTAGGTGTGAGCGTGTCTGTGTTTGTGTCTGTGTGTGCCCTGTAACGGACTGGTATCCCATCCAGGTGTGTCCTGTCCTTTTCCCATTGCTTCCCCCACGACTCTGTATTGGAAGAAGCAGTTAAAAAACGGATGGATAATTTTACATTTCCTACATCAGAATTGACTGATGAGCAAAGTATAAAATGCATGAAACAGTAAGAGATCTCATTATTACTTTTCCCTCGTAATAAGAAGTTAGCCTGATAGTAAGTCTTAATAATTTGTACTGAGTCTTTACCAGTTTAATGGAGATTTTAATGAAAGTTCAGAAGGAGTGACAGCAGCCAAGTTTCTCTTCACCTCTGCTACTCTTAACTTGTGATCTTCCATGACATAGCTTCCCAGAATTCTACAACAATCTCAGTGAGAGCCTCCATTTTCCTCACAATCATTTTCTGTTGCGTTCCTGCTCCACCCCATGTCCACGTTCAGATCTGCCCCTTGGATAATTCTTTACCCCGAATGAGAGTCCTTGCCTCTTTATCCTATGGCGAGGTGTCCAGGGGGTTTGCCCTGTGACAAACGTGTTAAAGCCAACATTCTTTATGTCTAAGTTTTAAGTAAACATTCATAACACACTAACACACTACAAAGAATGTGACAGGAATCTGTGAAACTCAGGTTCGAGATGTCGCAAGTGGCACACAGTGTTAACCCTGAGAAGGAAAAGTGTGAAATTAATAAGTGTTACTATAATCTTGAATACATAATTTAACATTTCAACAGACGTAAAATTCAAATCTAAGAGATTAGACAGTGTTGCCAAGAGTAGAATAGTGGGTGAGGTTGTCCTTGCGATGCTACATGCAGAAGATCTCAGCTGCTCAGTTCAGTCTGACCTGAGGTGCCTCACCCTTGTTTTCCAGGGTTGGTAAAACTGGATTGCCATTACCTTTGCATGGAAAGTGCAGTAGCTGTTAGTGCCTCAATCTGAGAAATTGTTCAAATGTTTGGTTATTTCCCTAAACCTGTCTGAATAGCTCATGAGCACTGTTAAATAAACTTACACAGGGCTCCCCTGAAATGCACATACCCACTTTTTTATTTTTAACAGTGAGTAATGCCCCTGACCCCTTCAGCAGTCAGTGTTTAGTCCTATTAAGAGATTTTTTCCAAAACTAGTTTAGTCACATTCCAAACTGTTCTTTGTGGATTGAATCTCAGCAGTACTTTTCTTTTCTGTGAAAGTGCCCAAACCTGTTCTTTTATTTCAGCATTCTGACATCAGCCTGTGTTTTACTGACCAAAGGTCAGTGTCTGAAGAGTTTGATGGTTTTGGGTGGTGTATTTTAGATGCTTCGTTCATTCATTCCCCTGGCTAACCTCTTTGTTTTTTCTGTCATGTCTTTTTCACGGTGATCTACTGCTGTTGCAAATCCATTATTTCGCACTGATCTCTGCCCCTAATCTTCATCATTATCTGCACGATGTCAATGGCTTTTCTGTGTTAAAAATGTCTGATTATTCTAAGGTGTTGTCTTGAAGCTGTAGTGATGAACTCACCTGTCATTCCTCTCTGAAAATTGGCTCCTTTAACAGCCCTAGTGTTTCTGTGATACCTTTCATAGAGTGGGCTTTCCTAGTTTTTTAGTCATGTTTTGTTGCGAAATTCTTAATGATTTTTATTAGTCAAATCTGGTTTTAATTAGTAAACAGACTAATGATCAATAAGTCGAAAGCATTAGCTTTAGACTGTTGTTGTACTTCGTTCAGTGTGGATATAAACAGGATCTTCTATTCTCTCCATAAGCAATAGAACTTTCTAAACAAAGATTTTTCTGAATACCTCAAATTCCTGTTTGCAAACTTGTGAGTATGGTATCAGCCTTTGTTAGTTCTCCTTTAGATATGATATTTGTTATTCTTATGTTTTATGTTGTAAATGTTGGTTAATTGTTGTTTTGGCAATACTAATCCATTGTTCATGCCATTACATTTGAGTAGAGTAGGATCCATCTGTATCTGGTGGATTTATTGAGTGAATTATGTCATCCACAGGGTAGAAGCTAATAAAAAGTGGTGTTTGTCAGAAGCATTCTCTGGTTAGAAGAGCAGACCCCTTTATCAAATTGTGCCTACAACACATTTCATGTTATCTGCACTGTCCCTGTCTCCTTGGAAACTGGCCTTGTCAGTTCCCAGAAGCTAAGACAGACCAACATTAAGAAAAAAATACCTCATACCTCTGTTAGTGGTCTGTCAGGTTTCACATTGACAGAAGCCATGAAATGCCATTTTTGTTTTTAGCATCCTTCTGGTGTTGTGTTTCAGAGATGTTATTAAATTCAGCTCCTTAGATTTGCTAAAGAGGTTTGGTATGGTGGCACAGAAGTTAACTGGGTTCAGTTCCTGGGGTGCTATCTGCGTGGAGATTGTATGTTTTCTCTGTGTTTGTCTCTTCCTCAGGGCACTCCAGTTTCTTCCTACAGACCAAAGACATGCTTAATTGGCTTCTGTAAAACTAGCCCTGATGTGAGTGTCTGTGTTAGTATTAGTGCAATGCACTGGCATCCAATCTAGTGTGTATTCAATCTTACACCCTTTGCTTGTTTCCCTGCGACTCTGTACTGAATAAAGCAGATTGGAAAATGAATGAATGGATGGACCTGGATAAGGTTTACATTCTTGAGAGGAAAATTATGGGACCTTGTACAGTATCTTTGTTTTAATCTTATTCAGTTTAATTGGTCATATTCCTCTCCTGGTTTTGCTTGTGGCTTTTATAGTAAGTCTGACCTATGCTGAAAATCACATTTCACATAGAACAGCCACATACTGACTGAATTCACATTACTTAGATCTGTTTTATGTTACCACTTTAATATTTATTCAATTTATCTACAGACTAAAATCTTTTCATTGGGCAATGAGAATATTGTTGTTATTACATCTTTATAAGGATGCTGTGAAACAGGAGGGCGGGGAAGCAATTCTGAAATGTATTGCTTATCTGTTGCAGTGCTTTTGAATTGGAGAGACAAACCCAGAAAGCTATATTTGCACAAATAATCTAAAAATGGCAAGTCGTATGTCATGGAAACAGGAATCGGTAAACAGGTAGTACTTCTAAACACTGCATCTATGACTCACCTCACCTCAGATTTTGGGATTTGGTAGTGCAGTGCAGTAGTGCAGATTTCTCGAAAGTCCAACATAAAATATAAGTGTAAAATATATCTATATAATTTCCACACCCTGAGATGTGCAGCATTTTGTGGGTAAATAACTGTAGAGATGTTCTGAGGTCTACAAAATGCAAACTGTAAAAACGTTAAATTTGTAACAGGTGTGTAATGATTACATTTAATGTTAATTTTCCCCTTACATTTTGCTTTAAGTGTTCCTTGAACTTAAGATATGGGTAGTAACCATGGGCTTCGGGATAGCTAATGTTAAGGGTGACCAAACTGAACCAAGTAACTATAAACTGACCTCCATTAACTGTAGTGCTTGTGGTGGGAAAAAAAGTGCTTGGTAAAAACAACATCTCAGAAGACCTTTCCTTGGTAATGGACCTTAAAGATGGAAAACTGCCTTTCTTTGTTGTGGTTTTATCTTTATAAATTGGGAGAAAGCAATTCCTGTACTTTGAGAAAGGCTCAAAATTAGTCCACGGAGCATCAGAATAATTAGACAGGAAATAAGCTTAAGACTCTTTTTTTTAAATCTCAACTCAAAAATAATTACATTTTTAGCAGGGTTAGATAGCAAGCCAGTATTATGCCAGTTCAGTGTTATGGGTAATAAATGAATGGTTTTTTAATCTAACATGATTCAAATAGTAATTGGTGATTATTAGGGAAGTTATTTAGCTCTGTGAATCTTTAAAAGTGCAAAGACTCTGTAAGCAAAATAAAGAAATGAGACATACCAGTACAGTGTTTTTCTCACTGTGAGCCCCATAATGACCACAGCTGAGTGAACATTAATTGGAAAATGGATGTATCTCTTATTGACTAAATGGCAAGCATTCACAGGATTAAATTCAGGAGTATCGGTTGTAGTCTGCTGTCGACAAAGAAGCCCCTCTAAGCCATCCCAGTACAGCACCTAGGTAAAAAATCCCCCTAATTACGTAATTGACTTAAACAAGAGTCAGCCACGTGAAGAGCTAGCTGCTGAAGACAGTGTCCTCCTTTTTTGTGCATGGCTCTTAATGGAGTATTAAATGAAGGTTTGGGAGGAGTTCACACTCTATTCTTGATTTGTAAAAATCGTATCTCTTCAACTTCTGCGTGTGCTTCTTATCTCACGCCCCGCCCCACAATCTAATAGCCATTACCTCAGAGTTAAACCAATAAAACATTAATCCAAGTCAGCCCTTGACTTTACATTAATTAGGGTTTGTCTGAGCTACTGAAAAGGTAGGAGCAGAGTAGGAGTTAATGACTACCTACTCAGCCCTTTGGACAGTCCTTAATCTCACACCAAGCAGTACATCGGGAGCATTGACTCATTCCAGGCCCTGACCTGCAGCTACAGTACCATTACGGTTGCTTCCATTTACTCTCTGACTACAGATCTGGAGTTTGATCTTAGAAATTCTTACGCTTGGACTGCAGCCACACCAACCAACACTCTAGACACGATTTACAACTGTTTTGAATAGATGTGCAGTATGTGCTTATTTTGCACTGCTTTAAACCAGATTTACTAACACATGTCCAAAGCTTAAAAATTGCCTTTCCAGACAAAAGGATACTTGTAGAGGAAAGTGGTTACAATATCTGAATTATGTTTAGGATTTCTTGAATTATAGGTTCTCAGACCATATTTGATAGCTATCTGCTGAACTTCAACATATTACTAGTGGTGCTAAAGTACAGTCCCACAGGTCTATGTCAGCATGTGCAGGAACAGGTAAAGGTTTATTACATGCTGAAAGGAAAAGAAAAGAGATACAATGTTATGGACTAAACCTTTACCTGTTTCCTAATTAGTAATATGTTTGCGACCTCTAGGTTGAATTTTGACTGCATCCATTCAGGCTGAGCGCAGCTAGGGCACACATCATTGAACAGCAAGTAATATTGGACGGCCAAATAAAACTTAGCTCAGTGAGAGAAGAAATAGCAACTGGCTAATGGCAAACACCCTAAAACAGGTGCATAAATTTGCTAGCAGTGTTTTCCCTGGTTTCTCCACAGGTGGGGAGTCTGTTTCTCTGCCAGACTGGGGGCAGTAACTTGGGGGGGCTAGTTGTTCATGCAAGTGGGAGAGACGCGTGCTCTCTGTCATGCCCAGAGCTGTAGGCCTCCTGCAGAGAACAACACGCCACAGACCCTTGCACCCACACTGCTACGGACCTGAACAAAGCAACACAAAAGGGAAACACTTTGTAATAACATAATAAATGTTTTTACTGCATGATGTATTTGGGCTCTGTGATTGATGTCCCTCTTTAGCACAGCTCCTATTGGTTTGAAGGGTTGCTCCTAGGTAAACCAAAATGATTTTCTCTTTAACCTCTCTCTCTCTGCAACATACATTTTCTCTTTTTTGTGAACTGAACAGTTCTATATTCATATACTGTAGTTTCGGTGTGGCTATGTTATGGATTTATTTCTTCTTTATTTTCATATTTTTAAGTTTTTTCCCTCGCTTGGGACTTTGCCACCTTGAACCTAAAAGGGCATCAAAAAAGTGCCTGGACCCTGAGAAGTGTGTGTTTATTACTATAAGCTTAAGAAGGAATTAACAAAATCAGCAGCTGTTTAGAAATCTCCTGCATATGTCCCTCTGGTCAGAAATAAGCAGAACCGAAAATAATAATAATAATAATAATAATAATAATAATTGCTTACACTTATATAGCACTTTTCTGGACACTCCACTCAAAGCACTTTACTGGTAATGGGGACTCCCCTCCACCACCACCAATGTGCAGCATCCACCTGGATGATGCGACGGCAGCCATTGTGCGCCAGAACACTCACCACACACCAGCTATTAGTGGGGAGGAGAGCAGAGTAATGAAGCCAATTCATAGAGGGGGATTATTAGGAGGCCATGATTGGTAAGGGCCAAGGGGAAATTTGGCCAGGACGCCGGGGTTACACCCCTACTCTTTTCGAGAAGTGCCCTGGAATTTTTAATGACCACAGAGAGTCAGGACCTCGGTTTTACGTCTCATCCGAAGGACGGCGCCTGTTTACAGTATAGTGTCCCCGTCACTAAACTGGGGCATTAGGACCCACATGGACCACAGGGTGAGCACCCCCTGCTGGCCCCACTAACACCTCTTCCAGCAGCAACCTTAGTTGCTTACATTTGGCAGGTTTCAGTCTGGCTTTTTGGATTTTGGTTTGGATTTTGAATGTTTACATTCACTGAACTGACAGAAAAAGTAACTTTGCAGAAAAAAAAAGAACTAAAGATGAATAGCAAAGATTTGAGCCAGTAGCAATTTCATAGTAGAGTTGTTTGCAGTGTGTCATTTAAAAATTACTTAGACCGCCCATGCTACCCCTCTGTTATTCTGGTATGGGCTGATTAAACCCAGAAGTTGTTAGCTCTGTGTGAGCATTTACACTTATCATTCATTAGAAATTAAGTGATACACATTTGCAGGAATAGAGCTGCTGAAGAGTCTGAACAGTGGGTGATAACGTGCAGATACATGAGTGTGAAATGAAAATTTGCAAAATGTAACACATTTAAATGTGGTGAATTGCTTGTAAATATATAGTAAAAAATGTCCTGGTCTGTGTGGAATATCCATGACAGATTAAAAATGAATGCTGAATTAATCCCATCATCCATGAGAGCTAGAATACAAAACTAAAACACCATTCAAAAGTTGGTTTTGCTTTTTCCCCCTTTATAGACTTTGGTTCAGTCAAATGTGGAGTTTTTTTATTAATCATGATTTGGAGAAAAGAAAATTCATTATTCCACATAAAAAAGTTTAGATATTGTAGTATAATAAGAGGTGAAAAATGTTAGGGACCGAAAACAATTCTGAATTTTCCTTCAGGATGATTTTAGAATTGATGTTTGATAAGTATATGCTGTTGATTTGTTTGATCTTGGGACTAAGAAGTTGTAGTAATGCCACACTGGGGCTGACATCTGTGCCTGCGACTAAACTGCACCTTTTCACTGGACTGATGGGAGCCAAAAATGTCCTGAACTTCTAGTGCTATTAACAGCATTATCTTGTAACAGAGGAAGTAGTCATTTAGATTACAGTACTGTATATTGCTATACATGTGAAGGGGGTGAAAAGTATTCTGGGTTAAAAAAGCACTTATGTTTATTATCTTTCAGGCTTAAGATTTTATGGTTGTTTTATACTGTCTATCTTAGGTGATAATTTTAACAGGGATGCCAGGGGAATTCTGGGGCTGACAAACTGTAATCTCATTGCTGCATGTGGCATCTTGTGATTCTGTCAGCTTACGATATGGTGCTGTTTTGCAATTTACACTTCCTATAATCTTGCCATACAGTACTTGTAGATCAAACTCTAAACGACTCTAAATTCGAAAG
The DNA here is from genome assembly GCF_059453375.1 of Lepisosteus platostomus. NCBI lineage: Eukaryota > Metazoa > Chordata > Actinopteri > Semionotiformes > Lepisosteidae > Lepisosteus > Lepisosteus platostomus. The sequence continues at coordinate 34,558,742 of NC_142621.1, forward strand.
CCCATGTTGTTGGTTTATATTTGTGTTTTTGCTACAGGGCACCTGTTGATGTCTGTTAGTATCTATTATTGTATGTTGGAAAATTGTAACATTTGTAGTAGTGTAATGTACAAATGAAATGACAAATGCAGGGTGCTGATTTTAAAATGGTTGTGTGGTTTAATACACTATAATGCCGGTGATTTGAAAAGAAACTTGTGAATTTCTCCTGTCTTCCCTCTCAGAACACATTTTCTTTGGCTCTTTTAGCTCTCCGTGATGTTTTTGTTTCTATCCACTTACCTGCCCAGTGTGCTTTAAGCCTGTACAGGGCCCCGGTGGGAGAAACGCTGCCTGCTTGCATCTCAACAGCACTGTTGAGGAACAGTGAAGTGCTCTCAAGGGGAGGGCTTGGTGTGTGCTGCCGAGTGCCACAGGCTCAAGGGGAGCAGGGAAAGCTTCGCTGCTCTCAGCAGACATTTCAGCCTCTGTGGTCACAGCCGTTCGTCTGAAAGAACAACATCCTGCAGCCCATATGGGCTGAACCAGTCTGAACCAGTTTGTGTTGTCTGCCCTTCTGGATCAAATTATCATGTCTACAAAAGGCCACAATCCCATATTATGGCACAGCATCAAAGGCAGACGCTTTGTTTAAACTCTTAAATGCTTTGTTTAAGCTTGTGCTGGAGTAATGAGGTTTGTATATGCACTACTGTTGTTTGGCATTGAAAATTTTCTATTTTCATAGAGAATTATTTTTTTTTTCGATCTCAGACCACCTGCGGCATTTACTGCGTGATATATTTTATAGGTAAACCACATGTATGCTGTCTTCAATTGGCGCTTCTGTTGCTCAGTTGCTCTCTTGCTTGTCGCAGCTGTGATTTATTGTGGCCCTCTGTTTGAAAGCTCTTTCTGTTTCTACCAGAGAACCTTTGTATTAGAGTATTAGAGTCAGTTCTGCTGAGATGTTTTGCATGCTTGCTGTTCAGCAGGAGTTGTGCCCTGAAAACTCTGAAGAGCTGAGTCATGTCGCGAGTTCAGTTATTGCTGAAGGCTGAAGGGTAGAGATTGGCTGTGTGCCGGTGAATGATTTCAAGAGCATTGAGCTGTCAAGTACGGGAAGCGCCTGTGCTCACTGGCTGCATGTTTGCAAAGTCAGCTACCCCAGGTTTCTTCAAAATATGCAAACCTTTTGCAGTTTACTTGTCAGGAAGGGCAGACATGATCGGAGTTTGAAAACCTTGATGTGCTCAACTTGCATTTGGTACCTCTTCAAAGCTACAGAACTGCCATTCTTAGCTCTTACAGTGATAAAGCAGGCCCGATGAGATGTGCTTGCTATAAAACATGAGCTGTTTTATTGATAACTTTGATAGAAAAATGATACAAATCAGATTTCTTTTTTTTTACCACATATACATTGTATTGCAAATGATTTTTCTATATCATTTTTTTAGAATTTGCCCACCGTCTTGTGGATCTGAAATTGTGTTGTTACATCTTGGCACATGATGTTGATCCCTGCATCCATGTGGGGCGAGTCAGACTCCATGTTTTAAACATAGGAAAGGTTATAAACGAGAGGAGGCCATTTCACCCATCTAAACCATTTAGCAGTTAAGGGCTGAATGAGATCCTTGGGTGAATTAACAGTTTTGTGCAAGAAACCAGGGTCTTAGGTTCAACAATATAGCTGGGTAGTCTGTTCCATACTCCCACGACGATTTCTGAGCACTTAGGGGACCCAGTCTCAAACTTGCAAATGTCTTTAGAAGTTAAGGCACTCAGAAGTTTTAAAATTAAAATGTATAAATCCCCTAAGGAATGTTTAGTCAGATCGTGCTCATTGTCAAGCATATGAACAGACCCTGGGCTTCTGAATAGTTTTCCAAAATTTAACAAATAGTTAATTCCTGTTTTTTTTATTATTGGAAGTTTGGATTCTGCTCATCTTCTGTGATATCTCCACAGAACTTTCATCTGGAAGCTGATATTGCATTCAGAAGTAATGTTCCATATATAATGGGCAGCACAAGTGTAATGTAATTCTTATTAAACAGTAACTCAAGAATAATTTCAAACGAAACAGATATGCTTAATTTCCAAAAGTGTCGAAATGAAAATAATATATATATATATTGGGTTTGTAAATATAAATAAATACCTGGACTTTGTAAATTTGTGTTTCTGTCCATAAATATTTTTGCAGTTGTATGTTGGAAACAAAATGGTTTCCGTATATGTTGCCTTCTTTATGCTTGCAGAATGCTTCCCAGAACAAAGGAAATGTGTTTCCCATAGAAGGCCCAGCTGCTTTGTAGGCAACATTTTGCCTTTTGCCAATAAAGATGAGCTCACTGAGCACGAGCCTTGTGACCTTCAACAAGAGATGACATGGTGTGAATTGACATTGCTGTCCAATGTGTACTTTCAATTCAATTAGAATCAATTAATTGATTTAATGGAGTAATAAGGAGACACAGTACATACTGTATATACATTACATTTATACATAACCAAGATTGAACCGAGACATTAAAAGAACTTGTGAACAACATGTTAAAAAGTATGTTGAATTAAAAAAAAATTAAAACTGCTCCGATTAGTAAAAGGGGAGAGAAATGACTAGAATAGTAGAAAAGCCTGCGTATTGGAGATATTTCAGAAATCATTCTTGTCTACGCTGTCTGCACTTTGTGGCAGCCCTGTGTGCATTGAGGAATTCTCTTCATTTTGGTTATTGGATGAATTCCGACCTGTTACACAATCATAAATCCAAACAACATTCAATGAAAAAATACAGTGCAGTACATTTAAAGATACTGTGAAAAGGTGCAGCAATAAATCAGTTTCACAAAATAATGCTTTGTTAAACAGTAATGAAGGGTAAAAGTGGTGGTTATGTGATTTGCAAGCTTCCTGGCCTCAGCCTGGATTTCCATCCCCTGTGCACTAGCCCACCATCAGTCTACTGCTGGCTACACACCATACATTCCTACACAGCTACTTCTACTGGTGCACTACTGTCTACCTTCCATCCTGGTAGAGGAGTAGATCCACTCCTTGCACCCACTTTGAGCTTTTGTTGAAAATTCCAAGAGCTTTTTTCTACATATGTGCCTTTTATATAGACATAATGTGTTTCTTTAAACCTTACACCTCGCACGCACACTTGACTAATCCAGTATACCAGAATCCCGCTTCTTTGAAAATTCTAGTTTCTGGCTTGCTCTCAGATTAATTAAACTGCCCTTTCGCTCCACTGATAGAAGACACCTGTGTAGACAATGAATCGAGAAGCATCCACATGACACCCGGATGACAGACTGAATTAATCCAGAGGCTGGCCGGGCAGTCAGCATCTACATTCAGTATTTTGCATGTTGTGCTTTATGTATTTCATCCATCCATTTCATGGAAGTGCAGCCCCCATCTGGGTGATGCACCAGCAGTTCCATTGTGCAACAGATTGGGTGGAGAAATAACACATTATTTTTACCAGTTGAAGCCATTTTTTACCATGAAGGGTGTTATTCTAGGGAGGCCAGAGTTTGCAAGCCCAAAGCGGAATTTGGTCCCCGTCTGTGAGGTTGTTGGTCTTGTAGACTGGTGAGCAGTGTTTTGGAAATTACGGTCTACAGGATGACCAGCTGTTAGAGTGTCAACACCACCTACTGTGGTAACCTAGTTTTTCTTAGAGATCTCCCATCTTAGAACTGACCAGGCCCAGTCCAACACCTCTCAGTGTGATATGGATTTGACTTCTTTTGCTGTAAGAGCCAGAAATGATCACCTCTTGCTTGAGAAGTGCCACAATAGCAATCCCAATGACTTAAGAAGAAACGTTTTCCTCTCTGGGTGGCACGAGGGGGCATTGGTTAGCATTGCTGCTTCACAGCCACTGGGGTCCTGGGTTCAATTCCTGGGGTGCTATTTGCGTGGAGTTTGTATGTTCTTTCCCTGTTCACCTGGGTTTCCTCCAGGTGCTGTGGTTTCCTTCCACGGTCCACAGACATATTCTTAGGTTAATTGGCCTCTGTAAAAATAAAATGGACACTGGTATGAGTGTACACTGTGTGCTCTGCAATGGACTGGCGTCCTGCCCAGGGCGTATCCCACCTTGCGCCCAGTGCTTCCCAGAATAGACTCTGGGCCACTGTGACCCTGAATTGGATAAGCAGATGTTGAAAGTGATGTGACGGTGATGTTTCCCTCTGTGGTGGGGGCTGCTCAGGGCTGTTTGAAAAGGAAATGGTTAGTGGAACATGATCTGGTCATGTGGGTTTAAGGAAACATGAGAGATGAACTGAAAACTTTCACTGCTGGTTTTGCCTTTCTGCAGAACTGGGTGCATGAGAGCTGTCAGTGTAGGAGATCTGATGGCCTGTAGGGCCCGGATTTCCTTCTTTTGAGTCATGAGCTCAGCGACTTTTGCCACCACAGCTTTCTCGAAGGAAGAAAGAAAAGGTTATGTTGAAATCATGAAAAGGTGAGTTAGCATTTTAAACTTTTTTTTCTTTTAAAAATTGGAGAAATGAAAGTGGTTCTGGAGCACACTACAAGCATGGTGTACAAACAAGCATGGGTGAATCCTGAAAATGTATAAGAAGACATCCAGTGAGTTATAGCAACTATAGACCCATCTCTGCTATAGATACAGCACAGTGTCTCGCACAGCACCTTGGGAACCCCGAGAAGGAACATGAAAATGACTTGTCTGGGTTCTTGCACCTCAGTCACTTAGAATAAAGGCTTCCAGTTACACGTGCTTCCTGGGATTTCCCTGAAAAAGAACATTCTGGAATAGTTCTTGCCTTTGTTTTGAAGTGCGATGATTCATTTTACCTGAAAAATAAATTTCGTACCTTTGCACGATTTGTCAGATTCGATGCCTGTGACAATATTGCATAAACACGATGGAGAAAACATTCAAACAGGAAATTGACTATATTTATGTAGAGAAACCCATAAATTCAAATTCTAAACGATAACATTAACTTAATTAACATGCTGTGACGGACTGGTGTCCCATCCAATGTGTCTGGCTCCCCATGACCCTGCATGGGATGAAGTGGTTATAAAATGGATTGATTAATTACATGTCAATTAATATTCAGTCACTGTAATTTCCAGGGTAGCATTACGTTTTAGTGGGAAGTTTGGTTTTGATTTGGATGCTACTGATTTCAGTCATACTGTATGTATGTATACAATCTATGCATCACATTAGAAATGAAGTGTTGTGTGTTTTTCTTCATTAATAATCAGAATGAAATTTTCGGTTTCATTCGAAAGATGTTTTGCTTTAACAAAAGCTCAAGTTTTTTGAGAAAATGTATAATTAAATTTAGTTTTTTTTTCCTAGAGTATGCTAGTTGAAACATTTCCTTAAGCAGCAAGAGTGTTGACTTCACAGTGATCATGCAGAAATGCACCGTGAGATGTACTGTAGCTGTAATGGGAGGCAGGTTCATAGTATATGGTGAGATTGAGTGTCTAGGGGAGGTCTGTGAAGTAGCTCTGTAGGCTACTCTGTGTGTAAGGCTTACATTTTTTGGTGCTGAGTAATAATAGGGTGGGGGAGGGTGAGTTGATGTGTTATTCGTTATGGTGCTGAAGAAATTCGACAATATACAACACAAAAAACTACAAACTGTTTGTTCTTGTAAAATGCCTGTGGTTCTTTTTAAACTTTTTATAGTTATATAGCTAATAAGGAATAATTACAATCCATATTCTCAGAAAAAAATGTGGCTCATTTAAAATACATTGCTGAGCTCAAGCAGAGTGTAATTACTGGAGTGTATCTAATCTTTAATTTCAGCCTGCATTTTAAGGGATCTTTGTTTAGCTGTTCCAAGCAGATAAAAGAATGTCTTTCGAGATGTTTTGTATGTTGATATTCATTTAATGAAATGCAAATTAAGCAACATAGAATATACACAAATGTGTAGCAAAATGTTCTGAAAGTAAGGTAAAAAGACTTTAGTTGTCCTTCACAGGGATACTAAGTAATTAGCTGAATTGTAAAATGTTAAATAAAAACGTACTTTCCAAGTCTTAATATCAAGGGGATTTTAAACCCCTAGACATCTGAGATTAACTTCAGCTGTTCCAGTACTTCTGTAGGCGTACCTGTGGGTTGAAGAAACGACACACAAATGGTTTGTTTTTCTTTGCCACAACATTTTTGTGGATTAGTTCTTGATCTGGGTATAGCAGAAATATTAATTTATACTCATATGCGGTCTAGCCAAAATTTAAGAGAATATCTCACCACACTGCATGTTTCATGATTCCTTAGAACCATCAAGTAGTAGCAAACCAGGCCTTTTCTTAAGTGTGTCATGCGGTGCCTAAGTGGGCCGATGCAAATTATTCTCCCAACAGGCATGATTAGACCAACTTGGGATTACACTCTAATATTGTGGTAGCACAGTAAAATCAGCAATTTTTTTTCCTTGATGTGTGAGACAGTGCTGTAGTTGCTGCATGCATTTACTCCACATGCCTAGAAAAGGTGTTTCAGGAGTGGGGCTTAAGAATGTCACATTTCTTATCTACTGAGACAAAGGAGAATGTTTTCACATCCATTAACCTTGCTTTCTCATTTGAACCACCATGAGCCACCCTGAGGAAATCTCAGAAAAACTATGAAATGTCATAGGAGTTATGCACTAGATATCTCTCAGGCCGCATTCATGGTCTGTCTGTTGGGTGGTATCTGATGAATCAGTAACTGATCAACTGTAACTCTGCCTTCCCTAGTCTTCATTTTGCTTCACAGCAGCACAATGTCTATAGAATTAGAATAATAAGATATAAAAATCATTAGATTAGTAAAAGGGGAAGGGAATGACTAGAAAATAAGGAAATGGAACTTGTGTATGACTGTTGGTAAAAATGTGTTTATGATATTTCAGAAATCCTTGTAGTCTACACTGGCCACTGTGGGTTAATGAAGTCCATGGCTGGTAATTGGATGAATTCAGTCCCCCCAGCCTGATTTCTTAAAGCTTTGTTGCTGTCCAGTGTCCTTTTCTGCTTTGTGTCTTCTGCCCATACCTGGCATTCTGGAGCACTTTATAGTCTACATGATTCAGCAATGTAGCCCTTCCCTGGCCTAATCTTAAGTAAATAAAGAAAAGTATTGGAATTAAAAAAAGGAAATTTTACATGTTTCCTAGTGTAAAGTATCACTTGGCATGGAGCCAACTGTGGAACAGGCTGTCATGCAGTCTGAGTTCTGCAGGGAATTAGACTGAGTTACTGTGATACAAGCCTGGTATAGTATAAAGTAATAATTCCTATGAGTCGAGAAGGTAGGGAGCAGAGAGAAAAATAACAGTTTATAAGTTAATAATAATTGAGAATAATTCCTTAAATTATATAGCGTTTTTCTGGACACCCCACTCAACACGCTTTATAGGTAATGGGGACTCCCCTCCACCACCATCAATGTGCAGCACCCACCTCGATGATGCTACAGCAACCATAGTGTGCCAGAACGCTCACAACACATCAGCTGTCAGTGGGGTGGAGAGGAGTGATGAAGCCAATTCATAGATAGGGGAAGTATTTCATGTACTGTAACAGAAGAATCCCTTTGGATTTTAGTGAAGGCTTTTTTTTAAGGCTGTCAGAATAACAAGATATGACTGGACCAAAACAAAGCATTTGAATTGATTTCTCCAGAAAATGTGTGAAGAGAGCAGTTCTTGAGATGAATGTGTTATTTTTGACCAGATGTTAAATACGGAAACTTGTGGGAAAATAAGTATGTTACCTATATTGCTGCATTTGAGTGTTTGTTCTTACTTTATTACATTATTTCCTGGTATTCTGAGGCAGTTACCCAGGGTGATGTAGATAAAATAGGACTGTTGGCATAAGGAGCTGTTTGAACCCTTAAGTAAATATCAATGCTAATTGGTTCATGAAAGCTTTAAGGAAATGGTTAATGAAAGCTGTTAAAAACATGTATATTACAGAAAGCAATTGACTGTCTTTGCTGACCATACTGTGTGTGTTCTGTAAACCTGGCTTGTAAATCTAGGTGTTGGTCATTCGAGTAGAAATACTGCTTTTTTATTATAGCTGTACGAATCTGGTCTCTGCTTTTACCTTTGTGGCACTTCCAAAATGTTTTTTTTCTCGAATGCAACATGCTCTCAGAGTAGTGCACTCACTTCTTTTCCAGAAAAAAACAGAATAACTCTGAGTGCCACAAAGTCAAAAATGCTGTTGCGTAATGTGGATTGCATTTTCTTCTTGTTAATTTTGAGATTTTTTTTTTACCACACTGTGTGAAGCAGTTCTTTTTGAAGGCAAGGCGACGAGGATCACCTCATGAAATCAATCTTATTCACTCAGCCATGAAACACTTTGAAACAGTGGATTAATTGCTGAAATTTGCAGTGAATATTTTTTTCCAACTGTGTTCATTTTCTCAGTTTTCCTTTTCACCCCACTGTGTAGCAGAAGCAAGCATTTATGTACTGTATAACACAGACCTGAATCAGAATTAATAGCCTGCTTAGATGGTTCTGTTTCGAGTATTGGGGAAAATGGTCACAGCAAATTCTTTTCCTTATTTCCTATATGTAGTATCTTCTTCAGAATGTATAGTTGTTTAAGTTTAAAATCGGTGAAGGTACACAAAACTAAGCATTGCGTATTTCCAATAGATTGACTGTAATAGCCCTTTATTCTATTTATATCTCAGTCTTTTAATTTCAGGAGATACTTCTGCAGTGTTTACTAATATTTGTAATTTGGTGCAAACTTGACTAGTTTACTATCTCAGAATCTCAATTTTGATGATAATTAAGTGTTTCGAGTAGTGTTTCTAGTACAGATCCATGTCTTAATCAACATCCAAGTAAAGGGAAGTTCTTGACTTCTTAAGGTCTAACTGTGCCTAATAATTTACTATGTCTTGTTCCCAGAGCAAGTATTTATTTTGTGCTGCCATGCATATTTAAAAAGACAGTAAAGTTAAAACAGCTAAAAAGGTCCCATACACTCTCTTTTTATTATGTTACCAGAAAGCTGCAAACATTACCCAGAGGTAACTGCAATTGCAAATGTTCACCCATGGGAAATACATATTTAAACTTGTGTGTTAGTTTTATCATATTCAGTCAAAGAGATTATCATATTTGTTTAGAGTTAAGTATGTTCTGTAGAGGTGGATGATTCTATAACAGTGAATGCTTTAACAAATATACTGTATTGGAAAAGCAGCAGAGTAGAGATTTGATCAATAAAAGATAGCCCAGTCTTTCTATGTCACTGGAGAGGCAAATAAGAATGATTCCATTATAAATTCGCCATATTCTGGAGGTACCTTGACTTTGAACTTCAGTGCACAAACTATTGTCTTCCTCCTGTACTGGAGGTGTGGGGAGAATGGAGAGTAACAGATAGGATAGACATTTTGAGAAGGTGCAGTGCACAAAGAAAAACAACAAAAGGAAGAAAAAGAACAGGAGACAAACGGTTCATTCCTTCCTGGAATAGATCACTTTTCACAAAGGCCTCTAAAAACACCCATGTGGCAGTTATCTGGCTTGTAATCTCTGGGTTGTACTGCGCAGAATCTAATCTGTTCAGAATTCCATCTGTCTAGACAGAGGTTAGGAAATCTGGATTTTAATTTTTTTGGGGGGGGAGGAAACAAATAAGTAATGCATTCAACAACACAATAAAAAATCAAACACATATTCTCATATTCACTTAGCCAGGGGATAAACCTTCCTATCCATCTCTTCCCTTTTCATTGTACTTTCCCAGGTGAAACATTAGGTTATTTCTGCATTATTGCAAAAAAGCCATGAAAATGTGTAGAATTTAAGGCCCTTTTCCCCAACAGCACTGCAATTGACCAGATTTTGAAGTGTTGGTGTACCGACTACCAACAGAACACGCTGATTCCATTTTTTATTTTCCGGGTTTTCGAGAGCCCCAGTGAGTCTGTTCAGTGTGTTAGGGCACTTTGTGTACCCTTTAGTTTGTCTCCCTTCAGTTGTGAAACAAAACCAGTTTCATGGCACTGGGGTAAGGAGATAAAAGATGTGGACTGCAACCACAATGAATTGCAGCTGATACTGGTAATTCGTGGGAAGAAAGTGCCTGACAGTGGTTTTCCTAAAAGCTTTGCTTCTCCAAATTGCTCAGACTTTTGTAATTCACTCCCAACTCTTTTGTCAATAATTTTTAAGCTGGTGCAAGAAGGATATGCTTATTGGAATTCAAACTATGCATCAAACATATTTGACTGCCCTGTCTATGGATTTATGGCATTTGAGTGTATATTGCAGAAATTGTAAGGATCCTCCTTCTAGTGGGCTGTGATGCTGTTTATATTTATCAGTGAGGGAAGTGTTCTCTGATTGATAGAGCCTGGCTACATAATAGCCTAGGAGCAAAGTAATAATATATGCTTGAGCTGGTTGCCCAAGCGACCAGTCTGAAACTTGCACAGATACAGGAGTTCACTTAAATATTGGAATGGTGAGCTTAAAATAGAGGCATTGTGTTACATTGCAAAGAACATTTAGTCCTCCCTACTGTATGTGATTAATACCGTAAGTATGGTGATTCTTCTTGTCTCCTGTCATTATACTGTAACATTTATTTAGAGCGAATTGTGTTGGGGGTGCACACAGAGTGAAGATACCGCTTGTGAGACATGGGGTCCAGGATTCTGGGTTCTATACAAGATTGGGGTACCTTCTTGAGGTGGCATTTGTGTGTTCCCCCAGGTTTGTAGTGGATACTCTACTCTTGTTTCTCATGGTCACAAAACAGATTAATGAGCATGATTAAATGGCTTCCAAATTGGTCCATGTACCCCTTGCAGTGGACAGACTTCCTCTTCAGGATGCTGTCCTGCCTTGCACCCTGTGCCCACTGGATTGGGCTTGGCACAGGTACACCCTCTAAGGATCAAGAGGCTACTAAGGGCTAGATGTGAGAACATTAAGGGCCTGACTGAGGGACAACAGTGGGCTGTTTTACAGCAGCTTATTTTGGTTGATCTTTATGATGCTATTAAATTTCTAATTAAGCCATTATCTCTTTTGCTTAAGGGGATTTACAAACAGCTGCTGTCTGGTCTGGCCATTTGCACTCATCTGTTCAAGCGTTTTTTTCTTAGCCCTCTTACGAAAAACACTGGGCTAGTGAACTGTTCAATTTAAATGTAAATATACTGTATATTTAAGTCTTTTGCAGAATCAAATTGATTAGTTGCAGCTTCACAACCAGAAGATACCATCGGACACCTGTGTTTTTCTGAATGTCTAAGCCCCTTTGAATTCCTTGTTCTTTTGCATTTACAGTAGAACCGTGATTAAAATCTTACATTTCCGTTTACCAAGGTAACTGTCACATGGGAGACTACAGTAACCGTTTCTCGAAACAGACTTTGAGAGGCCTTCTGTTCTGCTGCAGATTAATAAAGGGCAGCTGTTGCTGCTGACGATCAGACTGTAATTGACATTGGTAAGAACCTTGTCATCATGTGGCACAGAGGGGAAATGCACTTGTTTCCCTTCTGCTGATAAGCATCGCAGCCTTGGTTACTGCTCCCCCAGCAACACTTTTGTGATTGGAGCTGCCTTATGGATCCCAGTAGCTTGTCGTCCGCCCGTCACTCTGTGTGTAGTGACGTCCTGTTTGTTCAGCTGCTGCATTTATCCCAAAGAACACGGCATGGTGGCGCAGTGGCTAGCATTGCTGCCTCGCAGTGCTGGGGCCCTGGGTTCAGTTCCTGGGGTGCTTTCTGTGTGGAGTTTGTATGTTCTCCCTGTGCTTGTGTAGGTTCTCTGGATGCTGCTGTGTCTTCCCATAGCCCTAAATCATACTGTTAGGTTAAGTGGCCACTGGGAAAATTGCCCCTGGTGTGAATGTGTTTGTTTCTGTGCGTGCCCAACGATGGACTATATGTCTTGTATATATTGCTTGGCACTGTGACACTATATTGGGTAAAGACATTATAAAATGGATGGGTGGATGTATCCAAAGGAATGCGTGAGGTCTACTGTATAAATACAAATATACAAATAAAAAAAAATGTATACATTATAGTAGGCTTGATTGTTCGGTAATTACATCCACAAAGTCCTAGTAAACTGAATTTTGTCATTGCCACACATGTTTTGAAGTGTATAAGATGAAAGTAGCGAGATGTGGAAGTAGAATTATCTGGAGCCTCTTTATCATAGCAGTGCCCTTCAGTTATGTAGTCAGATATGTGTGTTTATACAGTACTAAACAAATTTGTAATCTGGCCAATTTATTCTGGGCATCTTTTTGTTCTGCTTAATAATAGCTCTGCATATCTAGTGATGACAAAATCTTGTGCCGTTTAAGTTAGTTGTCGTAAGAGAACTGCGTGTACTGGACAGTGCCTGGTACAGTATAAGTTATCCAAATAGCAAAGCTCGAAGGTATTGAGTTGAATGAGGGAACTAAGTTGTAAATTTAATACAGTATCTGTTTTGTTTCTGATTTATAGCTAAAAACAATTAGCCCAGACAAAACTAGAGCAGGAATGTACAGCAGCTGTTAGTTAAATATGTGTGTTCATTACTCCAAACAGAGGAAAATCCTGTTTACGGTCATAGCCTGTTGATGGACTTAACTTGCCTTTATTAGTTTATGTTGTGTCTACCCACTTGGTTGTGGTTTGTAGTTGTAATTTTAACAAATAAGATCTAATTTTAAAGAGTTACTGTACTTGGAATGAATTATATGAATGTGGAATGATTACTGTATGTGGAATGAGTGATAATTCCACATACAGTAAGCAGTTTATATGATGAACATTTCTAAGGGGGAAGAACATTCCTTCTCCATAGAGCTGAGTAGTTTAAGCAGCGGGGTCTGGTGAAAGGCAGCACCTGGGACTGATAACATGTGCTGGCTGAGCGAAAACATAAATGTTTAAACAAACATCCGTAGTTGTATTTAATACTGGGAACACCCACACAGCCACACAACTATCTAACCTGCAGGCCACAGTATGTACGGCTACAGAGCTGTGTGTCTGAACAGGTTGTTAGCAGTACTGGGACTCCACAGGGGACTGTCCTTGCTCCATTCCTGTTCACCTTTTACACCTCTGACTTCAGGTACAACTCTGAGACATGTCATCTGCAGAAGTTTTCAGATGACTCTGCAATTGTGGGGTGTATTAGAGAGGGGAGGGAGGAGGAATATAGGAGCTTGATTACCAATTTTGTGGAGTGGTGTCATCTTAACCATCTCCAGCTTAACACCAGCAAGACCAAAGAAATGATCTTTGACTTTCGAAGGAATAAGTCTCCGCTGAACCCTGTTTCCATCCAGGGTGAGGACATTCCTACAAGTACTTAGGGGTACACCTGGATGATAAGCTGGAGTGGTCTGGTAACACTGATGCCCTGTACAAGAAAGGTCAGAGCCAACTCTATTTTCTTAGGAGACTCAGGTCCTTTGGTGTGTGTGGAACACTGCTACACATTTTTTATGAATCAGTGGTGGCGGCGACCATCTTCTACGCTGTGGTGTGCTGGGGCAGCAGCATCATGACAAAAGATGCAAATAGGCTCAATAAACTCATCAAGAAGGCTGGCACTGTGCTGGGGATGAGCCTCAACCCCATGTAGGTGGTGGCTGAGAGGAGAATGCTGACCAAGCTCACAGCCATCATGAACAACACCTCTCATCCGCTTCATGGGACTGTTACTGGGCAGCGGAGCACATTTAGCAATAGACTGCTCCAGCTACGGTGTTCAAGGGAACGTTTCCGCAGGTCTTTCCTCCCGGCGGCTGTCAGGGTGTATAACGCTGCCCTAGGCTAGGACTTTTAGCCCTTCATTTGCTCCTCTATGGACAGCATGTTTACTCCATTGTACTTTTTGGACAATCAGTCTGTATAAACCTATGCACATTTTGCACATATTTTATTGTTTTTACAGTGACTATGATCAGCACATTTTGCACACACCTATGTATTTATTTATTTTTATTTATCTTGTTTGTCTTTTGTTTTATAACTATTCTGATGTCTGTTTTGCTTGTCTTGGGCTGGACTGCTGTAACACATCAATTTCCCTACGGGATTAATAAAGTATTATCTATCTATCTAACCTTTCACATACAGAAAACCTTAATGGCCATCCCACACCTGTGTCAGTTAATAGAAAGGTGCGCCATCACACATGCTCTTTACATTTTTTTCACGTGACATCACTGGAGGATAAGGTATCATGATGGATTAACCCAGTTTTATTGTTCCCTGTGACGCAACCTCAAAACTGCTTGGCGCCGAGAAGGGGGAAGATGTCTTTCACATGTCGCCCAAATGAGCAAACCTGTTACACACAGCTCATTATATTGAAAAAGTAGTTGAAATGTAATTGGGAATTATTTTGCATAAAACGTACGGAAGCTCTGGGATACTTTTAGTAAATTGGCACCTGATACATTCCAGTGTTTAAAACAATCTCTTACACTGACAGGCTAAAAGACTTTTTAGTCTTGAACAGAGCATCCTGGAACATGATCTAAGTATTCAGAATCCTCCCTCCTGGGCTGTGACATAGTAAATCTAGGGCACTTCTTCTGAATGAACAGTGAAATGAGAACAGACACAAGTGGAAACTATGCTCATATTTAAAACTGAGAGCAGAAGGCCTCCTCTCATTTTAACCATTGTTATGTTCTTATGAAGAGTGTCTCAATACAAAGAAGTCACTCATCTGAAGTTACCAGAGAAAGACACTTTAATGTGGCTTCTTTTTTATACTTATTATTAATTAATAATAATAAGAGTTTTCAACCTAATATATGAGTTTGGTAGTCCCTATGCATAGTTTTGGCACAAAACACAACGAAAAGCACATTTTGCATCCAGCCAGTTCTTCTCTTAGGTCGAAGGGTGTTTAGGAGGTTTTTTAGTGCTGAGGGAGATTTCTACATTTTGTGATTTATGTTGTTATTTTCTCCCTCTGTTTTCTTCATCTTGGAAATGGTGAGGAACCGGTTTGAGTATTAGTGTGATGTTCGTTGTTCTTTGGAAGGCTATGGAAATGTTTGGATGGGTTTTTGAGAAGCTCTCTGCTCAAGCAGACATTGGCATAACATCAGCAGAGCTGTCTGTTTTGGAAATGCAATCACAAAAACATCTGTTAAACAGGCAGCAGCAGTCACCAAATAAACCCACTGGTGTTGTTTTTGTGCTAGTTCATCCACTCAAGGACTCCCACTAGTAAAACAGTGTGCTAGTGTGTTTTTGCTGTTGACCCCGGGAATTGTTTTTTTCAGTAGGACGAACTCGTCTATTACAGTGGCAAAGAACATAAAATTGGTTATGCGCCGAATAAGATATGTAATAAAGAAAAAAGGCAGATATGACCTAGGCACATGCTTTTAAAAGAGGTCACTGCAGTGTTTAAACTTGAGAGAAGCAAGTCCCAACAAGCTGCTCTGTTTCATACTACATCATGCTACATCTCCCAGCCATGCAGTGGCCTTCAGCATGGCCTTGATGATAAATATTTGGACAGCATGTTTTTTGTGTGCATTTCTGACTGCATTGTGGTTTTTCTGTTTATGCACGTTTTCATTCTCGTGTTTCTATTACATTTTGAAACCTGAGTCACCCTTTACAATATCAGTTTCCTTCTCATTTCTTACACGCGTTGGAAACACCTGGGACTTCCCTTGTCTGAGTAACGATTAGGGAAGCAGCTGATTTTGGCATATTGAAGTCATTTGTCTGTGAAACCTGAAAATCGTTGTTTCAATGCAGTATTCACTACTCCTAGCTAAAAGTGGTGGAACACAAGGAATATATTGTAATCCTAAATAAAAATTTTATTGAAAACTTTTGATTAATCTAGAGATTACATCTAGACAGTGATTTTACAGCAAATGTCTTTAATAATAACAGCAGGGCTAGGTATTCCATTACCAAATTCAGTAGTTTTTTGTATAAGAATGTAAAAAAAAAATAGATCAATGTCAATAATTAATGTAATCTCTGACAGTACTGTCTATAGATTATCCTGGTTGACAGGTCTTTTTAATCAATTTTAATATGAAGTATTTAATGGGAAGTTTGTCTTCTAATGCCATGTAATAAACGGCGATAATTGTTGCTGAGAAATCTTAGATTACTTACAGTGAAGCAATAAATTTAGCATAATACGTGTGTACACTGATAGCAATAGTTATCACTTGTATACTGCTGAACATCTTATTGCTCAGGCAAGGAAGCAGGAAGGCGTCCCACCCTTATTTCACAAGAGGAATCTTGTCACATTAGCCTATTCTGTTTCTTGCTGTCTACTTCCCTTCTCTTATGTTTATAGTCATCCATCCATTTTATAATCACTTCATCCAATTCAGGGTTGCGAGGGAGCTAGAGTAACAGGCACAAGGCAGTGTACAGTGTACATCAGCCATCAGGACACCAGTCCATCACAGGGCACACACAGACACACCGAGGCCAATTTTCCAAGAAGCCAGTTATTCCACCATTATGTTTTTGGAATGTACACAGATAGCAGCCCAGGTCTGGAATTGAATCCAGAGCCCCAGCTACTAGCAATCCTAAACACTACACCACCGTGCTGTCCCCATACGAGTCTCAGTCCTCTTTTTCCTTCCTCTCTCTCTCCACACAGGCTTTCAGCTTTGATTTGTTTTTTCTCCGGCAAGCAAAAAGGGCAATTGAGTCCCAGCTTTCAAAACCAGAGCTTCCCCTGGCTCAAACCTGTTTTGTTCCCCAGAGTTAATCTCATTACAGGTTTCCATTGTGATCAGAAAAGGGACATGAAAGCACATCACTGTTGCTTTTCAGACTCAAACTTTATTGAAGAGTCGTGCTATTTTTTCCCTTTTGGTCACAGGAGAGTAAACTTTGCACTTCCCCTTTGAGTCACAAGTTACAGTATGCACACATCCTCTATGTTGTGCAATCAATTTTCATGGCAGGCGTCAAACTTTCAGTGTAATAGAATTACATGTGGGGTTTAATTAGTGTGACAACCTGGTTTACAGTTTTGATCATTTCTTTGTACCTTCAGCACAAGGCAGATGCATTGTATGTACAGCAAATCTTTGTCTGATTTTGTACTAAAATACATCCATCTATGTTTTAAAATGCCCTTTTCTGTACAGGGTCGCGGAGGGACTGGCAAGCAAGGGGCACAATGTGGGATAAACCCTGGGTGGGATGCCAGTCCAGTACAGGGCAAACACAGACACAAACATGCTCATACCAAAGCCAGTTTTCACAGAAGCCATTTAACCTCCCAGAAAGTCTTTTGATTGAGGAAGGAAACCAGCGCACCTGGCGGAAACCCACATGAACACTGGGAAAACATACAAATTCTATGCAGAAATCATCTCAGGAAATTAACTTTAATTTTAAAAACAAACCTTCCTCCATGAATTCATGAAGAATGCAGACAACCTCAGCAGTAATGTGCTTGATTTAATCGCCCAAATCTTCCCTGTGTCACTGAAGCTGCATTTTTAAAACTGGTGTATTGTGGATGAAGATATGCTTGGTGTTAGTAATATCTGAGTGCTGAAAGGCATTCTAAATCAGTTTATGATTTCCACTTTAATCTTCTTAAAATAGATTTTCTCTTCAACTCAAGAAGTATACTCAAAGCAGGGGTCCTAATGTGTACTGTGTTGGATAATTGCAGGCTTTGTTAAAGTCATTAGCACTCTTGCTTTTAGACATGTTAATAGTATATTAGAGAAAATGGCCAAACTTAAAAGGGCAAGATGCAAGCATTAATTCATTTTGTCACAGCAGGGCACCCAAGCTTTGAAAAGAGCATTGGTAAAGTTTGTGACACGATGGTTAGGAGACACATTAATTCGTTTTGCCATTTTGACTAATTAAATCAGCCAGCAGGGACATAAGTGAAGCTGTGGTTTGTGAAGCTGTTCTCACTTGGGTTCTTAGGATGTTTTGTTCTCATTCACTGTGTTTCTGTGAATCAGATATGCAGGTAACATTTAATATTCTGCCTTAATTAGCAGATTTTCTGCTGTGCTGTTTGGCCATGGTGCCTTTGTAACTTTCTTTGTTTATTGATTGTTTTTGAAATTGTTTTTTTCTGCTGACACCCCCCTTTCTAAAAATGCACCCTTGTGTCCTCTCTGTTAACCAGTGCTCAAGCCAAAAAGGGAAAGGTGCTGTGTCTAGGTTTTCAGGGAAAAAAGATTCGAGACTATAGCATATGTTTGGGTTTCTGAGTGCCTTTCCTGTTCACCAAACTTTGAGATGTCACCGCAATCCCAGCAGTGCCAGCGTACCATTTTAATCTTTCACTTTTTAAGTAGTCTGCCCTGCTCTTCCAAACTCTCTCTGGTATCCAAGGTAATACTCGGCCTTCTTTCTTCTGTTGGTATCCCCCTCTCTGCAACACTCAACTCATGACTCATTACACTCTTAAAGAGAAAATGCAGTCCCAATTAGACTGGTTATTAAATCTCTGTAACAAAAATAAATTAATTGATATTGTTGCAAAAGTGTCCAAGTTTTGAATTAAGCAGAAAATCGACAAATTTGTGAAAGTACTGTATGGTTGCCATATTGTCGGAAACCACTGGTCTTGCCACAGGCGAGAACGAGACCTTGCGTGAATTGCAACATGAAGCGGCCCTTCCTGCTCACTAGTTACTGTTATTATCTAATGAAAAAGAGAATAGGTGCAGTTGGTGCAGCAGATATTTCACTCCAGAAGTGTTCCAACGTGATCTGTATGCAGAGTTAACAGGTAAGTTGTCTCTAAAATCTAAACTGTTTTAAAGTTGAGAATAATGTTTCTTTTAGATTAGAAGAGATGTATTCACAAGCATACTTGTTTACAATGGAGTTTTGTTGCCTCGTTTTAAATCACACACGATGACGGCAATATGGCACTGCGCATGCCTGGAAATGTAATCTATTTTGTGATGTAAATTGGAGGTCTTACACTTTATAGTGTATATTTTGCTTTCATTATGGTACTCATCAATGCCGATTATTCTAACCCCGAAATATAAAAATATAGTTGCAGTTCCCCTTTAACTCTTGCAGTCGCTCCACGGGTTTTCAGCTTGATTTACTCTGTGATGTCCATTTCTCTGTCTCTTCACTAATCTAATCTGTAGCATTTTGAGCCCAGTTGGCGTTTTTCTCACAAAACTGCTGTAGTAACAAAAACTATGTGGATCATGTGTAAACCATGTTGATTTGTCACCTATTAGAAATAAAGTAAGTCATGCATTTTCTGTCATTTTTCACCTTCTCTCTATTGCAGTGTTAAATAAAGTATCATGGGTATATTGTTCTTTTATTGTGCCTTTAGGCAATATATGTCTTTGTTGGGTGTCCTACAGGTTATTATTATACATTGTAAAAATGACTAAGGATTACATTAATATTTCACATTTGAAAAGAATGCTGCTGATCATGGCCATGACTGGGGGAAGCTGTATGCTGTCTGCATTATTACAGCAGTCTGTGTGACGTGCTGTAATTAGTAACTGCCTGATAATGAGATGGTCTTTCACACAAGCCTGACCTTAAGGAGCTAACTGACTGAGCTGTGTGACATGGAGGACAGGCTCAGTCTGATTGGTTACTTTAAATTGTCCATTTTTGCTTGTCTCTTCTCTGGTCTGGTGTCTCATCCAGGGTGAGAGCAATCGTGCATTGTTCTGTTATGCTGCAGCACAGTCGGTTTTGATACTGGATGGATCAAATTCATATTATCTGTTCATATTATTATTTATAATGAAATGATCAATATACTTATAAGGATTTCTGTTGTTGAGAAATGTTTTAAATATTCATGGTGCTGTGAATATTCATAGAGATGTTATGTTACTGGATTTAATTCCTTTTTTTTCATGACTGTAAAAAGTCATTGGAAATGCAGATATAATGTGCTGCAGACATAATTTTCTCTGAGCTGCTGTTTTACACTACTGTGCAGTAAATCACTAGATAAGATCCACTAGTTAATGTTGTCTGACTCATGATTTAAAGTACTGTCAGGTACAGTAGTTTTTTTTCTGTAGAATAGCCTTATTCAATGTGTCCAGTTCCATTAAAACAAGCCTTCTTGCACTATAGGATCAAAATCAGTAAAAATATCTCTTAACAGTGACATGGAGTGTTTAACAACGCTTGTGGTTAACAAATTGTTTGGCAGGAACATTTGAAACCATGCAGCTGTTGACTAGAAACTTCAATTTAAAATTGTCAATCAACACGGATACGATGTTAAAACAAGGTGTTTCCATTGTCTTGGGAAAAACTAGACAGCCATGGAACAGCCTGTCTTTTGTAAACAAAATGTTTGCTCATTTTATTTCATTTGTGAGTGATTGTAAATTAAAAAAGTAAACCTTCTTAATTGAGCCAGAGCTTTTTGTTACCCAGTCCAAGATTTTCTCACGTTGAAGCTGTAATCCGATGAAGGTTAGGTTAGTTTTGCACTGAATGTTGTGACGGAGCAACTTCAAAACCACCAGAGTCTGCGTGAGAATCGAACATTAATTCCGAGACAAGAGTAGCATTAGCAGAAGGCATTTATTAAATAAGTGTTGTATGGTAACATTGTATAAACTGACGCAAGCACTTAAGCCTTCTCTTATGTATAGAGTGTAAGCACTAAGGTTAAAGGTTTTAGGTTTTTCAGGTTTGCTTCTTTTATTATTATTATTTTGCAAGTTAAAACATCTACGACTCTGTGATGCCAAATAAAACCAATTCCAGCAACAGAAGAAAGGTGTAGAAATATAGAGAGCAGACTAAAATCTCTGTCACAAGTGCTGCATTGAATGTGATCCAGACCCATGATATCCTGTTACAGACTGTGCAGTCAACCATATGCACAGTACCTCAGTAGGAAACACTGCTGTGTCTTAGGCAGGTCACAGGGCTTCACACATGTGGGAACAATATCCCTGTATGCAAAGAACAGGGGGCTGTATAAAAGGAGAAGCAAAAATAAAGGCCATAACAATATGACAATGTTCGTGAAGACAGCACTTCTGTCTACATTGGCACCTTAATGTCTGTTAGAGTGAAAAAAATAAGTGTGCCCAGTCAGACAGAATTCACATTAAAATAACTTAAGCTTGGAGATATTTCACTATGTGGAAGGACAGCTGGCCTTTGTCAGTGCCATTTAAAACATTTCCCCTGGAGTAGAGAATTTTAATTTTAATTCTTTACTTTGTTTCAAAGCTGGAGGTCAGTATTTATTTCATGACATTACAGTCCACCTCTCTGTGGGAGCATCAGTAGGCCTTGTTTTTCCACCCTGCAGTCCTGTGTGTCAGATCATTTAGTGGAGACAAAGATGGTCAATCAAATACAGTATATTACATTAACATTTTGATATTCTAGTAAATGACCTTCAATGTAAATTCAATTATGGGGCTACCAGACTTTCTTAAGTAATAGAAGGTAGTGTTTACCTGAAACCCTAGGGAAGAGGGCAGACTCCTGGACCATGCCACCTACGCAGAAATTGAAATAATTAATCTTTCCCAGCATTCATCTCTTCACAACACTCCCTCCTCCCCTGCAGCATCTTTCTTTCTACCCTTTTGCAGTACATTTCCTCAACAGCCAACTGCAATGCCTCAATACACATCTGCACTATGCACTTTTTGCATGGTGTACTATGTTTTCTTTTCTCACTTCTACATATTTTTTGTCCCACAACATATTTATTGTTCCTTTTGTTATTATGAATGTATGTAATGTACTGTCTATATTGTGTGGTGTTGTCTGTTGTACTGTGTATGTCCCGAGAGATCATCGCGAATAAGAATTGCAGTGTACAGTACATGTACTGTACATATGGCAATAAACATCTCTACTCTCTCTTTTTGGCTCACTCCACCTAGTGGTGGGGTCTGGTATCCATATCCTTAACACCATACTGTGGTTCCCTCAAGTGTGCAGCTTGGTGCTAAATCAGTGTCTCACAGTTCTCACTCACCAACTCTACAGGCTTTGTCTGGAGCTCCTGAATGTTGTTGTTCTTTCTTTACAAAGTTGAGTGATATTGGATTGGGAACAAAAATATATGAACCAGTGAATGTCCCCGTTCTGTACCTGACCTAATGACAGACTACTCATTGCTGCAGTATGTTTCCCTTCCTTTTGAATCCCTGTGTTATAGGGAGTCTTTTGTTTGTAAGGTAATTGAATAGGGGTTGAATTTCTCTATGCTTTGCTAATACAGCTTATTTTTGACAATTAACAGCTTTTGTTGTCTGGGGAAGGAGGTTATTACTACTGTGGTATTATTAGTAACTAGAATTTAAAAAAGAAAGGTTTCCAAGGGACTTTGCACAGGTTTGTCTTTAAAGAAGTGTGAATGCCATGTTCTGCTGAGAATTGGAGCTGAGAGATTGTTTTGTTCTCTCCCTGCAGGATTCTAACCTGACTTTGCACACAGACAGTCCCGACCTCCCAGATTGCTTTCAGAAGTCCGTGCTGTCATGGGTCCCCTGCATCTACCTGTGGCTAGCCTTGCCTGCCTACGTGCTCTATCTGAAGCGAAACAACAAAGGATACATCATGATGTCTTTGCTGAACAGAGCCAGAACTGTAAGATGAAAAAGATTCTGTAAGATGGTTTAGTATCATTTTGATACAACACCTTTTGGAGTGTAACATCCATTGGCCCCTATTACAAGAATAGTTGTGGCCTTTTCTTCTGTTAACCGGAAGTCCGCCCTTAGGGGTAATTTGGAATGGGGAAGTGTGCTAAATCTTTGATCTGTTCTGAACCTGAGTAAACCCAGCTCTTGGTCATGATACTTTATACTTTGAGCAGATGTTCAATGTTAGGCTTTCAATTGTGAAACAAAGACTGCAATAAAACCTCTTTTTCTAAACTAACTTTATGGGTTTACAGTACTGTAGGACTGGAATATACATGCCTATAGCATTTAGCTGTAGATTTACTGTATTTGTGTTTTAGTCTGTCTGTGTCTGTTTTTCTGATAATTTAATATGCTCAATGGTCAATACATTTGCTTCCACACGCAAAAGTTAAGTTTGGTACCCTGTTTAAGGTAAAAAATCCACATGCTATTATGTGTGTTTAACTGCTACAGGCACATCAGTTTCCTCATTGTGTCTTTGATTGAAGCTAGAATATTGTGAGGATTTTCTTCCCTTTCCAGTATGTCATTAGCAGAGTTTTTGTGCATTTCAAGGTATTTTAATTGTTTAACAGCTGGAATAGAATCACTTGAAATTACCATTGAATAGTCTTGAAACTCGATTGTCAATATGAAACATTCCTCCCTTGCAGATTAGTAATATCTGAGCTAAAGGCAAAAATCTCAAAACAACAAGGAGGAAACAGGCTATGCAAATGTATAGTCTAATACAGTGCTACAGTATATGCAAATGCATTCTTATGTTTTTAGAATAGTTTGAATAAGCTCAGCAAAATTACAGTGTTTAAGCAAATTTGAGAGTGTAATTCCTTTGGGTTGTAAAGCATCTTGCGTGAATTTCTGTATGGCGGCCTATAAAATAAACAATATGGGCTTGTGTTCGAGATTAATGAATTAACATGTTCAGGGACCTTCAAAACCAGAAAACAGATTGAGGACATGGAGGCAGATATTAGCCATTCTACAGCCCCTGCCTCCAGCCCTGGTCTTTAGAAATCCTCTAACCTTTTCAATTTCCCAGTGCTTTTTTTTTGCAATGATGACAAAACAGTGTGGAAGATTTATGTGGGCCTGAGGAAAGAATGCACATTTCCAAGGGTTTTCCCAATCAGAAAATCCTGGTTTATTTATTTAAATAAAAAGCATGGACTTGAGAAATCCCTTATTTTTCTGTGAATGGAAAGAACGTGGCTCACAGACCCCTGGTTAGGCCTCATTTGGCTTGTCTTGCTGTGTCACTGCAGGTTTTCGGCGTGCTGCTGTGGATCACCTGCTGGATAGACCTTTTCTACACCTTTCATGAGCTCCACCAGGGCCACGTTCAGCCTCCAGTTTACTTTGTTTCTCCTCTGCTCGTGGGCATTACAATGGTCAGTGTGCATCAATTCTGAAGATAATACAGACAGTACTAAAGTGAACTTTATGTGTTCTCGCCTTTTACCTGTTTACCGCATGGGTTCTGTGTGATTTTGAATACTTGAATCCACTTCCCTTAGAGCCTTCTCTTTTGAAGACTAAAAAGATTCAGTTCTTCAAGCCTGGCAGGGTAGTCCATTCTTTGAATCTCAGAAATTCTCAGGACGAACCAGATACTTTCAGTCCATCAGCCCCTGGAGTTGTTTATGCTTAAGTACGTCTACTAATTGTAACACATCTGTTTCTTCTTTGCTAATATTCTTGAACAAAGTGCTGTCTTCTCTATGCCTGAGCCTCATTTCCCCTTCCGTTTCCTTTTATTATCTCTTATAATTTTTTTCATCCTTTACTGTTCAGCAAAACTGTTGTAATTTTGAAAATAAATATTTTAGTCTCCATTGAAATATTATTTTATCCCTTTATCTTGGTGGTTCTAAGTTCCCTTTTATTAAAACATATAACAAACATATTTGTTAATTTTTTCAACTGTATAGAAACATTTTTTTCTCTCATATTTCTGTTAACTGATTTATTCAACCATTAAGAAAGAAATAAAAAGAAAGGTCTGCCATTTTTGGATGCAGCATCCCTATTGTTTTTTCTCTTAATTACAGTATGTCAGGAAAATGAAAATACTCCATGATTACCACTTCTTCCTTTTAAATCTAATTGTAATTGTTCTTGATTTCATTAGATGAAACTAGCATGATGCCAAACATTTTGAATGTTTTTTATAGTCTAACCCATATACTGTAGTTTCAGCTGAGTTCATCTAGGTTAGCCTCCTGCGCCTGAATGATCTTTTTATGTACCTTGCAACACATCTCCCTCTTCCTTCTGCTATGTCTTTCTGGAACATTCTGTATCCATTAAAGTTGTATTCATCACCTTTACTCTCTATTAACCCTGCTTCTTTGTTACCAAATACATCATAATTGACTGCTACTGCTGCACATTCTAATTCTTGTATTTTGTTTTGAATACTCTTGGCATTTACTGTAGGTCTAAATACTGAATTCATTTAAAGTTTTTCCCTTTTTGCTGTGATCCGTATGTATCCCCCTATTACTGAATTTCTCTGCAGATCTTTGTCCCTACTTGTCTGGTTCCTGTTTTGTTTGGTTCAGATGTAACCCATCATGTCTGCTGAGACAGCTTTTGTTATAGAAAGGTTTCTGGTGCCTCAGAAAGATGAAGCTTTCTTCAGCCATGAGTTGTGTTGACAGATTAGCTCCAGTTTTTCACCTTTGGGTGCCAATGGTGTTTGTCCCAACAGTAACGGTTCTTTTCTGCCTGTGCTAGGATCTGGTCTATTCACACTTTTGTCGTCTTAGGGTCCGTGCTGCATACTCATTTGCAGAGTTTCTGTACTAGAGAGTTTCCTACAAACTTCAGTGTCTGTGATGGTGTCTCATCATGTCCTTGACTTGTTTAGCGATGTGATGTCAGGATAGTCTGCTCTATTTTACTTCCTTTGACAACCTTGTCAGTTGCTCAGTGCTTGTGCTCTGAGGAAGTTGGTACCACATTTGTTATGGAATGTGAATAATTACGTACTGTATCATTTACCATTTGCAAATATCCATCAGTGGATGAATTTTGCAAGATCTGGCATTTCATGCTGTTGTCTCAGTTCCTGCAGCTCTAATTACAGTGCATTCACTATTTCAAGGTGGTACTGGATTTTTAAGCTGTTTTGTATGGATGCAATTTAGCTGCTGACTGTCTTTCAGGATGCAATACATGCTTAAATATTTTAAATGAATTATATTCCTACATTCTACATTGTAACTTATCCGTGAGCTTATATGCTTTTGCTAAACTACATTTCAACAATGTTTATCTATCTGTTGAAAGAATTCTTTGGAGAAGCCATATAGAGAGGAGGTGTTTTTAAGAGGAAAGAGAAATCATTATGGATTGTGGGACATGTGAATATGAATCTGCCATCTCCATATCTTTGTCATGAAAATGGGATATCAAGCAGCAAAGCAAGTTGTCTGTGGTTGCATTTCTTAACCTAATATAAGTGAACCAGAACTGGAAGTCTCAGTATATATTTCTGCTTTCTCACATTGTGAAAGAGTCATGGCTAAGTAATATTCATCAATGTGTTTATCAGCTATGGTTTGCGTCAATTTGAAAATGTTAATCTTTTATTATGATAACATTGACATGAAAATGGACTGAGTTGCCGGGCATGTTTCTCAAAAGTGGTTGTTTGGGTTTCCCAGTGTTACATCGCCAGTATGGCTCAGTCTGTGAGGAGAATGGGGACTAACATATGAGCCAGGGTTTAACAGACGGAAATACACACAACTACATGTAGGATGGTGAAAAATGCTAGGAAGTAAAAAAAAAAAACACAGGGGTAAGTGAACAAAAAAACGCAATTAACTACACTATTCTACAACACAATTACCCGCTAAACCTGTCTCCCGAGAAAAGGGTGGCAAAGCCAAAGAAAAGTCTTCAGCAAGCTGTCTTTCTACTCTATACTAAACTAAGCTATAATGGAAAGCCAAAAAAAAACATACTGGTGCCACAACAATCCCAACCCTACACCACAGCTAAGAAAACAAATCTGACACATCTCATGTTTTCGCTGTTTCTTTTTCTTACACCTCTCTTCAAACATACCCTCAGGACGTCTCGTACCGGCATTTAAAACCGGATCGCTCTCTTCAACCAATCCAGAGAGAGACTTAATTTAGGGATACTCCCACTTCCAAAAATGGATTCTCGCAGAGCCAGGGAGGGGAGTAAAAAATAAAACAAAACGTAACACCAGACTATTGAAGGGAGTCCTCTAACCACAGGCTGTGTCTGTATGGTCCTTGTGTTACAAATTCGCGTCTGGATATCAGTAGGTGATCTGATTGGCCAGAGCCAGTCTGTAGCACAGGGACCCTCTTTGACCTCCCTGGAGCTAACAAGCATGCCGTGCTGTCAGTGAGGGCCCTGCCTGTATTCAAAGGTGGGCAGGTGGGAGGGGTCTGCCTCAAACTTCCTTCTTCTCCCCTGTGTGCGGTTGCAGGGTTTGTAGTTGCGAGCCTTAACCTGAAAAACACACAATTTGGGTGGGTCAAACAAAAATTTACAGTTGTCAGCTCTCAATTTTTAAAACAACCCTTGTAAAAAAAGCCCTGCTGTTTGTGTGGCCCCGTTTGCTGCAGGCCTGTACATGTGTAAGACCTCTTGTTCCCAGTGAGTTTTTAAACATGGTGCTGTCCTGCCTGTTGTCTTGAAGACCTTTGCGCTTGACTAATGAGTGTTCTTGTTCCCTTCCCAGCTCCTTGCAACGTTCCTCATCCAGTACGAGAGACTGAAGGGGATACAGTCCTCAGGGGTTCTCTTCATCTTCTGGTTCATATCTCTGCTGTGCGCCATCGTGCCTTTCCGCTCCAAGATCTTACAGGCCACATCCCAGGTGGGCAGGCGGGCAGGAGGATCTCCTTAAAGAGATTAGATTCAGCAGAGTTGAAGCAAGGACATGGGTGTGTTGAGAAAAGAATAGTAGTGGTGTTGTTTCGAAAACTTAGCCAGCAGTCGGATTATTAAATTAGAAGTTTTCAAGCTCACTGTGTGGGATAAAAAAAGCTTACAGGACTGTGATGTGTGCAGGCATTGGTTCTCATTTGTGGTAATATATATAAAATAAAGGAATATGTTTTCATTTAATTTACCAGACTCAAAGTCAAAGCTCAATTCTAATTTGTTTTTATATTTAGTTTGTTCTTCTACTTTTATGCTCTCGCTGAAACCTCCTAGTTGTATCATGGGCTTTGTGGACGTTGCCACTCCAACATTTTGACCTCCAATCACTAGGTTTTCCAAGTTGAAAAGACAGCCCTTCCCCTAGCACCTATGCTTTGGAGCATTTTAATTTTTTACTTGAAAAATTCAAAGGGTTCAGTTTTCTAAATAAGGAATTTCTTTTGAAATTTGAGAAACCTTTTCTCTAGCTAGCTGTATGACCAAGGTTTAAATAATTTCAGTACTTTCACTATGTTTTTTTGGGACATAGTGTTCCTACAATGGGATGTACAGTCGCATTGTTTCTGATGCTTCCAAGATCATCATCATCATCATCATCACCTATGCTAGTCATCCAAAATAATACCACTACCCTCTTTGTCTTGCAATTGGATGTGTAACTTTTAATAGTACAAAAGAGAGAGGAAAAAATACAAACACAAAAATTGCGGCAGTGCCATCCAGAAAATTTCTATGGTTGGGGAACTTGTGCTGTGTATAGTGATTAAGGCTTGGTTGGTGAAACTCTGACAATCGTAATACAAACCTTTCAGCTGACTCTACTGTTTCTAAAACTTTGAATGTGTGCCTTGTAGACATAATTCTTCAGAGGACTTTTTTCTTCCAAAGAACCACAACAAATTGTCATATTTTAAGTTGAACATGCAAACATATGTGTGGCTTGGTTCTTAAATGCAGTACTTCCTTGCCATGTGTTTTCTTACAGGGCAGAATTACTGACCAGCTGAGGTTTACCACCTTCTATGTGTATTTTGGACTGCTTGTGGTGCAGCTGATCCTGTCCTGCTTCAACGAGAAGCCCCCCCTGTTCTCCAGCGTGGTCACTGACCCAGTGAGTTTGTGTGGCCGGGATCACTCCAGGCTTCTTGTCTGGTTTCCGTCGGCAGTGTGTTTCTGGAGAAAATGAAGTGCCCCAGAAAACACCTCATACTGTATGTTATCAGTCAACCCATTAAATAGCCTCTTTAGTTTCCTGTCATCTGTCCATTGACCTGCCTGTCTATTTAACATGCCAAAGCCGACATTCTTGAGCCACCTTGTTTTTGACATTTTGTATAATCCTAGAAATTGAAAATAATTGAAAATCTGTCTTTTTCATTTCTTACTTTAGGGAAATTAAAATGATCTGAATAGTTTGCACTCTTATAAAAGAATCTCTCTTTTTATCAGAACCCTTGTCCAGAAACTTCTGCTGGTTTCCTGTCGACCTTAACGTTCTGGTGGTTCACAAGGTGAGTCTTCCTCTATTCCCGGTGTGACTTATGTGGTCTGCGCAGTCCAGGACACGGTTGTGGCTGTGGTCTTCGCAGTCCAGGACACGGTTGTGGCTGTGGTCTTCGCAGTCCAGGACACGGTTGTGGCTGTGGTCTGCGCAGTCCAGGACACGGTTGTGGCTGTGGTCTGCGCAGTCCAGGACACGGTTGTGGCTGTGGTCTGCGCAGTCCGGGACACGGTTGTGGCTGTGGTCTGCGCAGTCCGGGACACGGTTGTGGCTGTGGTCTGCGCAGTCCGGGACACGGTTGTGGCTGTGGTCTGCGCAGTCCGGGACACGGTTGTGGCTGTGGTCTGCGCAGTCCGGGACACGGTTGTGGCTGTGGTCTGCGCAGTCCGGGACACGGTTGTGGCTGTGGTCTGCGCAGTCCGGGACACGGTTGTGGCTGTGGTCTGCGCAGTCCGGGACACGGTTGTGGCTGTGGTCTGCGCAGTCCGGGACACGGTTGTGGCTGTGGTCTGCGCAGTCCGGGACACGGTTGTGGCTGTGGTCTGCGCAGTCCGGGACACGGTTGTGGCTGTGGCCTGCGCAGTCCGGGACACGGTTGTGGCTGTGGCCTGCGCAGTCTGGGACAAGGCCATATCCTTATGTATGTCATGACATATAGCTTCTGAACAAAATAATATTTGATTTAAAGTCAGTTGAAAATGAAGAGCTTTAGAGGAAGAAGTTCTGGAGAAACATCATCTGTATTCAATTTCTATTATGGCTTTTGGAGAATCAATCAGTCTGCTGTGACTACAAAGGCAAAGCTAGATACTATTAGATTTGGAGGTAGTATTTTGTAAATGATATAACACAGTTTCATTTTGCAAGCATTTTATTCCTTTATACATCATCATTTTTTTCTGATTTTCACCTTTTTACTTTCAGTATGGCTGTCAAAGGTTACAAAAAACCCCTGGAAAACAAGGATCTGTGGACCCTGAATAAACAGGATAGCTCAGAAGTCATCGTTCCAAAATTTCTCAAGGAGTGGGAAGTAGAAAAGACAAAAGTTCAAAGGTATAGTTTGCGTTTTGCACTAAAATAACAGTCTTTTCAAAAAAGCTTTTAACTTCATCACCTTCCAGACAGCCAACACCATATTACTTCCTGCAGACTTCTGATACAGTTCTAAGAAAAAGTGCATTTCCATCTCACCTTATCAAAAAGAATGATTCAACCATAATAAAAACCCATTCAGCAAAATAAAGTTAATTGCAGAAGCACTACATAGACTGTAGCCAGTATGGACGAAGTTCAAAATCTTTTTAACAAAAGAACAATACAGTACATTTTGTATGCAATGACCGCTGTGTTTTTGCATATTGCTACTTTAGCTAAGGCAAGGTTTTGCAGGGTCTGTTTTTAATATGATATTGTGAGAGAATGTCTGTCATTATTGCCTGAAGTGTATTTTCAGTTTCCCCATAGTGTCCTCATACTCACAGTCTGGTTATGGAAGCCCACATTGTATGTCTTTAGCTCTGTCCTTGCAGTTCACTGTGTTTTACTGTACTATGATTTTACTGTTGTTTAGACCTCTGCAGGGGCCACACATTAGCTCAGTGAACAGAATCCTGTTCTTGCACGTAAAAACAGTAGGGAGCCCTTCACTCACTCAGTATCTTCCAGCTTCACCTGGTACTGTTAGACCCTGGCCTTGCAGTAATAAGAAAATCAAACCAGCTTCTTCTTCTGTAAAAAGAGAAAATACAGTCTGCAATTTCTCCTCTGGCGTAGGTTGTAGTTTATCAAGTGCATTAAAAAAGAGGGAGTAAAGAAAAACTTATTTCGGAAGTGAAAGGCTTCATGCCACAAAAGGGCAGCTGATAGCTGGTCTGTTGAGCTTTGAATTAACTGTGTGCAGTGTGATTCTCGTGACATAGTTACACTCAGGGGTGCAGTAAGCCGTAGGGCAGATCTTCCAAGAGTACATACAGAACTGAATTACCTCATCTTATAACATTTCTTGCCATTATCTTGCACACTATAAAACAATAACATCTTTCTACTCTCTAGGTGTATTGTTCAGTTTTTTTTTACCTGTCTTTCTGACACATTCCATCATGTATAAATGGAGCAACAGCTGTGTGAGAGCCAGGTCCTGCCTGTACCTTTGGTATAGAACTAAATTAGGCCCCCTTGTTCTTAAAATATCAGAACAAACCCAGATCGTTAGATCATTGAGCTACTAGCAACCAGTTAAGTTAGATGGGCAAAATATCCTTGTCCAGTTAGTAATCTTTCCTCTGTTTTTATAAAATAAATGCTGGATTTGGAAAGAGATTAAATGATGTCAATGATTTCTGTACTGCAGGGGTTATGATATATGAGTATGATTGAGTTTTATTTTTTGTGTAATGCCCTTCATCACAAGTTGTGACAGAGCTCTTTCTCAGTTATTTACACAGACTGAGTGTATGGCATTAATTACTGTAAGTAATAGGGGGTAGTCCTGCGTAGCTCAGATGCTCTTGACTGAGTACATGTTGAGCTGCAGCTCCATTTATGGGTTCTTTTGTCTAGTCTGCAGCCCCTGGGACATGTCTTAACTGACACTAACCGGCTGTCTAGAAGGTTTGTACAAGAATTAGAAGTCTGTAATTATAAACTAGTATTGCATTCATTTCATGTATCATATTCTCAAAATGTGTTGTTCTTTTGTGGAATGGTTTTATTAATTTAGAGAGCTAAATCTCTCTAAAAGAGGCTGAGCCCAGGGGAGATTGTGAAAGACACATAGTCAACTCTCAGTGTTGACCAGCTGACGACATTGCTTTTAGACCATCCATTGAAAAAGGTCTTCAGATCACATTGCTATTTTTGTTCTCAGAAAATGGTTATACTTTGTCCAGTGTTCTTTATTTCAATACTCCAAACTGCCATATATCTTATCTCTCACTGAGTCAGAACATGACTGGGATAATAATTTATCATGGCTTTAAATCTTCTGAGATGAACGTGCCTTGTTTTTTCTTGTTGTTTTGTGACAGGAAGAACCAAGTGCTTTACTCCAAATCCCCCAATGTCCCTAATAATCACGTGGATGGGGGCCCCGAGGAGGCAGAGGTGCTGCTCTCGGGGAAGAAGGAGACTATACAACCTTCCTTCCTCAAAGCGTTGCTGAAGGCCTTTGGGCCCTACTTCCTCATCGGCTCTGCCTTCAAACTGCTCCAGGACCTGATCAACTTCGTCAACCCACAGCTCCTGAAGTAAGAACTGATCCAGGGACTCGGGTGTTATTCCTGCAGAGCAGCTGTCTTGTTGACTGGTGACTGATGACAGTACATGATGTACATGCCGATAATGTGCAATCATATTCTCATTTTGGATTGCATCTGTCTAATGCATTTCCAGCAGGTAGTTGTTTCTCTGATTATGTGAGGTAAAAAAACAACTAAATTACAGCTTTAAGAGCTGTCTGCTGTAAGAGCTGTCGATGTACTAAAAGGCACAAGGTGAAGAAAAGCTCTTTAAACTTTTAATGGGTCCTAATTTAGCAGAATAGTATGGTATTGAATGTGCTTTGTATATGGCTAAATACATCAGTGGTTTATCTAGCTGAATCTTTTCTACATAATTCTTAAATTAATTATAGTATCTATCTAGGATATTTTAATTATGCATAAGTGGGTTCGTAATTCATGTCTCTTGTACCTTATTTTGTCTTCTGAATTTGCAATGCAAACCAATTATGTAAATTTCCCAGTTCATAAACAGCACACTGAACCTTTTTGTTTACGCTGGGTATAATTCTGAATAACAAATTTCATCATTTGAATTACTTTGAATTTCAAATTAATGTCCTTTCAGTAATTCGGTAATAATGATATTCTCCTAATCCATTTAGCCTGTTACTACAGAACTGACAATGACTCCTCATTCTTCTAAAGATTTAATATGTCATATGGGAGCTGATGCATTTTTTTCATAACCAGACCTTATAATTCACCATTATGGCTATGAAATAATTTAAAAAATGAAGAGACTCTATGCAATCAGTAAATAAGACTGACTGTATAGTTTTATATTATAATATTATTTACAGTATATTATAACATATAATATTATCTGTGAAATATATTATTTATATACAGTATTAGATGCAGTACTATCACAATTGTTAGGACGGGGATAGTTTTTTGTTACATACTAATGAAATTTGAGGAAAAGATTAATATGAGGTAAAAGTATGTAATTTCAGCTTTTGTTTCTGGGTATTATTTTGCATACATGTTAGAACAGTGTCACTTATTGTGTTCAGTACCCCTGTTGCTGGTGAGCAGAAGTACTGGAAAAAACTTAAAGTACATTAAACAAGAGCAAAGTTAGTATTTCGTCACATACCTCTTACATAAAATGACTGCTTCGAGCCTGCAATCCTTTGACATCACTAGACTATAAATATGTTCCTTTCAGATACTTTGCCAAGACTTAACTGTACCCACTTTTAGTTGTCTCTTGTTTGTGGGTTTTTCTGACTTCAGTTTCCTATTCAACAAGTGAAATGCATATTTAATAGGATTCAAATCTGTTGATTGACTTGGCCTGTTCAGACGTTTTCACTTCTTCCTGATGAACTCCTTGGTCAAGTGTGCAGTCTATTTTGTGTCATTGTCTTGCTGCAGAGTGAACTGCTGTCTCAAGAGTTTGAAGGCACTTTTTGGACATGGGCAGACAAGGAGTTCATGTACACTTTAGAATTTATTCTGCTGCCATCTAGAGTTACATCATTAAATAAGGACCAGTGAGCCAGTTTAGGAAGCAGACATACATGTCCAAGCCATGACACAACCTTCACCATGCCTCACAGATGAGGTGGTGTGCTTAACATTATTTGCAGTTCCACTCTTTATCCACAGTTTTGCCTTTCCAACATTTTGATAAAGGTTTATCTTCATCTTGTCTGCTCATAAATCTTTTCTCCAGGATTGCTATGGCTCAGGTACTTCTCTTTGTACTTTTTGCAAATTCTAATGTGGCCTTTCTGTTTTTAGAAGTTTGCATCTTGCAGTGCACAGTGAATTGAGAAACTTTCACCCCTCTCTATAGATTGTTATTTTACATCGTTCTTTACTGCTCTAATGATTTTTCTGTCATCAGCTTCTGTTGTTTTCCTTGCACTTTGCTGATTGCTTACTCTTCCAGTAGTTTTTTTTTCTTTATCACGACATTCCATATTGTTGAGTATGCGATCTAATCTCTCTGCGATATTTCTAGTGGGAATTTGATTTGCTCTCCAATTCACAATTCAATGCTTTTTCATCATAGATAAATTTCTAGTCTTCATGATGGTTTATGCCTTTTAGCTCAAGTTGCAGACCCAGAAAGTAAACTCCAAAGGCTGACACGAAAGGCAGTGGATTCACAGCTCTGTATTTCATAAATGCAACATGGAACACCTGAGCAATTAGAAACCACTGTCACCATTTTGACAAAATTCAACTGCACACTTGAAATAGGGGGATTGAATACAACAAGTGACATTGTTCTAACATGGCTAAACATATGCAAATAAATACCCAGAAAGAGAAGCTGAAATTGTATACTTGTGCCTCATATTAATCTTTGGATTTTAAATACAAATTTCATTAGTACACATCAAAAATGAACAACTCTCACCTCACTGTCCCATGCTTACACTTTTTATTTTTACTGTATATAATGATTATATAATTCATCAAGTCTGCAATTGTATTCCTTGAACAGTGATTATTTTGACAGGTGCTTAAATGAAATAACAGATATATTTAAAAAGTTAAACTGGCATGACCTTTTTGTATTTCTGGTCATTTGACAGTTTTTAAGTACTTTTTTGTAACAGAGTTTCAGTTTGCCAAGTGTTTTGGATATAAAATACAGAATATTCAGCTTCAAAAATTTGTTTAATCTGAAGATGAAGGGTATTTACAATGTACAGGCTGTAGTCACAGCTTTCAGAGAGGCTACAGGAGGGCAGTGCTCTGTCCAGAGGCTCCAGCTTGATAGCTGATTAAGTCTGCTTTGAACCGAGCTGCTGACGTCGGTCTTGTTATTGGCATGACGGGTTGTCAGACTGCTGCTCTTTCTCCCTCTCGGTGTGTGCCAGCCTGCTGATCTATTTCACCAACCAGAAGGAAGTGCCTTCCTGGTGGGGCTATGCTCTGGCCTTCCTGATGTTCTTCTGCGCCATGCTGCAGACCATCATCCTGCACCAGCACTTCCAGTACTGCTTCGTCACCGGCATGAGGCTGCGCACCGCCATCATCGGAGCCATTTACAGGAAGGTTAGGGACTCTCTGGGTCCGCTCCATCCCCAAATATTCAAATATCCTGCCACACAAAGAGCAGTCTGTCTCTGCTGGCCTTCTTTTCTGCATGTTATTTTTTTAACTTTCATAATACATGTTCTCTGCTTCCCGCTGTGATTAAAGTCCTGATTGTACTGTGTGCAGTAGCATTTATCTTTTCCTTCTGGCTTCCTGGAGAGGTGGTTTGAATGATTAGTGGAGTT
The DNA here is from genome assembly GCF_059453375.1 of Lepisosteus platostomus. Taxonomy (NCBI): domain Eukaryota; kingdom Metazoa; phylum Chordata; class Actinopteri; order Semionotiformes; family Lepisosteidae; genus Lepisosteus; species Lepisosteus platostomus. The sequence continues at coordinate 34,594,381 of NC_142621.1, forward strand.
TGGAATCCAAAACACAGGACATCTAAGCCAAATTTAAGAAATAAACAGTGTCTGGGCTCTTAAAAAGTTCACCCATGTTCGGCTGTACCTTTGATGACACTGGATCAAGCCTGGGTTGTGTCCTTAGATGTGACTTTCCAAGCCGCAGTGCACAATTAGGAGAACATCATCTGGGTTGGGTCTTCTGAGCTTTTTGAAGCAACAGTGATTCCTTGGACCTGCCAGTTTCCTGCAGTCTTGCAGTGATGTCACTGAGGGCTGTGCTGCTCCTCCAATCAGCATTGGAAGCTTGTGCCATGGAGGAATGGCATTTTTGAAGAGATTTTCTACATGGCCTGGTTTTCTCTGTTTTGTTGTTGGCACTAACCAATAGTTGAAAAATGATAGGCAATTCCAGAAGAGAGAGATCCAGCCATCCATCCATTTTCTAATTCTAGGTCAAGGGGAAGGCAGAGCCAGTCTATCACATGGCACGAGAAGAAATAGATATAATATGGAAAATGGCAAACTTTGCTGAACTAAATATTGGTAATAACTATATCTGTGGGGAAGTTTACATCAAGTGTATGTATATGGGAAGCAGAAGCTGTAACGGATAGGAAAATTATGGTAATGTTGAACTTATTCCAGGCGCTGGTGATTACGAATGCAGCAAAGCGCTCATCTACTGTTGGGGAGATTGTGAACCTGATGTCTGTAGATGCCCAGCACTTCATGGATCTCACCACCTTCCTGAACCTGCTGTGGTCAGCCCCACTGCAGATCATTCTGGCCCTGTACTTCCTCTGGCAGGTAAGTCCACAGCCCCTGTCTTATCAGTTCCTTTCCGCCCAGCAAGCAGAATCAGCTCAGGATATCTGCAAAGGATGTTGTCCATGAAGATTTTTTGTAACTTTTTCACTCCGTACTTGGAGGAATCCACATGAACCCTTTTAATCTGCTTTGCAGGATAACCCTCATAATGCTATTTTGAGTCTGATTCAGCTCTTGAAAGCTATTGCCTTCTTCAGTAGTAAAATAAGCTCCCTTGATTAACCTTGGGAACATATTATAAAAAACAAATCGTACCTAATTTGTGAAATGCTTTGCTTCAGATGGTACACACGGATCTTCAAAAGCCATTTAATAGCACATTTTGTCAGGCCAGCATTTTTTAACATTTAATACAGCAACACTGCTTTTTTGTCTCTCAGTATGTTTACTCTTCTTATACATGGTTGTTACCTCTACTGTAAAGCATTCAAAGATTTAAATAGGATGAAGATTTGTTACCATTTGAGATAACAAGAAAGGTAACAAAATAAAATCTTATTAAATTTCCTGCACATGTCTTCCTGAGACTCACCTGCATTTGGAACATTTGCAAAGGGCCAGTGTTGAATGATTTAATTACTTATGTTCTGCAGTGAGAGCCAGCTATGCCCTGAGAGCACCTCGTCTGTTCCTTTTGTGCTGCAGAGAACTGGCATTGTGGTTTAGATAAAGCAGTCCAGACTCAAGGTCCACAGTGAAAAAGCAACCCATGAATTATGAAAAGATTGTGTTTTTTGTTGCAGGCAAAAATATCTGGTCCAAAGCTAAATGGCACAACCCTCAAACTTTTATTTTTTTAAAACGTTTTACTTTATTATGTATGTACAGTATTTTTTTTTAACTTTTTACTTTATTATGTATGTACAGTACTTTTATATCGGCTCAGGTTACACTTGTTAAAATTAGACTTTTCAATCATTTTTAAGAACCGCCTTTACAGTTTTTTTAGGATATTAAATTTATTTTTTAATGTTTTCATTTGTTTTTAAACCTTTTTTATATAAAGAAGATTTGGTTTCCTTTTATGTTGGATCCCCTGTAGGAAATTGATCCAGCTTAAAAGGAGCATTATTTCCTCTGTATAACACAGGGTAGGCAGAGTTCTGTTTCTATCCACACAGTGTTCCCTGTTCCAGGGATTGTCAATGTTTTGTTTTTGTGTAGAAACTTGGTCCCTCTGTCCTTGCTGGTGTGGCGGTGATGGTGTTACTCATTCCTTTTAATGCAGTCATTGCCATGAAGACACGAGCATTCCAGGTAAGACCTTCTCAGATTTAGATTTCATTTTCATGTGCTGTTTCATGCGCTCCTGTGTTTTGGAAAGTGGCGAGCAGTTGCATTCTCATTCGTGTGAAAGAGTGCTCATTCAGTGTTGTGAAATAACCCTTTGGGTGTGAAGTGTGTGTGCATGCGTGCAAGTCTTCGTGTGAGAGTGTGTGCGCTCACGTTGTGAGGTGAATACAGGAGGAGAGATTGAATCCCAGCTGTGGATGAACAGCTTACATGACTTACGTGACACTTGCTGTTTTTATTAATTATCGTTTTGGGGGAAAAGAAAAGGGTTTAAGCTGATTCTTGAGATGAATGAATATGTAGCTCAAATGCTTTATTCTGCATGTCAAAAATGGTACTTGCGTTACAGTGAAACAATCCTTTAGAGATTAAATGTTGCTGAAATGTAAGAAAATAAATGTTGATTTAAGATTGAGCATGTTGTTGCTTAATAAGCTGAATTTTATCTCTTTAAAGGCAGTATCACTGTAGGCTGATAGGTTCCAACCCTTTAAGATTTTTTTATCAGAACTGTAAAGATTCTGAACAGACCTATCTCGTATCATCTTTTTGTTTTAGATAAACTTCAGTGCATTCAGCTAAAACACCAAACTTCTTTGGTAAAAAAATCATATAGATAATAGTGTTCTACTTATTAATATTGATGCATAAGTATTTTAAGAAAATACCATTATGTGTATGAAACACTGATATTATTACACCTCATTGATATACTTCACTTGAGAAAACATATTGGGGGGCAATTTGTTCATGGTTCAATATTGTAATTTGTTTTTTTAGTTTTGATCTATCGAACAAATTAACAGGATTGGTTATAAGAATGTAGACATCTCATTGAACCGGTCTTGCTCATTTGGTTGCTAGTGACTTAATTTATCCATGGATCTCATCCCACTAATGTCTGGAGGATAGCAAGGGATCTGCTTGAACAATATGGATGGGTACTGTACCTCCTGGCTGCAGATTGACACGTTATGTTTTTTTTTATAAATGTCTGTGTGTTTAACCAAGCAGAAGCATCAAACTTGTTGGGTTAAAAATTAAAAGTGCTATTAGTGTTGTACTTTTTCACAATCTAAATTTCACTTTCAGATTGAAGTGAAAGAGAAGCATTTTCTCCACCAATACGGACCAGATTCACAGGCTCTGGAATTTAGGATGGGTTACATTTGTGCTATTTGGAGACAAGTAAAAGCAGTTTTAGACAGGGCATACGATTATTAACCTTTACTAGGATTTAAATGTAGATAAAGCCCAAGTGAACAGAATGGCTCTACTTGTTTTACACAAGAAGATTACTAATGGTGCAGCACAGCTAGTCTGACATTTTAAATTTTATTCCCTTTTTTATATAAAGAACAAACATTGTTTAAATGTCAAAGATTGAAATATACAGCTACAGCACTGAATTCATTGTCTTCCATTAAAGAGTACCTGTTGAACTATTTTGGCATCAACAGGTGTTTTTCTCTCTCTAAAAAGCTGTGGCATTGACATTTTAGATTTAAATGCCGAGTGGAATTACCTATTTCCTGGAGGTAATATAATGTGTTCAAAGTGGACAGAAATGCAACTCACTTTCACTTTCTTAAAAAAAACAGCTTAGGGGCTAAAAGGCATTACAGATTTAAAAATCAGGGGATTTCCGTGTGAAATGAGTCTGTTCATTCTGTTCCTTTTTCAGATAGAACAAATGCAGTACAAAGACACCCGCATCAAACTGATGAATGAGATTCTCAATGGCATTAAGGTGCTGAAACTCTATGCCTGGGAGAATTCGTTCAAACAGAAGATCATGGACATTCGACAGAATGAACTGAAGGTCCTGAGGAAAACGGCTTATCTTGGGGCTCTTTCAACTTTTCTTTGGACAAGTGCCCCTTTCCTGGTAAATTCATTTTCAACGTTTAAATCAACAAAAGTTTAAATTTTCTAGTTAAACATAACACCTTCATGGCACACCCCGTGGAGAGGTGTTGTAAACAGGAACAGTGCTAGGCAGGTGTAGTTAAAATAAACACACAAGCATAACACAGAATTCTCTTATCTCCTGAAACACTGCTGTACTGTCTTCTTTGTTGGCAAATGTTTGTCTTTGTTATATCAGACGGCACCATAACACAAATTCCCCCAGGGGATAATAAAGCTTGAATGGAATGAAAGCATCCATAAAATAGAGAGAAATGTTTTCTCTTACGGTGTGAAGCAAATACTCCAAACTCTTAAATATAAACTAAACTCTAAGCTGCTCTTTCAGCTTCTCACTATACGTCTTCAGATCCCTCTCTGTCAGTAATCAAGGAGCTAAAAACAAAGTCACCATATTTGAAACATTAAACACAACGTTCTCAGATGCTCTTTCTAGGGCTGTTTGCATGTCAGACTATCTGCACCCTGTTTCCAGCCAGCAGATAAAAGACAGACTCTGGAAGCCTCTGCTTCCTGGTTTTTAACTTTCACCTGCCCAGTGTGTTACACCAAACAATCTGGTGACAGCAGGTCATTTTCCACAGCCCTACAGCTTTCTGTGGAATTTTGTATTTAAGGTTAACAATTGAGTGAATTTGCCAGCCTTCTGCTCTGGTATCTGAAGCTTCCAATCCAGCTGGCTCAGCAGCCTCTGCACTGAGGCATGCACCAAATCGAGTCTGCAGCTTACTGTAGATAGGCATTTCCTCCCAGACCAGTCTACCTCCAGAGACACTCTGCGAGCTCTGAAGCCCCATCCTTCATGTGGAGATAAAATAGTTTCAGGGTGTAGTGACAGAATCAGCGGTGCAAAAAGTAATAGATAGTTATAAGCTATTTAGTTTATTGATGCTTTAAATTATGTTTTTGTTTTCAACATAATCAGTTTTATTGATCTCACAAATACAGTACATTTTGCAAGAGTACATGTTTTGTTTAAGTATGATAAGCCCATACTCAATGCCCATTTGTCTTTAATCACTCTTCTTGTGTAAATTATTGACCATCACAACATGCTGTTACTATTGGTCACTCAGGTCCTGTATATCTCTCAGAATGAAGAACTATAAGAACTGAAACTCAAGATCTTGTTGTTTTGCTTTAAGAAATGCACATCATGCAAAACTGAGCTGTGGTTTAGCTGACTCTTATGTGGTAACATTTTGGATAGATGTACTTGACATCTTATGTGATAAACAACTGCTTGTGTTTTTTAATTAGAAATAGCTGATTTCTGTTCAATATTGCTTTTATTTTCAGTTGTTTGTAATTATACAGTAGTAGCTTTCCTTCCTCGGGATGATTCTGAAAACATGAAAGAAAAAATCACACAAAAGGAATAAGCACCAGCATTGCAATATACTATATGTAATAGATAGCTACTGTATGTTGGAGCAATTGTTTTTATTTTTGATAGGAAATAACTATTCATGCCACTAATCTATTAATAGATTAATTAATAATACCTTGCAGTGTGCAAACCAGAAGATTTGTACTCCTTATTTTTCAATCAGCAAATTTCTGTAAAAATATATTGGAAAGAGCAACCCGGTTTGTTCATTTGGTTGAAAAAGCAAATCTTTTCCTTTCTATTCTGGCTTTGCTTTTCTTAACTCGAGTAAGAAGCTGTGAATCCATACTTATTTTGAGGCTTTCTCACCATGAGCTCCTGGAGCTCCTCTGCACCAAAGCTGCAGAGCTGCCAAGTGAATGTGGTGACTGCTGCCTACTGCCTGTTCACACTGCGGTGCCACCCTCTGACCTGCAGGCGCAACTGAAACACATTAATCTTTGTCACAGCTTTCGAATACTGCATCCGAGCTGCAGTTGCTGAGCAGCACTATTACCGCCTGCTTCTGGAAGTGCCTGCAGCAGGGTGGTCTACCTGCAATTCTGTCTTACTGCTTGACAGTGCCAGGCCTATATTTTTGTGGTTCATAAAACACATGGGCCCCTAGTCCTGGTCCATGAAGGCTGGTGCATTTCAAGGTTTTCAGTCCAGCTAGGGCTCTTGAACAACCTGAATCAGCTCATTATTGGCTTAATTGGACCAGTTTAAATGCTTCTTCCAGTTCTTGAGACACTGAAGCTTTACAGAGACCTGGAAACTGTGCTGACATAGCAGTCCTTCAGGACCAGGACTGGACACCCCTGATATGAATCATTCGGTTTTGATTTCTGTGAACACATGGTTAGTACCATTTAGCAGGAAGTCCTACCTCGCACCCAGCACTTTTGGGATGGGCTGTTGGGCCGTGGGCTACCAAGAGACGCTGGCTTCCTGATATTTGGTAGGATAGGAGGTTGATTCGCCTCAGTGTGAAGACGGGTGGCTGTTGTGTTGCTAGGTTTCTCTAAGTTTCCAGGTCTGGTTTCTCTTTGGCATCTGTACTCAAATAAAACAATCATGTTATTTATGATGATAAAAAATAAACATAGGTATCACGGTGGTGTAGTGGTTAGCATTGCTGCCGTGCATCACTGGGGCCCTGGGTTCAATTCCAGACCTGGGATGCTATCTGTGTGGAGTGTCTGTGTTCTCCCTGTGTGTATGTGGGTTTCTCCTGGTTTCCTCCCACAGCCCAAAAACATACTGGCAGATTAATTGGCTTCGGAGAAAATTGACCTTGGTGTAAATGTGTGCATCAGTGTTTGTTTCTGTGTGTGCCCTGCGATGGACTAGCGTACCTGCAGGATAACCCTGTGTTGTGCCTGTTGCATGCTGGGATAGGCTCCAACTCCCTCATGACCCTGAACTGGAAGAAGTGGTCAGAAAATGAGTGGATGGAAAAAATAATTTTACTGAGTTAGAGAGAGGAAGCTTAGAAACAATTCTGTTCAGAGAATGAGGAACCAGAAGTGACCATATCTTATCATGTCTTAAAAAAATAAAAGCTTAAGCTAATCAGTATGAAGGTTCAATTCTATTCCCAGAAAAACAAAAACCTTTTCTCCTTCCTGCTGCTCGGCTGGGCCTCATTCATGTTGTTTGCTTGGTTTTTTTAGGTTGCCCTGACAACGTTTGCCGTTTACGTGACAGTGGATAAAGATAACGTGTTAGATGCTCAGAAGGCCTTCGTGTCCCTGTCACTGTTCAACATCCTGAGGTTTCCTCTCAACATGCTTCCACAAGTCATTAGCAGTGTTGTGCAGGTAAGCAGGGCAGGCGCTGGGACTCTGGGTGTTCTGTGCTGGGACCGCGAAAGGGACCAGGCCTCACTCACACAGCACGTTATTCCTGAAGTGGTGGGTTGAAAGGGTGTGTGCAAGCTTAGAAAACAAGCTGTAGCATTAAAGGTAACCACCCTGTCACCAACAATACAAAAGGGATGGCAAAGATTTGTGATAAAATTCGTGATGGTAAAAATCAAGAAGTCTAAATCAGAAAAGTGGATTACACATTTCTTTCAAAACCCTTTAATTTCATTGTCAATGATGGAAAGACAATGTGTCATCAGCAGCACATGCCTGGTTTCACACACATTCAGTTTGAACTCAATAATTAAATTGCATTAAGATTTGTTGTAAAGTGTAAGTGATTAGTGTTTGTCAGTAATTAGCTGTATGCACCTCATACAGCTAATTAGATCTGAGTAACACATGCTTCTCAGCTGTGGAGAGGGTTTTAATTTTGGATCCCACTGTAGCTCTCCCGATTTTCCCATCAGGAGTTCTGATTGAAATTTTGCATCAACACTCTGGCCAGAAGCAGGATTGTTCTGCATATTATGAGAGTGCCTGTTGGTTTATTGCTGTAAACCGCAGTGCTCTAAGTCTGTGTAAGAATAACTGGGTCTCAGCTAATCCAAAAAATTACTTTGCTGCTGCGCTCATTAAATCTAAAAAAAATTAATAGACTTCTTCCTTAATTTATACAAGTCTATTTTGTTCTAACAAGTTTATAATAAATATTCACTTCATGTCATGTCGCTTCAGTAGTGTTCTTATCAGTTTATCTCTCTCTTTCCTGTGCTTCTGAAAAAAAATGGTTCTTGCACTTAAGCTACATCTATCTATAAGAATCTGTTTTATACAAGGAAATGGGTCAAGGACTCTGTAACTGTGATATACTGTAAAACAACTTGAAGAGCAATCTTCATGCCATCGTCTGAATAACGGATGTTGAATAACTGCTGAATAACAACTTGTGCTCCATTTTAAAAATTCTGTTCTTTTTTTTTTACTGGCGTGTATTATTTGTTTTCACTAAAGTGAACTCTTTTGCTTAAGAGTTGTGCCAACAAGCATTTCCTCTGCACCAGTAAGAAAGGCTGGGTTTTACCTCTTTGGCTAGTGCGGACTCAGAAAGCAGAAACAGCTCTTTGTAAATGTATGTAAAAAACAGATTGGGATGCAATGAGTAATTTCAGTGGGTAATTAAGACATTTTTGTGCAGCTAAAGCCAACTCTGCTCCCCAGCTTTAGACACAGTAAATAAACGAGAGGGGAATCTGCCGCACAACTGGTGGCTGAAAAGAGATGTTTACAGCTTTTTGGTCCAGCTGGGCTTTTAAAAACCTGAATCAGCTTATTGGCTTATTAGGATCAGTTTAATAGCTTCTCCCAACTGAATAACAACAGGCCTCAGCCTGGCGAAACCCTCAACACCAATAAAACTGTGCAGAGCTCCTCCCATTTCTAGACCTAGTGGAGGGGGCGATAAAAGATGTGAGCGTTGCTTTCCTGATGGAAGCCAGATGCTAAGCCTTTGTTTCCTTAATAAATTACCCCTCTACCACCACCACTCTGCATCCCACCAGCTTTCCTGCCCCAGCGTCTCTGTGTCCCAAACATCTAGATCAGGATACCCAACTTCTGAAATATTTTAGGATCATTTCTGATACATTTGCATTTGAACTTGGGATTTAATTTATTAGAGCCCTTTATTGATACTTTTTGTAACACACCCTAGAATAGGGTGTCTTAAAATCTGAAATTTGAAAGACTAGTCAGAGTAAGGCAGACACACAAAGTGGCTGTAAGTTAAAAGAGTAAGTGCATTATTTACACTGCACAGGAAATGCCTAAGCTCTCTTTTGAGCTGCTCAATAGACCTCTTCATTCCAGTAGCCGGGCAGCAAAGCCTCTTTCTGACTTTAAACAACCTTCTCTGTCCAAAACCTTCAGAAGTCAAAACTCACACAATATTCAGCTGTTTTCTTGGTCAACCCTGGTCTTCCTTCTGTCGCTCCCTCTGGTGCATCACAGATGATCTTCTCTCCATCTTCAAACAGTGATGGTGACTCACCGTTTGAAGCCCCTGGTCTTTAAATCGCCTTGTCAACCTGTCAGGTGACTGAGTGCAGCAGCCCCTTGCCCCACAGCATTCTGGGGAATATGGTTCAGACAAGGATCTCCATCTTGTCTGATCCTACTACCCTCTCACACCCATGTTCTTGGTGGAAAAGAAAACAAAAAAAACAACCTGTTTTCTGACTAGCCCATGTTCAGCTTTATGAACAGAAAGGTTACAAACAAAAGACGGCTATTTACCTCATCCTGCTCATTGTGTGGCTAATGATCCAAGAATTCTGTAAGCCATCTCTTAGAATCAACATCAGTGCTATTGTATGTGATGTGTCAGAAATAACTGTTGCACATGACACCTCAGAAATAACTAAAAGGCAGGAGCGGCATTATCAGAAGTAGCACTGTGTCATAAGTAGAATAATTTTCTATGGTAATGGCCACTTATCAATACATATTGATGGTAATAATGTAGGGTGACCATGGCTGTATTACAGAACTCTGAATGCTGCTGAAATGTAAGAAACTGTTAGAAGATCCATCTTCTGTGTGTCTTCTCTGGAAATGGTCTTTTTTGTCACAAATTAAAACTCATCTCAGACCTTCACTGAAATGTACTGTGACTGCTTGCATCTCTACAATCCCAAACCACTTTACTTATCGGAGAGGACCCACTTGCTCTGCCACTTGAGTGCAGCCCCCACCTGAGTGAAACACAGTTGCCATTCTGCACCAGCAGCTCCACTACACAGCAGATGAGGTGCAGAAGGGAGAAATTACTTTACCAATTGAATTGTGAGGGAACTTTTGGTAGGATAGCACTGGGATTACCTAAGGGTACCCCAACTAATATTGGTTTTAATGGCAAACTAGCCAGGAGCTTGGTTTAATGTCTCAGCCGAAGGGCAGGACACACATGGTGTCCCTCAAAAACATACCACAGCCTGAAAATACTGGACCAGATGGAAGTACGCCACCTACTGGTCCACTCACACTGCAGACCAGAGCAGCATTTTCTTGTCTGTTTCAAATCCCAGTATTGATCAAGCTCAACTTATGATCAGCTTCTGAGATGGTAACTCTGCTGTCAAGTAAAGTAAAGCCCAAGGAAAAAGTAAAGCAGTGGACTCCTGCTTTGAAAGAGACGTATTAGCTGATAAGTACCAAGTATCAGGTAATGTTGAAATATAGCACACTGTGACTTAAAATGAAATATAAATGTTTAAATTTTAAAATGTGTGTGCGTGAGAGGTTTTTAAACAGGACACAGATTTCAAATTTTGCGTTTATCATGGAAGCAGAACAGTTTCCTAAAATTGTGTTGTACTGTATTTGTGTTTTTTTAGGCTAGCGTCTCCTTGAAACGCATTCAGGACTTCCTGAGTCATGATGAACTGGACCCAGACAATGTTGACAGAAAGAACATAACCGCAGGTACGCAACTGGCCGGAGGCTTTTCTGAAAACAAAGGTCGCCCCTTTCAGAAGCTCCAACCCAGATGACTGGTCCGAACAAGTTTGGGCTTACTCAGCATGATGCTCAAGATAGTGAAGAGACGGTTATTGGGGCTTGTTTGTAGTTTCACACTCATTTTGCAGTGTGAAAATACAGTATATGGTTTTAAAAGCTGAACAGATGAAAAAAACAAGAAATAATTAATCATTAATCTTGTATAAATATTATGGAGGGACAGGATACAGTATTCAGGTGATATGAATTTTCTTTCTAAATTTATCTGAGTCCTTCTATACTGTATACTGCATAATGTACATACAGGGTTAGTCAAAATGTTGTCGACAAATACAGTTAAAATCACCAGACCTCACCCCCTTAGATTTTTATCTATGGGGTTTTGTGAAAGATAGTGTGTTTGTGCCTCCCCTACCCGTCGCTCTGTAAGAGTTGCGAGGACGTATCACTGCAGCTGTCGACCAGATTGACAGCAATATGCTGGTGAAAGCGTGGCAGGAATTTGGTTACTGCATTGATGTGTGCAGAGTCACATGTGGGGCCCATATCGAAGTATTGTAAGGTAACTGTTAGAAATTTTGATATTTATGCTTTCGTTTGAAAGCATTTTTTGTCACAGTAAACCATGTAATTTGTACTAAACTGTCAAAGTTGTCGACAGCCTTTTGACTAACCCTGTATAATTAAATGTAACACTTTCTGCTTCAGGTAGTTCTTGATTTAAGTGCTCTTAATTTGCACATTTGTTTTAAGGCGTGTCAAAACTATAAACCATTCTTATTTTAGGTCAAATCAGTTCTAAGGCAACTAGAAGGAGCGATTGAGAGAGTACACATCCAACTTTGTGTAGGGGTGAATAGTCTCTTGGGTGACACTTGGACAGCTGGGTGATCTGTCCTTCCAGACACTGACTGTCTCCCACCAACTCACATACAGTATACTAAATAAATCAAGAAAATAACTATCATCTTAGTGTGTACCGTATGTTTATATTGTATAAAATCTACAATACAATTATGTTAGGGACTGTGTGAGAAGAAATCTTAAAAACAAAATTCAATGTAAAGAATTTGCAAATACAACTGTAATATGCTGTACTTACAAGAAGTGCCCACCTCTGAACTCAAAGAGGGGATCCAATGGCAGGTCAGGGAAGATCTGGAGAGCTAAGCAAACAAGCAAACAGGGCAGAGAAACACAGCCCAAGGCTGAAGTAAACAGGCAAGGGACAAATCCGTAAAAACTTCAAATCAAGGTGCCGAAGGAGTATCCTAAAAGCCAGAGAGCCGAGTAGGAAACAAAGTTTGAAAACCAGAGCAAGCACAAATAACAAGCCAGGCAGTAATCCAAAGCAAAAGTCAGAAAGACCAAACGTAGTCCAAAAACCCAAGGAAAGTCCTGAAAAAAACGCCAAAGCCAGGTGAAAAACACACTAGGGCTAAGCGCCTTAGTATTGCCAGGGCAGGTCTTTAATTTATACATTAATACAGATTAAATACATTCAGATGGGATCGATTTCCGTCCATACCTTGTTGTTTACAGCCTGATTTTCTGGATTGTCAGTCATGGTGTTCTCCATGTGGTTGGCAGACTTGCATAAGCAAAGACGACAAAAAAATCGTGAAAGTTAGTTTTTCATCATGCAAGGGAAGTTTTGAAAGCACAGTTTGTTACCAAATGTTTCTAGCAGCATATTGTGTGTACTGTTTCTTCTGCTAAGAAGAACAAAATGCATCTTGGTGCCCCATGTTCTCAGAGATTCTGTTTCACAGGACATTGAAGACACTGTAAATGTCTTAATTATTCAGAGTGCAATGCAAACACAATTTTCCTAAGTTTGTACTGTTAGAGAAGCCTTCTTGTATTGTAAGAAAAACTTTTCGTGTTAAGGTGCAAAGGGGAGCAGAGAAATATTTGTTATTGTGAGTACATTTTAAGATGACCCCAAAAGTTTTAAACAGTGGATGCCTTTGCACCAACATTCAATAAATAAACCTATTACATAAAACAACAGTCAACAGTTAATAGTCAGCTGAAACCTGCATATGGAAAACATACACAATTTTTTTACAAGACTTCAAAGTAAATGACATCCAAAAGACTTACTGCCAGGAAAAAGACTTAAGATAGCTACACAGTCCAGATGTGGCTGTGAGTTTGTGACATTTCCATCACAGTTCATCACCTATCACTAGCAACAGGTGTCCTCTCCTGATTTTACATGAAATTGATAAGAAGCATGTTGTAATAAATGTGTGTCATTGTCTTGATTAAGGAGTTCAAACATCTAGCTGGAAAAGGAATGCATTCTGCCCTATTTACTTGCATTCTTTTAGGCAGTTTTAATTTCTGTGTTTTTGAATTACTGTACGCGAGAATTTTGGAGGGATTTTCACTCTGCTGCAACAGAAGTAGTTATTAGTCGTTGCATTTTGAATACATTAATCAACAACCTTGTGTTCCCCTCTTTCAGGCTTTGCTGTCACTGTTGTAAATGGGAAATTCACCTGGTCTAAGCAAGGACCTGCAACTCTTCACAAGTACGTTTTCTGGGTATTTTACTGGTTGTGCCAGCTATATAACATGTACTGATTTGGAAATACTACAGAAACACTGGATAGGAGCACAGTGAAATCCATAGATATATGAACAAGCTATAGAAGGCAAGATGGTCAAACGGAAAGGAACCTGATTTTAGTGACTTCATATGCAGTGACCTCATAAATTGGTGGTGCACTATTATGTAATAAAACAAATGTTTTACATCCTAATGTTGTTAATATTTTATAATAATAAAATCAGTTTTTGATTATCTTTTTCAGAGAGCTCTATAGAAGAATGGGCAAAGTATTAATATTTAGGAAAGGCTTTATATATACAGTATATATACTGCATACAGCTTTAATATAATCCTGCTTTTCCTTTACTTATCCTTTACTTTGTTTCATATAGTTGTGCTTTGCCTTTCCTAGTTCTGTACAGCTTAGACACAAACGTAGTATTCTCTATTTCCAGCTGCAGGATTTGTGAGCAAGATGAGTTGAGAAATGCAGTCAGATCTTCTCTTAATGAGCTTTATGAGCAGCAGGGACCCACCTAAGTAACAGTGGGAAGATGGAACTAGACTTAATTTCCAATGTGTTTGATTTAAAAAATGGCAGTTCTGGACAATTACAGTGGAGCTCCATGCAATGCCTTCAGTGTAGTAGCTTCACTCCTAAAAATCATAGCCCCCTAGATCACTGACAGTTCTGTTGACCACAGGAGACTGGACTGTTGCACATCTGTCATGATATTGCTACACTAGTAGTAGTACTTACTGTGACAGGGTGAAATTGATCAATCCCAGGTGTGGTCTTTTCCATTTCTCCTGTAGCTGCACAGGCCTAGACATTCTACTGCTCTTTTTCCTAGCAGTCTGTAGCTCTTTTGTACACTTATTGGCCAGAATATTAGGACACTCCCAGTCAATAAGGTACTGGGCCTAAGACAGCAGCAAGACCAGCTCAAACTGAAGTGTATTCCACCATGGATCCTTCCTTGCCAGCTCAGTCTGAAAAAAAAAAAGTTTGTGTTGCCCACTCCTCTCAGATTTAGCCAGAATAATCCATCTGGTTGTACTTTTTATTCTAAAAACTGACTAACATGTCTGTACTCAGGGGGCTGGAACCCACAGGTGAATTTTACTCACCTACAGTACAGCAGCTATGTGTTGAGCTGGTACAGAAGGACTCTGGCACACGCAGTTCACCAGAGCAAGGGTCTCAGTTTGGCACGTAATGCTCTCGTACAAGCTCAGATACATGGTTTGGTGTCAAATAAATAAATAAGGAGAACAATTTTGTACTTACTTCTGGTGCTTTCCTCTGTCTGCAGTATCAACCTGATGGTGCCTCAGGGCTCCCTCCTGGCAGTGGTTGGCCACGTGGGCTGTGGGAAGACCTCTCTGATATCCGCTTTGCTAGGGGAGATGGAGAAGCTGGAGGGGGAGATATCAGTCAGGGTTTGTTATTTGTGTTTCATACTTGTTTGATTTCTGCTTTAGTCTCATAAGAACATAAGAGAAGTTATGAACAAGAAGAAGCCATTTGACCCATCCAGCCTGTTTAGAAGCTAGGTCAGTTGTTTCTTGAAAGAAGCACTTTGATGTAGTTTCCACTTTTGCCTTCTGGTTTTTGTTTTACTGCTCATTGTGCAGAAGTCCTCTGGGTTTACTTTTGTCAGTGCCTTTGAGGATTTTGAACACTTTAATCAAGTCGTCTTTTAGCTTCTCTGTTCAGGATTAAAAAGGTTTAGTTCTTTCAGCGTGTCACGGTATGGCATTACCGTAAGCTCCAGAGTGCATCTGGTTTTACTTCTGTGGACTGATATAACTTTTCTATAACATGGTGACCAACATCATACACAATATTCTAATATACACAAAAGTCTCTAATATGTGTGTTTAACCTCTTTTCAATGTGAAGACACATGGCAACATCCACCCTGATCCTGGAATTGGTTATGGTAGCCTTGTGGTTACGAGACTAATGTGGCTTATTTTTAGAAATTCTTGTCATGGTACATTTTTTTTAAACATTACAAACTGGCAACAATTAGGCTTTGTGATGGAAGTTTGAGAGCAAGAGCTAACCCTCTGATGGGCCTGACTGAGTATATGTATGGGTATTGTACACCCATTCATCACTTCTCAATCTCTCCCTCCATCCTCTCATCAGCAGGCAATTATTATTACAGCCTATATTATTATATTGGGCCAGTCAGATTAAAGCGAAAGCAGTATCTCAAGTTACTTATGTACTTGATTGCTCAAGAACTAAGTTAGAGTTCTTGTTAACTTAATTAAAAGTCAATTCCAACCAGCCAAGTAATAACTTTGCCGCCCAGTTCATAAATGTTACGCCTGCTTCACACAGCCCCCTTCCGAAAAATGAAATGGCGGCTCTGACTGTGAGAAGGAAATTGATACCACATCCATCAGTGGACCGGTCGAAGGCATCGTTTGCTGGGAGATCGTTTTAAGATGGCAACTTTGGTTTTCTTCTTCTTTTCAGGGTTCAGTGGCCTATGTCCCCCAGCAGGCCTGGATTCAGAACGCCACCCTGAGAAACAACATCCTCTTTGGGCTTCCCTACAACGAGCAGAAGTACCGCAGTGTGCTGGAGGCCTGCGCACTGGTCACTGACCTGGAAGTCCTGCCGGGAGGGGATATGACAGAAATTGGAGAGAAGGTACTGATGGACAGGAAGGGGCTCTTATCAGCTTGCAGCTGTGTACCAAAATGTCTGCTTGATCTGAGTGTTCGTTGCCTGAGCAGCAGTGATGGACCGGAGGGCTGCACTGATGTGTTTGGTAAACCGTGATGCTGGAGCTGTGGCAGCTCAAGCGCTTGCTGATTTAGCTCGGCTTCCTTCCCCTCTTCCTTATTTACCTTCTACCTTCTTGCCTTGCTTCCTTCAGTTTACCATAAGAAATAAATATATCCATAAAGTAAAATCCCCAGTCAGTTTGTGCAGATTGAGAAGGTCAGTAGCCGTGGAAATAAAGGAAAACTCCATTCTGTGACACTTGAATCTCGATTGTCTGAAACAACGCCCAGCTGGAAGGAGCTCAGATGTGCAAGATAATCACCGTGGTCGCGGCAGTCAGTGATTATTGTGACCTTCCACTTTGACTGCTGTGGCTGTTGTGCACCAACAATTGTGCCACAGCGGGAAATGTTGTGACAGATTGAGTAAAGGTTCTATAGAATAAAGTCTTCGTTGTACTACACACATTAAAAGAGCAGAGTTCGCAGAAAGAACAGTTGCTGCTGGCTCTTCTTACATATCGCATCCATGTTTTCTTCAATGGTTAGCTTTTAATCAGCAGTACTGCAAAGATATTTGTAATGGTTGAGAATTGTAATCTATTGCTTCTCTATGACTGTTGATTTTGTAACTTGTAGTTGCTTTCTATAATCAATAATTTTATAATCAATGACCATTTGGTTTCAGGCACATTAAGTTGAATGAAGGAGTTGTTACATCACTCAACGAAATAATCCACAATAATCCAGACTGAAAATGACAGAGTCATCAGCAAACTTAATGATTTGTCTGTCAAAACACAAGAGTTTCTACAGGTGTCTGTATAAAAATGTACTGTATGGGATGGGGGATAGCACACAGCCCTGAGGATACGCAGCGGAAGAATAAAGATATTCTGACATAAGATCATTTACCACTCTTTGTAATCTTTTGGTCAAAATGTCTTAAGACCCAACCTATGATGTTAAAGTCTTAAATTAGAATTTGATTAGGATAAGCCCAGTAGATGTTTTGCAGTAGCCGTGTATGCGCATGTGATAGAGCCAAGCACAAATCTTTCCAATATCTATCGGTTTCCATGAAGAAGACTGATAGTTCTGATTAAGTCATTTGGGTGACTTCACATTTTCTTCATAGATCACTGCACACGAGACTGATTGGCCTGGCCCAGAATATGAAAGAAGTGCCATACGTTTTGTGTAACAAATGGGCCCTTCAAGACACCTGACTAGTAATGTTGTATATAAAACATATTCCGAAAACAATAAAAGCAATTTAATGGAGCAGCGATGACAAACGTGCCTAGTGTTTAAAGTACACAGAACATGATACATTTACATTTGCAAAAAAGCCAATAGAATACCATAAAGTTGTTCTCTGCATTGGGTAACTATGACTTGCTGTTCCTCACACGATCTTGCATGTGCCTTTTCTATCAAAAGGATTAAGGCAGGGTTTACACACAGGTGTCAGAGTTTCTTGGGGTTTCCCAGGTAAACGTTCCCAGTTTAAAATCTTTCACCCCACTCTTTCATCTCTTTAATGTACTGTTGGTGTCTGTCAGATTCTAGTAACTGAAATCTTGTTATAGGAAACCGCTGTCCCTGAATTATTAACTGCAGTACAGCACAGGGATATACATTTTACCAGGGCTGAGCACAATTGCTTTTGGAAGAGTTACAAAAATGTTAAAGCAGTTTTAAGATTTGCCTGATGAAGGGTTTGGGGAAGGAATTATAGTCAAGAAAAATAATTAAGAGATGGTTTTCTTAAAGTATGGGTTATACAAAGTGTGTTGTATATTCTTTTCAGCATATTCAAAAAAGTCAAGTAGTGTATTATACTGTTTTATACAACACCTTTTAATGCTTAAACCTCAAAATAAAAATACTAAAGGACATATTACAATAAAAATTACAATATATAATACATAAATACAAAGCAAACAAAAGATAAAATACCCCCAAGAACAAATAAAAAGTAAGTTACATACTGTAGATTACATCACACTCTGAGTTAACATAGTATATTGGTTAGATACTGAGGAACCAAGAAATGTAGATTCTTAAATTTAAGCAGACCTATTTTAAAATCAACTTGGAAGTTGACAAGAAGCCAATGCAAAGACTCCAAGACAGGAGTGACGTGATCACTTGCATGTGACCTAAGCAGGATTCTGGTTGTTGAATTTTGAATGTATTGTAATTGTATAAGTGTTGTTTTAGAGACATACAGATAGGGTATTAGAATAAACAATCTGTGAAAAGACAAACACGGTCTTCAAATTTGCAGTTATAACAGCATAGGACATAGTTTGGGAATATTTCTAAGATGGAAAAACAGTACCTTTACAATATTCTGGACCTGAGGCTCACAGGTCACCCCCCCCATCTTTCATTTCGGAATTAAACTCTAACACAGTACCATCAATTAACATTGATACAGAATTCATTCACTTAATGTTCTTAACACTTTAAAGGTGATTAACATCAGAGATGCAAACTACGATACAAGTAGGAAATGATTAGACCCTAAGAGCAAAACATAATTGTCTCCATCCTTGTGGAATGTTTCAATGGTTAAATGTATTATCACATTTTGTGAAGTACCTCATTATAAGAAGGTAAAAAATGTCATTATTACAAATGAGGCTAACATTTGTGAAATAAATTAGAACAGAGTCAGCACAATCTTGAGGGTTTCAAACACAATTCCTGGAGAGTTTTGTGTCTTCTGTTTTCTGTTCAGCCATGACCAAGCCAATTAAACCGTTAACCCATTTATTATACTGGCTGGACATATTTTTCGCAAGCTCTTTGGCAGTGGATTAGTCAGAACATTCACATCATTGAAGTACAGTTCAGTTACGTACAGAACACCTTAGAGTGGAGAGTAGAATTGTTATTACTATTTACTATTCTGAATTACTGTTACTCCTCTGAATTAATAACTGTGGAACTGAGAGTTTGAGTAGAGGCGTTTGAGAGATGCCGGAGAGGGCTGGGAGTACCTGGCTCTTCTCTGACTTGTGTTGTCCCACCCCCAGGGCATCAACCTGTCCGGAGGCCAGAGGCAGCGTGTCAGCCTGGCCAGAGCTCTGTACAGCGAGGCTGACCTCTACCTTCTGGACGACCCTCTGTCTGCAGTCGACGCCCATGTGGCCAAGCACATCTTTGACAAGGTTATTGGGCCAGAGGGGGCACTCCAGGGCAAGGTATGGCTTATTATTTGTGTTATTGTACAAAATGCTTTTCCTTCTGTTATCTGAGCAGGGCAGTTCTCTTTAGGAAAAGCCCCTCTCTGTGATGCAAGGAATTCAAGTAATGGCTTTTTTTTCCTTTTTTCATTGCTTATCACTATAGGAGTACCTTCCTAAAACAGGCCAGCACTGCCCAGGACATTGATAGCTCAGTGATAAGCTAAAGGTCCAAGCAGGTTTTAGGATACGAAGGAGTGAAAGCTGTGAAAGGAAGACAACCTCATGTTGAGTGCATGAGAAGAAAAATATTTTAGGTAGTTTGAGTTTAGTCTCAGTTTTAGTTAAACTGCTGATTAGGTGTTCTTAAACATTTAAAGTTAACAAGGCTTGAATAATAGCACTGATGTTCTCCCCTCCAGTCAGCAGTATTTTGTCACTGTACCTTGACCTTGAAGTAATCTAGTACTCGGTGGGGGGGAATTAATGCTACTGGCTTGGAAGTTGTTTTAGTTGTCAAGTAAGAAATCCTACAGTTGCTCTGTTTTGTGATCAGAGAGTACAGTAAGAGTAAGGGGAATAGCAGGACCAGTCTGCAGTTGGGTGCTCTGTCTTGTGATCAGAGAGTACAACAAGAGTAAAGGGAATAGCAGGACCAATCTGCAGGCGGGTGCTCTGTCTTGTGATCGGAGAGCACAGAAAGAATAAGGGAAAAATGAGGACAAGTAAGAATCCCTGGACTCTGTTCCTTCACACTGTATGTTTTCCTTGAATCTGAAGCTTCATGGTAGACTGAAAGTGGCCATAGAAGCTCATCTTTTCCTGATTATGTTACAGACCAGAATCCTTGTGACCCATGGCATCAGTTTCCTGCCTCAGGTGGACAACATCGTGGTGATAGTGGAAGGCAAAGTGTCGGAGATGGGCTCCCACCAGGAACTCCTCAAGCAGAATAGAGCCTTTGCCGAATTCCTCAGGAATTATACGATGGAAGATTTCATTGAGGAAGAAGAAGCTACAAGTACCTTTTTTGGGCTTTAAATATTTTCTTCCATTATTAAAATTATTGTTAAATTCTATTATTATTTAACTGTTTGGCACATTTATGCTGGATGAAATTTGAGGGTAGTTGAAATTTTCAATATATTGTTCTGGGGAAAATCCTGCTAGGAAACTACATATTTTCCTTTTAAGGATAAGTGCTCAAAAGGTTAGAACTAAAAATATTAACTTATGCTTCCTGAAAAATGTGTTACTCACATCTGTTCCAGAATAAGTAAAATGTTTATTTGCATTCAAGGTGGGGTTTAAGAACGGTAGTTTTATTTATATACCAAGAGAATATATTCTTAGGGGCCATGTCTGTTAGGCCTGTTTATGTGTGGCTTGTCAAAAGCTGTCACAAATGATACTGTGTATTTAAATTTCATCTGATTCAGTGTCAGTGCTTGAAGACGAAGAAACCTTCCCAGATGATGCTCTGAGTAACCACATTGACATGGTAGACAATGAGCCTGTTGTTAATGAAGCGCGCAGACAGTTTATTAGGTAAGATTTTAGCTACCACCCATTGAGCGGTGTATATCTTTTAATGCCCCCACATTCCAAAAATAATACAACCTGTGTTTTTATTGAATTTTTGATGTTCACATGTAAGGAGTGATTAAGAGTGCTACCTTCCCTCAGACGTAGCCTCCCACACAAGGATAGTTTTGCAGTTGAACCATCACATTTACAAGATATAAATATCCAACAAACGGATTCCAAACACCAAAAACTTAATCATACAAACAGAACCACCTCACCAGTTGTTGGAGGAAAAATACAGGCTGGTAACTTGGCAAGAGTGAAAAGCCATTTTTCCTTTTTCCGTATTTACCATTTGCATTTTTTGCATCCCTTGCAGGCAGATCAGTGTCGTGTCTGCAGACATGGATAACCCAAAGAAAATGTCCACACGGCGGAGATGCAGTGAAAAGAGGAGGGTGGAACCTCCCATGGAAAAGAAGAAACCGGAGTCTGAGAAACTCATTCAGGCAGAGACAGCCGAGACTGGCAGAGTAAGTGCCGATCTGCCCTCTAGTGGACATGACTGAATCTGCTTAAAAAACAGCAACTTAATTCTATAAGGATTATATACCCTTTAAGTAGGTATATAGTGTATAAAAATATCTTTTTTTTTGTTATGAAAAAAAAACAGTTTAGGGGTTGTGAAAAGCACTGTGATAGAAAGGTTGGATAACCTTTACAGATTGTAACCCTCAGAAGATCTATGATAATGTTGTCCTGTCTGATGACATTGTGGTCCAGGAAGACGTATAATTTTAGAGTACAAACATTTTTGGTCATTATGGTCCACAGTAGAAGGGTGAGGTCCTGACACTTGTGTCATAACCTCAGGTCTGTCGAGTTCTACTGAATCTTGAATTGTTTTAAATGCGCGTTTTGCGCAAAGGAACAAAATCTAAAATTCACAATGCAATTTGAATGTAACAAACTGATGGCAAGCTCCAGTAGCATTAATGGCAGATTGTCTGCTGTGGTGTGTGGCTGTGGAGGAGTTCACCAACCACATGAAGGGACTTCTGTTTGTATGGCGCTCTTAGTTTTTAATGTAGACTATTCAGGGAATGTTTCTGTCTTAAGAAGTGGAACAGGCAAGCTCCTTGGACGCAGTGCCTTGTCTGTGATACGTTTCCTAACCTCTGCACTCTCCATCAAATGCCCAGGTGAAGCTGAAAGTGTTTCTGGAATATATCAAGGCCGTCGGGCCTCTCTTCTCCGTCTTTATCTGCTTCCTGTACGCCTGCCAGAACGCGGCAGCTATAGGCGCCAACGTGTGGCTGAGCGCCTGGACGAACGATGTGCCCAAGAACGGGACGCAGGTGGACACTCAAATGCGAGTGGGCGTGTATGCCGCACTGGGGATGACGCAAGGTAAGGGCCCTCTATCAACCTTTCCAGCTTGTCTCTGTTGGTGTAGGACGCTAGAGAAATACAGGAACAAGGTAAGGTCAATTCCACACTGCACAGTAGAAAGAAGACGCCAAGTGAGTCAGCTTTCATCATGTGTGAGACATGGGACGTGTTGTCTTTCTATTTCTCCGTGTGGAATTATCTTTACTTGGTGCTTGGCAGTCAGTGGCACATTGACACAGCTCCCCACTCAAACAGCTACATAAATGTGAAATGTGAGAGAATTACTGTCATTTGCTAAAATAATTATTTTTTAAAATGCAAATGTGCATTGTATTGTGTTTATTGCAAAAGAGTTGGCTTGGTGTGTGTCAGCATCACCTACAGCTGGGTGAGTCAGAGTTGCAGAGTGAAGGCAGTACAGTAAGACTATTAAATCAGGATAGTGGATGGCACAGGTCTGACCACACATAACTGCATTGCATCTGTGTAAAATGTACCTTTTGGTTTTCCACTTTTAAAATTGCTGAGGATTTGATTAGTTTTAAAATGTGGATGCCCTGTTTTCTGCCATGTACTGTAAGTAAAAGAAACATTGGACTCCTGCTCTCTGAAAGCCTTTCCCTGATCTTCATTTCTTGTGGTCTTTTATTGGCTTTAAACCAAACCTTGGATTTTCTGCAGTGAAATGGAAAAATATAATATAAATGGTGTGAATATCAGTGCGATATTGAACACAACATTAAACATCAATTCAGTGCTTATCTCTAGTCCTGATCATTAATATCTGAAAAAGGCTTCAGTTGTGTTCTCTTGTTCACCCTTTATACATTATTAGAGGGAATATAATGTGGAAATAAAAAAGTGGACCCATTTTAAACGATGTCAAAAGATGCAATATAAGCAATTTAGTATTATGATGTTTTTTAATTATCTTAACTTCCACATGTTCTCTTTCAGGGATACATTTTTTGAAAGTTTGTTCCTGTTGTTGTCCTGCCAAAAGAAATGGTCGTTAAGCTCCCAAGCAAAACTTTTTTTTAAATCCACCATAAACCTAGGCAAATTTATTTTCAAACCAGCAGAGCAAACTCGTGACTTCAGTTTGTCTTGCTGTGAACAGTTCCAGTGCTCCAGTGGTGTTCACCTTTTCCTAACCTCGTGTGGGCGATGCCATGTTTCCGACACACTTTTTCGTTCTTCTTTAAGATGTCATCTCATTTGATTGTTAACCAAGGCACCACCCACTCATGTCACAAACCTTGTCTTTTTTTTTCAGCTGTGTCCTTCCATCATTCCAGTCACTCACCACTCTATGTCCTTGTCCTCTCCTCAAACAGGCGTGCTGGTGCTCTTCTCCTCCTTCACACTGACCCTGGCTGGTATTGGAGCCGCCAAGAATCTGCACTCGGCTCTTCTAGAGAATAAATTTCAGACGCCTCAGTCTTTTTTTGACACCACACCCATAGGGCGCATTCTCAATCGCTTCTCCAAGGACATTTACGTGATTGACGAGCTTATCCCGCCCACAATCCTAATGTTCCTGGCCACCCTCTTCGTCTCACTGTCCACTATGATTGTGATCATGGCCACAACCCCCATCTTTGCTGTGGTCATTGTGCCCCTCGCTCTTGTTTACGTTTTTGTCCAGGTACTTTTTCATAAACTCCCAACAAGTTAACGATTGAATTGCCAAAGAAAATGCCGCTTAATGTGTGCTCTTGTCCCTGGTGAATGATTGCTTGGGTCCGTTCTTTGACTACACTTGGCTTCGTCATGTCCCTTAACTGTCATTCGGCTCTGGCTGCTCTGTGGCTTTCTGTACGTGTTTACAGTGTTTACAAAACTGGATATTAAAAAAAATAGGAGGAGGGGGATCAAGATTTACTGGAGGGCTTAAAAATTGTATTGTTGTCATGAAGTGACAACAGCTGTTTATGCGTAATTAAAAAGCCATTGAACAGACAGTCCACATTACAAGCCAAATTAAAATCAACCTCTAATTTTCTATGTTTTTTGAAAAGTGTAGGGCTTTAACATGGACTGCTCACCAAACAAAGAGCAGTGTTTCCTCAATTGTTTTTTCTGCAGCTCAGCCAAATGACAGTATTAACAGCGTAGTTCACTAGTCATTCAAACTCTACAGGAAAGCTGCAAGAGAAAAAGTCATAAAAGTAGATTTCAGCTGTAATACTGTAATGCTGTGTCTCCCAAACCGACCTGCTCAAATGTAACACAAACAGAAACCAAGTGTCTTTTAAACAGGGCTCCTTTCGGCTGTGGAGATGTGGTCCTTTGGGGCTGTGAGTTCTGTCTTCGTGTCATGTTTTCTGTCTTTCCTAACAGCACATCACCATCTCCTTTCCCCTCTGCAGTCCTCTGATTCCTGGCCTTCTGCTGTTTTCCTCCTTTCCATATGTAAATAAATGAACTGTCAAATCCCATTTTGCCAGGCTGGTTGATGGTGGGGTGAGGGTGTGGGTGCATAGCAGTACAGAAAGTTTGTACACTTTCCTGATTTCAGCTGCAAGGTTCAGGATGATTCATACGGCTTGAAAGGGCTGGTTCAAAATCGATTGACTCGACTGAAAAGCATTTTTAACTAAGCCCGGCCAGGAACAATGACGTGCGAGCATGTGTACCATAGTATTGGAAATTTGAATTACTGGATTTGTTCCAGTTTAGTTTAAACTTAAATGACTTATTTTTATTTGCTCTGGCATCAAACAGCAATTTTATATAGCTGAACAGGAGCAAGTGAAGGAATTTTAAGTGCAGTTTAGTACTGTTTTCCATAGTGGGTATATTGGGGGGGTTAAATTTACTTGGCCTATTCCAGCAGCTGTATTGAGACAGTTGTATTTTATTGGAACGTTATAGTAGAAAATTGCTACACAAACGGAGCCTTTGGACGATTCATTCCTGTGGGCAAAGACTGCACTCACCAGAGGGCACTCTATTGGCTCAGCATGCCCAACGATGTACCCATGATGGTGTGAGCCCTTAGATCTTCTTCAGCCCTGCCCCTGGAGGGTCCTGATTCATTTGGGGTAACATTTCAGTCATCAGTTTTTGAAGACCTGGAAAATGTTCATTCTGAAAGAAGTCATTTAAAAATCTTTTGGGACAGAAATTACCAACTCTTAAGGACCAGACTTTCCATACAGTACATCCGCAAATATTTGCTTAACTGATCAAGACCTTTGCAGCCCTGTGTTTGAAAACGGGTGATTTGGGGTGACTTAACTTATAAGGTTTACTGGATTGATTCTCTCCTGGACCAGGCGAGGAGAAACCTGTTGTAGAGTTCTAATGATGACCGTGGCGCCCTCTAGTGTCTACGATAACCTATTCACCATTTGTATTCCTCCCATCATAAATTACACTAGTTTCTTGTTTTCATAATAGTTATTTGAATAGTCCTACTAATTTCATTAACGCCCTGTAATACTATTTTTGTAATAGAATTGAGCACACTACCATACAGCAAACAGTCTTGTTCCTGTGATTCAGTAGCCATGCTCTTTGAATAATTCCACTGTTCAGATTGTGGTGTGCAGTAAGTCCAGACAGGACAGTGTCAGGCTTGTATTGCACAAGCTTCAGGGTGCAGGGAGACGGATGGCTAGCAAAAAGCTTTAAAGGTTATTGCTCAGTTCATGTACTATAGCCAGGCATTAAGTTGTTTTTTTTAAACGGTTTGTTGTCGACCCGTTTACATTTGATTCAAAGATGCTGTAAGCCAAGCAAGCACATACTTATGGTATATGGTTTTTCAGCATTTTGGTTTCCTTGTAAAACAGATCCAAGGTATGGAAGAAAGCCACTGTTACAGTGTACCTTATTTTTTAATGAAAATTGTTTTTGTTTTTTTTTAAATCACAGCATTAGCTAAGTTGCTTTTGTCTGTAAATTGATTTTTTGCATGTCAGATAAGTGAACTTTTGATGTTTTCTCTTCCAAGCAGCCTGGTTCATTCCAGCTGACTAATCTAGCCTGGAGAGAGAAGCCTGGACTGTGTCAGTGCGTATGTGATGTGTTTTTATACAGCACAGTGGCGAGGGGCTTAGCAGCTTAGTTCTCACAGCTAGGATGGGGTTGAATTCTCGGCTGAGGAACCTTCTATGCAGAGATTGCATGCTCTGTCCCGGTTTGTGTGGTCTTTCTCTCACCTTATGAAGACATGCTGGAACTGGTAACCTGTTCAGACTGTACTCCCACCTTGTAGCCTGTGTCTGCCAGGTTCGGCTGTGGCTTGCCACACCAGTCTATATGTTGAAGCAGCTATGGGTGATGAATAGATGTGTCCATTCATTTGCTTCAAAAATGGAGTGAACCTCTTGGCTCAGTTTATCGAGTGCTGTACTGCTAAAGCAAAGGAATGGGGCTTGGTTCCTGCTTGTTCCAACTATCCAACACACCTAGTCAGTATCACAGCTAATTCCCTCCTAGAGGATACAGTGTTCTGCATATTGGAACTTTATAGAGGTAGACTGATTTTTTACGACATTTAAAATTTAACATATTTAATATTGCAAAATGGTGCTGTGATGGTGATGCCAATCACTGGCGATTTCAGCAGTCAACTTTGGCAACAGATTGGGCTTAGGAAGAGGTGATTTGACACTTGATTTGCTCGTGGGCTTTTCAGTGTCTTTAGTGAAAATATGATTCCACATATTTGGAATTATTTAGTTCCAATCTTATTTATTAGATATTTCATGTGCATGGTGTAGGCTCATGTTCAACTCTTTTATTGAAAAGAATAATGGTACAAACCAGGTGTACAGTATGTTGTGTTTCGAGAGTATTTGTGATCAGATTTTCATAACGTACCTTGTTTAAACATTTAAACAAGTGCCAGCGATATGGGTTTATTTAAATTTTGTACATGTAGAAATGTACTCTGTAGCTATAGAGGTTTGTTTCTGACATCTTTTGACATTACACCTTTCATCGTTGCAGGCTTTGATGAAGCACTTTCCACAGTTCTAGGTGTCTGCCTTTATTAGGTATTCTGTTTAGGAAGCAAGAAACAACTAGACACTATTTCATGTTATTTGTCACATCAAATGACAACATTTTTTTTTCTTCAGTCAGAATACAGCTAACTAAGATCGGTATTCATTACAGGTGCTGTTCAAGTGAGGAATTCTTTCAGACTGTTATTCTTTTCCAGCTGAAGGGGAGGGGGGTGTTGTGACTTATTGGGGAGGAAGCAGAGTTCGGGAGAAGGCATTCTGCATGGCATTCCAAGAAATATGTGTCTACTGTAAGAGAGAAAGAAGAAAGGTTGTCATTTGTTCCTCTTCCATATTAGAATCTTGTACAGTATTTCTAGCCCTTATGTAACTTGTTTACAGTGACAAAAGACAGTGTAATACACTGAACAAAGCAACTAAGCTTCACACATAAGTCTAGAAAGAACACTAGCCTGTATACATGAAGTGAAACATTGGTTCCTAAAAACTATGTTCACGATATGTATTGGGAAATATTGGATTAGCATCCTGCTCTGTGTTATTTACAACGTCATGATATTTTGTTTTGGTGAAAGGATTTCAATTTAAATCCTTCCTGTCACAATGCTTGTTTGTTTTTCGTCCTCTCCAAGGTAATTCCTCTATCTGGAGTCATGCCTGCTGTTATCTTCCTCTATTTCTGAATCATTGGTTCCCTGTAAATTAGGGATGCTCTTTTGTTTTAACACCATTTTTTCTCCCCTTTGAATTATAAACCCTGCAGTGCCTCATAGCGGTCAAACAGTGCTGTGCAGGACTAAATGGGTGAACAAACTGTCCAAAGAGAACTCAATACAAACCTTTGCCTTAAGAAGTGTTGCAGCTATTCTGTGCTTTGTGAATTCATATTATTCTCATTGTGCTGCTACACAGGTGCACTTGTGCTGGGGCTCTGTTTTCTGTGCCGAGCCTACAGCATGCTGAGGGCCTCCCGGATGATTCACCAGAACATGCTCCAGACCATCCTTCGCTCTCCTCAGGGTTTTTTTGAAGCCACTCCCTCAGGGAGAATTTTGAACCGCTTCAGCAAAGATGTGGATATTATTGACAATTACATCCCTGACAATATTGATATTTGGATGCGCACTTTCTGGTACACAGTAAACGTGCTGCTCATATGCTCTGCCCTCACCCCTGTCTTCCTCATAGTGATAGTGCCATTAATGATGTTCTATTGGTGGGTCCAGGTAAATAGGACAAAGCTGGATAACTATTTAATACAGCATGTCACGTGTTTGTTGTGTTATCGTCATTGTTTGACTGACTGTCCTAGTGTTGTAGGTGCCATATGGTTTGGTCGCTCTAGCTAGGCGGTTGAGTCTCAGTCTTGAATGGGGCTTGGTTAATTGATTTCACTGCTGTTCTTTCAAACCCTGCCCATCTCCATAACAGTTGAAATTGGGCTTCACTTTCTTAAAGTTTTTCTGGGAAAGATTGCATATGAAATCATAAACTAAAACTAATTTAAATTAGATGACTAATCAGAGTTTGTTTAAAAATCTTCATTGTAAAATAAAAAGCTTTTCGGCTGCTTCATAGTGATATAACACAACAGCTTAAAGCCTGTGTTATTTGAAAAAAGGAAGAAGAAACAACTTTTTATTGGCAGTATGGATTTCACATTTTGTCTGGTGAATTATTCAAAGGGAGTAGAGTGGGAATTGAAGATCAGCAGTTTTCTGTAGTAGTCTTCTTTTGTAGTGCTAGTCTGTGGACATGGGCCCTGGGTGGAGTGTGGAATAGATCATTATATTGTGGTTGATTACTTAATTTTGTATGGCATTCCTTTATAAAAACTTACACTGGTATACCATGGTACAAGTATAGTTAAATTCAGGAAGGAACAGAGACATCATAGTACATGATAAAACAGAAGGGGGTGTGATAGATTATAAAAAACATGGATCATCACCGTGATCAAGCATGGTATACAGTAAGTACACTTAAACCATGTGGAAACTGCAGAAATGCTGTGCAGGACTATAGACAGGTAAACTTTTATAAGGGCTGTTCTGCCAGTTTGCCAGTTTAAAAAACTATTAACTGCAACTCCTGAAATGCCAATCTAGCCCTTTATCATTCATTCTTTCCAGTAACAGCTCATCAAATTGAATCCATTTACTAATATTCTCTTATTTTCCCACTGCAATTTTGGACTGGACATATATTAACCTGTTGCTATTGATATGTTTACTTGGCTACTTTACCCAGAAACTGTTAACTACAGTACCTTCCAGGATGTGGTTTAAAGTATGTGAAGTGTCACTGCTAAGCTGTATACCTGATATACAGTGACCTAGCCCTTCGTGAACACTGTCAGTGACTGATTTTTAAAAAACGTCTGCATTGGTAATTTAACAAAACTTTTTGTTTTGGTTTGGTTTGCTCGTGTGTGACTCTTGTGAAATAACAATTTCACGTCCGCAAGGCCCGATTATTATTAAAAGCCATTTTACAAACACTCCTGAGCAGTTTTATATGGGATTCAGGAGAAAATGAGCTTGATGGTTCAAGATGGTATTTTTGACTCCAATTTTTCATAGGCTTGAGAACAAAAGGTTTAAAACTTCAAAACGTCTGCAATCTGTAGAGAACTACAGAGCAAGATCTGATGGAGGCTTTATTTACACAGACTATTTGTATGATTTTTCCCTAAGATGATTCAGGCTTTCTTCTTTCGTGTGGCAGAAGCTTGATTTGAATTTGTTTCTTGCTTTCACTTTAAATTCCATCAGATTATATATTTGTCTAGAACCTGGTATGGCAGAACCTTTATTATATCTGGAGAGGCATTGTTTTATAAAATAGTATTTTAGACTTCAGTACAACTCTTGTAGAAACATGCGTTTTCCTTTTAGGCAGCAGAACCTCTAAACTTGCTGGGAACAGTCTTGGTTAAGTAGATTTGCTGGTCTATTTTGATGGCCGATTTAACTTTATACAGTCACTCCTTTGCACTTTGAAGTACAGTATTTAGAGAGATTACAGAATCTGAAAGTGCTGCTGATAAATTGAGCAGAAAGTTGGATAAATGGATTTGATTGTTCTGACCTTATGAAAGAAGGGGGAGAGGACTAAAACCTGGAACTAGCAATTCCCGAGAAAAATGGAGGTCACGTGGTAAATGGTAATATGAATGACTAAGGTCTGGGCCTGTTGCACTGTACGTTTTTCTAAGGGTTTCATTTAATAAATCCAGCCTACAGAATGGAAAGCGACCCCTTAATAGGAGCCTTTAACATCTTTATGGAGTTCTTTAGATGTGCTTACAGTATGTTACAGTTTTTATAAGACTGAACAAAACAGTCTTGTAGAGTGTCATAAATATTAGTTGCTAACTGATGTTAAGGATAATTTCGCTTTAAAATCAAGCTGGTACTGCCATTAAAAAATCAATTTGCACCATGTCCAAGGTCAGACAGTCTTATTTTGGTTATATGATCTTTCTTTTCTATTTTGTTGTTGAGGCCGACGGTACATTTGTGGTATGTTAAAAGTCAGATAATGATCCAAACAGAAAGTTGCTATTTTGGTCAAACTAGAAGCAGGAAATGTCTTGAAGGCTGTTGTTGAGCCTTGACAGGCACTAAGTCTGTGTATGACTCAGAAGTAAGCTTTCTGAAGCCAAGGTATCATTGCCTTCCTTGGCAAGTGACAAATGAAAAGTGTAACACAACTTTCTCTCGGACACATTAGTCCCGCACAGGCAGTGTGGTCTTACAGAAAACCGTTTCTGTCTTAGGAAATCCCTCATAGAATATTTCCTGTCTCATCATAACAGCTGTCTAAATGCACACGTAGGCTTTCCGTAAAAAGTTTTTTCCAACAACTGGTTGATGCATTTTCCCCCTCTCAAACGCGAGTTAAGGAGCATCCTGCTACTGTAACATACAGTACTGTGCCAAAACTATTGTGGTACTGGACTTGAGGTTATTTATGAACATTTCTTTAAGAAGTTTGGAATCACCAGTTCGTGTTACTATGAATTTTAACTACCTAATTTGTAATTGGTGACTTTTAAACCACCTGTGCAGGCACTCTTGTCAGTGCTCTTTGTTATCTGATGCATTGCTGGCTCCACAGTGTCTTGTAGGACAGTCGGTATTGATTGGAGCTGCAGCACCTCTCTTACTGACAATACTACAGGCTTGGAGATGCCAGGCAGATCGCAGGACTGGCTGCTGTGGCATGAACCAAGGATAAACTTAGTGATGCTAGCCCACCCAACCCTGGATGTGCATAACCAAATGTGCATCTTCACGAGGCAATCCAGGTTACATCTGCTAATGGTATAGTCTGGGCATGTACCAATGACATCTGAAACAATGTGCACTCCTATCGGGAGTCATCCAGCACGCAGTGCCTTATTCCTGTCTGGGGTTTCCTACCAATTCCAAGTAGCAGGGGAGAGTAGAAGGGCTTGGGTCTGTCTTAGGCCAAATGGATTGCCATCATTTGCACTCCACACAGTGATAGCTATAGAGAGGCCTGTTTCTGGAATGATTCCTGCTTTTTAGTGGTTACAGTGAGTGTGCTGGTGAGGCAGCTGTGTGGAGCAGCCATTAGGATTGCTGTTGGACCTTTGAGCAGCTCCTTCACTTAGATTGCAGCTGTAAAATGCTGGTGTTTAAATGGAAGCAAATGTAAGTAACTTAGTATAAATCATTAGCAAAATAATAATGATAACATTGAACTCGGGGCGGCACATTGGTTAGCACTGCAGCCTCACAGCACTGGGGGTTGGGTTCAGTTCTGGACCTGGGATGGTATCTGTGTGGTTTGTACATTCTCCCTGTGTTCATGTGTTTTCTCAGGGTGCTCTGGTAGGTAACAGCTCAGCTGACTAAACTTTAATCTGCTTAAGGTCCAAATTAATTGATTCATATTCTGTTCTTTCTGAATTGAAATTAGTTTCTTAAAAGCAAATCTAGATTCTTAAAAGCAAATCTGTGCATTACATCCTGGTCTTTGCAGTGGGTAATTTCTTTGCATGGCTGCTTAATTCTTTTAACTGTTGGCTGTGGCTTGTGTCCTGCTTGTATTTTGTTTTTTAAAATACTGTATTCTGACAAGAATAGTGTTTATTACCAGCATGCTGTACATTGAAGAGACTAAAGAAAATATTGAGGAATTATCTCCATCATTTAAGTAGTTGCCAGTGTTGCAACGAAAGGGAAATGTTGTGTTTAAAAGAAATGTACAATTCTTACCAAAATGTTAAGAGACATATTCTACAAAACACATTTGTTGTATAGAAGTCAGAAATATAAATGTCCAAAGCCAAACCATATACTACAACATTATGATAGCATTTGTAAACATTTTGTAAAATAAAGTAAAATGATTAGTATGAATTTTTCTTGTATTATAGAAATATAATGTTGTTCATAGATGTGAATGTTTCTTTAAACAACTTTGGTTCAGGTTCATGAAGCATTTACTTGTAAGATATCTGTATGGCAGCACTGCACTGATACACCTATTAGATCTGGGAAATACAGACACAGATTTCTTCTGCAGTATGACAAGATGTTTTCACAAAAACAGAGTATTAATTTCATAATGTATTTTCTGATTTGGGAATAAATGTAAACAAAAGTTGTAGGAATAAGGG
This sequence comes from Lepisosteus platostomus, assembly GCF_059453375.1. Lineage (NCBI taxonomy): Eukaryota > Metazoa > Chordata > Actinopteri > Semionotiformes > Lepisosteidae > Lepisosteus > Lepisosteus platostomus. The sequence goes on from NC_142621.1 coordinate 34,627,228, forward strand.
ATTCTTCAGATTAATATTGGTGACTTTTCTTTTTTGAAATAGGAATTTTTAGATTGAGATCTTCCCTACCTTACCACTAAGTAGGTAGATTCTCTCCAGTATGTAAAGTAAATGCTTTCTGATCTGAACCTTCTCTTGTGTGTTGTGTATCCACTGAGATTATGATGAGGTTTCAAGTTTTATTTTTTTTATCACCATAGAGGTTTTATGTGGCCACGTCTCGGCAACTTAAACGCCTGGAATCGGTCAGTCGATCTCCTATTTATTCCCATTTCTCGGAGACCATCACAGGCACAAGTGTCATCCGGGCCTACGACCGACATAAGGCCTTTGTGCTCATAAGTGATGAGAAAGTAGATGAGAATCAGAAGAGTTACTACCCTGGTATTGTTTCTAACAGGCAAGTTTATTTTTTCACATCACAAACTCCTTAGACAGACAGCATTCAAATAAAGCCCACAGACAGGTTTAGAAAGAACAGATGCAGACACGGGGATTTAGAAAGAATGGATGCAGACTTTGGATCCTCTATGACTGAATGTCGTTCTGACATCATGCAGCTCCAGCTTCACCAGTTCATACATCAGAGCAACGAGTAAAGTGCCCCACTGTTACATTTCTTTCTAAACAGCTAAAGAAAACTTATATTAAAAACATAATGAAAGCATTGTTGAATCGTTCAAACTGTGTGTACAGCCTAATAACTTTAATTGATTTTTTCAGGCATTCATTTAAAGTCAAGTAATAATAATATGAGTGAAATTGGGCTGCACCTGTTTACATAAACTTCTGGCTTGGTAAATATCCTAGGATCTCAGGGTAGACAGCTGTGTGTCTTTTTAAATCAAAAAAAACTTACCGTCTATAGCATCTATAACACAGTACAGTACATACACTGTAGTGAGCAGTAGAGTACGTTTGTTGTGATAAACTTAGCTTTGATTGCTTGCTGCATACTTTAAGGGCTTATATTGCCACAAGTACAGTATTATGGTGCATGACAAATTGCAATGAAATTGTATTGCATTGGTAAAATGAAGCATTGCTTTTTTCCACCTGTGCGCTTTGCAGATGGCTTGGAGTCCGTATTGAATTCATAGGGAACTGCATTGTGCTCTTCGCTGCAATGTTTGCAGTGATTGGAAAAAATACGCTGAGCCCGGGCCTTGTGGGACTCTCTGTATCTTATGCCCTACAGGTGAGTGAGACACAAGGTTTTGTTCAAATGTTAGCAGATTTGTGCTCAAGGAAGGAAGCTTTTACCTTACTGTCATCTTACTTGTGCATGTGCATGTTTGAATGTTTATTAAATGCAGTTTCACCTCACATTTTTGTTCCCTAAGAGATACAGTACTTTGTTTCAGATATCAGTGTAATAACAAGCTCTTAGCTTTACCTTTAACTTGGGGATGCTTTTATCCATTCCTCTAAGCTTGTGGAAATATTTGTATTCTACAAGAATGTTGAATCCTGAGGGATGATTGTTGGTACAACTGATGCATTACAGTTGTTGCTCAAGCAATAACAATAAGCATAACATTTACAACAATAACTTATTGTCGTTTGAAAGGCTGGATAAGTGTTGACAGTTACTTTGGGTGTGCTGGAATAAGCTTGTTTGCAATGATACTGCGTAGGTCACCATGTCTTTGAACTGGCTGGTGAGGATGAGCTCTGACTTGGAGAGCAACATCGTGGCTGTGGAAAGGGTGAAGGAGTACTCGGAGACAAAGACCGAGGTAGGTGGGTGTGACACCAGCTGTATCTTCAATGTGAGGAAAAAAAGTAGTCTGAGGGCAGCTGGGGAGAGACCCACTATTAATTTTGCTTGTTCTGATCACAGATGAAGTCAGATACTCCAAGTGTAATTTATTTGTGCCTGCGCTATGTCTGTTGTAACCAGAACTACCCAGACAGGAGGGCTGAGTCAGCAGGAGTATCTTCCTATGCAGGCACCTGGATCTGAGCCTGGTAGCCCTGGCAGGGTCAGCTCTATCCCTCCTGCAATTGGGGACAACTCTCCTGTGAAGAACTGTGAGGGTTGCAGGGTGTAAAATGTCGAAATCGCTCTGACACAGTGAGAGATCTGCACTGTTTTTAGTCGGGGATAAAGATGTGTACAGGATTTTAATGTTGAGGAAAGAACCATCCATCCATCCATTGCCAGAAACTCACTAATTCCTGGCAAGAGCCTGTTTTGGAAGCAAATGGCGCAAGGCAGACTACTGTACATATTGGATGGGATGATGGGACACACACAAAAACACAGTGACAATTTTAGAGACGCTAGTTAATCTTGCCAGTTTGTCAAGATTACAAACTTGCACCTGGACATAATCATAGTGAGCATATACAAGCTCCACACATAAGGTGTTCCAATCCAGATCAAACCTTGGGGTAGTAATGCTAACCACAGCATTACTGTGTCACCCCTGAAGAAAAGATCCTTAAGACAGCAGAATTGATGTTCTTTTCACAAAAAATATACCATGCTATTTAAACATGCTTCTCTATTGTCACATCATGGAATGTTAAATGATATGCTTAGTTTTTGGCAAAGGTTTCCAGAGATTGCTGTAATATACAGTATGCTGACTTATCTTTGGGAACTACTGTTTTAGATAGGGGGAGATCAGCATATATTTGCCTTTTAGAATTTTTAAACTAAAAATGTTTTAAAACTAAGGGTCAATCAGACATTACCCGTAACAACAATTTGCTCTGTAACTAGTCATTTTTGCTGCTGTTCTGCTGTTCAGGCCCCCTGGGTCATTGAGGACAAAAGGCCACCTCCGGACTGGCCCTCTCAGGGGATGGTGGAGTTCCACAAGTACAGTGTGAGGTATCGGGAAGGGCTGGACCTGGTGTTGAAGAACCTCACTCTTTCCGTCAAGGGAGGGGAGAAGGTCAGTCAGCCAGCAGACACGTATCTACCTATGAACAGCCAGGTCCATGAGCTATCACTATAAGAGCCTTTCTAATCAGTGCAAGACAAGTATCTAACATTAAGGGCTGTTACAGTTGTCAGTGTTAACTTCATCTGCCGATTTACAGAAGCCTAGTATAAAGGTTCAGGGTGGAACTATGCAACAGGTTGCACAGTACAAATGTAATGCAATAAGCTTGAACAAGTGTTCTGATGTGCCTTCAGTAGTGGCAATGTAGTACCACCATGCTTGTGGCCGTAACAGACTAGGTGGTTGCTAGACAGATGGAGTTTGGGATATTGAAATACAGTCTGAATAAGCAAATCCCGACTTTGTGTTGTACAGGGCAAACCTGCGAATTACCTCTGTGCTTGAGTTTGACAGACTCATCCAATTGTCTGGTCATTCATTAGCTGATCTGTTGAAAGCCCTAGAGAGCAAGAGAACATGCATCTGTCACAGTGCCTGCTCTTCTCCATTTTGTCCGTCTTCTAAAAACCATTGGTAGCTGTAAACTATCTGTAAAGCTGTAAAGTGAATGATTGGTGCATTCTCTGTGGGCCTTCTGCAGATTGGAATTGTGGGAAGAACGGGAGCAGGCAAGTCCTCTATGACCCTCTGCCTGTTCAGGATCCTGGAAGCAGCTGGGGGAGAGATCACCATTGATGGGGTGAAGATCTCCGAAATCGGTCTTCATGACCTCAGATCCAAACTCACTATCATTCCTCAGGTGAGCTCCTGGTCCACACTTCCAGCCATGATTCTGGTTGCATGTCTTTTAAACTATTCATGGTTTTTAACATTTTGACTCAATAGCTTAAACTGTAAATGAGTTTGTGTAAATTATAACGCTTATCAATTTAAATAATAGAATGAAATGTTCTGTGCACAATAATCCTGTTTGTTATTTTAACAAATATTTCTGCATGATTTGGAAAAGCCATTCCAGTTCACCGATTCCAGTCGTGTGGTTTTCACGACTTGGCTCACAGCTACATTCCCCAACACTGCACACAGGTGGAGATGAGAATGTAGGCAGACACCTTTGACTTGCCCACCTTTTGAGTCGTTTATCCTTTTCACTGTGAGCTTGCAGGTTACCCCACAAGTCCTCGGAGCTGAGGAAATCCCTAGCGGATTCAGGCCCACTCCCACTTTGGGAGAATCCCAGCTGGCTAATAATACAGCCCCACCTCCTACCAGTCCCATCGGGACTACCCACAGTCTTGTCTCCTTGACATTTATAATTATTGTGTACTGCTATTGAGCCTAAAGCCCATCCTGGGTGATGTGCAGAAATTAGCTAATGAAAGCCCTGCTAATTCTCATGACTGTTGCAATCAATCTAGGAACCCGTGCTATTCTCTGGCACCCTGCGAATGAACCTTGATCCCTTCGAGCAGTACACTGATGAAGACATATGGAGAGCTCTGGAACTGTCCCACCTCAAGAAGTTTGTTAGCAGCCAGGAGACAAAATTAAACTATGAGTGCTCAGAGGGGGGAGAAAACCTCAGGTAAACAACACCCCACTTCCTTCCAATGCGCAAATAACATTGTTTCCAGGTTTCCAAAGCTGTACAAATACACCAACATGTGTCATTTACCAGAAATTGTGTTGCTATCACCTTAGCTCCCCTCATTTCTCAGGATGGCTTAATTCCTCAAATTCTCCTTTCACTGGGATTAGGAGTAAGGGCTTTGTTAATACAGGTCAAAATCAAAATGAATATGGTATGCAGTAAGAATATATTTTTTTTATTTGAAAGCAATCACTTGATTGTGTTTGACATTTTAAAACGAAGTTTCTTCTCTTTATTAACTTCACAAGAAGAAATAAACTCATTCAATATCAACACCATGTTGGTATACCAGCAGAGACTAAACTGTTTGAGGAAACAGAATTTGTGTACCATTCAAGTGATGCGTCTTGTGCTTTCCTCAAGAAACTAAAGAAATACTGAATATTTTGTTTAGCGCCCTAAAAATTCTGTGTGCTAACTTGGTTTAAATATTATTTTAAGCAAAATACATTTTCAAGTATTAGAGATGAAAAGACCCTACTTTGTAAGAGCCCAGGTGTATATAATCTCGGTTTCTGGGTTAACAGTGTAGGGCAGAGGCAGCTGGTGTGCTTAGCAAGGGCTTTGCTGAGGAAGACGCGCATCCTGATCCTAGATGAAGCCACTGCTGCCATAGACCTAGAGACCGACGACTTGATCCAGTCCACCATCAGGACGCAGTTTGAAGACTCCACAGTTTTCACAATCGCACATAGGCTTAACACCATCATGGACTACACAAGGTAAAATGTCTAGCACACAAAGACTCTCCACAGTGATTTCTTCAGACAGATTCAACTGGTATTAATACTAGCACAGAGCATGTTTTATAAAATACGTCTTAAAATTGTATTGGTTACACCATTTAAGAACTTTGAAAGTATTTGTTGAACAGAAAAGATTTCAGACTAAAATGTGATTAGTGTTTCTTGGTATGTGTACATAATGTTCACTTAATGACTGAAAATATTTCACTCAGATTTCGACTCATTTATGGTGATCTTGTTCAAGGAAAATAAGCCTTTCTGGTATTCTTTTTAGCCCAAGTTACTTATTCCTAGCACTGTCATATCTGAATAAGCTCTGCTGTAGGAAACAAAAGAAAGCATTCATCAAAATAAAATTAGCTCTTCACAGGATGTTTCAGTTATAATTTTCAGTTTTAATGTGCATACCAGAATAATGCCCATTTATTCCTTTGACTGATTGTTTTTTAATTTATCCACAGGATCCTTGTTTTGGACAAGGGCCAGATAGCAGAGTTTGATACGACATCAAACCTACTAGCAATGAAAGGCATTTTCTATGGCATGGCTAAAGATGCTGGACTAGCATGATGCCATGAAACGCTTACACAGTGCCTTTTTGAAGAGTCAGAAGACCTGAGGTGAATGTATCATTTTATACTGAGCTTTGTCCTGCACACAGGATTTGTTAAAGTCACCTATGCAGCTGTAATTATGAGAAGTGCACCAAGTTTGTAACAAGCTGAACTATTTTTGTACTGTATTTAAGTTTTTAAGATTCTTCTTTAGGGAAAATTGTTCAAATGCAAGTGTGCAATTAAATTGCAAACCGAATTTGTAAAAAAAAACTTGAATTGTATAAGAATACCAAAATGTATGTATAAACTTTGTTACAGTGAAAGTTTTATTAAAGATTTTTTTTTCCAAATGTGTCAGTTTTTAGGTTACTTCACAGAACTACACTATTAAGTACCAACAGCATTCTGCTTTCATACAAGTGGAATACACAAAGTTCTACAGATACCACTTTTACCATCTTGTCTGCATTGTGCTGTCGATGGCACAGGACTAAATACACAGCATGTCAGCTACACATTTACAATAGTTACCAGTAAAGTAATGAAATTGCTTTACTGAAACTGGAGATGGAACCAACATAGATTTCAATTTCAGACTTATGATGGATGTAACTATTTTAAATGAAAACAGACTATTCTTACATTATTTTGGTGATGATATAACAAAGGGTAAGCTCTGAATTGGCTGTATGACTGTCTTCTAAATACTTTTTTACTTTGTAGTATAATCATATGGCCTGTGTGCAGAAACTCAGTTTCACTAGAATTTAGTCCAGAATTTGACCATTGCAAAATATTGGATAGTAATCATTATATTGATGTATACCACCACAACTCCCTTAACAGAACTGTGACAGTGTTAAGTTCAACTTACTTGAATGACAGAAGAAAAAAATAATGAAAAAACCTGAAGCAGAAAGTAGGGACTGGTGTAACTCTTTCAATCTGCTGCTCGACAGAACGTACTAAACCTGTTGCAAATGTAATCCAAACTACCCACACCACTTTGAAGAGCCCTGTGCTGTAGTAAGAAAAATCTTTCAAACTCAAATAAAAAAAAACACTGAACAAGAAACAGTTGTACTTTAATTCATAATCAACACAAAAATATACAGGTTTTTCTTTAATTCCGAACAAAAAGAAAAGAAATCTCAATCACTTCTCTTAAAACCAGAAGTGATCCAAAAGCCTTCTGCAAATATACCTTACATGAAGGGGGGAAAGGAAGAGGAGAAACCAATAGTGGTTTCCATCCAGAACTTGACAAATACCAACAGTGTTGAGATCTCAAATAAAAAAGACTGTAAAGTAGAACCTGAAGATACAAACTGAACAAGCCACACGTACAAGTTTTTAATTGTTCGTTATTAAACATGTAAACAAAACAAAATTACACAACTTAAAAAAATTCTTGGTGTAAGTTGTAGCAAATCATGTAAAGATTGTGACCAGTCCTGAAAATGAGCTTTAAAAACAGCAATTGAATCCTAGTTACATTTTTGTTTGATTTGTTTCTAGGCCACTACAGCTCTCGTTCACCTTGTTTTAAGCAGCAGTATCGCAAGTTCAGGACAGGTAGTCTTCAGGTCTTCCTCCCAGGCTTCTCAGATGTTCCTGATATGCACAAATATTTAGAAACCACACAATTAGGAAACAGGAAAAAGGCTGCAGATATACAGTCAAAGCATATAAGGACAGCTGGTGTTCCCATAACTGAGAAACAACCATGCCCTCCCCAAACCACTACCATTTAAATTGTCCATTTTTTATAACTGGCAGTCAAAAACAGACACACAAACTCCTTAACATTTGGGCTTTCAAGCACCTGAAATACCAGCACAGTGTCTAGGAGGAGATGTACTTCAATTAAAAATAGATTATTATATCTTATTACCCTACCCCACCAATTCAAGGTCTTTAAGCAGCTTTATTTAAAAAACAACTTGTAAAACTATATCAAGGAATACATGGGTACTGCCAGATATAGCTTGTAACTGCAGTAACCTTTAGCAGCACAGCATCAATTGTCATGGCTACTTTTTTCATTTCATTGGCATTCAGTCTTTAATTCGTACTACCAGTTGGCTTCACTGCTTTCCCAAATAGTTAAAAAATGTATGGTGAATATGAATTAACAAGTACACACAAAGGCAAAAAATACCTTTATAGAGTCTAAGAAACAAAGTACACAACAGCAAGCTTAAAAAGTTTACAGGCAACAGCATTCAGACATTGATGTGGGTAGAGAAAGGAGTACCTGGGGTGAGTACCTGCACAGATTGACAGTATCCTTGATTTTTAATTTGGCTTTTCATGGGTCGCTCACAACACCAACGCTGTGTGAGGTATGGAAGTCAGCTGCAATAATTCATAAACCCTACACTTCCATCATCCCAATGCTATCGGCTCTCGAGTTTCAGAACAAACTGCATTAGAATGCAAGGCAATCAAGCACAAAACTGCAAAACATCCTTGTCATTTACAAGACTAGCAGACTGAAAATTCATAAACAAAACTCCTTCAAATGTGCCTCGGGAAGTCATTGGAAAAAAAAACGGACTAGAATTTTAAATGGTAATTGAGCAATGAAAAAAAAACAAATCTGAAGTACTGCAATTAACCGGCACGAGTGTCCTTGTTAAGTGGTGCGAGTGAATTAACAATATATGTTTAGCTATAGTACAGGTAGAGGCACAGAATTTTATCTGTATTATATTTTGGGAATGTCCTTTCTTTAATGAACGGTTATAACATAGCCGATACAAAATGAGGTACCTCCAACATGTTTTGCAGGGCTACACTGGCCTTCCCTTCTGGGTTTGTTTTTTTCTATTTCTTCTCATCGGTTTAGTTCCATCTTCTTCCGTGCATACTTACGCTGCACGATCAAAAACGAAAAAAATCAAAAACAAAAAAAAAAGGCCTAGCCCATGTTGAGAGATTGTACTTACCTCGGCCTGATCTGAGGTCCTATCAGATCAGTTTTAATTGGACTGAGTGTCACCTTCAGATTGTAGGTCTTCACTTGTGCCGTTAATCTCTGACTTTGGAGCCTCCACCTCCATAGGCTCTGCCTTGGGAACTTCACTTGGCTTTTCAGCACTGCTGGACTTCTTGCTGCTCCTCTTCTCATCCGAATCTTTTCGATCTAACAGAGAGAAAAGGAATTTCCATATTTACGCACATTGAATTTCCAGTGGGAATCTTCATATACTTCCTTTATCACACATAAAACACCAAAATCTGGATCACAGGGTACTACCTACCAAAGGGGCCAGATGGCCTCGTTTGAAGCCTCTAATGTTCTTAAAACACTCTACCATGAAACCGCTAAGCAAAGGAACACTAATCTGTTATGTACAGTGTTCTTCACTATTATAAAATAAAAATTGATTATTCAAGGTAAAAGGTAAAAGCAGGAATATGAAATATGAGAAGTAAATTTTATCACCTTCAGTTTCAGAATCCCTCGGCCTATCCTTTATCAAGAAAATTCCATATATTCTATAGCTCCTTTAATCATTGACAACTTGACAGTGGTGTGCAACACAAGAAAGCAAGAAGAGGAAAGAGGGCAGTTCTGTGGACAGTCTTGCCTTTGTCTTTGGACCTCCTCTCTCTGTCTTTCTCTCTACTCCTGCTCCTGTGCTTGTGAGATTTTCGATCCGGGCTCCTGGACCTCCTTCTCTCTCGGCTGCGGGAGCGGTGCTTCCTCTCTGAGCGATCTCTGCTCCGACGCCGCTCTCTGTCCCTGCTCCTGGGAAACCATTGGAACGAAGGTTTGCATCACAAAGAAAACCCACATTGATGAGAACGGGAAAGATTTGCTTTTTCTAAAACTGGAGAATAATATTTTCTGTGGTACAGGACATTTTGGACCATTAATTGAAAACTGGCTTTTGGAACCACTGACTGTTGAACAAGTGCTGAATTAGACTAGGCACTGCCATCTGTATACCTTAGAAGCAAGGGTGGTAAAATCTAACTGCTCAATAATGACAAACCCTATCAAATGCAGAACAATTCTTTTTAGTCCTTGAAAAATAATTTGTTGTTTCTGAGAAGCAGAAATAGATTCTCCTCTCCTTACAGTCAAGCTTTATCAGACTTCCTGCAGCACACCCACCTGCTCCTCTTTCTCTCCCGGTCTTTGCTCCTGGATCTTTTGCGATCTCTTGAGCGACTGCGTCTCCTTTCAGATGCTTTGCTTGAGTGTCTGCTGTGTGAGTGACTGCGTCGACGCCTTTCCCGATCTCTCTCTCTCTCCCTCTCCCTTTCCCTCTCTCTCTCCCTCTCCCGATCTTTCTCTCGCTCTCTCTCTTTCTCCTTCTCTCTTTCTTTCTCTCGTTCCTTCTCTTTCTCTTCCTCCTCCTTCCGTCGCCTCTTCTCCCTCTCCTCTCTCTCACGTTCCCGATCCTCTCTTTCCTTCCGTCCTTTATCATCACGCTCAGGATCTTCCGATCGCCTCCGGAGTTTTTCCTGAATTACAAATTAAAATATACAGTATTATGGGTCAGGACTAACCGATCCACGTTCTGAGGGCCTATACGCATACAAATTCCATCACATCTCAATTTCCTTATGAAAGTCTTAATGTAACTAACAAGGTGCTTGCTTGGAATACTCACAGGATTACTTCTACTCATAGGTCTGGGGTTGTATGTTATGAAATGCAACAGTTACAAGGCAACCTCCTACATATTTGAGAGCTGAAAATCAAGTCAAACAGTGTAAATTAAATCTATTAAGTAAATTAAGGGTTTAAGATGTGTGGGCCTCCGGCACCAGGATTGGGAACCACTGTCTGAAGCAACTGAAGAACGAACATACTATGATTGTTTTAATTTTAATGTTTATCTAACATAAATGTGAGATTAGCTAACTGATACCAAAATTTTCATCCATTTCTGTCTTGAAAGAAGCCAGAATATCGGCTTCAATGACACAGAAATTCAGTACCTGACTAAAGGGCCTTATAAAGATGGGTACATTTATTGTAAAATCATATGATCCACTACTATTGCACACAAAAACCATTCAAGTATTTGTGACTCATTAAGTTAATTTTGTGGACCTAAATTAGATTTGGTAAAGGAACCAAAATACTTATGCAATCATTAATATGAAATGTTCATTTTTCTTTCATATGGTCTACTTACTTATTCTATACTTGATCATTTGTGAAAGATAACATATACAACATACAATACTACTTCACAATGCCATAACACCAGGCTTTAAAGCAACGAAGTAAAAACTACATAAGGATCTGAAAACTTTCAAAGCAAAAGTTTCCAACTCGCTTGGTTCTGGAAAGTAAAAGAACCACAACATGACAGAATACCATCTATGAGAAGAAAAAATAACCTACAACAGACCTTAAGCTCTTCAACAGTAGATTTGATTTTAGCATAGCCCATGTGCTGCTTTCCCATGAGGTGATCATCCACCCTGGACTGGGCATCACCCACGATGAGAAATGCCCCACACACCTCACACACCTCCATCTGCTTTTCCTGAGCAGCAAAGCTTTCAATTGTCTGAAACAAAAATTAACTGCATCAGGTCTCTACATAATGACAAAGACAATGAACATACAAACTCTACATAGATAGCACCTCAGGTCTAGAACTGAACCCAGGGACCCCTGCCCTGTGGGGCAGCAATGCTAACCACTGCGCCACTGTGCCGCAGTCTATTATAAATTCCAACTCTGAAAGTTAATATTACAGATCCATCAGGTGAGAAAAAATTCAACATGAAATACAAGTCTCAGATTTATTTAAGACGTAGAAAAGAAGATCAGAATGTTTCTCATCTGTAGTGTATGGAAAAAAACAAATCTTTAAAAATTAAAAAATGTATATGAAAAAGTTTAACCCATCCTAACATACTCACAGAGGTGGTGGAGCGCAAAAGCTCTCGTTCGTCTTTCAACTGTTCAACAAGTTTCATCATCCCCTGGGCCTCTTCCACTTTCCCCTCTGAGCCCAGTTCCTCGATCTGCCCAAAGAATAAAGACTGTTTTAACATTCCAGTGCCCTCTTCATCTTCCAATTTTCCATCTGGGCATAACGTTAACACTACAAAATTCAACAGCCCCATCTAAATGAAAGAGCTAGATCTTAAAGTAAACTAGACCTTACCATCAGGTACAGGTTTCAATTATAATTTCTAACTAGATAAAAATTACAAATAAAACAAAAGTTACAAACAAGAAGAGATCATATGGCCTTACTACCTTGCTTGTATATTAGTTACAAGCCTTTGTACAAAACAGTGCCTCCAGTTCTCAGCTCCAGTTTCCACTTGTATCCTTTATTTAGCTCTTTTCTGTTAATTCTGAAGATGATTTTGAATATCTGAAGTTAGGTCCCCCTTTTTTGTTCAAGACTATAAAAGTTCAGTTCTTCAGTACATTTACAATTTTCTAATATCTGGGTACTACCCCCAAGCTTAGTGAATGCTGGAAGACTTTCATAAATGGTCTGCGAATAACATTTAAGTACCACTAGTAGAACACTTTAAGGCCTAGACATTTTTTAATCCCTTTTAATAACCATAAAACATTTTCCCCTTCTACACTAATACTAACTACTATATGATGTTAGTGATGCTTCGCTTGAGGAATATTGCTGATTCTCCCTTGGTAAAAACCTCAGTCAAATATTTCCCTTTCATAGCCACACAGTTTTTTTTAATCATTTAGTATTTCACTAAAAAAAAAAATCTCTTCAGGTTTTGTGGATATTTCTTACTTTTATTATATTCTTTAACCAAACAGTATTTTTTTAATTTTAGGAAGTTTGTTTTTCAATATTTTACTTAAGTTTCCTAGTTTTTTGTTCATTTAGTCTGTTATGTGCTTCAAACTAAATTTCTTTAAATTACCACCATCCATTCTCTACTGAGTATAGCACTTCTATTGTTCTGAAATTACCTCATTGACTGTTTTCCTAAAAACTAAAACAAAATTCCACTCTACATGTAGTTTTGAATTACTCTTCAAAATGTACCATATGATCACAGCTGCCTACTGCCACTCAATACTGCATTCCTCATTGTATCTGGTTTGAAAAGACCAGATGAAGGGCTTCCAGCTACTAAATGTTCTGAAACTGAGTATAAAAAGCTGTCCATGTCAATTACTTTTTCTTCTGAACTCAATTTTGCTACAAAGCACAAGTCCACCATGTTGCATTGATTTTTCCAAAAAGCTTTGACATACATTGAAATCTGCATAGGAACTGTTGTTGTTTATCAATGAGAGGCATTATGATGAAAAAAGACATGCAAAATCATTTTTTTAGTTTCTTTTTAACGTGTTAATAGGTAAAAAATCAAACCTGAAGTACAAGTTCTTCTATTTTCTCCGTCAGCACTTGTATTTTTTCCTCATTTTTCCCCGATGGTCCTGGTGCCTGAAGAAAGAAAAAAAATGAGGTTTACAATTGCTTTAAGTCTGCAGTGCCACTAAATGTTGAGCTAGCTAAGCCGTTGAAGCAAAAAAAAAACAACACTTTGGTAATGCCCATTAGACCAGGAAAACAGAGCTTGTTATGCAAAGCTTCCTCCATATAAAATTCAGGGACAATGATTTTGTGACTATTTAATTAAGCAATATCACGCTATAAAAGATTAAGCACTTTCTAAAATATAGCGATATGCCCCCACACAAGTATTACAACAAAATAAGTTACACAATTAATATTATGTACATGCAGAAGTCCAGCAAGATGCTGTTATAGCTATATTAATGGAGGTTTGATACCATCACTTTCTAGAAATATCTTTTACAATTAATTTATACAAATAAGATAAAAGCACTGCAAACAGAATTCTGTAAATATGTAGAATGTGTAATCATTTAAGTCTACAAAATTTATTTTGATGCATACATGTGTCAAGATATGTCAATTTTGAGATTAACCTACAACTTTCAAAATGCACAACAATTTTTCAGGTCACTGCTTATTTTCATATTTTCTTCTTACATCTGATATTAGATCGTAAGAACCAATCAAAACAACTGTTCAACTTAGTGACCGGAACATATTAGTCTAGTATGTCTAACTCTACCACCAGAAACAATTATTTTATTTCTTAAGCCTTTCTAGTTATGTTTATGAGTGAATGCCAAAGATGCAGATAACCATTTTAAAAAAATCACTAACACATCCAACACTGACATTTAAGAAGTCCAGTTTCATATGGAAGATAATTTGAAATCGGTCAATGTATAACAGCTACAACCATTTCAACATTTGAAATAAATTCATAACTTTTGTCCACAATAAGCTTCAAATCACTATGATAGTGCTGACATGTCTTAAAAGTGATTATATGGGGAGGTAGATGTATCTGCTTCCTTCAGCTCTGAACCTCCTGCAAGGGCTGCCTAGTCTGTGGCGTGTGCAAATACAACTGGCTTGAATGTGTGTAAGTCAGAGGAGTCTATCTACTCTTCCTTGTTCTCCCCTGGTCAAGGAGGCAGGGTTCATAGCTTGGCACCAATACATCAATTGGCCATCGCAAACTGTAAACATATACAAGAATAACTGCAAATTCTAAATTAAGATAGAACTTCACACTAATGTGAATGTTATTTACCTCCACTTGCTCTACATCTGTCTTTTTCTATAACCTTATTTCCTGAACTCTCCTGATACAGCTGGCAGCAGTTGGACCAGTGTTATTCAGACTAGCTGGTGGTGTCTTAAAGGCACAAGTCCTATAGGTTCTTTAGAGAACTCAAAGTGGTGATGAGTCAGTATGTCTTTTTTCAGCATCTCTTTCACAGATTCTGAGAAAGTCTCCATGTATCTTTTATCGTCTTTTCTCCATAGAATTTTATCAGCTTGAGCTTCCCTTCAGAAACCCCTTTTCCATCTGTCTTTCATTTGCTAACCCCTGAGTCTATTACTGAGCTGACTTGATCCTATTTAAATCGTACCTACTCAAAGCTACTTTATGTTGACATTAAACAATTTAACTTTACTGTTTAAAATCTACAATATACAACTTAATAAACAATTTGAGCAATTTAGAGATGCTCTTAGGCAGATATTTGCACTTGGCTACCCATTAAAATTAGTGAATAACTAAAAACAGTAAATTAGTGTGCATGTATACAGCTGTTTTAGCATAGCTGTCAGCATTGACAGGTTTGTTTTACAATTTTATCCGAAAAAGATGACAAAACATTTCACCACACCTTATCAAAGCACAAGACATCTTGTTCAACTAGTTTACAAATCACACCAAAAGCTTATAAGAAAATACTTTAATCTTGCATATATTTATGAGATAAAAGGTGCAAAGTGTCATAAGTGTGACATTTATTCATGACAGTTTAATTCAAAGAAAGATATAAAGGCGTATGCTTCGTAAGAAGTGCAAAGGATGTGTAGAGATGACCCTAAAAACATAGCTGGCTCTATCTGTGCTTCATTAATACTAAACTTACAAATGATCTGAAGGAGTTCATACAGACAACGTTTTTATTGCAAATATACACAACAAATATGGATGATATGGAAATAACTAGCTGATGTTTTACTTTAAATATAAACTTTCATTTTTTTAACAAAATGTTTTCAACTTTCAAGTCTTGAAGTTTTCCTAGATGTGAAATCAAGTGAAAAAAACATGTCACTAAACGAATGTTAGCTATATTCAACAAGTCTAAAATTAAATCAATTGTGTCCAAAAACCCATACTTGCAAGAATGTGAAAGTTGTCAAACTTGTATTACTCCGGCTCTCAAGAACAAGGGAGGTATTTTAACCATTTTTGTCAAATTGTAATTTAGACAGAGGTGGCACAACAATTGTGAAGTGACACTTGTTTCCACCCTAAAAGAGCCCCAAAAACACCCTAAACTGGGAATACAAACCAAGGGATCAAGAGAAGAGAGAAAGAAATAATAGGTTTCAAAAGCAGATGTGTGGGTGTCTTTTTAAACTGCAGATCGCACTCACTCCAGAATTCTGCTGAGCCTGAGACAGAGCCAGTCTAGCATGGCCTCTGCGAATTCTCCGCTCCACCTCAGCCAGCAAGCTCTGTAAATAACGGAGGAAGTCCCTTTCATAACCTTCTTTCATGAACCGGGAGCTTTTCTCATACCTACAGGACAAAACAAAAGTAAAGCTGGAGGACAAAAAATGAAAGAATACACTAACACGGTTTTCAATAAGTAACTAGACTTACTGTTTTCTAAGATTTTCATCGTGGATTTTTTCACAAGGACCTATAAAGAAAAAAAAAGTTACATTTTTTGCAAGATGAACAGTCATGGTCACAGAACACCTAAATAAACTAATTTCAAAAGCACATTTCTAAACCTAAGGACGCTGAACATAGTGATAAGGTAAAGGGCCAAAATGTTAAAAGATATAACTTACATATCTGGTTCTAATCGTTCTTGAAATTCTGTCAGCGTCTTAAAAAAAAACATCAAACGGAATACAGAATATCAAGGCTAGTATAATAGTAAAAAATACTAGTAAAAAAAGCTTACCCAAGTCAGATCGTGTATTTGTGAATAATTCCGCAGGGCAAAAGCCACACAGGTAATATTTGCAAACCTATGAAAACAAAAATAATTATGACTCGCAGCGTGGTCACAATAAGAATGCTTAGAAAAGGCAAGTTGTGAGACCAGCTAACAGTGAGGTTTCCAAGTGAAAACTAGCTACATAAACTGGCAGATCCCTGGAATTTTCAAAAAAAAAGCAATGGATGAGCGAATCAATGCAAAATGTCCGAGCTAAACGTTTAAGTTCCAACAGTAATTCTCCTCTTTTTAGCACAACTTTGTAGGCGATACTGTCACACAAACTGAAACTGATCTGAAACAATGCACCTAGTTTTGACTTTTTTTTTCCCCCATTGTGTCCTCAACAGACCTCTGCTGAGATCGCCACCCTCCTATCCGCTCTTCATGGGTCAGGCAGGCCTAGAGGCGCACTACGGAGTACGAGCCCGGAGGAAACGGCCTAGTTACCGTCCGGCCGCTCACTTCAGACCGGTACCTTACCATGCCCTTAGAGCACAGTAACCACGACAAAGTGCACGTTGCTTAAACAGAAACGCCGCTTAGTAGTCAATTTAATTAGAAACAAAAAAAAAACGGAACGGAAACTAAAACAATCCCGTTTAATATTATTAACAATGAGCACCACGCTCCAGTAGCTTCGGAGATAAGTGCTAGAGGACGGACATCCTTCGCGAGATAAACCGAGCGGCGAGACGTTGGTATTTGACTGCCCAGCCTGGCGAACTCTGGGGAACACGGTTAAGTACGAATGGCGCTGCCAAGCAGAATGGGCTGCCAGTGACTGTTACAAACACCACCGTTCGCCCTCCACTCCCCCGCTGCATGTGCCTACCCATCAGCTCTGGCTTCCCCGCTTTTCCCCGGACTATGTCGACTGAATGAAAAGAACAACAAAAAGAAAACTCACCGTCTCATGATCCCAGCGAACGTTACTTCGTTTCTCATCCGGGGCCAAGTTTCTATCTCGGCCCATTAACTCGTCAAGTAACTGGGCGGCGGAAAGCATTTTTTATATTGCGATTATTATTCTTTTTTTTTTGCCTTCTCTCTCTTCCTCTGTTCTCCCTCACTCGTTTCTTCCCGCAGTGATCCGATTTAAGCAACAAAATGGCCGCCAGCCCAGCAGCCCGTACCCACAACACACCGCCGGCGCGTGAAGAAGTGTCGCTCCCTCAGGAGAGACCCGTCCGATCAGAGACTAGTGCCCCCTACTGTGGATGACCTACAGGAGCCGATTGCATGGGAGAGACGCATCGGATTAATGTCAATACAGACGAAAACTGTCTTTTGCAAAAGCAGCCCGGAAACTTTACATTTGTTTTAGTTATGTCCTGTTGATAAGCATTTTGGATTGATCTGCAAAATTACATAAAGATGGATTCTAATATCGGCTTTTCTTTTGGAGAAACAGAAGCTATGCTATTTTTAAACTCCTTGAAAACAAATACAAAAATATCGTTGGTCATTGACGTTATCATTATATTTCCTCTTTATTATATGCATTCAATTAAATGGTCTGGGAAGAGACCCCCATTTGAACAATTTGCAGAATAGATGTAAGGGCATGTTTCCAACCTATATCTACATTTCTAAACATGAGAACGCGTAAGCTGTGCATACCTCATCTTTATTTACTTAAATTAATATTTTTTTATAAAATGCCACTATATTATGTAACCCGGGTGATGTTATATGTTCCATTGTGTATTGTTTATTTTTTATTTTTGCAATAAAAAAGTTTAAAAAATCATATCAGACGCTAGTGCCCCCCACTGTGGAAGACATGTACTGTAGTACAGAAACAGAAGAAATAGTCTCTCGCCGGTTACAGACGAACGCCCCCTACTGCCGAGGACCCGTCGAGGCTACTTCATTAAGGTGAAGCTTGTTTTAAGCTTGTTGGCCTGTTCAGATACCTTTGTTTTAAAACAATGTCCCTTGGGCTAATGAAATGTGGTACATCTAGAATCACAGAGAACATGCTGTCGTGGACAGCGACAATACGCACAAACGGTAGTCACGTTATGTAATGTCCTTGGGAGTTGTAACTACATATGCGCTTCAACGTACACGATCCTGTATTTTTAAAATTTAGACATTTGAATACATGCTGAAGCCTGTACATTAATAAATTCTACAAAAACAGACACTTGCAAATTATACACCTTTATTTAAAAATGCTCCTTCTTCATGCAGAGCAGTAACTAGATAGCGGCAGTAGAGCCGACCTCATCACTTAATTGCAATGAGCAGTATTCTACCACAGCACTTTGAAAAAGTTTTAATACAGCTGCGGAAGCTACAAGCCTAAACATCTGATCTTAAATTTTAAAGAAAAACTGACTTATGAAAGTCAAAATTGAAGTTGTTTTCTAAGGGGTGTATTGTTACCTAGTTACACTTAGAACTGAGCAAACATTATAATCGCTCGCTCTGGAAATGGACATCACAGTATAGTAATTTTAAAGTCAGACCTTGTGCATTGTATACAAATTGGCAATACAAATCTCTGTTATCACAAGGCACCAGCAAATAGTACGTCCGTTCCAAAAATAAAGTGCAGTAGTAATAATTGCAGCAAACTGAAGCCGTCTTTCTCCGGAAGCATTATTGTCAGGGTAGGAACTAAAGTTGCAGCCTAGCGTTGTTACAGTTAAAGCTGCACCCCATGGGAGGAGTAGTTTATACCGCAACGGCGACTTACTGGACACCGAGAGGCAGTCAAAAACGGCTTGGCACGGGTTGACATTTTATAAACTTTTGGTGGATTCAAAATGAACAACTTTAGTTTTAAAAGGCCTTACTAGGATACACGGTGCATCCTTTTGAGCGTGTTTAATACGGCTCCGATATAGTGGGCGATCGCTGGCGGAAAAAAAGGTTGTTTTGTCAGAAAGGAAAAGTACATCGATCGCTCTTTCCTTTCATGAAGACATCAGACTGTGGTAAAAATGACAAGCCCCTCGATGGATAAGGAACTGCAAGAGCGTCTGAGAGAAGCGTCTGCGATCGGGGATATTGATGAAGTACGAACATTAGTGGAGAAGGGAGTTAACATCAATTCGCAAAACGAAATAAATGGATGGTACGTTGTATGACCGTGTTATATTGTGTTTTCCTCCTCCACTTAGAGTTCTGTATATCGCCTTTAATAATACCGGGTAATCCAGTTAGTGGGACAAATAACGCATGCGATATTTTACGACGGTAGAGGCAGTAATCTGATCGGAGCAAAGATCAAATGTCCAGATCAGTTAAATGTTTCGTTTTGGTTACGTGGGCCCGATTATTATTTTCAGATATATTAATTGTTGTGGTTTAGCGGGATTGTTCGAATATAAGCACGTTGCCCACGTTGGGTGGATGTTCGGTAGTTAATACCCGCTAAAGCTCCGAATAAATGTGACAGAGTTTCGAGATTGGCTGCTCGTGTGTGTATTTCGGTCGGTTCGTTCGTGCGATAACAACGGTACCACCAAGTTATGCCGGCTTAGGCAATTTCGTGAATTGGAATACGAAAATATTCCAAGAATGTACTACAGATAATGCCATCGCTTACACACTGTTGCCATCTTCCACGTCTTAAAACACAGTGAGGGCTGAGAACATTTTTCAATATTTCATATCTTTTCTTGGACGTGCAGTTCTGCCAAGGACCTGCTTTGAACCCTCGAACGTGTAACTAATCAAGTAACTTATTCTTAAGCAGTTTATATTGCAGATATATCACCCATATTTTAGAAACTGCCTTCTTATATAAAATGAATATGCACTTTAGGAATCATATTTAATTAGTAGTGACTTTGATTGGGTTTCTAAATGCCAGAGAACGAAAACTTTAATTGGTAGTATTACCAGCTTTCTTGAAGTTTGAACGATAATATAGGTGGTTCCAATAATTTTTAACTGAACTGTACTTTCTTCTTGCAGTTTTGTGCAGAAAATATTAAGATGTATTATACAGTCTTAAACTATATTAAATAATAGTGATGCAGTTTTCTTTTTTGTTGTATTATAAAATCTAACATTGCAGCAAGCTTTCTAGAAACCTTGCTGTAAACTTTAAACATGATTTAAGTAATTCAGACTATACATAGACAGTATATACAAATGTACCAAAAAATGATTTTTTGTCTTCTGAAAATCAGAATTATTGGTAATTAACAATAAACTTATTGTAGCCCTCAGTAATAAGCCCATCAGTGTAATCTAATTATTGAGACCTACATTATCCTATTCACAACACAAGGCTCTCATAGAACAGATGAGATTTTGACAAAAATGACATCAAACTGCACATTTTCCCTTCTCAGCTTAACTTTATGGAGGCCTCTGTCACCTCAGGGGAGTCACAGAGCCTTCTTGTGCTCTGTCCTTCAACTGGGCTCTTAAACAGAGGCTTTGTCATACTTTGATGTACAGAAGCAGCTGTTCAAGTATATTTCAGTGTTTAGTCTCAGTAAGATGCTTTGGATAAAAGTGACGGGTTTACATAGTCCACGCATCCACTTTCTAACCGCTTTATCCAGTACAAGGTCGTGGAAAATGCTGGAGCCTGTCTCCACAAGTAACAGGTGTAAGGCAGGATACACCCTGGACAGGATGCCAGTCCATCGCAGGGCACACCCAGGCAAAAATACACATTCACACACTGGGACCAATTTTTCCCAGAAACCAATTAACCCATCAGTACATCTGTGGACTGTGAGAAGAACCCAGGCAAATATGAGGAGAACGTACAAACTCCATGCAGAAACCACCTCAGGAATTGAACCTAGGGCCCCAGCGCTGCAAGGCAGTAAAGTTAACCTTTGTGCCACATTACCATCCACTTTACTAATCATTTGGTAAATGTAGTGTTAGTATGGTCCAAAAGAAAGTTCTTTAAGTACTGTCCTAATTAGTCCATATCGACACCCTTCTCATTTCCCTGTTACAAGCCTGGTTTCGGGGGAGTAGGTTAAATGTCTGCAAGTGGATTTTATTCCTTTCTTTAGGACCTGTCTGCATTGGGCGTGCAAGAGAAACCACCGGCAAATCGTGGCCTACCTTTTGAGCTCGGGAGCTGACACAGAAGTCCTTACATCCAAAGGAGAAAAGGCAGCACAGCTCACTTCAAGACGTGACATCAGAAAACTGTTAGGAGGTAAGCCAAAAATCGCATCTAAAAATCCCCAACACAGAATGAAAAGCCTTAATGTTGAGATCCAGCAACCCTGGATTCCGGGAAAACAAAACCAGAATTGTGATGGATTGGCGTGTGCTCTTCTGTTTTCAATCAAGGGTCAGACTTGTCAGCTGTCTCAACACAGCTAAGACAGGTTAATCAGTGCAGCAAGACTTGCATCTAATTTTACATTGTTTCTGCACAACATTCCAACTTCTTGTCAAGTTATTGTTGGGAGCAGTCAGTATATCCCATGTGTATTTACTTGCAAAGAAAAACCCACAGCTTTTTAAACATTGTGCTCTTGATCAAATGTTTCTCTGGCCTTGCTTGCTGATGACTGGTACGTTATAGTTTCATACTTCAAGTAATAATGGTTTAACTGAAGAACCATTTAGCAAAAATCTGCAGGCAGTTAAATACAGAGAGATTTTTTATCTTTTAGTTTTTAGTACCAAGTGGAAGTTCCTCTGGTAGTATTACATTCACTTAATGTGCTGTATTAAATTTTAGACCAGTAAAATTGATCCTCTCAAACAGTTATTTGGATAGTGTTTCTGGCAAAAAATAAAAATAAATCTGATTCATGACTTTCCAAGGGGTGCAGAAAAACAAGTTCCTCAGACTAAACTGAGAAGCGTGTTGATTGAAAACAATTTCAGTTGAAGACTTTTTGTTTGATTAGAGCCAATGAATTAAACTTGAATTTCTGGTATGTAAAAAATATTCTTCTCCTATATTTGGCAGGGTTGTTTTAATTTCTTCCCTTGAGGTATAAATTGATGCAAACCCAAGCATCTGATCTTTATTTTATGGTGCTTATTCAGCACAGCCAGCTCTCCTGCAGCATGACCAAGAAGAGTCAATCCAAATGATTCATGCAGCTCTAATATGCAGCACGTTGTGTTAACATTACTGTGCAAGTAATGGCATTGGATTGTGCAGGTCATCTAGCCATTGTAGTTCGAGACTTTTTTAGAGATACCTTTTGCAGATATTAATTAGGAGTTAAGGTTTAAGCACTTTTGAGTTGAACATCAATCATATCTGTACATGTGCCATGTTATTGTATTTGCTTTGATAACATACATAGCTCCTCTGTGCTTAACACAGTTTAGTCCAGTGTCTGTTTAACTTTGATTCACAGTGGAAGAAGATGAAATAGAGGAATTGACAGAGGTGGAGTTGCCAATTATTCCAAATTACCTTGTGAATCCTCCATTCCCTTATGTTAAGACGGAAAAGCCTAGCCTGATTCCAGAAGCTCATGTCCCATCGCACAATGGAACGGTTGGCACCTCGGAAGTATCCCATTGTGAGCAGGCACCTTTGCCAGCCTTGGAGAAGGAACGGAACCCTTTTGCTGATGCCAGCACACCGAGAGAGAGCGCATACATACCAGTGGCTGAACAGAATGGCCTCCAGCCCAGTTCTCTGGGATCTGTGAACGGAACTACCTTGGATTCCAGTCATTCGAACCACAGTGAACACCCACACAAGACAACTCAGAATGGACCAGTCTGTTCTACCTTACTGTCCCCTAATGGGAACCCCAGCTCATCGGTGTCGGCCAGCAGTGGCAGACAGCAGTCCATACCTCAGCAGCTGAACTGCAATCAGATGGGCTCCATGCCAGCGTTTCAGCCATTTTTCTTCACCAGTGCTTTTCCACTGAATATGCAAGGTAAAACCTTGTTGTTTACGTCTTTTGCTCAAATACAAAGCCTCACTTCAGTGCTTAAACTTAAATACACATGGAACTGCACAAGCTGTTCAAAATGATTTGCAACTGTTTTGCTCTTGTAAGCAGAATGAGCAATTTAAATGACACACTGACCTCTTTTCTCTTAGCCTGTAATCATGCCATTATTTGGAAGTCATGATAATTTGTGTTAAAGAATATTTCAGCTGGCTGTTGTTGTAGGTATGCCCAGAGGTATAGCATTGCTTGTATGTTTTAATATTCATCTCCTTGGGATATAGGTGGGAGTTTTATCCTCTGTGCAATTTGAACTTGGACATTGCTGGGACATTTCAGCATCTAGAGATTTGTGATACACCTTAATCCTCTGAGCATACATAGAGACTCAAAGCCAAGCGGGTTTGATGGGGGTGTTCCATTTACACTATGCTGGGATTGAGACACAGTTGACTGTTAAATTGCCAGGACATTACTTTGTATGGAGAACCTGTTTTTAGCTGTGCTTGCAAGATAGACACAAATACGTAACAGTGAAATTCAAGGTGATCTTCTCAAGCTTTAAAGATCTAGTTTAATTTAAAATACATTTACCGGAACCAGATCACAGTATTCTTGACAGCCTGGGTGACCTTCAGATATGTTTCCTAGCACCCTTTCCAGCATGGCCCTCAATAAGCATTTTAATATTTCTGACTGGCATTGCAGAGCTGGTGCTGAAGGTGCGGGTCCAGAACCCCAGTGTGAGAGAGAATGACTTTATCGAGGTCGAGCTGGACCGCCAGGAGCTGACATACAGATCCCTGCTGCGAGTGTGCTGTCGGGAGCTGGGGGTCAGCGCCGACCACGTGGAGAAGATCCGGAAGCTACCGAACACTATGCTGCGCAAGGCAAGCGAATCCCAGCGCTTTTAGAATTGAGTGTTAAGTTAGACAGGAAGCGGCTAACTCACAGTATTCTTTTTTGTAGAGAACAGGATTTTTTACAGCACCAGGACACAGACCCCATTCTGTAGCCAGCAGCAGGTCGAGCATTTTCAAGCTCGTTTGAAAAAGAAAAAAATCTGTTTAGATAAAGAGAAAAAACAGTTTTTTATCCACCCTTTCAAACATTTTCTAAAATTCTTACCATTTAGGGTGGCAGGGGGAGTCGGGGCCTATCTTGGCAAGCAAGACAGGAAACACACTGCACTAAAGCCAGTCCATCACAGGGCTCACACACAGAAACAAAACAGCACACACTCACCTCATGGCCAGTTTTCCCAGAAGCCAAGTAACCTACCAATATGTGTTTGAACTGTGGAAGGAAACCCAAGCAAACGCAGAGAGATCACACAAACTCCACACAGATAGCATCCCAGGTCCAGAATTGAAAACAGGGCCCTAGTGCTGTGAGGCAACAAAACTAATCATTGCACCACCACGCCATCTGAAAAAAAGTTTTCATTAATGGAAAGTATTAACTAAAAAAAGGGCCACCTTAGATATGTTTGTTTAGTGTAATTTGTCTTACTTTATCCTAAATTTTTATTTTGGGTCTCTCCTGCCTAGACTAAATAGAGGTTCTGAAATGTAATTACAAATATATAATAAACAGGTAACAATACAATTTCCAAATAACTTTGTGCTACATTTGGTGTTGTCTACTACAGTACCTGGGTTAAGCGCTGTTAATATGTACCAGAGGTCAGAGGTTATACAGTAAACATGATTATAACATGGCGCCTGTGGCTGCTATGGTTCCCAACATCATATTACTAGTTTACCTTTAAATGCTTTCTTGGGTATTGCTATTAAGCACAGTATACTACTACTACTAGTAGTAGTATACTACTACAGTTACATAAAATATGCAAAAACATTAAGTGCAACAATATGTAAAGTAAAAAAAAAATCCTACATTCAAATTGTAATTCTCTTCTTGTTCCTCTCTGGCACTTCTAAATCTATAACACCTCTGAGCACCACACTGGCTGCTCCTTTTGACAGGAAAAGCTCTACAGGTGCATTTACAGTTTAAACCTCCTTTACAAACAGATAAAAGCAGAAAAAACAGAGTAACGCATGTAGCCTCCTGGATCACTGCATTGTGCACGCCTCCAGTGTCAGAATGTGTACCGTGACCAGCAAGAGGCGCTCTGGAGAAAGGCTGTGGAAATGCTCGAACCAGGACCCAGTTAGACACATCGAGTGGCTAATCGAGTAAAAGTGCAGACTCAAAAGTCAGTGATCATTCTGAGCAAATATCCATCAAAGCTTGCAAAGAGGCTAAACATCATAAACCTGTTTGTGATTTTGAACATGAAATTGTCAGAAGTGGGACTGATATGGAAAGGATCTTGAATTCCAATGCAGCATGCTCAAACATTCAGCAACACAGTTCCTCAGTGCTGAGGAGGTTTGAGAAAGACCAACGCGCTCGTAGAATCTGGCTAGTACTACAGGAGGTTACTAGATTATACAAAAAGTGTCTTGTTGTTAGACATCTGCTTGTAACATTTTTAAATAAAAAATATATTTAAATGATAGTTTCATATTATGGAAGATAGTGAGAATTATATGCTAAGAATAAAATATTTGTCCTTGAGGTTACCAAATAAGGACTATACTGTACATGTAACAAGTGTAGCCTGTGCTCTGCCCCTGCTGGGATTTGGTCACGGTTGATCGCTTGCTTGTAGCTGAAATGGCGCAACTCCATAGTCTGCAGCAAAACACCACTGTGCCAAAAAAACACTCTTCCACTGCTGCAGAATTCTACAGTGTTAAGCTTTCAAGAGAGTGATGTCACTTCTGCAACATGTTCGCTGCACTGAGGCTAGTGGGCGACAGTAGTCAGATTGTGGAACCCTACCATCGACAGGCCCATCGGAGTTGCAAAAACACAAGAGGCCTCATAGCATAAGAGTATGGGATTTGAAATCAATAATTAAAAATGTTTTAAGCTACCTTGTTAGCATGTCCTAGAAAGTGTTGGCTTGAAAATGCCCTCTGAATTGTTGATTACATCATCTCTTTTTTTTTAGAGTTACAGTCCTAACCAGGGTAACATTAAATTCCCACAGTATTCAATATTTATTTCCCTTTTAGCAGCCTCCTAACTATCTGTGCAGACTGGGATGGGTTCTTAGTGTTTACTTAGACCATTGCTGATTAAATGTCTTGTCTAGGGGAAATGGGCTACTATTTTATTGTTTTAACCACTAGACTGTTAGTTTGAATGAATTTGAACAAATAAAGAGAAGCAAATCCAGAGAGACTGAACAAGCACAGTGGGACATGTCCTGGTTGTTTTATCAAAAATTAAGGATATAGTTAATGGAACATCATTAAATAAAGGAAAAAAAAAACATTGTAAGAAGCACGCTTCTTATTTATGATTTCCTCAGTCCTCACTCCAGGACCATGGAGATCCACAGGATTTTACTTGGACTTAATTAATTTTAAGCAACTTGGGACGAGTACTGTACTGTATATCACTGTTTTCAATGAAGTGAAATTGCACAGGAGAAATCCCCAAACTCTTACTGTATTAAAAGCTTTCTGTAATGATGATAGGACACCTCACATGCTGATGAAGTTGGTGTCCAGAGTTCGCTCTCTATAAACACAGTTGTTCACAGTATGTGTTCCTAACCCTGGGGCAGAGCACAGACACATGATGCTGAAGACAGATGGCAGGGCCGACCTGGTAAATTCAGGTTCTTGGAAGGCTCAGGCTTAGCTGCCTTCAAAAAGATTTCTGTATGGGAAACAATCATGCTGAATTAAAGAAAAACAAATATTTTTTTCCCTTGTCAGGACAAAGATGTTGCCAGGCTGCAGGATTTCCAGGAGCTGGAGGTTGTGCTGGAGAAGACGGAAGGCCTCGCCTTGTTTTCAGCCACGGGACAGTCCTCCCTGACAGACAAGCCCTGCTACAATATGAAAGCGTCGAAGCTCACTTACTAGCTTGCCGCGGAGCACACCACGCAGAATCTGTTTACATGTGTGCTGGTGAAAACACTTGAGTAGGCTGAAAGGTTTATTCCCCCTCTGGTTTCTATTACATTATTCCACTTTCAGAGGTGTGTGATGTGGTATGATTCAGTTTGCAGTATGATACATATTTCTAGCAGTGATGTTTTTCTTTTTCCTTTTAGGCAAAGTCTTTTTGTTATACACCACAGGGTATGGGTCACTGCTGTGGCGTATGTATTCATTTCGGCATATTTTTTTTCTCTGATGACTGACTAGAAAGGGTTTAGCTCCCTGAGAGAAAGGTATTTTAGTGATAAGAGTCAGAGATTACAAGAATTCATCTTTTTGCAGTAAATTTCCTTGAAATCTATTACTCTTATTAAAGATACTAATCTACTATATTATATGAGTCATCCTAGAAGAAAGATGCATACACAGTAGATATTAAATTAACACTTTAAAAGTGCTGAAACAACCTCTAACAAGCAATTTTTTTTCCTTATTTGTCTTTTAATGATATCATCCATGTTTTAAACAGATTCCGTTTTTATTTTAGCGAATCTAAGGTTTTGACAAGTGTTTTAAGCAGTTCCTTTCCATTTTAAGGGAGATTAGGATTCTATGGCACATAAAGACTGGGATCACGAGACAGCAATTTAATATATGAAATAAAAAAGAGAGGTGAATTTCATACTTATTTTCAAGTGCACCATGATATGTAAGTAATTGGTATGTGAAAGTGAAATATGGAAAGTAGGTGTTTGAAAGTCAAATATTTACACAAATAGAGAATAATTTGAATTCTGCAAACAAACAAGTTAAAGAATGGACTGGACATGACTCAGTTATCCACGACTGGTGTCTTACTCAATTCTTTACTTACTACTTATTATTCATTTTTATTTCAGAGCAGTTTTAGTTGTATTTCTTGTGACGTAAACATTTCGTGACTGACCACACAATGCCGTGATTTTTTAAAAAGCACATTTGTACCTCCATTTATCATGTGAAAGATTAAGTATGTGGACTGCAGCCATGACTGTTTTTTGGAAAAGGAATAGAAAAATACATATGTACAAAATGTATTTTCAAAAGCTTTAACATATAATATCACTTGATTGCATTTCACTGTAAAAATACAACATACTGTAGTACAACCCAGAGGCTCATGAAAAACAACACATACTGTCAAGGAATAAATCTGCGATACCACTAGTGACTGAAAATACAAATGTGTTTATAAAACCAATGAATTGAAAGACACAGCAGGAAGCCAGGAGATGTTAATGTTGTGGGGAGTGTCTGTTGAGTGTTTTAAGTAAGTTTTCCATGTTGATAAAAGCTCCAGTAACTCTCAGCCTTGTATCTTAATTATTCCATTGTTTTTTTCCAGTGATGTTTTGGAATAATGAGGTTTGTATTTTGCATAATCCCCCATCAAAATACTGTAGATTACCTTCTCTTGTAATTTATACTGTAACTAAAAGGAGCAACATTTCCTGAAAAGCACTTTGCTAAACTTTGTCTGGAAAGGAAGAGAGAATCTTTTTTATAGTAGGAGTACCTACAAAACACTAAACAACTGTGTATGTTAGATTCTTTAGGCGAGTAATGTCTAATCTCGTAGTTACTGTCTCTTTAAAATGCTGATCATTTCCCTCATAATTTACTAGTCATGGAGGGGGGGCAGTTTTCAGATTTGAGACAGTATTACTGTTATCAGTAAGGCTGGGTCACCCTTATTGGTGATAATTAAGATTTTGCAGAGGAAAGCTTGTTTGAAAGAAAATGGTAACTCCCATTTAGTGTTTGTTAATTTGTTTAATACGGGGTGAGTTTTACTCGCTGTGTGACAGTGCACAGAATAATGAGTGGCAGCCTGAGTGTCTTATAGATAACAGGAACCAGGCAGGCTCTTCTGTGACCTATTTATTCACAGAACAGAGGTTTTTTTAATTATTGGCTGAAATAATGGAATCTTTTTTTTTTACGTGTATTCAGCAGAAGCCTGGTTTGAACTGTTTTTTTTATCATTTTTGATTGAATTGGATTTTTAAGACCTTTGGTGATAATTTTAGAGGATATATTTTTAAAATGAAAAAAGCACAATTAATAACTTTATGTAACTGGTACCTTATAGAGAATAAACATGATCTATTTGCTTTCTCAGGTTTAATAAGCTGGGTTTTTCCTGTGTTAACACATTACACTATATTTTTTAACAGTCTGTAAAGTAAGCTTCAATACTGTTATGTGCTGACTGTGACTAACATTAACTTTATATTACCTCATAAACACTTCTACTGCGACTTATCGTATTAACACAGAACTATTTCTCCTATGGCAAGGCGATTGATTTTGAGATCATATTTTAATTGTGTCGTCAAAGCTGTTTGTTGTTTTTCTACATTAAAACAGTATAAAACCATGAATGATTTTTGAAAAAGTCTTAAGCAGCCCAGAGTTAAAATGTTTTCCTTCATATAATATTTCTGATAACAAATAACCTAAATACTGCTAACCTATTTATAAAATAATGTTTTAGAAGCGTTGCGAGACTTGTGACAGTTTACTCATTAAGCTGGTACGTGAGGCTCATAGTAGCAATTGTACTGTATTACGGTGCTCTGAAACTAGAAGTTACTTTGTAGTTGTTCAGAGTTAGATAACTGAATGTGGTTTCTGGGTGCTGATCACGATAATACTGATGTTATGGCATTTGGCATATGGCATATGTCTAAAAGTACTTTTTGACTAAATGTTTCTTTTTAATCATTTAAAAAAGCATAATGAGCTTTGCTAATTCCAAACCTGATTCTTGATGCCGGTATTCTACACGTTGGCCACAAGACATGTCATTGCCCACAAAATATCACCAGGACAGCTCCTGGTGGGTTCATTAAAGTTTGAAGTTGATTTGGGGCTCTATCTTTAGAGAGGGGTGTGGTTATTAGAAAGAGTTTAGCCATGTATGCCCACATGTTTATACACCACAGCGGGTTGCGGGTTCAGTGGGTTGACTGTGTATTAAATGGACATACTTTGCTAGACTGAAGGGACTTGCCACACAAAGAATCTGGATGTCTAGTCTTTTTAGGTTTCACTTTCTTAATAACATCTTACATTCTGAAAAACTGCTTAAAAACACCAAGCAATCCACATCACTTCACTTCACTTCCGGATGTTGACTTTTCCATCTAACAGTGTAAAAGTCTTTCACATAAATTTAAGAAAGCTTGAGAGAGCTGGCTCCCAGAAATTGCTTTTATTAAAAACATTTTCCTGGTTTGTTTTATGAAGAGTTGGAGATAAAAATGACTCAAGATATGGCTCATGTAGCAATCTCCACACTGTACAGCTGCGATTTGATAAAAAGTCTTGAATATTGAATCATGTGTCACTAGAATGCGGGCGAAGGTTTCTTCAGAACCAAGCAGCAGAAAGCAAGTTTAGAGGATTCAGCTAGAGCCCCATTATCATTGTCCTTTCGCCCTGTTAACAGGCTAGACTTTCTGTCAGCCAAACGACAGTCTTTAAGTGTCCAGGTGTACATTTGTTGTTTGACATTGAGACTAACCACATTGCACCGTGCACTTTTGCTCTGTTTTCAAACACTTAAGCACTACTGAATCTGAATAGTTTCTGTCTGGCAAATCATAACTTTGCACTGTGAAAATCAACATATTTGTGTGTATGATCACAAATGCCCCCGCTGTCTGTGGAATGCTGTTTATAAGAATACATAATGAGACAAACATAATAATACAAATTGGGATTTCCTGTTTTTATATTAGATTCTTGAAACTTTAAAAGGTTTCAAAACCCCTTTGAAAAGCGCGATGTTTTAAAAGTAATGCAAGAAAAATATCCATGCCAAACAATTGTCTTCAACAGCTTTTCTGCATCTCTTCCAAATCTGTTGCATTCTGCAGTGTTTCCTAATTGATGAATTTAATGTTTTTGTGTGCAACAATGTTTTTGTGAGTGAAAGCTTTCTTTAAAAAAAAAAATAGACCTATGGAATACTGAGGCAGGCTAGTGTAGGTGGACTTATTTGAGTGGCAAATTTTTTTAAAAGCAAAGTATTAAGTCAGAAGTGATCAAGACCTTTTAATCTCTTGATCTCTTTCTGCTGCAGAGTTCATAATTATGAGTACATGCTGGGCAGGATTAAAGACTAATACTAAATGACAAAAAGAACATTTTAATCATCCATTTCTCAGCTTTTGCCAAGCATTTCAGAGGAGTGTTGGCTAATTAAAAAAATTGAAATAGACAAGGCTAGAACTTTTCAGATGAAGGAAAGAGTTAATATTCATTTGTGAAAGTATTGCTTTTTTTTCTATAGCCTTAAGGCTGCCATGTTACTTGTAATCAAGGATGGTATCATTTGCCCACAGTGCACCCTGCTGTCCTCTCTTTTTGGTGTGAAGTGGAATATCTGGTTGAGGATCAGTTATTCAATTGTTTTGAGTCTTTTTTTTTTTGCTTACAACCCTGCTGTGGATAAACACTGGGAACGAGGGACTGGGACTCACACAAAAGTGAGCTGGTATTTCTGACAGTGGAGGATTAGAAATGTCTGGAGAATGTGAAAGGTGCAAATGCAATTGTGTTGCTGATGATAACATTGCAGATCTGCCTAAATTGTGGTCTTCCTAGTGTGCTCCATTTTAACTCTTTGCTACAGCTAGATCTGTATTTTTTTTTAATTGGTTGCAACAGCATTGCAGCTGTTATGCTGATCCTGTTTGCTACCAAAGTAAAAATGGGAGCATTGTATAGGTTATTTCAATGGAATTGCTGATTATCCAACTTTTTCCATGTGTTTTATCATGTCAAAGGCCAGTTAAAACAATACCCTATTAAAAAAACCTTGCAAGTTGACAAAACCTGCATTTTGCTCTCATTACTAGTTCGGGGGTTGGCTCCATATCATTAATAAGGAGAAGAGAGTCCTCTGACAAGTAAACAGTTGATTGTACAGTATGCATTGAGAGATTTGGTAAATGCTTTGAGTAAGCTCGTCAGAGCACACATTTTCCTTTATAAACGCTTAGCATTGAAAGTAATGTGATTGAAAAATCGAGGGAGGGTCATCTCAGCTAGTTGGGTCACTCTCTGTATGAACCCCAAATCTTTGAATGAATAGGAAAAAAAAACTTGGCAAATATTCCAATTTAACAATCTGTTAGTTCAATTAAGGCTTCGATTAGATAACTACGGTCAGCTGGAATAAAAACCAGCATGGGTGTGGCCCTCCAGGACAAGGACTGGAGACCACTGGGTCATAGCATGCTTTATAGGGATGAGGGGGTTCAGACATTCCTTTAAAGAAGCCTGTTCCTTACATAAATCATCAATGCAAAGTTCTTGTGGAGTTAACTGGAGTGAATGGTGTTCTGTACCTTTAACCACATTTATGGATTAAAGCTTTCCTGTCCTGGTTCTTGTGAGATCTTAAAATTACTTCATGGATTCCTTAATTGAGTTGGTAATTGCCTTATCTTGCCTTGTTTAATCATTTCAGACCCAGAAAACAACCACTTGAACTTTAAAGTTTAGAAATAGTCACACAAGATTTAATAAGGTAGAATATCAGATGAATGGCTTTAGCAAACAAATTGATTACTTGGCTTAGGAAATACAATCACACAGTAACGTGATCCCAGGTGAGGGTAAATGTAAAAAATGCTGTATCCAGATTAGTCCTCCACTTTCCAGAAATAAGGGCTTGCAGGTCAGTTTGCTCCATTGAGCATAATTCGTGCCAGAAATACAGTATATATTCTGGAATGGGACTCTTAATTCAGGACTTCTTATACTCAAATACTGAACCTTTAGGTCTGGTCTAGATCGTCATTACAGCCTGCTCCTTAGTGATGTAACTGAGTTTCTCATCAACTAATGAAATTATTAAAAAGGTTGCTTGGGCTGAATTCATGCTAACAAATGGAGTGTGAGGTCCAGCCCTAGTGAAGACCTGTAGCTGTTTCTTAACACTAAATGTAAAAAAACATTCACGTCCATGGAGAAGAGATATAGATTTGACTTAACCTATGCATTCAGAGACTGATATTTTTATATGTCTAAAGTACTTTGATAACTTCTTAGGCACTTTTTAACCCCTGTTACATATGGAGACCTTAACCTGTACTTTAATAAAGCATGGTGAACAAACTATTCATGTTACACTGCAGTGCCTGACTTTTTTCATATATTTTTTTTAGATTTTATAATCACATTATAAAATTATGATGATTATTGATTAATCGAAAACACTAAAACCATTAAATTCTGGAGAATGTGTCAGCTACCCCTCCTGTCTCATTAATTAGGATTTGATATATTTTAATTTTAAATCTACCTATGATTTGATTTGCCATGAGAAGATTGGAAAACTAATTCTAAATAACATTTTTATTACTTTGTGTAGGCAGTTTAACAAAGCTGAAGTTGTAATGTGGTAACAGCTTGTATTTTGCCTGAAAGATATCCAATAGAATATTCTCTTTAAGTTTAGGTATTGTTTTTCTCTTTTGTGGCTATTATACCTAAAATGTGCCTATCGTGACTTGAAAGCAGTCAAATCCTATTTTCTTCAGGTACAGAAACCACGGGCTTTAAATATGCAAACAGATGTGTGTGTATAGAAAGGAGAAAAAGATGTACAATTTTCTGTCCTGGAACAGATCTCCAGTTTAAAAAACATCCATGGGTAATCTATCGTGCACCACAAGAGGGGGTGGTTTAGTCATAGTTTTGAACAGGTTAGCTTCAGCAAAACATACCCCTAAATGAAATGTAATGTACCCCTTAACAGACAGTGCTGGAATGTTCTATGGATGTGATTATATTTTAACTCAAACTAAAATACTATGTTCAGTTTTTCAATTCGAGCAACATCGAGCAGTAGTGAACAAAAATTGCTTGTTAGGCACAAAATCCATCCATCTATTTTCTAACTTTTTTATCCAATACAGTTTCGTTGGGCAGCTGGTACCTATCCTGGCATGCAGTGGGAACAAGGCAGGACGCACCCTGGACGAGATACCAGTCCATCGCAGTAGGCACAAAATTAGAGATGAAAAAATTTCACTGCAATTCCTTGTTACCTCACACTACCTGTTCTTGTCAGCTCTCAGGAGCTAAGCAAGGCAGTGCCTGTACTGAAGTACTGAAATAGGACACCATTAAGGAAGACCAGGTTGCTGCTGTAAGTGGGGTTGTTAGACCTGCAGGTAACACTATTCCTCAGGACCAGAATTTTCAGTCCAATGTCCCAGCATGGTTATGGGGACAACTGTGTTGTACTATTAATAGTGCTGTCCTTCAGATGAGTTGATCTGAAGTCCGGACTACTTGGTCATTAAAGATCCCATGACGATGTTTGAAAGAGCAGGGTATGAACCCCAGTGTCCTTGACTTAAGCATAGCAAAGCAATTTCACACTTCTCTACCTGGTTTTTGGTATGCCGCAAAGTATTCCATGAGTCGAAGCCATTTGGGAAGCATTGGTTTGAGAAATACAACTGGTGACGGGACCCAGGCTAGAACTAGTAATGTCTGAGCTGTAGAGTTTCAGCCTGCGCGCAGAGCAATCGTCTTTTTTGAGAGAATCCACAAATCATGCTTTTCCCATGAATGAATATCTTTTCAATAATAGGTTTATCTGACATTTCTTGACACCTGCATTTAATTTGTGATAAGAAAGTTATTTGCAGCCTGAATATCCATCCATCTATTTTCTAACAGCTTTACAACCAGTAGCCATATCACTCTGCAACTCACCACTGGCAACCCACTGAAGCTACGCAGGTGTTGGCCTGGTCAGTACCTGGATGGGAGACCTCCTGGAAAAAAAACTAAGGTTGCTGCTGGAAGAGGTGTTAGTGGGGCCAGCAGGGGACGCTCACCCTGTGGTCCATGTGGGTCCTAATGCCCCAGTATAGTGACTGGTACACTATACTCTAAAATAGGCGCCGTCCTTCGGATGAGATGAAAACTGAGGTCCTGACTCTCTGTGGTCATTAAAAACCCCAGGGCGTTTCTCGAAAAGAGTAGGGGTGTAACCCTGGTGTTCTGGCCAAATTTCCCATTGGCCCTTACCAATTATGGCCTCCTAATAATCCCCATCTATGAATTGGCTTCATTACTCTGCTCTCCTCCCCACTGATAGCTGATGTGTGGTGAGCGTTCTGGCGCACTATGGATGCCGTTGCATCATCCAGGTGGATGCTGCACATTGGTGGTGGTGGAGGGGAGTTCCCATTACCTGTAAAGCGCTTTGAGTGGAGTGTCCAGAAAAGCGCTATATAAGTATAAGCAATTATTAATTATTATTATTTATCCACTACAGGTCTGCAGGTGAGCCGGAGTCGCTCTCAGCAAGCAATGGGTGCAAGGCAGGATACACCCTGGATAAGACGCCAGTCCATCACAGACACAGACATGGCCTATTTTCACCAGGGCAGATTGCATCCATCATACCTTTAAAGCTTCCAGATCTGTCCTGTGTATTGATTTGGTTTACTCACAAATTGCAATGTTCCTCTTAAGGAGGTTCCTTTCTGGCACAAAATTCCAAGCACAACAGATCTCAGTGTAGGATTGTGCTTATTCTAAGGTAAAATATGTCATCAGCCTTTCCGGTTTGGTTGTTTTCCACATATTCACTGCACCTTTTTTTTAATTACACTGGGACAGTTCCCAAGACTTCTTGACAGATGTGCCCCTTGGATTGTGCTAATATGCAAAGTAACTCTCTTCCCCACAGGTAAGCCAAATGAAATATGAAGGTTTTGGCACTTGCACAGAACATTTGATACTGCAGGTAGGCACTTAATAACACACAGATCTGCACTGATGTTTTAACTAGTGACACAGCAGGAAACGTTTTTTTGTGTGTGAAAACATAGCTATTATTGTTATTTCAGTGACTTTTTTTCCCCAGAGAAACTTAGCTGGCCCTATATCATTCCCTA
Organism: Lepisosteus platostomus; assembly: GCF_059453375.1. NCBI lineage: Eukaryota > Metazoa > Chordata > Actinopteri > Semionotiformes > Lepisosteidae > Lepisosteus > Lepisosteus platostomus. The sequence goes on from NC_142621.1 coordinate 34,663,407, forward strand.
TAGGATGTCTGAGGTTATAAAACCAACAAATATTCCCTTAAAGGCAAGATTAAATATCGTTTCTGCATGTCGAGTGTTTATTTGATGTGCACATGAAAGCTCCCGCTGGCGAAAACTGGAAGATCATCTGACACATGACTTGCTGTTTATATAGAAGCATTTATAGGGATTGAATTTCTGATTTTAATGTAAATCAGTGAGAATCTTTTCTTCATATAGCTGTAGTGGTAACCGTTTTAGTTGTACTGTATGGCTAATAAACAAATGCTTCATACATCATCATCAGTAGTGTACATACTACATGTTTTCACCAATAAGTGCCTATATTTAGAAATATAATTTATAACCAGGTCATAAATTGAGCCCAATGACGTTTGGAGTGGCACTCCTGTAAACATTCCCAAACCCTAATACCAGCCATACAATGTTTATACCAAGGGCTATTGTGTAAATATTGAAGCAATTTGTTTTCATTGTGACTATGGTAAATGAATGTTTAGCACAACATGGGAATGAACTCTGCACTTGCTCATCTCCAGGCAATAATCTTTATGAATTCAAGCTCTGATTGTAAGACATTTAAAACCCAGAAAATAGAATTAATAGCAATAAAGAACTTTCAATGTCTTAGAATGTATGACTCCAATACTTTGTTAGACCGGCAGTTATATTCACAAAAAGAGGATTGTTCAGAGATTAGTAATAGTTAAACATTGCTTGCATGTATGTTGCACTTTTCATTCCAAATAATCCCAAAATGCGGGTGGCATTGGTGCCTCGCAACTCTGGGTTCGATTCCAGGCCAGGGTGCTATCTGCTTGGAGTTTGTACCCTCTACCCACATTCTCATGGGCATCCCTCAGGGTGCTACGGTTTTCTCCCACAGTACAAAGACATAGTGGTAGAATAATTGGCTTCTGTGAAAAATGGTCCTGATGTGAGTGCATGTCTTTGTGTGGACTGGCGCCCCATCCAGGGTGTATCTTGCCTTGAGCCGGGATAGACATGACCACCCCTGTTTCCCAGTACTGGAAAAAGTAATTAGAAAAAGAATGGATGGATGGTCCCAAAACAGGATCCAACACACGCAGGGGAAGCTTCACCAGTGTCGGGGAGCCCCCATGTAGTTGGTGCATGGTAGCCATTATATACCAGCAGCCCCACGGCACAGAAGATCTGGAATCAAGAAAGTTTTGCAGAGGCTAAAGTGGAATTTCATGCTGAAAAAAATGAGAAAGAGAACACAACGTTTCGGCCATGGAGCCAGTGTGTGAAGAAGGCTCCACGGCCGAAACGTTGTGTTCTCTTTCTTTTTTTTTCCAGCATGGAATAAACCTATTACTTGTTCCTTTGCAGCCTACGCATGCTGACGCAGCTACCCACCTAAAGTGGAATTTGCCTAGGATGCCAGTTTTAACACCCCTACTCTAACAGAGTCCATGGGATCTTTAAGAGTCACTTGTGCTTTACAGTATATAGCACTTTTCAAGGAACATTATCTGTGACCAAGGTGTCAGGACTTCAGTTTACGTTCTCAAATTTGTATCTGAAGAAACCTGTGCATTGGTTTAGAAATTCTGATCCAGAGGGGAAAGCACAACCCCACTGGTCCACAAACAATGCTTGCAGCAGTTAACTGTTTTTGGTTAGAGGTTGGTCTTCCCAGTACAGATCAGTTCCAGGCTTGCTTAGCTTCTGAGAGCTGAAAAAGCTGACTACAAGGTAAGGCTACTGTGAGGAATGATGGGTGTCTTTGTGTGGCACAAAAAGCATATTGGGTGTAAAAGTTAATGATTCACTTTCAATATTGTTAATCAAAACTGGTATTTATTGGATCATTCAAAGGGGATACAGAAATAAACATATTTGACAATGTTTTAAAGGGTGCTACAGTATTGCTATATGGTGTAATGGTTAGGAAAAAATATATCTTTTATTAATAAAAATGTGTTGCAGTGGTCTTAAGCTTACAAGTAGGAGACGTGGTCTGTCAAATGTTCTTATCAGCTTAAGAACTTCAAACATAACTTGAATACCTCCAGGAAATCATTTTCTAGTGAGATCCAGTCCCTCTTACAAAGGTTTCTCTTCAGTCCAATTCTTCTGACAAATGGTTTATTAACCGCCACTCTTAAAACAAGACCAGGCACAACATATTTCATTTAATTGGCAACTAATAAAAAAACAAATAATTTTACGTTTACTAGGCGCTGTGGAGCAGGTAAGTAAAGCAAGGTCTGTTGCAACAGCCTTAGAAGAATGTAATATGTTTGACTCTTTCAGCTATCAATCAGACCCTAAGATCCTTTTAATGTACATTCTCAGTGTGCCAGCGCTTTGAAACGAAAAATCACTCCTTGCCTGAAAAATGTCAAACAAGCTTTAACAGCACTGGAAGCTATGCTATCCTGAACTTGAACCTGAAGACATCAATAGCCCAAGTCTTTAGCTCTAGTACTTTGCAGTTGTTTTTACCTTCTGATCTCCACAGGAGGGAATAGTTAATATAACTGTCTGTGCCCCAGGCTACTTCATTTGTCTTTGACATAGTAGTAGCGGACTTTCCTTCCACCTACAAATCCAAGACAAACTCCTACAATTAGCTTTACAATGTACCTCAGTGTTTTACTTTTTGGGGATTGTATTTTAAATCGGAAAAACATGAAAAATTCACGATTCTGAAATTTCTCTAGAAAGATCTCCGAGTCACACAGAACATTTCCATTCCTATTGAGCCTTGGGTGGTGTTTTTCTCTTTTCACTGGTTGTTCCTTGCTGGTCTTCAGAAGTTTAAAATCCAGTTCTGGGATTTCTCCAGGAACATATGAAAGGTACTTAGCAGTGATGACAAAGCCATTTGGCTCATCTAGCTTATTTGGTTATTAATATCTAATTGATCTGAGTACCCTAGCCATCAATTTTCTAAAAGAACCCATTGTATGTCTATCAACAACATGGCTTGGTACTGTAGCTTGTTCCAGGGACCCACAACCTTTATGTAAATATGAACCTCCTGATAATACTGGGTACATTTGTGAATATTTGGGTACATTTGCTATTTGCTATTGCACCCAAATATTCACAAATGCACCCCAATGTTAACAAATGTACTCAAATGTTCATAGGTAGCAAGAATGTACCTGAATGTACCATCATATTAATATATTTACCCAAATATACTGTAAGGTTCACAAGTGTACCCAAATATTTACAAATGTATGCAAATGTACCCAGATTCTCCCAAATGTATCCAGTAAGCATGAAAATGGGGACTTTTGATTGAATATAGCAGTTAATGATGTCAAACATATTAACACTAAGTAAGTTAGAAATATAATACCTGTTTGAAATACTCACAAAGCGTGGTGCTGGCAGAGAAATGAACCCCAGGCTGTGTCGGGCCTAGACTGGTGCGCAGAGCACCGATTTGTCTTGTAATCAGATCATACACAGTGGATTTCACTGTTTTTTTTAAATGAAACATTCATCAACTGAAACTCAGGCATTTGAATTAATTCAGGCATTTGGAAAAGAATTAAGTCATACATGCTTAGAAGGTTTTACTCGAAATAATCTATGGGAAAGGGTCTAAGGCTTTTAGATTTAAAGTTGTTTTTTCTCACACTGTTGTTGCTGCAAGATTTTCACTATGAACAAACACATTTAAATCCCTAAATACTATACTGTACATACAGAATGTATGTATATGCTAAAAATGCGATGTTGGTTCTTTTAAACTTCTCTTGACTAAGAATCCAATAAAAGATTAATTTAAGAAAAGATCATTGAATTCACGGAAGGTTGTTATAATGTCTTTCAGACACTTTGGAGAAGGACACCTTTGTTTACACCTGTTTACTTTAGACTCAAACACACACAAGTGAGTTTCTAGAAGCTGAAAAATAAACCTTCCCTGTTACTTTTCCTAATTCAAGACTTTACAACTATGCTTTGCACAGTCATCCTCACTATAAACACTAGAAATTTAAACATTCTCCACCTTACAGCAGATACAGTAAAAAGATTTGACCCGAACCTAAGACCATGTTTAAACTTTTGTACAGTATGTTTAGCTGTTAGTAGAATAAGTATATAAGACAACTCTTATGTGTTAGTTTTATTTTTTGCTTCAAACTGTCTGAACTATGAATTGAATACAATTCTCTAGGCTTTTTTGCACATGCTTGTTAAGTAGAACTCCCATTTTTTCCCTCTTTTTCTGTACTGCACAGACAATAATCTTTTGCCACAAACAGCCAGCACAAAGGAATCTTTTACCTTTCTGGTAAGTGCTCAAACAAGGTCAAACAGTATCTTTGATGACAGTGATATTACTGAAGCCTCTTGAACATGTATTACAAGTGCTTGTGATCTCACCCATCTGTGCTCTGAGTCTGGGAATAAGATTATTCCAGCATTCTGGCTCTCAAAGTCCTTTTCCTTTGTCCGAAAGTCAGACAGGATAATAAGCTTATGCTAAATCATAACACCTTTATTGTTTTCCTTATCCCTGCTTCCTCAGTATTGCAGGCATAGATAACCTTTTATTTTGCAATGATTCTTGGAACTAAAAACAGTCCCCCACGATTTGGGATTAAAAAGAAAAAAAGAAAGGATCATGATACTGAACTGAATTTTGCAACCCAAATCCCTTCAAGCCCCTCTTACAGCTAGAGCCGCTGTGTTTGTACAGTGGTAGGGCATAAAGGCTTTGTTAATAGGGTCGAACTCTGCCCAACAAGCAGAGTGAAATTGGGCTTCTTGTGACCATGATCTGCACAAACTACAGCGCTCCAACGCAGACGATTTTCTATCCACTGAGTGGTTTTTAGCACATGTACAAAAAACCTCAATCTTAACAACTGGTGATTTTAAGAATGTTTTTGTTTCGTACTGAGGAATCCCACCCTCTGCCCAGTGAATTGTTGAAAAGAATATTGTCTTCGTGCTAAACAAATTGTATTGATTTTCTCCCTCAACAGCTGGGATTAAAGGCTGACCCTCATGTGTCTGACTTCCGTCTGCCTCTGAAGTTACACACCCATTGCAATGAAAGATGCCATTTGCGCCATTAGCAAGCATGGAGCATCAGCAGCACAACAGAGCACGAGGTCCCATGCACTACTTTGTTTTCACTTCAGATGAATCTATGCTGGTTCCACATGTATGTCCAATGGAATCTGCAGAACTCATGTATGTTTTTTTTTCCCACTTAGCCAGGTCTGCCTGGCTGCCAAGCAGACATGGAAACTGTGGTCTGGAAGACATTTGAAGCTGAAAAGGTCTTCGGTGAATGCCCCTCACTCTGCCACATTCAAGTACCAGTGCTGACAGAGAGATGGGAACTGTGCAGGCTCCACAGAGTGAAGGCATACCTCAGGGAGTCTCTCGGGAAGCAAAAGGAGGCTTCTTTGTGCACAACCATATCCCCGCTCCTGAGAAGCTTCACGTTGAGGCTCTGCTTTCCTACCTCGTTCAGGTCTGTGTGGAAGAGGTGCCCTGCCCGACACTCCAGGAAATTGGATCGATTGTTACCATCATGCATCCAAACCTTCTCCTGTTTAGTGCACCACTGTAGTCTACTGGGTTAAAGCCAAGCAGAGCTACAGGGGAAGCCCAAATGCATGGGTAGACAACAGCAGCTGAAGCAAGGTAGCAGTGCTTTAAGGACCTGTATGAGTTGCTGAGTTGGTAGATAGGAAATTGTATCTTGGGGCTGTCATGGAGGCATGATCACAACAGCCACTCCAGGTTACTTCCTGGGTAAAGGAGAAAGGAAAGAAATTAGGTTAAATCAGGCTCACACCCAAGAAGGGAGGTGATGAAAGGGGAGAACCCACCAGTCCTGAAGCCTTAAACCGGGCGGAGCTTGGAGTCTGGAGAGAATCCGTCACAACAGGGAAACGAACCAATACCACTGACATGTCTCAGAGATACACTGCAAGCTTTTCTAGCATTGACAGCATAATAGGTTTACATTCTAATAGAGTACTGCACTTTGTTTTAAGCACACATATGGTCTAGTATAACAGCATTTTCATTATACAGAATATAAAATACACTTAGGACCATATTTAAACGCTTGTACATTTAAAGAAAGCTGGAGGGTCAGGGCTTAAAGTCTCCTCTGCAGATGTGTCCTTGATCACTTCCATCCAATCAGCTGTGTGAAAAGGCACCAGCTCGAGTGTGCAGGATCCCTGTGATGGACTGGCATCCTGTCCAGGGCTAAGTTTTACATTTACACCATGAAAACTGAGGTCTGGCCTGTTAAATCACTCAGTTCATATAAGGACATATAGTACTTTATCTCCTTGAGAAAGTTCATTTTTTAAAGGAGGAATTGCAGATAACTGGGTAAAATTCAGACACAAAGGATAACGTTTAGCAAGATTTCCCCTCATGAGGAAGAAAGACAAAAAGACAGTGTGTTATAGAGAGAAAATAAAGGTGGTGGAATACGTGTCAGGGGAAGTCATTAAATAGTGAACATTCTGTAACCTGTGTTCTTAATTAAAGACAAAAGCCTAAACAGGCTGCAGAGCTCTTACTCAACCTTCATCTATGTTGTGTTAACAGTAGGAATTTTGAAAACAAGCCTTTCAGTTTATGTTTTATTGTGCAAAACAAATCTTGTGACATTGATTACAGACCTGTGAAACAGATTAGTTTTTTTTCCATTTTTCTTGTTAGCTCTCACCGCCTCTAAGACCATAAAATATTCCCAAGTATGTGTATGTGACAGGCAGCAAATAGCCCAAGGGAATTAATCCTGCTAATATAAGCACCCAAGGTTTTTATCTCTTTAAATTGTACATCAACAACCACTATCATAAATCTGCACTCCATGTTAATCTAACAGACTATGCTGCTGTACCTTCCCCACAGTCATCTTATAATTATTACCAGAATTATGCAGACACCAGGTAACCAGTATTTACAAGGAGCTCATTGTTAAAGAAAGGGGGTCATGTACTATGAATGATTCTCATCCATTTTATCATATAATCTACTGACATTAAGTTAATTTTATTGACCAAGTTTGATGAATGTATTTCAAAAATATAATACATACTATATATATATACTTTACAAAAGTATTACTAAACTGCTCTGTATATAAAGGATTATATATATTTTTTTAGGATGCTGCTTTAAGCCAGAAGTTAAAGAGTTAGGGAAAATAAAATACATGAGACAATAAAAATCACTTTGTGAAAATCAATCAAAAAGTGTTGATGCCTTGGAATGCAATCTCAACAGTTTTAAAAAAAAATATCTCACAAGATTTTGTACACAAACCTCATCCGGTATGCTGGAATGTTGAGGATTATCAGTAGAAATGTGTGCTTGATTAATCTACCCCAGGATTAAGGAGCTGATAAAAAGGACAACAGGAAAGATAAAATTACCTGATGGTTTTTGGCAGTAATGTATGTTTACTTCTGTCAGAGCTGCTAGAAGTATATTGTTTCCATAACTTAAATCTTGTGGCTGGATTCATTTATTTCATTTTTATTGCTATTATTTTTTTTAATAGCCTACAGGCAGTTTTGTGGGACAAAATGATCAGACAAAGTTAAACCCCAGAGTCTTTTGAAGAAGGGTTGAAACATTAAAACCTGTAGAGAGACATTCATTTTTGCCAAAAAAAACAAACTGCTGAGGACAATAGGTCTGTCTGTAAAAGAACAGCGTACACATTGAAAGTAGATTTGACTGAACATTGAAAATAATAATTTTACATCTTCTAATTATACAATGAAGCAAAAATGTTGTGAAATATATAAAAGTGAGAATTTTATTTGTTTTGTTTTTTGGAACAAGTTCATAAAGACTGCAAGCAGATCAAAGAAGGTCAAGTCAAAGTCTGTTTGCAGACAATACATGTGTTACAACTCAGTCCCCTCAGCAGGGGCTCTGCACAGATCTGTTATTCGATTTTTGACAGCCTTCACTTAAACATATCTGTGCTATGTAGAGAATGTGAGGTCTTAGATTCCAGTTGCGAGGGGGGATTGCAGGGCACTTGTAACCTGAAAAGAAATAGCTTACAGGATGTAGAAGCCCCTGAAAGAAAGCGATTAATGTTTTCAGGATAATAAGCTACAGACTGGTTGATTTTAAGGTGCCCTGAGGAGAGCTTGGACAACAGCAGAGAGTCTGGTTGAAGAGCACATTGGGGAGACACAGAAGACCATTTAAAGAAGCTGACTTTGGTCTTACAGGACAGAAATCAAGGTTTGTGTTCAAGGATCCAGAAGATGGATTTTCACGACTTCTTACTTAACAAAACTAATCCCAGTGTGAAACTTTGCAGGTGTTGATTACAATATGCATACTGACACAGTTAAGATGCATTTGAGACAAGGCAAGACTGTAACCCCCTCATATTAATTTAAATTAAAAAATGAATGTTAAACTGAACTTATTTATCAAGATCTATTAATTGAAAATTCCCATCTCCCGAGCACACGGTAGTTGAAATGTACCATAACATTAACAAAAACATATATTTGACAATATTTTTGTCCTACAGTATATAAATGTCATACCACAGTTTGTAAGCAGTGTTTACATCAGTGTTGGTTGCAGCTTTTGGACTGGGAAATGAAGAAGGTGTACAAGTGTTCTCTAGCAACACTTTCTTGTATGAACTGGACTGAAAGAGCCACTTTCAGACATACACATGTTCCCTCTTACTGTGCTCAATAAAAGTAACATACAGTAACCAGCTCCCCTTTTAAGGACAGAAGAAAAGTTACAAACAAGATGATGCCACTAGCCTTTTTAGCTCGCTTAATTGCTGAGGTCCGAAACTTAGTATTCGAACTATATATTCATATCGAAGCATGAATAGTGGTTGTTTTGGTGATATGTTTTTTAAATGAAGTGCCTCTACTACTGGATACTTAGACTGAAGGATACATACTATCTAACACATTAATAAAAATATAACTCAAGTGGAAACTATGTGGAAGTTCATTTAAAACTGACAAGAGGAAGCACTTCTTTACCCAAAGGGTCGTGGGAGTGTGGAAAAACCTACCCAGTCATGTTGTTGAATCCAATAACCTGGCTTCTTTCAAGAAATGGTTGGATGAGATCTTGGGATCAATTAGTTACTAACTACTAAATGGGGGAGATGGACCAAATAACCTCTTCTGTGTAACATATATTCTTCAATCCTAATATCTGAAAACTGATCAATATTGTTAATATTGTTGTCTGAATATCCATATGTCAAAACTCAAACCTTAAACACCACAGTAAATGTATTCATGGCTGCAGAATGACAGTCTGAATGAACCTGAATTCAGCGATTTGTTCTCTGTGTGCATTTAACAGAACCACAGAAGACTGGGATAACCTGAGCCTGTTCCTATGGTTCTGAAGTTCATTGGTAGAAACAGATGCTGTCCCAGGTGAGCTACAAATCTCTTTCAGCAGCACACAAAAGGTACAGAATCGAGGTGTGTGTCAATATAATGTATCCACAAGGATTACTGTAACATCTGTCCATTTTACACACCACCCTCGGCTGAATGAGGTTCCAACTCGGAGGCATGCAATCCATCCAAAGAAAAAAAATAAAACCTTAACTGGATCAAGTTCTTAGCTGCTGATTTAAAGACATGTTCAAAACCCACTGGGCAGCGGTTTTTAGGTCAGAAAATGAGAAGTTTTATTTCAGTACTCAAGAGGGGGCTGTTTAAGACAGTTTAAGTTTAAGACACTGAGAGCTGTCCCTGTTCAGGGTTCCGTTTAGCTCAAATTTTTATCTATTGAACCGAGCCAATTATCTACTTAATTGGATCTTTTGGAGAGTTTTCAAATGCCTCTACCTATCAACGACTTGACCTATCAATGCCTGCTGGACATGAATGGGTGTTGTGCATCATTGCTTTAGGACTCAATCTAAGTAAGTAAAGTAAAGTACAGCAAGGACATGAACCTGAAACGTGGGATTTGGCAGTAGGTAGATTTATGCCACTAGGCCCCAAAAGCAGTTTTACAGCCAATACTTACATTGACAGACCCGCATTTTGTATGAACTTGATCCGACTGCTTAAGCCCTGCGCAAGTACAGGCATCCTCGATTTGTCCTCAGTGGAACTCTCCATTTTTGTCAAAATCTGAAACCATGCAAAATGTTTTTTTTTCAGTGCAAAAATCATAATAACACAAATGCTCTGAAGCTTAAGTCCAAGCCACACAAACTGCAGAAAAGGGATTTTGTTTCTCCAGTGTTTCAGCTGGAATTAAATTCCTTAAACACTACTCTAATGAAATAAAGCCACAAGCAGAGTCCCATCTCGTGTTAATGCAAGTCCCTGACAGATGCTGTTAACAGAACGTCAGTCCACTTACTTGGAAGCAATGGTATATTTTGGAAATGTCTGTCACAAGTTCTCAGAAGTTGTTATAAGACATTGCTCTGATTTAATCATTGTTTAAAGGAGTTTTCAGTGTTTTGTGCAGTTATATTTCATATGGGACCTTGACACCTGAAGAAGGCTCCACGGCCGAAACGTTGTGTTCTCTTTCTTCTTTTTTTCAGCATGGAATAAACCTATTACTTGTTATATTTCATAGTTACTTCAGATGAAGAGGCCCACAGGAAGATTTTTGGCCCTGCTATGAAAGCTAGCATATATCAAAATGCAAAAGGCAAAGTGAGTAGAGATTCACCTTTTGAGATGGTGTTAGAGTGGTGTGTGAAAGTGAATCTAAGGGAACCTTCAGATGCAAAGAACACTCACTTAAAAGAGTAGCTGGGCTTATCACTCATCACATTTAATACAAATTGGGTAAGTCTTCTGAAGACACATGTTTCCAGACTGTTTTTTGTATTCCCCACTTAAAAGACATTTCTTTTCCCCACCTCTAAAAATGAAGTGCACATTCTCTAACCTAATTGGTCTGCTAACACACCGTTTAAAATAATACCACTAAGATTTCACTTACTAAGAGTACACACAAATTTATTACATGTATTTAATGTTTGAAAGCACTTTCTCCACACACAATTTGTGGTACATTTGCCTCATTTCAGATGGTTTTCACTTTTAGGAAAAATGTATACTTGATCTTGTAAATAAATGAAGAATCCTCATTTTGCATTCGTATATTAAAGAGAAGTACACACACTTCAACAGTTGGGGGAATTCAGGAAACTTTTCCAAACCGACAGAGGTTTTCAGAGGCCTAACTCAAACTTTAAGGTCACAGTTTGCTTTTGCTAAAAAGGTATCTTATTCAAAAATGGATTGTAAACTCAAGAAATCCTGAAATTCACCCACCTGCCCTTCAGGTAAATATCTTGAATTGTGTACAGAGTAACAGCTCTATTATTTGTCACTTTGCTTTAGATAGATAGATAATACTTTATTAATCCTGTAATTTACACCCAATTAATTTGAATTTCAAAATCCTAAATTGGCCAACAATAGTGTTAATATTGTTACATTGTCTTGCAGGATACAGTTAGACCAAAGCAAAAGGTTTTGGATAAAACTCTTTTCCCTGTACTTTTCTTTCCATGCAAAGGTTAAGCTCATTGAGCTTACCAAACATGTCAGCCAAATACCTAAGCAAAATTTAAAACCGTTGGTCGAGGAAGTTGAAGTGGTGTTGGAGTCAATCAAAAACATACGGCATTCCTCCTTTAATTCACAGACCCTTGCCAGAACTTTATTCCATGACAGACATCTACATTTTTTATGAAGCAGAAGTTGCTTAAACAAGCTACCGATCTCTTCGCATACTGTAAAACTGAAAATAGTCATGTTCAGCAACCAAGATTCTTTTAGGGTAACAACCTTTACTGTGACAGACAGACTTGTGACCTTGCTTTTACAGCAAGTGCTTTCCTGTGAAGAAACAATGTAACCATAACACTATCCATTCATCCATTTTCTAACCACTTTATCCAAAAGGAGATCACAGGGGAGCTGGAGCCTATCCCAGGAAGCAACGGGTACAAGGTTGGATAAACCCTGAAAGAGACACCAGTCCATTGCAGGGCACACTCACACCAGGATCAATTTTCCAAGAAGCCAGTTAAACTACCAGTGCATCTTTGGACTGTGGGAGGAAACTGCAGCACCTGAAGGAAACCCATGTGAACATGGTGAGAACATACAAGCTCCATGCAAATAGCACCCCAGGATTTGAACCCAGGAACCCAGTGATGTGAGACAGCAATGCTACCACTTATCTGCTACTTTTCACATCTTGTACTATTGATATCTAGCTGCTGGCATCACAAGACATTAGTTTCCACTTTTTACTATTTTGGTAAGAGACAGCTTGAGGTTTGGCAGGTGCTCTGCTGGTTTCTTTATTTATCTTTACTTGTCCTTGTAGTAAATCATATTTTGTTAAAAAAACTTGAGGCTAGTCTTTTGTGGTTGGCTGTTTTGTCTCAAAATGTAGTTTTACACTTCATTTTAATGCCACAATTATCAAGCTCAAACAGCACATTGTGGGTGATAGTCAGAACAAAGAAATGTAACACCTAAGATTAAAAACAAAGGTATCTTGTTCAGTCATTTTGACTGGAATGCCCTACTTAACATTTAAGAAAACGCTCCATTCTTTTCAACTATTCTTTATCCAGCCTCTCTAATGATATTAGAGAATACTGAATACTTCCTTTATGTTAGTATTGTAGTAGATATTGTTTTGCTACCAGATGAAGATATGAAGTTTTAGTATTGACGTCTAGTAGAACGTGCCTTGTCCTCTCTGTTTAATAGCCTCTGTTCTAAGGGAATGTAAAATGAAGCTAGAAAGCAGTAAATCATATTTTATTTGGCTTATTTTTTGGATGCTGTTTACTGAATGTGAAGGTTTATAGCCTTAAACAAAGCACAACATGAACAACAACTTTGTGGAGAATAATGAAAAATTCAGCTAGATTGGAATGTAAAATATGTCAAAATTGGTCAATATAATGCATCTCCTATTTCTTCCAGCGAAAGTCAAGGAGTTGGAACAGTACTGCTGTGTAACATGAATAACAGGAGAGCCACATCTCACGGAAGTTGCTCGTTTTGTTATCCTTGCATCTTTATGCCACCCTCAACATTCAGAGAATTAAAACAATACAGTACCTGAATTCTCCATTAATGTGGGAAGTTTAAAGATGGATCGATTAATTTCTCTTTTCTTACTTCCTGAAACTTTTCAGTACATGGAGGGTGACAGAAGTGTTGAGAGGTGAGGAGAGGTGTGGATTTTGGCTGCAGATAAACACATTATAAACACAAGAGTGCAGTAGGAAAATGCAGTATCATACAGTATGTATTACAAGTAGAACCACTTTCCTTTTCTTTATAGTACATGTAGTAGTACAGTACCACCTTGTCTATTCTCAGGTAAAATAATTTATTAGCAGATGTCTCCATTAAAAACATTGTATAAAGTGCCACTATGCAATTTATGTGCCAGTATGAAAAGTACCTGAAAAGTACCTGCACTGCTGCTTCACAGTGGCTGGGCCCTGATTTCAGCTCTAGTCTGGGGTGACTTCTCCATGCTGCTAATTAAATTTGAAAACCTTTATTATCCCAAACCTGGGAAATGTATTTGACAATATTGCTTCACAACCTTCACCAATAAATAGAAAAGACACACACATACAAGTACAGACAAATACAATAAATACAGCATGAAATCCTATAAGATACATTTTAAAGTACTACAGTCATTCACTACATTTTAACAAGTATACAATTGTAGATGCAGCTGAAGTGATCATTTGACAGTGTTATTGTACAATATTATGGCTACAGGAATTAAAGAGCTGTATTCATGTACCATTTACTCTCAGTCTTCCTGTATCTTTCTATCAACAAGTTATCATGCCACGTGGCAGGAAAGGGATTTGGTACAAAGTTATGATAGAAATTTCAGGAGGAAACTTGGACCCTTATCTTGCACACTTCCACTCACCTGCATATACTGTATAAATCTCACAACAGGGACATCTTATAGAGCATCTCTCTTGTACTCCTCCTGCCATCCAACCTACAGTACACCCCTCTAGCACCTTCCTAGTTCAATCCTTCCAATCTGAAGGGGTGTCTTGCCAATTTCCTCAAACAGGTGATCGACTCTGCATATTTGTCTCTCTCTCACCTTTATTAGAAAGTAACTGAACTATTACATATCCATTTATAAGAATGGTTGGATTCTAGTGTTAGATATTACAATAATTACATAAACAGATGGCAGGCAATGTAACGTAGAAACATTCATATTTAGGACAGCTAGCTTCAGTTTTTTTTTTTTTGCTTTTCCTTAACAAGGAATGGATACGGTTTTTCAAATAAAAATCCACAGTAGAAATGCTTGAAACACTTTTGTATTAGTATGAGGTTCCTACACGATAGCGACGAAGATATTCCTTGTGTATAAATTGTCTATTTAACTAATTTACCAGGAGGAAGTGGGGAGTTTGACTCCCAGAAACATAAGGAGCAATGCATACTGTATGAACATGGGTGATACTCATGCCTCTTTGTTAACAGTCTAACAATCTTTCAAGAAGCTACTGTAATTGAAAGAGCCAGCTGTACTTCAGACAACTCAAATGTTTTTCTTTTTGACATTGTCACACTATAACCTTGGTTTTTTCCCTCTGTATCAGTGAAAGCTTTATGTAAGTTACTACAACCAATCCCAGATTTACCTTTTACTGTTCAGATTCTGGCATTTAATGTGGTCACTCAGTTACAAAGGCATCTAGCACAAAGTGAATGAAATTAGAAAATTACAATCTGTAGGGCAGCAGGGTGGCACAGTGGTTAGCATTGCTGTCTTGCAGTGCTGGGGCCCTGGGTTTAAATTCTGGGGTGCTATCTGTGTGGAATGTGTATGTTGTCCCTGTGTTCACACAAGTTTCCTCTGTGTGCTCTGTTTTTTTCCCACAGTCCAAAGACATAATGGAAGTTAATTGTCTTCTGGGAAAATTGGCCCTGGTTTGAGTGTATTCATGCTTGTGTCTGTGTGCACTGTGATGGGCCGGTGTCCCATCCAGGGTGTCCTCTGCCTTGCAACTGTTGCTTGCCAAGATAGGCTCTGGCTCCCCCATGGTCCTGATACACTAGCCAGCCTTGAAAGAGGAACACAAAACCCTGAGTTTGTTAGCAAGACTGACATGACAAATCCACATGGTCATCTGCAAGCTCCAATATATTCTTTTATATTTTCTGCTTAAAGGTTTGTAGAAATCTGTTTAAAAACTACATGATATTTAAAGGTATAGGAAACATTGCTTTCTCCTCTTATGATGAATTATTATAACACAAATAATATACTGTACATGAAAGTGTATCACCATTCTGTTTCATACCACAGTAGATACACATTAAAATGGGATCAATCTGTGACCTTGAGCTCTCTACATGTATATTACTCCAATAAATGAAAACTCTTGTAGGTGGTCTCCTATTTTTTGTTTTACTGACATCTATCTACACAGGAGGTGATCTTAAATTACACCCTGAAACCCTGGTCTATGCGCTATACAATACTGACTATAGCTTTTTGTCCATCAGTAATCTTTTCAGCAAAATAGTAGCAAATCATTTTAAGTTCTTGTTTTTTAATTTTATGTAGTATTTCTCCTAAAGTAATATATATCTTTCATAAATTGATGTCTCCTGGAAATAATAGTAAACAAAATTATAAAGAAACAGTATTTAAACTCCTCTTTTTTTAAAGAGGAAAACTGTACTTATGTATTCTCCTTCACAGAGATGTTTCATCTGAATTATTGGTGCATATACAGTAGCAGCGACACAAAAACTCCTGGATTTTTAGGAAGCCCAGAAATCAAGTTAGAATGAAATTATTAAGAGTGATGTGCTATTAAAATTAAGTGTCTAAAAATTCTCAATAATCTCTTTTCTTAGTATCATGGTCTTCTTCCACATTATTTTATTTATTAATAATAATAATAATAATAATAATAATAATAATAATATTATTATTATTATTATTATTATTATTATTATTATTAACAACAACAACAACAACAACAACAACAACAACAACAACAACAACAACAACAATAATAATAATAATAATAGTCGTAAAAATATTTATAGTTGTTCTAGTAGATGTGGTTCATTAGCGTTACCTAACATTAAATTTTCTAAGCCTCTTTTGGCCTGTGAAAACAGCTATAAATTTGAGGTCACTATTCCCAAGTGAGAGATGAAGAATTAAAGAGATGGTTTAAACCAAGCAGTCACTGGCACCAGGCTCCCTTAAGACATTATCCTCCAATGTTCAAAATTATTTATAAATGAGTACAGGGATTATAAGAAAATAATGACTTTTTTCAACCACGATTTTAAAGCTGTGTTTTTGTGGTAGATTAGACAGAGGTATCAAAATGTACATCTATAATAAAGAGCTAAGCATGGCTTGTTGTATTTGAAATTAATGTACACATATTAATAACTTTTCCAGTATATAACCTTGACCGCGCTTTGCTCTCTAGCAGCAACCCCCATTAAAAAGATGAGGCTATACTTATATTTACCTGTTGCTCGGTAGGCTATAGGTTTTCATCACTACTAAGAGGCTCAAAATATCGAAGTTTATGTAAGCATTGAAACGGTCAAGCGAGCGTCATTTCAGAACTTGTAAGAAGATTGTTATGTGAAAACGAACAATGAGCTCTATTCCGGGACCAGCCGGTTACTGCAGTTCCGTGCAGCAAGCAACACCAATGAAAAGACTGCGCTCTCGAAGGGTTAAAAAAAGGGGTTACAGCGGTTCACGAACACGCAGGTGTCCTGCCAGTCCCAGCCCAATTTTACGACTGATGTTTTTAAGTCTTAAATCCTTTCAGCTCCACAGACGCAATTCATAACTGTCACTTGAGCGTAAGGGAGAAGTTTTTTTTTCTGGTTGGAGGGTGATATATACGGTAGCAGTTCTAATAGTAAAGTAACAGAGCATAAATACAACTTTCCTGATTTCACAACTTGTTTCACTAAACCGAGGTTTTGCAAACGTTAGTCATTGGTTTTATCTAGGCTGCTTTTAATTTTGCTGATTTTAAGCGGATAATAAAACACGCCTTGTCGTTGTTTAATATATTGAGTACATCTTGCAGGTGCGAACTTCATTATTGTTCTTCTTCCAGCCCTGAACTTGACATCTGTAACAACCTGGACATGTGGTGGATGCTGTTCCCCAGATGGATCTGTTTTTTTCTGGGACAATTCTTCGTCCTTTTCTTGAGCCGCAGTGTGAAGGGCATGGCTCTTCCGAGAGTTGTCTATTCTCACGCCGGGATCTGCCCCAACGAGATGAACCCAAACCTGTGGGTAGACGCCATGAGCACCTGCCTGCGAGAGTGCGAATCGGACCAGGTGAGAACACAGCACCTTTAACCAGAGATCTGCCCGCGGAGGTAGAAACAGCCGTGAAAATGAAAAAAAAAACAACGCATAAGGGATGGAATTTAGATTGTCTGGGACGTTCCTAACTGAAAGAGCTATAGGAAGAATTGTTTTCCCAAAGTGTAAAATTTAATCGTAATACAGAACCATGCATTAAACCTCATATCACCAAAGTAAGTCGCGTTCTCTTAACTTTCTTTTGCTATTAAGCTTAGATCTTATCTACTGTTAGGGTTTTATACTTACACGTGGTTCATTGACTATTCTACATTCCTACAGTCTATCACAACTGTGGTTTGAGCTATCACTTGCGTTTTGACCGATAAAATACAAGTATTCGCTTGTCATCAACGTACAAGTTACTAATCAGCCTAATGTTGAGCTAAAACAAGATTCTGAAGGCTTGTAAGTGCAAAAACCTAACTAGGCGGTGATTTGCAGATAATTTATTTTTGGATGAGTAAACAACGAGGTTCAGTATGAAAAACTAGTGATGTTGTGCCTCTGCCACCCCCCACACCCCAGAAAATCTCTGAAATACTTCAAAAACCTAGGAATAAAACTTCAATGATAAAAATACTTATCTATCTTTTTGGGGAGGAGACGTTTGTCATTATTTTTTTAAATTCCAAAATAAACTAAGAGTTATATAATTTATCTTGTGTTTTTATAAATTACAAATCTCATAGCTAATAATTAAATTGAATTAAAATCTTCGGATTGTACAATTCCTATAACAATGCTTACGTGGCTTTATGTGATGAACCAGAAGAAAACATCGCTCTGATAAAACGTTCTCACTAACACTTTAAGAGTCTGTTAAAATTTTGATTCGGGATACTTTTTATAAAATCTTACACCGACACTCCGTCGACGTCTCTCTCGGTTAACTAATACTTTATCATAAATCTAAAAGTGTTTTAATAATAAAAAAATAATATTTTAGCAATGACTAAAAGCGTCGAATAGAAACGTAATTAAATAGCATGTATTAAGTCATACTGTATATCGCAAAGGTAAGTCGCGTTCTCGTAACTTTGTTTTCAGAAAATAAGGTAAACCTTATATGTTTTAACATAAATTGCAGTAAAGAAACGTTTTACATACAGGATGTGTGTTAATGTCAGAATGAGACGTTTTAAAGTCAATAACTCAATTTAGAAGTATAAATACAAGTCGTAATATTATGATAATGTTTTTAAAAATAGATTTTGTCACAGATTTATTCTCAATGTGTCTTCATGTCTACAGTCATCATTTAAATCCAGATTTGACAGTAGTTATACAATCAGTTACTCTGAAGACAGCAGCACACTTAATACTTTTTAGTAGCAGACAACACATGGCCTGTGTGTAAATTGCAGACAAGACAAGAAGCTCTGTGGTGACGTGATTTGAGCTATGTGAAAACTAATGCGTGTGCTTTCAAACCAGGAGTGCGAGACCTTTGAGAAATGCTGCCCGAACGTCTGTGGGAACAAAAGCTGTGTGGCTGCCAGGTACATGGATGTCAAAGGAAAGAAGGGTCCTGTGGGGATGCCCAAGGAGGCCACCTGTGACAAGTTCATGTGCACGC
Organism: Lepisosteus platostomus; assembly: GCF_059453375.1. Lineage (NCBI taxonomy): Eukaryota > Metazoa > Chordata > Actinopteri > Semionotiformes > Lepisosteidae > Lepisosteus > Lepisosteus platostomus. The sequence continues at coordinate 34,682,409 of NC_142621.1, forward strand.
AGCAAGGCTCGGAGTGTGACATCTGGGATGGGCAGCCAGTCTGCAAGTGCCGAGACAGGTGTGAGAGAGAGCCCAACTTCACCTGTGCCTCTGATGGCTTGACCTATTACAACAGGTGCTACATGGACGCAGAAGCCTGCTCGAAAGGCATCTCCTTATCAGTGGTGACCTGCAGGTACCACCTGACCTGGCCGAACACCAGCCCCATTCCGGTGGAAACCACAACCCGCCCCACCACAGCTTACCTGGAGACAACAGCCATCGATGTCCTCCCGCCTGTCATGGTCACCAGCCCCACCCACCATTCTGTGTTTGTGGGGGAAACGGTGAGTTTCCTCTGCGATGTGACCGGGCGGCCCAAGCCGGAGATTACCTGGGAGAAGCAGGTCGAGGGCAAGGAGAACATCGTTATGAGACCCAACCATGTGAGGGGAAATGTTGTGGTCACCAACATTGGCCAGCTGGTGATCTACAATTCTCAGACCCAAGATGCCGGCATCTACACTTGTACTGCCAAGAACTCGGGGGGCTCAGTCCAGGCACACTTCCCTTTATCAGTGGTGAAAAGGGATCCTTCTAAGAAAGAAGACCAGAAAAACTCAACACAGTTTCCTGCAGATGAATGCTTTAAAATGCCTGACAATGAAGACTGCGGGGAGGAAAAATTGAGCTGGTATTATGATTCCAAGAAGAACAACTGCTTCACTTTCACATATGGCAACTGCAACAACAACATGAACCACTTTGACACCTATGATTCTTGCATGCTGTCTTGTGGAGCAGAAGTGGCCAATCTTTGTGGCCTGCCCACCCTCCAGGGTCCCTGCAAAGCCTACGAACCAAGATGGGCTTACAGCAATGTTCTAAGGCTGTGTCAGCTGTTCATCTATGGAGGATGCGGAGGCAATGAGAACAACTTTGAAAGCAAAGAGGCCTGCGAGGAAATGTGTCCTTTTCCAAAGAACCAGAATTGCAAGATGTGCAAACCGCGACAGAAAATGGTGACCAGCTTCTGTAAGAGCGACTTCGTAATCCTGGGACGGATGATGGAACTTACAGAAGACCAGGATTCGGGACATGCCCTGATCGTAGTGGAAGAAATTTTGAAGGATGAGAAGATGGGGCTCAAGTTTTTCGGAAAGGAACCTCTGGAGGTCACCCTCTTAAACATAGACCGCAATTGTCCCTGCCCCAACATTACCTCTTCAGATGGGCAGATGATCATAATGGGTGACGTCCACAATGGCATGGCTGTGCTGCAGCCTGACAGTTTTGTTGGGGCATCCAGTGCAAAACGCATGAGGAAACTCCGTGAGCTCATTCACAAGAAGACTTGTGACTTTTTGAAAGAATTCTCCACAATTCAATAATCGGCCTGCGGTTCCTGTTTTAACATGCTGCACTTAGACCAGTCTAAACTAATAAGACTTTCATATTCTTCCTTTTAAAGGAATTTGAAAAACAATGCATTGAAATTTAAATCAGTACTCACCTACAATAGAGGGGATTGCTTTACTGAAGCAGTTCTAGAATGGTGTGGCCATCATACCTACTGAACTTAAACTAAAACACATTGGGAAGCTTTGACTTCTGTGTAGTGAGATAAATCCAATTAGGTTATATTAGTCAAGTCCCTCAATTTAAAGCAGTATAGGAAAATATATATATGTGTGCAATTTTATTGTTTGTACATTTATTTCCATTCTGCCATGACTTTCCAGTTGATATTTATTTTAAAAGCATAGCTTTGTGCACAGCTTGTTATGAAGCTTTAAAAGTTGGAACACTAACAAATTAGGAAGTTCATTCACTTTGTTCCTAAGGTCAATTATAGTTTGTAAAAAGTAGAAATACAGAAGTATGCAATACACTTTACATACCGCACTTTATTGATCAGAAACTGCAAAGCCACAAGTGAATTTTAGGCATCACAGATTACGCTTGCAGTCATCACACAGTACAAGCAGTACACCTCATACTGGCCTATTTCATTGAGTCACTCCCTCATTTTATGTTTTTTTTTCAACGTGTTTGTTTTGATGGAGTGCCATCCTGTTTTCCTGAAGAAGTTAAGTAATATGTTTTTTTGGACATTGGAACCGCTGAAACAAATCCGGCTGTTTTGCAGCTTTTGTGAACTGATTCCCCTAGCGTTAATCTCACCTTGTGCCTTGAAAGGAATTTTCCACTCCTATGACTACAAACAACATGGACTCTGCTCCAGCACTTGCTGGAAAGAAATTACATTTGATTAATTTAGCTTTTAAAAGATAATAACAGTCTTAAATCTGCTAATAAATGCCATTAATAAGCATGTTATTTAGTGCTCCAAGTAATGTTTTGTTTTTCTTGGCATCTGTTGCATCCAAACATGATGCTGTGCTGCTATTTCGTGTCCATCGTTTCAAAGTTATGGAAAAGAGTAGCATTGGTCCTATAAACGAACGTACTGAGTGAACCTTTTTGATGTATTTCCAAAATCATTTTGCTTAATGCACTTGAAAAAAAAAGTTGTAATATATTTTCTCAAAGGTCAACTATTATAGGCTCCATGAATCAATAAAACAAGATATTTTATACTGACATTCCAGCACCTTGCCATTCTGTTAGAATTTGAATGTGGTTTTCTGTCTATTTGCTTTATTTCTTTTGTAGTTTGAGGTAGTTTCTATTTATTTTGTATGCTGCTATCTTTTTAGCAACTACCTTATTGTGTTGGGTTCAGGAGAAAGTTTTGTAAATCATTTTTTTTCTTCAAGCACTTAATGGATTCTTTTTGTCATCAAATTTTTGTTTTCCTTTTTATATTTCCAGGTAGGATGTGATGCTATGTTCACAAAAACATTAAAAATCATGGAAAAGTGGTAATAAGAAATAAAGACATTCTGGAGTGAATGTTAAAATATTAAACTGTTCTGATATGAAGCTTTGAGTGGGAAAAATTGTTTTGCAATTGTATATGTTGCGATTTGTTCTAACTTAGATCATACTGTATAATTCTCAAATGTCAGATGTTACTCAAGGTAATAAATGGAATGAGTTAGACATCCTCTGTATTAAAAAAGACTAGAATATAAAACAAAATGGTTAATTTTTTCATTGAAAGGTGTGTTGAAAAGAATATAATTCAACCAAAAAGTGTGTGTAGCTCCTCAGAATGACATCATGGTATTTCAGAGTTTATTTTAGATATGGAGCACTTTTTGAAAAAGTTTATATTAAGCAAATCAGAGTTTGTTGACTGAGTAATTATAACATTTAAACACAGAAATCAAGGGACACAGTCAGGCATCTACATGCTTTTTACATATGAGAAGAAGAAACAAATTGTACAAAGCACAGTGAAACGTTCTGTAAGGATCCTTCAAAAAAATCCACATAACATGCACATTTCCGAAAACTCATTCACTTTGAGGATCAGAGGAGATGTTCAGTGTTTGGCAAGGTGGTTAAATACTATAATTCTGCAGTAACTTTAATTAGTGGTATAATATTAAACTTAATTTGGAATAATGTTTTTAAAATCACACTTCTGAGTCTTGTGTGAAGTTTGTGTTCATGTGGGTTTCCTCTGAGTGTTTTTGTTTCACTGGTGTGAGTATAGGCGTGTTTGTGTCTGTGTGTCCTGTGATAGACTGGTGTCCCTTCCTGGGTGTATCCTGCTACGTGTCTGTTGCTTGCCAGAAAAGCCTCGAGCTCCCTTCCAGCCCTGTGTTGGATAACGTGGTTAGAAAACGGATAGATGGATCCACTTCTGACTCATCAGTTCATTTAAGGTAGGTAGCTGATCACGTGGCAGGCCGCTAATTTTAAACCATTGAAAGTGTGCACCACAAATAGAAAACTTGCTGCAATGTTTCTCATGTTTTCCTTCATGAAAGCAGATTAAACACCCAAGAAGAGAATGAATGTGAAAAGTCTTACTTGCCTGACTATGCAAGACAATGTAAGATAAAGTTGAGTTTTTTTCTTTTTGAAATACAACAAGATTGATGTTGTTCTGAAGATCGGAAATGTTTTGAAGATCAAGCAGGTTGGCAGCAGTATATAAGCAACTGATTGATGCTTGAGGCATGCAGAGCAGGAAGAGATGTAGAATGATCGCTTTCCAGGTCACATTCCACTGCCGGAGTGGGGAAGCGGTGTACCATGAGGGAATTGTGCCTGGGAATGCCTTCACACTGGCCCTGTTCCTTGACTCATGGCATCATGGGATCTTTTAATGTGTATGAAACGGCTGGGGCCCCCCGTTTCGCATCTCTTTGGAGGGGTGACCCCGCTCTGAAGCACAGCTCCTTTCTCAACATGCCAGCTGACTCCCGCCGCACACTGACCCCCACGCAGTAGGCCCGGCTGTAACAGATGAAGCAGTGTTCAGAGACAGGATTTGAACTTTTGACTCTGAAAACCTGAGCTGTCAATGAGGGATGTTCTTCCAGAAAGGCAAACACATGGCTTCCCAGAATGTTGTTGTGAGGGAATACAAAGGCTTGCTCGCTCAGTCTAACTAAAAGCAACCCACTACTTTGCAAGCAAAAAATACTTCATTCAAAGGCTGCCAAATGTCAAGTACAGCAAACAGACTTTGCGTAGACACCCATGACAGCAGTACTAGTCCCAAGGCTAAATGACTGAATTCTAGTAATTGTCATCACCTTATTTATTAAGTGTTCACCAACAATGTGTAAATATATATTTAAAAATAGGATGTAACATACATTTTCTACAAAAAAGATTTTACTGTTTATGTTGGTTTATCATCTTTAACCTCTAGACAATGCAGAGAAGCGATAAACAAGAGAATCAGTGTATTAAGTGTATTAAATTCAAAACTTTAATAGTAAACTTTTAATTTAATAAAATTAGATAATATGCTAGTAAAATCTCATTTAGAATATTGTGTATAATTATGGCCATCATATTGCAAAAAATCTATTGCTTCTTAGTAATAAGTCCAAAGAAGAATGATCAGATACATGCCTGGGCTTAAGGGAACATTTTGTCTATACTGACAGGTTTCAAGAACCAAGTTTTTGTCTTGAACACAGAAGACAAAGAGAGTGACAAAGTCTGCCCAATTGAATACTTCAGAATCAACGGTGAAACAAGAACCAGAGTAATACCAATTGGAAAATAAAAGGTAGTGCGTTTATAACAGAACAGCACTTGCTGAATCTGATCGCCAGGCTTCTTTCAAACAATAGCTGGAAGAAATCCATCGATCACTTTGCAACTACCAACCAAACACGTTAGATGGGAAAAATGGACCCCTCTGATTTTGAACGTTTCCTATATTTGCTCAAAATAAGCAATGAAAACATATCAGCACTTAAAAGAGGTCAATGTTTGCTTAGATGAAAATAGTAGCAGCAAATTGTATTTTCCACATATAGGAGTTTGTTTTTGAGTGTTAATTTATCTTTGTTTATTATCCAAATTGTACTTTATATGGTGTGCTCTGTGTTATTTGTTTTTTAATTTAAAATGTAACTGTGGCTGTATTAGGGAGGTTACAATCTAAATTGCAGGGTCTGTGTTAGGCTCATTTACACACGCACAAAGGTGTTACACAAACATGTTTTTTACCTGTAACAGGGAGAAGGAACATCTGCTGTCCCAGACATGACAATAGATTCTTCACACTCTGTCCTTTCCTTCAAAGCATTATGGGAGAGCACACATGGGTTGAGTTGCACTGCCCAGAAAGGTCAACTCTACAGGCTGTGTTTAAATAATTTCATTGCATCAGGAAACCAGCTGGATATTTAATAGTGGAGATGAATAGGCCATGTCAGTACAATGACATCAATGGGTACTCACAGAAGATGACCGTTACCTGTTGTAAACTACACTTGAAAACGTTTTATCCCAAACAAAGGAGCAATGACATCAGACATTATTGTCATGGAACTGATTGTGCATTTTTAAAAATGATTGTACTACCATTGTCCGATACTAAGAGGAAAAGTTCCTCGAGCAGAAACACTGTATATTTCATTTTCTAATCTTTTGCCAATGCCCTTTTTAGCTTGTATCTTAAATTTGTTGGAAACATTTCTTTTCTTTGTCAAGCTGAGCCTAAAGGCAATTTCACTGGCTAACAGCAGCTCAACAAAGAGCCGTTTAATGTAAACAAGTGTCTCATAAACAGATCATTTCAGCTCCTGTTGGTGCTTTCTGAGGCTATTGAAGAACCCAGTCCAGTCATCAGAAAAGAATGTATGCATGTGGATAAATTAATTATTTATTTAAGTTATTAATAAATGTTTAGTAGCACTATAAAATTTAAGAGGCCATGGACTACATGGATTTTTCTTGATGCTTTTTTTTATAACAGCCGTGAGGTTAAGTTTATGTTTTGGATCAAACACAAGTTCACAGCTTGTTACCATGTAATAAAATAACACCAGAACATGTAGTGGAAACAATTATGATAATTGAAAGACCAGAAACAACGAAGGAATGGTAGTTAAAAAAGAAGGTCTTCATTTTTAAAGCTGCGCTCAGAATGTGAAATGGCACGGTGTGCATGCTCTCCTCAGCAGTCAGTCTGATTCTTATCGTAAACAGGATGCAAGGCAGACACTTACCTACCGCATGCATTCAAATATACTGCCTCAAACAGGTTTGACAGTCGTCAAGGTAAGTGTCGTCAGAGACTGCTAATAAACACAATTTCCTATGATGGAGGCTATTCACATTTACAGGGGCATTATTGGTAATTAGAAATCTTTTTCAAATAAATAAGAACCTGAAGATATGAAAAGAGAAACCATTAAAATTGTGTGTCTTTACAAGGAAACTATCAAATAAAAATAGTTATTCATATCCAGATCCAGACTGATTCTGAAGTTAAATTCTATTCATCATTGAATTTTTCTTAACAATAAAATAATGTTGGGTGGCATGGGGGTGCAATGATTAGCCTTGCTGAGACAGTCTTGGGACCCTGGGTTCAATTCCAGACCTGGGATGATGTCTGTGTGGAGTTTCTATGTTCGGCCTTTGTTTGCCGGGGTGCTTTGCCGGGGTGCTCTGGGTGCTTTGGTTTCCTCCCACAGTCCAAAGACATCTGGGTAGGTTCATTTTCTGTAAAACTGGACCTGGTTTGAGAGTGTGCGTGTCTGTCTCTGTGTGTGCCCAGCTTTGCGCTGAACTAGCTTCCTGTCCTGCCTTGCTTCTGTTGCTTGCTGTTGCATGCTGGGATAAGCTCTGGATTCCCCATGATCCTGTATTGGATAAAATGTTTAGGAAATGGATGGGTGGAAAATATGATAGAGGTTATTGTACTGTATATGCCACAGTACAGTAAATTGTTTCATTTAAAGGTGTTATACTGTTACATAGGTCTAAGTGATTCAATGCCCACTAAGTTTCTTAGTCTTTTTGGAATGCTTTCTGGATTAAATGGTTGCAGCTCAGACAAGGTAACTGTTAACATACTACTTGTGATGAGGGGAGCAAAGTATTCCACTCATCCAAGCAAAAAATACTTTCACTCCATTCCTGAAAGTAAATATTTTGAACATGGTACTAGAAGATTAGAAGGTCTATCCAATGTCTCTACAAAACTTTGTTCTTATTTTGATTTTCTTAGTGGAATACTCTGTGTTGCATCACAAAAGCAAGCTAGACCTTGGTGTCACTCAGTCAGCTGTGTTTAGAATGGAAGGTGGTGCCATCAGCTCTGCCAATAGAAAATTAAAATATTTTTACGTCAAACTGCAGCTCTATTTAATGATTGAGACATTCCTGCAGATGTCAGGGGCGAACAAACTGAAAAAACAACTTTCCAGGTTCATTTACAGTAAACCGAAGTTCAAACACACTGCAAAAAAGACCTAAAAACCATAGCAGGACATCATACAACACAACAGTGTGAGTCTTTAAAAAACACATTTAATACAGCATTTGCTATTCATATTCTTCTAAATGTTACAAAAATGTTTTGAGAAGGAAAAGTGAAAACATTTTATATTTGACCCATAATAGTTCTTTGGCATGCAATTTTCTGTCCAGTTGTCTCGAGTTATATATTTCTGTCATTAATATCCTTACATAGGCCTCAGCCTATAAACTCTGCAGTCAAAATATACATTAGAATTCTAAATGGCTTGGAAAATCATCTCTTTGAAATACAGGATGCAACAAGTTCCAATGAACACTAGGTTTCTATGCAGTGTTAAGAGCTGGAGATATTTTTCTAACTCACTGTATTCACACTTTCACTTCTTTCTAATGAAAATATTTATCCATTCTGCTTAGTAAGCTTGTAGAAATAGAAGCCTGGCACAATGGCTCAATAAGTAGAAGACGTATGTACTCTAGAGAGCCCTGATAAGATCAGAACTAATTTGTAGAAGGTGATGCTTTGGCTGCTTGTTTGTTTGAGTGGTTGTTGGGAAAAGATAAAACAAGAACCTGGCATATTTTTTTGTTTTGTCTATGTCTATGGGTAGCCATACGTGTAAGCAGAAATATAAGAACATAAAGTTGAAAGAAGAAGTCCCTAGCTTGTTTGTTTATTGGCTGTCAATTGATCTGAGGATCTTTTTCAGCCATTTCTTGGAAAATGTTTGACAACTTGGCTGGGTAACTCCTTCCAGACTGCACTTAGCATAAAGAAGTGCCTCCCCTTCTCAATTTTAAATGTTCTTTCCCACAGTTTCCTGTGGTTTTTACAGAGGCTCTATCATTAAGATGGTATCCTTCTTGGAATGAACACTATTTTATTCTGAAGTCTGAATCAAGGCATGAACAGCATATAAATTACAATATGAAAACTAAACTGAAAACAAATTGATTGTCAGAACCCAAATTCCTGCAAACACAAATAACATATTTTCTACTGCAATTTTCCTCTGTGAACATTGAGGTCTTTTAAGTACTGAAATACTGCCAAGGTGTTTTTTGTGCTAACATAAGAAAGAATAAAAATGATAGGTCATTAGGCCCTTCTAACTTGTGTGGTAGCTCATGTTCAAGCGTTTCTTAAAAGAATTGTATCAGATTCGGCAGCATGACTCGATACCTTGATACTGTTACCCACAACCCACAGTTTTTGTGTAAAAAATGCCTTTCTCTGTTTTCAATTGTGTGATCTGGTTTGTACTCTTCATTCTGAAGTCCATTTGTTACACCCAGGCGAACCCGAGCTCACAGCTCCCAGTCTCCATGGCAACCTGCCATGTTCGCATGCAGAGTCAAACACCTCCCAATGCTGTGAGAATGAGATCTGTCCGTGCCACCTGCCCCCACTTAAAGGGTACAGCAATTCCTTCATCAGTGCCGGATACTTAAGCCCTATCCTGTACTCGGTCATTCATGCTGTCAGGAAGGCTTTCATCCTTTAGGGTTTTGAAGTGCTTCTCGCTCAACCCACCCTGTCTGACAGTTATCCTGCAATCTGACTGAAACTCTCAGAGCCTTCTGATCCTGAATCAGAGCCAGGACCTGACCACCAGCTGGATCCTGCCTGCTTTCTGTTTACTGCAGGGCTGATAACCGCGTGTACAGCAGCCTCTCCTCTGTTCTGCCTGGCTGTGCAGCCTCTCCTCTGTTCTGCCTCACTGTGCAGCCTCTCCTCTGTTCTGCCTGGCTGTGCAGCCTCTTCTCTGTTCTGCCTGGCTGTGCACCACATTCTCTGCTCTGCTTGTCTGCTTAGTGCATCCCCTTCTCTGCCTGTCAGCCTAGCAGAGCCCCTGCTCTGCCAGCATTCTGTTAGCCATTTTCATTGCTTTTCACCATTGTCTAGAAAATGCAAATGGCACGTTAATATAAACATTCACATTTTCTTCAGAAGTAGCATCTTTCAGCTTGGTGTTTCTCATCTTATAGTTCCATGTTACTACTATCTGCATCTAACACTGTGCATGTGTTTATGTTAAGTGTTACCTGTTTGGTGTTTTCATAGTCTTGAAATTTGTTTGAATCTTTTTGAGTTTCCTTTGCTGCTTCTCAGTGTTCACTAATCCTCTTATTTTGTTATAATCTACAGGCTTTACTTTTACTAACAATATAACATTTTAGACCACCAATATAAGTATAATATTATATCATGACATACAATATAACCACTCTCGGAGGGAGGACCTGGACACGAAGCTGTATGGTTTACAGCAAAGGGGGAGGTCTCTTCTTCAGCAGCAGTCACCATGTGTCTCTTGAGCTCTGAGGTGTCGTTGTCCTCAGAGGGGACTGGGCTGGTGGAGCAGGAGGTGTTTTGAGAAGAAGCATTCCTACCCTGGTAGGGAGTCATCCAGTCCTGCAGCGCAACCAGATGGCCCCGCAGTGTACAGGTCCTCACCTGCTCTATGACAGTGGATGCACACTTCCATTCAGCAGTGAGATTTGGACAGTGGCCTCTGATGCATTGCAGACCATAGGCCCAAACCTCCTCTAAGGACTGAAAGGGCAGTTCCCTTGCCCTGACATCATAGTTCTGGCTGTATTACTGCCTTAGCTCTCGCCTGCTTGGTAGCTTCGTTATGGGCTTCTACCAACTTTTTTGAGTCAAGCGGTGAACTTTGGCCTGTCTGCTACTTGAGAGTCAAACAAGTGGTTGCCAAAGGCCATTAACCAATGGTGTGTGTCCTAGTCCTTTTGATGTTTTCCTATTACAGTTGACTCGCAACTTACGCGCTCTCAACTTACACTGTCAAAGCTTTATGCAGTCGGCACTGGAAAATAAAAAATAATAAAAAATGCTTTATTCTCTGAAAACTTTGTCAAGCATGCCTACGAGAACTAGTTAGTGAGCCTATACGAGAACTAGTTAGTGAGCCTAGTCTTCTTCCCCCATCCCTCCCACTCAGTGACTCAGCATCCGTTCTCTCGTAGAGTAGCATCTCAGTAATCAGCATCCACATCTGTCTTTTCTTTGTGTGTGAAGACTCTGAAGTTAACCCAAAAATTTGGCTCCTAACAAAAACACAAGTAGTTAATCAGGTGGTGAAACAATGTTCTGTGCCTACATTGAACGAAAAAATATTAGACAAACTCAGGTGCGGCATATCAGCGACCAGTGTCACTTGGAAATATATCTGAGCAGAATCCAGCATTTGTGCAATAAAAAAAGCATGAGAGACAAAGAAGAAGTGAGAGAAGCTGTTGTGTTGGGTGCCCTAGTGACTGCAAAAGTGACAAGCCAAGTGCGAGACAAATATTTAGTGAAAACTGAAAAGACACTAAATATTTGGATCAAAGACCAAAATCAAAAGTTTATGAATGTCAAAGGATTGATGTTGAAAGATAAAGCTCTTAGCCTTTACAAACATTTCATACCTCCCGGTGCAGTTCCTGAAAAAGAGTTTAAAGCAAGCCCAGACTGGCTAAGTACTGTAGCTTCAAGAAGAGATACAACCTCAAAAATGTGAAGATAACTGAGTCTGCATTGGCTTTTCCGGAACGATAAAAAAAATAATTGAAGAAACAAGTCTTTAATGCTGATGAGACTGGTCTTTTCTGGAAGAAAAATGCAGACTCATACTTACTGTTTATCTTAAAACAAGAAAAGCAAGCACCTGGATTCAAAGCTGCTAAAGACTGCATTACTCTTCTGTTGTGTGAAACTTAACCTGGGTATATGATAAGGCCTGGGTTACTATTTCGATAGCAAATCCACATGCACTTGGTGCATTGAAAAAACAAAAATCTCCTGTCCATGTTCTGGCAACACAACCCAAAGGCTTGGATGATGGCCACCTTGTATCTCCAGTAGTTCCATAATTGCTTTGTGTCAGAGTTGGAAAAATATTTTCAAGAAAAAGGATTTAAGTTTAAAGTGTTGTTGATTATAGATCAAGTTCCCGGACACCGCGAAACAGTCCAGTTCACCCATCCAGACGTCAAATTGCCTTCCTTTCCCCAAATATCACTTCGATCCTTCAGTCTCTCAACCAAGGCACGATTTGTTGCTTTAAAGAAACATTACCTGCCTTGGTTTTGGTCATATTAGGAATGTTATGGATACTGATCAGGACCTAGATGTGATTCAGTGCTGAAAGGCTTTCAGCATTGCAGATTGCATCACTGATGTAAAGAAGGTGATGGATGCACTGAAGCCAGAAGCGGTCAGTGCATGTAGGCCAGCCCTTTGGAATGAGTGTGACATTAAGTGTTTCCCTACCGTTGCCGCCGATGTGAAAGACATCATCAAGGTCGCACGGTGATTGGGCAGCAAAGGATTCGACGACGTCATATAAGAATTGACTAAGGGGCATAGAGAAGAGCTGACAACGGAAGAATTAGAGGAAATAATATTAGTCTCCAGTGAAGAAGTGGAAGAAAGTGAAGAACAAGAGCCAGTAAGTCTTCGTAAATTTTCTGAGGTTTCAGCAAGGCCAAAATCAAATCAAATCAAAGTTTATTTATCAAATGCACAGCAATACAGCGTGCAGCAGTAGTTGCCTCACAGATTTAAATTCTGATTATGATCCATCAACTGAAGATAACCTGAAGATCTCCCGGTTTATCAACAAGAATTTTAGGTAATATCAAGAGATTTTCTGGGAACTGAAAAGAAAGCAGAGTCAGTTGCCAATTACCATGTTCTTCAAAAAAATTCCTCTTAACACCATCTACATCTCGGGCAGAGGCTGAGGAGCTTTAATCTCTGATGTGACCCACTACCCAGTCACCCACTCAACCCACCACACAGTTGCCCAAGATGACCCCACTCTCAAACCACCTCATACCCCAGATTTTTCATAAAGCTCTTACAATCCCCTACCTTTGAGGAGTCAAGAGTAATCTACGGAGTGCATACTCATCTTCATCATCTCATTATTCATCTTATGGGCGCTGTAACTACAACATTATCAATACTTAGGGCACATGAGTCCTTTGTTCTCTGGAGCAGCTTTGGAGAGTAATAAATGAGGATTAACTAGCATTTATTAACAATAACTATATGACACACAATGTTATACACATACAAAATTAACTTAACACTATTCACAAAAAAGGCATTTGTCCTGACTACCAGAAAAATCTAGTATGTTTCCCAGTATTGAAAATCCTATAAAATGTCTAAGAGGCCCAAGAGAGAAAACCTGCAAAACCTAAATTAAAAAACAGACAGCCCAAGCCCAAAGAGAGAGCTAAATCTCTCTTCCCACAAATCTGAATGTTCCAATGAGAATGGGAATCTAGCTCTCTATTCTAAAAATGCATCACTAAATATAAGAGAACTTTTTAACCTGGGGATTTTTGTAATGAAAAATTAGAGTTTACGAAAATAACAGTACAGCAAGCGTTCCTAATCAAGGCTCAAATATGGAACTGTAATCCCCTATCTTTAAGGCTGATCTGAACAAGGTCCTCTGGACTGGCAGGCTTCTTCTCTCTCTTTTCTTCCTTCACTTGCTTCTGCCTACCTGTCTTTGTATCCTGTGTCTTTTTATCTAGACTGTTGGTAACTCTTTATCATTTACTAGAGTAATAACTCAGAAGGTCCCCTTTGAACTTTGCCTCTCAGAAAACCTAAAACTCTTATCCATTGTTTCGAGATCTGTGCAAACGCTGACACTTCAATAGCCACTTCAACAGCTGTAACAATATGTTTCCCTTGCTACACTGGATTAATAATTTGTCAGAACAACTGATCTTAATTTTCAAGCTAGGTTAAGAAGAAGGAACTTTATTATTTCTGAATGTATATGCACCCAATAATGGCAGGGAGGGAGTTTTTTATTAGTTTTTTATATGATAATTTAGAAAATGTGCATCAAAAACCTATTCTAGGAGGGGATTTTAACAGCACTGTAAATGAGCATCTTGACAAGAACAACTCATTTTCACACTAATTACAGACAATATATTTAGGCTAAAACAATCCTGGGAGGATCTGTTTAGCCAGGCTTGATAAGTTTTATTCTTTGGTTATTGTTGTACACTACCCCTAGACCTTAACACACATAGTAATACAAGGCACACACAATGCTGGATGCTAACTTAACATCTCCATCTTTCTTACTCCTTCCTCTTATTGATACACTTCCTTTGTAATAAGCCCAAGAGCAGCGTGTGCATCTTCGTTAAGATAACAGCTATACACTTGAATAGTATGAACTGTGCTATTCAAGAAAAGCATCACTGGAGACTCCTTAGCTGTAGCATGGGGGCAATCATGAAGGTGGTCTGCCCCTGTCTTACAGCCCTCAGTGGTTGTTGTATATGTCAATATACACAATACTTGGATAGGTTGCATGTGTGGAACATACCCTTCTCTCAAATACTGGCAGATCACCAAGACATGATGACTGACCAACAAAAACAAGTCTAAAGAGTTTCCAAGGTCCTAAGAGGTCACAAAAGTACCACTTTAATTAGAGGAATATATCAAGTTGACAAAAACAAATGGAAGCCCTCTCACAGCCTTTATTGAATACGCAGCCGCGTCTACAGAAGACAGATAAGCAGGCACTTCTTTTTAAGAATGCCTCCCCTGGGCTGCCCTGCTGTGATCAGGAGGTGACTTAGGGGTTTGTGCAGGAGTGAAGCAGTGAGAAAGTACTGTATTTTCCCTGTGTTTAAACCACCTTTGGCTGACACCATCAACTCAAAGCTGCTGAAAATAGAGAAGAACAGAAATAAGCAGCTCAGTTCCTAATGTTCTCCACTCCAGTTATGTGGTTATTATCTCTATTGATTTACACCATGTCTCTCCGTTTGACATTTCAGATTGTGACATTTCTCAATTTTGTAAAATTAACTGGTTCCAGATTTCACATGAGTATCAATTTTAGGTCTGTGTACTGCTTTTGGCCTTCACTAAATCAGGCCAGCTCAATATCACAGATTGAACTTTCTTTTGTTTATTGGTGTAGCTGTCTGCCTTACACAAATGGTTCATATTTTTAAACTGGCACAAAAGTATTGCGATTCTGAGGCCCAACTGGTATGTATCTAGCCATGCCAGCAGCTCTTTGCCTTCAGGGCCATAATGAGAACCAGTACAGTCCATTTGTGTTGGAATGGTGAGAGAACAACACACCCAGCACGGGTTAATGAATACTAGGTGGATTTGTTTTCTCAGCTGCAAAATATATTCAGCTTCAAAACCAGTACATACCATACTTCCACTGATTTAACCACTGCTTACTGTGCTATGAAGGGAATTCAAGTCTTACAGAGAGAAATTTTTGGGGTTTTTACATTTTTATTCAAAGAATGAGGATTGATGAATTGTTTAGAAAATTGCTTTAATTTGAATTTATAAATGATGAGAGGATCAGTTAATGCTACACAGATAATTTATTGTACAGAATAGATTGAAAATGCTGTAAAAATATTAATAAATCTTGGGATTCAGTATACTAGAATAAATCAATTCATTTTTGGTAGATTAAACATCTAAACTGTCTGCAATATATTATGTGTTAGTGAACGGTACAGGCCGTGTGCAGAACAGATGTGAAGCACTCCTGGGATTTTTAATAGCATATTTTATGTTAGCTTTTAAGCTGCAGGAACACTGAATATTGGTGATTATGTTGCTCTAGTAGGTTTCAAGTGCCTCCTGTGTGCAACAGGTGGTGTTTTGCAATCAGGATACTTCTTCAGTTACTTACGCTGAGGATCTTTGCTGAACTGGATCATGCAAAAGGCAAAAAAAAATTAAACATCTGTTAAGAGCTCCACCATCTGGTAATTTACTGCAATTACTTTTATCTGACTTTTCCTCTTGGGCTCTTATGTTCACATAGGCACCCATGTGTACCCCAGAGCTGAAGTCATTGTGAAGTATAGAGAGAGTATCCTAAACCCATCCAGTCTAAGACTGTAAATGAATGACAAGTTTGTTCTAAAACATAGGGAGATAAATACAGTTGTACCACTGATGTAACTTTTGTCTGCTTCCATTCCTCCAGTTCTTACATTCTTACTCAAAAGATGAGTTAACTTGACAGATGGAAAATTTACTGAGCACATATTTACTGTACACTCATTTGTACAGCTGGGCCTTTTCTTTGAGAGAATGATTTTGCTTATGGGCTTAAAAGCACTGTCACACCACGGATTTGAATCTACAGTCCTCCAGTTATGAGTTTAGAGATCTAATAACTTCTCCACATTGCTGCCTTATTATTCCATGCTGTTTGTTTTATCACAGAGTGCCTTGGGAATAGGGGGTTGTGATAATTAGGTGGAGACTCATTTATGTTTTCGTTTCCAGCTCCTATATATTTCCAGCTTGTTATGACATTAACAAAGCAAAGTTAATGTTGCACCCCACAAATCCTCACAGCACCCTCAATAAAGAACAAAGCTAAGGCACTGAAAAAGATGACAACACAGTCTATTCTTTCTTCTTCACCATGTACAGATATCGAAAGCTGCAGATTGAATAAGGTTTGAATATTGCAAAGGGAAAAATGGTCTGATGATAGGGTGTCCATCACATGGTGTGATGAAGACAGAAAACTGGAAGAATATGGGGGGACAATTTCTGGGGAAAAAATTAGCAGTGAAAATGCATGATTTTGGTTTTGAGCTTAGTTCAGGCACCAGGGAGTTACAGCTTTATAGAAATGCAACTATAGACAGATAACAACTATGGCTGAATCATAATGTACATGTCAAAGAATATAAATGACAAAGTGGATACTAATATCTACTGCTCTTTTTATTCACATCTCCACCCACTTTGCCTTGCAGTGGGGCTGCTGGTGCAGGGTGTCAGCTGTGTCGAGAAAGGAGCTACACTTCAGTGGTGGGTGAAGTGGGTTCTCAGCTCTATGTTAAATGTTTTGGGATTATTTGGAAATGAAAAGTGCTATATAAATGCAGTTAATAATAAATGAAATATCAATATTTAATTTCCATTGTTATTGCTTGTACTATTAACTTCAAAACATGCACAGCTAAAGTTTGTTGTTAGAAATATAACTTTATTTGTTCTAATGTTTTGGTGATGCCATGATGGATTTACAGCTGAGAGCTCACATATCCTGTGTCCCTTTTCTTTGCTGAAAAGGTCTTAGATCCTGTTATTTGTTCTTTTTTCTCTTTTTCAGTAAATCTTTGCCTTCTGTATCTTTCTGGTTCATTGCTTGTGAGTTACGCTGCTCACAGTGCAATGGGTGCCTGGCACTGAGAGAGCCCTCCTTCTTTAGGCGAGGAAAGTGTCTCAGGCTGGCTGCAGTACTCAACAAGGGCAGCAGGATGCCCTGATGCATGGTCTGCTGGCTGCCTGCTTTCATTGGCAGCTCTTGGATGCGTTTGGGAACTTTCCCCACCATCAACATATATAGAGATAAGT
Organism: Lepisosteus platostomus; assembly: GCF_059453375.1. Classification (NCBI taxonomy): domain Eukaryota; kingdom Metazoa; phylum Chordata; class Actinopteri; order Semionotiformes; family Lepisosteidae; genus Lepisosteus; species Lepisosteus platostomus. The sequence goes on from NC_142621.1 coordinate 34,699,672, forward strand.
ATCTCTCACCAGATTTCCTCACATATAGGGATGTAAATCTCCCCTTATTTCCTCACTACAAATGGGGATGTAGTCAACTTTTAATTATATATTAACAATGAGGCACCCAGAGAATCCAGTCAAAAGAATCCATACATAAGAGGAATGTGTGGAACATTCTAAATAATGCCATCCATCCACAAAGTCCTGGACCATCTCAGTGAGGAGCTTATGGCCCTTGAACTGGGGCCTGAAGGACATTACTCATTCAATGAATCACGTGACCACTGGTCCTTAAATTCCATGGTTCACCAGCCTATCCAGTTTATCCAGCTGGAAAACTAGGAGGTCCCTGCGAGACAGAGAATTGAATTCCAGGGAGGGATGAATTGCCATGTCACATAGATGCTGCAGGGAAGGAGAGGATGGCAGGCTGAGTGGAAATCCTCCAAAAGGTCACTTTTACTTTGTTTTTTTAATTAAGAATCTAAGTTAATTGAAACAGAGAGGGCTTCCAGACCAGCTTGTCTCACTTGGACATCTAAAGCCAGAGGACATGGGCAGACTTGCCACTTGCCAGTGAGCCATAACTGAGAGGACTATTTGTAGACCACAAGATTTGAACTGGCAGAAGAATCAGAGAAACCAGACATGCATACTGTCCATAGCCAGGAGGAGAGCAATTGCAATGCATAGAGCTGTATGGGTTATGTTATTTAATAAGCAATAAGCAATGCTGAAAAGAGTACCAGGATCTAGTAGCACCCGTTATATGACTGCAACCAGGTATATCTGAGAGAAAGTTGTCGTCTTTCTTCCTGTGAGGATGTTAGGGATCTAGGGGTGGACTGAGTAGCTTAACAGCTTGCAGTTCCATGCTGGGAGCATTTGGAGTGAAAATGTCAAACAAATTACAGCCAAATATCCACAAATAGCAACTCTGCATAATTTGATTTGGAAACTCAGCACTGAAAACACACTGCACTGCCATATGAAAATGTGCACTGTGTTAGCACTGTCCTCCACTAATGGAAATGTTTACATTTAAGTCAAACATATATCACAGTCCAGCAGTCGTAATGGGTGTAGAGCTTCTCAAAACATTTAAGAGAGAAAGATGCATACGAATGTGGCAGAAATGGGCAGCAGCAATGAAACACATTGTTAATACTGTGTTTAGTTAACATTATTAGCCTATGTCCAGAGGATGTGAAGTGTCAGAAGCATCAGAGAAACCAGGCATGATGGAGATGATCATGGAGAAGACTGTATATATAAAATAGAAGTTGAAGTGTGAGAAATAATTAGCAGAACTGCAGTTTAAGGTAAAGTATTTGTCACACACATAACAAATGATGGGGTCCTGGCTTCATTCCTGCACCTGGGGTGCTATCTGCTAGGAGTCTGTATATTCTCCTTGTGTTTCCTCCCACAGTCCAAAGGTAGGTTAATTGGCTTTTAGGAAAACAGGTCCTGGTGTGACTATGTGCATGTCTGTGATGGACTGCTGTCCCATCCGGGGGAGGGATACCCCACCTTCTGCCTGTTGCTCACTGGGATAGGATTCGGCTCCCCAGCCACCCTGAATTGGATGAAGAGATTAGATAATGGATGGATGAATAGCAAATTACATTGAGAAATGCACAGGGTAAGAAACCTTATCACCTGATCACTAAAGGTGCTGGGAGAAGTGTCTTGAAGGCACACATCTTGATCTCTCCTTAATGCCTTAGTTGCTGGTTTGAGTTGAGACAAAGTTATTAGCCAACTGTGACCAGGACTGCCCAAACACTTTTGCACAACTGCTTGAACACTGCTAATGCGGGTGGGCTTGAATTGGCCACTGTATTATCAGGACCAGCTTCAGGACCAAGACTTGTATGTGCTGGTACTGTTGGCAGTGAGAGCTGCACTCCTCCTGTCAGTGCTAAGACTCCTCGAAGGTACTGTGGAACTCACAAGCAAAAATGAGAAAATTGGCTTCTGGAGCTCATGTGTGGGAGGAAAGCAAGTGAGCAAGAGCTGTGGGCATGAACTGAGTTTAAATAACAGCAGGTTATTTCAAACTGGGAGGGAACAAAACCAACAAGAAAAATTACATGCCTGCTGGTCATGCCAAAATGCTTTTGGACAAAAGCAGTTATTTTACATATCCCTACATGTTAAGTTAACAAATGAAAAGCTAAACTAAAAATGCAGTACATACCTATAATCTCTAACAGATTATTTACATAATGTTATACATTATTTGATAATATTTAAAGCTGATTCCTAGTCCATTGTGTATGCTGTCAAAGGCCACATTTTTACAAATTTTATTTGAAGGAGTTTTCAGATGTGGTTAAGTTTTGGAAACAGGTGTTGTCTTTGTCCACTGTTATAAACAAGGACATTTTCTGCTCTTGCCCAGTATGCTTCTGATGCCTTATTGCACAGTGCCTCTGTTGTGGTTGTTTAATTCTTTGTGTGGAAACCCAAAAAGAGGTCACCCTGATGTTGGGGGGCGGGGGTAGGATGAGTATTGAATGTAGCTGTATTACACTCTTTTAATCTTATTATGTTCTATTTTTAAAAAGTGTAAACAGTGACTCATAAAAGGGAAGTAAATTACAGGTATTAGTCATACCTTAACGAATCTAAGTAAATGCTTCTTTAAAAACAGACATAGTTCCCTTACATTTGAGCGAGGCTGAAGTGCTGTATATACCCGAGGCATAGAAATAGCCAGGGTTGGAGTCTTTCACAGACTTCTAAATAAGGTTTTCTCCAGAAGTCTTGGAGAATTCTTGTTTCCAACCCTTTTCTTTTCTTGCTAAAGTAACTGAAAAAATTGTGGTCAACTGTTAACATCTCCTGGGGAATGATGAGCAGCATTTAAGATCATGCGGATTCTTGACTAAATGGAGAAATATCCAGGGGAAACAGGAAAAAAAGACATCTGTAGGAATTTAGATCTATAGAAGTTTCCATTGCAACGAAAACAGACGCTAATATAACACTTCGCTGCTGCCTGAATAATTGCTTTAGTCACAGCTGGAATGGACTGTAGGAGGAAAAGCAAATTGTGCAAGGTACTTATAATATCTGAACAAAGGCTAAACCCACCCATTTACAACTGCATTTTTGACATTCACACATTCAGTCAAATACAATATTAAAAAAGGCCAGTAACAGACACTGTTTATGGATGAAACTGGGTTATCTGAATTTACAAGGAAATCCCCCAGGTTCTAGGGCAGTAGGGCATTGAGGTGGAACACAATGACTTGAATTTCTAGACCAAAGGATTATTCTGGCATTAGCTTTGGGTAGGGTTTTTCAAGACACAAGTGGAATACTTCTGGAGGGCTAGTGAACATCGTCCTCAATGTTAAAAAAAAAATCCCATCTTATTTGTGGGAAAAGGTGTTTTCTAAGATGCTCGACATGACACAGCTGTGAGTAGTGACCCAGCAGGAGTTCACTCAATGCTGTACTCTGAGAGGCCCAGAACATATGAAGATAAGAACACATTTGACTCTGTTGATAGAGGCAAAAGAAGGATTATTACCTGGCTGCCTACTTCTTATTCTCAGTATTACCAATTTCAATAAAAAGGAAAATCCAGCAGTACTGAGGTTTAAAAAGCATTATTTTCTATACAAATGACAGCCATCAGATCTTACCACCACATCTTTATTCACTTGGAATTTGCTGCACAGGAATTGCATTCCAGAGTTTATGGCCAAAGAAAAGGTTTAATTAGACAGACAACCTGTTACAAAATCATGCATCAAACATCAGCTTTGTAGCAAAAGATAAAAAATGTTTTCTTACTGCATGAAATTAATACAGAACATAATGAGAAATATACTGTAAATGTTTTATTTTAAACCCAACACCAAGAAACATCAGACTACTTTCTTTCAAGTTTGAGAGCCAAAGTGTTTGGCAGAAACATTAATTCTAGTCTGAGTACAGCAGCTGACGTGATGTTATTGCACCTGCGTTCCCTGTGCAGAAAACTGCATTAACTACAACTCTTATTTATTCAGAGAATCATAGCCACTAATTTAAAAAGATATACAGTACAAATACCAAATAAGTGCATCCTATAAATAGACAGTTGCTACCATCTAATGTCATTTGGACCTTTGGGTAGTGTTGGTCTCTAAGATTCTCAGTTAGGTTATATCCTGCTAAACCACAGTGGCTTTGTGTTGACAGATAAATGTATTTGTAAAATATTAAACTTATATAATGAGTTAATCTAAACTTTTAAATCCAGTCCCAAGGTAACAAAACTAATTTCACACTTAAAATGTATAAATTAGCTCCTTTTTTAAAATGTAGCAATGGCATATAGATTTATTTTGTTATATACATGATACTGCTATCCAGTTATAGTTCTAAGCTCCATACAATCAGATTTTTTACTAAGGCTATTGTTTTTTCCCCCTTATTATTTAATTATTTAAGTGATTTCACTTTCAAAGAACCCATTTACCAAATCTCAAGGATATAAAATAAAAGCACAATATAACCAGCAAAAAATACTGTAAAAACTACTGCCATTACTGTAAAAATAAGACTCAGTATTGTCTTCAGGAACCCGTTTGAAGCCATGAAAGGAATGTTCTGCTATTACTGCACATGGAGAAGAGTGAGAATATGGAAATGTCTTTTTTTCAAAGAAACAGGAAGTACAAAATACTTTTCCCAGTGTGTACTCCAAAAAACAATGCATTCAGAAAGCTTGAGTCTGTGCTGAAGTCCAAGAGATTTTGAACATGCTTCTATTCATTCTTACCGTTTTATCCGATTCAGGGATACAGGGAATACAGTCTATTTTGGCCAGCAATGGGCACAAGGAGGGGTACACCCTGGATGGGACCCCAGTCTATTGCAGGGTACACACCTAAACACATACACTCACAGTCACACCAGGACCACCTTCCTCAGAAGTCAACTAACCTACCAATATGTCTTTGGACTGTGGGAGGACATCAGAGAACCATGTAAATATGGGGAGGACATACTCACACTGCTCCGACAGCACCCCTGATTTGGAATTGAATCCAAGGCGAGGCAACGATGCTAACCACTGCACCACCGTACTGCCCATTTTGAACATTTAAAGACAAAATGGTAAGACATTGAATTGCCTTGTCATTGAGATCAAGATCATCAGAATCAACCCTTTTCATCAAAAGAAAAAACATTACGGCTATAATCACTTTGTAGTCTGATCTAAATCATTTATGATATGTATCTCAATCATTTAGCCTTTATACTCTGGTTTAAAATCCTGTAAAGATAGGATTGCTTCCCATATTGAGATTGCAGCTAATTTGACAACAAAAAAATAATATTGATTTTGAAGAATAATAACTGACCCGCATGGACCTCTAATAGAAATTACTTAATGATACAGTTTGAAAATAATCTGCTGCCTGCTTTAAGATGTGTCATATTAAGATGAAACATAATACACAGCAGGAAGATCCCGATCCTCTTTTTAGAGGCCCTACACCTTAAAGAGACTTATACCTTTTTCCCCACATGATGGCAGCAGAGAGTATTGTCTACGGGTAACTTCTCCACTGGGTGTCAGTGTGAGATCACTGAAGTACCAGCTCTGCGGTTGCGTAACATCGCCTGAGTGCCTTTTGCCGGCTTCTGCTTTCAGTTGTTCAGACGTGTTTTAAATATACACATACCTACGGGGGACTGACATCAGTATTGCTAATCATATTTTTCTAGTTGTTAACAGACAAGCTATTTGCAAACCTGCTGGAAATATGCTTGAGGTGTGTCTTATTGCTCCTGCTCTTGCAAATCTGCCATGTGACTGTGGAAAAAATGCAAAGTACATTAAAGTGTTCTCAGGAAAACCATAATTCACCACATCGAAAGTGAAATGTCTGTTATGGTAGGAGTAGTCAATCAGCCATCTTTACTCTTCTTATGAAATATTAAATGTAATGCAATCATACATGTTTTTCTTTCCCTGTCTTTGGCCTGAATCCTGTCATATGCCTGTATTTTCCTGGAATCCCTTGCCAGCCTTTGCCTGTGCACACTTTAAGGACAGCTTTGCTCATTAAAATAATTAATGAAATGAAGGTCAGTTCAGTCCTATAATAGTTCACCTCCATATGTCATAAGTCAAGAAGGTCTGGGCTCAAACTGTCCAATATCTCTTTCTGATCTTTCTCAATCTGACAGATGTAGTTCTTGTGTAAAGCAAAGCCGTGCTGTGTAAAACCTTGGAAGGTAAAATACTGGGCTTGCTTTCTATGTAGGCTCTTTCAATAACTATAAATACATGGTAGTGGGGTTCTCTTGGTGGGAGTGTGTTTGGAGCTGCTAACCCTGACCCTGAATTTACAGTTTAAAAAAAAACAAACTGTGTGAGGAATGAAATTTATTAAGATGTGTTTAAGGTTGTTTATGGAAAGAATGACTCCTTATTCTTTTCCTTTCTTTAGGTGCTGTGAATTCAATTTCAGAAACAAGTTTCATTGTGCTTAATTTTATTTTGTAGGCTTTTGCGTGCCACCTTGTGACATTTTGGGTTTAACTGCGTTTTTGTGGTATTGTTGACTTTGGCTTTGCATATCCAGAACATACATTGCATGATCTGAGACTAGAAAGCTTAATTTTTTTGAAGTAGACACAATTTACTACAAGCAAACAGTCGATAATTAACAGCAAACAATGCCAGTGTACGTGTGAAGCATAGCATTATGTACTATCTGGCTCTGACTGTTGGTTCTTACAGCAGGCATTGTAAACCAGGTTAAAAGAAATTGAGAACGACACACCTGTAATTGCAGCAGAGGGACCCCTGGGCCTCCTATTTAAGATCAAAGATAATGTAAAGACCTTTTAGCAGAAAGTGTGCACGAAACAGATGAATACTTTTATTCTGTGTGAAGAGAGCACCAGCAGGGGTCCCATGAGTGGGAGCTGTCAGGGATGATGCACAGAATATTGTTTGCTGCTAGTAGTTCACAGCCACGGGTGGGGACTCCCTCTCACCCCTAAGGGTGCAATGTTGGTTTGTGGACACATAACGAGCATCTCTAAATGTAAATTTCACTTCTACAACTCTGAGAAACACACTCGTGCAAGCTCTTGGAATTTCTTTGCAAGAAAACAGAACAACAAACTGGGATAAAAGGGCAAAATAAGTTTTTTTTCAACAAAACATTTAGAAAGTGACAGGCAGCAAGAGAAACAAAATGATAATGTCACCATCATGAGAAAAGACCCATGACTTCTGTAAAAAAAAAAGTGTCTCCATACCTGCCCTAGCATGAGGAGAAGGAAACAAAAAAGCACCAGCACAACAACAACTACTACTACTACTCATAATAATAATACATAAACAAATGAATGTGTAAGTAACTATAATGACTATGATAAATGTGAAGTGAAACCCGGGAGGCAGGAGAATTAAAAAAAAGAACAGTGTGGCTTCTGACTGTTCAGCCATAATAACGTTACACATTCTCCAGAGTCACTGCATGCCTGTAGGGACACACTGTGCCCACTGAGGCTCAGCCCATGGGGATGCTGGAGAGAGAAACAGGCGATTTCCCTTCTGCACCAGGCTCAGTTGCTTCTCTGTTTTGCGTGTTTTTGAAAATCTGCGGCCTGTGATCTTAAAGCTGAGCTCATCTTCAGGACAGATTTTTGAGCTTAGTTTTTTCATGCTAGCAAATCTCTTCTTGCATATATCCTGACTCCATAAGGCCATATCTGTAACACAAATAAAGATAAAAATGTTGGCTTTGACTCCTTTAAAGCTCTATTTTAGAACTTGTCACTCAGATAAAAACTCAATACTAACAACTGATCTTGCACCTATATTTGGGACAGAAGAGCTCAACATTTTATTTATCATGCTGTGTCAGATTCCAGCCACACATTAATTTAAAACATGAATATAATATAGCAGCTATTGCTTTTGCCATTTAAAAAATCTAAACAGTTTATAAGCTGCTTTACAGTATTACACAGAGGCCAGAGAGATAAACAAGAGTCCATTCAGTTGTGTTTTCGTTTTGGAGAATTATGTTATTTTTTAACGCAAGTCTGACAAATATTCTCTCTGTTATACATTGACTAGGAGAACACAGATCTGTGAAACAGATTAACTGGATTACAGATCTGATCAATCCATAGTTTTACAGGTCATGCAGCAAAAGTTAATGTGATATATGGAAAAGCAACGTTTGCATGCATGAAACAGCCCAGATGCTGCCGCTGAAGGCTAAGGTTTATCTGCGCATTAATAAACATTGCATATTTGCTTATATATTTATGTATTTTTGGAGAACTGGGCCAGCTGTCTGAAATAGACCCAACCCAGAGCATGCTCAGGCAGTTGGCGCAATTGCGTAATCCCGGGCAGGCTTGGGTTAATCTCTTCCTTTGAGAAGCCGGAAAACATCCACATGAGATTCTTCAGTGTCTCATTTAATCACTCACACGGGCTCTCTGCGACATGACCTGAATTCATCTCCTTGCCGGACTTATGCAACTCCTCCGTCAGAAATGGAGCAAAACAGAAAGCTGCTCTAAATATCCACTGCCCCTGTTCTATGAATTATGCAATAAGGTCTTTGAAATCCTTTTTTTCAGCACAGTTGCATTTGAGACAAGAAAAAATACAAACAAAAAAACACGTTTTGCTGAAAGAAGGCTACATGGGTGGCAGCTTTCCTTTCACGATGTCTGAGTTGTAAAAGTTATCATATGTTTCAGTTACCGGTGATTTTTCAAATAAAAAAAAAAATGCCCATACAGTATATAGCACAGGATTGTTGTGTCTCTGTATGGTTTTCTCTGCATGAAAATAAGATAAAGGCATTTCTTCAGCATGAGGGCTGGGTGTTAATAACTGACAATTGTCTTCATTTCAGCATCAGATACAATTATTGAATCTTGCTTATTACATACAATGAGGTGGCGGGCTATTTATATTGAAGATTATTTATGTAGTTGTTAATTTTTGTTCTTTTTCCTGCAGGAGTGTGTGTTAATTACTGCCTGCCCTAATTATACATAACCTCTTTATAGTCATTGCTAGTGAACTGTCTAAATTGAACAATGATTTTGTAGTTCCTCCACATGATTGAGAATTTTAGTACAGCTGTATTAAGTCAGATTATTAAAAAAACACTTTCAGATCTATCTGCTATAAACTCCAAACATGGTGAAACGATACACTTTTGTATCACGTTCACCATTCTAAAAGCTTCTATCCTTAGGCATTACTATTAAACATTTTCACAGGTCTTTAACTCAACTATAAAAGAGGTTAAATAGAACTTTCTTCACATTTAGAGTATTTTAAAGTGACAGAATAGCCTAAATGATTGAGAGGTTAGCCAATATAAAGCCAATATAAAGAAAATGACAAGGTGCTGAAATAAAGTAATATCTACTGTACTGGTCTGAAATATGGCTGGGATAGTAAGGAGAGAATGGAGGATGCAAGATGCATTAACAATATTATGGGAGTCTGTGAGAATCTGTGTTCATAAATGGAACAAAGGATAAATAAGGAGTTCATTTAAACACTATCACAGATGACAAAGACACTTAATCACATCCTCAACATGTTTAACTTCCCCTAAATGCATAATTTAACCATCGGTGAACTTTAGTATCACTCTGGTAAACTACATCTTATTAACAGCAATAAGAGGTCTCTAAAGGGAGCTCTAGAAATTTAATTCAACCCCTCCTTCCCCAGCACCACTTGCTGTTTTGACTTCAGGTTTTGGAGAGGTTAAAAGTCAGTTGTGCTCTTCTGTTTGTATAGTCCTAATTCATTTCATGAGCTATCCTGCTTGTAGCTCAAGATTATCTAAATATTCATTACCAGTCCTCTGGAACAGGGGTCATCTACCCTGGTCTTGGAAAGCCCAAATCCTGGGGGGTTTATATGTGATCTCTAAAACATCCATTTCCAATGATCTGGGATAATGTGTGATAAATTAAATAGGTATTTTGTTAAATTAAGTAATTTTGAGATTATTTAAACCAACATTAGACTAGCCTCCAGCTCTAAAGACTCAAAGTTCTATCACCTCAAAAAAAGTATTTATCCTAATTGAACAATACCTTGCAAGGATTCTGTTACACTGTGAGCCAGTGGTGGCTCACAATCCGTGGTTGCTCTGGGAGACAGTATTCACACGAGGAATCACAGTCATCAAGTGACTTTAGGATATGGTTGGGTCGCGTTCCGGTCTGTCCTTTTTCCCCACTAATCAGGCACCCAATTATTCAGTAGCACCACTGAAGAGGGAGGCCTTCATTGACCTCTCACTGACAGTACTGCTTATATCATAATCCCCTCCGGTCATGCTAGTATTATGATGTGCATTCAGGCTTGGCTCCAGGTGCGGATCCCTTCATCTGTGCCCATGTGGTGACAGCTCTTGCCTCTACCAGTCAGCAACCAACCTCTTCTGCGACTACTATGGCCACTACTAGTCCACCGCCAGTTTCTGCCACAACTATTACGGCACTGCCAGACTATTGTTAGTCAGCATCCCATCTCTGTTGTGCCTGCTACCATCACTACCAGGTCTCTGCCAGTCTTCACTGCAGTTTCAACTACATTACTCCACCCTCTGCTGTCTTTCATTCCTTCACCCTTGGGCCTCATTGTGAGCCTCTGAAACTCTCCGATCCCTAGCACTTTGTTTCTGACCTGGTTACCACCCTGCTGTATGCACAGGGCATAGTTGTGTTGTAACACATTCCTAGTCTTTAAAAATACTGTTGATTGAGAGTTAGGGTGACCTATATGGCTAACTGGATCAGGTCTCTCCAGGACCAGGGCTGGAGACACCTACTCCAAAATTTGCACAGTGGCTACACTGCATCATCGAGTAACAGAGATTGCTGATGACCCACTCATGTCTGTAGCAACAGTACTGATGCAGGTAGATACTTTATATGTTATCTCTGTACAATCAGTAACCCTCAGTCTACCACCAACTAGAGATGTGTGAGACATCAGGAGTGCTGCAGACTACCTGGCAAAGTACAGCATGTGCTGACCTACTTCAGCGTGGTGCCAGGGAGTCCCAGGCCACCCTTACATCTAATATTTCTAGTGAACTAAATATATTAGACACAAGACCCTTTGGTAAAAGTTGCTTCCAAATGAAACTGGTGTATATGGGATGTCAAGACAACCCCTAAACAAAATGTAGGGGTCAACCTGAGCACAGGTCATTGAGTATGAAGTAACTGTGCAGTATTGGAAGGCATGGTGGAAACTGACAGTGAGATGCAGAAGGATACGCACCAGAAACTTGAGTTGTTAGAGCGGATGGTTACGTTTGCCATGTCAGCAGTAATGAATTTAGGATGTCCAGGCGTGCGTGCATTCTTCAAAGGATCTCTCCATTTATGCTGACCATACAATAGGAGTACCAGTCATTGCATTCTGAACATGCAAGAGGATTTATTAATGGACCTTTAAATGCACAAAGGATGGTCAATTAAACAGGCTTGATGAAATATGAAAAATAAGCATGAACTTAGTGGTATTTGCAAGATGGCCTCAGGCTGGACTCCCATGCTAGACCACGCAAATCATGTTAAAGAGGGGAAATAATTTGTCTCCCTCGGATTTAATACAATTACACTCCCTTCTGGTGCAAAGCGGAATGACACGTTATTATGCCTTGTGTGTTTCACAAGCATTATTTGTCTTAATAAAGTTGAATTTAGCGTAAGTTATATTAGTAAATAAATACAGTGGTGCAGTCATTCTGTCAAACAGAGGTGTAGAAATGCAGTCTTTCTATTTCGTTGTGTTCTAGCATTAAAAATCCCAATTCAACCTACAGAAATGAATCCATTAGGGAAAGAAAGAGTATCAAAGCCATGGTCTTACTTCACCCCTCTTTCTGTTGATTTGGGCTGGTGAGCCTGCAATGGAAATATGATTGATTTTTAATTGGAAGCTGTGAAAGTGACCAGCAGGAATCATTACAGCATAGCTCTTAGTTACTTAAAGGTGAAAAAGAGTAAACAATATGTCCTGGAAGTTAAAATATAAAATGCAAGAAAAATGTTAATAAAATCGCTGAAGTGCTGCCAGTACAAAGCAATGGATTTCCATTTTTCTTAAGCCTTAGAAAAGAGTCATTAGATGAGCGAAGGCTACATAATATGGACTTGTGTACCAATGGCAAGAATACATGCTGTTAGGAAGTGATTATATTACACCAAAAAAGCTTTGCAAGCCCTGTGGAATAATGTAGGACAGCTGGATGATGGTTTATTGCATATTTGAGGGGTTCAGTATACAGTATATCAGAGAATGGGGGCTCTTGACAAAACTCGGGAAAAGGTGTAACCTTCCAATCATCTTCTCAGAAATGTCAGTGGCCCTATACTGTGTAGAACTCTAAATAAACCCTGGACATAGTCACAAAATAACAAGGAAAACAGCTTCATGAAAAAAGCTTACCAAAATAAAGTTGCACTATTCCCTTGTTACCAAAATGCTCACAGCCCGTTTGCTTTGCCATAATTTCAATGGATTGCTTCTGGCTTTGACATACTGTAAGTCCTTTTTGTTTACCATTCTATCATCATGATTTGTCTGGGCTTTATTGCATTATTCTCTGCTTTCACCACAAGAAACTTTTTCAAGGCCACACAGAGAATATTCTGAGCCCCTTCTGAGATGTGGAACAAAGATTTTGCAATGACGGGCATGAAAACTAGCCTTGGCATTCTCCGAGAAGCATAACGAGCTGTCATAAAATACTAAGACACACATATGAAAGGAAGGATCTTGCTCAAAGAGGTGCGTGTTGGCCTGAGGCCAAATGTTCATTAAAGAGGTACTAGAGACTGTGATTTTTATTTTCAGCTTTTAACTGAAGTATGTTTTTATTTGGTTCACAAAGATAACACAAAGATAGAGAGAACTGAATCAAGTGCTGCAGGTGTGATGAAGAGCTCAATCAAGCACTTGGTGGAAAGCTAATCTCCAAAATATTAAATCAAAAACAGAATTAAACAGTCTTCACTGGGTCACACGTATTGTCGCTGACACCCATAGCGGAAAATATTGATAACTAGCTCACTTGATCAGCTACTGCACCACAATCCCCATCAGCTCCTTTCCTGTATTGTTCATGTTTTGAGTTTAACCCTGAAGGTGAACACAGAATGGACATCCAATTTATTATTAATATCCTGTGCCAGGCCAGCAATAATACTAAAATAGAGTATGATACGCTTCTTTTACTTCCCATTGTCGAATCTGCCATTGAATCAATAAATCAATGCAACACACTAATGTAATGTGTGACATCCGTAAGAGTTACCTTTGTAGGTTTAAACAATACAAAAAAATAGCCGTTGTAGAAGTGTTATTGTATACAGCCTAGTCCCCAGTACTATGCAACTTCAGCTACACTGCTTCACTCTAACACCTGTTATTTTTTAATATACATGTGTGCAAGGTGTGCTCACTGAAGTTCATTAATTAAACGTAGCATTGCTCATCATTTGCTGAAGTTCAAATTTATAGTAATTTACAGTATGCAGTATTTGTCTGTTATTAACTACATATAAATTATTCACAATTCTCCTTGTACACCACTAGCTAAACCATTGCGTTTAATGCTGTTCTACCTAACACAGAGTTATTTTTTTTAAATGCATGTTTGCACACAAAATAGATAATGAAACAATCACTTCTAGCCAAGGGCAAGGTAAAAATGTAACTATTTAGAAATCATACTAGGCATCACCAGAACACCACTTGGAGCTTTCTGTTTGTTATTCATTTTTTAAAATTTTTTGTGCAGAACCTGTACTTTTGCGGTCGCAGTGACCTTAGCAATGCATGGCTGTGATGACCTGAACAGGAGACTGCATTGTGTCGAGCCTTTGCTGAAACAGGAGTGTAAACCCACTAATCATACTGTATATTGAATCACATGTAGTGCTGTAACAGGTGCAGACACACCGTTTGGGTCATGTTGACACAATACTTTTTCTGGCAGCTATCGGTACAAGCTGTAATCACTTTATACAATAGGTTCCATTTGGGGTAAAAATTCTGAACAATTTTTCCAAGTAAACCATTGTGATTAAACAGAAAAGACTGCTGACATTTCCAGTCACTGCTCTGTTTTATGTAACTCAGGACAAGGGAAATAGTAAAGGGTGTTCACACCTTGCATTAAACATTAACATTAAAAAAACATGGAATTTCTAATTAAAATTGTTCCTTTAAATAAGGAAACTTTAAAACAAAAGCAAGCCTTTGGGACGTTTTGCTCATGTGGTAGGTATTACCAGGATCTTATTTTACCACTTTTAGAAGAATCCCATGGAATCCTGTTCCAACCAGCTGAAACGAGTTGTGTAAAGAAATGCCTCCTGCTTTCAAAGTAAATCACCTTAATTTCCACTTGTGTACTTCGATTCCTGCTTTTCTACTGCCCTTACAGTTCTCTGGCTTGACCTGGCTGCTAAATTCAGAATTTAAAATACTTGTAAAATGGGGGATTCAGTTCCTTGAATCTGTCTGTGTATGACTGTGTTTTAAAACTGGAGTCATTCAGTAAGAGTTGTCACTCCTCTTAAACTGATTACAGAGTAGAAATGAACACAATTTCCAATTGAAGACAAGGCAGTGACTCTTACCATTCTGAATTTCCTGACAGTTACTGAAAGGGAACATTGAAAGGCAGAACTACAGTATTAATGATGAATATTGTACAAACATTCTTTTTTAATTTAACTTTAAAATAGTGACCAGTGGCCCCCCTCATACCATTTAGCCTGCTAAACCTGGAGAACACCCATTTGTACAGAGGAGCATTTTAGTGAAGGAATCTAAAGTTCCTGCTCGAGGGTACAATAACAGCTCCCACACAAGATTTAGGACCTTAACCTTCAGTTACAATTTCAGACCCTATTCCATTCCATAGTGCTGATCTAGTTTTGATGTAGTGGATTTCTATCTAGCTGGAGTTTTTAAGACAGAACATCTCTTTCATGGTTATCTGAAGCTCTCAGCATTGTGTACAGTACATGTTAAAATGTTTTAGGAAATTTACTGCCTTGAGTTCGCAGATGGTTGGTTGCAATGGAATGTGAAACCATTATAATAAACAAAACACACTAATTTTCAGTGAAACACACAGGTATCCAAGAGAGCAGAACTGTGGGTTAACATTCAGCTGAAGAATTTCATACCAAATCACAGTCAGATACAATATGTTGAAAACAAATTTAGTTTTGCACACAATGTACAAACACATAATTTACAAAATCATAATCACAAACACACAACAGATTCCTACTGCAGTCAAGCAGTAGAAACCGAAGAAACACAGTCAAGTGGATAACTATTATGTAAACCAGAAATGTTAGTCAATTTGAAATCAGAACTCCTCACATCAATTTATAATTTGTCTTGCTCAGAACAGACAACAGACAGCAACTGCACTCTGTTTAATTAAGAAGCTTCTAAAAGTCAGGATTCTCCCACACTGAAAACACCACAGTGGGCTTAAGGGGGTTATCTGTGATAACTATTAAAATCAATCAATTAATCATAAACTGGACAGTTTATTGCCATTGGGTAAAATAAAATTACAGTATGGATGTTGCTGCTCAAGCTACTTCTAATAATAACAAAAGGCAAATAATCTTTTTAAAGAGTTTTCTAGAAAGTTCTTAAGATTTTAATAATAAAAACAATTGTTTCTAGAAAACCTGATTTTAGTCATTTAAAAAAAAATATCCACTGAACATTGTCTGACCTTCTTCATTGTTTGTGGAGGTAAAGAACAATTGTTCATTTTAAGCACAGCAAAGCCTTAAAATCCCTTTTGCCAGCTCATCCACATGCAGAGTCTATTTTTTATTCTGCTTCACTTACTTCTTCCCTCATGGGGATGAAAAGCTTTTTTGGGCTTTCAAGAGAATAAGATCACTACTGCAGAAAACTTTGAAGTTTTGTTACGTAAGCTCAAATTTGCCAGGTGCCGTATTTTCTTTCCCGCAGCTCTTTGAAAGTCATATTAGGTGACTGCTGGTCTTGTGGAAGAAGTGTTTCTGAGAACACAGACAGAAGTTGTGATTTTGTTTACAGTGAAGGATTTAAGGTTTGTGGACTTACTGTAATAATAATGTTTCTTTATTAGCCCTATACAATTTCTTGCATTAGGAATTTGTCTTTTCACATACCCCAGCTTTTCTCCATGGATCAGAGTGCAGAGTCAGCCATTGTACAGCACCCCTGGAGCAGTTAGGGTTAAGGGCCTTGCTCAGGGGCCCAACAGAGTAGGATTTCTCTGCCAGCCACAGGATTTGAACCAGCAACCTTCCAGTCACAGCCACAGATCCTTAGCCACAGAGCCACCGCTCCGCCCCACTCTGTATATCTTGGCGGCAGGGTGGTTCAGTGGTAAGAAGTGCTGGGGCACTAAGTTTAATTCTGAAGGAACTACTTGTGTGGAGTTTGTATGTTTTCCCTCTGTTTGCATGCCCATTGCTTGCTGGGATAGGCTCCTGATACTTCCTGCTCCTGCTACTGAATAAAGTTTCTGGTGATGAAAGAAACACATATCCAGGTTGAAAGGGTCTACTTCCTTGCTCTTTAGAAACAGGAGCACTCACATAAAAAAATTACATTCAAGTTTGTATGTCATATTATCAGCTGTGCCATTTGTACAGACACTGTAAGAGACATCTGGGGATTTTTTTAGCTCTGAACTGTACAGTATATGACGTCAAGGAACAAATGCTTTAAGGTTGCCTCTCATGTGAATGTCTCCTGCACTGCTTTCATAAGTTTAATTAATAGGAGACAGGGAAGATAAAGTGAAGTGCTTCCTTAAGAGTGTGACTAAAGGCTCCACATTCACTGCATGCACTCTAACACACAGGCTCATTGTCTGCAGCAAAGTACTTTCAACTCTCTGACTCCACCCACATCAGCCACACAGTGACCTCCGAAAACCCTTTGCTCTCCCTTTGCGGGTTTGACCTCAAGTACAATAGAATCTTCTTTTAACCCTAGCTATATTTTTGCTCTATTTATGCTATGGTTTCTAGAAATAGCAGGCAGTGGAAATAGGAGGAACTGTTTTTGTACAATACAAAGAGTGGTAGGTGTCTGCAATAAGCCAACCAACCAACCTACCAGGCACATTGATAAAAGCAGCTGGACTACATTCTGTGTTTCAGTAGCTTTAATCAACCAAAAGAGCCTTCACTTTTCTAGTTCTCTGATGCTATGGTTTTAATGAACTAATTAAATAATGTTTATCTAGGATAAGATAAGAAGGATACATATCATGCACACAAAAATGACTTGTTGTTGGGTTTAGCCAAGCATGCATGTCCTGAAGGCCTGCGACATCTGAAGGAATACCAGATACAAGATGACAGACGTAGGAAACCCCAGCATCTTCCAGATCCCTGGACTTCTCAGAGACTGTCCTAGATCAATACACATAAACCCATTGCCTGGAGGGGTAATGTCATCAGGACTGTGATGAACAGCTTTATTGCTTCCGACTGGCAAACTGTTGCAAAGGGTGCTATAGCAAAAATAATTCATTGAAATAAAAACCTGAAGTGGTTGTTGCATCAACTTCTAATATGTCTGAAGCTCTTTTTAAAACTTTATTATTGAGATTTTCTGGTGGATCTTAATCTCACAAAAGTTGCCAACCCATAATGTGCTGTACAAAAAAACACTGTTCATGAGAAACTATTCTGCTTTTTAAAAGCAATTTCTTAGTGGAAAGATGAATGTTATGGTTGTGGTGCAATCACAACTTAGTATCAATTATAGATCTTGTGAGTCTTCCACTTTTAAAACCTGCTGTGCAAAGGAAAATATCAATTCCTATCTCTACCTATATTCTGCTGCAATGGGGCTAATTTTGGTGTGTCATGTAAGATGCAATATTTATCTGTAGATGTAATGTGACCATAAAGTTCTCAATGGCTGGGGACGATTGTGCAAGCTGTGCACATTTTTTCTGAACGATACGTCTGCAGAGACAGGTAAAAATAACTGTCATCGAAGCTGGGGGTGTGCTCTCCACAGCCACACTGCAGTCTCTCCAGTCACCAGAGACAGCAAAAATCTGCCCGGTGACAGGAACAGAAACCCTTTTTCTTGTGGCATAGATAATAACATCTGTTCTAATCTGAGTGTTATGAATGTTGGCGAAATGCAGAGAATTACTGAGCTACTTAGGGCTTGTAATTGCATTTCTTTTTGCCTTTTTTTGAGTATGTGCCTTTGGGAGCAGTGTTATGATCGCATTAACATTTAGATCTCTTTGGCCTATCCAAAAACTGACACTGCTAACGTGGCACAAAGCCTGACATGTGAGGTGAGCCAAGTGTCTGGGACATTGCTGGTTGTCTCAAATTGCCAATCTGTGTTAAAGACCAAGGGGCAGAGTCACATTGGCCTTGTTTTCAGGAGACCCAGAGAAAAAATAGTTTGGCTGATTCAGATCCAGAGCTACATTTAAGAGCGTAATTAGGGTTCCAATGGAGAGGAGACTGTTTGGCTCATCTGGCTTGTTTAGTGGCTGGTAGCTTTATTAATTCCATAGTGGCATTTTCTCGAATTAAGCATTTCAGGTGAAACACACCAGTATCAAACAGTGTATTAAGGGGACCAAAGAACTGTTTATGAATGGAGTTCCACTGAAAAACAAACTTAAGAAAACAACACCAAAAAACATGACATTGATATTATTAACATTAGATTTTTACTTTACATTAAAGATGATTTCTGTATTCCTTTGCTCTTACATGGGTAAGGTAAGAGAAAGTAAATCTACCTTTTTACTTGAATTTAATGCATCAGTACATGCATAAACAGGCATCGTAATCAATTTAAATTATTTCAATGATTTAATAATTTTGCACAGTAAAAGTGAAAGTTGAATCCCTTTTTCATGATGTTGAAATCAAATCATGAATAGACTTTTTGGAAAAAGGATATACTGTATTAATAGCAAACCACCTGCCATCACCCAGCAGCAATAGAAACAAGAAACGTGTAAATAAACTTTATAATAAAGTCTGATTACAATGTGAAAAATCTTGTAGTGTTTCCCTACTAAATAAAGGGTCTGAAAACTAACTTGGTGTGTCTGGCTGAAGGAACCAGACCTTTTTCAAATTAAAGCTGCTCAGTTTTAGACATTCACTTTCAATATTACAGAGTTTCCTCCCCCTGTGCTATGGTCATTTCACACAGTTTGGAAACCTAGCACTAAATCCCAGGCAAGAGAGAGTGCATGGAAGAAGGTTTTGCTGTTTGCCTTCCTCTGACAACACAATTCAATAACTAAAGAGCAGCTCTGAGGTCATGCGGGGGGAATGTGATCCTGTGCGCCAAGCATACAGACTGTTTAACATGGCACAAAGACAATGCTCCTAACATTTCCATTTTCTAAGACTTTTCACAGGAACATGCCAGCAAACAGCAGATCTCCACTCTTTAAATGGTAAACATACAAACCCTTTTATTTCCTTGGGATCTGTTGTGCAAGACTGGGGGAACAGCCAAGCTGTTCTGCAAACAGTCTTGAAATGAACTGCCAGTGGTTGAGACACTTCATGAGGAAACCAAAGAGATTAAACAGTATGTAAAGTGTTATAGTCCCTGAATAAGAAAATATCTGTTGTTTAGACTAATATAACAAGGATTGTCTGTAATACTCTTATACTCGAAAGTCCAAGAGGCAGAACATACAGTGCCTTGCGAAAGTATTCGGCCCCCTTGAACTTTTCAACCTTTTGCCACATTTCAGGCTTCAAACATAAAGATATAAATTTTTTATTTTATGTGAAGAATCACCAACAAGTGGGACACAATTGTGAAGTGGAACGAAATCTATTGGATTTTTGAAACTTTTTTAACTAATAAAAAAATGAAAAGTGGGGCGTGCAAAATTATTCGGCCCCCTTGCGTTAATACTTTGTAGAGCCACCTTTTGCTGCGATTACAGCTGCAAGTCGCTTGGGGTATGTCTCTATCAGTTTTGCACATCGAGAGACTGAAATTCTTGCCCATTCTTCCTTGCAAAACAGCTCGAGCTCAGTGAGGTTGGATGGAGAGCGTTTGTGAACAGCAGTTTTCAGCTCTTTCCACAGATTCTCGATTGGATTCAGGTCTGGACTTTGACTTGGCCATTCAAACACCTGGATACGTTTATTTGTGAACCATTCCTTTGTAGATTTTGCTGTATGTTTGGGATCATTGTCTTGTTGGAAGATAAATCTCCGTCCCAGTTTCAGGTCTTTTGCAGACTCCAACAGGTTTTCATCCAGAATGGTCCTGTATTTGGCTGCATCCATCTTCCCCTCAATTTTAACCATCTTCCCTGTCCCTGCTGAAGAAAAGCAGGCCCAAACCATGATGCTGCCACCACCATGTTTGACAGTGGGGATGGTGTTTTGAGGGCGATGAGCTGTGTTGCTTTTACGCCAAACATATCGTTTTGCATTGTGGCCAAAAAGTTCGATTTTGGTTTCATCTGACCAGAGCACCTTCTTCCACATGTTTGGGGTGTCTCCCAGGTGGCTTGTGGCAAACTTTAGACGAGACTTTTTATGGATATCTTTGAGAAATGGCTTTCTTCTTGCCACTCTTCCATAAAGGCCAGATTTGTGCAGTGTAAGACTGATTGTTGTCCTATGGACAGACTCTCCCACCTCAGCTGTAGTTCTCTGCAGTTCATCCAGAGTGATCATGGGCCTCTTGGCTGCATCTCTGATCAGTCTTCTCCTTGTCTGAGCTGAAAGTTTAGAGGGACGGCCAGGTCTTGGTAGATTTGCAGTGGTCTGATACTCCTTCCATTTCAAGATGATCGCTTGCACAGTGCTCCTTGGGATGTTTGAAGCTTGGGAAATCTTTTTGTATCCAAATCCGGCTTTAAACTTCTCCACAACAGTATTACGGACCTGCCTGGTGTGTTGCTTGGTCTTCATGATGCTCTCTGCGCTTTCAACAGAACCTTGAGACTATCACAGAGCAGGTGCATTTATACAGAGACTTGATTACACACAGGTGGATTCTATTTATCACCATCAGTCATCTAGGACAACATTGGATCATTCAGAGATCCTCGCTGAACTTCTGGAGTGAGTTTGCTGCACTGAAAGTAAAGGGGCCGAATAATTTTGCACGCCCCACTTTTCATTTTTTTATTAGTTAAAAAGGTTTCAAAAATCCAATAGATTTCGTTCCACTTCACAATTGTGTCCCACTTGTTGGTGATTCTTCACATAAAATAAAAAAATTATATCTTTATGTTTGAAGCCTGAAATGTGGCAAAAGGTTGAAAAGTTCAAGGGGGCCGAATACTTTCGCAAGGCACTGTAGTTAAGCCCAAGCTATGGGTTTTTATGTACTTTGGAAGCATTGGAGTGAGAAACTGGATGGGACTGGAAATTGCATTATTGCTTAAGAAAGGTAAAAGGAAGTAAAGAATTCCAAATACAATGGAAAAACAGGAGCTGTGCGGAAAACACACAACTGGTGTTTCCTAATTTTGTGGGTATAACAAAAAGAAATATAGAAAATCTAAAGGGACCTGGAGTAGTCAAGCGTTTTGTTTTTGCTTTGGCTTTTGTTTCGCTTTAATGCACTTTTTCTAATGTGCTATGAGATGAGACATTGCCATGTACAGGACAGTGTGCATAAACCATCAGGAGGCCTAACACTTTTTTTCAGGGTGACATACAAGCATTTATAAGCATTTAGAAAGGCATTACAGTATATTAAAATGTGTTAATGGGAGGTTTTATCTGGTAATATACTACATCATTTGGCTAATACTATACTTTGTATTATGTATTATTGTAGTATGTCACAGGAAGGTATAACTTTATTTTAATAACCTGTCTGTAACACTTTATTAATGCTTTATATCACCTTTTTACTTGCCTGTAGGACAGATACAGCACAAAGCATTAATGAATATTGATGAACAGTCCCTAAAACAGTAAAAATACATCAGCAAGCAGTGATGCTTCAAAGTGACTGTGGTAATCAGATTTCAACCTAACTGTATCTAAACATCACTACCTTTTCAGCCCATGGTACATCAAGTGCATGCACACAAACACTAGGCCATCTTTTACCTACATAGGAGCATCTAATAACAATGCTGGCATACTGCAACATTTCTTCTGTGACTCTGCTGCTGGCATCCTATGACGTTCTCTAGACCCTTTAATTACTGTATTTCTCATTATCAGGTTTGTCTGGGCAAACACCTGCCACACCTGACTGGTCTAGAGGGGTTGTGCTCTAAAGCAATCTCTAAACAGACAGACTGCAAGCAAACCGATACTGCTTCAGCTGTTTGGATCTGATAAAGACTAGCATTAAATTAAAGGTTAATTGTTGTCATTTGGAAAATAATAACATTCCAAAATTGTCAAGTGTCTCAGGAACACTTTGCACATTGCATTGAGAACACAAGTAGAGGTGTTGAGGGCACACTTTGGTAACTTTAGACGGGGTCAGGAGTAAGGGGCTCAGTCAGTACACATTGTTAAAACCAGTGACTGAGTAGAGAGAATGGCATAGCTGAATTTACCCGCAAGATACTATTCAAGAAAAATGTTACACCAAAAATATTCTCTAATGAAAGAGAAGGAGGGCAGCACATGGCAGCAGTGGTTAGCACTGCTGTCTCACAGCGCTGGGGCCCTGGGTTCAATTCCTGATCTGGGGTGCTACAGTATCTGCATGGAGTTTGTATGTTCTCCCTGTGTTCACGTGGATTTCCTATGGGCGCCCTCTTTTCCTCCTACAGTCCAAAGCAATACTAGGAGGTAAACTGGTCCTGGTGGCCCTGGCCCTGGAGAAACGTTTGTGCCTCTGTCGTCCCTATGATGGACTGGCATCCCATCCGGGGTGTACCCCACCTTGTGCCCGTACCCTTGTACCCCAGGATAGGCTGCAGCTCCCCCATGACCCTGAATTGGATGGAAATAGAAGGAACCCCAAAATCAAGCTAGTGAACCTCTTAGGTAAGATAAATATTCAGTGCTTTTCCTCCTGTCTGTGCCATTTCAAAACAAGCCAAAGTGATCTCTGGTTACACTGCTTTATCCTGTAGCTTCTGTAGCTAGAAAGTAATCAGCCTTAAGAACACATTTTAGATGCTAGTGATATTGTATTAGTGGATCATACAAGACTGCAATCACTAATTAGTAATTTAAGACAATTTAGAAGATTAATGACAGAGCACACCATGATGACTCACCAAACTGGCTAAAGGTCAGGAGTTCATCCTTACTCCTACAGCATGAGTTTAGAAAACTGAAAGTACAGTAGAGCACTTGATGGGCTGCTAAGACCATTGTAGGTTAACTCAAATTTCAATACCCATTCTTTATACAGCTGGGTGGAGTGGTCATGACCTGTTGTACAAAGTCCTGAAAATGAGCACTACTCCATTCAGTCTGTTTATTTGTTTTTTTTTAAGGATTGCCAACGTTAAGAGTCTGAAGAAGTGGTCATTTATTCTTTTCTACCTTGGGTCACACAAAGTATCTAGGAGCTGAAACTATGTAGGAAGCTGAAACTGCAGTCAGTGTTGAAGTTCTTCTTTGTTCTTCTACAAAAAACATTTATTTTAATTATAAAATGGCACATCTTAACCCATCACATTCCTTAAACCCTTAGAACTCTTTTTGGCTGCCCAGGGTGGTGAGCATCCTTAGTACTTGTCTGGTGCACATACTGTGCGGTCCTGAAACAGTGGTGTGGTGACAGTGGACTCCACCATCCTTATGTGTCAATGGTGCAGCTCTCCTTAATCCCACAGCAATCTTCTGTGTGGGCAACACTTCCTCTTTAGACAAATATGCACCCTGAGCCCATCATTTGCCTTGTTTGCAAATGTTTTCAAGTATATTCACATAAGAAGCAGCCCTAGTATGTGCTATTGCTTTCAACCCACAAGTGGAAAAGGCCCATCTGTAGCAAAGATCATATTATTTTAAACACAATGACTGAGGACACCACTGGTAGAAGGAATATCATTTAGTTTGGATCTACTGAAACTAACAAAAAGGACTTTTTTGCATGGTCTGTAATCAAACCTCCTTAGTATATTTATAGGATTGCTTTATATTTGCATCTTCCTGTTTTTTTACATCTTGAATTCCCTATAATTAGGGTGACCATCTGGACTGATAATGACAGGGACCCTTTCAGACAAAACAAGATTTTGAATTTGCCCTTAAGCTGAGAGAAACGTAAGTACAAATTAAGTGTTACATCTTTACTAAATTGATATTGTTTAATTTCTGTGCACTGGAAAATGAGTAGCACTCATCAGCTGCTCACTATTCTTGCCACTGACCAGACAGAGTGAACAGCTGGTCAGTGTTATTGATTAAGGCTTGGAGAGTAAGTTCAAACTAAGGAAAAGATAAGGTAAGATCACTTTATTGGCCATATACAATTTCTTGCATTAGGAATTTGTCTTTTTGCATACCCTAGCTTGCTCTCTGTGAGACACAGACACACAGATCGGAAGAGAAGCTTGGGGTCAGAGCACAGGGTCAGCCATTGTACAGCACCCCTGGAGCAGTTGGGGTTAAGGGCCTTGCTCAGGGGCCCAAAGGAGTAGGATTCCTCTGCTGGCCACAGGATTTGGACCGGCAGCCTTCTAGCCACAGGCGCAGGCTCAGACAAAGATCCTTAGCCACAGTGCCACTGCTCCGCCCCACACATGAAATAAATGAATTTAAAGAATGGGTAAGTGGAAAAAACATCTTAACAAACTGTCATCTTAACCATTTTTATAAGCAATAAAAAAGAAAAATGCAAATTGACATACCTGTATCCGTGTTATTCTACGTTTGTGTGTAGATGTACAATAGTGTGTTCATCAGTGTGTGTGGAAGTAACGAGCAGAGGTTAATTATTCTTTTCTGTATTCATTCTACTTGAACATCAACAAATACTCAAATTGTAAGTAACAATATTAGATTCAGCAAAATAATTATACTTAACTGACATGGTTTATTTCTTTCAGAGTTAAAAATGTAACAATGCTATTTTGACTGAAAGTGCTGTGGTGTTTGTAGGCCTTGTGTGTCTGTTTTCTTTGTTCCTCTCCTGTTTTGCCTGTTTGGATCATTGTAAGCCAAGCTAATGAGGCGCAGAAGTTGGAGTAACTCTGAAACAGCAGAAAGATGGGAAATGACAAGCTGTTGTATTTTACTATTGCATGTGCCTGACAGTGTAATTCTTCATTTATTTTGAAAAACTCCTCGCATACACCTGTATCTGTGCTCGGAGGCAGTTAGTTAAGATGCCCATTAATCTGAGAATAATAGGAACAAAACAGATGGCCACTAATCAAGAAGAATAGGAACAAAACAGGAATAGATGCAAGATGAAATGCACCTCATAAAAGGTTAAACATTCTGAAAATGCTGATTTGAAACATCTCTTTTCTTTAAATTATTTCTCGAGGCTCATAGTGTAGGAGCTGCTTAAAATGCTTAAATCTTGAATATTCAGTCAGCATCTATTGATTTTGAGAGGCAAAAAAATGCACAAAATCAGTATTGGAACCATTGCCTGAGTATTCATTGCTCACTTCTTAACTAGCACCATGTCAAAGAACTCTGTATATCTATAGTAGGCCCAAATAAGCATGCAGTAGAAATGCACAACAGAAAATACTGTTTTATCTAAATGAATAAAAACAATTTTATTTTGAAATCAGACTAACAAAATAACTGACAAAGGATTCAGTTTACCAGAGAATACAAGTGGAAATTATGGGGAAGTGTATTTATAAGTGGGAGAAGGGGCACTTTTTTACACAATTGTTTTCAGGGGTATGGAGCAAGATACCCAACCATGCTGTTGAAACAGGTATCCTGGTTTCTTTCAAGAAGTGGCTGGGTGAGATCATTAGATCATTTACAGTAGCTACTGCTGTAACTACCAATTTGGCCAGATGGGCCTTGTTTGTGACCATTCTCATGTTGATACCGAATAAAGGGAGCCACAAGTGTGTCACAACATGACACATTTTTTTGAAATATATATTTTACATAGAAACAAGGAACTACAGTATATAACAGCAATATACTGTATAAAATATTTTTGGGAATATGTCCTTGCCATATCAGAAATTTGCTACTGTAAATCAGATTTATTGCTGGCCAGATAAGATACCATTATACTTTTTCTAAATATACAAGTGTGCACTTATTGAATATTTTTTCAATAAAATATAACAAAATAAAAAGTGTACAATTCTCAATGCTTTCAATACACCAGTGCTACAGGTAGCTCTGTGGTGAAAGATCATTTCTTTTATAAATCAAAACTGCACAATGCCCCCCCTCCATTTGTAATAGAATGCATACTGTAGACTCTAAGGAAGGGCTGTCGCAACACATACTTTTGAAACAAAAGTTCATGCAAGCCCTTATTTCTCAAATGAATATGTTTTTCAACTCCAGAGATGACATTCTGTGAGGTAAACACTAGCTCTTTGGGCAGGTATTAAAAGAGATTACGTACCACAGTTTTTCAGGATGTCTCTGCGTGGTGAGAAAAGGAAAGACGAAAGCAACAGGAAGGTTAGAGAAGTGTTACCTGCTGACAGACATCCTGTGTTTCAGGAATCTCATGTCACCCCGATTAAGACGATCCACCCATTAATATGCAGCAGGGGTTCCAGCCGAAGCGGATGAGTCACTCCTGTTCCTTCAATTCTATTTCTGTGATTATCTCCTGGCATTGTGTATCATTTTAAAAAAGGCAAACAAATCAAGATCCAAACACATTACTTCTGTTCATTAGGAAGTAAAAAAAGTACAATCTCGTCAATCAAGCACTGTAATGAAAATCTAAAGAAAAGAGATGCAAATCCTTGGGACACATTGGCTAATTAAAATGTACTGTATAATGTGAGATAAAGGTATGGATACAGTGAGATAATTAAGCATCATCATTTTTATTTCAAAGGCTATGAAGTAAAGGAAGAAAACAAGGTTCAAGCAAATATGTACAGTTGCAGTGTGGCATAGTGACACCCAAATAATTTAGCAAGAACCTTTCACCTTGGAACTCTAAACACAACCAATAAGCTACAATTTTGGTTTTCAAGACCATGGGTATCCAAAGAAAAACGTAAAGGCATTAATGGTGATGTTTCAAAGACTCACAATCGACTGCATACGCAACATGTCTAGTGTGTTTAGAAGATGGAAGGAAATGTCCTTGTGAGGAATTAGAGAATGGAAATGGACAAATTCATGCTCTCTGTTCCTTTGGGCACCAGTCTATGAATGCTTTGTCTTGTACAGAAATCTTATATGGGAAAGTGTAAGCTAGCTGTTCATCCCTACTGTTATTTCCCTTCAAGCATCACAATGAATAACTTAGACCCTTTGTATTTTTTTCTATTTTCATTGAATGTGCAATGGGAATTTAATGACTTCAAACACCATTTATGAACATTAAATCTATTGTACTTCAGCCCAGAGCAATATGCAGATTTAGTTGCACATAAACATTCTCCACAGTTTTTCTTCTTTAAAATGCACAAAGTTTTAATTATCTTTTGTTTTCTTATGGATTAAAAGATAATTAAACTGGGACCTGCTCTACTAACAGATCAGTAGTTTGGCAGGTATGAACGGTTTTGAGAATTATTATAAGACACACAGAATTCTTACAACCGGTTGCTATTGCAGTCATTTTTCAGAGACCACAATGTGCATTAAAATAGTGTAAATAGTGCAATTCTGGTTTTAATTCTGCTTTCAGATTTGCAGTGCAATTCTGTTCACACACTGTGAGAAAACATTCACAGTAACTCCCACAGCTGTCTGCTACAAGTACTCTTACCCCATTGTAGCCCAAAATGCTTTTAGAAAATGAAGGAAAATTTAAATAATAAGAATCAGAGAGCTGTGATCTGGCTAAAACCCTCTGTGCAAAACGTACAGTAAAAAACTACAGCTAAGTTCTAAAATCAAAAATACTGTGATACAGGCAGTCATAACATACAGCTCCCACAGATATGCCATTAACTACAGTACATGCATGTGATTTCAGTACAAGATAACAGATAACACCAGGAAGTCAAAGGCGAAGGTGAATGAATGTCCTGCTGTCTCAGCACTCTCTCACAGTGGCAATCAATCATGCACAGGGTGAGGAACTACTGGGGTAGCTGCTGTCTGTCTTCAGATGAAACATTGGCTATGACACAGGGGCAGGATAAACGTTAGCAGCGATTGCCAAATGCTGAATATCGCGAAGAAGGTTCAACTCTGTATCTTCTCTGTTCAGATCGGTGATCAATAGCAGGAAATGCAGTGTCTGAAAATGCGAGTTGAAAATACTCCTGGTCAATACTGGGATGAAGATGTTTATTGCTTCTATAATGAGAGTTAATGGACCAGTAGGTGGCACTGATCTCTCTGAACCAGGATTTCCTATCTACAGTATTTCACTAGAAAGGCGACAGGGGATGCTAGACTTTAGGAAGTACTTTCCTTCTTGCTTCTATAACTAGAAGCAACCAAGGTTTTTACTAGGTGGTCATGAAAAGATACCATCCCGGGCCTGGTAAAGCCACTTGCCCCAGCGTAAGCTGAGCAACAAGTTTGAGTTTGGGTCATGTCAATAGCCTGTCAGTACCATGACATTCCTTAAAGCCTTGGAATGTATCTGGCTGTTCTTCTCTGAGATAATTCTATAGCTGCAATACATTTTTTGGGATGTTGTGACCAAAATTACACACAATGCTTTAAATGAGTATATAATGTATAATTTTAACATAACATTTTTTATTTCAGTTCTGTGCTTTTCACTATAAATCCTATCATTTTTTAGCTTTATTGCTTCCAGACATTGTCTACTGTATTTTACTGATGCGTCAATATGAATACCTAAATTTAATTGATACAAATACAACATAACATTACAAGCCATCTGCCAGTTGTTTGACCTTTGTCTTCAACTGTATGAATTTTTTAAAACTTTATTTGATTCTTCTAAAGTGTTTCTTAATTCTCCTGTTGGGATAGGATGTGCAAATGTGACTAATTTCCTATCTATAATAGAATCTTATTTCAAAGATTGAAATACTTGTAAAATTGGAAAGTAACAGTTGAAAAAGTTAAGAAAACTAAGTTTTTCAAGCTGAGAAAGATCCAACTTGTCAAAATCCACCCTAACAATTTCCTTGGATTTTATTTTCATCTGGGTAATCATCCACTTATTATAATGGTTTCCTTAACTTCATGTAACATAGAAGTATAGTTATTGGTCTGTAATTCATTAATTTAGTTTTGTCACCATTTTTATGGGTGGGTAATTTTTAGTCAGGAGGTATTTCCCTCCTCTTGAGCAGGTATTGGAAGGATTGTGATAAAAATCTTCACCTTCACCTATGCACCTGCACTAATCCATATTCATACTGTATCTACAGGTCATTTCTCACCTAGTCATGCTTCTCACTCATATTCTTCTGAATGATCCACTCAGACAAATAAAAAGCTAATACAAGTCCCCATCTTACACTACAGGAAAGTCTTCAGAAGAGCCTTTAAAGATAACCTTGGGAATATAGATGTCTTATACCATTGTGCCAAATGAAACATACCTATGGTATCCTCCATTACTGTAATCTTTTCTCTTTGGCCTGATAATTGACACTCTCTAGATAGTAGAAACGTATTTCACTAGTCATTTTAAAGCTCTTTAATTGAGAATGCAACCATGAATACCATCTCAAAATTTAAATTTAAGTAGGTGTGGTTGCTCTGTGGCTAAGGATCTGCGCCTGTGGCTGGAAGGTTGCTGGTTTGTATCCCACGGCTGGCAGAGGACTCATACTCTGTTGTGCCCCTGAGCACGGCCCTTAACCCCAACTGCTCCAGGGGTGCCATATAAATGGCTGACCCTGTGCTCTAACCCCAAACTTCTCTCCCTGTCTGTGTGTCTCATGGAGAGCAGGTTGGGGTATGTGAAAAGACAAATTCCTAATACAAGAAATAGTACAGTATATGGCCAATAAAGTGATCTTATATCTTATCTTATAAATTGTAATTCTTTTGCTGGATTGAGCCTTTCAAAATTAAGTTCTGCATTTTGGCTATAAGTCATTTCAACTGGCCACTTCTAAAAAGCAGAATAATTTGCAGAATAAATGAAGATTTCCCACCTTTGTATCCGAGGATGTTTCAAAAAGGCTAATACAAGTCCCCAAGTTCCAGTTATGCAATTATATGGTTTCTGTCTAAGACAGTACTTGTTTACATTATTATGCCCTGTTATGTTATTTACATTCTTCTTTCCTTTCCGCCCACTACCTGTTATTCTGTGCAACAGCGATGTGTGCGTTGCTTAGCCATGTCGTCATTTTAGATGTATCTGATTCAATAAAGGGTTATAAAAACAAAAATAAGATGGACTGATGATGATGAGGTGTTTTCTGTCATTTTCAATG
The DNA here is from genome assembly GCF_059453375.1 of Lepisosteus platostomus. Classification (NCBI taxonomy): domain Eukaryota; kingdom Metazoa; phylum Chordata; class Actinopteri; order Semionotiformes; family Lepisosteidae; genus Lepisosteus; species Lepisosteus platostomus. The sequence continues at coordinate 34,730,193 of NC_142621.1, forward strand.
TAGCCGTCAGTGGCTTAGGCTCTGCCAAGCTTTATTTTTTAATCTTTTGCTTTTTCATCTGTTGCATGGAAATGCTCTATGGAAAATCTGAGAATCAGTATAGAACAGAGGAATCAAGTGTTAAGAAAACCATTTTCATGCTGTTTTGGGGTTGGGAAAGAAATCGGCTAACAGTAAAGCCAGCTGAGCACAGGACTAAGCAGTCTGTGAATTGCAATGAAGGTGTTTTTATTTACTCTATCTTGGGATCAGAAATGAACCACAGAGATGTTAATGTGGAGTTACAGTATGTACAATTTTAGGGAATGGTTGACAATTGGGTAACGAAGTTAAAGTCGCTGTAAAACTGGTTGTGTAAGATCTGGTTCTGCTCACTTATGTTGATTCCCGTTTGGCTGTTTGCTTGTCTTTATTTACTGTGACTTTCAAACTGTAGATCTTATCTGACAGTTTTTTGACACAAGATAACTGATGAGAATAAGAGTGAGCAGTACTTTGTGGATGAAATACCACTTTCTTCAGGTGTGAAGGCTTCAGGGTTTGTGGTCTGGCTCTATTCTAAATTCCTTAATGAAAAGAACTTGCAGTTGGGAAAAAGGACTTTTTAAAGGTATTTCTGGGCAGTGAATTTGCTTGTGGAAATGTATTGGCAGGAAAGTGTGTAAACATTTTTTAAAACGTTTGGATGTCCCTGAAACCAAGGAGCACTGCCTTACAGAAAACAAAGTACAATAAATAAGTAACCATGTAAGCCTTTCTTAAAAAATGTCCTTCTCAATTAACAGCTTAACATCCGGAGAGATGATGCCTTGAGAGTTACGGATATGTTTAGTCACATGGCTCAATATACGCATAGGCACAGCAGCAGGCACAGCTCTGGGGTGAGTCGGTTAAGAGCTGTTAAGATCTTTGTCAAGATGGCTGTAGTAGTGGCTGTGATGATGGGACAGCTGTACTGGAGACCATGAGGCCCTCTGGTCTAATTCTGACCTTCCTGGCTAATGAAAGCTTATTACTTTCTATCCCAGATCTATACTTAGTCAGCCTGGAAGGATGCACAGACTGGATTAAATAATAGTACATGTGAAGTGGGCTTAGTCTGATCAGGGATGTGGGTAACAATCAGCTTGATAATCAATTTAAGACAGCCAGCCTGTTTGGGTGTTTTGTTTCAGTATCAGGGACGTTTCCATTAACCCTTTCCTCCAAAATTTGAGTTATTACAGCATAAGCAGTTGTTACAGTTTTTACAGATTCAGCCTGAAAGCTGGATTAACCTCTTGAGATCCAAGAACTTCCAGGCCCACAGTGTTCTCAGTTGTTGATTCTTAGACTTGTGCCAAGAAACATTTTAGATAATACTGTGAAGTGCATTGGACATTGCATACTATACCTGATCAGATAACAGAAAGACACTTCATCAAGATAGTAAGAATACATGAACGGTTAGAAATGAGAAGAGACTGTATGGCCTGTTTGGATCATTTGCCTGCTAGTAGCTTCTTAGTCCAAGCGTCTCATTGAGCCTTTTATTGAAAGATCCTGAATCAACTTTAGCAGCATGGTGGGTGTGGTTCCTTTGTGTAAAGAAGTGCTCCTGTCCTAAATACACACCCTCCTTGTTTCTACTTGTGTTCTCAGGTCCATGTTTCATTATTGGTCTAGAGCTGTAAGCAGTACAGTAAGCAATCCTGTAAGCAGGATTTTAAAGACTTGAATCAAATTTTTCATTGTATCCTCTGCTCAAGACTAAACACTAATAAACAGCATAAAGACTGTGATATCCTCTTGTCTTGAAGTACAAGACTGAATTTGATCTACCTTACTCCCCCTTTGCTCATAACAAGTATTATAATGCTGTACGTTAGTTGCTTTTTTCATTGTTCTAACCTTATCAGCGTTTTTTCGCCATTGCATAACCTATTATATTAAGTTTTCTTCATTATACTACACTATTGAACACTGTAAAATGTAGCTTATTTTCAGGTACCCGTGGCTTTATAATGTTCAATTACTTAGTAATGGAATTCTGTAATTAAAATTCCTTCAAATGTATAAATCAAGTCAGATTGAATACTATTAAAAACATTACTTAAGGAAAACGTACAGAAACAGCTAATTGTTTTTGGAGGGGGGTTAATCAGAATCATTTTCATTGATGGCAGGTGTATGCTACTTACCTTTGGACATGATTTTGAATTTGATTGGTTAACTCTGAACACCGCTACAGCCCCCATTATAAAAGGGTGTGCACACTTATACCACCAGGGTCTTGTAGGCTTTCTAATTTCAATTATTTTTCATAATAATTATCTATGTGTTTTTCTCTTGAATTGTGTTGGTCGGAAGGTCACATTAAAAATGGAAAAATGTCTGACCTGATTTATCTTGATTTCTGGCTTTACATCACAAAAACCTGCAATTTCAATAAGGGTGTGGAGACTTTTTACATCCACTGTATGTCATTTCATACATATGTATTTGATAAATCAATGTATTTAGTCCTTAAATGGGTTCAATATGAACATTAATAAGAGGTCAAATGTGTGTTTCTCAGCCCTGCCTGAAGACCCAACACTGTTCTCAAAGAGAAGAACTGCAAGTCATTGTCCTCTGCAGTGGGAAACTGCATTTACACTTATACTCTTCTACTCAGTTAATTTGTGCTTGTTCTGTTCCACACTCAGTATTTTTCAAATAATAAGAATTAATTACATAGCCCTTTCTATCTATTTGTGGAGGGGAGTCCCCATTACCTGTAAAGCGCTTTGAGTGGAGTGTCCAGAAAAGCGCTATATAAGTGTAAGCAATTATTATTATTATTATTATTATTTAATATAGATCTGTTAACAATGCTGTTGCTTACAAGTCCTCATTCTCGCTTCAGCCTCAAGGCCACATCAATGGCTGTTGATAAACAGAAAACTTGGGGATTAAAGTAAAACAGACAATATCCAAAAAACTTAACTGTGCACAGAGCTACACAAAACTGAGCTCATTAATACACACCATGTTGATGTCAGCACAAGGACCAAATTTCACAGTACTGAGAAAATGTTTGCAAACCTCCAATATAATAGGAATGACAATTCTTTACCGCGATAGCCTCGTTTAATTGAAACTAGTCTTGTACTAAATAGCTAAAAGGGTTTAGTTTGTAGTGGTGTATAAAGCAGAAAACAATTGATTAAGAATCAGTGCACGAGAAAAAATGAGTGAACTTCACGAAATTACGGGGATGATTAGAATCAGATGGTTAAGTAATTAGGTAATAAGAATTGAGCTTCTGCATGCCTGTACTATATAATGGTCAGACGCTTTGTGAGTTTGGTTGTCATCATATAAATAAGTGGAAACACCTGAGAAAAAGATAGCCAGGAAGAAACTGTTGCTCGTTGAAAAGAGCATTGCTGCCTGTCTCAGATTCGCCAAAGAGCAACACCTGTGTGATCTATCGATTACTGGAAGAACTACTGTTCTCTGCAAATAACTTTTTGACAACAATGAGAATTGTTTTACTGTAGCAAAAACCAAACACTGCCTTCAAACAGTAGAACCTCATCCCAACTGAAAAGCATGGTGGTGAGAATGTCATGGTTTAGGGTTGATTTGCTTCCTTAGAATCTGGATGGCTTCTTATCATTTATGAAACTATGAAAAGAGTCTTATTTCAGCAAATTCTGGAGGAGAATGTCAGGCCACCCATTCATCAGCTGAAGCTGAACTGAAAGTGGATCATGCAGCAAGACAATGATGTTAAACATAAACAGAACTATAACATTGGCTGACGAAGAAATGTTGCATTTTGAACTCAAGCAAACTGTCAATGGAAGGAAACCCTCAAATCTCACTGACATCAGATAGTTCAGTAAGGCAGAATGGGCCAAAACTCATTAAAGCTGTTCCAAGAGACTAATAAAGAGTTACAGGAAATGTTTAGTTGAAGTCATTGTTGCTCAAGGAGGAGACACCAGTTACAGAAAGAAAGGATTCACAAACCTATCGACATGAGGATATTTATTGCAGATCGTTTATTTAACTAATCTGAATATATTTTGTTTGTATTATACATTTAATTAAGTTTTTTTTGTTCTTAAATTAAGACTTTCATGGAGACCTAATTACATTTTAGGTGTAAAATATAAGCTTAGGGAAACCAATCTAGTGTGCATAAACTTTCTTTGGAAGTGTTTCTAATTATATGGAGGTATAAGTACAGTTAGCTTCAGACCTGCTGTAGGGATAACATCAGTTAGGACTAGGATTGGAATACTTCAATGTTCTCAACTTGGGTAACCTGAAATGTTAATAACAATAACTTTAGAAACAATTCTTGAATATTTTTCAAGAGAAATATATAGGATGACCAAAAGTGGATATAAAGTCTTTTACATTGTATTTTAATTCAATCAATCATTCAACTGTCTACATAATTTATAAAAGGTAAGCCTCAAATGCAGTCTGTGTAGCAGGGATGTCATCATAGTGTGTTTTTCTATAGCAGGGGCTCTTAAACCCGACAGCCAACAGTGCAGCAATATAAATCACAGACTTTGACAAATTCTTACTTTACCTGCCATAAACACTCAGAGACCCAGGGAAGTGACAAATTGGAGTTGCCTGCTCGACGTCATTGCTCCTGTTTCCCCATCAGATCCTGTCACCTTCAGCAGTTTTTATGGTCGATGCTTTTTATTAGGAAGTATCACACTATTTCTCCTCCTCGAGGACATATATCATTGACCCAATCCCATTTCATCAGAGCAGTTCTGCAATGTGCGATGAGCCATATTATGCCATGATCCTACGGCTGTCAAAGACGTCACAGGGCACTTCAGAAACACAGTGTTCTCTAGCAGAGCAGCTCAGGGCCCTCAGCCACTTCAATCAAAGAAGCCCACTGTGCACCTCCTTGCATGTCCCCATGTGTATTGGGGTTTTCAGACCATAACATAATTTTATAACATCAATATCTAAATCTATGTTTTTCCACAGCAAACAAGGTGGGGTTCGTCTTTATTAAATTTTTAAAGAAACTTTCACAAAACCTAAAGTAATAGCAACATTCATACAAATATTCATACCTTAAAATAAACATTTTTCACTCTCAGACAGAACCTCCCATCAATTTATTTATATACAGTACATGCAGGTGGTTTTCATTTGTGATATCGTTGGCAGGTGTTTTTACTTCTCATAAATGTTAATTGATTTGAATGTAATTTATATGCGTTTGAATATTTTAGCTGTTGATTTTTCTTTGCGGTTTTTGCTGACATTTACAGTAACTTCATACACCCAAATGTGTTTAGTTTGAGTATTCATGTTCTGATTAAAAATATACATATTTTGTGCTGACATACAGTGCCATGCAAAAGTATTCACCCAGCTTCCAGTGATGTACTATTTTGATCAATTAAAAATGCTGCCAGTGAATGTATAACTGCTTGAAAACCTTTACGACATTCATTCTGTTTTTAATTCTCTCCTCAGCAAAGGGTTTTGAACAGCTAAATGACTAGCATCTCAATTTGTGTTCCATCCGATCACATCACATTACACTTGACTTGGGAGTCAGTTAGTTGCTATTTAGTAAATTGATATCTTTTTTTTTTGCTCTGGAACTCAGCCACAGCCACCGATGGGTCAAGCCCTAATGTCTGACTGGGAGCCATGGTTCCTTGATGATGCCTGAGTGTTTTCAAAGTTAAACTGTTGTAGCCCTTGAGTGTGCCTCCCAAAATCCCATGCCTCATTGAACATTTGGGTAAAGTTTTTTTACCTTCTCTCTCTACTGCGCATGGAAACCATCACATTAGTCCTGGACCTCTTTTTGATGGACATTAAAGTTGGGATGTCTTGGAAATTAGTTCTAGTTATAGAAGCAAGACCCATCCCTGCAAAAAGCAACCCTCTTCAATTAAATTTGTCTAGGATTAGGAAGTCTCTGTTGTACAGAGTATACTTACTTGTAAATCTTACTTTGTACTCTAACTTGTGGCATAGTCCAGTACTTGATGTGAAAAAAAGGTCCATTCCTCCCTTCCCCCAGTCAACAAATAAATGAATGTTAATAAAATATTTGCTGGAAACAATTTATTATAACAAAACTGAGAAGCTTGGTCTTGAACAATGGACTGTAAAGGCAGAAAGGTATCTCACTGTCATGGATTTATCCTAATGAATTGAGGAAAAAATGATTCTAGTTCTAAGCCAGAGAATGTCTGACAATCTGTCAAAATAATAAGACAGGAAATAATCTTAAGAGGGCCACAGGGTGACACAATAGTTAGCATTGCTGCCTTGCAGTGTTAGGACCCTGGGTTCAATTCCTGGGGTGCTATCTGCATGACGTTTGTACTGAATGTTCTGCCTGTGTTTGCATGGGTTTCCACCAGGTGTTCCAGTTTCCTCCCACAGTTCAAAGATTGGCTGTATTGGATAAAACAAGTTAAGGAACAGAAGGATAGATGTGTGGAGTAGGTTGTGTATATAACAAATATTAATTGCTACTTCAAAGTATCATGACTGCAAGCTTTAAAGCAACAAAATGTGAGCACAGGTCTGAATACTTTTGCATGACAATACATAGAAACAGAAATACATTTTGATTAAAGATGGTACAGTACATGCTAACCTGAAAATGATTCTGGCATAACCTAATAGAGGGAAAACTGTTGAATTATGTGGCCTGTCTTCTTTCTTCTCTTTTCCTCTGGTACAGTACATTTTATTATGCTGTATTATACACTGCGTTATGCTTTACTGTGTGTCCCTCCTTAATCCTGACCTCCCTCAAGACACATTTTCTATTCCCTAAACAAATAAACAAAGACAGGTTTAAGCTTTTTATAGTACACTTTTAAAATCAACAAGACACTTGTAACTTGTAGTACCTCTACCTAGTTTTAGAAAGAGAATCTTTAATTCTGTCTCATGTTATCAAAATCATTTCCACAGGGCTTTCTTTTTAGCATCCTCATGCTTTGGAACGAGGCAAGAGGTCTTATCAGTGCCGAGCCTTCCTTTAGACTGCCGCATAGTTCATGATATCAATTGGTTGCAGTGAGAGGCAATTGTATTTTATAAACATTACATTAAGTAGATGACTACCTCCTAGGGCATTTGTTTTAGATGTGAAAATGTCCTTCATGTTGCTAAAAGTGTGCTCACTTTCACTGGTAGAGTAGATTTTGCAATGCTTCTGAACACCTTCTTTTGAATGCTTCTAAACAGCAGTTCCACGGAGTCAGGTATTTGGGAAGGTTTGCAGTCCTTTTATATACTGAATCTAACAGTGCATTTACAGTAAACACCTTGCTATGGTATCTTACTTCCTTGTCACAATACTAAATATTCTCACTAGGGTATCAGGATAGATTATATTATATAACAATAATCCGCTTGTTGATAGGGGCATCCTGTGTACTGACATTCAAAACAATTGTTAGTGTTGGTCTGTCTTCCATGTTCTCATTCAAGATCTGGCAAAATGTTCCTGTGTTAATTCAAACAAACTGGCAATTGTCATACAAAACAACATTCTTAAAAATCATTTATGTGCTAGCTTTCATGTGGGGAGCAGAAATATTCACCATTGGTTCAAAAACAACACTGCCTGAAAGAGACAAATTGCTAGCTAGGCAAATTTGTCTTTAGAACTGGAGAGAAAAGTTATACCGATGCAAATTACGGTCCATATGTACCATAATACTGAAGCACGAGGCTGAATCTGAATACGGGTGAATCCGAAACATCAGGCTGTGGAATACAGGCAGGTAAAGCAGAAGAACGGGCAATCAACAAGACACAGTTCGAAGTTGTAGTCAAAAGTCAGACAGGGTTCCAAGCCAAAGACACCATTGGAAAAGCACAATGCGTTATCTGTGAGAGAAAACAAGCCGGGTTCAAAACGCAGAAGTCAGTCCAGAACAAAGTCAAATGGGCAGGTTGGATACACAGACAAAGCAGGCTCTATGACTGAGCAGAGAGGTACATTACTATCGTGACTAGCCTAAACATCACACAGGTAAAAGGTGTGTGGCATCTTAATTGCACACAGGTGGAATTGATCCTTGTTGTCACAGCAACCAGTTGATTGACAGGTTAAATAGGAGCTTGCCCAATTGCCTTGGTGTTCTGGGTATGCAAACAATCATTCCTAGGGGAGCGAGTACGACAACATCATCCCTAAATTGTGATAGAAAGCAGATGAGGTGAGTATATCACCACGTCCACTGTACAGTACTTCGATGTATCTCTCGAATCTCTGAATGGGTCTTTGGAGGACTTTGAAATGTTTTGTGAAACCCTTAGTCATTCTCCCAGACAGCTTTGGCACTTCTTTCATTGTACACCTCCTATCTGAGTTAGAATGCTCTGTAGCCTATAGCCAGTGGACACTGTCCTAATTCTCTTTCACATTCTCTCTCATTCTTTGGGGAGGCAGTTTGGAAAAAAAATCTTGAAATGCGTCAGACTGCTACTGTAAGTACCTAATAATGTCCCCACCAGTCACTTCCATATGGTGTTTACTGCAGTGACATAAAAAATGGATCAGGAAATTGGCAATGGAGCTGTGGCCAATAAAGTGATCTTATCTTACATATACAGTACAATTTCTTGTTCTAGGAATTTGTCTTTTCCATTACCCCAGCTTGCTCTCCACAAGAGAGGCAGACAGGGAGAGAAGCTTGGGGCCATTTGTACAGCACCCCTGGAACAGTTGGGGTTAAGGGCCTTGGTCAGGGGCCCAACGGAGCAGGATTCCTCTGCTGACTGCAGGATATGAACCAGCAACCTTCCAGCCACAGCCATAGACCCTTAGCCGCAGGGCCACTGCACTGCCCTGTTGCTGAGCTACCAAAGCCTGTTTCTCTGGCATAACAAAAGCTCTGTCAGAAGCATTAAAAATAAAAAATGTACCTGAAATGTTGCCTTCAAAACCATGAGTGTTCAGACATTCCACAGTTTTTGGATGATGTCATTGGCAGTACTTCCCTCAAGCTCAAGTAATTCAAAAACAAGTGTTGGTAGATTTACCTCCTTTGTTGTTGCTGAAAGCAAACACAAAACAAGAACTGACTTGTTGCCGACTGTGGTAGATTAGTTTTTATTAATAGACTGATTTTCTTTGTATTTTCAATTAAATCATTCTCAAGTCTTGTTAATTTCAGATGCAACATGATTAATTATGTCAGCAAAGGATTTGTTGGAGTGGGGCACCTGCCACATATAAAATACTTCAACTCCTGTAAATTCACATCTGACATGTTAGCAAAGGGCCACCTGTGTTTTCAAACAATCTGCAAATGTTTTTTTTCCAGCTCCAGTTTTACACGTGGATGCTCTCTGGTTTTGCATATACTGTCTCTGGCTTTTTTCAGACTGTCTAAAGTCTAATTGTATTGCTCAGTGATGTTCTTACGTAAAGAAGTTTGTTGTTGATTTATCTGTCCCGCAGTAAGAAACAGGCCATTCACCCCACTCCTTATACAGCTTCAGACCTGTATGCTCCAAATAACCTGATGGTTTTGCTAATTTGGCATCCTAACCTTTTCTTAATATTTGCGTAATATTTGTTGGTTTGGCAGAAATATTCCATTCACCTGTGTCATCTCTTGTACCGTGTTCTGATGCTAAATAAAGGTGACTAATAATGTGAGAGAAGGCTGCAGTGTTCGTTTTTTTCAGTATAGCTTCCTTTTCCAGTTGTGTTTAACCTTTGGTACTAATTAGCTTTAATTTAATTTGGTTATTACCGTCTGCTTACTTTTGCCACAATTTGACATTCTCAACTAACCAGCTAGTAAATGCTAATTTTGGTAAACGTTCTGTGCACATTTCAATGTCATGTGGTTGTAGTGCATAATGGACATGTAGTGTGTGGAGGACCATTAGCTTGCCAGACATGGGTAAAATCAAACAGTGTTCAGAATAAGGGATTAAAATCAGATGCGTTTTGAATCTAACATGATTATAGTTGTAAACAACAGAGTTATTAGGACGTTTCTCATCATAAACATGGTCATATTTAACTGGATCTAAGCTAGGTTTTGTATTCTCCTTTAGAATTGAATGAAAACGCCACCCATTCTTTCATTCTATATTCATATGGTTCCTTAATTTTTTAGCTTTGAGGTAACATATGATTTTAAACCACGTACAAAGTTTCTAAATAATTTAATTTTTGTTGTGTTTTGGTATACTCTTGGGCCAACAAAGGTTAGGTTATAAAAGCTTCCAAACCTCCAGTTAGTCTTATTTAGAATCTTTGCTAACCTAGTAGAGAATTTTACCATTCTATCATCTTTCTTTCTTTGTTCATACAGTTTTAATTAATTTTTCGGGATTGTCTCTGTATGTACTACCGTCTCTTCATTTTCCTTATCATCCTATTCTTGTCACTAAATAAACCCCCTATTTGTCTTCCCCACCAACCACTTGGAGGCACCAGCCTTGTACTGGTGTACAGGAGGCAGTAAATCTGTTTTTTTCCCTTTCCAGGTAAGGCTAAAAAATACAGCACGTGCACTTCTGGAAATTTCTTTAAGGTGAGAGGGCTTTGACCTTCCTCTAGCCAGATGGCAGAACAAGGTCTGTCACTAACTCATGTATTTTCTCCTTCAGAGAATAATGTGCCAAGCACAAGGTAACTTTCACAACATCACTAGACTTATTGAGATAATCTTCTACTTTAGATCTTCAGTCAGTTCTCATGCTTTCCCCCAAAAACATATTACTAAAAACACTAGAGTTTTAAATTTCTAGAATTTATTTACAATGAATAAATAAGAGCACCACATTTACTTACAGTGAATGAATCAAAGCACCATAAATTTAGAAACCTATGTATATGATTGATGGGTGGCACAGTGGTTAGCACTGCTGCCTCACAGCTCTGAGCAGGAGAGTCTATTCCTGGGGTGTTATCTGCATGGGATTTGTAAGTTCTCCCTTGTTTAAGTGATACAGTAAGTGCATGGGTTTTTGCTGGGTGCTCTGGTTTCTTTCCATAGTCCAAAAACATACTAGTAGGTTAATTGGCTTATGGGAAAACTGGCCCCTGGTATGAGTGTGTACATGCTTGAGTCTGTGTGTGCCCTGCGATGGACTGGTGTCCTGTCCAGGGTATATCCTTCCTTGTGCTTGTTGCTTGCTGGGGCTAAGATCCAGTCTCTGTATTGGATATTGGATGTATTGGAAAATGGATGGATGTACTGTATTTGATTTATAAGGCATAATAAGTACATAGTTCACACGTTTTTATTTTAAACATTTTAAAATCATAATATACACCCACATTTTCTTTGTATTATAACATGTTTGTGTTTTGGCATGTATGAATAACCTATTCCCTGATAGATTCACATTAGTTAATTTAGGGATTTATTTTACTCAGATCAGGCAAGCACCAACATTACTTACACAGTTAATTTTGTGTGCCAGCACTGCTTACTTAGAGCAAAAGGCTGTTTTGCAGTGTGGTGCTTTAATAAGTTATGTAAGACAGCTGAGTTTGGCAGCTATTCCAAACTGTTTCCTAACAGCTGCATCTCTTCATAATCTACCCATACAATTTTGATGCTGAACAAAACACATAACACTTTAAAAACACAAAGAAAACCTATAATTAATGTTATTTATAGCTGCATTGTTTTGTGTAAAATAGGGTGCAGAATTGCCTACCGTTTCACTTCCACACTAAAGCCTTATACAGCTTGTGTCCAGTTTGACAATAGCAGGCTGGTCTAAGCCTATTACATACCAGGATTTTCACCTCACCTCAAACATGACCTATGAATTAATGAACATGAATTAATTCACCTCACGGAAATCTGCACAGGAAAGTACTTCCAATAAGACAAAAGTTTACTGTTCTCCCATTGAGTTCCTTAGGGATTATACTGCATTCAGGTTCATTTCACTGAACAGGCCTGCATAGTGACAACATGGTAACCAGCTGCTCTTGCTCAGATTACCCAGTAATCTGGGTCTGCGTCTGGACTGGGGAACTCCGTGTGGAGTTTTGCAACTTCTTCCTCTAGTCATGTGGGTTTGCTCTGGGTGTTCCAGTTGCTCCAACCATACCTGGATACTCTGGTTCTGTTAATCGGTGTCTGTAAAGCTCCAATCTGTTTCAGAAACTAATTTTTCTTAAGATCAAGGAAAAAAAACCTTGCAAATCACTCCGATTTTTCAATATTTGTTCATGGTTTAAAATACAGTGGGACTGCATAGGCATTAACAAAAACAAAATAGCAAAAGCAGTAAAATATAGTTTAGTTTTAAAAATGTATGTACCTTCTATAAATGATCAAACAAAATGTGACCAGTAATCAGATCTAAAAACACATCAGTGAAGAACCTGCGAAGATGAGAATTCACTAATTGAGTTTAACATTTCATCATTTCAATAACATACATTTGACATAGGTTTTCTGAACTTTGGTTCTGCAATGGTGTGGCCAGAGGCTTGTTCTTGTTTGCTGACCAGATGGTTTGCTCGGTTTTGATTCACTGCTCCTGCCACTAAACAATACAGTCGTACAGGCTCCCAAAGTGAACCACTGAGATGGAGCACTCGGCTTTGCTAATAAGCTGCCCCAAGTACTCATCGTACCTTCAGCTATTGTCTCCCAGCAATATCTCATCAGCTGTGTGAGATTTTAAACTTGGTTCAATTAATGAAAGAAATCCTTGGTTGAAAATAAAAGACTCCAGGCTAGCCCACTTACAACTGTGATGTAAGCAACATGCAAATAACAATAATCACTGACAACAAAATTATTCACATCTAACATGAGCAAGAATTATTAGGTGGCTGATATACAGTATGTAGTCGGAAGTCCAGGAGGACTGTAGTAAAATTGGGAAACTCTCACCCATTTTGGTCTGATTTCGCTGCTTATCATGATTTCACTGCTAATCTCCTTTTCGCTCCTTCCATTCATGTGTTTAAATGCCAGTATAAGAAAACTTGTATAATTTCACTCACACTGACAGTGTCATGTGAATTTTCCATCTCGCTGTTTGATTTGTTAATCCTGTTGTCAAATTTACCCAGCTTGCTTGACTGGCAGGGTTAGGGTGGGTTATTTTGACCCTTGCTATCCATATCTCCAAGATTAATTTAGGTTTGTCACAGAAAAGGGTCTGAATACTTATGTAACCTTGACTTTTACACTTTTCTCACATATTGTCTGTTTACGTCTTTGTTTTTGCTTTGAATGTGTAGGTTGATGTGAGTAGGTTGTGCATATAATAAATATTAAATGCTGCTTCAAACTATCATGACTACAACCTTTAAAGCAACAAAATGTGAAAACTGTGAGGGTTTAAATGCTTCTGCAAGGTACTGTTTACTCCGCAAACTCCAGAAAATGCCACATCATGTACAGTACATCACACATTATTGAAACCACATACAATTACAGAAGACACTGTGACTTAAATCTCCCTTTGAAAGGCCCCCTTGACATTTAAGCAATTGTGTTGCTCTGATCTAAAAAAAACAGGCAATTATTTTATTTTATGTAGTCATTTACATTCATGCTTTGGTCTTGATGCATACTTAAAGATTCACATGCTTAGAAATGCTCATCATTTTATTTAATTAATTAAATGCATTATAAGAGCAATGCAATAGTAGGTGATTCAAAGTTACTGCTAACTAAACAGAGTAAATTACGCAATGAGAGTAAATGGAAAGTAAGTGCTACTGAATGTTAATGATTTCAAATGCAATTTAATTTATCTTCACTCTTTGACAACAAAAACAATTTTTTTATAATGCTGGCCTTGATCTGCCTTGTCTGTCTAGAACAATGTCAGCAATAGCAGCTTTAGCAGAGCAATGCATTATGTGCAAATCTAAAGTGTGATAATAGATTTACAGTATATGTCTATGTTGATTCCTCTACATATATCAATGCAAATAAAATAAATAGAAAAATGTTAGCAAACAACGAAAATATGAATAGACAATGTGGAATTTTGTGTCTGTTTAATTAAACCTATGCAATGTGCTAGGAAGAGTTCTGTTAAAATGTGCACAATTTATAAGAAATTGAATATAATTATTGTTTAAAGGTTATGGGACCTGTATTTATGTTTTTCTTTAGTTCTGAAAAAAAATGATTGTGAAGGGGGCTTGATTAAGTATTTAATTTATGCATTACAAATCTTTATAAGTACAATGAATAGAATTATGTTTTTATTATTTTATGGAGCATAAACCATCAGCCACACCTGGAAATTTAAGATGTACTGTATATTAAGGACTAAAAATAGGAAAATAGAAAATGAGGATGAGGGTACAGAACCAACTCTCTAGGCTAAATATTCAGAGGTCTTGAAGCTGACTCTCAATTCCTGAATATGTCCTAAACTCATCTAAATTTAAATCAATGATCTAGATTCCAGAATAATTAGTAAATGAGTCAAGCTTGCAGATGATACCAAATTTGGAGGATTAACACTCACTGAAAAAGCAGCAGAAGAAATTTAAAAAGCTTTAAACTGGACAAACAACTGGCAGGTGACTTTGAATGCAAATAAGGGCAAGGTGTGTGGAAGTAATTCAAAAGTCAAACAAAATATTACATTATATATTTAAAAATGTAGAATTTAATTCAAGGGATTTTGTGCTACAATTGTACAATGCACTACTTAAGTCTTATTCAGAATATTTTGTACACTTTTGGTCACCATGTTATAGAAAAGACATTATTACAAGTCCAGAGAAGAGGAACCAGATAAACTCTGGGGAATTTAAGCAAATTTAACTCCTTCACTGATAGGCTGATCTGAACCTTTTTGGTCTTGAACAGAGAAAGCCTACAAGGGGACCTAATACAAGTACAGTATTCAAAATCCCCAAAGACACTGACAAAGTCTACCAAGCAGATTTCTTCAGAATGAACTGTGAAACACAGACCAGAGTGCACAAGTGTAAACTTTGTAGAAGTGCATTTAAATTGAGAACACAAAGCAATATTACTGAAAGGGTGGTGGGAGTAAGGAACAAGCTACCCAGCAATGTAGTTGAAGCTGATCCCCTGACTACTTTCAAGAAATGGCTGGAAGAGATCCTTAGATCTATAAACTATTAACTACCAAAAGAGCCAGATGGCTGAATTGCCTGCTTTCATTAGTGACTGTATTTATTGTGTAAACACAATTATCTTATAAAAGCACATTGGACTCATTTTCTTCATCCAGAAAGATAAAATGTCATGTATGCTTTCTTCTTCTTAGTTGTGAGTGTTATTCTACACATGTCATTCCTCAGACTGCTGTCTTATTGGTGGGGGGTGGGGGTATTATCATTACAAAACAGTGGCACTGCTGAATCCACAGAGGAGATGTATGTCATATTCTGATCAGGCATCCTGGGAAGGCCTGTGCAGAACTCACTGCTGGAGATCTCTTTTTATCAGTCAGATCTCTGATCTTTTTAAAATAATCTAAAATGAATGACTTACAAGCACATAGGGTGCAAACATTTTATTTCAGGGGTATGAAGGGATTAATGTTTTACTTTTTGAAAGTATTTTTTTCTAGAATTGCAAGGAAAGTTATATACGGTACAAGCATTTTAGCATTGGCTGGGAGACATCATACTCTCAAACTCTCCAGCATTTGTTTGCTTCAGACTTATAGGAAGTGAGATAAACTAACTCTGTAAGGCACTTAAGACTCTGACCACTTTTCTTTTCAGTTTATCATGGTTTATCTACGTGGAATTTAGATTTTACCATTCTGGCACAATGCATTTTGACGTTCCTTCCACATCTCAGCATGTGTTACCATCTGTGAGAGAATTCAGGCTAAAGCATGCTACTAGTCTATTATGGGCCTATGCTGCTATGTGCATCAATTTTCTAACTGCTTTATTCAGTATACTGTCACAGGCCAACAGGAAGCAAGGCAGGATACACCCTGGATGGGACACTAGTCACTGTTTATAATGATTGACAAATATCTTAATCAGCCAAGCACCAGCAGTTGCCTAACGGATTTCTTTTCAAACAGGACTGCACAAGTAGTCTGTGTGTGATGGTTTTACATGGTAAAGAGCAGCCAGGGGCTTCAGAGGAAGATACAATTTTGTTTTGCTCAGCTCAAGGGGTGCTGGCAACACCTCTGATGTACAGTATGCCTCCTAAACAGTATGTTATGACCGCAGGACAGCCTTAATGTCACTTACTGAAATAAATGGCTCATTACTTAAATCCCATCACACTCTAAACGCCTAGCAATTAGCAGTTTGACATTGACAGGCAGCACAAGTAGAAAGAGACACCAACCCTCTAGTCTGCCACGTTCCATGTTCTCCCTGCCTTTCAGGCATTACGCATGTGACCCCCAGCTCCTGCTATTTCCAAACAGACAATCCCCATTTAATCCTCAGATATCCCTTCATACGATGCAGTGCGTACTAGAGCTGCAGGTTCAGCGCTGATACTTTGCATGTACCTCAGACAAAGCTTACTCACAGGCTTCAAGCTGTTAGGAAGCACCACCCAGTGTCGGATCAACTCTCGTGTATCTCAGCATAATGGCAGCTTTCATTCAGTTATTATAAACTGTTTTTAACTCCAATTTTGCTTCATGTTCTGGAGTCCAAATTAAAAGGCCTGACAGGGCAGTCTCTCTCTGGTGAATTTATTTTTTCTAATTTGTAGAACATGCAGATTATGCAATGTCTTCCCACCATGGTTAAAACTGCCAACACTGAAACCAGAACTCTTTTAAACACACATGTTCCTTTTTCACAACTGCTTGAACCATTAAACGGTGAGCAGTATTAAAAATATTGTTTCAGTAATATATTTTAGTACTGAAATACTGATTCTGAAGTACAGATTCTGTCCAGTGAACAGGATTTTAATAACAAAAAAAAAAAGATAATTAAGTGTTAAGTCATTTTTTAACTATTTGACATTCTGTTGTAACAAAGTACAAACCAATCAAAATATAAAAACTGTTTAGAAAGGGCATTTACACAGACCAAGACAGTCAAAATACAGTATTTTCTTTGATTGGAGGGTGAAAGAAACTATGAAGTTGTTTTACAAAGTTGCTGAGTTTCTGTCCTACTGTACTTATTCAGCCACTTAAGAGCATTCTCCACTTTCTAAGAAGTTAGATTCTTTTGTGACCTCAAAGATTCCTTACCTGCCAGTTTAATTGCAACTTTAATTTCAATTAACAATCCTGACAAGTCTTTGAGGTCATTGCAATTTACTAAAAGCATTTTCTTGGCTCAAAGGCCTACTCTGATTCTTCAGAGCCTCAAGAGTTGTAACAGTCTTGACAAAAACTGTGTGCAATTAACTTGTTCACACAATAAAGTGTTGTCATAATATCTGTTACAAAGAATGGAAAGACACTGTTTGCTTTATTCTTGTATAACAGTCCTTTTTTTAAACAAATGAAATACATATATTCTACTGAGAAAACCTGAATCTCACAGAATGATATCTGAGAACTATATAAATTTTAGTAAAAACTGATTTTTCCTTTAAAAAGGGCTGGTTACACTTTTGTGGGATTTCAAAATAGGTTTGCAAGTGGCATTTCATAAATATGTAACTAATAAACTGTTATATAGTAATTTACTGGATTGTCCCATCTTAAAATCCCACAGTGATTGCTGGAGGGTTCTTCTCCAGTCAGTGCTCAATGCATCACTGACTAGCAATTATTCTAGAATGAATACTCATTTTTGTATTGTAAATATTAACAAAGACACTTTTGTATGCCACTTCTTCTGATATTGTTGTGTCTGTAGTGTATCGTCCTTAGATTCCACAACTGATTAAGCTTTTTTGGCCTCCTGTTTTGGGCAAATACTGTATGAAAATACCATCACAGGAATAGATACCCAAATCTTAGTGAAATACAAGCACATTTGCTGGTTTGCTGTCACCTCACAGGCACATAGAAAGTGATGGGAGTCAATAAAGACCTAGTTACAAGTTACGCAGAAGGGGTATTGTGACTTGTTGACCGACATTAGAACTCCGAAAGGTTTTTTACTATGATGCCCAAAACAATTTGGAATTGTCAGGGTACAAAATCTGCTCTGTCTCTAACACTCTCTTCCTCCTACTACATAAGTACATTAACACCCATGATTGATTTTAAGGGAAGGTTCTTGATATATGTTGCGGAAGTATCCAAGCTAGGGTTAGGGTTTGAACAACACCTAGACATTTTGTGATGCATTTGCAGTGCTCTATGATGCATGCGAAACAAAGGAAAAGTGTTGTTTTGTTATTTCTTTGAAAAATTAATTCAGCGCAATTTTACAGTTTTTGCTTAGCTGCGTGTCTGTCAATCAAAACTGATCAAAAATCAAAAGTTTGACAACTCTCTGTATATATGCTAAATTCGCTTGTTTTTTGCAATGAAACCCAAGAAAAAACATACATTTTGCTAAACTTAAGTGTCATTTGTAATCCTGACCTGCAGACGGCACAAAACATGGTGATTTTTATTTGCCATTCCAGCAGCAGGTAACGCAAAAGAAAATCCTGGAAAATGATAGCAGATTCACAGCAGTTTGATTTAAAAGGTTGTGAATCTGTCACTTTAAGCATTTTGGACTGCTTTGGAGTCAATTGAGTACTCTACATGGTGAAGTCTCAGATTCACAGTGGTTACAGTAAGAGTTTAGACTCCAAATAAAAAATTCAACACATTCATCAGTAAGTTAAAAAGAAGGGTTAAGAAATTAAAAGGCTTACACTACAAAGTCCCTTGATACAGGTGCTGTTTGGTGCTTTTTTTGATTGTTGTGTATGCTTACTTCTTGACATACTGTATGTATTTAAAATAAGCACACAGGAACACTATTATTCCAATGTTATCTGTAATTAAACCAGCTTTTTTATATTTGTAAACTGTGTAAAATGTAGCTTCACAAAGAGTTGAATTGCACATCTGCCAGTGATTTTAAATTTAATGCCAAATGCATTGTTTTTATTTCTATTTGTCAGCAAAGTCTTTCTGTCCCATAATGTGCTGAACAAAGCACTTACTGTACAGCATTTACTGCACTTCTCTAACCAGCAGACTGCATTTTACTGCTGGATGGGTATTAATCAGTTACCCAGTTCCTTTTTTTTAGACATTTGCTAGGGCTAATTAATTTTGGTTATTGAATTGCAAAATAGATTTTTTTTTACTGTACAGATCTGTTTTTCTAATTTAAAATTATTTTGTTCTAACACAGGTGTTTGTCTGGTGTGCTGCAGTTCCCTGGTCTTTATGTTTGTTTTCTGTTAAATTCACATTAATATTTGAAAGACAGAAAACCACAAAAGAATTTTGATCTTATACTTCCAGTAATGTGATTTGCTTTACATATCTTTTCAGGTAACTGTCTTCGGTTTTATAAAATGCAACAGATATCAACCCATCCTGATATCAGATATCAGGATCAACCCATGAGCCTTAATCTCCATGACAGTGCCACTGCTGTGTGATCAACAGCCTGCAACACGTGTAGGGTTAATGAAGCCATTTATCTGCATGTCTCAAATGCTTTTCTAATCCTCATTTAATTGCACATTTGAAACCCTGGTTAATTTGTATGTCACACACTTCATCAATTCTCCTTATCACCCTCCCATCTAATAATTCTTCTTTTCAGAATCTTTTGCGTAGATGGGCATAGAGTATGGGAACGCCTGAACACATCCTAGGCTGCTCCCCTCTGTTTGTGGTGAAACTGCAGGCCAGCACACACTGTGTTGCATATTTACAGCTAATGTCTGCTGCAGTTTTTGCTGTTAATCAATATAAAAAGGCATATTGGAGTTTTGATTGTAATATTCATTGATGTATACTAAAAAAAAAAGAAGATTGAATGAAGTCATCCAAATCCTGTAATGTAATGACAAAATCAAATCAAAGTCTACTGTACCTCTGGATCACATTGAAACATGGACATGGACTTAATGACATTCTTTCAATAGTAACCTTTCTTATGTTCTCATATTCTTTTAATTTTACACTACATTGTGGTCAGTTATCAGTCAAAAAGGATGTGTAAAATTCCTGTACCTTTCTTAGTTTAGCCTTTGAAAAACTTTCAGAAAGAAAATGACCTTGCCGTTCATCTACTGTATTTGTTCAAAATAACAAAGAGCACAGCTCGATTCTAACAGTCAAACAATATTCAAGAAAAGCAGGAAAATAAGACACTTTGAGTTCTTTATAATACCTCTATGTGCAAATGTCAAAGGGCTTGAAACAAGTAACTGTTACATAATGTGGTTTGTGTTGCAATCAGCTTTAAAGTAAGAAAGCAGCAGGTTACCTTGTTGTGTTACTTACAACTAAAGTACCCATAGTGAAAAGATACAGTACATAAGGAGTTGAAAACACGTCTATGAAACCCTTCAGGGGAAGTGTGCTTATATAAAATTTACTCATGTGCCAGGCAGGAGCTGTTTAAAATTTTAACTAAACCAATACTGTGTTTGTGGAGTTATGGGGGACAAAGCTGTTACAATCCCCCCCAAAAAATCAGTTGGGGAGCAGGGGCTGTAAAAGTAAATACTCAGATTTAATTAGCGGGGGCTGCAGAATTCTTGGCGGTCTTGTTTGTCAATAATCGATAATGCATCTGTCTCTGCTGTCGAGCTCTTGGAGATCTAAGGTTCTGTGGAGTCCAGCCAGCTGAAATCCTCCAACAAATTTTTCCACCGGCATGTCAGCAAAGAAGGCTGATATGATCGTTCTCAATGTCACAGGCCGGCCTTGCTGTGAACTGCATCTCCAGATTGGGTGCCACGTGCTCACATATTTCTCACTGATTAATATTTCAGGGGAAGTGATTAATAGCCGGTTTTGCATTTAGATTGAATTTAACAGAGCCTGCACCACGGAGACATTTCATGTCAAAATTGCCCATTACAAACAAACGCTTTCATGGCTGTGTCCCCACTCACAGATATTACTTAAGGCAATCGCAGAAATGTCTCTCATGTTAAGATTTAGAGTGAGCGGAGGGCAGAGGAGGGCTGCCAGGAGTCTGACATGAATACACTTCATAGACAACACACATGGACTAGGAACAGAAAAAAGCAGAAGGAAGAAATGTTTCTCTGAAAAGGTCAAGTCTTTACACTGAAATTCTATATGTCATAGTGCTGCCACACTGCTGCTACAGCACCGCCTCTTAGTTGTTTCTGGCTCATCTAAAACTGCAGTCTGATAATAAGAGGGAATGAGCACATACACAAGGTTGAACACACAAAATGAGAGTTTTCAGTTACCAAGGACAGGTTGAATAATAAGACCATTCAAAATGTTTTGTATACCATACTAAACTGAACTAAACTGAATAGCCCCCTGAAAGGCAATCTCAGCTCCCATAGAGTCATATGCATTTCAGTAATACTTTAATTCAGCCTTCTCCCTGCAGTCATGCAAACCGAAATAAAGCTGATCCGATATTAGTAAAGTTTTTTCTGCTCAGAACTGCAGAAACAAACAGGCCTTCAATTGTGATTTAGGGTTGACGTACTTAAAAATCATTGCAATGTCACAGCAGCACACAAACATTCATCATTCTTTCAGATTAATGAAACTATGAAATCTATGAAACACTTTAGCTCCTTGATTAAATCCCAGGGAATTTGGTCAGAAGTTTTACTTTTTTATTTAATTCCCTTTATTCCTTGGTCACACAGAATCAATGCATAGAAGTTCAAACGAGTGGCAAAGGTAAAAAAGAAAAAACGTTTAAAATACTGTCCCAGTGATTCAATAAATGGTAGCAGCAAAGCCATTGTAACTTCTATTGCCTATTTTATCAGCTACAGTAGTCTTAAAAATCAGTAGCAACTTTTGGGGAGTTCTTTGGGGAAACACCAATGTTCATAAATGGTTCAGTAAAAGTGATAGAATGACAGCCTTCCATTCATAGATGTATAACATGCCTACAGTGTTGTGAAGCTGCCATATATAAAAATAATGACAAATAAATAATCTCACAAATGCTGTTAGAAGCCACAAAAGGAAACAAAATTAGAAGAAGGATATTACATATAAATGGATTTTAAGGGGGTAAACCTCAGTCACATCAAGTGTAACTGATATCCAGATGATAAAGTGAAATTCTGAGATGATGACTGAGAAAAGGGTAAAGGTCGGAACAGGACCAGCTGGAGAGAAAGCAAAAGGTAGGTATGAAGTAATTTAAACCACTCCCAAATCATTTAATAGAAAACAGCTTTTTGAAAATGAAATCCATCAAGCTGCAAGAAAAACTACAATGTATTCTTTTTTCCAGGGCTTTTTTTAGACCACATTTCATGAGGAATAACAACATCCAAGAAACAGATGCTTTGTAAATGTTCATTGAGTAATTACAGTAAGTATAATACATTTTGGCTTAACCTGCCTCGTTAAGAGGTAGCATCCTGGCCACAGGACAAGGAGACTCAACCCCTATTCAGAGAAAGAAGTAAATCAAAGGGTACCTGCAGAGGTGGAGATGGGGTGGAGGTGGGATGAGTCTGACAAAACTGTGAGAAAAGGTGAGTGGAAGAGTTACAGAGATATACTGAAAATCGATAAAGACTGTGATTTAAATCGGCTGGGTGAACCTGGCTTGTCTGGCATTAACCTCCCAAACTTCAGTTAAGAACTTTTATTAAACGGCACTGCCTTGTTTGCTAAAGCTCTGTTCTTCACAACAGAGTGCCTTACTGCATCCACACTCCATAGAATAATGGCACTGCCTCCCAAAGAAAAGCACATAAAACATTGGTATTGCTTAAATGCTCAGTAGCCCACACAGATCTTGTTTATCTGAATATCATGAGTGGAAAAACAATTTTAATAAACCTAGATAAAGCCAGAAGCTTTTATATGCAAACACGCTTCCATTTAGTATTTTAAGATAAATATAATGGAAAATCTCCTTTCCAACAATCAGGGACTTCAAACCCCCCCTGTATCTTGAATAATTCCAACTGTTCATGAGTGGTGTGACGGAATTATTTGCAAAAAAGAAGGTAGCAATTTCTATCAGCCTTTGAGATTCCTTGAGCTAATTGTACTATAAGTGAGCAAGAAAACTGATTTTCAGGTTTATGCCTTAAAGGCAGATGACTGTGTGTTTTGAAGCAACAGATCTGAAGATGTGAGATCTAGATGTGAGCAACAGTGCGCTGTGTCATCAAGATCAGTTAAGAAAGATTTAAAACTCTGATATATAGAGTATATTTACTTTACCTTTCTGCTCTGCTTGAACAGCTAGCTTGCAGCCTGATGCTGTATTGACTGTATTAGATCATAAAACCAGAGAAATAAAGGCATTATTGCTATGATCATTATGGATAATATGAATATGTGCTATTATTTTACCAGGCAGAAGCCAACAGAAATTTGTCACTCAAGCTGTTGTGAAGTTAAACAATCAACAATATCGTTGGACAGCTTGCTCAATGATAAACAGAATGCTCTTCAAATCCACACAAAACTGACTGTTTTCCATCTTCCCGCTTTTTAAATTTGGAATTAACATTGTCAGGTATCTGAGTTCCATCATTTTTATGTTCTCTACTTTTATTTCCAAAGCTAATCTCCTCTGTTATAGTACAGTAAATTTAATACAGTAAATCACAGAGAAAATAACTCCTTTCCAACACCATTCTCTTTGCAGGCATGGAGAAGAGGAAAGCTGAATACATACAGTATGTTTGCTTTCCATGGAACCTTACAACCACTTCCATGAAAAGCCAGAGGCACAAGATCTTGTGCGCAGTTATCAGAACTGTAACACAGACTGCGTGCTGCGGCTCACAGAGAGAATGTCCCCTGACAAAATGATGACGCTATAAAAACCCCAGCGAAGCTGCTCTTTCTATAAATATCCCTGCTGGGCCATGTTTATGATGTCGTTTCTTCCATGTTTGGTGCCTCAGGGATATTTCAAAAGCTGGGCCCTGAATGGTCAACAGGGACAGTCTCCGTCTTTCCAAAGGGCTTTTCTGGCATGTCTCCACTTTAGAGGAAGAAAGGGAAAAGTTGTGAATTAACAAAACACAGCTAAATCATATTTTTTATTCTGAGCTTTCAAAAAACAAATCCAGAGGCTGGTACAGAGAGGTACTGTATGTCAGCATATGGGCCAGGAAGGAACAAGTTGTAGTTAATTAGTCTTTTTCTTTAAAAGAAAAAGAAAATGGGGAAGACACACTTCTTCAGGTGTGTGGCTCAACTGATGAGGGCTCTGCAGCAAAAGCACTCTGTGCTTAACTTAACATAGAATTAACCTTTATGTGCAGAAAAACGTGCCACATACAGGTTTGTGAGTGTGATTTTTATTGCACATATGGGAAAGCAATAGGCTCAAAACATATAAGCTCTAATCAAGAACCTGCTGCACTGCCCAGATTCCACTTGGCACTTTTCTTTGTTGATGGCTGTTAACTAAATTTATTATCTCGTTTACTGTGGTCTTTGGAATGTGTACAAAAGTTGAATGATTTGTCTATTTTGAGAAATTTGGAAAAAAGCAAATTCTGTATAAATGATTCATATGGTGAGTTAAAGGTGTACTTTTATAAATGTGCAGTGTGTACTGTACATAAAAACAGCAACACTGCATTTACCCAACACCTAAAGCCCGAACTGGGTAACATTTGAGTGTAATGGGTAATTCTTCTGCTAGAAGAAATTGGGTTAATAGCTTGGGTGAAATGGTGGTGTAGTGGCTAGGATTGCCTTGTCTTGAGGTGCTGTCTGTGTGGAGTTTGTATGTTATCATAGCGTTTGCATGGGTTTCCTCCTTGTGCTCTGGTTTTCTCACACAGTCCCAAAATGTACTGGTATGTAATTTACTTCTGGGAAAATAGGCCCTGGTGTGAGTGTGTTCATGTTTGTGTTTGTGTCCGTGTGTGCCCTGGACTGTGATGGACTGGCATTGCAGGCAGGGTGTACCCCTCTGTACTCCCAATAATGCTTCCCAGCTTAGGCAGGTTCCCCTGTGAACCTGAACCGAATGAGTGGAATAGAAAATAGATGGATGTATGCTTAATAGCTTGGAATAGTCCCTCAGTGTGGATTAGATAGCCAGTACCACATTTAGACAGGAGTGCTGAAAATAACCAGAGAGGCATCCCTTTACAATAGCAGGGGCTTCCTATTTCTCTGCTGTCATGGTCCATGCATGTTCTCTCAAAAACAACACCTAGTGGCAAAAACAACACCTAGTGGCAATGCACAGCAGAGTACAGAGAGGTGCCCTTGAGTCCTGGAGTATGGTCTGGATTTAGTCTGACCACATTCAGTCGGTACTCCAAAAAGGCATAGGCCATCTGTTCTCTGCTCATGTAACTTTCAGCCTGCGGGTGCCCCCCCTGAGTTTTTTAGTACTCATTTTTTTTTCAGAAACCCAAATCACTGGTCAACCCCTTAAGAAGTAAAAAAATACATTATAAACTGAAGGCTTCTCCAGTTTGGGAGAAAAAAAACATATACTGTAAATGCACGACTCAAGTCACTGTGACTTTTGACAAATGAAAGGGTTTATCTAAATTCAATAAGGATCTCCTCTGGGATTTGGAACGCTCAAAATTATAGTGCAGATCAGCTACTACTACCTTATTAAAATATCAAATATCCTTGAATAAATGTATTAACGTGTTGCCCTTCTAGTTGTTATGAAGTGTCATTATCCTCCTGTCTTGATATTTGCTGGGTTCTACATATGCAGGAGATGATCCAAACGGCAGCTGTCTGTCTGACCAGGTGCCACCAGAAGAGAAACGTGATTGAGAAAACCCTGCATGTCAGAACATGTAACACAAGATACACAATAACCCAGGAAGGACCTTTTTTTCTGCATCTGACAGAGTTTATTATTTGATCATTCAAATAAAAAGCCCGCACATGCTGATTGAAATCTATGGAAAACCCAATGCAATATTCCTCACCCTTACAGGAAGGTTTCTGCTCTAATGCTCTTCCATCCATCCATTTTCTAACTGCTTCTAATTCTGGGTCACAGAGACAGATCCTATCTCAGCAGGGTTGGATACAACCTGGGGGGGAAGCTATTCTATTGTAATGCTCTTCCTCTTGCTAGAATGTTTCTGTGCAGAAATGCACACCACTCCAGAAACTACAAAACTGTTAACTCCTTACCCATTTAGGTGTGAAAGTTATGACGTGCCAAAATACATCCTGTTTATGTATAATAATAGCCCAAGTGCATTTAAAAGTATTTTTATTACTAAAGAAAGAAAGCACATGCTTTCAAACTGTAAGGCAGTAGTCTTCCCTGTAAATATCTGAACGCTTGGCTGGGGAATGAAAATAACTGTGAAACAGCCAAAATGGAAGTGGACTGCTCATCTCAGTCCTATGTAGGGAAGTGAGGCCCACAAGTGGTGTCCTGAGAGGCCCTCTTGCTTCCCCAGATGGGCTCCAGTTCAGGAAGTGTCAAACCAATGTGCTGAGCTGATACCACCTTAGAGTTATCCGCTCTGAATTATTGGTCCACCTGTCACATCAATGATGGTAGGAATGTGAGAGGGGCAATCCTAAAATACCGCAGGCCAGAAAGCAACACAGCACCATCACACACTCCAAATACCTATTAATTCATTCCCTCTCAGGCATCATAAAATAAAATAAAAATCTCCTGACCTATCAAAACTCATAAAGCACCCTAAGAAGACACTGCTGCCAATATAACATCTATAACAGCACTGTCAGTACACACACAACAAAAGACAAGCCTTCCTTTTGGGAAGGACCATGTATTTTTCATGATTAGTGAATTTGGGGCAAGAGGATATTTGATCTGGGCAAGATGCAGTATTACATGCTTCATTCAGTTGCTTTTAAAGCACTAAATAACCTGCAAACAACTTATCAGCTTTGCTCTTTGAATATGTGCCACAACAGAACGTATTCCTTTTAGACTTTCGTCTATTCAAGTTCTATTCAGGTTTATAAATGGCATTTAAAGACATTTTCATAAACTGGTGTGTTTTAATGTCAAATTCAGTTTGTGTAGTTTTTACTTTTATTTTTAGACTCTGACCAGTATTCTGTTTTATTGAATTTAGTGAAGAGCTTTGAAACTTTATTTTTAATGGGCAGTACTACATTATATACACTAAATGTAATTTATTATTAATCACAATACTTTTCCCAGAAGCCAATTAACCTAAAAGTATTTATTTGGACTGTGGGAGGAAACTGGAGCATCTAAGGAAAGCAACATAAAGATGGAGAGAACCTTCAGACTCCACACAGAGCACCCCTGGTCTGGAATTAAACCCAATGCCCCAGCGCTTGGGTGGAACCACTGTGCCACTGTTCCACCACCAAGCTCTTAGCATTGTTGTGTTCAAATGACTAGGTGGAATTTTCCCAAGAGTCTGCACAACAGTAAGAATGCTCCATTATCGGGGTGTATGACAGCCACTTCCACCTGTGTCTGTACATCTTTAATTGATAACTAATGAGGAGTTGTTTAGAAAACTATGGGAAATCAGCATTTATCCCAACTGATAAAGAATTCTGTTGGAACATTTCTTGAAACTAATACATGTAGAAGAGATTATGTTTAAAAAATAAATAACAATTGACTGCAGAAAACAGTTCAAAGCACGCAATTGAGGTAAATTAAGAATTCAATCCTATTAACCAATTAAGAGCTGAGATGAAGGCATATGGGGGCCTCCGGGTACAGGATTAGGAAACAGAACTCAGCTACAAGCTGCTCGGTGCTTCATTTCTTTCATTGAACCCATTTTAATCTTTATCATATTATAATTACCCCCCCATGCACAGTTGTGACAAGAGGATTGAATAAACCCACTTACCCACATACTGTAAGTATCTTCTGCAAATTCAAAATTCTGTAAAATATATATTGCATTGAAATAGAAATTCAGCAGGAGTACAATACTTGCAACACGATGGTTAATTCCAAAACCCAGCAGTACTAATTTCCCAGAATTTGAGTCTATTCATATGTTTTACAGTTCAGCCTGTAGTACTGGAGGTACAGTACCTTACATGGCTTGCTCATGCTGATAAATGGGTTGTCAAAATCAATACAGCGAAAACAGCTAACACCGGTTTCTCATCACCTCCCTTCAACATAGTGAAAGGAATAACAAAAAAGGACAAATAAACATCACGTATATAGTTTTGTGTTCAGTTTTTATTCCTGTCATAAATTCCATCGACTCTGATGTGGAACACTACAAGAAAATGAGTCATGCTGGTGAAGCGTAGCCAATAACTAGTGTCACAACATCTAGGGGAAAAAGAGGTTTATAATTGAATTTCTGAGCAAGCAGGATTAGGAGAGCTTCTCTGAAGGCCTAGCAATATGGATAGCACCAGGAGTGAGTCACACACGGTACAGAGTGTGTATGTGTACACTTCCACTACGGCTGCAGAAATGAGTCAACTGCAAGCTGTAACATTACAGACACAAGTAATGCAAGAAACACAGCTCATCTCTCTGATTTTGTGTATTATAGAACATGTAACAACTAATTCAGCACCTACTGTACAAATGCTTCATTTTGAGAATGCTCCCACCATTAGCTACAGTACATGTGCTGCATCATGGCAGCAAATTGCCTGACATTTACCGTGCAATGATGTGTATTCTGGAGAGATACACAGCAATAAAACTATTGCAAAATATGCAATGAAGGAAACAATATGATAAAGATGGAAAGATACTTCATTTCAGAAACTTTATTTTCAAATGAAAAGTAAACACCCTTTGCTTGATAATTAGAGGACCAGTATCATTACACAAGCAGAATATCTCAGCACAGAAGCTGACAGTGCCACGCTCTTCCTCCCTGAATAGTCAAATTGATACTCAGTTTTGTGCAAAGTTAACCAGATTCATACTGTGCCCCATCACTGAGAATGGTGCTGCATCTCTCTTTATAAGACAGAAAAGCAAAAAAAGGGGGAGCTGATAATGTTTGAGAGAAAGAATTCCTTTCAAGCGTAACGTTTAAAACCAGTTTTTGAGCTGAAAGACATTTTCATATGAAGGCTGATATGCTGCATAGTTCATACTACTGCTTCACAGCCCTGCGGACCTGGGTTCGATAGCAGCTTGGGGAACATGTTTATGTGGAGTTTGCATGTTCCCCAATGATGGGTTTATACTAGGTGCTCCAATTTTTCCTCTCCTCCCAATGACATCTACGTTAGGTTTAATTGGTTACTCTAAGTTGTCTCTTTCCAATGGAGGGGCTCTAAGGGAATTTCATGTTTGGGTGGTATTCCAAATACAGTCCAAACAGGCTGTGCAATTCATCCACATTGGCTGTTCCTCACATCTGCCTTTACCTGGTCGCCAAATGTCTTGGAGAATGTGCTGCCTGTGCATCACATCTTCCATCATGGAGACAACTTTGGATCTCAGCTTAGTCAAACATCTTTACAGAATGTTACTTTGATTTTGGCATGCGGACCAAGACGATTGGAGGTCTCATTCAGCTGCAGCCTTCATCTGCTCAAACAGCCCTTGGGACATTCCAGGTGGTTCATCTTCTTCCTCCTGTTCACAGTACCTAAAAAGGCTCCAGAACTGGAGGAGTCCTTCCCTTCTTTGTTAATGCTGCCCCTTCCTTACTCACTCCCAGGTTCCAAAGCAGGGACAAGGGAGTGGGATATGCATGGGTTTAAAGAGAAACAGAGCACCATAAGACATATGGTCTCCTCTCCCCTGTTCATTCAATAACCAGTAGTCTGTCTGTTTCACTTCATTCAAATTCCTCTAAAACAGGCTTCTGGATGTGGAGAGAAGCACAAACCCTGATCTCCCTTACTGCTCTAAAACCATGAGACACCAATGGGCTGAATAACATGATTTTGTCTAATAGTGCCATTTAACTGAGTTTGTTTACTATATGTGACATGGAAAGTTGCTACTGGAGGATTCAGGGATGATTTCCTTTCCACATGAACACCCCTACAGCAGGACGAGCAAGGAAGAGGCCAGATGGCCAACTCACTAGAGATTAAGGTAAAAGCCTGTGTCAGTGTGGCCTGGTGTCATATTATAATACTGTTGCTCTTAAACCCCTGGCACTGTCATCTGACAGCCTAATGAACACTTCAACATAACAACAAATTGCAAGAGGCACTGCACAGTTGTGAAGAATAAAGGCCTGTATTTATCCATGCCAGGTGCAAGACCAGTCTCCATAACAATGGCCTGTGAACAGGGCCTTACTGAGAGCCTGCAGAGGCAGCTCTTTGTCTGGGGGAGAGTAAGGTGGAATGGGGGCTGTGTGTGTGATGATTGTGTGTCCCTTATTGTTTAACAGACAGATAATGAGGGGCACATCATCTTTCCTTGTTTAATAAATTTACATGATTATGATTTGTTGAAAACAATCTGTTTTAATATTTGCTTATAAAACAACAGGGTTTTAACAGTACCCAAAGGCTTAGGTTCATCAAGAATATTGTTTCCTCCTAAGTATCAAGTTGTTGTTTCACTCATCATGCAATTTCAAGGCATTGAGAAATGGCATATAAAACAAACTGTGAAAGTAAATTATTGATTTGAAAAGTGAACCTTTTAAGATGCCTTTCACTATGCTGAAGGTAATCATTTGCCTTTCACTGAATCTCAACACTCTGTTGCAGGTTATTTATTTTTTTGTTAAAGCTGGAATCATAAAGCATTATCATGCAAAGAAGAATATGATAAACAAATTAAACTGCTGGTGCATATTTCTCCTGAAACCACTAAACTAAACTGCTCCAGCTACGGTGTTCAAGGGAACGTTTCCGCAGGTCTTTCCTCCCGGCGGCTGTCAGGGTGTATAACACTGCCCTAGGCTAGGACTGTTAGCCTTTCATTTGCTCCTCTATGGACAACATGTTTACTCCATTGTACTTTTTGGACAATCAGTCTGTATAAACCTATGCACATTTTGCACATTTTTGTTTTTACAGTGACTATGACCAGCACATTTTGCGCACACCTATGTATTTATTTATATTTATTTTTTTGTCTTTTGTTTTATAACTATTCTGATGTCTGTTTTGCTTGTCTTGGGCTGGACTGCTGTAACACATCAATTTCCCTACGGGATTAATAAAGTATTATCTATCTAAACATACCATAAACACTGAATATCAGATAGGTAACACTTTTCACCTTGTCTGACTTACATTATCATCTAAAAGCTAAACCGCTAAATAAAAAAAACAGCCAAATAAAAGGCTGGTTAACTTAGAATATCTATCAGAAGGAACCATATTCATATTTTCTCAGTGCATGGCACAAAGGTATTAATACTTCAGAAGCAGACAGCTCTTGGTTTGAATTTCAAATTAACTGTAATTGCTTTTTCAGTGGGTTGCCTTGCACCAAATGAACAGCGGTTATATCTATTTATTACTTGAGCGCTTGTGATTTAATTACTTCCAATGCTGTGAACATTACTGCTAAAATTAAAGCCAGCAAGAAACTTCGGCAGCTACTGCAAGCAGAGGCAAAGCCAGAGAGGGCTGTGTTCTGTGACACTGCAGCCCTGCCTCGAAAACAAAAGGCAACGTGCATAGACAAGGGAACAAATCTATTTTTGGGCTCCCCGCAAGAAGTACACAGGGCCAAGCAAAGGGGCGCCTCTCGAGCTGTTAACATTTACAAATGATAAGGGTACACTAGTGTCTTGTCATGAGTGGTAAAGCCCTTCCCCTCGCCAAACTCATCCCAGAAATCACTGTGGCACACTCCTGCAGGGTTGGGGCCTGGCGCTGCGCAAGCACTGCTGAGCGAACCGTGCCTTTGAGATGCAGTGGGAAGACAGTCCTCGCTGTGCCGGATCAGATGGTTATCGGTGCATCAGCCTTGTTTGGAAACCACAAAGTAAAAAGCAAAATCGCTAACCATTATGTTTCCCTGCCTGTCTGAACCATTAACATGGCGTCGATCCTAAGGACCACTTGCATTGAAGTGAACCAGACACAGAGCAATACAAATGGAAAGATTACGGATATATAAACATAGTGGATCTGTTCTGAAGCTGCCACTCCTTGACAGACGGGGGTTTATTTTCATTGCTTCAGGCAGTTCCTGTACTAAAACTTCTTTGTTTCTTCAAGGAGCCTGGGGATAATATGATAAACCCAGTGGCAACAACACTAAACACTAAAAATGACAATCTGAAAATCAGATACATAAAACCCCCGATTTCTAAAGTTACCTAAACTATACTCTATGTACAAAAACACAAACTGAATCCAACAGTAATTTACTTTGACCTATCCACGGGCAGCCATTTGTCTTGCTGAAACAAGAGCAGGACTTGCATGACTCCTAGGTGCAATTTAGAAACTGTTCAAAGAGGGCACTGTTTCCTCAATAGTTCAAAAAGATCAGCCATTCCAAGACAGCAAAGTCCCCTCTACACACAGTGGCCTTTCAGATCTTTCTTTGCTCTGCTGCTGTCTTGCCTTAAAGTTTTAAATTTCTAAGAGGTTTACTGAAGTGGTCTTTGTGCTAATGACATTTCAACTCTGACCCCCAGAGCTGTATTTATTTGTCCTTGGCTTATGTTTTTATCTGATTCTAAAAACAAATCATACAGTACTTTTAATGGTTTCAGGACAAATAGTGGTGCATTGTGCCATCTAAACCTTTGGGTGTCACAATCCATTAATCAAGGTTATACCTACAGTAAATAACTCAACTTTACAGTCCTGATCACTATACAGTCAGCCATACAATTTAGTGGCAATTAAGCCACATGCAATTCTATTTAATGCTGAAATCAATAGCATGAGTGATACCACAATTGCTTAATTGAGAAATGCATAAAGAGTAACAGGACATGCTATGAAATTTGTTTTGACAGTGGACAGTATTATGTCTGCATGGTATTAAAAAGTCCTAAAACCGACTGATGTGTGATAAGGGTACACTAGTGTCTTGTCAAAAACTGATTGGATGTTATTGCGCACAGTAGACAGTCTCTGCTGAGCCCCTAGTACGACAACGTTGCTACTCTATCAGCTTTCTGGCAGTTCTAAAAGCCTAATAAACCTGTCCCTGGAAAGGAAAGCAAACAGAAGAAATGTTGTGACAGACTGAATTCATCTCCCTGAAGAAAGGTAATGTACAGGTGGTTTCCCGAGACGCAGGACTGGGGAACTGCGTGTTAGTACTGTGTGTACGTGTGGGTGTGAACACTGGTTTGTGGCAGGACACGGGCAGAGAAACATCCTCATCAGCACATGAACTCTGTCCTCTGCTTGATCTAATATCCTTCTGGATATTAATAAAAAAGCTGGACGATAAAGAGACAGATTAAGAGAAAAAAAATTGCAAATGTTTTTCAATCTTTTATTACCCTAGATAATTTCTGCCAAGACTGTATATATAATAGCACACATAATAAAAAAGATTAAACCTTTTAGATTAAATAAACTGATACTGTAGAATTGACTAAGTCAAATTTACACACTTTTTTGGTCAAGTGTAAAAATATAAGTAAAAATAAGTAGTCTTAAAACACTCAAGACATCCTACATTAATTTTTTTAACAGATGTTTTAAACAAGCCAATTTATTATTGCTAAGGGACACAACTGCTGCAAAAATGCTAATCTTGATTGATTTTCAACATTCCATATGCAGTGTAATATTGTGCTGACATGTTTAGCTCTTGGTGGCAATGTTGGTAACCACACCTTTCAGAGTTCTTGTAATTTTGGTTTAATTCTCGACTGAGGTGCTCCCTGTGAGGAGTCTCCATATTCTGTGTCTGCATGGGTTTTTGCTGAAGCAGTTTTATGTTTTTAGTTTTATGCCACCTCCCACAGGCATGCTGGCTAGGCTGATATCTATAAATTGTCCCAGTGTGTGCCCTGTGGTGGACTGGTGACTGATCAAGGGTATAGTCATATCTTATCCTCTGTGTTTCCAGAATAGGCTTAGGTTGCCATGATCCTTACCAGGAATAAGCAGCTTTCTGACAATTGATGGATGGAAGTTTACCATGTATTTATGATATTACTTTATCGATCCATCTTGCTGAGAGCTAGATGTGGCTGCCAGTATAAGTATAATAAATGTGGAATTTCCTTTGGTTTTGATGTTGATAATCTGAAAGACAGAAAGACTCCATAGCATTGCGGGGTTATCACATCGTTACTCAACAGCTACTCCAGGGATCTGAATTTCTTCACACTTTTAGGTCTAATATAAATATGGAAGCAAAGGATGTGTCTGAAAATTAATCCCACCTA
This sequence comes from Lepisosteus platostomus, assembly GCF_059453375.1. Classification (NCBI taxonomy): domain Eukaryota; kingdom Metazoa; phylum Chordata; class Actinopteri; order Semionotiformes; family Lepisosteidae; genus Lepisosteus; species Lepisosteus platostomus. The sequence continues at coordinate 34,764,482 of NC_142621.1, forward strand.
ACAGCTGTTTGTGGTGTTTACCAAAATGATCTCACCTTGGCAAGTGTCATCCAGGATCCTCCAACCAATACCTTTTATTTATTTCCTCTGAAGAGGAAAAGTAAATATCTATTTTTCTGTACAACAGTCAGGCACAGTATAAGAATACAGACTAAGCCTGTATTGGAGAATAAACAACCAAATCACAGCATTATTTCATTCTTAAAGCATCCAAACATAATTCTGAGAATAATGTAAAACTTAAAAGCGTAACATCTCAAACAACATGAGGCAGACTTATTTCAGCTATGTGACCTTTTAATTGTTTCAAGAGCTGTAGAATACAAGCTTGTTGCACTTTGTGAAGCTGTTTTACCAAAGCAAAGTCCCACATGCTTATTTCAATCATCTTTTCTTCACAGAGAAATGTACATAAGCAGCATAAAATCAGCCAGTTTGTGTCCACAAGATTTCCCCACATATACAGTATCTTGCTGGAACAATTGGAATTCCTTAGCAGTTGTAACATAAAATACATTAAATACAATTTAAACAGATTAATTAAAATAAATCATAAATATCAAAGCTAGTGTAACACACTGATATAGTTTATTACCTTTTTCTGATGTAATTTCATTTGACTCTAATAAGGTACTTTGGCTGGAAACAGAAAAGCACTATAAGAGGAAGTAAAGCAATGAGGAAATACAGAAGTTGTCCAAGACTGGAAGATAAATGAAAAGACATTACTTCAGTGATCACACAATTCTTTTCTGGCAATTCCCTTAGTTTACAACTAGGTTATCAATAATCCAGGGTACATAGTTGACAAATAGTTGACTTTCTCCTTTCTTTAAAAGTAAATTAAGAAGCATATTGATAATAAAGAATTAGAGCAAATATAGTATTTGGCAAAGTATTTTCTTTATAAGTAGTAGTCCCACATTCCTACAGTGAACAGCTGCTTAAAACCATATTAATTCAACTTTTAATCACAATGCTCTGAGGTAGTCCTCTATTATAAGCACCTATCTACATGCATACTGTATGTCCATATAAAGACAAACAGCATATACCATGAAAAATACATTAGATATTGCATCCCTTAATAGACAAACATTTTTGTTGTGATTCCCATGTAACAGCTCATGCTTTCCACATGAAGCTTTTTAAAAATTCTAAACAGTATTCCAAACTTCCCCCATTCAACTTCAAGAACAGAGCTCCCTTTGCTTTCAGTAACAGTAAGATATCATTTTAAGTCAGCAAGGTAGATACTTTGCATATTAATACCTCTCGACATACATTTACTTTTGATATCATTTACTTTGAAAGGAATTATTTAATACATTAACACAGACCTAGAATTTGTCGCCATCTGGCTGGACTGAACCTCTGCAGGAGTTCGTTGTCTTTGGCAATATTTTCTGTTTGAACAGTTACCCCACTTCCCTATGGTGAACAGTTGTTGCTTACAGAAAAACATGTCAACCAACGGAGGCCACTGTTTACATGTTTAGCAAGACCCATGCAGGTGCGCTTCTATTTTCATGCCAGCGTTGCAGACCAAGTGGAAAAACCAGCCTGTGCAAAGGTTTTCCGACCTCTCAAGTGCATATTGCTTACCAAAATATATTGGTTCTCAGGGTGGTAAGCTGGCTATTGTTACTGTGCTGTTCTTAAAAACATCAGAATGTGTCTTTGTAATAATAATAGCCTCCAATCCAGGGTGTATTTTGCCTTGAATCTGTTACATGCTGAGACAGGCTCTGGCTCCCCCACGACACTAAATTGGATGAAGCAGTTAGAAAATGAATGGCTCATAATAACAACATACTGCGTTTTAATTTTAATTTATTTTTACCTCTTTAATAATTTAATTGACAATAATAATTTAGTGTATACGCTCTTTTCATTATAGCAGATCCCAAAGCACTTTGAATGGTACCCTCTTCATTAATTACTGCAACTGCAATTGATGCAGATCTGATGCTCAACTGAGACAATTTCAAAGATTTGATTAAGGGAATTGTTCAAGCCCAGAGAGGAATTTAGCCACATGGGTAATACCCATATTTCAACAGTGTCATTGGTTCCTTAATGACCAGGAAGTCAAGACTCCAGTTTTACATTCCATCCAGTACACTTTCATACAGGATAACATCTCCTACAGCATAGTGTGCTCAGTCACCATACTGGGCGATTATGGTGTAAACTTCCAATCCCACCTTAACTAAACAACCACAAAAAGTCAAACAGTCAACCACACTCATCCGGCAAAGAAACCAGACATGTTCATTGTTGACAGTGAGAAACACATTGGGAAATCAGTGACATCTGGAGTCTCTTGGCATGGCCAGCTCAATTCATCCCTTATTTCGCTACAGTCACTGCTCCACGGAGTAAGCTCACCAGAAAGAGACTTTGCATGGTACTAGCACTAGGCTCAACACATGAATTGTGGTCCACAGAGAAGAGTGACACCTACTGGTCCAATGACTGTAATGCTTTTTACAGCAGTATGGAAACAATGTAAAATGTTAAATGTGAGTGCACAATAAACGTTCACTCTGTTTCCCTTGTGCTAATTCCCATATAAAAAGCAAACATTACGCTGGTAACAATCACGTGAAACATTTTTTAGCTGTCACATTGCAAAACAGAATTTATACTGTACATGAATGTGAGTAGTAACTGTGGACATTTTCCAATCCACTCTGTGATGTGGTGTTGCCCCCCAATGTTCTGTTTTCCCCACATTGGAAAAGCTAAATGCTCTCTTCTTACACCTTGATGAATACATGATATGATCTTGACAGAAAATGATAAACATGCAGATGAGAATTTCTCTGAGAAAGAACTTGCAGTACAAAGTGTTTCAGAAAAGCTTCATAACATCCCACTGAAAACCTTGGTGACTATAAAAAAATAATCAAAATAAATGCTAACATTTTGTGTTTTGTGATACAGATGCAGAATGTAAACTATTGGTGTGGAAACTGTAAAGAACAATATCCCAGTCGTGGAGAGCTCCCTGCCAAAGGTAAACGATATAAAGTGGTGGAGAGCTAAAACTGCTAAAGAGTTACAAACATTTCCACATGTGCAATCTGTTTATGCTGTTAACAGATCACAAAACATTCAACTATATAAGGAACAATTCCAGGTCCATACCACCTGCAACCTTTGAACCCTGGTGACTATGAATTTAATCATGGAACTTCATAGTTAAATTCAGAAAATGCTCAGCTAGCCTAGTTGATTACATAGGAATAAGTAATAGGTTTATTTCATGCTGAAAAGAGAAGAAATAAAATGTTGTGGCTGTGGATGTAACAGAAGCCGGTCCAGACTGCCATGAAGCATAGTTCAGGACCCTATGCAGACTGTATAATCTGGAAGTGGAGAAGGTCAACAGTGAAGAGACAGAGGATCAGGACGGGTTTATAGAAAGGGGGGTGCGACGGCGGAGATCCAGTGCTCGAGGGGTGTGGCAAAGGCAAACTGATCCAGACAGACCAAGGGGGAAATCCAGGGCGCAGTCCAGAGTCCAGGAACCGGGGGATCCATCCAAGACGAGACAAACAAGGTTAAAATCCAGGACGGAATCCGGAACAGGTACAGGGAATAAAACCAGGGTAACGAGGCCAGGCGCTCAGAGCCCTGGACTCAGATGGTCAGGACACTGTGCCTATGCCGTCGGGTCTCTCCTGGACCTGCTGATAGGCGGGCTTCCATTTCCCAAAGCTGAGCAAGGCATAGCAGGAGCACCAGCCTTAAATTTTGATGGACAAACAGGGGACAGGTGCATGTAATGAACTAAAATACGAAAGGGTCTGAGCACCCTTAAGAGGAGGGATGAGGATCACAACAGCAGTGCCTTCTTCAGGTGTAAGCCTTACACCAGAAGAAGGCTCCACAGCCAAAACGTTGCGTTTTCTTTCTCCTCTTTTCAGCATAGAATAAACCTATTACTTGCTCCTTTGCAGCCTATGCCTGCAGATGCAGCTATCCTGAACTACAGTTGATTACATGTCATACTATCTCACTGTATCCTAACACTGATTCCTGACAGCACAAGGGCAGCCAAAGTGGCATAGAAATACTGTATGTTTACTTCATTATTCAACATGACATCCCCAAAGCTATGATATCAGAAGAAAAGCAGCAAAAGACTCAAGGAATCAAGGCCTCCAAGAGGTCAACAACCTTCTCCAAATCAATTCTTGGCTGACCAACTTGATGAGCTCCAAATCAAATCCCCAAATCAATTCTTGGCTTGGATCACCAGCATTATATCCAATGATGGTGTGCTGGAGCAAGAGCTTTGTGTTTGCAATGAGTTTACAATGTCACCAAACAATGATATTGTAATTCAAGGCTACAGAATTATATATTTTTGTTCATTGCTTATGCTCAAGCATAGCTCAAATAAAGGACTTTAAGGAAGAACATTGAACTGCCCAGAAACAATGTTGTGGCATCCAGATATGGTGTGAAATATCCATAGCATTTCAAGCCACTGTGCTGTAGCCCATTCTGAACTTCCAGAAGCAGCATGGCACAATGTCAATGACTATAGTCCTAAACCCAAAGTAGAATATTTGTTCATTGTTGAGACATTCTCCTTCTACATAGCAGTAGACATTCTCTGGTCCATTTCAGCCACTTTATTCATTCCCATCATTATGGACAACATCATTTCCATGTTTTAGGTTTTCTGGAGGACTTGAATGTTGACATACCCATAATTTAGCAAAGTATCCAATCCAGAAAATTTGTACAGAAAGATCATAACTCTGGCCACAATCCACTACAAGTGCAGATTCACATGAAGTAAATTTCTCTGACTTGCTGGAATGCATTGAGTTCCATGGGGACAACAGGCACAGCCTTTATTTTGTTCTATACCACACAGCACTACTGTGACATCACTTGCAGAACTGGCACATATTATGAAACTGGGTACCAAGATTCTTGCACTCGACACCACAAGGTCGGCAAAGGTGACAGTTCCCTTTGAGAGAAAGCACACTGGCAAAGCAGGAATGAAAGCACATTCTTACTCCAGTGAACATGCCTGCCGCTCTGACACCTGGCGATTCTGTATTATTCCGGCAAAATAAGAACATTTCCACTTCATTCAGCCCCAAGCTGTGTATTGTGATTAATGTCAAAGGCTCCGGGATTACAGCTATGAGCTATACTCTGTATATCAGACCACAGACAACCTCCCCCTTACCTTCATGCCTATGAGTGACTTTCTCTAACACTTACACAGAAAGAAAAGGACGATGCACAGAGCTCTGACGCAGTTTCTTTAACTATCACCCATTCGTAGTTGTTGTAACAAAAAGAGGTTAGACATTCTCTCATGCTCAAGGTTACATTTAAATGTTATTTGTTGCTCTGAAGTTTCATTGACATATTTCAGATGGTTTATTGTTTAAGATTTGATAATCAGTTTGCAATGTTTGTTTTTTTCCCCAATAAAGATAGCCAGTCATTTAAGGTTACATTTGGTAAACAGTGTGCCTGCTATAAAAAAAAGTGGAGCATTGTAATGTTTTGAACTGCGTCAGTGTAATTACGACGGTAGTGATTTACAGCAGTATCAAATTACAGGGCACAATGAAAAATGTTAAGTGTGGATGCGCAGTCAGCAACTCTTTCTGCTTCCCATTTTTACACATATAACCAAGCAAACTGACCACTGACCAAGCCCAGCCTTGCTTAGTGTCTGAGATACTAACAATGTAAAGCTACATGGTGGTGACACTGCTCTCAAGATGTTCCACACATGCAGATGTTTCTTTTTTTCCTTCAAATTCAACAATTTAGAGCTTGATTGACAACACACTGCTATCACAAGAGTCAAGAGAGAAATGTGAAATATTTAAATGAGAGGAAACGCATTTTAATCTTCACATGAAAAAAATAATACAGTCCCAAGTCTAGAAATGCACAAACCTTTTCAGAAGGAACGGTCTTTCAAAGAAATGAAAGCAACAGACAATTCTTTGTAACCATCCCTAAAGCCTTTCAACAGCTCAACATGGGTATTTGTTAGAGAAGGAGGATAAAACTGTGCAAAGACCTGTTTAGTAAAATAAAAACAACAAGCTGAGAAATTACAAACTAATACTTAAAAACATCAAATAAAATGTCTTTATGTCTTTTGAAAAATAAGTAAAAAATAAACAGGAGCAAACAGGGCTTTGAGTCATGTCCCCTCCAATGGTCTTACTGGACTAGGATATGAGAATCTTTCCCATTCTTTATATTTGAATTTCAGCTTGGGAATTTTCACAGGGGCCTCATATAGTCCTGTGCTTGATTTGATTGAAAGGGGGAAGAAGTGAAGATTTGAATAGAGCAGGGTGCCAACAACACCAGACAGGGCAAGCAGAGCACAGATATTAGACATGTTACCACAACAAAACAAGTAGTACTCTGTGGAAATTAGGACGTGGTTGTAGTCAACCACATTGGTTTGTCCGTACATTCCCCTTCAGCTTGCCTATGGAAGCCTGGGTCTAATTACTAGGAATGTTACAACACCACCCCCTAAATACCCAGCCATATAATTTCACTTGCCGTGAACTGGATCTAGTAAATAAAAAGTTGAAATTTCACAAAAATCTGTTGCTTCAAGACTGTAGCAACACTTTCTCTTATTCAGAAACAGAAATCAGTCTTTGTTGGCAGTTAATTTGGTAAACTTCCATCACTAGTGGAACACAAGGTACATTGCCCACCGCAACAAAAATGTTGCAAACGTTACAACAGGACCCACAGTGGAAATGCCAAACACAGAAGAAAATGCCATAATCCGAAACTAGAGAGGCAGCCCTGAACAGGATCTAACGGTTATCTGAAACCACACAATAATAAGAATTAGTCATTTACCAGCCACTTGTTTTCATTGCACAGACTAGAGGGTGAGCTGTGGTGCTGCTGTTGCAGAGTCAGTGACGAAAGGAACAGCCTGATGTCTCATCTGAAGGGCTGAGCACTGTGCTGTTCAAGACCGTAAAACCATGGCTTAGGCTGAGAACCTCTTGGTAACAAATTATTTTCTTTAACCACTGGAACATAAACCTGGAGCAAACTTTTTTTATACATATTTTGTAAATATAATCTTGACTCTTGGGTTCAATGACAAAACTGATGTTAAACAAATGACAAATTGAGGCTTTTTTTACTGACATCTCAGGAAGCACACACATGAATTGTATCAGGCAGAAGTCATGTCAGATGCATTGCTTGTACCACACACATTTCAGTTTTAGTTAAATGCATATTGACTGGTCTTTCAAAACACTACTTTTAGTATTACAGAAGTCCACAGAGAACGAGAATTAGTGGTTCTAGAATTTACTGTTAATGGATTTAGAAGTTCACTGAAATACAAATGTCGTAATTAAAGTGCAGAAAGAGCCTGCAGAGAGGATTATGACTCTTGTCTTCCTGCTCCAGCAATAAGAATAGAAATGGAAAACAAGACAATTCCCCAGGGATACAGATTTCTCTGAACAACATTGTTATATCAGGTAGCACATACGTCTTTAATGCATCCATTTACAAGGAAATAAAAAATGTTTGGCAAAATCTTACATGAAAAGAATGCTGTAGTATAATACAAGGTCATAAAACATCTGCGTAGTCTGGTTGACCTGTGTGCTGATATTCCTTCACGGCTGCAGATAGATTTTTCTGGTTTAAGCAGCCTCCTGTTTTCCAGTTGGACATGTGAATCTTTCCCAGCTTCCCAGAAATAGCAATGAGGGCATCATTATTCCCTCCTGCTACCTCTCCAGTTGAAAGTGGTTTCCTTTTTTCTGTTATGTACTCTACCAAGTCTGCTTCTGTAGAAGGTCGTATGGGAAAACAGTGAACACAGGCCCCTCTGTGGGCTCTTGGACAGCAAACACACAGTGGGTTAATGGAGCAGCTTGGTGTGAGCAGTTTACAATTGGCTTTGGAAAGAAATTGGATTAAAACTAAAGACTGCTCATTGTTCCCTAATTGGTAGTGACAAGCTCTCATCAGTGAATTAAGGTAAGGACCACAGGTCACAGGGACAATAAACACCAACGGCTCCTCACAGCAACCATGGGACAATTCAAACTTTGTTTTTTAATTAACGTCGGCTTTATAAGCAAAAACCCACAAAGCATGAGGAAGTAAAAACCGTCTGGATATTGGACTGTTAATTTTCTGAAGTCTGCATTTGCAGTTCTTTATGGGTTACTGTGTTTGGCACCTCAATATACCAAATTCCTTCTCCATGTTTGTCACAAAGTTCACCTGCATTGGTCATTGTGTCAAAAACCTGACCATTAAAAACCTTGCCCACTAAACTGAACAAAATCATTATTAAATAATTAATGTAAACAATCTAATACTTCACATCAGTCATCTCATAGTGGCAAATAAACAGTTGCACATACCAGTCTGTGAATGAAACAGCAATTAGAGTAATTGTTCTTAATGAAAAGAGCTATTGTAATGAGCACTTAGGACAGGTGAAGAACAATGACTTTGGTTACAGTCAGGCAGGGCAACAGCAGGCCAGATAAATGCTTCTGTTCTTTTAGCTTTAAGGTCATCTGTGTCATTCCTGAACAGCTTTTGCCATCCATCTGCAAGTAACCCCGCCATCAATCCACCAAGCAGGTGTTATTGTCCAGAGTCCCCTTAATGTATTCCATCTCAAAGGGCTATACTTGGAAATCCACTGCTTCTTCCTTGCTGAACATACTGAAGATCTGCGAGTTTAACTGTGGGTTTTCCAAGACCCCACAGAATCACTGAAGTACAAGGTAGAACCCTGCACTCTCCTGTGAGTTGGGAGAGCAACTCAAAATTAATAATAATGAAAACTTAAAATAATTTGATATCACATAACTTAACAAATTTCACATCACATAGTTAACAAATGCTGTATGTGTGCTAAAATATTTTACAGATATTTATTGATATGATATGGAGCAAACAATAACCTGGACAAGTTCATGCTGACCTCCTGTGGAGTGCACATGATAAGGACCAGTAGTTTAAGAGGCAGATGGTAAACCTTTAAATCTGTAAAATCCCCACAGGATGAAACATTCTGTATTTTCAGAAATTGCACTGTATATAAAATGTGTGTAGATTCCACCTTGCAGTTAAAAAAAATTGCTGTATGAAAAATGAGCAATCCATGAAACTGCTTTTACCATGGCTTGAGTGGAATATTGATTAGGATTTTCACAGTGTTTGTAGTGAGATAGGCCTCAATTTTTTAAAGTCCTGTCTGTGCCTCTTATCCACTCTTGCTGTGCTCTTTATTCCTGGTATTTCAGGGCTTCCACCTACCTACTAGGGGTCTGATGTGTCCTCACTACACAAATCCATCAATAAAAGCACTTGAACAGTCTCTCATCCCTCACTTTTCTCTAAATGCTTCCTGAGTTCCTCAGAAGAGCCAAGCTGAATGGCCTTGTTCCTTGAGCTTCACTCCAATGGCTGCTCACCAACATTACAAGGAAGTTTTCTGTCCTCACATATAGTCATGAACTATATATATATAGTAATGTTCTGGAGAAACTCAAACAAAGGAGTTACACAACCACAGGAAGTGAACATGCCAGATTCCTAATTTAACAATTAGCTTCCATCCTCCATGTTATAACCACTCCATCCAATACAGGACTACAGAGGTGCCGGGGCCAATCCTGGCAAGCAACAGGTGCAAGGTGGGATACACTCTGGATGGGACAGCAGTGATAATGGAATTTCACAAGGTAAATGGTCCAAATGATTTATTTGTTGGTGTCTTCATTTCACACTACCTCAGGATTGTTTTCATTCTTTATATTCATTTCTATAGGATCAAATTCACAAAGCATTTAGCTACTGGACTATGTCAGACCTCATAAAATATAAAACAGTATATTCCACTTTAACACTTAAAATACAATTAGAAATTTGCAATATTCATAATTGCTGTTAATTCTGCCTCTGCTAAAAATGAAAGCGTTTTTTATAAACCATTGTTTTATGTGCTTTGCAAATGAGACAATTTTTTTGAGCTTTTCAAAGTTTCAAAACTTGTAGGCCTGAGTCTTCAATTTCTCATTTGCACCCCTTCCAAAATTACATTATGCATTGAGAGTGCCAACTTAACTTATAGTGAAAGTAACATTAACACACCTTTCACAAAAGAATGCAGAGCACAGTTAAGAAGAGCAAAATGTTCCCTTTTGAAAAATATAGCCCCATGCAGAGAGAGCTGGCTTGCCTATAGCACAGGCCAGGAATGTTTTAAAGACAACATATTTTCTTTCTCCAATCCATTGTACTATACAAAGACATCCATGCATTAACTTGACAAACCCTAATTGTTTTTCTAAGACCTTGGGCACATTGCCTACACAGGCACTGCATATGCACTCATCCATTATTCAACTGCTTGGGCACTGCATTCTGAAAGACCTATAATGTATTCGATGCTGTTTTATAAAATGCTAATGCTATCTGCTTTCAGGACAAATGGGCTGAAGAGATATTAGTTTCAATCAACAATAGCATGTGTGTGAGCACAACAGCCAGAGTGCAGGCATTTGATGGCCTCTGAGTGCAAATATACTTTTAAAGTAAAAGCTTCTTTAAATCTAACCAATTTGTTTTATTTTGAGCAATGCAGTACTCAGTTATTTTTTAAATACAAGGAGAAGTTACTCACTCGTTGTCTAGGCCTTCCAGTCTGCATTAAGTTAGAAGTGTCATTTACATACCATTTCCTCATTATGTGTGAGAAATGTAACTAGGATGGGTTTTAACAGCCAATGTCATGTAGTAAAACATGGTAAGAAGCTGGAAAAAATTCTGTAAAAGTACAGAAAAGAAAATTAAGTCCACCTAAACAAGTCATTAGCTTATACTGCAATCCATCCATCCATTTTTTTTAACTGTTATCCAATACAGAGTTGCGGGAAGCAGGAGCCTTTCCAGGCAAGCAATGGGCAAAAGATAACGTACACCCTGGACGGGACAGTAGTCCATCACAGGGCACACACTGACTCAGGTGTGCACACACCCATACCAGGGCCAATTTTCCCAGAAGCCAATTAACCTACCTTTATGTTTTTGAGGAAACAGGAGCACCTAGAAAAAAAACATGCAAACACAGAGAAAATACAAATTCCAGACAGACAGCACTCTAGGAACGCATAGAGGGCCCCAGCACTGCAAAACAGCAATGCTAATCACGGCACTTATACTATAAGTGTTGCCCTATACTATAATTGTCTGTAATAAAATAAGTTTTGCTGAGTGTGTCTGGAATTGGCAAAGATCCCTCCTTTTCCCGTTCTTTGGGAGTTGCCAGTCCATCAGCGTTACTCCTGCAATCTCCACCCAGTGTGAGAACACCTCTTGAATGGTCTCTTTCACGAGGCCCTATGCTTTGTTTACTATCGGGTCCTCATGCTGCCCACAGCAGAGTTCACACCAGCTGGAGGAGTGCAGCAACTAGCAATAAACTTGTAAACCCAGGTTCCAGACTAGTTACAGGGGTTTCTACGGTGCGGCAAACCCTAGACATCATGTGGGTCAACCACAGTCTACCTTTTCACCAGGGAGACTCTGGTCTCAGTTGGATAGTGTTACAGCCCAGACTCAAAACAAGTCATGCCCAGACAACACATTCACTTCTTTACATTAAGGGTTGTGGGGATCTGGAACAAGTAACCAGTCATGTGGTCGAAGCCAACACCCAGGATCCTTTCAAGAAGTGGCTGAATGAGATCCTTGAATCAGATGACTGCCAACTCTCAAACAGGCTAAAGGGGCTGAACTGCCTCTAATTTGTAACCTTTTATCCATTTACCAGACTCACCTTACACTCGGAAACAAAAAACTTACCTGGAAGAGCCACTCCAGTGCCCCTTATTAAGAAGGTTTTGTAACATTTGAGCTGTCCTGTTATACTTGCTTTGTAGGCTTCTTTTGTGAAACCTCTTTAATGCATTCTATGTTTATTTTCACACAAAGAGTATAGAACTACATGAAACCACATTTTCAAAACATGCTGTAGTAAAATAGTTTAATCCAGAAGCAAAATGCAATTTGGAACCTTGAATTTGGAATGAACCTGTACTGTATGTGATGAACATGCTGTAATGGAAATAGTCAACAGTATGAATTTTCCTTCATTTTCTGCATGTCACAGAAATTGCAGATTATAAGTAAGAACTATAGTAAAAACATTCAAAAGTGAAATGTTTTAGTTAACTATTTCCACATTTGTACAGGTATTACCGGAGCTGTAATAACAATTTAATGTCTAATAGCTTTAGCAACAATACACAGTTATTGTAGTGTATGTGCATTAATATTTACCATGGTTTTTATTCAGAACAGTGACAACTCATTAGATCGTTTGCTGTATGGCTTGAATACGAAAGCTCACGCCCTGGCAGTATACAGGCAGAAAATCATTCTAGCATTGGAAACTCTTAAGTACAATCAAGTCACCTGCCTTCAGTGCTGTTACACATCTCCAGGCAAATTCCTTTGCTCTGGCTTTGAAAAATCCTTACAAGCAACTTTTCAGCTACAACAGTCAGACAACAGGCTGAACACAAAAAAACTATGCACATCTCACAGGATATGAAACAGGATAGAGTTATTCGATTTGCAGTCATTGGACAGAATATAATGAACCAACTCAAATGTTGGGCCTTTGTGAGCAGCTTGAACAGCACGTGAGCATGTGCGCTCCAAGGCTCTGAAATGACACCACACTGCAAATTAATAAAAAAGTTGTGTGACAAAGAGTGTGAGAACAAGTTGAGATTTGTTAATAATCATTTACCATCTGTTAATGTTCTGGTAACCTATTACAGGTTATACTTTTTATAACGGAATTCCCAAACTTTAAAATGATTTAAAAAGAGTCACCTTAGCCCAGCGCTACTAAGAGAGCCCTTTTTTTTGTTCATCTAGTACCGCATTTCTCAACCTTTTCCATTCCAAAGCACACTTCCATTAATCTAAAGATTATCCCCCCCCACACACACACACATACACACAACACTACCCCAAGCACATTATTATTAATATTAAAAAGAATAACTTAATTAAAATGTTAAAGCAGAGTTTGCCTCATAGTGCATAGTCACCTTGTCCAACAGGAACTGATGACAGTGAAATATGCAGCTCTTTCTCGGATGCTCTCAGATGATTTGTTTTACAGTATATGCTAGGCAAACTTGAAAAACGTAACTCTCAGCATGCGGGATTCTTACGTGCTCTTCACAAAATGATGCTTTACTTACCCCATAAACTAATATTTTTGAACAATATTTAATATATATTCGTTATTTTATTTTTCTTATTTGTGACTTTTCTAGAAAATTCCAGATGGCACCTTGAACAATAATAATTATTGGTATTTATTAAATGCAGAATTCCAAAGTGCATTACAGCTGAGAGAAGTTTATCTTCATTCTCTTCTCAAAAGTGCACAAGACATATCTCTTGCACCAGCAGCTCATGACCATGACCAGGAGAGGAGGAAATCATTACAGGGGGAGAATCTTCAAAGGCCACATTGCACAGGCAACAAGCTGGAATACAGCCAAAGTCCTAGGGCTTGTTATTCTAATAAGGAGAAATGCACACGTCATAAATGTTTACCACTGTGAAAACTCACGGTACATTTCTTATGGTTTTATCACAAGCTTACTCTACTTTCATAACTGTCTCCAGTTGGACATCCTGAACTTTCAATGTTTTGCTATGATTTCACAATGAATATTCTATGCCTTTACTGCACAATAGACCAAAGATTTGTAATAAGGACAATTTAAAGACTAGCAATCTCAGTACTGCTGCAAGGGGTTTTACAGATTGGCTAAGAAATGGGGAGGCGATAACAGAATAATGCTTCGGGATTCGGGAAAAAACAAATGATTTCTTAATTTCCCTGAGAAGATGAAATGTTACAAAAGGTACTTCACAAACACTGGTAAACCTTCAAAATATTGCAGTTGAGGCTGTGAGAAGCATTTATTTTAGTCTCCCACTCGAGTAAGGGAAATGTCACGCCAAATAGGAAGGCTGCTTTAGGTTAGGTAATGTGTCTTAGCTTACTCTGTTTGACATGTTGCCAGGTACTCAGTCTGCCGTTCACACGCTCATTGCTGTATGGCTCTGGTGCTCCATTCAATAACCTTTCCTGAGAAACAAGCAAGAACAGAAGCTCATTGTAGCTGCAGCTTGTAAGAGGGCCAACCAAACGCAGGTTGTCAGGATTGTGAAGGTGGAAGAGAGGATGTTGTGGAAAGAGAGAAGTCATTTTCATGATTCGGTAAACAAGGCAGATGCCCTGGAGTCCAAGACAGATGCCACAAAGCCTGGCTTGGCCTGGAAACCCAGGAAGGAGGGGCAGGGGAATATGGGAACAAGAGAACAAGTGCTTTTTCTTCTTCAGAGTGGCAGGACGAGGATGAGGACAAGTCACAGGGAGCCCACACTCCTTAGCTTCATGATTTGTTTCATTCCTGGGGCCAATTTTCCATTTCTCACAGTTTGTCACATGTTTCCCTGCTGTATATGTGGTCATAGTCTTGGGGAGAAAAGGTTTAAATTTTTCATTGCCATTACACCAGACCATTCATCCCATATTTATTATAAACCACACAGACGTCATTGGAAGGTACAGTACTGTACAGTATGTGTACAGGGGCCCATAGTTCACAACACAAAAGGTGTCTGTTTTTTTGTTATTTGGACCCTAAAGACCTATAAGACTTTTTGGGAACCAAAAAGGTGTTTAATGTGTTTATGTAAGACCTGCAATGTGAAACCAATTCATAACATTCATCTTTCATTTCTCATTATATGTTTGTTGCATCACACAATTTTGTATTTGTTAGTTACTTTGTTTTCAGGAAATGTAAAAAGAAGCCTTTGAACTTTCACTCAGTAATAAGATGTGATAGTTAAATTCTTGAAGACCTTCTGTATTAATGTAATGCTTTTCATCTGGGCAGGAATTCTGTGCCAGCAAGTGAGAAATTACATTATCAGTTTAATTAAGGGGAAACTGTTAGCAGCCCAGATTTCAATCCTGGGGGTGAATTAATCTGGATAATACTCCTATGCCCACTCCCATAAACAATGCCATTGGAATTTTAAAGACTAAATAGCCATGATTTAAGTTTATCATCTCACCCAAGTATGGCACAGTCACTGGCCAATGTCATTAACAAACATTTCAAAACAAACACTCGTCAAATACAAACAAAACTGGATTTATTCCCATCAAAGAGTGATCACCAAATAGAATACAAACCAAAACTTACTTTAAGCGTATCACACACACTTATAAACATACAGGAGGGGTCTTGGAGTATATAACATTGATTTAAAAAAAATCAGGCACCCTGTCATACGTACATTTTGCAGAGCGATTTTCTACCGTCTCCAGGTTGAATTATTTTTCTTCAGACATTTTGGTCCAACACAACTAATAGCTGCAACCTTGTTTTCCTTAGAGGTCTCCCATTCCAGTACTTACCAGCTCCAGCCTTGCTTAACTCTGAGACCTGACAAGGACAGGCCACAGGACAATAATTCTACTGGCAGTGTACTGTAAGTCTTATTGTGCAAGTGATTTAATTTGAGTAGTATTTAATTTATTTGATCTTTTATGGGCCTGAGGTTGAAGACAATCTCAAGGGTGTTGCTTTTCCCCATACAAGAATCAATACAAGTCAAAGACAGGGTCAAGACCTTTAGGACAATTGCAAATCTAAACTGATCTAAACCTGCATTTTGGACATTTTAATTCTTCTAACTTTATTTTTCTTTTAATAAATACTGTATGTCCAGTTAAACTGATGATTTACTAAAGCCGAACTTTTAAATGAAAAAATCCTGATCAGCCTGAAGTAGATATTTCATTTGCATAAATTTAGTTTATTTTTTAACATTTAGCAAGTGTTGTATACCCTACAATGTTTTGGAAAATGCAATTTGCTAATCAATGCTGTTATCTGTTTAGTAACTTTTGTCGTTTTATTTAAATTCTGCATGTCTTAATGTATAAGAACACAAGAATATAAGGAATGTTACACACAAGGAGGCCATTTAACTTGTTTGGTTATTAGAAGCTGTTGAAAGAAGCCAGAGTATCTGCTTCCCCAACATGGCTAATTCCATACCCCCAATACCCTTTGGGTAAGGAAAAGCCTCCTGCATTCAATTTTAAATGCATTTCCTCTTTTCTCTGTTATCAACATATATCTGTTATAATCAAATTATAGTACAAACAATCATTCGTTTCTAAACAAATTGCACTGGAACAATCCCCAAGTGGGAAAATCCTTACATTAAGCACAGACGTCAGCTCGCTAATAAGGAAACAATTACCCGAAATGGCAAACAAAAAAATGGATCTGAAATTTTGAACATTTGCACACAAGAAAAAAAATCACATTACTTTTCTAATATAAATCAAAGCTCACTCAGTACTCTGCTTTTTCCTATTTGATACAGACTGAGATTTTCTTAACTCCTGTAATCTTTCTTCCTCCTACATGTCTATTTCTGCTGGCTGATATAAACTGATTAACAACTTGTGCAAGGTCAATGCAATCTTTTTGTCATTGACAGTTCTTCTAGGGCACTGCTTTAATCCTAAATAAAATAATAATAGAAGAATAAAAAATTACTTTTTTTCATCAAGGGAAAGAAGGATGAATATGTGTAAAAACTATAAGCTTTTTGGCCAGTGTTTGTGACAGATTGCATTTTGTGTCAAAGGTTTATTTTTATAACAGCTATGCATCAGTCACATTCTTATCCAGGGAAAGTAAAATAAAATCTAGAAAAAAATCTTTGACCATGATAGGATGGAACACTACTGTTTTGATTTGGGACCTGTGACAGAGGAGGCTGTCACGAGGTACAGGTAGCATGGGAAATACAACATTCATACACCTTCCATTGAGCAGTTGCTAGATAAGTTCCTGAGGATGCACACTCAGGGCTTGACTAGTAACTGCTATTACTTAATTTCAAATACATTCACATACATAAAATACATACTTAAACACAGGTATGAGTGAGTATTGTGGTGTGAATGGAGAGTGCTCTCAAAATGGATGATACTCACTGTTTGCTTGGTGTTGGTACTTCTGGGATGGGTCAGCCTATGGTGGCCTCAGAAGGCCAAACCTGACCCCACTTCTCAAGATTTATTTATGGAGATGGGAAAAACCACATGCATGTGAAGAGAGGGAAATGTTATTGTTTGTATTGTTTATTTTTGGAATAAATTATGGAATTGATTATGAATGTATAATTTGTGAATTGGAGAAATGGTTTGTTCCAGAGGGGGAGGGGCTTACATGCTATTTAAGCTGGATCCTCAGCCTAAGAGGGAGTTGTTTTTGGTGTTTGGTGAGTCAGATAGTGTGACTTAAATCAGAGCGAAAGCAATAAGAAAAGGAGGATGTGTCTATATTTGAATAATTATTTTTGTTTCTTTTTGGATTTTTGTTTTTCTGGTGTGGGGGACTGGGAGCACTGTAAATAAACTGCACTTATTTTACTTGAGTGCTTTGTGGTGGAGCCATTCTTTTATAAAACGGACCTACTTTGGCCTTCCTCGGGCCATGTGTGACAGAACCATTAAATTTTTCTTTCTCCTTTCTCTTTTCAGCAGTTCAAACTAGTTTCCTAAAGCTGTGATAGAGCTGCTGTACAGTATATACATTCTGCAGGTTATTTCAGTTCTAGACTGAGACCGTATTCTGCATTATTTACTATGTTCCATTTTAAATTCGCTATTTTGGTTTGAAACAGTCATGTCATGTAATATTTGAAGAAAATAATTTGGAGGAAAATTTTGAATCAAATAAATAACTCAAAAATAAAATTTGTCATTCAAGCCTCATAGTCCTATTTCAGTCTTGAAGACATGTACTGTACTGTAAGTTGGAAAAACTCCATGCATTCCTAAAACATGTCTGCATGTATTTTTTTGTTGTTGACATTACATTATTTACATTAAGATATGTTCTAAAGGCTGTTTGTCTGAAGTTCCTAGTAAGTCCCCGAGTCCCCATTCTTCAAATCCAGTGACTACAACACATGTTTTTGACATTTTGCAAGCAGCAGTGAGGCATGTCAGAGGGCAGGTCCCTGCACACATTTGTCTTCCCATCCTAAAGGTGTACAGTATGCTTTTACTGTTGCTTGCTAACACTTATTGAAACTTGGTGTCTATATTTTCCAGAATCTTCATACTTGAAGTTAAATTTGTTTTCAAAAAAGAAATGAATATGTTTCAGATGTGTTAATCTTAAATTAACATACTTCTAGTGTTTACATTTTCATTAAGCTTCTCCAGGACGAACAAAAAGCTTGAGGCTCATTGGGCTTCTCAATTGGTGTCTCAGCAGTGGAATGCAGAACGAATTAAACCCAAGACAGAGTTAAAACAACTGGGTTCAGAGCCATTGAGCTGTCAAATACCCATTCTCAAAGTAAGGCAACTGTAAAATAATGTCCTTTAGTTCATCTTGGACATTTTATATACAATATATTACACCCATAGTCATAATGTCATTTTCACCAGCCTACCTGGAAGTAATGCATTTAAAAATTATTTTACAAAAAATCAGTGCTACATGCTAGACTGAACTCCACAAATTATGTCATATCTTTAAGTTTTTTCTGTACAAAATACAAATGTATCCCATTGTAGCCTATATAAGGATCTCTGCTTCAGGAATCTTTGTTTCAGCCTCCTGGACAGTCACCCAAATGTTTAAATATCCCTCTTTTTATTTCTTCTTTGCATCTGGAAATAATATTCTCACACTGGAATGCAGGAAAGACTGAAAGAGACTGATAAAATCACAGGAAATCTTAATTCATGACATACATGTAAACAGCAAATCATGTGGACTTTCTGGAATTTTGGCCCTCAATAGGTAAGAACCCTGTGAATAAAAATAAAAAATGAATCCATTTATATAACTTATTTGGTTTTGTGACACAATCTATAGTTTGTTATATCTGCCATTTTGTTCAAAATGTGTAAAACATACAGGTACAGTATATGGAATATAAATCAGTTGAAGACTGTTTTTCTTTGATGGGACATTTGATAGGGAATTCACACAATTGTGTAGCTAGTTAGCAGTGCTGGCAGGAGGTTAAGGAAAAGTAAAATTGCCAGCATAACTATCTCTGAATACCCAAATCTGCACTAGAATTTCACCCTTTTTAATATTAGCAGAACATCTGGAAAGCAGTAATCCTCACTTTGCAACAATCAAGTTTTACAGCACAAATATCTCTAACTCACATGAATTAAAAAAATTATCCAGGGTATTAGTCTTGATCCTAAGGCCTAGACCCTAAAGCACTACTCTGCATAAGTGCAATCCAGGCACCACAACGCCTACCGAAATTGATTCATCTCATAAGTCCAAACAAGAGTCTCTTTCATTTTTTGGGGAAGTTCAGTAATCACTTCAAAGAGGCATGAAGAATGCCACATCAATAAGTACATACAGTACCATATACTTTATAACATCCACTTTATTGCAGAGGCTAATAAACAAGCTTGTATTTTAAGTAAACAAGTTAATCATATGGTTGCACGAAAGATACTGATTCATATTTACACTGAAAACAGCATTTTGGATTTTATTTTTACTTGTACTAAGAATATTTAACAATAATAATACGAATCCAAAGATATCAAGCAATGTGTACACAACAAATTAAAACAAAACAGATGGAGTTCTTGATATCTCCCATTGGGAAAGGGATTTATTGTCAGCAAGTCTCACAAATGTGAAAAAAAATAATTTCTGAACCGCTTATTAGTAATGTCATAGGACTGAGAATTTTCTGCTTGAGGTTACACATCTTTTAAAGGGCAAAATGTTTTTCCCCTCTTTTAGAGAGCAGTTTGTGATCTTCCATGACTTGACTTCAAAATGTCTCACATCCAGTGAAGTTATGGTTTAGAAAAAGAGTTATTAAATGATTAATCTGCATGTATGCCCTTCGAAGGAGACCTGCCCCAGCAACTGGTGCATCAGCTCTGCCCATTCCCTTCATACTGAAACAATAGGGATGAAATGTATCACAGCTCATTACCTCTCTTGTCATCTGGGATCAGTGATTTGCAGTTTCACCTCGTCCTGGGGATGGGTTTATCACTCTTCATGATATAGCAAAATTCCCACTTCTCAGTCTCCAGAACGATGGTTTGTCTGAGGTATCAGCTACACCAGAACACATGCAAACCTTATTGGACAGTACTAAATGACTCCACTTTACAGTGGCATACTTTGGTGAAAGCACAGGAAAATACATTATAGGACTGTGAATTTGTGGCACACCACAAAGCAATACAGTAAAAATACAAAGACATTTCCTGGGTAACCAGGAAAAGTACAGAACATAAACAGCATTGACACAGGAATGTTACAGTAAAACAATTTAAAATGATTTCCTGGTGCTGCAACCTCAAAGAAACTAAAGAACATAATTGTCTGAAGAAACTGATAAAACTTTTAAGAATCCTGTGTAAGGTCATAAAAAATTAGTTGCCGGGTATTTGAATTGCTTTCTCTTTCCGAAGATTTCAAAAAATGCAAGAGGACAAAGGGAATTAGGTTATATAGCATGACACTGACACTCTGAGGGACAGGGAGAATACATTTAAAATGTTTTTGTCTGGAACATGGTTATTTTGAGGGAACCCTCCCCTGGTGTCTCCTCAGCAGAAATAGCCTCACCCCATCGACGGCCGATTATAATCGTCCTGCTGAGGCAAGCAGAGGGAAAGCTCAGGAAAGAGAAAGAGCCGAGCTGCAGCCCATTCAGGATAGAGAAGGACAGCCGGGGTCCTGAAAGCTCAGATTACAGGCCACATAAAGGGAGGCCTGTATCAGCAAGGCACAGTGCACTCGAATTATGCTAAAGTGGCTGCTACTGTTACAAATGCTAGCACAGCTGCTTTTCAGACTAGCATGAATGTATTATAACGTGTAACATTGTGTCCGAAAGGGGAAAAACAATGTTTCATTCATGCTGGGGTTTGGCGGGGGGGGGAGCTAATCATTTTGGCACACTCAAACGAGCTTATGAGTCAGCTGAAATGTTTATTTCCTACATGTTGTTTGTGAAGAAAAAAGGCAGTACAAGTTTTGTACACAGCTGATGCCATTCTCAACAAAGAAACTGCTCTTCTAAAAATATGCCTGTCTTCTTTTGTTAACAAGCCAGTCTTGGTGTTTGGGCTTTAATATCAGACAGACCCTTCAGCCTGTCTGGCACAATCAAGTAGAACACTTCCACTCCTGCATGGAGTCATGCTTCACTGAGGGCACCTCTGGGCCTTGTACAGCCCTAGAGAGCTCATGTACATTGCAGCGGTTGCAGCTGCCCTGTAGCTTCTCAGACAATTTCAGTACCCCAATAATGGTAGTAATCTATGACACCTAGAGTAACATTGAAAGTTCCCTTCTTCTACCACAGTTTTCTATCCACCAATGCATTTTATAACTGTTTTATTCAGAGCAAAGCCACAGGGGAGCAAGAACCTATCCAGGCAAGCAAGACACAAGGCAGGGTACACCCTGGACAGGACACCAGTCTATCACAGGGTATACACAGACACAAACACACACTCTCAAACCAGGGTCAGTTTTCCTAGAAGCCAATTAACCTACCAATATGACTGTGGATGGAAACAGGAGCACCTGGAGGCAATCCACACCAACATGGGAGAAGATGAAACACCATAGAGATAGCACACAAGGAATTGAACTCAGGGCCCCAGCACTACAAGGCAGCAATGCTAACCCCTGTGCCATCCTACCGTGGGCTTGCGTACATTAAAAAATCATTTCAGTTATAATGATGCAAAACTAAATCTAAAAAGATTCTAAAAAATGGATGTGTTTAGAAAGAAAAGCGTGAGAAAGAGTAGGAATTATTAATTATCTTCTAAATTGTTTTTATTACCCAGAGGCATATTTTACTAACTCAGAGTAGGGTATTCTGCAAGGCCCTAGTTGTTTGGTAATTCTGTGAACCTTGAAATTTACTTCATTGACTGCAGCTCATCATTACAGGACTAGCTGTAGTGGTTATAGATGTGTATGGGGCTATATAATGGGATAATGGGCATTTCAGGGAAACATGCTATTGTTCATTTTAAAAGTGTTTATTATTTTTAAAACTTTGAAAATATAAAAGAAAAGTTCCTTAACATTATTTTTCTGGTGTTCAGAAATGCTTTAAAATTGATAAAAAACAGACACACATCTATAATACACTTGTTTCCTATCACCATGTACGGGTTAAATAAAAAAATAAAATAAACAGCATGCTGTAATTAAATTGCAAAAATCCATCTAATCCATGTGGAATCTGTAGTTTGATCACTAGAATAACACTGAATTCAGACAGTGCTTCTGACTCGTAGCAGATCCTGTTTCCTGAAGTTGGAAAGGAGAGGGGATACAGTGAGCTGACATCCTGCAAATGATTGTCAAACTCAGCAGAGAACTATGACAATACAAAAAATATAATGATACATAATAAATGATCTTTTTGGTTGTTGTTTTCTTTCTAGATCAGTGGACTATACAATGATCCTCTGTTGTTCCATTTCTGTAATGAAACCATTCTGTGGCCAATTTAGACCTTGCTGTCAAAGGTCAAAGTTCATACTAATGTGGTTACATTGGAAGGCTTAGTGAGTGGTGCTGGAGTCACCATCTCAAGACAGCACTGTAGCATCATGCAATCAGCAATTTCAACAACAATTTCTGAGTTTTGAGTGTGTACTATATATTGTGCTAATAGTAGTACTGAGACTTCTAGCTCTGGTCCCGCAGAGCTAGAGAAATTCCTAGTCTCCTCTCTGATCCTGGCTTTAATTATTCAATCAACCTGTTATTGTAACTGTTAGAGTAAGACCTTAAGCCCACCCAAATACATTTAAAGCCTCCCACCCTGATGGACTGCATTTCCATTGGGCAGAATGAAGGGACCTCTGGCAAACAGAAAGAACTGTGGTTTCTGATTAGAGTAGGGTCATATTTTTTATTCTGTTTCCAGAATAAGAGCTGTTCCCAGCTTTCTTCTGCAAGCACCTACAGTAGGATGTCTGTGAAACCCAAGGAATTAGTCATGGCCCAGATTTTAGGCAATTCTTGCAACAACTGTGTTCTACAAAAATATTAAACACATGGACATTTTCAACATCCCCAGCCAAAGATCTTATGAATTATAGTGAATAAAACATTAGTTGCTGAAGGCTTAAAAAATATTGCACCTCTTCTTAAAATGATTTGGTGATGTCAGAGAGCTGGCAGATACAGTACAGGGAGGTAAAGTTGCTTGTTTTGCAGAAATAGCTGTGATAGCTTTTCAGTGTGAATATGTGGTATAGTATTAGTAAGCACTGGGCATTTACAGTATCTCCAGGTTAGCTAGTGCCTATTAGCCAGATTACTGAACAGATTCTTAAACATCTTACTAAACAAACATACAGCTCTAGTTGTCACGATCGCAATCCCTTCTCTTAAGGGTGCTCCGGCCCTTTTGTATTTTAGTTGATTTCATACACCTGCCCCCTGTTTAGTCCGTCTTTATTTAAACCTGGCGCTCTCGCTATTCCAGGCTCAGCATTGGGAGACGGACGCCTGGAGGCCCGCCTACCATCAAATCGCCTTACATCCGCGGCTTAACGGCATAGGCTTCATCACGGCATCCTGACCATCTGAGACCGGGGCTCAGAGTGCCTGGCCTCGTTATCCTGTTTTTATCTTCCTGGTTCCATGTCCCTGTTCTGGATCCCATTCCGGATTTTAACTGTGTTTGTTTCGTCTTGGTTGTATCCCCTGGTTTTGGATTTTGGATCGCTCCCCGGATTCCTCCTTTTGGACTCCCTGGACCTGTTTGCCATCGCCACGCCCCCCGAGCACAGGATCACCATAGTCACGCCCCCCTGTTTGTCAACCCGTCCTGATCCTCTTCGTCTACTCCCCTGAAGTCCTTCTCCACTTACTTCCAGATTAAACCATCTGCATAGGGTCCTGAACTATGTTTCGCGGGAGCCTGGACCAGCTCCCGTTACACTAGTCAGTTCAACTTTTGCATTTGCAGAACAGCTCACTTTCTTTTGACAGTTGTGAAGGCAATTCTCAGTAATAAAACCACATTTGACTGATGTGGGATCTTACTTTTATATGTTGTGAGCAAAGAAGATGATATCTCAAATAAAAGACGGCAGATAAAGGAAAACAGTGAAGTTTTGTTTTTGACAATTTATGTGAAAGATTGATGTATCTAGATTAAAAATACTTCACTTCACAATTACAGTTGTTCAGGGGTCTCATGACCCAAATGTTTGAGAAAGAAGTAAAAAATAAAAAACAAGAGGATTCCCTTTCAATGCTAATACTTTTTCTGAGTTAAGGAGTAATTTGGGGTTCCCTTTCGGAAGTTAACATTTTCCTATGCAATTAAGGGGCTCACCTCCCATATACAGTAATGGTCCTGGTTCTACTATCACCTTGAGTTTTAATTTCCCCCCAAATATTAAAAGACTGCTCCATAGTGACACACTACTCAGGGTCCACCTCTGGCAATCTTGTTTTTACATCCTATGTTGTGGCTAATCAGAACAGAAACACTTTACAAAAACAATATAGAAAAGGGTCTTTCTGGCAACATTGCAGGAGATTGTAATACACCAAAGCAGCTATGCTATTTTCAACTGAAATTTACAAAAGGAAATGCCATATCTGCACCAGCCAATTCCAACAGTACTGTACACATTAGGTTTTGTTCAATTGCTTAATTAAACAGTAAACCAGACATTCCACTGATTTGACTTTCAAGGCTTTGAGGAATAGTGGCTGTTATTTATTCAAATAAAAGAGTGACTGCATTATAGAAATTGCTTTGCACTAAAAATCAGCTGAAACAAAATAATGCATGAAGAAATGTGAACATGGTTTATGCTTTGCTGAGTCAGGTGTATCAGACAGTTACTGGCTCCCTTGTAAGTTTTCATAAAGTTGGCCTGAAATCGATTACTCGCTGCAAGTCAAAATATAGACTTTGTGGGTAAGGCTGAATCAGATCTCCTTCTCCTCAGTTGTAACATCCTTGCTCTGGCCTTTTATTACAAAGTAACATCTATACAGCTGTCTGTTGGAAGGAGAACACACTCACCCATTTTGAGAAACTGCCCCAGAAAGAATACATCTGACTCATGAAATCTCAGTGTGCAAGCAGTCACTATTCTCCTCTGCACCCACTACAGTACATAACATCCTAACATTTTCCTAAAAAAGCACATTTCACTTCCTGAGTTACCTGCCATTTCCAATATAAAGTCACTCAAGCTAACATCACATTATTCCTATTCCTGCTCTGGGGAGCTAGGGTAAATATTTATTTTCAGAGAGCATTATGGTATTGTGTTCCTTACTGTCGCCCCTGTTTATTCACAGGCTGTGATTTTTAAAACATGGTGCATGTTTATTTTGTTCATCAGCATTTAAATATTTATCTTTCCTTATCGGAAGGACTTCCAGCATGCTAGGTCAGGGTTGAAAAACCAGTGGGGGATGGGAAATACTAAACCATCAAGAACAAATAAAAATGTATCTCTTCAGTCAAGCTTGTCATGGTGGAAAAACAGACCTTTTATGTTATACTTCCGAAAACAAAACAACACAGTCTCCCCAAAGCTGTCAGAGACTAGGATTGATTCTGGTCTGGGCAACATTCTGTGTGGGGTTTGCATGTTCATCACCATTTGCTTTAGTTTTCTTCAGGTCCTGTGGTTTTCTCAAATCATCCAAAAGACCTTTTGGCTAGATTAAATGGTTTCTCGTAATTGCTCCTCTGGGTGCGTCCTGAAGTGGGCTGGTTTGCTATTGAGGGTGTAGTCCTGTCTTGTGCCATGTACCTCCTCTAAAGGTTCTGGGTTACTGTGGGTTTTATAAACAATAAGTTGCTTTCTCTAAATAGTTATTTAATTATCTCCAGTTGCTTCAGTTTGAAGATGGAAGTCAATGCAAACAAAGTTTGAGATTACAGATTGTGAAAAGTCATCTACCATTGTCCTAAGTATTAAATAAACATAATTTCCAAGCCCCACAATACAGGGACCCGCATGACATGTAAAGTAGTTAACACAATCAACAGACTATGTGAATATTCTATAGTCTTCTAAAGCACATCCCAGGCTCAAATTAGATTTTACCAGAAAAGATCAATTCCCTGTTTCATAAGCTGTGATGAATCAATCTGAACAGAGGTGAAGTGGAAGTCACATGATCAATACTGATCATGTACTGTAGGTGTTTCATCAGGCATGTTGTGAAAGTGGGTGTTTTAGATGAAAGATTAGATTCTATGCAAGCAGCACGTTCCATTGGGAATTCTTCTGAAGCACAGAGCTCACATCCAGTGATTTATAGCACTAGAGAGACTCTCTGAGTATACTATTCCTTTAAATAAGAAATAAAGTAAAAAGAACCAAGAAGTGAAGTGACACTCAACACCAGCCATGTCTTTCAGAAAGGTGTTCAAAAACCAGGAAGAAACACTCTGATAATTTGCACTATGATGTTTCTTTCTATTTTGACTAAAACAGAAATTCATAAAAGCATGCACCTCCCTTGGATTTCCTGTCTCACATACTGAGCTAACCGAAGATCAAAACTGAAAACAGCTGAGAGTTACAATTTTGCTTTGAAGTTACAAGTCACCCACAATTGTAAATCTGTATCATATCATAGAGTAGCATTAAAAACTCTAAGAATCTGTTAATGGAATGGAAAATATAGCAATTCAAATTTCTATGTGGTACACGTTTGGACATTCCTTTTTAACTGCACATTCGTCTGAAATTCATCTTGCATTGTTGTAAAAGGAGCACTAACCTGAGCTTAAGTGAATTTAAATTGAGATGACAGTTGAATTTGCTGTCTTTACAGTTTAACCGCTCTGATGCACAGTCTGTCGTTACACCCAGTCCAGTAAAGTGTAAGCAAAAAGGCATCATAGTAGTCACACGCAGATCAATTTCACTTCTCATATTTATCATAAACTGAACCTGAACTTCACAAGGAACACTAAATCAGAAACACCCCAAGCACAAATAAATAATTCACACCACTTTTAATTCTGTGGTGAAGAACAAAATCAGTTACCGAGGTCCCGAGTATAATCAAAATTCTGCTTTAGCTGCAAAGCGCTAATGAAATCCTTTTCTCTGACGCCTCATTTCAAAACTTCGGTATCTCGGCGTGCACAAAATGAGAAGCATATGGAACAAAAGCAATAATTTGCCAAAATGCCCCTTCAGTTTGATGAAGCAGATGAGTCTTTATCTGCAGATTAAATTTTGATTCCAGTTCTGATTACAAGAGGTGAAAGAAGCCAGAAAGCATTTGAGATTGAAAAGCAAAACTCTGATATTCAGACTTGAGCAGGACTAACATTCCAGGAGCTGGCGCTGACAAACATGACCCTACAGTAGCAACCTCAGAATAATGAATTTATAAAGATGGGAGCAATTTCTTTCAGACCATTTGAGCAGGTAATTTGTTCAACTTGAACATCTAAAAATCATCTGAAAAGAAATCTCCCAGTGACCGACTATCTTTCTTGCAACTATGTTAGCCCTTTGAACCTGATATATAGATTAGAAACAGATGCATTTCATTAGAAATTAGAAATTGATCATTAAAGGACATCATATATAAATCTTGCAGCTGATTAGCACCAGGGCTGACATTGCTTAGTCTGGAGGACAGCAATGGTGGGCAGAGCATGTGATCAGTGATAAATGACATTGAGGGGAATGGTTCTGCTCTTTGGATTTGAATTTAAAGTGATCTTGATTAGTCATGACAGAAGGGCAAGGCCTCCTGCAATTGCTCCATTTAGATCAAAGCAGCAAGTACTGGCAATACAAAAAGCATGATATGAAAAAAGTAGATGCAAAGTATTGTTAGCTGTGTCTGGGTTTACAAAAAATTAAATAGCTTTTTTCTTATAGTAGTCCTGCTACATTATTCTTACGGAATATTATTGGTGCTGTCCTGGGCCCTGTAAAAACACACTCTGCTTAGTCACTTCTAAGTCAGGGAGATTTTATTTTTAGCTTGAGCTGTGAAGAGGGGAAATCTGAATTGTGTGCTGCTGTGCAAGGTGCTACAGGCACAGTCGAACCAAACCATAACACAAACAAAACTGATTATTTAACCGCTAATAATGTAGTGAATCTGTAGCTCAGTGCTGATTATCAACATAGCTCCAGTGCAATAAGATTTCCTCTTGCTCGTCACACAGCTTGTCTCCTGGACACCAGATACCTTCTCCAGAAAATTGCCTTGTAGCTGAATTTATAATTTATATCACTCAAACATGACAAATTGTTTCGATCTGTGAGAAAACAGAAACTTAATGACGGCTGTTAATGACTTTTTTTCATGAGTGAGTACGTATTCTATATTTTACCCCTTATCTGACTCTTTTTCCTGCATGATAACAGCCCCAGGCTCTGGCTCTAAACCTGACTGCATAATTACCAAACACATTTTCCAGGGAGATAGCTGCCCCTCCAAAACCCAAAGAGGGACTGGATTCTCTTCTGTCAGCACAGTTATTGTCCAAGGCAGGTTTCACACCCACAGAATCAGGGCAGGACTCTGTGGCTGATGAAAAGCCAGTTTGCAATATTTCTTGTTAAACAAAGGCTCTCCATTCCTGCTCAATTTCGTGAACTGTGTTCCTTAGTGCAAGAACCCTGTGAGGCTGTGAGGTTGTTAACAGAATCATATCCATTATCAAAAACTCTTGATTAAAGCAGTTTCATTAACTTTTTATGCTATGTCAACTGTCACCATTAGCAAAAACAGGTCCTTTAAACACAAAGTAAGAGCTATTTTATTTTGAACTGCCCAGGGTCAGCCAAACAGCAGGTGCTGATCTTTTAGGGCATTGAATTTTATTAGTTTGCATATGTATGGAGTTTTGCTTGTGGCCACAGCTGGCTATAGGAGGCAGGTGTCGATGACGTGAGCGCACTCAGGTATTCTCTGCTATGAGCCGGTTGCCTGGAGACAGGGGAGGCACCTGTACACAGTGACACTGAGAAACCCACACAGTCTAATCCCAAAGCAGCTTATAAACACATTCTTTCATTACAAGCTGCTTGGTCTGCCCGTATCACTGACCCACAGGTAGCAAAATATGAATAACAAACCCAGAAAACTAAAACAAGAGAAAGAGATTCAAGCAACAAACACAGAAGCTAGCCTGCAAACTAAACAACAGTCCCTGTTGCACTCTAGGTGAACCAGTTCCATTTTTTTGGTGCAACATCTGATGAAGCTCAGCACAGATACATTTATTTATTGCAGGTACTGTAAATGTATTTCCTGAATTGAGTGAATTTTCCATTAAAGGTTATTAATAAAGCCTTTTAGCCTAAACAGAAGCTGACACAGAAAAATCTGACAGCAATGTCAACAAACATAGCCCTTAAATTACAAATTGGAGAAAAGACCCCTCGATCACACCTGGCTTGTATAAATAAAGGTAGGAGACGCCATCTCCCAAGTGTACATCATTTCACAGTCTTCGGCCCTTATGCAGCTGAGACAACCACTTAAACACATCATTGCTCGAGACTATAGGGTTTGTCTCGATCCCTTGAATTTGTAGTTTTTAAAAAATAAAAGATGATACTTTCTGCTTTTTAATGACTAAAAACAAAATACGGCAGACAAACTTTCTTTCTGATACCCTATTTTGCTTTACCAGGTGAGGCAAGAGCTCTGTGAGTAGCCTGCTGGATTAGTCTTATTCATAAGAGTGTTGAGCCTCTAGTAAAGCAAACCTATCCAGCTTGTTTCCTCCTTTCAGGAGAGGCTGTTGCGAAGCAACAGTTTCTCTGAAGCCTGGCTGTGCTGACTTGGCAGTGCACTGTTGTGGTTGTGAGCCTGTTCTGTGGACCGGGTTATTTGTATGGCCTGTCTTTGTGATCATTCTGCGACAGAGAGAATGCACCCACAGTTTAATAACCCTTATGGTCAGATTGGGTTTCCTGAAACAACTAGGTCGGTCAGCAACAGCACCAATTTTCCACATTGCATTCACCCTCTTTGCCAGAAGAGCTAAAATAAATATGAATTCTGGCTGCAATCTTCCTCTGCACAGCTTAGGACAAAAAGGCATTTCCTTTCTCTATACTATGTTTTTTTTCTGTTTTGTGTGACAAGTGACGAACTACTATTACATGTCTTCATGTGGCCTGCTTATGATTCCAGACTGCCTATACAAACAACACATACAGTACATGCAGGTGTGCCTACATCTCATGCTCATTCAGTATAAGCTGTGCATTCATAATTCCTTGTGTACTAGAAAGCCTGGTGCTATTTAACACTGCACAGTATATTTTTTCTAATATTTCCTTCATGAATTAAATGTAGTTATTAGCAAAACGTATGGGCTATTTTAGTTGGACACCTCTCCCATTCATTAAACTTTATTTGCTAAATCGTTAACATTTTTTTTTCATCGAGCAATGGCTTTTTATGAGTAGGCAAGCGGCACACATCATTTAAATTCTAAAAACCCTGTCTTTCTATAGAGGGCTCTTATTGCTAAAAAGCTTGTCAAGAAAAAAAAATGTAAGTAAATACATATACTGTATATGTATTTCAGCATTCATTAGTGTCTGCGATTTCCATAATGAAGCAAGTGTTCAGGCTGTTTCCTCCAGACCCAGGGCTGACAGTTAAGAAACAGAACTATTCCCAGATGGTCTGGCTACCCTTCTCATGTCCTCTCGCTACATAGGCTCTGTTTACTCACTGCCTGCTAAAATTGGCACAGATCACTGCTGGCGTCATCAGGAGCCATGGCCTAGTGCCAGAGCTTCCCTGAATCACTACAGGGCTCTTAATGAAATCCACCACTCAATGCATACTGTAGCTCTCAGGGCAGTGCAGGATCAGGAGACAAACAGGTACTTATGAGCAGGATCTTCAAGTCCCTGTTACATTGAATCGCATGCTATATATCTCCTTCAGCCTGCCCCTCCTCTCTGCCTCTTTTCTTCCCTCTCTCAGTGGCCTGTGCGGGCAGTAGACCCAGTGTAATTCCGACCATTTTCGATATTTGCTCACTGTCTGGTAACTTGTCGTTACACCGAGGCCAAAGATGAAAAGTGAGAAGAACAGCTGGCTTGCAGTAGTCGTGAAGGTTGCCAAAATAGTTTTTTTTAAGTTTCATTTCACTATTTCGAGAATGGATATTTGAGATACAACCTGAAAGCAGACAATTAAACTGTTAGATTCACACCGTTCTAAGATGGGCATGTGAAACCACAATACACTAAAACTAAAACTTGACAGGCATCCTGAGATCTCTTTCTAAGTCTGCTTTACATCTTATTTGTTAAAAAAGAGTACAATACCAAATCTACTTTTTCAATGGCAAAAAATAACCCATGTGAGAGTTTTTTTCTTTTTTTTTTGCATTAAAAATAATTCCTCTATGGCTACAGTTAAAAAAAAGAAACAACACCCTGTTTGGGAAAACCTGAATTTAGTTTTTACATACAGTGCCCCAAGTAAGGCTGCTGATAGGCGGCTCAATTAAATACTGATTTGTAACTGCGGCAAGGAAAGAGAAAGTCACCAACATGCAAAAAAAAAAGAAAAAAATCACTAGGCTGTGAAAATAAATGTCAACCATTATAAATCACAGCTGTGTACCCATCTGAGAAAATCTCGGTGTCCAGGAGATGCATTTTTAAAATAGCTCCACCGGTTACCATACAACAGATCAAAACTGCTGATCACAGAGAAAGCAGGACTGAAGTGACCCAGTATTGATTCAGTGGCGGAATGCAACTTCCCACATAAGGAGAGCTGATTAAAATAAATCCAGGCAAGAACCACACATTACCGGGTCAGAAACAAATCGACTGTACGCGCATAATTAAAAACAGAAAATATAGTGTTTCAGGTTTTCAAAGGCGTGACACCATAATGAAGAAAAAAAAACAAATCTCACTGGGAAAGGACTTTAGAGGTATATAAAACAAACCCGAAAAATACACAATTGTCATGGCTGGAACATTTAGATTTTTTCAGAGCAAATTATGTCATCTGCATATCCAGGCTTGACAGTAGTCATATCCAAAGCAGGCAACTTTTTAAACTGCTGAAAAGCAGTTAGTGTATGTTTACCTGTGACTTCAACAGGGTCCTTCTGAAATTACTGGAACTACATCCTATAGTGAGAAAATGTCATTCAAACAAATAATGGTATTACACTTTTCTGGACACTCCAGAGGTAATGGGGACTCCCCTCCGCCACCAGTGATGCGTAGCCCAGTAAGGAGCTACACTTCAGTGGTGGATGAAGTGGGTTCCTATCCAAAAGTGCTTTATGAGAGTTCCTACTGTAAATAAATATAAGGGATTTAATTACTACTGTTATTATTAGCAGCAGTATTATAATAAAACATCTATGAAAGTGTTCTGCTAAGGGATGATCTTGAATTTTTAGACTATGTAATCACACAGTTGCTCATGTTGTGGATTATGATGATGTCATAACTTATTATTGGTATTTAATAAATATGAAAAAAATATATGTGTTACTTTGGTATTAAAATAAAAGCTTAACTTGCTTTCTTTCCAAAGTTGATACAATTTTCTTCTTTGCCCGCCCCTGTTTTCAACTCAAATGACAAAATGAATTATGGGAAGGCAGCAATATGTTCACCTTGCTGGTTTGGCCAAGAAATTCCTACCACACCTACATTTGTCAACTTACATTGACAAATATTCCAGCTATGCCTTTTTAGAGGGCAAGAGGATGCATTGGGGAATTCACTTAGTAGTGTTTACAGTACAAAAATCTGCTTTGTGTATGCTAGTGTACGGACCCTCTCATGAAAGCCATAGGTCTCATCATTAATTTCTGCTGTTAGCTGAAACTAAGAATATAGGTTTCACCACTTCTGAAACACTGAAGTGACAGTGGCTTTACAGATTTCTAATGGACTTTTTTTCATTTTAATGGCAAACAAAGCTGAATGGAAACACATTCCAATCTGCAACTGTTAGTCAATTATGATCTCTCTCATTACCTTGGAATTTAGAGAGAGCTATTGTGACAGTCCCACTGGCAATGTTTTGCAGTGCACAATGCGCCACAAACATTAAGTCGCTCTGGTTATTACAGCTCTGTTCTGCCTTGATCAAGCAGTCTAAATATGCTTTTTGACATGCCAGATGCTTCTTAAATTGATCTGATAAGAAAAGCGCTTCATAATAGTAAGTTAATTGCTTAATTCCTTAAAAACATGCCAAGTCCAGATGCCAAAAATATGACAATGTTGATTCTTCTACGTCTGAGAGAAACACAGCGCCATATCTGTTTTACATTCTCCATTGCAAATTAGAAGTCAGAAATAGCTCAGTGCCCCCAAACCCTCCATTTCAAAATATACTTGCTGAGCTTTACTTTTTCAGAAGGGATAATATCACTCAATTTGGCAATTTGATTACTTTGATTAACACAGTTAAAGCTGTATTGCAATGTCTTTCCAATTCTGTACATTTTACTTACAATCTCTGTGCTGCTCAATAAGGGACATCTTCAAAGGCAGAGAACATGGTGCATGAAGAGGGTGTAAGATTCATGTTTATCCCATGTAAAAGGTAAACAAAGTTACTCTGGTAAAAAAAAAAACTGCTTCCTTTTTATGTTTCATCTTACTTTCTCATTAGCAAATGTTTAGCTTTTATCCTTACTTTTATCCTGAAAACAGAATGGAAAAAACAGGGAGACATAGTGATGTATAGCTTAGTGCAACTGAGTCTCTGAGGGTTCATTTCTAGAGTGTCTAGGGTGACCTGTGTATGGAGTTTTCACGATCACTATATAGTATACAGTATATGTACTGACCCCATTCAGGATGTAGACCCAGTTTGCTGAAACTCTTTTCTAGAATAACTAACTTTCTACAAACGGACAGACATATTATAAGTGCATTCGAGTGGGGAGCTGTGCTGGGTGCAAAGGAACAAGTAAAGATCAATTTCAAGCTGCAGGTAGAAAGTAAGAAAACAAAGCATTTGGCTGTTGAGCTTTCTACAGGTCTTTATACAATGTCTTTATACAGTACATAAAGCTAGTACACGTGTTGCGATTCTGCACGAAAATAAAGGTGAAATGAAGCACAATGTCAGGATTTCTTTTAAAAAATACATTCTTCTTTCATGATGCAGGTATAGCTGCAACATTCTCTAGCAAAATCCTTAATATGTGATGTGCCATTTCAGCTTGAGCAGTTGCGTAGGCAGAAAATAGGAATGTTTAGTAGGCTAGACATGATACACAAACAACTATAAAAGTAGGGTATAAGACCTCAGTCTTTCAAAGCACCAGAAAAAGAGCTAGAGATTTAAATCAGAATTATTTTATTGTGACCTGTTTTTCTTTACCAACACTATGTATTTCCTTGTGATCCTGAAGGTAATGAATGAGCTATGCCAGGCTGCAAATACAACCTCCATGTTCTTGTGACTTGAGACAGCTCACAGCTAAACTTGAAATTCTATGGGCTGGAATGGGATGGGTGAAATCTGCACCATGCAGGTCATCTCTGAGGCTTTTTATGAAGAAGAAATTTTAAAGAAGGAAGGAACTCCAACCAAGTGTAAAATTCCATCTTTACCTTTAGAAAATGGAACAAAAGGGCAAATTAAAGAAAATCGAAAGTCGTCGAAACACTGTTTGCGACTGTTGCGAAGCATAAAGACCATTGACCTAGGAAAGTCTAAAATCCATTACTTCAGCTGAAATGAGCTAAAAGCACAGTCCTTTCCTGACTTGTCTGCCTACTATAAAACTACCTCTGTGTAGTTCTAACTATCCTCCAACAATCAAGCACAAATAAGTCGTGATACATCTCCTCACAATCTTTGATCTGTCAGTAAAGCCAATGAAAACAGCTGAGAACCATGCTCTTCAGTTCCCATGTCCAAAACTACCAGAATCATTTAACTAAGAAAATGTATTTTTTTATTAATGAAGTTTTAATTTCCTGCGTTTTTGACATTATTGTACTGTACAATTTTGTGCCTTGTTGCATCACAGCCTTATAATATAATAAACTATTATATCAGATGCTTCTTTGTAATATCTTGCAACATGAACCAACCACAAACAAATTCAGCTCAGAGGCAGTTTCAAAAGAGACTGCATACAAATGGAGTTCTTCTTTATTTTAATTTTCATTCTAGGCTCAACACATATTATTCAAACAGAAAGTAGATATTTATTCACAACTGAATGACTATTATGGGAGCAAAATATAGCTACATGAAACCATAATGTAACCATAAAGCTGAAGAGCTATATTCTCATTTAAGTAATAACTAAATCCCAAGGTGAGACAGTCACTTATTAATTAGCGCTTGAAAGCACAGACACATTTTTGTGCTACCATTCTGTCACCAAGAGCAATAGTGTTCCAGTCCAGTAATGACAAGTCTATAGTCTCTGCTTGCTTTATTTCGACTCTACACAAGTATACTTGCTTGTTCAGCAGCCTCTTTGAGCATGAAAACAAACTAATTAAGATGACATTTGGACATGTGAACAAAGCAATTGTGCTACTTAATTTTGTTCTGCGACAGCAATAAACAGGGCTTGAACTCAAGGCTCATTGGCTGTTTGTGCAGTATATCCTGATGGCAAAACCCCCTTTGAGACTTTGAAAGGGACAGGGCATTTTTAAAAGCACTGGCAATAATAACCCAAATTATATTATGCTCTGTATGGCTACTAAACTGCTGAGCTTTACTGGTGCACAAATCCCATAGAATCTTCAACCAACCAAAAAATAGCTTTGAACTTTTTAATTTCAGCTGGAATTGATTTTTAAAGTGCGTGGCACAAAGCAGAAATGAGTGCCTGTGAATTTCATCATGGGACTTCGCTAAAGCTCCTGTGTCCCTCTAGAGATTACAGGACTCCACTTCTCCTCTATTTTCTTTGAAAGCAGAAGTTATTCCACCATTACTAAATTACTGATTTGGTTGTTGTGATCTTGAGTCAAAATTACTTATACTAGAAAACCACTTCTCATAATAAGTGCCATTTTTCATAACTCATATTTTGTCCTACATTATTATTACATTATGTCCTGCATTTGTGCTACAGATTTATTGAAAAAATCTGTTTGTTTGTATAATGTTTGTTTCCCAGTATAATATCATTAGCTGAAGGCCTCTGCTTAAAGATACTGTATGCGCTAGAGGAGTTTCTTGTATCAAGCATACAAGTTTGTCCCATCTTTTTAATATTTGTTTATTTGATGCCCATTTGGAATCATTAGTAGTTTATCAGCTCTGCTTACTGCTGCATCCCCTGTAGTGCAAGTGAGGAAAAAGGACATACACATGTCTCCAAAACCTCTACCTATCAGAACCGTTTGCCATTTTGCACTCTGCAGGCCCCATAGTGCCTTACAGGTGAGCTAGCAGTAATTGGAGGAGTAGCATGTTTCTAACTGATATCACTGCAATGGTTTTTTAGGCAATATGCAGAGAAAATACTGGCCAACACTAACCTGTCCTACCCTGGAAGCACACAACCAGAAGTTCGTCATTGCTTGGGGAATCAAGATCACATGTGTCAAATAGAACAAGGATCAGTTGTCTGTCTTTATTTACTATATGTAGAAGCTCTTGTGATGTTGAAAGTAGAATGGTCATTTAATGATTACAGACAACCTCCTAATTGTCTTGATTTTTACCTGGTACTAAATGTGAATCAGACACTTAGGCCTAATTTCTTGAGTTTATTTTTACTTTGTTTTCAAAGAGTGTCTCAGCCATTTAACAATGATTGTATACAGGCATGGTGGTTAGCATTGTATGTTTTCAGTGTGCTTGTGTGAGTTTTCTCTGAGTGCTCCAGTTTTCTCCCGCAGTCTAAAGACATACTGGACATACTACTAGCTTATTAACTGACTGTGGTAAGAGTGTGCGCGTGTTTGTGTCTGTGTGTGCCCTATGATGGACTAGGTTCCTGTCAAGGGTATACCCCAGCTTGCACACACTGCTTGGCCAAGATAGGCTTCAGCTCCCCTGCTACCCTGTATTAGATAACATAACTTTAAACCTGAATTGGATGTGTCACAAAGCGTTCTTTTAGGACCCTATGCAGACAGCACAATCCGGGGGGGGCTTGGGGAGTGACGAAAATATGGGGAAAAAAGCATGGAAAGGGGGCGGAAGGAAAACAGGGGGCGTGTCCATGGTGTGCTGGTGTTCAGGGGGGTGGTCCATCCAAGACAAAGAAGAACAGAGTTAAAAGCCGGAGCGGGATCCGGCGAAGGGTCGGGGGAATAAAAGGGCAGTAATGGGACCAGACGCTCCCAGTTCAGGACCCAGAAGGTCAGGACGCTGTTGTGAAGGCTGTGCCGTCGAGTCGCTCCTGGACTCGCAGATAGGCGGGCTTCCGGGCGTCCATCTTCCAAAACTGAGCCCAGATTGACAGGAACGCCTGGCTTTTATAGGACAGGGGGCAGGAACCGGAGGCAGGTGCAGGAGATGAGTACAAAACAAGGAAGGGCTGGAACGTCCTTAAGAGGAGGGGTTTACAAGCATGACAGGATCAAGCGGTTAGAAAAGATGTATACTGGCAATTGTACAACAAAATCTTTAAGGTCTACATTTTCCAAAAGAAGTTTTATTAACAAAAAGCTGCATTTCGCTTTATTTCCTTGATGTAATGGAGCCTTATGAATTGGCTGGTATCACAGTATTTCTAAGTGAGAAATGCAATTTTAAGGGCTTCATAACATTCCTGTGCACAAATGAAAATGACCACTTTTGTGTCACAGTTAGTCTTTTGCCCAATAAGAAGCCAGGAATTTGGTGTTATGGGTCCAATAATTGTGTAGTAAAAAATAGCATCTCTAAAAATATAAGTCATACAAGGACCTCAACTTGGAGGTCTGTCATTGTATTTAGAACAGAAGAAAGGTTAGCAGGAGGGCTTTTGGCAAATCTAACTAACTCATCTAATTTATTAAATAATCTGAGAATCTCCTCTAGATGTTTCTGGAAGGAAGCAAGGGCATCAGCTTTCACAACATGACTGAGTAGATAGTTCTTGACTTACACAACTATTTTAAAAAGTGCATTTTGTCCTTGTTTTAATAGCACTTTACCTATGTTTGTATTTTTACCCTCTGGTTTGTCCAGAATGCCTTTGAGGATTTTGAATACTTGAACCAAGTGACCTTGCAGTTTCCACTGTTCAAGGCTAGAATAATTCAGGACCAACACAGAGGAGCAGGTCCTAGATCATAAAAAGAGCAAGAATGTATCAGATAAATCCCATTCTCTCTTTAAGCCAGGTCTATAGTAAAAGCCCTAGTCCAACAAGAAAGATATAAAGAAAGAATAATATTAAAATACATTTTTATTAACTGGTCCTTGGTCGTCTGTGATGCACTAGTATGCACTGTGGGTGTGGGCTTGAAGACCAGTCAGAAAAAAAGCACAAGAGCAATATTTAATTAACTTGTGCTCAATCGTATCAGCTTAGTTCAAGGTTAGACAAGGGAAAGATTTTCCTGTAGGGTTAATGGTTAAAAGTATAAATCTGGGTTTGGTTTTCTTTAACAAGGACATTAGAAGAGAGAAATCCAGTGCTGCTTTCCCAAAATTTAAGAGCAGAGGAATCTTATGAAGAAAAAGTAGGTTATAGATCAAATCAGGATGGGAAGGAAATTTACACCAGGATTGAGCTGGCCTCAGCCTAATATCATTTCCCAAAACTATGCACTATCCACACCACACTAACAAGTTGGGGAACCAGCCACAGTCCCACAGTTTGGGAAATTATATTATGACAATTACAAGGGGACTGACATTCAGAAGTATTATCGATACTGTATCAAGCAAATACAGTGTATTTAATTTTGTTAATTAAAATTTATTGTAAAATTAATTATATAATGTTAGGACATGGGTTTGACTAGCCTGGTATCCTTGTGATAATGTGTACTGTATCAAGCTCTGTGTCATTCGACTCTCTGTCTTTTCTAATCAGTGGACAGAAATACCGAATTCACTGACTTACAGACACAAACAACAATCCACAAAGTCAGTTAGATGAATCCTAGACATATCCCTGTTACATCCTTATATCCTACAAAATTCTTCTTTTGACTGAACTATGGCATATTAGCAAAGGCCTTTTTTAACTGAGAAACATTTTGGATCTACAGTAAGTAATAAAAACAAAAATTAACATGGGAAATGTGATGACAGCCATGTTAAAATTAACTTTTTAAAATGACACAACCTTGATGATCTAGACGTTACAAAGCCGATGCTTTATCTATCAAGCAGATAAAAACCTTTCAATGTCAATTAATAATTACAAAGAAGAAAATCATGTGAGTCCATTAGAATTTAATCATTGATTACAAAAGTGATTAACATAACACATTCAACATAATTTGAGTCTGTGATTGATACAGTGCATGAAGAAATCTGCAGTTGCCTTCCGTACAATTTTGCTTTTAGTATAGCTTTAAAAAAGTCAGTTATTAATGACAAAGCAAATCCCTTCTTACTTTTGACAAAAGTATAGCAAGACAAATGTTGCAGATTTTATTGAGTGCAACGTAATTGTGGGAGGGAAAAGCTATTTGCATTTTACAGTATGTACAACTTGTTCCACTGCCAGGAATTTCCCACTAACATTAAGATAGTGATGACTCAGAAGGTGTTCCCTTGCTATTTAAGTTCACATCACTGGTTTTGAGATAACTCGCTGAGGCACAGCCCACAGAAACCTTATTCTCCATTGAAACAGGGAGCAGCAGCAAAACCAGGTGCCAGTAGATTTAGAAACATCACTGCATTGGAGTTTGACAACATTGGATTTGAAAAAGAACTGCACTAAACTGCGCCAGTATTTTAAAGATTCCTATTTCTCAGCACTGTTTAAATCAATATTGCCCTGTTGCATATTAAGCACTGATCATCCAATTTCCCAATGAACAGATCACCATCATTGTAAAAATAATCTATTTTCATTATTTCTCTCCGATTTGTAGTAAAAAAACTTGGTAATAATTTAGTTATTTTTTATACAAATTAAGAATTGCTTTCAAACTTTTTTTTGTGTCCACAAACACACAATAATGGCTACGCAGAAGTCTCCAAGCCTACTGCAATTATGCAAATGCAATCATTATTTCCCTGTCTCGAAACTTGGAAGAAATTAAATGATTGTTTTAAAGTGTACATAGTAATTACTTTTTTCATTGTTTAAATGAATTGCATGCGTGTAGAGGGATTGAGGTTCTCAGGTCTTTCATTTATCTTACAAATACTGCCACATTCACCGATATAATTTGGCTTTGGGATAAAGTGTTCTGTTGGTACTTGAATAAAGGTTAGCTTTTGCGTTGTTGAAGCAATTCACTCAATCACTTTTCAAGCACCACTGGAAAGAAAATGATTTTCTACATTAACAGCAGTATGGTTGGTCTTCAGTATTACTATGCAAATCTGCTAATTATTTTACTCATTTAGCCTGGCAGGGCATTAAGCACAAGCTTACAGAATGGACATTGTAATTTAATTTTAATTCCTAGCTTATGCAAATTACTGAAAGCCTTTGTGTTAGATGATTTTGTAGTGGTTCCTTTCCAACAAGAAAGCCTTAACACAATGTAGTCATCAGTCCCATCGGCTTTTACTTTTTATCCAGATTTTATCGTGTTTGTCAGGCAGGAAAACTCTGAGGTCTATGACCACATTTTCACTTAATACTAAAAACTGAAACAAGGTCTTTAATATGGTCACTGTTTTTATCATTAAATTGCATGCAGTATGTTTGAAGAAGGGCAGCATGGTGATGCAGTGGATAGCTTTTCTGTCTCGCAGAGCTGGAGCCCCGCGATCAATTCCCAACTTGGTGTACTATCTGCTTGGAGTTTGTGTATTCTCCCCATTTTTGTGTGGGTTTTCTGTGAATGTTCTGGTTTCCTCCTACAGCTCAAAGATGTACTGGTAGGTTAATTAGCTTCTAGGATAATTGGCCTGGTGTGAGTGTGTGCTTCTGTGTCTGTGTTTGCCCTGCAAAGGACTGGCATACTTTCCAGAGTATACCCTGCCTTACGCCCGTTGCTTGCCGGCATAGAGTCTGTCTCCCCCTGTGACCCTAAATTGGAAGACGTAGTTAGAAAATGCATAGATGGAGATTCAGGTGAGACACTTAAAAGTGAACTTTAAGAACTTTCAAATGTGTCAATCGGTAGAAACTTTGGTAAGCAGGATGAACCCTACAGCCCAGACAGCACTGATTTGAGATAAAACAATGTCATAATGCAGTTTTGGACCCATATTAGCCACCTCTGACCAAGTACCAGAAAGGATGACTAAGGAGTTCTTCAGCATGCCTATCAGCACCTCTTGGGTTCTACACACAGGATATGTGCTGGCAACGACATCAGTGAGATATGTATTGCCCCAGTTAGCACTCACTCTTCAGTAAGACACTGTGAAGTTCACCTATGGCTCAAAGGATGCTGCACACCCTACCCATATCGTACATGAAGGCTGTAGAGGAAAGAAAAGTGGCTGAACAATGGATGATGCTGCATTAAAAAAGCATAGAATTTTGTCCAAAGGATATCTATCCAGCAAAAATCATAATCATTAGCAGCAGGCTCTTTCCTATATTTGAAATCCTTTCTATCAGCAGCCAAAAGTCCAACAGTTTAAATATTGTTTTAAACAAATATCATGACACTTTGCTTGTACTGTATATACAATATCTTTTTCGAGATCTTTGGTCTCATTCTAGAGAGTTGCAGTAAAAACTCAGAAAAGGGGCCTAGATTCTTCTGTTTTTTAATTAACCTACTGAATTCCGAAGAAAGCAAACATGAGTTCCTTTCAGAATCCAAGCACAAATAAAACAAGGACAAAAAATAGAACAAAACAGGATCACAATGCACATCGCACTTGTCTTGCCTTTCTTTCTTAGGGCATTGCATAAACGCATATGTTGTAAGGTGTGTTTGAAAAAACCTTGCAGCACGACGTTTGCGTTCCTTAATACTTGGTTACGCCCAGACTAAACCAGTTAAGTGGGCTTTGGCATGGAAACACTATCCTTTCCTTGTGTCATAGGAAAAGCAGCTGAGGCAGTACTGGTACCTGTGATACAGATAAACAGTGCAAGCATTTTGGGCTTGTCTCCTTAATGTCAATCAAGCTGTCAGAAACATGGTCCTTCACAGTTCTGTGAAAACCACAGTGCAGCAAACCTGTCTCTTATCTCCTGATACCGGGGATGGAAAGATTAGAGAACAATGTGTATCAGCTGTCTAAAGACACCCTGGAGTTTCCTATTGCAGCTGTGTATCGTGCAAAGATCAAGACAAAAATAAAAGCCCTCAGTAAAAGCTTCTCTGCAAAAAACAAAAAACTGCATGTTTCTATGTTTGATGGAAATCTTCTTTCTGCCCATATAAATTCAAGACATGAAATTTGTCCTTACTCTCAAGTACTAGCATCAGTTTATTTGATCTTTTAGATAATTAAAGAAGTGACATTCCATCTACTAGGTCTTCACTGGAAGGTTAGAGATCATTGTTAGTGCCTTGAATTGCAATTAAATGTTTATTAAGATGCTTCATATTTTTATCTTCATGCAATGAGACTAAAGAAGAAAACAAAATGCTACAGCTATGTTGTTCATTCCCACCTACAGGATATTATCATCAGCTTTCATACTTAATTGTGGCATTTTGTCAGAAAAAGACTAATGTGGAACAAGATTCTACAGAAGCATGAATAAAAATAGAATAAAACAAAACTGTAATAAAAATGCAACTAAAACCTCACTAATTTAGATTTATATTACAGCTCAAATTATTCAGCATTTTAATGGACTTTACATAATAGTTATTGATGTTTTAAGTGGTTGTGACTCATTTTGTCATAAAATGAAGACTGAAGAGTGGCATGGTGCCTCAGTGGTTGGCATTGCTGCCTTACAGTGCTGGAGCCCAGGGTTCAATTCTGAGTTTGTATGTTTTCCCAGTGTTCATGTGGGTTTTCTCCAGGTATGCCCGTTTTCTCTCACATACTGTACATACTGGTAGGCTAGTTGGCATCTGAGAGAATTGCCCCTGGTGTGAGGGTATACCCTGTCTTATGTCTGTTGCTTCCAGGAAAAGGCTCTGGCTTCCCCATGGCACTGAATTGGAAGAGGTGGTTTGAAAATGGATGGATGAAAGCTATATACTGGATGCGCAGTTAGAAGTTAAGGTTTGCAGGAGTTGCTTTAGTTACGTGTTTTATGCAGTTCTGTGCAGGGACAGCAGCAACTTTCCAGGGGAATTCTTGAACTTCTGTGAATGGAGCAGAGCCACTTTCAAGCCAACTGGATTGACAGGTTTTATTTATCGCTGCAAGGCAGCAGTAAAATAACATTCCCAGTGTCATTTCAGGACATATTCACAAACACAATGTAAAAACCATGGCCTAATGCTGCAATATCAAAAAATGAACATGCACACTCATATATTGGCAAGTCTTAGAAGAGTACCTTTTGGATCTGATGTGATAATCTCTACATTTATTGTGTTGTTTTCTTACTATGAAAAAACAAAAACGCAAGTGTCAGCTGATCTCAGTGACTAATG
Source organism: Lepisosteus platostomus (assembly GCF_059453375.1). Lineage (NCBI taxonomy): Eukaryota > Metazoa > Chordata > Actinopteri > Semionotiformes > Lepisosteidae > Lepisosteus > Lepisosteus platostomus. The sequence goes on from NC_142621.1 coordinate 34,808,301, forward strand.
ATTTATGATCACAGTCCTTTATATTCTCAATAAAGCATCAGGATCTCCACAGGGTATAAGTAAAATTGCAGAAGGCAGTTTCTATCCCACTCTATACCCTATTCATTCCTCTGCTTGTGTTGTGACAGAGTGATGGGACAGATGAATGACCTATAGACAGAGCAGGGACTTCACATACCTCACAAGCACAGTCAGATTAAAAGAGGTCTACAAGCCCTCTGAATAGATGTGGATAATCATGTCAAAACATCAAGATATTTTTCCATAGTCCTAATTGGCCAATTATCCTGTAAGAAAAGACTGTTTAATGAACTCTGCCTAAGATATTGGTCAATACTGAAATGTTCTTTGCTTAATCACTCCACAAGACTAGCATGGCTAGTGGAAAATATCTCTCACTATTGAAACCATAGTGAACATTCATTAGAATATGCCCAGGAAATGCAAACACCACATACACTGTATACAAAACTAACATGTTCTATAGTGAGTTATTGGAGTCTTATAAACTGCAAAAAAAAACACTGATTTTTAGGGGTTTTATCCCAAAATATTGAAATTAATCATGAAAAGCTCTTGTAAGCACCAAATCAAGTAAAGTAAAACTAGAAAGCAATATTATATTTGCTCATGCATTATATTGCAAAATCGCTTAGTAACAAAAGTAAACTGTACTATATAACCCTATAAGTACATATGGAACTGTACTCAGCCAGTGACCATGGTAACCATAATCATAATCTTTACTTAATCTAAATACAGTACATAAGTGATGTAAGCACTGTGTACTGATTTTTTCATTTGAGAGCTAGTTTCAGTGCGTCATTATTTCACAAAGCCATTATCTCTTTCAGGCCTAATGGTGCATTTCTTTCCCCACCTACTGTATGCCTTGATAATTGACAGTCAGGGCACTTGGGTGATCTACCTGCTTTTCAAGAACATCTCTTCCTTTCTGAAAAAGCATTCTTCACATGACTACCAACAGCCCGCAGCACTCCTGTGTCTCACCCTGAGAAGAGGAAGATTGCCTGTTTGGTGTCATGTTTTCATGGTAAAGAGCTGCACTCCTTCTCAGCTATGTGCAGGTCATTTCTATATATACAAAAACAGAAGTGACTCAGTGGAGTACAGTGTGTGAATACTGGAATTGTGCTGTTACCATAGTATAACTATTTTTATCTCTGCTTCCAACAAAAAAGTATAATAATTTACCTTGTTTCCTCTAACATAGCATTAGTTCGTTTTTAGCAAATTACAGTTGCCAGTTCTGGAATATTATTAATTATTTTTAACAGTTACTAAACAAAAATATGTTTACTTTAATATAGGGGTTTCTAACTCAGTTCCTTCAGGGCCTTGTGTTTTCTGGATCTTGTCCTTAAACAATTAACCTGATCATTTTCCAAATTAGACATATATAAGATTTTTCTTAAGGTCTTTTACAGTTGATTTCACTAGTTATTTCCTACATTAAAAGGTACAGCTACCTATAAATAACAACTGAGCCTGATTAAAAAGTACCACAGTTATGCAGCTGATTAAATAATTCAAAGAATCATGTAATTGAGAACATGGCTGGAACAAAAACAAGCTTCTCAAGTAACTGAGTCTGAGAGCCATGGTTTAAAGGCAAACTGCAGTCCCAATTTCTTAGACCGGTTATTAAATCTCAGTAACAAAATAAATTCATGGACATTCTAAAAATGTTTACAAATTTTGCATTAAGCACAAAATTGTGAACTTTGTGAAAGTACTATAAGTCACTATGTTGTCGCAAACTCACATTCAAGTTCCCATGAATTGAGATGCGCTGTGGCCCTTCCTGCACACTAGTCGATGTAATGACAAATGTAATGTGATGTCCGAGCAAATAAGTACAGGTTGTGCAGCAGGCATTTCACTGCAGAAATATTTCAATATGAATTAACAGGCAAGTAGTATCTGTAGGCAAAACCATCTCAAAATCGAAAGCAATCCAATTTCTATTGGATTAAAAGAGACGTATTCATAAACCCGAACCCTGACTAGTTTTGTTAGTAGATCATGAGACTCATAATCTCAGGGTAGTGGGTTTGTGTCCCACGTCGGGCACAAGGTTCTCTAATAACCCATACTGGGCAGCAGCTGTATGGGGCGGTGTTGGTGGCGGAGGATCATGTTTCCATGACAATGGCAACAACACTAGCACTATCTGCATGGAAGAAAGGCCTGGCAATCTGTTTCTATATCTTGCTATGAAAACTGGATGTGGATAGCGACAAGGGAACTATCCATAGGGTCGCGATGAGTTGACACTGACTTGACGTCACTTATCCCATCCATTCACAAGCCCACTAGTTTACAGTGTAATTAGGACACAACATGTCACCAGAAGTTTTGTTGAGGTTTTAAGTCTTTTCATGTTGAAAACGCTGTTTATCAGAGACGTAAATGCCTAGTCCCAAGCAGATTACATCATCTTGAAGAATTCCAAAACATTGTGTCATATATCATTATACTCTGAAACTTTAAGCAACTTTCAGTGATGAATTATATAAGCTCTGCTAAGACACCTTTCTTAAATCGTGGGCCATTTACTTAGGAAAAAATAAGCACTATATGTAAAAATAGTGTCTGGCTTTTAAATAACTGAGGCAGGATGCAGTGATCTTAGGTCATGCTATAAAAGGACTTGGCTAGAGATGAAAGATGAAGCTGTCCAAAGATATATTTTATACATCTTTAGTACACACGTTATTCATTAAACATGTCACGAGTTTCAGCCAAGGGATTTACATTTAATATCTTTCAAAATTCTCTTAATATTTTTCAGAACCTACAGATGGGTATCATAAAATTAATGTTTACAACCTGTCACTAGTTTTCATGATGTTTTTACCAGTGGAAATACAGCAGTTAACAGAACAGAGGAACCTTTTCAGTTGGTTAAGGTGAACGGTAGTTACCAGGATGTCCAGCCTAGGCTGTCTCTGACTAGCTAACTGTGTGACACTGAGATATTTACTGAAACTGACTGTAAAATCCCATCTAAGGACCTGGTGTCAAAGCTTCTGCAGCAGCAGCTTTTGCTAACATAGTTTACTCTCCGGTTTCCATATGTTACTCTGGATAAAACAAAAAATGTCTGTTGAAATGGTTAATCGTTACAATCCTGACTAGTTATGTTTTTAAAGACCTAATATATTGGCATAATCCACACTGTCACACATTGTAAGGATTCCCTAAATGTTTAAGAAGACAATCTGAGACCAAATTCCGCCCAATTTTAAATTATCGAAAGAAGAAAATGAGAACCAAGCAGTTTACATTGTTTCTAAGTTTGTGAATAGAGTGAAAAAACGGAAAAGGTTTTGACTTTCTTGACAATAATGTCATCGGGTTGGTTTTAGGCTTTAGCAGAATGGTGGTTAGAAGTATAGGTCTCCTTTCTGTTGGTGGGGTTCTTTGTGGGGGCTGTTCCCAGCACAACAGGACTGGCTATGGGTCTACAGAGACACAGAACAAAATCTTAACAGACTCCACTATACTGTCTAATGTTCTGATCAGTTAAAAAGTAATTAGATCTCAATAATTTTGTGTCAACTAAAAAGGCAAGATGATCTTAAAAGACTTCTCATAATTTGGCATTATCTGTAGAGAAATAAAGAAATGGAAGTGTATAGTTATTGTCATGTTACTGTTTCACTAACAAACAATGTAATGAAGTAACAAGTTTTTTCTTAACAATATATAAACAAATACCCATTGAGTCTATGAATTTGCCACCTGTTCACCAGACAGGATTGACAGTAGGGATAGCGAACAGCTAATCACTTATTGAATAAGGTCATTGAGCACTAACACCTACTTTCATATTTATTTATTTCTGTTTAAGAACTTGAATTAATGGAATAGTTCCACATTTTCAACATTTAAAAAAAATAACACTAATCTTTATTTGATATTGCACATTTCATGACACTTTCTATTCCTACAAAACACAATGCTTATTTTTAGTATCTTCGCTGCTGAACTACAATGTGCAGCTTTTATCCAAATGGCAGATATTAAGGACTGTTGCTACTTATAGGCCAGGAAATACAACAATTAAAGGCAGGAGTCAGATGTTATTGTTTCATTATAAATTACACTAGCAACATTTCTAACATAATCTCTGAAGATAAAGGCATGCTAAACAATACATGTTTTCCTTGTGACTCAGTGCATTGACTGGTTCATTAGCTGGAGACAGTGAGCAGTAAACACAGCACATGGTATTTTTCCATCACAAGAGGCTTCTAGATTCTTTTGTAAAAATTTCCAGGGACCTCAGCAAGTTTTACAGAACACTGCTACAGTATCAGCTAGAGCACAGGGGAGGTGAGACCTGTTGCATCCTTGACTTGTTACTATCACGGTGCTTTCTTATTGTTGATGAAGTAACCAGACCTTTTCAGTGGCTTCTGAAAAATGAGGAAACAGCATGTTTGCTCTTTGTTCATAGAGATAAATACACACTGAATGCAGGCACAGCCTGGTTGCGGAAATTCTTAAAACCCTACAGGCAGCTGATGTTTGCTATCGCGTGTGACAGGTGACCTTATTTGTACAGTAAACAGATTAGCACTAAGGTCAGTCTACCTGGAGAACAGTGCTATCGATTGGTCATGCGCAAAGATGAAGCCGGATCAATGTTGTGAAACACTAGTCCACAAGCGATGGGGGAATGAAAGAGTGGAATCAGAAAATACTTCATTCAAGCCAGGCTTTCCGACACAGAAAAGTGCACAATGTTTAATTACATTTTATTCATCTGTAAAATAGACAGCAGCATCAGGAGGGAGGCTGCTTACACTAAATTCTGTGTTAAACAACGGGTTACTACCATTAATGTAATCTAATGATCTTGAAACAAAGTCAAACTTGTACACCGCAGCTAAATATAAGAGTGTGGCTGCTTGTGTATTTTAAATCCCTGCTTAACTGTCCCATTCCATTGCTAAATTACTCATCTGGATGGCATAGGCAATATAAAAAGCTATTCCTTCAAGAGAAAAATTAATTTAGTTTAAATGACCTTTGTCACTTTATATAAAGTTAAATAATATCTAAGGATAAAATAACCGATATTGCTATAAATATACTATCTACCAACTGAAATATTATATGTAGAAGAAGACAAGACACCCCAGAATCCCTGTTTTACCCCCCCCAAATTCCTTTGAGGAATGACCGATTTCTTGCCATCACCTTACCAGCTAAAACAATTGGTCAAGTGACAATATAAAACCAGGAAGTTATGGCAAACAATCTGCTTACTAGGAACAGAGAGTAGGGTCCAGATTGTTACCTGTGTACAAAAGAAAGCAGAAGGAGCTGGTGTTGATTGATGGCTGAAAAGCCTATTGTAAGTGAATTAGAGGACACTTTTTGGGATTGTGATTTGTGTATTTTATGCAAGGTGTCTGAAGTCTCATTTTTAACCACCTAACAAATCTCCAAGATCTGATGTCAGGGTTGTTAGAGGACACAAAAACAATTTTATGGTGATATTATGAAACAGCCAATCTCTTTTGAGCAAAACAGCTAGACTGATAGGTCTGTATTTTGTAGTACAAAGTAACCTTTAAGCTTTGTGGATGTGTAGAGAGGAACAAATGAGGATACTGTGGAGGTATGCCTGACAAGGGGCCAATTAGATTTGATTAGTCAAGTATTAGCTACTTTTACTTCAGACTGGCTGCTCATCTATAGTTTACCTTGGGTTGCTGTGATCATGTTTTTCTTGTGCTGATGAATGTGAAATATTATCACAGATTGTTAAATGGCAACCTTGGCTTCTTAGTACATGCTAGAGGAGGCCTTGGGTAAGTGTGCTGGTGCTCCTTACAGTACATGTGTGAATTATAACTCTGAAATGTGTATTTTACACAGCTGTGTATGAGGTTTAAATCTGCCATGGTAAAGCACACAATCCTGAAGGTTTGACCGCAGATCACTGTCAGTAAAGGGGTCCAAATGAAGTAAGCAGAGAGAAAAGTGGTGTGTAAATGGAATGAAGATCTGCAGAGCCTGTAGCTTTTCAGGACCCGAGGACCTGACCTGAATAATCAATAAACATAAGAAAGATTATGAATGACGGTAGGCAATTTAGCCCATCTCCTTTGGTAGTTAGTACCTAAATCACTTAGAACCTCATCTAGCCATCTCTTGAAGGAAGCCGAAGTATCACCTTCAACAACAGGGCTGTGTAGCTTGTTCCATACTCCCACCAACCTTTGTGTGAAGTGCCTTCTTTTTCAGTTTTAAATGGAATTAAACAAAGTTTATATTTGTGTTATCTCGCTTGTGTTTTACTGTCAGTGTTGGAGAAATCTGCTGGGTTGACTTTGTCAATTCCTTTATGGATTATGAACTCCTGTATCGGATCCCATCATAGTTTCCTCTGTTCAAGACAACAGGAAGAACAGGTTATTCCTGTTAATCAAAACCAAAGGGGGTGCGCCCCCTGACTAATTAGTAAATATTATTATTCAAGGGGTATCTAAGGGGTAAAATTTAGAGAATATTTTTAAACTAAACGCACCTTGCATGGGATGAGAAATCTTTGCAAAGTAAACAAGGTGTGATATAATTTCTGAAGGTATTTGAATTCTTGGAATTAAAAAAAAAGAAAGTCAGTACACACCCCATTTAAAAAGACCTATCTCCAATATTTTCTGACAGCCAAGTACCATTTGTTTCTTACGAATGCAAGGGAGAGTTATCTCTGCCAATATTTCTGTGATTTTCACTTGGAAATGTCCTTTTGTGACTCAGCCCCCGAATACACGAGCACTGCATTATCTCCTTCTTTAACACAGCCTGCTGTTGACTTATTTGTGAGCAAACATGTTGCACAATCTCAGAATGGAAATGCAAAGGGAAGACTGTCTAACCAGGTCAGACAAGGGACATAGTCCATTAAGGTCATGATGGTTCTGTACTACAAACACAGAAAATTAACTGCAAATACAAACTACTATACATGCTGTCTTCCAACTTATTAACTGTTTTTACAGAAGTCACAAATTTTTAAGGTCTGCATTGTCTTTGACATTGTCTTAGACCACAGACTTGACTATACCATAGGAAATCCTTACTTTTGTTCTGAACTACCTACACATAATTAAATTATTTTAACTGTAAAATGCTTTTCTTCTGTCCCCTTACCCTATATCTGACTCATTTAGAATTCAGGACATAGGTGTCAATAATGTGAATGAGGACAGAGCTATAAAGAGTTCTGTTGAACACTTTGCCGTTGCTCTAGACAATTTCTTTAGCAAACAGGTTCTCCTAAGAACCTATTAGCATTTCATTCTTGATGCCATTTTTGACTAGTCAAAGTCATGATTATGCATGGTTATGGATTCAGAATCTCTGAGGAAGACAGCAGTTTTACATTACTGTTAATGGAGTCTCTGTCTCAGAATGTGTTTATGAGAACTATTATGCTACATGAACTAAAGGAAATGAAAGAGGTGTAACATTCGCAGTTGATCTACCGTAGTATAGTCTTGTCCTGGAAGTAGCCAACCCAAAAATTATCACAGTTACATAAACCAAACATAGTCAAGGCTGGGCCAATTCACTGACGTGACAGCCCTTTTATATGGACCTGTATGGATGTACAGCAGGGCTGCCTGGCCTGATTCACAGCCTATAGGTCAATCAGCAGTGCTTCATGTATAAACCAGATCATTAAAAACAATAAAATTGACAAATGTTGCCTAAGGACTCTTTATAAAGTTCTCTTTCACAGCTTTGTCAACCACAAAACAATAAAATACATCAACAGTGAGAAGTGAATGCTAGCAGGCTGTTTGAGGGAAAACAGGTCACATTTAAAGGCAAAGGACAAAGAAACATCGCACATATAACGAAGAAAATATCATTCAAGTCTACTTAGTCCCTTTCATAAAATCACCTGGAGTTCATTCAGGTGATTCCTTGATCCAAGACAAACCCATACTATATATAATTTTTATTAGTGGCTACTAAGGTGAAAAGTCACAAATCTTCTAAATTAACTTATCTGAACAGCTGGAGGTGATACTGACAACAACAAAGACAATGGACATATTACCTCTGAGTTAAGGTCCTTGGGATTTTGATTAACCTATAAGGCCTTAAACGGCTTAGAGCCTGTTCTTCCAGTGAGGTAGCTACTGTAACTTTGCTCGTAATCTCAATCTCAGATCACTGTGCAGAGCTGCAATGTTATCACTAACAGAAAATATTACAGTAGGACAATTGTTTTATTAAAAAACACACACCTATCTACAGTTGTGCAAAACTTGCATATTGTGAACACAAGAATAATATATTTTCTTATAAAAATACAAGCTGTTTTTCTAACTTGGGTTTATGATCCTCAACTGCAAGTCCATAAACTTGTCTATAATAACTCTTAAATCAACATAATCAACCTTAAAGGCACTTAACCTTTGACGCTACCACCAATAGAACTGAGAAATTAAGCACAAAGCAAAGAAATTGTTAAATTATTCAGTGAAGTTTAGTAGATTGCTAGTCTCCTTCATTTAAATCTTCTAATCCTCTTGCATCAGATACTGTGATGTCACTGTGACCAAGGTGTTCAGGAGTTCAAGGAATAAATTCTCTGTCATTGCTTATGTAGGAGGACAAATTTAATATCCTACTGCTGTGTGTGACCATAGATTAAAATTTTCAGAGCAATATATGTCATTTGCTATGAAAATAATTCAGCTTCAGCCTGAATGCTTTTGAAATGCAGACTGCACCTCATGCAGGCTGTGAATTTGTATTATAGACTGAAAAGCATACTGCACCAGATTAAGAATTTAATAAAATATAAATACAGAATATGCATTGCACTTTTTTTTCCCTGAAACAGTTTCTGAGATAAGAGATTTAGACTAAGTTCACATCCAGAGCTCCAGAATGTTTTATCAGTATTTAATGATTTTAGCAGTACTGCCATTAAGGTTCTGCAGGTGTTAAGTTAGTTAAAAAAATGATAAATTGCCAGGGTCTATTATTTTTTTGACAATCATACATAAAGGAATAAGATAAGCTATTTTTACCCCCTAGCTAGAATATTTCAGCTCTCAATTAGAATGGGAACAAATTTGAGAATGGTAAACGGAACATCAGTTTATAAAACTGAACAATAAACAAGAGACGGGACTGTAGACAGATTAGTTTTACTTCTGTCACTGGTGAGGCAAGGAAACAAAAGTTAGAGCTAAATTAGAAGAATACTTACGATACAATGGTGTTTTAAGTCATCATGAAAAGAAAGAAAAGATCACATTTATCTAATTTGCTAGAATTATTTGATGAATCGGCAAAGACAACTGATAAAACTAAAGCATGTGACCTGGTATATTTACACTCCCAGAAAGGTCCCACATAAAAGTTAATCCTTAAATTATAAATCACAGGAATTGTTGGCCCATAGTTCTTTCTGATCTCGAGGTTGTGGTAAAATCTTTATTTTACAGCTGGCATAAAAATAGGGAGAATTGGCAATCAAAGAGACAGCAGCAAGGGAATTAAAAATACTTCAAATAATTAAATGGATAGACATTTGAACGTTGATAAGTGCAAAGTGACCCACATGAAAGCAGGAATACTGTATATTATATTGATAGGTTAACAGGCTTCTAGGAAAATTAGCCCTGGTGTGAGTGTATACATTTGTCTGTGTTTGTATCTGTGTGTCCCATCCAGGGTGTAATACTGTACATCCTTCCACCCAACGCGGGAAGACTTCAAGCCACCGGGACCCTGAATTGGATAAATGGTTAATGAAAGTAATGCGACGTGAAATAAAAACTTTGGAAAGCAGATATGTATTCTGACGGTACTGATTGATGTGGCTCTTAAGCCAAATGTATGTCATTTTGAAACAACTCACCCATGTGTCTCTGTGCAATTGCATTCTCATTGGAAAAAAAATGACCTTGACACAAATTGCAGCCCTTAGCCATAAGACAATTAACAACTGATCAATGATGTAACAGATATTACCCGTGTCCTTGAAAGCATGGATTGCTTTTGTTGTTTCTGAAGCTACTTGACTTGCCATTCATACATTCCATATATACAAATGCAGTAATAAACATGAACATCCAATGAAAAATCACATTAGTATTTTGTTATGATTCACACACAATATAGTAAACATCCAATCAAAAATCACATTATTTGTTTCTTATTAAATGCACAGGCACATCTCAACAATAAAAACACAAACATCCAGAGACAAAAAAAAAAATTAAGTTAGTACCACTTTTTCTGTATAACAGCAGAGTTTGACTTTAGCCTTAAGATTACTTCAAAGAAAGGTCTATTTCTGTGCGGCTGTGAAGGATGGCCTTAAACTCTACTGTTCAACAAGCACTTATACACTGAGATCTTGAAGGGTATTTTTAGTGATAGCAATGCCTTGATGGGTCAACCAAGAACCTCAGCTGTACAATTTACTGAGAGTTTTGCTTACCACATGTGGCCATTTCTTATAAGTGAAATTACATAGAATCCTGTGTGCTTTTTTCTTTGCAAAAGACAACTCTGCAATAAATGTTTCTGAAGATATTACATCGTCTAGAAGTGTGGTGTAACTTTAGTCTGGTGTTATGAGAAAGAGATGTCTCAAGTCAGGGATGTTCATATCTTTTTGTTTTAAAAGCCATTTCAGATGAACATGCTAAGTTGGTTTTACTCGTCAAGTTGGTACATTTTTCTAATAAAGGAAAACAGCAAAATGATTTGGCTGAAGGTACACAACTTTTCATGACTGCATGAAGCTATTTGCAGTGACATTTCAATCCTGATATCAAGGTAAACCTTGAAGGAGCAAACAAAAAGCAGAGGGAACTTAAGTGTACTATCTTCTACTTTATAACAGAAAAAACATGGCATTTAGCATCCTTGGAGATGCTAGTATTATTTATCTAATAAATCTAATAATAGATTTATTATTATCCAGATGCAAGTATTATTTACTTGCACAGTGAACTGGCTACAGAACGGTATTAACTAAATTTAAGTTAAACCCAGATACTCTTTAAAATATCCAATATAAAATGATAGTGAGCACTATGCAAAAGGGTCTGGTTCCAGCTATTGTAACTCCCACTACAGCCTGCCCTTTGAAACACTGGATTATTAAGGGAAAGATTCTGTTCACCCCATTTACACCCAATATTTAATAAATGAAAGTGTAGGAATTCAGCATTGCCCTTGGAGCATTTCAGGATTCTTCCCCTTTTAATCAGCTTTTCAAATGCCACAAATATTGCAAAGGTCCAATCCCTCCAGAAGCTGCTGACTGGGTGGGCTTTGTACCTCAACAGAACCAGAAAAACCCATAAGAAATAAACACCTTAGCCACAGGGGAATGCCCACATAATCAGTTTTATGAACCTGAAGAAAAAAGCAGTCAATTCTATCTTTTAATTAAACACGTACACTGCCATCTAAATATTAACAAAAGCATAGGTACAGAACAGTATTATTTCTTTCTACCCATAGTACTTGAACTTCATTAAGTAGAATAAGTCTAAGGTCTTAGAATTAGTGGAATAATTACTGGTCGCATACTATATACTGTATAAAAAGAAAAACCTCAGAGCCATACTCACAAACACAACTCTGGTATTGCTTTTGATTCCAATAAAGAACAAGACATCTCCACGTAAACATTCCTATATTTATAGCAGACACATTGTGTGTGTTTTTACTTTTTTCATAAATCCGTAAATAAATTGCTGTTCTGAAAACACTTCCAAAATTTCCCTACTGACAAAAAAAAATCAAAAATACTTGACTAATTTTAAAGGGTCTGATTATTGTGAAAATGAGCTCAATTATTTCAAGGACCACAAACCTCTTGAGAGTCAAAAAATTATTGCATGGAAATACACTAAGCCCAGTTCATTAGGATCCTGCAGACTATAAATAGCCTGCTGAGGTGGCGTTCCAATAATGCGCCCTCGGCTCCTTTAAATATTTTCCACCTGCTCTCACTATTGCGCTGCCCATATTTCATCACTGATGCGAGCTCTTTTCCACTGTGGAATGGAACACGTTTCACAACCAAGCGCTAAAAGTGGAGCTGCCCTGTAGCTGAGATCCACTTTGGTGCTTCCACAAAAACAAAACCAGCTAAAGTAATCCATCCAACAGGAGTCTGGAAGCCTAGACAGTATATTTTAAATCGCGAATTTATACAGAGCCGAGTTGCACAGCTGGTTATTTTCCTGTAGCAACCTAAATAAAGTGCCTTGCTTGAAGGTACAACTGCAGTCAAATCCAAGCCAGGATTATTTGAATCCCCAACACTCTAGCCCAGACCCTTAACTACTAC